>NC_088887.1:125429596-126629596 GCF_037157495.1 Lathamus discolor
CTTGTCCTATCACTACAGTGATGTAGCAGCCCCTTCCTTTGCCTCACGTCCACGTGTGCTTCCTAGCAAAACCCACCCTCTCCAGCATCCAATCTCCTTTTGGGGTGAATCCAGGAGTTTGAGTTATTATTGCAATGATCAGCTTCACTCCCCATTAAAAATCTCACTCTCTTTGGTAACTACCAGTGGGCAAACGCTGTTATATCCCCTCTGCTGCTTAGAATTGCTCTGCGCAAGCTCAGGTAGATACGTACCTGGCAGCAACGCAGAGTTATACCTTCCTTTACATAAACTAAAAGCTAATTTTCCCCTGGGGCAAAGGCTTTTCCAGCACTTTAAATCCCATCCACTCCCTTTTGTCACTCCTGCCTTTATCATTTGCTCAGCCAAACATCCGTCTGTCCATCCCCTCCATTGCCTCTGTGGGTATCCGGAGAGCCAAGGGAAATAATCTGGCCGTGGGTCCCCATTCCCCACCTCTCCCCCTGCCCAATAATAGGTTCTGTGATGTGGATTTCTGTCGACAGAGCGAGACGCCCGGCTCTCTCCTCCTTGATGAACACGTCCCGCGAGGACAATGATGGAGTTCCTGCGCAATTTTTACCGCTGACCTTTCCTCCTCTGTGGACAGGGAATGTGTCTCCCAGCGAAGGCCGAGGGGACAGCGGAGCGCGTGTTATAACGCTGGAAAATGTGACTCTGTCTTTGTGGAATGCCATTTTCTTCCCCCTTCTTTCCTTCCCTTTTTTTCTTCTCTCCCCACTCCCCATTAGGAAAAAGGCAGCGCTGAAAACGTGAATATATAAGGCAAAAAATCACCGTCTGCTCCTCCTCCCCTCCGCTTCCCAGCCCCGTCTGAACAAGCAGCCGTGCTGTTAAATGCTTTTACCTGCTGTGTCCGAGTCAAAAGTTAAATAATGTGTGAACGAACGTGGAAGGGAAAACAAGAGGCAGAGAGGGAGCACGGGAGAGAGCCCCCTTTTACAACAAGATAATTGTTCCGTTATGAGAAGCAAATAACACGCTGCTCGTCCCCGGCTCTGTGTCCGTGACATCTTGACAGGTACATCTGAAGTCAATTACGGGCCTCTCACTGCGTTTCGCTCCGCTGCTGGGGCTGGATCCCGCAAACACACGTCCCAGAGCATCACCCCTTGGCAGCCGGCGCTTGCTCTTTGGAGCTCAGTGGGTTTGCAAAGGGGTTGGTTTGCTTTCTATGGGCCATTGTGGCTACAGAAATGGCTTTGCCAAGAGGCTGGGGCATCCCAGCTGGCTGTGAATAGTGAGTTGGATGCTGGTGTCAAGGGAACTGCCTTTCCCCCATGCCTACAATGAGGAGTTCCTGCCAAAATAAGAGAGGTTTATTATTCTTGCTAGCTAAATAGCGCACTTGCCACATCTTTTCTTCCTGGGGCTTGCTTGCTGCTCCTTGGTGCTGGGAAGCTTTTGCTGTCTAAGCTGATGCGTTCCTGTTTGCATACAGATGCTGGTTTAACCCCAAGTGTTTCCACCGTTGCCAAATCTCCTTTACCAGCACTCTTTCCTCCTGCAAACCCTCTGCTGGATCACCCATCCCACCTTCACCCGCATGGAAGGGTGTCCTGAGTGTCTCAATTACTTGTAATGGCTAGTAGTTGAGTCAATGTGGTAAATGAAAGGGCTCTTGGTCCTTTCTGAGCATGGATTTCTCTCAACTGCATCAGCTACCAGATGTCTTTGAGCTGCCTTTGTGTTTGATGGAGAGTTTATCGGAAAGCAGTTCATCTGTCTTCTCCCATGGCTGCATTTAGAAGAGGTGTGTCAATGTGTCACTCTTTCTGTGCTGACTGTAATGGAAGCTGGACACGATTACCTCAGATGGAGGGGACATGGGATGAATGTGTTTGGTCAGATGTCTCCTGTCCCATGCATAGAAATCTGTGGTGCACTCATTAAGAATGCTTATTTAGTCTTCTTTTTTAACATCACTTTTATTGTGGCTCGTATTCAAAGAGATGAGGAATTTGATGAGTGGAAGAGAGGGTTTCCCTTCAAACTTTCCCCCCAGAGCTGCGTATGTCATGATGGATCTGAGTTTCTTAAAGGGAGGGAGTAAAGAGCCTGTACATGCATGGAACAAAAGGGACAACGTCTCTTCTGTTGCCCATGTTGGGTGGCCTGAGCTGAGAGCCACCAAGACAAAATGGGTTTGTCTGCATTGCTGACCAGGAGGACACTAGAAGATGAGCTTGAGACCATCCTGATGGGCCACACTCCTCATCCCGCTACCCCATGCCCAGCCTGGAGTGAGCATACTCAGGTCCTCATGAGCAGGGAGTGTGAATATGAACCTGTTTTGTACCCTTCTGTCTTATGTATAGACCTATATAGCATTATCCCAGCAGGCTTCACACCCTCAAGCATAGGTTTCGTGCTAGAAAACACCACTCCGGTGGTCTGCAGCACACCCGCATTGTATTTCAGACAGCTTAACTTGGCCAAAACACACAAAACAGTTGTTATGTCTTGGGGCCAGAGGGGCAACACGTGAGCTGGGGGAAAGCCGGTGTTGTGTGCAGTGTAAGGGGGATGTGCTCCAGAAAGGGACACCCACTGCTCCATAGCCCTTGCCTCAGGGCCAGAACATTTGCTAGGCCCCTCTTATTTGGCAGTATAACCATGACCTATGAGTCTTTATATGTCTCTTTATATGATCTTCATGCATACCTCAACATTAATGCAGCTCCATGGGTGAAGATGTCTGGCTATACCCACGAAACTAGGCTATGAGGAGTGAAAAAGTGCTGAAGACTTGAGATCTACAGTTCAAAGAGAGGTTTTCTGGTCCTGTAGACCTGCCCTTGGTTGGCATGTGGTAGGTGCTCCCTAAGAGCGAGTTGAAACATCAATGGAGATATAGGCCCTCCCCTTGGAGAGGTGCGATGGTGAGGAAGACCATGAAAAGCTTCCCCCCACCCTTAAGTCTGTGTTGTTGGACTTCTGCTTCAGCTTTGAAGTTCAAATAAAAGCAGAAACTTGAAAGAAAACCTCATCCATAGCTCCCCAGAGGCAGCTTCACCCTTGCAGCCATAGTGAGACCACAAGCTGTTTGCTTGGGGAGGTGTACCTTGCCCTGCAGAGTCTCACCTCCATCTCAAAACCCCAAGTCCATATGATCTTTGTCTGCCCAGCGTTTAGCTTTTACATTTGACCCCTCTAATAATGCCATTACTCTTCATAGAATCATAAAATCACAGAATGGTTTGGGTTGGAAAGGACCTTAAGATCACCCAATTCCAACCCCCCATGCCTCACACTAGACCATGTCACACAAGCCTCCGTCCAACCTGGCCTTGAACACTGCCAGGGATGGAGCATTCACCACTTCTTAGGGCACCCTGTGCCAGGGCCTCACCACCCTCACAGTAAAGAACTTCTTCCTTGTATCTGACCTAAACTTCGCCTGTTTCAGTTTAAACCCATTCCCCCTTGTCCTATCGTTAATATCCCTTGGTCATCTTCATTAATACAATGAATGTCTTATCTCTTTTTCTCTGAGGATGAATTTTGCTGAGTCCATTCAGCTCTTACTTTAAGGTACGTTATGGATTTACTGTTACCAGTGCTTTCTGTCTTTCTAACTTGGATGAAACCTCCACAAAGACAATAATCAATCGTGAGTAAATACACATTGCCACGCACTTCACAACAGGTTTACAACCTGGACACCCTCAAGACTTCTAAGTAAAGACCATATGGGTTTTTTTTTCCCCAAATACTTCGTTTGGAAGGTGTTCCTGGAAGACCAGGGCTCAGCGACGGGGTTGGGAACCGACTGAACAAGACCCGTAGCCATGCTTATGGGATTGCGAGCATTTTTAATGCTCTTGGAGAAAACACCAAACAAAATAGTTTGGAATTAGGTTGAAGGCACTTTCTCAAGGCTTATTTTTTACCCAGAGGCAAAATATATCAGGCAAGACTCTTGTCTTTCCATCGCTCACAGATAGAGGGGAAGGGAGCTCATTTGATGTTCGCTCTGAGTAGACCTGCCTCGAGCCTACCATGCAGTTTTAATATTAGCCCTAAAAGCATTCCAGGTACAGTTCTAGATGCTGGAGGGATTTCAGAAATGCTTTTGTGCTGCATGCCAAACTGCTCAAAGCAGGGCTCCACTGTGTCATCAGTTTTCAATCAAGCCTCTCCGTGCCTCTTTTTGGGAGCTGCTAAAAGAGTTCCACGTAAAATGGTGAGCAAAGACTTTCCATAGAGCCGAAAAAATGAGGTTCCTCATCGCAGCTGCTGTAGGTGGGTTGGGGTGCTCTGCTGAAGGACCTGGTCCCGTCTGGGTTCATATGGCAGTGGTGAGAAGAGGGGAATACTTTAGTTTGGCTTAGTTTGCACATTAGCTGGGTTTTGCACCAAATTTGATTGCCATATTTTACAATTCCATCCCAAGCAGGAAATCTAGACTATGGATCAGTGGCTGCCCTAATTTTTATTGGCAAATCATGATCTTTATTGGTGGAATTATGAGCTAGCTGGGCTTTACAGTCTTGTGTAATGAAGCCAATATATTACTACCGGCATGATGTTTTAAATTTAATGTAGCAAAGAACAAAGGTTGCTTTCTCCTTGCTTTTCTTCTCTTTCTTTCTCTTTCTTTCTTCCCCTTTCTTTCTCTTTCTTTCTTTCCCTTTCTTTCCCTTTCTTTCTTTCTTTCTTTCTTTCTCTTTCTTTCTTTCTTTCTTTCTTTCTTTCTTTCTTTTTCTTTCTTTCTTTCTTTCTTTCTTTCTTTCTTTCTTTCTTTCTTTCTTTCTTTCTTTCTTTCTTTCTTTCTTTCTTTCTTTCTTTCTTTCTTTCTTTTTCTTTCTTTCTTTCTTTCTTTCTTTCTTTCTTTCTTTCTTTCTTTCTTTCTTTCTTTCTTTCTTTCTTTCTTTCTTTCTTTCTTTCTTTCTTTCTTTCTTTCTTTCTTTCTTTCTTTCTTTCTTTCTTTCTTTCTTTCTTTCTTTTTCTTTCCTTCCTTCCTTCCTTCCTTCCTTCCTTCCTTCCTTCCTTCATTTTATTATAAAAAGGAGGATGGAGCACCGACCCTTCCTCTGGGAGTCCCAGAGTGGTTTGGGTTGGAAGGGACCTTAAAGCTCATCCAGCTCCAACCCCTGCCACGGCCATGGACACCTTCCACTGGAGCAGCTTGCTCCAAGCCCCTGTGTCCAACCTGGCCTTGAGCACTGCCAGGGATGGGGCAGCCACAGCTTCTCTGGGCACCCTGGGCCAGCGCCTCAGCACCCTCACAGGGAAGAGCTTCTGCCTAAGAGCTCAGCTCAGTCTCCCCTCAGGCAGGCTCAAGCCATTCCCCTCGGCCTGTCCCTACGGGCCCTTGTCCAAAGTCCCAGCACCTCCATTCCTAAGCCAGGATCAAACCCACTGAGTTGCTCAGCAGGACTTTGTGTTTCACTTCCAAAAAAGCTTAATAAAAAAATAAATAATAATAAAAAAAAAGACCTTTTTGTGACATTTTTTGTGTATTTTTGTCATGTTTTCAGAATGAGAGTGTTCACAGCAGTGATGTAAATGATGAGAGGATCAGGCCCCCGATGCTGCCAGAGGTGTTGCTGTAGCGAGAGGAGCACATCTGGCTTCTCAGATCCTGGGACCATGGGTTGGCAGCACGAGCAACAAGAAGGAGCTGTGCTTTACTTGTAAACCACACCAAGTTATGGTGGTGTCACCACAGAACCATAAACGTCGAGTCCCACAATGCCCATTTTGCAGCCTCCATCCAGCCCAAAGCCTCGCTTCAATATTGCTTGCACATAATCTTCGGTTTGTAACATTTGCTTAATTCCTTCTTGTTAAAAACCCCAGAGGAAGAATAGGCTAGTCCTAACCTCTTCTGGCCTGCAGTTCTGAGCTATTAATCTGTCATGTCAGCATATTTTATTAATACTCTTTTCCTGCGGACGAGAGGTGGAATACATCATAAGTCACTTACCATCTGCTGTGCAAGTGCGTTGTAAAGTATCTTTCTTCCATAGATTATTGCTTTGATAGATTAGGGGCTTGTACAGCCGTGATGCCTCATCCCATCAATTTTAAGCTCCCAGAAGAGCCTTCACGGCTGAAGTATCTGATCAATGTAAAAGTCTTCAACAGCATCCCACTGTGCCTCTGAGGGCTAAGAGAGTGCTATTACACCCACTTTCCAGATGAGGACATGGTGTCCCAGGTTTCTGATGCACTGCTTAAATAGACTGTTTTCTCCTTCTCTTCCATCCCTGGCAGTGGGGAGAGATATGCAGGTCTAGAGTGGAACAGCCTTTTCTACAGGTTGGATCAGGGATGGATCTGGATTCTAGAGGTGCCTCGTAGCATCTCAGCCTGTGAGCCATCTGCTCTGCATTTTGGAGCTTGAACACATCTACACCACCAGCTGCTATGGCCAGAGCTGCATCATTGCAGTTGCTGTATTACAGACCTTGCCAGAGCAGCAGCATCTGTGTGTGCAAAGCTCACCCACTGCTGTCAGAATCCACCTCACACTGTTTTAGCTCTATTTAAACCTCTGTGCTTAAGTATGGCGAATTGTGCTGAGATTACAAAAGTGAGAAAGAGGGAGGCACCAGGACAGAAGGGGTTTATTTCCCCCCTAAAGAAGGCAGCTAAAGAAGGGGGATGACCCTGAAGTGTCTTGCTCCATCTCACTGCAACTGCAAGATGGTGTCATCCCTTTCATTGCACTTATTTATTCGCATTTACAGAGATGAGGCATCTGTGAGCAGCTGATACATCAGCAGTTTCTGTTCTGCCTTCCCTGATGCAATGTCTCACAGCACCTCCGTGGCCTCCTTTGGCCTCACTTCAACAGCTCCACGTTCCTCTTGTGTTATTGCCCCAGAGCAGAGGGGGAACCGTATCCTGGGCTGCATCAAAAGGAGCGTGACCAGCAGGGCGAAGAAGGTGATCCTGCCCCTCTGCTCTGCTCTTGTGAGACCTCACCTGGAGCATTGTGTGCAGTTCTGGTGTCCTCAACATAAAAAGGACATGGAACTGCTGGAACAAGTCCAGAGGAGGCCACGAGGATGAGCAGGGGACTGGAGCACCTCCCGTATGAAGACAGGCTGAGGAAGTTGGGGCTGTTCAGCCTGGAGAAGAGAAGCTGCGTGGAGACCTCAGAGCAGCCTTCCAGTATCTGAAGGGGGCTACAAGGATTCTGGAGAGGGACTCCTCATTAGGGACTATAGTGATAGAACAAGGGTAATTGGTTAAAACCTAAACAGGGGAAGTTTAGATTGGATATAAGGAAGAAGTTCTTTACTGTGGGGGTGCTGAGGCACTGGAATGGGTTGCCCAGGGAGGTTGTGAGTGCTCCATCCCTGGCAGTGTTCAAGGCCAGGTTGGATACAGTCCTGGGTGCCATGGTTTAGTGTGAGGTGCCCCTGCCCATGGCAGAGGGGTTGGAACTGGGTGATCTTAAGGTCCTTTCCAACCCCAACTATTTCTATGACTCTATGGTTCTATAATCCCCTCCTTGAAGAGCTTTCTGAGCTGCTGGTACATCTGAGCCACTGACTGCATGAGTTTGGCCTCTGAAACCAGCAGTTTCTGATGTACTGGAGCTGGTGTCAGACCTGAAAACCACCTGAACTGAAGTGGTCCTTTTGGGAATACTCAGTCTTTCTGAGGAGGGCTCGGAAAACAAGGGCTGATCAAAGGCCTGATTGAACAAGATGTAGAGCAAGGGGCACAAAGTGCTTTTGAGTGCTGTACATCAAGTTAAACTTCATAAGCCTGGGGTTTTGTATGAAAGCGTGCATTAGCTGCATAAAGAAATTCAGTGTGAAGAGCTCAGGAACAGATCAAACATGAGGCACCCATGAAGATGGGGGATAAAGATGTCAATCAAAGGAATAAGGCTTATCAGTCTGTAGTCCAAGAGTTGCTGAGAGGCCATGGTCGTTGGGATGTAGCATTGCCCATCTGGATTTTCCCTGTATCTTGCCCTCCAGATACCACAAATCAAAGTGGACCACCCCTCCTTGCTGCCCCTAAGCACTCATCTCCCTCATCTTGGCATGCTTAGCACCCCAAAACCCTCACCTACCCAAAAGCAGTTCAGCATTCTCAGGGTTAAATCAGATTTGGTACCCAACCAAGACCTGGCAGCTGAATTTTAGCCCAGCATGAGACTTTTTATGATCAAATTATAGACCCCAGAAAAAGAAGAAAATATACCCCAAAAAGTCCAGCCTGAGGTTTATAATGGAAATCATGACAGAGCCCTGATTGTAGTAGCAGGAACAGCATCACTCTTGCACAGTCGTAAACTGGTACTGTCCTGCGGGGTATTGTAAAAGGAAATAAAGGCGTCTAAAGTGCGCTTGGTACCCACAAAACCTCTTAGGGGGTAGGTGCCATGACTGGATGGGAAAAGGGCTGCTTGCCAAGATGAACTTTAAAGGATTAAATCCACTCCCTGGTGTAAAGTGTCGTCCATGGTGTCCCTGTATCCCTGTGATGAGGGAGGTGAGATGCTGAACTGGTCCATTTGCAGGGCTCATGGTGGATTTTTGCCCCGTTGAGGCAGGTAAAATGAAACATGTCCTTTTCCAGGATGGGTGGTTGTCTATGCGTGAGTAAATTCAAATCACAGTGAGCTAACCAGTGTTGGACCGCAGTGATACTCTGCTCTTGTGAGACCTCACCTGGAGCATTGTGTGCAGTTCTGGTGTCCTCAACATAAAAAGGACATGGAACTGCTGGAACAAGTCCAGAGGAGGCCACGAGGATGATCAGGGACTGGAGCAGCTCCTGTATGAAGACAGGCTGAGGAAGTTGGGGCTGTTCAGCCTGGAGAAGAGAAGCTGCGTGGGGACCTCAGAGCAGCTTCCAGTGTCTGAAAGGGGCCTATAGGGATGCTGGGGAGGGACTCTTCATCAGGGACTGTAGTGACAGGACAAGGGGTAACGGGTTAAAACTGAAACAGGGGAAATTTAGATTGGATCTAAGGAGGAAATTCTTTCCTGTGAGGGTGCTGAGGCACTGGAATGGGTTGCCCAGGGAGGTTGTGAGTGCTCCATCCCTGGCAGTGTTCAAGGCCAGGTTGGACAGAGCCTTGTGTGGGATGGTTTAGTGTGAGGCGTCCCTGCCCATGGCAGGGGGGTTGGAACTGGATGATCTTGAGGTCCTTTCCAACCCTAACTATTCTATGATTCTATGATTTTTCATAATGTCGGTCTAACAAGGTGGAGGCTCAGCCTTTTCATACAATCATAGAATAGTTAGGGTTGGAAAGGACCTTAAGGTCATTCCAACATTAAAGTAGAAAAGCAAAAAGTAATAAAGTTTCTGCACCTCATCTTTATTATTATCTGGGCCATAAAGGGAGGCAAAGCATTTGTGAGTTGCTTGCAAATCCCAGCTTCTGAACTCCTGCCTTAGATGCTGAGTTTGCAACAAGTTTGGTCCATCCTCTCCAGGACCTCTTAAAGATCTAGTGTGAAGAATCCCTGCCCATGGCAGGGGGGTTGGAACTGATCTTAAGGTCCTTTCCAACTCAAACCATTCTGTGATTCTATGGAGCAGAAATGATGTTAGGCTCCAGGAGAGAGAATGATACAATAAAGAACAAAATACTCACATGTTATTGCCTTACTCACCCATGGTTTCTTGAGTATGACTTATGGAAGCTTCGATTTACACTGGTGCAAGCTTTATCTGCCTCTGTCTTGGCCAGCTCATTCTTAATACCGAGACCTATGGGCCTCTGCTGACTTTCTTGGTTAAATAAATTCAAGCAAATATAAACGTTAATGGAAGGCTCTTTATTTATGGCTAGAGTGGAGCACAGCCTCTTACACCATGGGTCCGATCCAAAACCCATTAATCCGAAGCCTACCGACATCCCTTCATCAGGCCCTATCTTTGGGCTTTTCCTTCTCACTATAAAAGGGGCAGTTCAAAGTTCACTTTAAACCCGATTACATTATCCCACAAAAGCCATTCTGCACAAAACTCCCAGCCTTTGGCACCTCCGGGGAGGCCGAGCATCGGGATATTTTAGTGGCTGTTGTTTGAAGGCTGAAGATATTCCTCCCGCAGCGATGCCTCTCCCCCTTCTCCTCTCCATGCCAACCATCCCACACTCTAAATATCTCCTCATGAAGCATTTTGCAATGCATCACGAGCTGTTTGTGGCCAAACACATTTTTGGCTCTTCTGGATGATACGGAACCTACTTACAGCTCTTCAGACACTTTCTCAGATCGTTCCTTGCCAAACCCTGATTTGTTTTGGCCTGGTTGGATGGGAGAGAGCTTTCTGCTGCTTTTATTAGCGTTATTAGTATTGTCTTGTTATTGTTTATTCAAGGATGCTTTCTGCCACATGTGCTTGGATAACCGCTGGCTTGTCATTCCAGTGTCTGCCTGAATGCATTCTTATGCTTCTTCCCTTCGCCCCTATATTTTACCTTCTCCAGTTCAAAAAACCCCCAAACTAACCCCAAACCACCACAAAAGCAAGAAAACAAAACAACACCCCAACAGCCAAAGAAGAGTTGCGTGCTCTTTTTGTGCTGAAGAAGGAAGAAGCATGTTAAAAAGCATGGAAAAATATAGGAGTTGTCCCACAGCGGATTAAGATGAGTCAGTAGTTGAAGCTGTTGTGTTTTCACATGGAAGTAGCAAGTTCGGGGTTATTCTCTTAGCATAAAGACTTATTGTTATCACAGCTGTGGGAGGGATAAAAGGAGCAGTGAGAAGGAGGATCAGCTCCTTGGTGAATATGAATTATTATAGTTTATTAAGGCTATGGCTTTTCACATCTGATCGTGTCTTGTTGGTATCAATAGAGCCTTTACATGGAGTCAAGTGGGGACTGGATTCAGAAGCTAAAAGGCAAGAAGAAAGTGTTTGGTTAGACCTCCGGAATGGTGAGAAACAGGGAAGCATCCAGCCCTAAACCTCTGTGTGAGCACAAATATATCCTTTAGGACGGCATCCAGACTTGTTGGGGTTATAGACAGCGTGGTCCTTCCCAGCCATGCCTGTTAAAACATGTGGGCATCCAGGCATAGTACGTGTGGCTCTGCAGGATTAGGAAGCTGCCAGTCTGACAGAGTGGGATAATTCAAGGCATCCTGGTGCCTTTATATCCGTGTTTAAAAATAAAGAATACTATTTATATTGCAGCAGTGGTGTTTGGGAGCCCTGGCTTGCTTTGTGCCAGGGAACTTGCGTGCATGTAGTAACAGGGATTTTGTACCCTCTGGTGTATCACAGTACTACAGTCCAGCCTACAGACCAGATCTGAGGACTGCTTGCAGGTTGGTTGCACTATTTCTTACTGAATTTAGGATAACAACCCTGACTTCCAGGGAAAATGGGGTGTTAGGCAGGTGGAATGGGATGTCCTCTATAGGACACAGCCTATGTGAGCTGGAGAAACAGACCTATACTCCCAACTAGGTCATACAAGCGCGGCCACACAATACCAGGCACACCTTTTGGAGGCAGCCAGAATCCTCCTTAGACCCATCTCACAGGGCCTGATGGGGACCCGGGATAGAGGTGGGATCAGAAGAGAGGATTTTGCATGCTGTCTTCAGGCTTTTGTGGCTGCTGGGCATGCAACTCAGCCTGGGAAAAGTCTGCTTGTATTTTGCCTTCCATTTCATGCGCATCAGCACTGGTGAGACAGGGGTATGTACCCGGGTATCAGTGAATCATAGAACGATCAGTTCCAATCCCTGCCATGGGCAGGGATGCCTTCCACTGGAGCAGCTCGCTCCAAGCCCCTGTGTCCAACCTGGCCTTGAACACTGCCAGGGAAGGGTCAGCTAAGGTGGCTCAAACAAGGCCCTATTTCTCTTTCCCATTACCTCACCTTAATGAGCTCCCTATAACCACCCTCCTGCCAAGCCCTTGACTTTTTGAGCGAAGTGACAAATGGCTTTCAGATCTGCCTTGCATTTTGCTGAGGGGAGAAGGAGCTTTGTGAATATTTACCCTGCAGATTTCCTCAATTAAAATAGCTTGGAGAGTATTTGTTCTGTAGATTCCATGCAATTAAGTGAATAAGCGATAAGGAGCAGCCCGTGTTTTCCAAGAGCAGGATGATGTCCAAGTGATAGCGCAGCAATGGCAAAAGGAACAAATGCCTGCCTGTGTTTTTATGCCAACCTATAATTAACTGTTGCAACAGCTATGGAATAAAATTCAAGTAACTCAGTGAAAAGTAAGGCCCTGAATCCATACTACAACCTCAAAAGGTTAACGAAGCTGAGTGCAAGGTCCTACACCTGGGTCAGAGCAATCCCAGGCACAGCTACAGGTTGGGCAGAGAAGAGATTCAGAGCGGCCCTGCAGGGAAGGACTTGGGGGTGCTGGTCGATGAGAAAATGAACATGAGCCGGCTGCAGTGTGCGCTCGCAGCCCAGAAAGCAACCGTATCCTGGGCTGCATCCAAAGGAGCGTGACCAGCAGGGCGAAGGAGGTGATCCTGCCCCTCTGCTCTGCTCTTGTGAGACCTCACCTGGAGCATTGTGTGCAGTTCTGGTGTCCTCAACATAAAAAGGACATGGAACTGCTGGAACAAGTCCAGAGGAGGCCACGAGGATGATCAGGGACTGGAGCAGCTCCTGTATGAAGATGAAGACAGGCTGAGGAAGTTGGGGCTGGAGAAGAGAAGCTGCGTGGAGACCTCAGAGCAGCTTCCAGTGTCTGAAGGAGGTTTATAAGGGTGCTGGGGAGGGACTATTCATTAGGGACTGTAGTGACAGGACAAGGGGTGATGGGTTCAAACTGAAACAGGGGAAGTTTAGATTGGATCTAAGGAGGAAATTCTTTCCTGTGAGGGTGCTGAGGCACTGGAATGGGTTGCCCAGGGAAGCTGTGAATGCTCCATCCTTGGCAATGTTCAAGGCCAGGTTGGACAGAGCCTTGGGTGACCTGGTTTAGTGTGAGGGGATTGGAACTTGATGATCTTAAGGTCCTTTCCAACCCAAACCATTCTATGATTCTATAATTCTATGATTCTCAAGTGCTCTATCTTGATCAGTACTTAATTCACAAACTTTTCATGATTGACATGCTCCATCATGGAAGATGAACCAAAGCCTGTAATCAGGTGTTTGTAGGTAAATGGAAAGCCTATCTGAACCAAGAAGGTGGAATCTGAGTCAAATCACACCGAGATCAAGAAGAAATCACTCAGGAAAAGAAATTAGTGCTTTCAACAAGAAGGATTCATCTCCAGTGTTTTCCTGGTGGTTTTAGTTAAGAACAAAACAACCAAGTCTGGGTGTTTCTGGGAAACAATGAAGGGATTTTGTACCTGGAAGATCATTCCTTAATACAACTACTTGGAAGACAGCTCAAGCTGGGATGTCTTAAGAATGTCTGAAAGATGTCTTAAAGGATGTCTAAGAAAATAAAAGACCAGGTTCTTGGGAGCTGGGCTGGAGCAACCTGCTCTAGGGGAAGGTATCCCTGCCTGTGGCAGGGGGTTGGAATTGGATGAGCTTTAAGGTCCCTTCCAACACAAACCAGTCTGGGATTCTATGAATCCATAAAGCAGAGTCATCTAGGAGAGAATTTCCTTGTTCAAATGGTTCCGGCTGAGTTCTGAAGCATTGAACTTTGCCTGGTACCTTGCCAGCCCTTGTCAATTAGGTCACAATGTGATTATGCCATTAATCCCCTTTCTGTCCCCAATCTCCATCAGAAAAAGACGCTTTTTTTCACAGTTGTAAATAGAAATACTTGGCTAAGATGGGGCTTTGAGATCCTTCCCATTGTGGGTGCTGTAGGTTCTCCATTCAGTCCATGGATTGCAATGAACCAAAGTGACCCGTGTCTCATCTTGGTTTTGCTTTGTTCAGCCTTGTCTGAAAACGTGTCCCATCAGCAAAGTCATGACTGGAGCTTTAGGAGCGTTCAGCCCCTTTGGTCACAGCTGGGTTTGACGGATGTGCACACAAACAGCATTGGAATACCTTCCCAGGAGCTTTGACAGCATAAAGTCCACCTTCTTTCCTGCAAGGCAGTCTTGTCTGAAAACCACTCCAAAAGCCCTTTGGATAACCTGGCCCTCATTCTGCCTTGCATGAGGTGGTCCCAAGACCCACTGAGTCAGAGCAAAACCTGGCGCAGCTCTCTCCTGGTCCCTGCTTCCCACTGCAGAGTCAGAATGGATGTTGGGATCACGGACTAGGTTAAAAATGGGCAGAAATAGGGATGTCTAACAAATGTCTTGCTCACAGATGAGGTGTTTTTACTCTCAGCCAGCATTTGCAAAGCCGGGACCATAATGGCAGATGCTCCCCTGAATATTTAACGCTATTCCCTCTATTCCAAACAGGCTATTCAGGCATTTTATCCTTTCCAGTCGGTCTCCATCTCTTCACTCTTGCAAATCACTGTTATTAATTACGCACCCACTGCTAAGCCCCAGTGTGGGGAGGACTCACAGCACCATAGCAAAGGAGGGGTTACTGGGCTTCATAGGGAAGAGAAAGCACCACCCCACCCTGAAGGGATCCTTCAGCTTTGGAGAGAGGAGCTGACAGCTGGTTTTTATTAGGATAGAGGCCTTTTAAAGGCAGTGTTGGGGTAGGGGTGGGACCTTTGGTCCGGAAGAGAAGCGTGTTCTGCTCAGTCCCAGGGCTGGAAGGTCGGGCTTGCGTGGTCTGCAGCCAAATGGTGCAAGAGTCATGAAGCTCTGCTTTGATTTTTCCTCTGCATGGTGATGGGAACTGGGCCGGTGCAGTGGGACAAGAGCTGGCCACTGCTGTGGCTTGGACTGGGCAGGGACTGGGCACTCCTGCAGCATAGGTGATGAGTGATGGTATTAAAGACTAGGTGAGGGAGACAAACAGCACTGAAATATAGGGGAAATGAGCTGTGGCTGTGGGTCTGAATGCAATCCCCTTACAGGCAGGTAAGCAGGGTGTTAGTGCACGAAAGCCTCTGTTACTTAATGGCAGGGTAGGAGGAGAAAAGGGGCAGAATAAAGCAGAGCTGTGAGGCTGCAGGTTTGAGTTTTACCCTGGAAAATGCTATAATCTTCTGTAAGGTGTCTGGTGGGGGAGAAATGTCAGGTTGCTGCAATCTTGATGCTTTATAGGGATGGCTTTGCATGCCAGAGGAGGATAAACTGTGGCCTTGTCCCCTTTTAAAGCTGTCCATGCTATAGCTACAAAGGAGTTTGTCTATGGGCTCTGTAAGATTTGGCCTCCATCACCAGGGTTTGGGCTCTACAAGAACCAAGGACCATTCACCTCCCTCTGACTGCACTTTCTTGGGACAAAAACCCCATTTCCATCATTTGCCTCAGAGTTGCCATGTATCACCGAGGTGTAACTGGAGCTGCATCCCCTCCACATGCATAGCAGTGATGCGATAGATGCTCACACGTTCTTCCTCTGCACCCCGTTACCTGCCATGGTGTGCTCCTGTTTTAACTCCCTGGCTGGCCTCAGAGCAACCTCATGTTAAAAAATGAATAATTCATTTCCAAGGAGCTGTTTTCCTTTCCCAGACATGTGGCATTTTCCCCTGGATGCTGCACAGAGCAGGAAGGGCTGTACCCAGTCTTGTATTTACCCCTCAGGAATATCAATGCTTCCTATAAGGCAGTCTAGAGAAAGCACTCCTTAAGTCCAGAGTGCTTGAATGAGGCCAGAGGAGGCCATGGAGCTGCTGCAAGGGCTGGAGCAGCTCTGCTCTGGAGCCAGGCTGAGAGAGCTGGGCTGGGGCAGCCTGGACAAGAGAAGGCTCCTGAAGGGGAGACCTGAGAGCAGCTCCAGTGCCTAAAGGGGCTGCAGGGAACCTGGAGAGGGGCTTGGGACAAGGGCCTGTAGGGCCAGGCCAAGGGGAATGGCTTGAACCTGCCCGAGGGGAGACTGAGCTGAGCTCTTAGGCAGAAGCTCTTCCCTGGGAGGGTGCTGAGGCGCTGGCACAGGGTGCCCAGAGAAGCTGTGGCTGCCCCATCCCTGGCAGTGCTCAAGGCCAGGTTGGACACAGGGGCTTGGAGCAAGCTGCTCCAGGGGAAGGGGTCCCTGCCTGTGGCAGGGGTTGGAGCTGGAGGAGTTTTAAGGTCCCTTCCAACCCAAACCAGTCTGGGATTCTGTGCAACCAGTAAGTGAATAGGGTCAAGAGCACAGACCTGTCGCTGACCTCTAATTCATCATTAACAGGCATTGCTCAGTAAAATCTGGCAGGGCTTGGGGGAATTAAGATAGATATTTCCCAATGTGTGGATGTGATCACCCTGTTTCGGGTGCCAGAGCTTAGTTTCCCATGCCAGTTGTGCACCAGGCTGGTAAATGACCATTAGCCTGAAGTTATTTATATTTATAGCTGAAGCCTATGTCTGAAGACGGCCAGAACACTTGTTTAAAGGGGAGGAATGGCATCCTGTCCCTGGCTGTGCTGCCATACGGCACCTTCCAGCCACCATTCCCAGCTCTATGATTTAATCCCCCCCCTCCTCCAGGACATTTATCAATGGGTCCTTTGAGCTTCACATGCAGAGCACAGCCTGATGCTGGGTGAAGTGCTATCCTAACCCCTCTGCGGGTGCGATGGCTTTCATAGCTCATTCATAGCTCACAGCATCTTGAAACTCACCGATAAAACCCTAATACCACAGCCCCAAGTGCACGTAACTATGTCATATTGATAAATATTTGCAGAGTGCCACAAGTTGGCATGGCTCTATAGAGATTTGTTAAATAAAGGAGCACAGCCGCCTGCTCCAGGAGAGTTTATGCTTCGGTCCCGGTACTGCATATGTTTAATGTCATCCCGAGTCATCCATAGAGGGCCTTTTCCTATAGGCAGGATGGAAGAAGAAGAAAGGGTGATGAGACACATGCATAGAAATGACTGATAAATGATGCTACTGAAACAGCATGGGTGGGCCTGTGGGACTAGGGATGCGACATGAGCCCTCAGCATATTTGCTGATGGCATGAAGCTGTCATCCCACTGGAGCGAAGGGATGGGATCCAGAGGGACCTGGGTCACGTTGGAGAGATAGGACCGTGTGAACCCCATGGAGTTCAGCAGGGTCCTGCCCCTGGGTTGGGGCAATCCCAGCACGAACACAGGCTGGGGGAGCCTGGATGGGGCATCCTGAGGAGCAGGACTTGGGCTGTTGGGTGAGGAGCAGCTCCCCATGACCCGGCTTCAGTGAGCGCTTGAGCCCAGAACCCCACCATGTGCTGGGGGCACCCCCAGAGCGTGAGCAGCAGCTCAGGGAGGGGATCCTGCCCCTCTGCTGTGCTCTGGGGAGACCCCCCCTGCAGCCCTGATCCAGCTCTGGGGCAGCAGCACAAGAGGGACGTGGAGCTGCAAAGCCAGAAAGGGTTCTTTGCTCAGCAACCACTCGTATCCCCTGGGTTAAAAGGGTTTGGAAAGCCCAGCTCTGATTCATTTATTGTCACACTGATGCGGTGAATTCTCTTTCCTGAGAAAGCCTGGAATACGGTGAATCAAGTTATCTTCTAACGGTGAAAACTGTAATAGCTTTGACTCATAGAAGCAGTGGGAAAGGTAATGGTTGCTAGAAATGAAACCCCATATGTATCCCCATATGTACCTCCTCACTTTCCAGGTGCCCCAAAAGCATCCATGCTTTGCCACCAGATGCTACTGTGTGCATGAGGAGCAGGAGACAAAGGTCTGCACCATTTCCGCTATGGCAGCCCTGATTCATCAAAGCACTTACAGCACACAGTGTCACATAGAAATTAAAAGGAATTAAACGTGCTGAAGTTTTATGGCACAGCGCCTGGGGGCTTCTCTATGCCCCAAAATGTCTCGGGTTAAAGGTTTTGGTTGGTTTTACAGTTCCTAAAGCTCTTCCTGAATAACCACTATATGCATGGGGTTAGTCCAGAGCACAGATGATCTAAAGGTCTTTCCTAACCCTAACCATTCTGTGGTTCTGTGGTACTGTCCTTCATGTATACATCCTTTCTCACTAGCCTTCTGGTTTCTTACTCTTTATCCCACCTTTTGGCTTCTACCTCCTACATCCTTCTGTCCGGATGAACATTGTGGACCAGCAGCTCTCATGAGCACTGCAAGGAGCAGATAATTCTGCTCCTAGCGCCATTATTTATGGTTCCCCAGCATGTTGTCCTCTCAAAAGCAACCTTAACAAACTGTTAGGGCTCAAGACAACCATGCAGAGCCATCTCCTCCTTTCCATATTCCTATTCCACACCATCATTTTGGGCCATTCAGCTCATAGCCCTAATATTTAGACCATGGAGGGCTGGTGGTAGGACTCGCCTTGGTGTGTTGTGTCTGCACAGCTCCAAGCACAGCAGGTGCCTCCTGCAAGATCAGGACTATTATGACTACCGCTACTCACTGCTTCTGCTCCTATTGATTAATAACAACCACATTTCCCCAGCAGCCCTTTAAAGATTAAGGTAATACGGAAAAAGGCTGTTTGTACAGAAATCAGGGCATTCGCACAGCGAGCTGGACCGCAATCGATATTCCAGGCAGTGTAAATAAGTCCTCCTTGGAGAACCCTGACAAAACCTCCTCCTTGTAGGCACGCTGGGGTGGAAATGGGAGTCTATAGCAGTCTGAGCACTTATGGGCAGCTGTCACACATAGAAAAATGGACACACTGTGCAAAGCTGCTGGCAAAGCCGGGTTTTAAATAGGGAATATAGTGCCTTGGGGAGCTTGGGGTTGTGTGTACAGCGCTCTTTGCAGTTCACATAGGAAAGCCCATTAGCAACCTGTGTATATGAACGCGATCTTTCCGGCACAGGGACACACACATAAACATATGATGCTGTATAAATAGCTGTTCCCAAAATAGACCTTTAGGAAATGCGTTCTTGGTCTCTTGGTCCTGGGACTAAAGCGTTTATTCTGCTCTTTCTTTCCACCTGACAGTCACAGTTACACTCAGTGTTCAAAATGACACCGGTGCTTTCGCAACCAGCACCCGTTAGTTCAGTCCACAGCTGACACAGACTCATGAGGTTTGAGGCTGAGGAGCCAGTTGTGCTTTGCTTTCTTAACGGTATTTTTTCTTAACCTTTCTTTTTTCCTTTTTCCTTTCTCTTTATCTTTTGCTCTTTTTTCCTTTCTCCTTTTCCTTTGTATTTTCAACTTTTCTCCTGTCCATTTCCTTTTCCCATTTTTTCTTTTCCTGTTCCCTTTTGTACTTTTGTTTTTTCTTTTCTTCTATTTTTCTTTTCCTTTTCCTTTTTAATTTCTCCTTTTCCTTTTTTAATTTCATTTTCCCTTTCCTTTTTCTTTATTCTCTTTCTTTTCCTTTTTTTCCTTTTCATTTTCTTTTTTTTTTCCCTTTTCATTTTCCTTTTTTTATCTTCTCTTTTTTCTTTTACTTTTCTCATTTTTTCCTTTTCCCTTTTATTTTTTCCTTTTTAATCTCTTTTTCTTTTCCTTTTTATTTCCTCCTTTTTTCCCTTTTCCTTTTTTCCCTTTTCCTTTGAATTGCCTCCTTTTTTCCTTTCATTTTTTTCCTCTTCCTCGTTTCCTCTGTCTCCTTTTTATTTCCTTCTCTTCTTTTCAATTTTATCTTTTTCTTCCTTTTCCTCCACCATGCAACCCCCATCCCCAACACCGCCGTGAAATCAAACCCCAAATCTCAACATCTGAACTTTCCACCGCTTAAAGCCAGATCAAAGAGCAGGAGGCTGAGGACCCCGAAGGCTGCGGCAGGACCCGGCGCGGCAGGACGCGTACCCGCACCCGGCGGGGGCAGTGCCGGGCACTGATTTCCTTAATGCCCAGCACTGATTTCCTCAATGCCCGGAGAAGGAAATCCACCTGACGGCATGAAAACTATCTTTGTCCTTTAATTGCGGAGCGCAGCAAAGCGCTGAGCGCCCTCGGGAGAGCTAACGGCGGAAAGTTTCCGGTGAACACACGAACGAGCTATTTCTGCCGCTAATCATTAACCGCTCATTACAATAACGCCCGTAGCGCTTGCGGCACCGGCTCCCGGCCCCTCGGTGGGGCTCGTGGGGGGGGAGATCGATCCCCAAGGGGGAATAACTCAAGCCCCGCGGAGCCCCGGCCCTGCCCGCGGGGGGATGCGCGGGGCGCGGAGCCCTTTGTTATGCTAATCCGGGCTGACATCACGCCGCATATCAAAGCCGACGGGGCCGCATATAAGGAGGCTCCGCGGGCTGCCCCGCCAGAGCCGGTCCGGACCCAGCGCAGCCCCGGCACGGGTGCAGGTAAGAGGGGACCGGGATGGGGGGTACGAGCCGCTGCTGGGATATGGGGGAGAGGGGAGTGACCGGATGGAGCACCCCGAAACGCTGAAGGGGTGGCCAAGAGGAGGGCAAAGAGACTTGGGGGGGGGGGGGTGTCAAAGGGAAGGGGTGGCTTGAAGGCTGCAATAGGAGACCTCGGGAGGGAGGCGCAGGGATTGCGGAGACCCGGTGGGATGCGGGGAAAGGTGAATCTTGGCGGCTGCAAAGGAAAGAGGAGACCCAAGGGGATATAGGGGCAGAGGAGGTTTGGAGGCTGCAAAGGAGAGGGGAGACCGTGCAGAGGGAGGATGCAGGGAGAAGGGAGACCCAGGGGAATGCAGGGAAAGCTGGCTCTTGGAGGCTGCAAAGGAAAAGGGAGACCCGGGGGCATGCAGGGATTGAGGAGGTTTGGGGGCTGCAAGGGAGAAGGGAGACCCCAGGGGGATACAGGGAGAGAGGACACCAGGGGTTGAAGGGAGGGAGGAGACTCAGAAACCTGGGATCTGGTGGGGTGCAGGAGAAAGGGGGGGACCTAAGGTCTGCAAGGGAGAAGGAGACCCACAATGTGTATAGAGACCTGAGATGAATGCACTGTATAGCAGAGGGGAGACCCAAGGGCTACAAAGGTCCCATCTGAGGGCTGAAGTGAGAGAGCTGGAGCCTGAGAGGTGGAAGACGGAGAAGGGTATGGGGATACCTAAAATGCACGGGTTGCAAGGGGCACATGTGGGTTGTGGTGGAGAAGGGAGGTGGAAAGAGGAGACCTTGGAGCTGCAAAGGAGAGGCTGCATAGAGAGGGGAGACCTGGGGGCTGGAATCAGCCCGACCACCCATTATTCCTTGTCCCTGCTCCCCATCCTCGCTGCAGGTCAACTGGGGATGTGCTACACCTGGGGCAGAATCGGAGGCTGGCACCAGGTTCAGATGGATCTTTCCTTCTTGGGTGGGAAAGCTGGAAAAATGGGATGGATATTCACACATTTCTATGTAATTCATATTGTCTATTCCTGTCTTTGGGATCGGACTCTTGGAGGTGTTGGATGGGTAGCGTTCTCAGTGCACAGGAGTGGGGCTGGCTGCAGACAGCCTCGGGTAAGAGAAAAGCAAGCATTGAGTTAAAACCAGTTATAGCTTTTAGGAGCCCACAGGCCACTTGCTGCTGGTTTGATCAGTGACCCAGAGCTCTCCAGAGCTGTAAACATCACGTCTGCCCCAAGAGTCTCCCTCCCCTCCCCTTACAAATTCCTCTTGCAAACGTAACCTGTGCTGGGCTGAGTGGAAAAAGGCGTTATTACCTCCCCGAGTAACAGGGGTGTGATTGCAGGCCAAGCTTGCAGCTCACAGGGTGGGCATAGGGGGGTACATCACTTTTATTCTTCCCTGGGGGTCAGAACCCACCTCCCTCCAGTGTGTTTTCTTTAAGGTAGGGGATAAAGCAGAGGGTGATGTTGTCTGGTCAGGGTTAGCGAGAGGGTTTTAGAGCGTCTGAGACATTTTACACCCGACTCTTGTGTTGTTCAGCAATTCAGCAGAGGGAGATAAGGGGTCTGAAATATCTAAATGGACACTAAAAGGCATGGGCAGGATTAAGGGCTGAAGGTTTCCAGTGTGCTCATGGAAGGGTGGGAAGAAAAGAGCTTCCTGAGATTAAGAGATATAGAAATACCCCGAAACAAGGAGTCTGCCTGGATGCTCGCAGGAGCACTGCCTTCAAGGGACACATTGAACCCGACTCCGAGCAGGCATTATGGAAAAACAACCCATAGTGATGGAATCCTGCCTCCCTTGTAGTCAGTTGGAGTTTTGTCTCGGACTTCAAGGGAACAGGGAACTTGCCCCTAGAGGTTATTAAAATCCTTTGTAATAACAGCACTTCTCTAGTAACCCTTTACACCAGGCGCTGGGGTTGCAGTAGCCAAAACCCATCGTGAATGGAAAAATACACTGCAGATAGCAGAGAAACCGCCCCAAAACATGCCTTCCCCCAACCCAATTGCTCCCAAAATGGAGCTATCGGGGCAGAAAGCTGCAGATGGGGCAAATCCCAAGCTTGGGGTCAGGTGGGATGTGCTTTTCCTAGGGTAAGGGGTTCGCTGAAGTGATGCCGACTGCTCCAGCCATTCCCAGTCCTATCCCAAACCCCTTTGAGGGTGCAATGAGGGGGGATGCCGGCACGCAGTGCGACTCCCGAGGTGCAATGTGGCAGGCAGGGTTTTCTGTTTATTTTAGTATTGGCTTTCAGCTGGGGTGGGAAATCACCGCAAAGACCACAGAGAGCAGCCCGGAGCGGTGTCTGAAGTGAATAAGTGAAGGGAAACCCATTTACTGCTATTAATACCGCTGCTAAAATAAGCAAGCAGTGCCCTGGAGACACAGAGGAACCCCTCTGTAAGAATTTAAGCCCTGCACCTGGTTTGTTTGTGTGTTTGGGCTGAAGAAGAGAACAGCAACAGTAAAAGGCGGAAGGAGGAAGGATCTTTGAGAGCTTTTGTGTCCTCCTGGATGCTCCCTAGGGACAGGAACGTGATTTCATGTTTACGGAGTTGCAGCCTTTTCCGTGAGCTCCAGGTGCCCCAGGACTTGGAAGGAGTGAGAGGCAGAGTTAATGAGGTGAGAAGGAAAGCAGAAGGGAAAAGAGCAAAAGGCATTTTGTTGTAACAGATCAGACCGAAACGTCTGCAGGGCACGGGCACCTGCGTTGAGTTGGGCCGTGCGGCTTCCATCATTTGTGTTCTCTGCAGGAAAAGAAGGGAGAGGAATAAAGAGGGAAATCTGGAGGGATGAATTTGGGCTCGTTTCGGGTTTTATCTTCTTTTTGTTACACAAACCTTTTGGAGAGAGGGGGGGGGAATAGAAAACCTGAAGCAGCGGGTGAAGCCTTGCCATGTGCAGGGTTAAATGGAAACATGCAAGCAGACCATAACTCAGGGTGTAATTCAAGCCATACGGTTTGTCTGTCTGTTGACTCGGAAGGTTCTATCAAGACTTGGCGAGGGAGGGGACTGAGAGGGGAGAATCCAAACTCTTCGTGATTCATAAACCACTCCTTTGCAATTGGGATAATAGAGCTCTCTCCCGCGACGGCTCACTCAGCCTCGGAGCTAACCGTGGCTCGTGCTCTTTCTCTCTCCTTTCAGGTTCTTCAATCCCCAAGGACGAGCAACACCCAAACTGAAGGGAAATACGTTGTGCAGAAAATTAGGAAAACCCCTTTTCTGTGTTATTCTTTTTCCTTTGGAGAAGCCGATTTCCTTCATCAAGTGGGGGAAAGTGGAGAAAATGAAGCCGAATCCGCGGTTTTTCTTAGCTGGTTTTCTGTCCTTGATTCTGCAGACGGGGCTTTGCTATGGGATAAAATGGATGTAAGTACCTGCCTATCTCTCTCTGCGTTTTTAAAGCCTTTGTAGGCATTGCTGTTCTCCTCCCCAGCTTTTGCTATTTGAGGCACGCTGTGAAGCTGTTTAAAGAGCAGCGAGCGCTGCGTCTCTCCAGGCGTTCATTGATTTCAAGTGTGTGTGTACTAGGGGCTTGTGCTAACAATACGTCTCCATCTTCTTTCCAAAATATGCATGATTTAGGCTCTCTTTTTATCTTCCCCTCATTGATACCCAAGGAAAAGCACACACTTGAGTGCTCACATGAGCCACTTCATGGAGTTTCTAGCGTTAGCTCCTACCACGCTGGGGAACTCTCCCACTGGGACCGCTGGTCGTGCTGAGTAGGAGATGAGAGCAATAGGGACGGCTGCTAAGATAATGCCGCCAATCTCCAACCACAGGGGATGCTTGACAGATAACATGGGTGTTTTTTGTGGACCTTTTAACCTTTGGATTTCATGAAGGGTGTTAAAAACGAGGCAGGGGGGAGGAAGGAGGGTGAAGAAATACCAGGGAGTGTGGTCAAGTCTGGATTGAGTTTCCTCGGAGGTAATGTCACTGCAAACAAAGTGAAAACATCACTATCTCATGTCTTTGCTTAAGCAAGCAATCAATTAGTTGCTTGCTGCAAAATAAACAAACAAAGCCCCTCCAGCACCCATCTGGTTTTGTGTCCTCGATGAGTGATCTATCTTTTCTACTCGGGTTTGAAGCTGTGCACAGAACAAAGAAGGGGGGATGTGGGCTAGACCTAAATGAGCATCTTCCGTACAAGAAAAAGCCCAGATGCAATGACAGGAAGAGCCTGTTGTGTACTTTATAGTGTGTTGAGGCAAGGATCTTTGGGTTAGGTAGAGAAACCGAGATGAGAGGTCCCTGCTTTGTTCTCCTTACAGCACTGGCCCTGTGCTACCTCTCAGTCCCATTTCACTGTTCCAATCATTGTCATTTGAGGCTCTCCTGGAGTCACCTTTTATAAAGGCTCTCTTAAATCTGGATATCTGCAGATTAAAAGGTCTTGTTAGAACCAGTGTTTTCAATGCCCTGCGTGCAGTCAGGGGAGAGATGACCTTCCAGGTGGCAATTCATCCTCTTCAAAGAGAGACATCCAGCACAACTGTCAAAAGATGCAGGGAGCTGCTTGAGACCATAATTACATGTGTAAAGAGAAGCAGGGTGAATCCCTCTGTAGAGTGTTTAAATGCACATGGCTGGGGGGAGAAATAGGCAGCCTACTTTAAGGCATCTTTCACTTGCTGTCTCCATCCTCTAAGGACCACCTTGGAAACAGAGGAGAGTCAGGATCTGATTTGTTCTTCACTGTCTTAGCTTTACACCTTGTAGTAGTGACCATGGCTAAATTACACAGCCCAACCGTTTCTTTCTGTCAGCTTCCTTAAGTATTTAGGCTCTCAGCTCTGCATCTATCTATCTATCTATCTATCTATCTATCTATCTATCTATCTATCTATCTATCTATGTATCTAAAGTATGAGATAGATATATGTACATCCAGCACCTTGCACGGGGTGGGCATCTCCTCTCTGCAGGGCATTTATCACCATACCCATGAGGTGGCAGAGCCTGGACTCACTCAGAACCTTTATTTCTATGCAGCACAGACATCACGCTGGCTTGTGGCACCCTGACTCCTCAGGGCACTTACGTAGAGGCCCATAAATGAGTGGAGGTGCTCTCTCAAACACTTGCCATTAGGGTCCCACGTAAGCAAGATGCTAAATCCTGAGCAAAGAGCCTGGGTTTCCCCAAAGGGCAAAGGTGAGATGAACTTCAGAGGGAACCTGATAGCATTGTGTCAAGCCATAGACATGAAAAACAGGTTGGAAAGCAGCGCCAGGTCCCCATTACTTTGCTGGCAAAAGCAGCTTTTTGGCTGGGAAGCGGTTAAGTGCAAAAGCTGCTTTTGGGGATGGGGGAGAAGCAGTTGGAGGAAAGAGGCTGCAGTGGCTGCTCCTCCCCTTCCCAGCAGACGTATCCCCCCTATCGCAGAGCGAGTGGGGAAGATGAAAGCCAGGATTAAAGTGGCATTTGAAGCACGAACTGCATCCAGATGTGCTCTCCTCACACCTGTTTAAAGCCTGGCAGGGACCTGCACTCCCTGTCCCAGGGCACTTCACCACTGGGATGCTGCCAGTTGGGATCTCACAGAATTACAGGGGTTTTTTGCTTTCATTTGGTGTTTTTCCTCATTTCTCCACCTTTGTTTTTCTATGGAAACATGGGCCAATTTTCCCCTCCTCCCCATCACTTTCTTTTGCCTGCCATCACTGGGGCTAGGGTACCATCCTTGGAAACCCTCTGGGTAAACTCGTATGGAACAGAGATTGGTGCTACTGAATACCAAGTAATACCTCAGAGCTGCAATCACAGCCCTGGACTCACATGCTGGGTGCTGCACGATCAAACCCTGCCCCTTCCAATGCTTGTGGATAGAGAAGGAGGGGGGGAAAGGGACGGGATGAAGAGGGAGGAAAGTGCTATGAGATGTTTTCAGTCTTAAGCTTGTCTCAGCGGTCTGCCCGCTGCGATGTTGTTGTAGGCAGGGTGCCAGGGAGAGCTTCAAAGAGGGTTTGGGAGGGAAAGGGGAAGATAAGGGGGTGGGTTTTGCCAGCCTGGGGAAGAGGGAGCGACTGATATGAGAGGCGATAGGAAACTCAATTTTGATGCAGGGTGTGATGTAATTGCAGGGAGAAGAAAAACACCCTCTTCAGCTGTTTAGTGTTTCCCTGTAATACAATTACCCCCCATAAATCAGTAGAAACAGGGAGAAGCTAAAAGGGAGTTATTTGTTTTGTTTTAGTTGGCTTAGTTTTACGAGTTCTATGGTCCAGACCCCCATGGTTGTAAATCACCACTGTGCCCTTCCCTGCCACGGATGCACTGCTGAGCATCCAGTGTGGTGCATGGATGATCAGCAGCTCATAAACGTGTTCTTGCTGCTGGAGAGATTGCATTTTGGCCTGAAATCCAGGGAACTAATAGAGTATGGACAGATCTTTGCAGGATCGGGGCTGCCATGGAGAAGCAGCCTTTCAATTCAATGCATATAAGACCCTGAGTCTTATTTTTGCACGCTGCGTTCTGCAACCACTTTCCCATCCTACAGCAGGGTTTTGTTGCATCACTTTGTGGTCCCCAAGGCTTGTTTTGGATGGGGAGGCAAGGCAGCCACTGGTTTCAATGGGAGATGTCTTAATGCCAGTGCCTGTAGGGACTCTTATCACACTACCCACCTCCCTTTGCACCCTCTTTAGCTTTCCTAGGGGGGCTTGAGTTTGGCCAAGCAGGTTGCTGAAGCAACGTTTTTGGGTTGAGCTGAAAAACAGATGAGCACTAGAGGGAGCTGCAGCCAGATGTGCACGCCAGAGGTCTGAAGATGTTGGGATATAGAATCATAGAATCATAGAATATCCAAGCACAAAGTAGTTTTAGAGGCACTTCTGTCTCCTTAGGGGCTGGCATCTCCTCTGTTCAGGACACAGGTTGGGCTGTCCCCCTGTATTGAGTGTCACCCACCTTCAATACAACAGTGGTTGTAAAGAAGCCCTTTGCAGCAAGTGGTTGTGCATCTTTTGGGGTCAGCCCACAACAGCAAGTGGTGGTGTAAGGAACCCCATCATTTATGCATGGAGCTTGGCCACTTCGAGAGAAGCCCCTGTTGTGCTGGCCTGAACGTGCCCCGTGCTCTCTGGAGCCAGCCCAGCTTTGCTGCGCATGGTTAAATCACTGCCCTTCAGGAGCGCTTTGGTGAACCCAGGATGTCCCCCAGCTCCCCAGCCTCGAGCAGCACCTCTCTGCAGCCAGCAGAAAGCAAGGAGGGGTGGTGGGGAGGGAATGGAAAGGGTTTGTGCTTCCCAGCACCGTCTGCTTCTCTCCTTTAACCAGGGAAGGGGGGAGCCGGGACATGGGGGCACGGGCGCCTGCGAGGAGCCCGTCTGCCTGGCAAAGGGGCTGCTAGATGAGCTGCTGTGAAAGGACTGCAGGATGGGGAGCGAAGGAGAAGGGGGGGGGGACACACACAACGGCTTTGAAGTTTGCTCTTCGCTCGGGAAAACTTGACAAAGCTCCATGGCCTTCCCCAGCGCTCAGGGAGCCAACGCGCCGCTGGCATCCACTTCAGTCGAGCTTGGGTGGAAGTCAACAGCCCTGTGCCCGCTGCTGCCAGAGCTGGATTTGGCACCGTGTCTGAAAGCAGCTCTTATTTGAAGCTTTTACTTCTGGGTTGGTTGTTCCCCCCCCCCCCCCCCCCCCTTCTTGATTTCTTTTTTTCCCCTCTTTTTCTATATAAATCTTGCTGTTCTGTTTAAAAACTCTTTGCAGAACCAGTGGGATGTGGTGGCTTTTCCAGCGCTTGTTGGTTCCGAGACCAGAACTGATGCAGGGCAGGGCAGCAGGAGCATGGGCTTCCTCTGATTGCCAGGACAAGGTTATTGTAGCAGTTCTGCAAGGCTTTTCCAGTTGAAAACCCGGGGAAATGAGGCTTCTGCAGATTAAAAACCCTCAATGAGATCGAATGTAAAAACCCCACAGACTCAATGTCTGCCTCCATTAAAGTTTACCGCACACTTCACTGTGCTTAAATCTTTCTTTTCCCACCCAAATCTCCGCAAGATCGAGCTGTTTAAGAATAGGCATAAAAGAGTGCCTTTGCAGAAAACAAAGTGGACGATTTGGAGCAGAAGTTCATGGTTTCACTAACAGCCCTTCTGTGAGGCCTTTCTTGGGTCACATCACATACGGGAGGACAGCGAGATGCCCTCCAGAGAGAGCCCACATCAGAAAGAGAGAAGGTCCTTCCACCCTTTAAGGGTGTTTTAAAGGGCATCAATGCTTCACTGCTCAGTTCAAGGAGTTTTTCCTCCCTTTGGCTAGATCAGGAGCAGTGGTCCTTGTAAACCAAGTAATGTATGGCTTTTACTGATACCTGCTCAGATTGGATGGTACTTATCCCAAGGTGCTGCTCCTATGAACAGCCTCCTCACAGAGCCCAGATCTGCAGGATTGGGCCCATACCTCTCAAAGGACCTAACACTGTGGAGCATTCATGTTTTGGAATGAATTTATTAACTGCCTGGGCTAATTAAAAGAGTAAATGAAAGTCATGATCTATCCATGCATCATGTTTCCTCTCTAATTACGTTTATGGTTTGCTGTCAGTTCCCATAACTTCAGTCGAAAGCTCTGCTATGCTATATATAAAGCAGGAGATGTTTGGCTTGGGGCCTGTTTATTTAAAGGGATGGGTCAAATATGTGTGTATAAAAAAGCCCAGTCATCCCCTCCGGTGTCCTCAGCTTTCTGAAGAATGGAAGATGGGGCAGGAGAATCAAGGGAGGAGAGCGTGACGTTAGGAAGAGGGCACAGTGAAAACCAGCATTAGTTGGGTGGTGGCAGGTAAAAGTGTGAGGCCGGATGAAGGTGTTTATCAGGTTTTTGCCACCAGATGGAGGACTAAAGGCTATTCTGCAAACTATGCCCTTGAGGGCTGCTTTATTCAGGCTGACTGTACCCCATCGGCTCCAGCTCTCCTCCCACTGATGGTGGTCAATGGAGACTGGATAGAGATAGGATAGAAACCATCAAATCCCACCATGGACAAGCCTTTTCTGGGGGAAGATGATTTCCTTTACACTGCTCCACAAATGGACTTTGTTCCCCATCAATATCCTTTGCAGGCAGTGGGCATCCCTCCATGGTGCTACCAGAATGCCTTTCCATTGGGAGGGTTTGGACCGGCAATGGGTGGAGAAGACATTTCTGAGTGCAGGACAGAGACTGAGCAAACCTGTGCTGTCAGGGCATGGACTAGATGACCTAATAGGCCTCTCGCATTCCTGATCTGTGATTTATTGATGCACTTTTCGGGCTCGCAAGCGACTGCAGTAACTGTGAGTTTTCTTTTCCATCTCCATTACCCTTTACTTTTTCCTCCCGACGCTTGGAGATGTTTCCAGTTATAGGTTCTCAAAAGCAAAGGCACAAAGGTCAGGCCTGGGAGAGGTCTGGAAAACACTTTCTGCCTCTTGGATCTTTGTTCCTGGTGGGTTCCCTGGAGCTCAGTTGGTTCAATGGGAAAAAGCCACTGCTGCCATTTAGTGAGCTCTCCTCAATGGGGCCATGGTCCTTCCTCTCTTTACTGTCTGGCAGATATTTTCCCTCTTCCATGAAGAATTTCTTTCTTGTTGCATTATGTATCTGCTTCTGTAATGGTGATCGTTTCAGGCCATCTATAATAACGTGATCTTGTTGTATCGCATCCGCTTTTATCACAATGGGGATGAGTTTCAGTCTGTATTCAGCTGTCATTCCATCCTGCCAGTGGTTATTTCTGCTGTTCCCGACTTGTCTGTAATGGTGAGATGCAGGTGCCTCAATGTAGGCTTCCAGGTCCTTTAAAGATGCTGAAGACATCTATACAGGACTAGAAAATGTAGTGCAGGACCTAGGAGAAACATCCCAAGGCCTCTAAAGCATCACTTAGTACCTCTGATTAGAAAACTGAGCTTGTGCCCTGTAGTGCAGCATCTCTCAGAGCATTCCTCATGCGCCTGAAGCTCAGAATGTGAAGCTCTCTCATTTTGCTGCCTCACCCTGCCTGCTTATTTTGCTGCCGGGACACGCTGGGCTGGAGTATTTGTCATTTTAACCCTATTGGTGACGAGCTGCTTTGGCCTCTTGCCTGATGTGTGTTTCAGCCCATTCCTGAGGGCCGCTGATAGGCTTTCTGGGATAAGTTTTCACAGGTTGCTGGTGCCAAGTGCTAGGGGTTGGACACATCTCACCCAGCTCTGCGCTTATACAGTCCAGATGTCTGCATCCGAGCTCAATGCCTGGGTTCCCTTTATAGTGCGGAAATGAGCACTCCTAGGGCATGATGTTATCCTATTGTAGATCTTCAAAGCACATCAAGCTAATTGCTCTCTAGATGTGGCTTTTCCTTTCCATAGGCTGAAGGAGGACCCTGAAGGACTACCGTGAGGTCCAAACCATAGAGTTTTGCAGCTAGGTGATATTTACATTGTCCAAAGACTCATGGCTCTACCTTCAAGAATATGATATATCCGAGATACCTGAGCATCCAGAATGTCCCTAGTGGGTTTCATCTCCGTGAGCTCAGGTCCAGCACTGGGTCACATCTAACTAAGGCAGGATGAGTTGCCTTCTGAAGGTGCCCTTCTTCAGATAAGGAAGCATTGCGTGGGCAACAGTGGGAAAGGGAATGAGATGAACTACAGGGCAACTAAATACTCCCCTTTCCCTTCCCCTTGAAACTCACTGGCCAAAACTTCTGCTTGCTGTACATTTAATGGACCTCTTTAAATACATATAAGATGCATATATTTGCATAGCTAGCAGAGCGGTGGTTTCCCTTCCAAGTTTGTACCTGATCATCTAGTGCCAGCAAAGCCAAACTCCATCCACCTGGGAATTTGTCAGTGCAGACCTAGTCAGCCCTAGCAAGGATCATAGCTTTCCCCAGCTGGAATAGTGGTTGGGGTTAGCAGTTATGTGCAGCCCAGAGAGAGCTCCAACATACACAGCAGCTGGTTCAAGCCAAGCTTGAGGGAGCTGGTGGAACATAGATGTGTTTTCCTGAAAACCGGAGATCAGAGCTAATACCCACGGTCTTGGTTAGGGCTCAATTTTAGCTCCGTTTCCATCTCATTTAACTTCTGAAGGATGTGGATGTTACAGTAATAAAGTGAAATGCACCCAGAAATGGGTCTGCTAATAAGCCAAACTAACCAAGATGGCTTAGGATGAAACTGAAAGGCAACACATTTAACAAGGAGAGAAGGAAATATGTGTTAAGGCACTTGCGTTGCCAGGATCAGATGCCAGTTACTGATGCAGCCAGCTAGAAAGTTGTTTTATGGGAATGAATAACGTTTATGACTGCCCTAAGCAGGTCATAAAGATACAAAGAGAGTTACACACCAGGCTTCTGCTGCTCGCTGTGGGTGCTTGGGGAAGAAGAGCACGAGTGGTAAATGCTCCATCCCTGGCAGTGTTCAAGGCCAGGTTGGACAGAGCCTTGGGTGACATGGTCGAGGGTGAGGTGTCCCTGCCCATGGCAGGGGGTTGGAACTGGATGATCTTAAGGTCCTTTCCAACCCAAACCATTCTGTGATTTTATGGTTCTATGCATGGCAGCATTTGCTGTTTTCTTTTTCCCTTGGAAACGCTGGCAATTACGCACTAGAAGAACCAGTGAGGTCTCTGGGGTGCCGTTGGTTTCTTCCCTGGTGCTAGTGGATCCCTTCTCAGTATGCGCTTTCCCTGCACATACTCTCATTGTGCTTCCGCACTACATTTTTGGAGCCTACAGAAACAGACTTATCTACATGCAGCAGTGATGGATTTGGTGAAGGCCCTTGGCGTTAATGCGAAGGGAAAGCATCTGTTTTGCAAACGTGGTGGCTTTTCCCTGGGCCTTGCAGGGGATTTCCTCCGTAATTAATTACATGACATTTAGCATAATCCTCAGAGAGTGAGTGAGACAGATGCTGAACGCAAAACCCTGATAACACCAACTTTGCTTTCCCTCCCCCCTCCGAATACCACAGTCTTGGAAGACCCAGCTTTCTGTTATCGTGGGAATGATGGGTCATTTTTCACTCTGTTGGGGGGTCTGTCCTCTTCATTCTTCAGCAAAAACCCGCCCCATAAGGATTTACACGTTCAATCAACTTGGCATGTGCGCCAGGAGCTTTGTCCAGGCTCTCCGAGATGATGGAGAGTGCACTTCTAGAGGGTGTTTCTTCCCACCTACCTTAAACACCTACTTTAGATGGGATAAATCACTCTTCATAGTTGCCTATCTTTCTCACCAGCTTAAACTAAACACCTATTTACAGGTAGCTAAAATGAAGCCAGATGAACTTCATTTGTAGTTCACTAGATTGGAGGTGATGGAGAAGCATTCACTAGACTGGAGGTGATGGAGACAAGTTCATAGACTGGAGGTGATGGAGAAGTGTGCATAGGCTGGAGGGGATGGAGAAATTCACATTGACCTGAAGATTAACTGGGATTTCTTGCAGGTTTTAATGCCTTTTTGCATGCGTTTGCCTCCTCAGAGCCTTGTCCAAGACTCCTTCAGCTCTGGCCCTGAATCAAACCCAGCACTGCAAGCAGCTCGAAGGCTTGGTGGTATCCCAGGTACAACTGTGCCGCAGCAACCTGGAGCTAATGCAGACCATCATCCAGGCGGCACGGGAAGTGATAAAGACCTGCCGTAAAACCTTCTCGGACATGAGGTGGAACTGCTCTTCCATTGAGCTGGCTCCTAACTACCTGCTGGACTTAGAGAGAGGTAAACAGCACTGCTGTCAGCCGGGGACATGAGTGAGTAGAGTCAGTCAGTGTGTGCGTATGTGTGCTGGGGCCGGAAGGGTCTTGCTACCAAGGGGATGTTGAGGAACTACATAGCTTCGTTGTCCTGTTCTCTGAGACCATGTTCATTGTTATGGGGCCAGTCATGCCCAGGTGGTCTCCAGTCCACAGTCTTCCACAAAGCATGCCCCATCCTGGTCTGCTCATCTCATTAGGAGTCATGGTGCACTTGCCTACAGCCATGGAGCTGTTGCTCAGAGCATGCAGGCTTGTCAAGCAGCAGGCTGCACAGTCAGATCTCATGGGTCAGAGCATCCTTGCATATTCATGCTGCAGCTCTGTGGCCTCCCATGCTAGCTTCATGCTAGCTTCATGACCTGCTGGCAAGCAGCATCCATCACAGTGACAAAAGGAGGCAGGAGAGTCCACGGAGGGACTCCAAGAGTAGATCACACCATGGCGGACAAGTTATATGTGCCTCCTTGTCCTGTTGGGATGTTGCGTGATGTTGAAGAGCTCACTTAGGTGATGCTTCAAGCTAATGATGCCATGGGAGGTTTCAGCTGCAGTGACTTGGTGTGTTTGCTGCTTTGTGGGGCACAGGTTGTGTGGATCTCTTGTTAAGGGACTTTTAGCTTTCCCAGGATGCTGAGCTGGAGTTCTTGTCTCTTCCAGGCACAAGGGAGTCAGCATTTGTGTATGCCCTTTCTGCTGCTGCCATCAGCCACACCATTGCCAGAGCCTGCACCACCGGGGACCTCCCTGGCTGTTCCTGTGGTCCCATCCCAGGTGAGACACCTGGACCTGGGTATCGATGGGGAGGATGTGCAGACAACCTCAACTATGGTCTTATCATGGGGTCCAAATTTTCAGATGCTCCCATGAAGATGAAAAAATCAGGATCACAAGCCAATAAACTGATGCATCTGCACAACAGTGAAGTAGGGAGACAGGTAACAAATCCACGAGAGTTATTGTAATTGTACAATCATCCGTAGTGGTCGGTCGCTCTGTGAGGTTCAGTGTCTCTATCAGCTAGCAAAGGAGCAGGCTTCTCCCACATTGCTCTGAACTCCTTTGGCCTGCTGAAGTCTGTGGTGCTATAACCCACACTGGGACTCAGGAGGTCCTGAATGTTGTTATCAGCCCTATGATATAGACCCATGGGTGGGATGTTTCATTGCCACCCTCTCCACAGCCAAGGATGGCTCTGGCTTGCTTATACCCCAGGAGGTGTGGTGGGGATGGGTCCCGTCGTGCTCTGCCAAGGGCGTTGCACAGGCAAAGTGCTGTGTAAGCGTGGAGGATTATCATCTGCCAGATGCATCCAACAGCAGCTGCCTCCCTCCCAGCCATCATCCCCTGCAGCCAGGAGGGATGAGTCCTCCTTTCCAAACTGTTTTCCTAGTGATTATTCCCATATCTGGCAGAAGCCGCTTTTAACAGCTTGCATCCAGCGGAGGGATAATGCTTCCCATGTGCAGCGCTTGGTGCGCACCGAGGTGTAAATCCCTATCTCAGCCCTCCACGCAGTGGAGAAATGGGTAGGGGGCTGTAAAGCTGAGCCCTGCACCCATCTCTGGGGATGCAGTGTGGTTCCCAAGGCTGGTCCTCCCACACAGCTTGGACCTTTCCAGGCCACTGGAGAGAGTAAACCTTGGAGCATGTTAAGCTCATTGGCAGCTTCCTGTGTAGCTACAGGCTGAACTCACCTTTGCAGAGCACAACCATGCCAAACCTGCCTCCTCTGGGTGTTTTACCCTACCATTCCCACTCTATCTGATTTATTTTTTCATGATGTTTTAAGCTTTTGTTTTAATTTCAATGGGAAAAATCTTCGTTTGGGACACAGCGTTGCCATGGCTGCTGGATTCAGCCCTTCTTAGTGGCGTCCCACCAAAATTAAACTAGTGCAGAACCAAAGTAAAAGGCTCTTCTGGCCCCATAGCCAGGCAGGGTGAGAATGCCCTGAATTCATCTGAGCCTTGACATCTTTTGCCCAAAGAGCTGCTGAGGGCAGATATGGATGTTAATGGCCTATTTAATGGAATGCTTTGATTTCCAGCTCCTTAGGAATTTGGGGGGGGGGGGGGGGGGAATGCAGCCCTTTTGTTCTTTTGCATCTGATCAAAATGCAAAATGCTTTTCTGTCTGCTGGCTGCAAAAGTACCTTGGTGAAAGCAGTATTGCGATAACCCTAACTATTCCGTGATCCCATGATAGCGATCACCAAGGAGTTGTTTGGTGTCTCATTCCCTTTGCACGGGAGCTGCTCTAGAGTGACTGCGCAGAAATCAGAGCAGCATTCCTTTTCTATAGCACACCCTACTAAGAAAGTGCTTTCTTTAGCAAGCTTGTGAGATGTTTGGAGGTAAGAGAAGGGCATTTCTTAACTCCTGCCTTCCTTTTTGCAGGTCTTGAAAGCCTCTCTTGAAATGAAATGTAAGTGCCATGGAGTTTCTGGGTCATGCTCTATCAAGACCTGTTGGAAAGGCCTTCAAGAGCTGCGAGACATTGCATTGGACCTCAAAAACAAGTATTTATCAGCCACCAAGGTCGTTCACCGGCCCATGGGCACACGCAAATACCTCGTGCCAAAGGATATTGATATCAGGCCGGTTAAAGAGACAGAGCTGATTTACCTGCAGAGCTCACCTGATTTCTGCATGAAGAATGAAAAAGTGGGGTCGCACGGGACCCAGGACAGGTGAGGGTTTCTGCAGTGGATGCTGACTGTGCTCTGAGCCCCAAAGAGGGAAGGGGAAGAGGGGAACATGTATGGATGAGAGGCAAATATCCATATGCATGCAGGTCAAGGGTAACGCTAACTCATGGTGTGGTCTATGGATACCTAAGTGATGGCTGTGGTCAAAAAAGGGGCTGCAATCCCTTGCATTGTACAGGCAGGCACAAGATACCTTTGGAAATCCCCCACACCTCCACAGCAGCTCATAATGATCAAACAGATGCTTTATGCTGTGTTGATACCCTCCAAGTCATTTCCGGCAGTCACTGCTGATGTGATGAGTTGTTACTCTACTGTAAGGCTCCTGTAAGTAGGCAAGTGTTGACTCCATTATGACCAGCACTCTTAGGCAGCATTAAAATGCCCTGATAGCCACAAAGGTTATGTTTTAGGGTGGTTTTTTTTTCCACTGCATTTAAAAAATCCAGGTGTGTTTGTGGTTTTTGTGTCTCTGCAGAGGAATTTCTTCATCTCATTAATATTAGTGATTTAAAGTCACCCTACCCAGCCATCAGTGGGTATGGTTCTGTCCCCTTTCACAGGCAGCAGACATGCTTGTCTCTTCCGTGATCTGTTTAATTCCACCCAAGACAAACCATTTCCATGTTTCAGCAGTCTGAGTATCATCTCTAAGTGGGTAGCAGACCCTTTGACAGCCAAATAGCTGTGGTTTTCAAGATGTCTCATTAGTTGCTATCTGCTGGCTGGGCTTTCTTTATGTAGTTATCATCATTCATCTTTGCTCTTAGTGTTACTTTATGGTGAAGACTTGGACAGTCCAGTTGCAAGGAGCATGTGCCTGCCCTTTTGTGGGGTGTTTTCACTCTAACTCTTGTTGGATATAGTGGTAATATAGTGTTCAAGGCCAGGTTGGATGAAGCCTTGGGTGGGATGGTTTAGTGTGAGGTGTCCCTGCCCATGGCAGGGGGGTTGGAACTGGATGATCTTGAGGTCCTTTCCAAGCCTAACTATTCTATGATTCTATTCTATGATTTCTATGTAATTGGACTGCTTTGGTTCAGTGGATGGAAGGCTTTGCTGTAGTGAAAATGAAGTGAATGACCCAAATGCAGAAAAGATACTCTTTGGATATCTTTGATTCATACGAAGTGTTTAGTGGGGGGACTTTATAAGCTATCGTTTTGGCAATGGCCATTTAATCTGGAACTGCAACTCTGTCGACAATACATCACCATTTAACTGCTGGAACCGATCAGGAGATGAAGACAGTTGAGTGAGACGAGTGTTTCCGTTTTGTTGTCTGATGTTTCGGGCCACTTTTAGTTTTGTATCCTCCAAAACCACTGGCTTGACTGCTCTACAACAGCGCTTGTCTGGCAGCATTGTGGAGGGAACACCAGGCTGATGCTCATTGCCAGCCCAGTGGTGGAGCAGTGATTAGCAAGTGAAGATGTTTATGAGTCACTGAGGACTGTAGGGAAACTATGTGTGTTCAACCCGGGCTTTCTGAGGGAAAATGTAATGTGAGTGGAAGCTGTGTTTTTGTAGATTTGTATGGATTTTGACAAATTTGTGTCTCGAAAAAGGCCTCTTTGTTGTGTGCTTTGCAATGAAAAGAACTCTGGAGGTCATTTGGAAATTAATTTTATAGGAATTGTGTGAAATCAACAGACTGTGTCAAAACCAAACCGAATCCATTCCAGATTTGCCAAGCTAAACATTTTCCATGAGCTGAAACCCTTTCAAGGGAGAGGCATGGCTGCTTCTTCATCTAATTTCATTTCACCGCAGATTTCTGCCTTTTTATCCCAGCTAAGGATGAAAACTATGTCAAGTCCTTGACTGATGTGTTGTTTTCTTTTCCCTTCTGAGGATAGGAAAATGTGTATTGCAGGCATCCGTTTATCCTGAGCTGGGCGACAGCAGTGATTGTGAGCCTGCCAGGCAAGGGTCCAAAGGAAGTGAGATTGAGTGAGGATTTAGAGGCCCGAGATATTAAGGCAGGAGGGGATGGCTTTCAAAAGGAACCTGTCAAGAAATGCTCCTGATGTTCAAGACGATGACGGCTGTGGGAGGGGAGGAGGGTGAGATAGTCCTGTGCTGAGCTGCAGGCATCTCTCAGGCCAAGTTTTAAGGTCACGTGTAGTTACGCTCATTTTCATCACAGTCCATCTGCAGGCTCTTGATGCCTGGTGTCTCCGAATTGGCACGAGTAACACAAGCCATAGCATCCCCCTTTCTGCATTGAAACAGCAGAGGAAATAAGTGTAAAATGCACACAATGTGTTTGTGGATCAGATCCGTGCTTTCTGAGGGGAGCAGGGAGAAGGAGGGGATCTAGCTGGATGTGGATCTGAGCAATATGGCCTAGTGGAAGGTACCCCTGCTCATTGCAGGGGGGTTGGAACTAGATAAGCTTTAAGGGCTCTTCCAACCCAAGCCATTCTATGATTCCTTAACCTTCTCCTCCCATGGATGCCTGTTTCCCTTCACAATTATTCTCTCATGAAGATGACATCTAAATGTATTTTAAATGCAGTGGCTCTGTTCCAGCTGGCCGTGGGGCTGCAGATAGCGCCTAATGACAGGGATGAGGAAGAAGGAACACAAAAGGGATGCTGTTAGAGAGGGCAGGGGAAGATGTGGCTCGTGCTTACTCTGCTAAGTAAAACACTTGAATGGAAATAACCCGAGCAGGTTTTTATTGTGTAAGTAAAATCCCGGAGGCGTTTTAACACTTTATCCTTGTGCACATTAATTTCTTCTGGGGGGAGATCCTGCTGCTTCTTACTAGGCTAATTGTTAAGGTCTTTTATGGCAAATGCAATCAAAAAGGGATTTTTAGTAGTGGTCCCTCACTTCCTTTTCTCTCTTCTTCCACCATCTGCCTGTTCCCTCTTTGGCCTTATTCTGGCCATGAGCGTGCGTGCAGGGATCAGCTCGCAGTGTGTTACAGTGCACACCCTGACCACCGTGGTCCAAGAGACTTTGATTTGGGCATCTCCAGCATCTTTCCAGTCCTGCTTTCTGCCTTCAATGGGGTGCAGAGAGGAGGAGACACCATTAGCAATGTCGTTCATCATAGAATTGTTTGTGTTGGAAGGGACCTTAAAGCTCCTCCAGCTCCAACCCCTGCCACGGACAGGGACCCCTTCCACTGGAGCAGCTTGCTCCAAGCCCCTGTGTCCAACCTGGCCTTGAGCACTGCCAGGGATGGGGCAGCCACAGCTTCTCTGGGCACCCTGTGCCAGCGCCTCAGCACCCTCCCAGGGAAGAGCTTCTGCCTAAGAGCTCAGCTCAGTCTCCCCTCGAGCAGGTTCAAGCCATTCCCCTTGGCCTGTCCCTACAGGCCCTTGGCCCAAGCCCCTCTCCATGTTTCTTGTCCTCAAAAATGGATAGTTTTGCATCATATAGAGAAAAAGTCCTTTCCCTCCACCCTTTCCCCCAGGCCTGGTGCTTGCTCGAAGCATGCTGGAAGGAAGACAGTGGTTGATGGCTCAGTTGCAACACCTCAGACATATTGTGTTTCAGTACATACTGCAGGGAACAACCCTGCACTGGCAGGTGGGTGGAAGGGATAATCTAATTGGTGGCTTCCATCTCCGTAAGTATCCCTTGCATGATGTGGACTTGTGTGGTTTCCAGGCAGGAAAGGGAATTGAGTGACCTTGTAGTGGAATCGCATGAAAATCCACTCGGAAAAGGTTCACTTGGGTGCTCAAAACCCTTTCAGAGCTCTTTGCTGAAAGGATTTCAGTCTTCTTCGGAACAAGCCTGAAATGTTTTCTGAGATGCCTTTCCCTTTCTTAGTCAGTTGAAATAAGTAATGGTTTGGAAACCCGCTTGCCTCCAAGCACTTGGGGTGCATCCAGATTCCAAAGTCAGGGAGCTCGACCCAAACCTGAGATTTGAAGCCTCTTTGAAGTGCTCAAAATCTGATTAAGGAGCTGAGTTTTGCAACCGGTGTCCAAGGCTCCTGCAAACAGGCTTGTTGCAACCACAGCCCTCATCGACTCCAGCCAAACCCCATGTGCTTTTGTGCCACCATCAGGGTTTCATAGCCAAAGAAAGAATAGTCTGGATTAAAACCTGAAGGAGCTGATGTGCAGAGCAGCAAGTGGATTGTACAGATTTCCATACAACAAATTAGCCACTGGGGTTGGAACTGGATGATCTTAAGGTCCTTTCCAACCCTGACTATTCTATGATTCGATGTTCCCATTTCAGAGCTTTCTCGGATAGAAGCTCCCTATAGCTCATCTTTTAACAGGGTAATTCAGTTTCTCCTGCCGGGAAATTTTGCTGCTGGCTTTGAGTAAATGGGGAATAATAATTTATTGCCCTAAATAATAGCAGATTATAAACTTGAGATCTCTTGTGTGAGAAAAGAAGCAAAAGTATTAACCTTCTTTATCAGTTGGGTGCAATGTATCACGTTTCAAAGGCTGTTTAAGGTCCCTTAAGGGATCCAAGGCAAGGGAAATGCTGCCATGCATGCAAAAGCCTTGCAGAGATAACCAAGCTGCTTATTACTGATCTTTCCTAGAGCAGTTTTGGAGCCAAGTGAATGCTGTTTCCTCCCTGCTGAAGATGGGAAGGAGCTCTCTTTCTTACACTGCAGAACTGGGGCTGTAATGTCTTGCTGCAGCTCATCTGGGTTAGTTAGCCACCACTCCTTAGGTGATTCACTCTGGCAATGGATGTGGCTGCTCTTTGGTGATTGCTCCTTGCTTATGTATTCATAGAATCATAGAATAGTTAGGGTTGGAAAGGACCTCAAGATCATCCAGTTCCAACCCCCCTGCCATGGGCAGGGACACCTCACACTAAACCATCCCACACAAGGCTTCATCCAACCTGGCCTTGAACACTGCCAGGGATGGAGCACTCACAACCTCCCTGGGCAACCCATTCCAGTGCCTCAGCACCCTCACAGGAAAGAATTTCCTCCTTAGATCCAATCTAAACTTCCCCTGTTTAAGTTTTAACCCGTTACCCCTTGTCCTGTCACTGCAGTCCTTTTCTGCAGCATTATTAGTCTTAAGTGGCTCCCAAGCTGTCTTAGGCTGGTATATTTTCTTGCATAGGAACACACATGAGCATGCAACTAGTGCTTGATGATGACTGCAAAGACTACATGGCTGGTACCTCTTTGGCATCTTGGTGGTCCCAGCAGTGGGACTGGTCAAACGCTGCAGAGAACAGTGGTTTTCAGTGTTCAATGGCAGCCCTTGCTACTACTTGTTCGCTGCCACCTCAAAGGTATGCTTTGCATTGCACGGGTGATGGAACTTCTTAGCAGAAGCACTCATATTTAGGTGATAGAGTGGTAGTTACGGGTAGATAACAGCATTTGGTGTTTGGTTTTTGTTACAACCTCTTTCAGTTTCTGTCCCTCAGTACGGGCACAAGAAGTGATACAGCGAACTTTGCCTTTGAGTAGCTCATAATGTGTGTGATGATTTAGCAATTTTGGGAGCTGTTTCCACGTGTGCCACCTTTTTTTCATGGGACCCAACAAGTGATGAATAACAAACAGCAAATACCTCTTCTGTGAGTGTCCTGGAAGCGTAAGAAGGGGGAAGTCAGAAATAGGCAGCTTTCCGTTCCTCCCACCTGCAGTGCTATTTCTGCTTTCCCGGGGCAATGCGCTCATAGCCAGTGCCCGTTTCAGTATTTGGGCCAGCTGTGTTTTGGGGCGGCTTTTTCTAGTTAATCCCTAGGGAAGTCTGAGCCCTTCCCACTTTGAGAGACCTGGATTTGACCAGAAAGTTTCCTGACCAGATTTGTGAATCATAAATTTAACGGTGGAAAGAGTAATTTCACACAGTAAAATTACAGTGGGCAGTGAATTAGGGAACAAAATACTGCAGCCAGCTCTCCTAAATGTGTTTAATCCCTCTGCATCAAACCAGTGTTAGAGTTAAGGAATATCAGGGTTAGGAATGGCTTTCCACAAAGCCTGATCTTATTTAGGAGCAAGACGGAGCTGAGATTACCTAGTTACTGAAGGTATTTGTGTATGCTGGTTTTAAAGTTTCCCTAAACAACTTGTTTTAGGGTTTTATTATCCTCAGAGTTATGTTTTTCTTAATCTGACTTCAAACTAATCGGAAATCAAACTCAATTCTTTCCTCTGCATATAAAGAGCATTCGTTCTCTCTCATTTTTTGCAATGATCTTTTATAGATGGGAAGAGGCACCTTACAAACTTCCCTACATCAGTTCCTTTGTCCTTTTCCTCTTTCTCAGCTGCTCCTCTGGTCCTCCTGGGAACACTCCCACATTTGTCTGTATCTTTCTCAAACTGTGCTGCTTACTTTGCATTTTAATCCATGCTCTCAGCTCCTTTTGCCCCAGCCTTATCCACAAGTTTGGAAGCTCCTTCTCTACTCCTCATTAATGAAAATACAGGCTGGTTCCAGGATCTCCCTCGACATCTCCTCGCTGACATGTACTATTGATAACTCTCTTTGGTACGGTTGTTCAGCATCGGTCTCTAGTCATTCCTCGTCGATGAGAAAGCAATTTAAAAGTAGTTAAGATTCTGCCCTCAAAATCTTCCCTAAAGCTGTACACTTTGATGTATTTTTAGCGTTGTCCATTGTGCTACACATCTCCAGGGGCATTTGAGTTATTTTTCTCTTTCTTTCTTTTATTTACTGCTGTAAGGCTTGACATTCCCAGAGCAAGGGGCACCAAAGGAACGAATAGGGATTTGATTTAAAAGAGAGAAAGCGAATTACTTCTTTACGCAGCAGTACTGTCTTTTGGGACTTGTGGCTGCTGGAGTTCATGGAGGCAGATGGTTTCCCTGAGGTCGGAAAGGGATGAAACAAGCCCATGGCCAAGATGTCCACAAGGGGATACTGAGATGTCTAGTCAGGAATATACCTTCTATCATCCTTAATGTAACAGCCCAGGTGCTGGTGATGTATGAGGAAAAGGACTATAGAAAGTGGCTGGATTTGTGTTTTCCTCCCTAAAAAATCATCTCCCACGGCCACTGGGAGATGTATTGGGCCAGGCAGGCAGTTGTGACCCAGAATGAGTTTTAGATATACATATGCATATATATATATATATATGCATAAGCAGCTTCCACTTAGCAATAGGACTGGTGGGATGAGGTCCCAGTGGACATCTGACCCATTACTTAGGGTGAAACATTACAGACCTGGTCTCAGTGTGTCTCTCAGATGCCAGATGGGCAACCAAAAACTCTATTCTTATATCTGCTGGTGGGACAGAAATGAACTGGCATCCCCAGCAAAACTAAGTGTGGCTGCCCCATCCCTGGCAGTGTTCAGGGCCAGGCTGGAAGGGGCTTGGAGCAACCTGCTCGAGTGAAGGTGTCCTTGCCCGTGGCAGGGGTTGGAACTGGATGAGCTTTAAGGTCCCTTCCAGCCCAAACCATTCTTTGATTCCATGATCTCCCCATAGCTTTTAAAATGAAAATCCCCCAGGAGGTAACTATGAGATGCATTAGCTTCTCCAGCTGGAGAAAGACTCTTAGAAGTGCTGTGATGTCCTTCACCATCTCTGCTGAGGAGCCACCCCATGATGATGCTCTATGATGTTTCTCCAAATGAGGGCTGGAAGGGGCTGATTTTGGACAGGCGTATTGAGTGAGATTTGTCCAGTCAGCAGGGCTGACCTCCTCCCTTCTTACACAGAATCACAGAATCACAGAATCCCAAGGGTTGGAAGGGACCTCAAAAGATCATCTAGTCCAAACCCCCTGCAAGAGCAGGGTAACCTACAGTACATCACACAGGAACTTGTCCAGGCGGGCCTTGAATATCTCCAGTGTAGGAGACTCCACAACCCCCCTGGGCAACCTGTTCCAGTGCTCTGTCACTCTTACAGTAAAGAAGTTCTTCCTGATGTTAACGTGGAACTTCCTATGCTCCAGTTTACACCCATTGCCCCTTGTCCTATCACTGGATATCACTGAAAAAAGCCTAGCTCCATCATCCTGACACCTACCCTTTACATATTTGTAAACATTGATGAGGTCACCCCTCAGTCTCCTCTTTTGCAAGCTAAAGAGACCCAGCTCCCTCAGCCTCTCCTCATAAGGGAGATGTTCCACCCCCTTAATCATCTTTGTGGCTCTGCGCTGGACTCCTTCAAGCAATTCCCTGTCCTTCTTGAACAGAGGGGCCCAGAACTGGACGCAATATTCCAGATGCGGCCTCACCAAGGCTGAGTAGAGGGGGAGGAGAACCTCTCTTGACCTACTAACCACTCCCTTTCTAATGCACCCTAAGATGCCATTTGCCTTCTTGGCCACAAGAGCACATTGCTGGCTCATGGTCATCCTCCTATCCACCAGGACCCCCAGGTCCCTTTCCCCTTCACTACTTTCCAGCAGGTCAACCCCCAACCTGTACTGGTACATGGGGTTGTTCTTCCCCAGATGCAAGACTCTACACTTGCCCTTGTTAAATTTACATAAAGAAGGAAAACGCACTGTGACAATGTGAAAGCCTGTTCCTGAGCCAGGACCTTGGCTGGGATTACGCCTGAAGCATCATTTTTCACCGGTCTTCCAAGTGCTTGTAGAGGTTACGGTGTTGTGTTAAGATGCAATCGCCTGCCTTCGTGTTTTCTCTCTGGGGCTCAGGAGGAGGGCATTTCTCTGAGTTGCTGGAATCGTGCTGGACCAAGCCCAAAACAAATGAGATTGAACTTAACCCATCAGCAGGGAGCTTGGTGAGACCGCAGCCGCGGGCTCTGAAAGCAGATGCTCGAGGGCAGCTTCTGTGGGTAAACTCTGGTCTTTGGGCTCCTTTGTCTTCTCCCACTTGCTTTTTGTATGTATAGATACAGCTGAGAAAGTAACTCTGCTTCAGCTTGTTTAAAGAAAAAATAAAGATAATTCATCCAGGCCTATACTTTAAAATAGAAAACACAATCTCTGGTGAGTGGCATTGTAGGAAAAGTCTTCTAGAAGCCCATTTAAGTTCAGGATGGGGTCAAATGCTTTGTTTTGGCTATTCAACCCATCCATCCAGAATGTCCCTGTGCTTTTATCCAGGAGTGAGGGAAGATCGTGGATTTTTAAATGAGATTTGGGTTTTTTTTTCCTTTTTATTTCAGACTGGGTAGGATGGGGACATGTATGGAAAGGAATATCTCATAGTAGATCCACTCATTTTCTACAAACTGCAGGAGTGGGTACAAGGAAAGGGAGATTCTCAGGTCCCAACAGAGCAGGTAGAAGAGTTTTGCTCTGTGAATAGGGTAAAATTGGCTGTTGGGTGCTTTGTACATTTGAGGAATGAATGTCCTCAGTGGTGAACTGGAGCCAGAATGGACCCATAGAATCATAGAATAGTTAGGGTTGGAAAGGACCTTAAGCTCATCCAGTTCCGACCCCCGGCCATGGGCAGGGACACCTCACAGTAAACCATGGCACCCAAGGCTCTGTCCAACCTGGCCTTGAGCATTGACAGGGATGGAGCACTCACAACCTCCCTGGGCAACCCATTCCAGTGCCTCAGCACCCTCACAGTAAAGAACTTCTTCCTTATATCCAATCTAAACTTCCTCTGTTTAAGTTTGAATCCGTTACCCCTTGTCCTGTCACTACAGTCCCTAATGAAGAGTCCCTCTCCAGCATCCTTATAGCCCCCTTCAGACACTGGAAGCTGCTGTGAGGTCCCCACGCAGCTTCTCTTCTCCAGGCTGAACAGCCCCAACTTCCTCAGCCTATCCTCATACAAGAGGTGCTCCAATCTATTCCTTTTCTTGGCCATTTTAATGAGCTGTCAGCAGGAGGTGGCAGGGATGCACTGCGCATCCATCACCACACCTCTGCAGACTCCCCATCCTCCTTAGGTGAACAGCCTGGCATCCACCTTTCCATCTGCCGGTAAAGCTGAGTAAGGATGTCAAATACCCTCCCCTCTCCTAATGTCAACAGGCCTATATGTGAACCTTTGCTCCGAATATTTAATGCATTTACTAATACATTTATGAGGAGTCATTTGGAGGTTTCCTGGCGGAGGGGCCCTGGCTCGCAGGGGCGGTAACAACGCCTTTGGTTCAGCGTTCGGCAAACACGCTCAGTGTGGCTGCAGACCTCGGCTTCGGCAGAGGCTTTCAAAGGCTGGTAAATATTTACACAAGTCCGAAAAGATGGGGAGCATAAAAGGGGAGGGCCTTTACACACTGAACCTGGAGAGGAATGCGAGTCAGGAATAACAAACAGGAGGCCCGCCTGAGTCAGGAGAAAAGAAAGGAAGAACGAGGACAAAATCTCAACACCTCATTAATCCCGCAACTTCTCCTAAAGCATTACCTCATGAGGAATTCCTATAAATCTCATGGATTTGTTTTCGTCTATTAATGGAGTGCTCAGCTCATGCTTCTCTCTCTTTTCTTTGCCCCTGAACCAGCCTTAGAATGTTTCTAGACAAATAGCCATGCAGAACAAGATTTCTCCATCCTTAGAAGTGTTTAAGGCCAGGCTGAACGGGCTTGGAGCAAGCTGCTCTAGTGGAAGGTGTCCCTGCCCATGGCAGGGGGTTGGAACTGGATGAGCTTTAAGGTCCTTTCCAACCCAAACCATCCTATGATCCTATGCCAGCAATTGCTCCATTCTCCATCCCACCTTTCTCACAGTAGCTTCCAGACTCCACTGATTTCACAGCTCCATGGTCTTGGGTGCATAGTGAGATCTGTTACCCTACAGTGCTACTGTCCAGCCAAGCACCTGACCAAACAAGAACACTTCCACCATGGGCTGTTTTTACAGCCCATGGAGAAACAGCATCTCTAGGACATGCTTCATTGCATCCGAAATGGGTTGGATGGATTGACGTGGGCTTTCATGTCAACTGTGATCCAAATGACCCAGCTGAGTACGGCTGGGTCAAAATATGCCAAGCTGGGTCCAAATGACCCAACCTGCCATATTTTAGGAGAAAGAAATAGCTGGTTTTTGAGAACGGCTGTGGATCCATGATCAATGCATCAGTTCTGGGAATGGCTGGGGATCCATGGCCAATGCATCAGTTCTGGGAATGGCTGTGGATCCATGACCAATGGATCAGTGAAAGAGAATCCCCAATCCACAAGTTACATCTGAAACCCTCACCCCAGCCACTTGCAAGTGAACAAAGCGAGGCAACCCAACACAAGGGCCGACTTACCCTGACGAGTCTGGCTTTAATTAAAAGCAGAAGCAAAACAAGCAGTGGAAGTCCGTGTGATATTTGGCGACTTGTCATCCTACACCGGGCCCCCGCTGCGCCGCCTGCTCCTGGGTCAGCACTCGGGGTGTTACAGTGCCAGCTCCCCGGCTGCTCTACCGTGCTGGGAGCCGCTTTGAGGGGAGAAAGTGCAGAGTCCAGCCCTGCCAGTATCGGTTGTGATTTCCCTGATAGTGTCAGGGCTGGATAGTGGCTGTAACAGCCTGTTTGGGAGCTTTCCCAGCCCTGAATCATTGGCGTGGAGCCTGTGCAAATACTCTGTGCCTGCAGGGTTTCTCCTCCATCCTTTGCAGGTTAGGTAGTGTTGGACAAACATCGGTGTTTGGTTTTTAAGGTATCATCTCCTTTCTAGCTTCTTTCAAACGGCTTTGGAGCCTGCCTGGGGGTGCAGATTGCAGGGACTATGAGGTTTTGATTTGGTGGAGGTATCATGGTTTGCTTGTCTGTCTGTACATGAGCTGGGTCCTGCCTTGCCTGACAGGGAGCCTGAATGCTGCTGAGCCCGAACTGAGGGTCAGAACAGGAGTTTAATGCTAGTTTGGGTGTCAGAGCTGGTGATGTGAGTGGAGCCCTGGGGCTCTCCCTGCCTCCCTTGAAGGTGTCGAGGGCTGCTTGGCTGGGTGCTCACCCCTGCCATGCGCTGGCTGCAGCTGAGATGCAACCGTGCTGCCATCACCCAGCGCCTTGCAGAGCTGTCAGGTCCCAGCACCACCACGAGGCAGTGCTTTGGAAAGCCCTGCGGGGAAAGGAGTGTGAGCAGCAGGTTGGAGGAGGTGATCCTGCCCCTTTACTCTCGTGAGACCCCACTTGCAGCACTGGGTGCAGCGCTGGTGTCCTCTACATAAGGAGGACATGGAGCTGTTGGAGCAAAGCCAGAGGAGGCCATGAGGATGATCAGGGGCTGGAGCAGCTCCTGTATGGAGCCAGGCTGAGAGCATTGGGGCTGTTGAGCCTGGAGAAGAGAAGCTGCGTGGAGACCTCAGAGCAGCTTCCAGTGTCTGAAGGGGGCTAAAAGGATGCTGGAAAGGGGCTTTTCATCAGGGACTGCAGTGATAGGACAAGGGGTGATGGGTTCAAGCTTAAACAGAGGAGATTTAGGTTAGATATAAGGAAGAAGTTCTTTACTGTGAGAGTGGTGAGGCACTGGAAATTGTGAATACTCCATCCCTGGCAGTGTTCAAGGCCAGGCTGGACACAGGGGCTTGGAGCAAGCTGCTCTAGTGGAAGGGGTCCCTGCCTGTGGCAGGGGTTGGGCCTGGAGGAGCTTTAAAGTCCCTTCAACCCAAACCATTCTGTGATTTGCACTTGTTTACTCCGTATTCTTTCTTGCAGGCAATGCAACAAGACCTCCAATGGGAGTGACAGCTGTGACTTGATGTGCTGCGGCAGAGGCTACAACCCCTACATGGACAAAGTGGTGGAGCGATGCCACTGCAAGTACCACTGGTGCTGCTACGTGACCTGTAAAAAGTGCGAGAGGACTGTCGAGAGATACGTGTGCAAGTGAGATCCCTCCTGTCTCCACCCGGGAGCTGAGACGCCAGCGGCAGCCCGGCACTATACAGAGAAGAGAAATCATTTCCTCGACTAGACATCGTTTATCTTGTAAAGACACAGACTTGAAGGAAGATGGTAGGAGGAGAACAACAAGCATTCACACCAGTAAAAGGAAGACCCTTAAAACCCCAAACCAAATGTTTCCCCAGCCAATAAAATGCTCTCAGAGAAGACAAAAACTCATTCGGGATGTTATCTTCTTCCCGAATATTTCCTATGGTCGCCAATGATGTTCAGCCCTCAAGTGCCTTAGTATTCTGAGAAACAAAAGTAGAAAGCAACTCTTGTTTGAAAACAACTAAGGCTCACATTTACCTTCCAGCACAGGTACTCAGTCTGCATTAGGACCACCCCAAAAGGGATAAAGCTACGACTTCTCAGCAATAACTGCCTTTGTTGCCAAAGACTTTAAGCAGGGAAGCATCCATCCCGGATGATAAAGGTGGAAAGATTTCAGGTCAATCCCCTGAAATGAACAGTTAATTTTAACCTTTCTTTTACACAGGTCTGAGACTTTGAATTCATTGCTGCAGGAAAAGCTCTCCTTGCTTTATCCAGGCTGGATGGGGTTTTGAATTCAGCCATGCAAAAAATCCCTTGGGATCACTGAGGCAGAATAGAACTTTGTTGGGTCTATGAGATAGTAGTGGGGACGTTAGGATAAAATATCAAAGCGAAGGCATAATCCAGTGGGAAAGTGGAAAAAAACCCCAGCTCCTGCTCTCTTTCTGTCTTGCCCTTTGGGTACGATGCCCTTAGTCACATTGGGCCACATTGGGCTATCAAATCCTTAGGGAAATATGCCGCCGCCTCATTTTTTCCTATACAAACTATTGACCCAGCCCCAAGAAACTACAGAGAGGGGAGCAAGTCTGGTCCCGGCTGCAGGGAGCAGGGCAGCAGCTATTCCCAGCAGGAAGGAATGGGAACGTGTCAGTCCTTCACATGGCCCTGCCTTGAGGCAGCAGAGAACCACTATCTGTGGCTGTACATATTTTGTATGAGAACATACAGAAATATTTATATCTCCTGCTTTTGTCTACTCTGCTTCCTACATAAATATATCGATATGTTATAAACAAGCATTAACAATAGTATGAAATAAATGCTGAAGTTACTGGTGCAACAGCAAAATGTTAGCTTATTATGTTTCTCTCTCCTACTTGGAAAGCAACCCTGGTTCTCCTCCCAAGGATGGGAGAAGAGCATGGCTCAAGGCACTCGCTGGCGTGGGATAGAGAAGTTCCTTTATTCCCTGTCTCCCCAGCCTCTTCATTCGGAGCAGGATTAGCCAAGATACAGTCAAGAGAAGGAAACACAGCACTTGGAGAAAGGAAGAGTCACAGTTCTGACTCACACAGCCAGTCATTCACAGTCTAGGAGGTTCCTCGAGTGCATTGATGATAATTTCTTAATGCAAATGGTGGACGTACCAACTAGGGGAGCAGCGCTGCTAGATTTAGTACTCGCCAACAAGGAGGGTTTGGTCGAAGTGGTGACGGTCAATGGCAGCCTTGGCTGCAGTGACCATGAGATGGTGGAGTTTAGGATCCTGTGTGGGAGGAATAGAATACCTAGCAAAGCCACAGTTCTGGATTTCCGAAGGGCCAACTTTGGCCTCTTCAGTCAACTGCTAAGGGAAGTCTCATGGGAAAGTGTACTAGGCGGTAAAGGGGCTCAAGATAGTTGGTTAGCATTCAAGGACCGCTTCTTCCAAGCTCAGGATCGGAGCGTCCCAATGAGGAGGAAGTCAAGTAAGGGATCTAGGAGACCGGCGTGGTTAAACAAGGAGCTGCTGGGCAAACTCAAGTGGAAAAGGAGAATCTATGGATTATGGAAGGAGGGGCTGGCCGCTTGGGAGGAATATAGGACAGTTGTTAGAGGATGTAGGGAGGCAATTAGGACAGCTAAGGCCTCCTTGGAACTCAATCTTGCTAGTCGGGTTAAAGACAATAGAAAGGGCTTCTTCAAATACATAGCAAATAAAACTAAAACAAGAGGCAATATAGGCCCACTGCTGAACGAAGTGGGTACCCTGGAGACAGAGGATATAAAGAAGGCAGAGGTGCTGAATGCCTTCTTTGCCTCTGTCTTTACTCCTGCAGACTCTCCCCGAGGGCCCCGGATTTCTATAGCCCCAGAAGGAGTCAGGACAAAGGAGGAGTTTGCTTTGGTAGATGAGGATTGGGTTAGGGATCAGCTATGCAAACTGGACATCTGTAAATCGATGGGTCCGGATGGAATGCACCCACGGGTGCTGAGGGAGCTGGCGGAGGTCATTGCTAGGCCACTTTCCATCATCTTTGGTAAGTCGTGGGAGACGGGCGAGGTGCCTGAGGATTGGCGGATGGCAAAGGTCACACCAGTCTATAAGAAGGGCAAGAAGGAGGACCCGGGTAATTATAGACCGGTCAGCCTTACCTCCATCCCTGGAAAGGTGATGGAACAACTTATTCTTGACTCCATCACTAGGCATATCAAGGATGAGGGGGTCATTAAGAACAGCCAACATGGTTTTATGAGGGGGAAGTCATGTATGACCAACCTTATAGCCTTCTATGAGGAAGTGACTAGGTGGAGGGATGATGGTAGAGCGGTAGATGTAGTTTTTCTTGATTTCAGTAAGGCATTTGATACTGTCTCCCACAGCATCCTCATAGATAAGCTAAGGAAGTGTGGGCTTGACGATCAAGTAGTGAGGTGGATCGAGAACTGGTTGAAAGGAAGAAGGCAGAGAGTTGTGGTCAATGGCGCAGAATCTAGCTGGAGGTCTGTGACTAGTGGAGTTCCTCAGGGGTCGGTGCTGGGACCGGTGCTGTTTAATATTTTCATCAATGACCTGGATGAGGGAACTGAGTGCACCCTCAGCAAGTTTGCTGATGACACAAAACTGGGAGGAGTGGCTGACACACCAGAGGACTGTGCTGCCATTCAGCGAGACCTGGACAGGCTGGAGAGTTGGGCGGGGAGAAACTTGATGAAATTTAACAAGGGCAAGTGTAGAGTCTTGCATCTGGGGAAGAACAACCCCATGTACCAGTACAGGTTGGGGGTTGACCTGCTGGAAAGTAGTGAACGGGAAAGGGACCTGGGGGTCCTGGTGGATAGGAGGATGACCATGAGCCAGCAATGTGCTCTTGTGGCCAAGAAGGCAAATGGCATCTTAGGGTGCATTAGAAAGGGAGTGGTTAGTAGGTCAAGAGAGGTTCTCCTCCCCCTCTACTCAGCCTTGGTGAGGCCGCATCTGGAATATTGCGTCCAGTTCTGGGCCCCTCTGTTCAAGAAGGACAGGGAATTGCTTGAAGGAGTCCAGCGCAGAGCCACAAAGATGATTAAGGGAGTGGAACATCTCCCTTATGAGGAGAGGCTGAGGGAGCTGGGTCTCTTTAGCTTGGAGAAGAGGAGACTGAGGGGTGACCTCATCAATGTTTACAAATATGTAAAGGGTAGGTGTCAGGATGATGGAGCTAGGCTTTTTTCAGTGATATCCAGTGATAGGACAAGGGGCAATGGGTGTAAACTGGAGCATAGGAAGTTCCACGTTAACATCAGGAAGAACTTCTTTACTGTAAGAGTGACAGAGCACTGGAACAGGTTGCCCAGGGGGGTTGTGGAGTCTCCTACACTGGAGATATTCAAGGCCCGCCTGGACAAGTTCCTGTGTGATGTACTGTAGGTTACCCTGCTCTTGCAGGGGGGTTGGACTAGATGATCTTTTGAGGTCCCTTCCAACCCTTGGGATTCTGTGATTCTGTGATTCTGTGATTCTTGTGTTGTATCAGCCATCATTCTCATCGGTAAAACATCTCAGTGCCCCCAAAGGAGCTTGATAACAAACGTGACTAATACCTCTCACGGTGGTTTGCTCCTGTGTGTGAGGAGAAGCTGCTGTGCAGGGGAGGTTTTAGGTTGGGTTAGGTTCCATTCCTTGCTCTTTTACTCTTGCAATAGGCAGCAAGCTCTGTGTCCCTGTTAGGAAACGGGATGTTGGAGGAGGGTGTCTGCTGTAGGAGTAGAAGGCAGTGGAGCCTTTGAGGTTCTTCAGATCATTCTGGGAACCCCATTCCCTAAGGAAGTGCTGTACACAGCCGGAAAATCACTCCTACAGAAATGAGGGGAAACAGTGGCTCTTTTCTATGGGGAAATATGTCCGTAACACCGCAGTCTTCATCCAAATCCCCTTTTCCCCCTTCACCCAGCTGCTTTCTGGGAGGCAACTGCCTCTGACATCAACCTGAGCAGTCCTGAGACCTGGGGGAGAAAAGCATCGCTGGCTATAGAGCAACATGAGAGATATTTTGCTCTCCTCAGCTACTTTGCTTTGCTGTAATGGGTTTGGTCTCCTCGCCTCCTTCCCTCCCCCAGCCACGAGCAGGCAAAAAAGAGGCCTTTGGTAGTTTGTCAGTGGTTTGTGTTATTGTCACCCCATAAAAGCTGGTGGACTAAAACGTCTCTGCAGTGTGGTGTGATGAGCGGTGGGTGTCTTTAGGCTGACATGCAGACAGGCTGGTGGCACAAATCCCACTGCTCTCCAAAGCCAGGACTTGGCTTCGGTTGAGATGTAAAGAAACGGTCCACTTTCATTCTTTTAAGGAATTTTTATTTCCAGTTGCTGATGGAGCCAGCAAGGCAGGGATGTTCTGAGCGAAGAAAAATCTGAGCGTTTCAGTGCTATTCCGTAACGACTCCTTTTCTTGCTCCCTCGCTGATGTCCTGAGTCTTTCTGCTTGGCGAAAAAAGCAGTGAGGTGGAAGAAATGCTCTACATGCACATTGTTTTCAGCTGTGTTTCACTCCTCCTGTGTTAGAGCTGTGCTCCTCAGCTGGTTTTCTCATGTCAGAAGAAACTTTGCAGAGAATGGGAAGATGTGAGGAAGCCTACCAGGCATCTGCCGGTCCATCCGGTGGGACATGACCCTTCAGCAGACCTTAAGCCGTGGTGGTACCTCACTCTTTGTATCTGCCTGGGCCCATAACTGTTACTGAAGACAGCAGCCTCCCAGTATCTGAAGGGGGCTATAAGGATGCTGGGGAGGGACTCTTCATTAGGGACTGTAGTGACAGGACAAGGGGTGATGGGTTCAGACCGAAACAGGGGAAGTGCAAGTTGGAGATAAGGAAAAAGTTTTCCCTGTTAGGGTGCTGAGGCACTGGAATGGGTTGCCCAGGGAAGCTGTGAATGCTCCATCCCTGGCAGTGTTCAAGGCCAGGTTGGACAGAGCCTTGGGTGCCATGGGTTAGTGTGAGGTGTCCCTGCCCATGGCAGGGGGTTGGAACTGGATGACCTTCAGGTCGTTCTCAACCTAAACCATTCTATGATTCTATGCTGAACTGAAATGCTGTTCTCTTTGGGGGTTTGCAGTTTGGGGCACCCAGGCTCAAAATCTACCTGCTCCTCTAGATAGCTAATAGTAGGCTTCATCTGAATTTTGCTTCTTTGAGCTGACGCTGTGTGTCCCCAGCCCATACCCTAAGCTGTTGGTCTATGAACTAACATTGTTACACCCCTTTTCCCATAAATCCTAACTTTCAGAGACCTTGTCTTCTTTGGAGCAGCTGCACCCTGCACTGACAATGTGCTTTACCAAGACAAGAGTAATGCACAGAGCAAGGTCTGATGATAAACTGCCGCTTCCCTTGTTACTCAGCCCTGCTTCATCCTGCAACTAGGGTCATCTCCCTCCTGATGCTCTGGCATCTTCTATTTTGCCCAGAAAATAGCTTTGTATAAGAGGGAGACAAGGGCTTTCTGTTTTCTTTTCTTTTAAATAGAAACTAGGCATAAAAAGAGAGCCTATAACAAAGAGTCAATAACATGGGACCATACTCTGGAAGGTCTAATGGTGCATCTTGTTCCTTGCAACCCGGCTCTGATACTTTCCTCCTGGCATCAGCAGCAAAGTACAGAGAGACCAGAAGAGAGGTGCCCTTGCTCTCAATTGCAATTCTCACTTCAACAGGACTCCAGACCGTAGCTGCCAAGTTATTTCCTGTGTGGTCTGAAAGATATTTGGGAGAACATTTGTCACAACCCAGTTTTGCAAGGAAAATACATCCCTAACAGCAGGGCAAGACCTTCATGTACCACTCTCCTTCACTCCCCCAGCCCCTCAGCAACCAGTTTTCAAGGCTTTGCTCCGAAACACTGAGGTCTTTCAGCTCCTGAATGAAATGGCTTTAATTATTGTGAATGTCTCAGGTGATGCTGTAGTTCTCTCTCTTATAACATTGCCCTATCAGATCCTAATAGCTGGTATAATTTGGCCAAGGTCCATGTCCTGCTACACAGCCCTGTTGATTTACATTAGTTGGGAAAATACAGCTGGTATGTTCCCATAAATACTATTATTTCCAACTATTACAATATTAGCCCTGAGGGAAGAAGACAAGCTATCTCAAAAAGTATTGTATCAGTGGCTTTGTAGCATCTACTCACTTGAAAAAATAACCATGATTTAATAAACCAGTTTGGACTTGATTCTGTTTCCACATCTGAGGATTTAGACCTTGCGTGCATCCAGCTGGATTTATATGTTTTGATGAATTCCTCTTCCAATCCTCACCCCCTTCCAGTTTTATATCGTTTAGGTTTCTCCCAAGGTAGGCAAATGATATTCATCATAGAAAACTCCCATTGGATGCTTTAGTCCGCAAAATGGAAAGTATCTTAATCACACTAAAGCAGCAGCCCATGAGTGTTTCATAAGCAGCTACAAAAGCTCTTGCTCAGGGGAAGGGGGGTGAGGAAAGGAGGCAAACATCAGAATAGAATAGAACAGAACAGAACGGAATGGAATGGAATGGAATGGAATGGAATGGAATGGAATGGAATGGAATCATGGCATCACAGACTGATTTGGATTGGAAGGGATCTTAAAGCTCACCCAGTTCCAATCCCCTGCTATAGGCAGGGACACCTTCCCCTAGAGCAGCTTGCTCCAAGCCCCAATACAATTAACAGTGCCTTTGTCAGGAAAGTGATAAACATGTCCCTAAGGGACCATTCCTTTTCCTGCTAGAAAACAGATCCCTGTAGACAACCATTAGCATCCTCCAAGTGAGCTGAGCCTGTGTTGTCTACCTGCTCAGGGAAGATGTGGAAAGAAGCTCTAGAGGTACTTGGGGGCATGGGGAGCAAGAGGAGAATTGAGCCCTGGGATGACTTGTCCTTAACACCCTCGCCCCACCACGAAGGATTTGCCTTCCCTGCATCAGGAATGGTCGGCAAACACCATCTCTTGGGCCTTTGCACCCAAGAGCTGCTCAGAGCAACCACAGAGGCGACTTTGTCCTCGGTGCATGGGAGACAGAGCAGAAACCAAGATCTGGGAGAGGGGGAGAAGGAACAGGAAACTTAAAATCCACCTGAGATTAATGACTTTAACATGTACACCGTGTTGTGTTGCGCTTTGTTTTCCCCTCAGGACCCGTTTCATGAGTCAGGCAGAGGTTGATTAAATATCTCAGCAGAGCCATGGTTTATGCATCCAGAGCAAAAGTTACCCCTGTTAGGGGAGCAGCATTAGCTTTGTGTTCTGACTGTAAGAGCAACTATAATAATAAAAACAATAACAATAGCATGCATTGTGGATGGGTTTTATTTGCTTCTTGCTCAGAATAGGCAGGCTGGGTTTGGTCTGCATTGTAAAGATGAAATGAGTTATTCTAAAGATCCTTTCTGGGCCGTGTGGAAGGGGTTTTTTTTTTGCTCTTTTAAATGGAATTTACTCAAGGTATTCACCAGAACCACATGGCCTCGAGATTTCTCCTAAGAAAACAGAAAGGCAGAGAGGATATAACACAAGTGCACAACTCCGAGAAGCTGGAATGTGAAGGAACGCGCTTCTAAGGCTGCGGAGCTAATGGGAAACGCATCGGATCCAGAACGCTGGGGCTCTTGTGCTGCCATCAGGGACGAGCTTGAGACCCCCAAATTGTCATGGGTTGAGTTAATTTGGGCATCTGCCCACCAGTACAGCAGAGCGACAGCTTGAACTGGGATGGCTCCTACGTTAAGGCTAAACATGTGTATAAGTGTTTTTCTGGATAAGGGCCAAAGCACTGAAAACCACAGAGAATTGAATCCTATAAATGCCAGTTATGGATATCTCAGATCTAAGTGGTAACTGCTGACAAACATGGGCTTGTTTAAATGGAGACCCGGATTTCTTTGGCATTTTCTAATGCTGGGCCCCAAATTCACTCAGTCTGGGATCAGGTCTGCAGCATTGCTGGGTGGTGATGGATGATGAAACTAGGCTGGACCAAAGATGGGGCTATAGAATAGAAACAGGTAAAGTTGAGTGCTTACACCCCCATGTTTGAAGCTCTAAGGATGTGTGAGAGCTTGACTTCAACACGCTTGAGGATTGGCTGTTTTATTGAAATTCGTACTGAATTTCAGAGAAAAGAGAGATTTCAAGTAAGTCCATCAATCTTTGGGGTTTCCTTCTGACCCCGTTCTTTCTCATCCTATATTTCAAGCAATTTGGAGCAAGCCCAGAGGAGGCCATGGAGCTGCTGCGAGGGCTGGAGCAGCTCTGCTCTGGAGCCAGGCTGAGAGGGTGCTGAGGCACTGGCACAGGGTGCCCAGAGAAGCTGTGGCTGCCCCATCCCTGGCAGTGCTCAAGGCCAGGTTGGACACAGGGGCTTGGAGCAAGCTGCTCCAGTGGAAGGGGTCCCTGCCCGTGGCAGGGGTTGGAGCTGGAGGAGCTTTAAGGTCCCTTCCAGCACAAACCAGTCTGGGATTCTGTGGTTCTATTGAGGGTTATCCTAAATTAGCTTGAAATTTAGGATAAGAGGCTATAATTTGGGCCATTATCAAAGGCAGTAATAGCAGCAACTGCATCACCAATGGAAACCAACCTGTTGGCGTATCTCAAGCCAAACATCCTCCAGGTCCAGGAGGTTCATCATGCAAAGGAGGATCCAGACCTTTCTCTGCTGCATGCAGACACTGAACACCCAACCACCCGCAGCTACTTCCCCCTCCTCTACCTGCTCAATGTGCAGTTAATTTTACCCAGTGCTGCACGTGTTGACCAGGGCAAGGCTGAGGCAGGAAAACCGTTTCCTTTCCTCAACTCCTGCTCTATCCAGGGCTGCTTCCCTCGTCTGGTTTGCACAGATTGAAATACCACCTCGGCGCTCACCTCTGCAGGTGCTTCCTTCCTTTGCTGCAGGCAGCATGCAAGCTGCAGGGAGGGCGAGCTGGAAGGACCTTTGCATCGGGAAAAGTGGGAAGTGATGTTTAGTAATTCCCTCTGTATCCATGCTTGATGAGCAGCCCTCGGTGTGATATAAATGTGTCAAGCTGACGGTTGCAAAGAATTGGCTGATTTAAGGCATCCACAACTTCCCTGCTCACCCTGACCCCTGTAATAACTCTTCTTCCACTGGACATAGGGCTCCTCTCAGCAGTCTGTAATGAAGCATCTGGTGCACTTTGAGGCTTTCCTCAGGACTTTGGGGGGACTTTGGTCCCACAGGAGTCCCCTGCGCACAATGGCTGGAAGAGCAACGTCAAGGAGGCACCCAAAGGCATTTCAGATAGCATTAACCTTAAGTAAATAAATTGCACCCAGGCATCCAGTGATGCAAGGACTCAAGGATGCTTTTTACCCTCTACAGCGCTGATCCCAAGGGCTATTCCAGGTCCACCGATGACCAATAAACTGGGTGACACTCAAAAATGAGCTTTGCAAAGCCATCAGGCTAATCCTGTCTCGTCATTGCCACTGACACACATTGAATCCCAGACTGGTTTGGGTTGGAAAGGAGCTTAAAGCTCATCCAGTTCCAACCCCTGCCACGGGCAGGGACCCCTTCCACTGGAGCAGCTTGCTCCAAGCCCCTGTGTCCAACCTGGCCTTGAGCACTGCCAGGGATGGGGCAGCCACAGCTTCTCTGTGCCAGGCCAGACCTGGTCCTTACAGCCCCAATTCACCAAGAGGGATGCTGAGTTAAACAGGATCTTGGTGAAACATTCCCAAGTTGTTGAATGAATTCCCGCAGGAGGGATATGCCTGCTCTGACAATGCAAAGGTTGCGTTGTCCTCAGCTCCCTGCGCTGTCAATGAAGATATTTCCAGAGTGCCTGAATCCTGGCGTGCCTCCAAAGAGAGGGTCAGGATAAGATGAATTGTGTCCATTGGGAGTCAGCGTGACCCTTTTCATGTAGACAGGATAGAGCAGATGTCAGAAGTCGGCTGAGATTTATCCTTAACCTGATGCTTGTAATATAGGTCCTTCTGTTTTGACGTTTGGTCTTGTTACAAACCAAGCTAATTAGTTGTTAAGCATAGCTGGACTATTAGAGCATGATCCTAAATAACTCCTATGCCCCAAATGATTGCAGCTGCCATCTATTATTTTACATACATTGCTTAAAGACGCTTCCAAATAAAACAATGAAACACGATAGATGAAATCAAGCATTGTAAACATGAAAATATAGCTGGTTAGATTTAACTTTTCCTCTTCTCTCCATTAGAGGGAACATTTTCATCTTGGGATTAGCACAGAGTTCTATGGAAACCCAAAAGTGTTTCTTTTTGTGGAGTTAATAAAGAAATGAAACCATTCAAGTGCATTGTCCGCGGTGCTTGCAATCAAATGTCAGGCTCGAGGCCCCTGAACTTGCCTCGTATTGTTAATTGCCCTGGTACAAAGTAACTTTCTTTTCCCAACCATTAACAGGGGTGTTCCAGATAATGAAGTATAAACAAAGGAACTTCAAAGAGCAAAATGAATGCCATGCAGTAAGTGTGTTTTACATGAGCAGTGAATTGCTGGTAGAAGATTTCTCCTTGCAAAGTATTTTCCATTGCTCTGTGTAGGCTGTTTAACAGCCTAAGTGCTCCTTACCTTTAGGAGACTTAGATAAGCTGAGAGATCTTCCTGCATAGGAATACCCTGATCATCCTTTCAACATCATCCTTTTTCTGCTCAAAATGATCTTGGCCAGTCTAATGAGATTGGCCTTCTTTCTTGTCGCTGATATCCTGATGGTACTGTTGAACTCTCAATGGTGTACTGGATGGAATACAGGAGAATAAAGGAATCATGGAGAATGAGCTTATATACTCCAACGCAAACAAACAAACACTCAGGGAGAAGATGCTCCAAAGGGCCTTTTAGACACCAAAACCAGTGAGAATTGGGTGCCGCAGTGACTAAGACATTACTATATTTTGTCTTTCTTTAGTCCAGACCAATTGTTCCTTCCCCGCTTGACAACTGATGTAGGTTTATAGAATCATAGAATGGTTAGGGTTGGAAAGGACCTTAAGACCATCTAGTTCCATTTACCGTTTCTCTGGGCAACCTATACCAGGGCCTCACCACCCTCACAGGGAAGAGTTTCTTTCAGAGTGGAAGAATTCTTATATGTAAAATGGATATAAAGGAATTGGGTTAAGGAATTCACCAAATACATTCTGAAATAAAACTCTCACCTTGTTTTAGCACAACCAAAAGCAATTCCACAGATCTCGAATCCCATTCAAGTTTTCCTTCTACTCCCTATCCCACCTCTTTCCAGGTGCTCTCATGCAGAGAGGTGAAAATCATCTCATACAGCTTCAGGTGACAGTGATGAAGGCACCTATATCTGAGCTAACCCAGCACTTTCTTTGTGATGGATGGGTGTGTAGAAGGGGTGAAATGGCTGTGCTCCCTCTCTTATTCTGCTTTTCAGCCTAGTTTGGGGTAGGAACATATGATTTGAGTTTTACCTGGTTTGCCTCTGAGGTCTGGCCTCACCTAATTCTGGATTGTAATTGAATCCAGGACTGAGTCTACTGTGTTCCATGCTAAGGGACTCTTCAGTGAGCTGAAGGTAAGTAATGGAGTTATGTTATGTTAGAGATCCAGTGGAGGTGGGTTTGTATTTATCATCACCCTGTAACTAGGACTGACACAAAAAAGATTAAAGCAATAAAACCCAAAATAGAACATCTTCGTGCAGCATGGCTTTTCTTTAAAGGCCCAAAGTTTTCAACTAGGATTTGCCTTGACAGGATAAAGCACATTTTCAGACTCGGCTTCTTAATGGGCTACGTCTGCTTAATGTAATTTTGCATCTCAACTGTGTGTCTTGTCAGGCACAAGCACAGTCAGAGCTGCACTCAGCAGTACTCACTTTCCCTGGAATCAGATAAACTCAGGCCAATAAATTAGTTTTACTGCTCTCGGTATCACCCTGTTATCATTGTGAATGATTTAGTCTGGGCTTCCCAAACTTTCCCATTCTTTCCCAATGAAAGGAATTGAACTCCCAAAATAAATAAAGATTATGTTTATTTCTTTCTCCTTTTCCTTCTTTTTTTTTTTTTTTTGCTTCCCTTTCTTTTTCTTTCTTCTGCTCTCTCTTGCTCTTTCTATTCTATGCTTGCTTTCTCATTTTCTTTATCTTTTTATGGGCTACACAAAGAAATGAACAGTTACACTTCTAAAAGCGTAGCTTTTTCCTCAAAGAGAAGCTATTTAATTAGGCAGTTGTGACCTGGTTCTCAGCTGGTGTCAATCAGCAGCAGTGATTTATACCAGCTGAACATATGAATTGTGGTATTTGGTAGCAGGTTTTAGAGGCCCTGCCTTGTAAAGTGCATTGGACTGTGTATTATATTAGCAACAAAAACATTTTGTAAAAGTACAGTTGTATTTTATGCCATCTTTTATTCATATCCTTTATATTCCCACGTTGTCTGCGTGATTAAACAAGAGGAAGGATGGACTCGTCGTTGCAGTACAGAGCAGGAGCTGGGTGATAATGGTCTAAGCTCCCTCTTACATCATGGGCAAGTCACTTGAAGGTGAGGTGCTGAATATCCCATACGAGGTATTGACAGCTTGCAAGCCTTGCTGGAGCCCACGGTGCTTTACAGGGATCTAAAAGGCCTCCAGAGGCATTTGGAGCTGTGGTGGATGCAGCCTGCAGGTTGGATACTCAGGAGGGAACAAGGTGGGAATAGATGTCTACCAACGATGGTGATGGATGGGAAGAACAGTGCAGCAGGAGGGAAAATAAGAAGCATTTGGGGTGATCTCTGAAATGCATTTAAGTTTCTCAGAAAGGCTGATGGAGCTGTGCCTGGGGCAAGTGAACTCACAGGGTGGCAATCAATATATGGACCTCTGATTCGGGGCACCTGAGAACGTTGTGAACATCTACTCCTCTCGCAGGGCTAGCTAGGCCTGAGAGAGGGTTAGGAAAGCAATGGACACTTGAGAGTGGGAATATCCTACATTTCCTAGCTAATTTGGCCAGAGTTGCCTATCAGAGCTGTAGGAGAGGTGGCAAGTTCTGATAAGGTGCAGGGACTGTGGTTAGGATGCTGATTTGCTAAGGGTTTAAGCCTTTAGCAATATTCTTCTTCTGCCTTCATGTGTCTGTCCTCCACTTCTGCTCTCAGTGGCTGGTTCCAGCAAACTGGAAAGGGGCTGAGGTTTCAAGAACATCCAAGGTGGACAATGTCCTGTCTGTATAGATACGCTAGCTCTGTCGTTGAGCGAGTTCATTCTAGACTCCTTCTATAAGCAGTGATAAGAAATTGGCATTAGGGACATGCTTTATCTGTGTGCAAAATAACCTTGAAGTTCTCTTAAGTTATCACATTGCCAGGGTAGTTCAACATCAGTCTATTAAATGATCAATTATACTTGGAATTAAAAACCCAAACCAACTGTACTCCTTGTAGAGCTAAGTAAATTAATTCAGCCATAATAATCCCAAACTCTTGGAGCTGAGCTCCTGTGTCTGTTCCGGCTAAACATCCTTCGAAACATGTTAGATCTATGGGCATAATAAGTCAAAGAAAGGCATTTCTCTTTGAAACAATTAATTTTCCTGCTTTCCTTTGTGCTCAGTTATAACCAGGATTTCTCGAGTGTGCTTGAGAGTGGAAAACTTAATAATCCTCTAAATATGGTGTCCCAGCTATGGTTGAACTTTCTGTTTGGACTTTAACCAAGCTGCTGGGCTTAAATCCCAGCTCTGGAGCTACCAGGTGGACCGCATTATTCTCACTTGCAGGAACCCCATCAGACAAATTGTTTCGATCAGAAAAGGCCTCCTGCTCATGGAAGGTGAGAGGTGCTAATGAGATATTGCGTTGCTGCTCCTTCTGGTACCCATCTCATCTTGCATCTTACTTGGCTTGTTAACTTACCTAGATTAGAGGAACTGGAAAAGGTCTAGTGGAGATACAGCCTGGCTAGCAGATGGGGCAAGGCCAGAGGACCACTGGCATCTCGGCATCACAGCAGCCTGAAGTGCTTCACAGGGGATTGTCTCAGCCCAGCCAACTTGCATTGCCAAACAGAGACGTGTTGGAAATCACACTTCTTCCTTGGACTCAAGCGCCTGTGTACAGCCCCAAGATACCTGTGCCTTTGGCTGTGTTTGACTAGTAAATGAACCGGGTTGAAGCCTGTTGACTAGCTGCCCATGGCAAGTGGCACTGGAGAACCAGATGGCTTTTATCACCCAAAGAGATGACTTCACCCCTGCTGAGTTTTGTCCACGATCCTTGCTTTTTGCTAGCATGAGCATGTGTGGATGTTGTCTGGTTTCACTAGCTGATGCGGGCTTCAGACATGGTGGGGTGTAAGCTAAGGTTTAAGCAACCTGCATAATCATGGAACAGAGCTGGAGCCATTGCTCTAGCTCTCCCTGGTTCTTTAATACAGACACAGCCTTGGAGACACAAAGCATTTCATAACCGTTTTGTTTCCCTTTCCTGAAATCGTACATTCTCCCCTTGAGCTGCTGTCACAGAATCATAGAATGGTTTGGGTTGGAAAGGACCTTAAAGTTATCTAGTTTCAACCCCCTGCCATGGGCAAGAACTGTCACCTTTTCATATCCCAGCAGTCCTGCAGTCCAAAGAAGAGCTAACTCCTTTGTTTGTCATGAACCTGGCTCCCAACGCCTTCATTTGGTGTCCACTTGTCCTCCTTCTACAACAGAAGGATCCTGTACGGAAAGAATAATCCCTCTTTTAAAATCTTCTAATCTTTTTAAACTTTTAATCCCTCTCGGATGTCATTCCAGGATATCCTCTCATTTTCATGTAGCTATCACCCTCATAATCCTCAAGGATGTGTAACACAGACATAAGTGGGATATCCTGCTATAGCCAGTACCCGGGTTGGGGCACATTCGCTTATTTTTCTTGTCCCAGTGCCTCCCAGGAGATGTCATACCTAAAGGTCAGATCTTAAACAGTGCTATGGGCCACAAGCTGATGAAAGGCCAGGAGAAAGGTATGGACCACATCATCCTTACTGGTGGTATCAGGTCAGGTTTTGGTTTAGTCATTTACCTTCTTGCTTAATACACTGGAGGCTGAGGAAGGGGGCTGAGAAGGAAGTGATGAATCCTTTACTGGCTCTCCTGAGCTACTGCTTTTTCTCCATAGCCCTTTGCAGACAAGCAAAGAGGATGGAGGTGCTGGCAAGCCCCAAGCACCTGCAGCAGGTTGGGAACAGCAGTCAGTGCTTTGCCTGCAGGTAGATGAGATGTAGTTGGAACGGCTGCCCAGCCAAATGTTCTTCTGGAGCAAAACCAGTGTGTATCACCCTGGGAGGTACTAACAGAGGTCACAAAACCCCTTCCTTCCATACCTCCCAATGGGACAGGAGAACAGAACAGCTAACCTGGAGCAAACTGCTCTTTTCTGCATTGCTCAGATTTGGCCAATACCCTCTGTACCTCTATTATACTTGGTCCTCCTCCATAAGGCCCCTTTATATACTGCTCAGAGAGAGGAGCACACAATGAGGACCAGAGATTGATCCCAAAATGCTTCAAGAGTGAGTAGCTTCCCTGTCTCCTCAGCTCAGTTAATTTTAAGCATTGGGTGTTCAAGAACAGGCTCCTGAGAGGTTCATTGCATGGGCTTCACCTGGACCACACAAATCTGTGCCTCAGAAGGAGGTTTTAGCATCATCCCTGAGACTAGAGTCATGTTCAGGTATCACAAGGTGAGGTCTGCAGGGAAAGCAAAGGACTCCTTGCCTCAAGAAACTAGGCAGGAGCTGATGAATCAGGCCGCAAGATCTTCATGATACCACCAACCCTCACCAGTGTCCAGCATCCTCCATCCTGGTGCACTGGCAGGAGGGTGAGGAGCTGAGCTCCACAAGCATCTGCGGAAATGAAAAGCCAACTGGCTTCATGTCAAGATGGAAAACAGATGGGATCCTTGTACTGTGGCTTTCTTCCTCCTTGGCAAGCAGATGTTGTACCCTATTCTAGAGCAGGCTGGAGAAACGTGCCCTCTTCTCCAAGAGCTGGCCAAGCTCCCTGCCAGGAGAAGGAAGATTAAGGGATACAGACCTCTTCTTGGCCCAATATCACAGTCTGCAGCCCCACTGGCCTGCAAAGAGGGTGCAAAAGAGCATGTATAGGGGCACTGACACCCTCTTCATCACGGCTTTGCATCCATGGGAAAGGATCTGCAAAGAGAATCAGGAGTGTTGGCTGGCTCAAGGCGGAGTTCCCAGCACAGCTTGTGTGGGGTTGTTTTAAGCATATGTAGTCAATTGTGACCTGGTTGTAGGAATGGGTGGGAAGCCTGGGTCCTTTGTGTGCAGGAAAAGGCAGGTAGTAAGCAGGTTTAAGGGTGGGCTGGAAGGCAGAGTGTTGGGAACCGTGGAGTAAAGGAAGCGTAACAATCGAGGAAAAGAAGGGAATGAAGTCACTGATTGCTTCTCAAGGCTGTATTTTAAAATGTCACCGGATTGGTTTTCAAGCCAGAAAGGTTTCAGGTCCAGTGGGTTTCCAGTAACGATGGTAAAGTAAGGAGGAGCACTGAAAGGAATTTGTAAACCTTGTATTTCTGTCCCAGTTTCTTAAAGTTTCATGAAAAGGACTTTTGTCCTTCCTGGCTTGGAATCAAACTTGGGAGTAAAAACCTGTCTGTGCTAACCAAGAGAAAAGGCTTTTTCTCAGCAAGATTTCCAATACTTGGATTTGCAAAATTGGAAGTGTTCTTTTTTTTTTTTTTTTTTTTTTTTTTTTAGGAAGAAACATTTTTCTGTGCCTGTTTTGCAGGATTTCACTTGTCTGTGTGGAAACAGCCTTTTTGTAGGCAGAGTCCACATAGCCACAGGATTCCAGCCCCAGGGGGGAATTGAGACATTAACAATGAAGATACAATGCTTCCACCTCAGTCATTTGAAGATAGCATTGCAAAGTGTATGGATGTCTTACAATTGATCTGAGCGCTGTCAGCTGGAGCAATGCAACCACTACCAAGGGTTCTTCTGGGTCTGCTCTTCTCCAGCCACATCTAGGGTCAGTGCAACCTGCAAGATGTGCAGTAATGGGGTTCTGGAGCCCACATTAATCCATATAATGATATATATTGGTTATATCAGACCATGGGTAGTTCTCTGCAGCCTTTACATCACACCAGAGGGCAGAGACAACTAGAAAACAGCAGGATGGAAGCACACATAGAGTAAGTAGAGAGCACCCAGTCCCTTACTAGCACTGCAACAGGCACTGGGACTGTGCCTTGACCTAAAGCACTTGTTCAAGAAGTCATAGCCAAGCTGGGGCTTCTACAAAGGTTTCTTTTCAAGAGGAGGAAATATGACTTCATCATGCTAGCAAGCAGCAGAGAAGGAATCATGCACTAAAGTCCCGGGGCATTCAGGAATCCAAAATGTGTAAAGCCAGAGGCAGGGACAGGATTGCTGGAACAGGGAAAATTGCATAACTCTACCCTGGCAGCTTGATCCAGCATTAGTCCTGGAGACTCACCTGCAAACCAAGCTGAACCGCACCAGCTTGTGCAGACCCCAAAGCAGAGGGAGTCAGCTCTTACGTGCTTGGTGTGGAACGGCTTGCAAGGGATTTGGTGAATCCAGTTTAATTTCCACGTGTCTTGTGATGAAATCTGTACTGAAGTCATTACGATAGAGCGGGCTTTTCCAGATGTGACAGTAAATGTCTGCAGGCACAGTTTTTAACAGTCTGCAAGGGTTAGGAAGACGTTTTATGATCTAGGTGGATGAGGCTGTTTAATGTCTGAGCAAAAGGAAACTAATGGCAAAGAGCTGCCTAACAAGCCTTTTTCTGAGTGATTGCTAGCCAGGGTAATGTGTATGTGGTCATAAACCAGCTGGGACATTTGGGGTGTATTAGCCAACTTTTGCATAACATATGCAGGAAGATGCTGAGAAGACAGACCTGGTATGTTACGATGTACTCAGCTACTGAGTTTTATGGTATAAAACATGAGTTTCTTTAACGAGGTGACCCCTGTCATTGGTGTGGACATGGTTCATGTGAAAGGCTGAGATTTTTTGGTGTGACATTTTCTTATGATATTTCATCTCTATTCCCCTTTTCCCCCTGCCCCATCTGCAAGATAAGGTTTTCACTTTCCTATCGGCTTGAGGATCATTCAGATAGGACAATAACGAGAGATAGACACTTACCTCCAAAAGAGTGGGGCCACTTCATTTTAGTAGTAGCAGATCAGTGAGTGTTTTCTCGCTGTTTGGGAAGCACTGCTACTTCCATGTGAAATTATACTTTTTAATAATAAGCCTTGTTTAGTAATGGGGCTATTTATGTGAAAGACCCATAGTGGTCTTCTCATCTGGAGTGACCTTGTACTTGAAGGTGGACTGTGCTGCTGCTGTTGTGTTTCCTGGGCAACCATCTAATTTCAGATTGTATTATAGATTACAATCTGAAGTCCTTAACCCTCCCCATAAGAAGGTCCTTACTGCTTCTAAGCCATAGGGAAACTGGTTTAAATACCCCTGAAATCATTCCTGGGATCTCAGGGGTTACCCTCACTGCTAAGAGCAGTCCAGAGCACAAGCTCAGGTCTTGGAGCACCGGTTGTCCACGTGCTTTGCCATTAGCTCACTCCCAAACCCTGCTCTTAAGCAGAGGAGAGCCGAGGTGTTTGGACACAAGCCATGCTGTGACACTTGGCCTCAGGGCCAGAGGATCGGCCCCGACCGGCTTTATTTAGTAGAGTAGGTGTTGCTGATGAGACTGAACCGCTTTTGGCTCCCTTTGCCCTGCTCAGTCCTTCAATACTGGCCCGGCAAGCTTTGCACCTTCAAACACCCCCACAAGTCTTCTTGCCACATCTCAGAGCTCGTAACACCTACCCTCTGTTTCTTGCTGTAAAAACATTACTCTGGCAGGCTGCAGCGCAGCCCACTTAATATTTCAGACACTTTGAACTGACCCCCCCCTTTCCATCCCTCCTCCAATAATTACTATGAACTAGGGCCATGGGGCATCACACACGACCCAGAGGAGGCTGAAGGCCAAATGCCATGTGCTGTGGACCAGGCAGTCTGCTGGCAACCCCGAGCTGTGTGTGGAGATACAAACCAGGCTGTGGGACTGGACTTCAAGATGGGATCACAACTCTCTTTGCTTTAGCACTACAGAGGAGATGATTGTGGATTTGGGGGGAACTGTGCCCTTAGAAGGCAAGGAAGGCTTTTGCCAGTGCGGACGTTGGAAATAGTTTGTGAGATGCACATTCATCTGACTTCCCAGCTCACTTTCATGTGATGAAACTTATGGCTTAGAGACATGCTAAGACATGTGGCAACACTCAAACCCCAGTGTATCTCCATAAATACCCCTGGTGAAGCCCCCAGCACAAAAGAGTTGTTTAATAGGGTTATCAAATCCAAGCTAAGCCATGGAAGCCAAGTGTGAGGTCATTCACATCAACTCAGCTTACCGTGCAGAAGCGTCCAACTTCTGCTTGCCTTGCATGGAGAATATGCGCTGGGATAGTCACTACATCTCAGCCAACATGTGGCAATGCCATATGGGCTGCCACAACTGGGTTGTGTGTTTGAACCCCGACATCCAGCTGTTCACACATGATGGGTTGCATCTCCACAAAGGGATGGCAGATGTGGACTGCTCTTTGAGAAAGCAAACCCAGCTTGTCTTTAATCCAGAATGCATGGGTTTGACATTCCAGGCACATCCTGACATTGATGCAGATGTTAGAGCAAACCTCTAGGTCCCCCATGCAGCATGAGCATGCCTATGTTGCTATATATGCAAAAGGACCTTGCACCAAAGCACTTGTGGTCTAAATTTGTTCAATAGCTTGGATGTGATCTACAGGAACATGAGTGCGTTGACTTTGTAGGAAGGGTGGGTAGGTAGGTAGGTAGGTAGATGCCTCAGGCAACACCTTAGTATAGAATCATGGGCACACTCTGGGCTCTGTTTGCTTAATGAACAAATGACTGAAAGGTCACCACTGAAAAAGCCACTCTGGCTTTGACCTGAGGAATTTGCATCTCTTGATACAATGGCCTTGCTGTTGGCCTGCAAGAGCCAGCCTGTGGAAGTGTGAAAGTCAACAACTCATCTCCCAGCCAGCCTTTTCCTTCACCCCGGGAGTATAAGGACACTGCTGTCCCATTTCTATAGGTGTTGGGACAAGATTCCTCAAACCTTGCGCCTGGCCCACCTCAAAGGAGATAGCTGTCTCCATTGTTTTATCTTCAGGCATCCATGTGTGAAGTTGCTCTGGGGCTCCTGGGTCAGGTAGGGCAAACAGGGCAGGTTTCCCAGCTGAGATACCAGTTCCTCTGCAAGCGTGGAAATAGCGTGCCTCGGTCAAAAGGCAGAGAGGCTTGACACATCTTCAGAGATAACGTAGAAGAGAAAAGGTCTCTCTTGCTGTGAGCCTGGAGAAAGAAGCAGCTCCTTCAGCACCCACCTCTCTGCTGACAAAGCGATCACAGGGGGCAACCATGGCTTTTGTAAGATGGATATAGGTCTACTTATTGACTCCAGGCAGTGAGGAGATGGTTTTCACCCTTATCAAACCGGGCTGTATTCGAACTAGCATCCAAAACATATCCCAGCAGGCTTACAAGCCCCTGAATGTCTCCTTTCTGTACAGTACTCAGCCCTTAGAGGCCATGGGTGTTATTACTATAATAAACATCGATGTTAGCTCTCTATCTGCCAGGTATGTTTCACTTTAGAAATGCCACACGTATTCCCAGCCTTTAGGAATTTCCCCAAATCCTACCTATTCAAAACAGATCCCACAGCTGCTTCCCCTGCAGAAATCCAGCTGCATCTTCTATTGTGCCTTTACAGTGATTATGAGGTTTTCCTCCACTACAGCAGAGCTGCAGCTTATACAACCTTCTGAACCACAAAGAGAAAGAAGAAACTAACAGGGCACAATGTCTCCTGTAGCCTTTATTCTACGAGGGCCAACCAAGCTACTGAAAGGGAAATCCCTGCACAAATTAAGGAAATTCAATGATTTCTTTCATTCCCAGAGGCATTCCCAACAGAACCAGGGCTTATTTCCAAAGATACGGCTGCATTCCAGCATCAAAGAAGCTTCGTCATGCAAATATTGACCAGTGTTGAAGGAAACAGCAATAGAAGACTGTCGAAGGTGACAAAAGCTATCGCGCTTGGGCTGTAACGCCTGAAGGCAAACTTGGGGAGCATCGTTTCACTGATGAGATGGTTATTGCAAGGAGGGGGTAGCACTGGATGGGTTGTGTTTCTTCTTTTTCTTTTCTTATTACTTCATTTTAATTGGAGAAATTCTAGGCCTGGAAATGATGACGGAAACACCAGCGAATGCACAGAATCCTGTTATTGTCCAGGACTGCGCAAGGATCCAAACAATAATCCAACACGGAGACCAAAACTAATAAAGACCTACCTGGCAGGAACATGAAGAGGAACATTATGTGTTATGGACCGGCCCCAGGAATGAAGGCCCTGGGTTAGAAGAATATTGGAAAAAGATGGGAACTCCACCTCCAGTGAAGCTGATGGAAAAGTCCAAAGGAGGCCCTGGAATGATGGGGGAGGAACTCAGTAATGATATACAAGTTGTAAGGTTTGAGGCAAAAGTCAGGGATCACAGAGATGAGGGTTTAAGTTACACATTGGTGAGGAGTCTGAATATTTGCAGCTTATGTGTGAAGGAGCTAGAGAAGATATAAGGATACAGCACAACACCGCAGGCTGTGTAGGTGTGAGTTGGGGCAACATCTTGCCTTTAGAATGGCTTCATCTGCCTCCACAGCAGAACTGAATTAAACCTTCACAAGCTGGGGAGGCACACTTTAAACAGTCATCTCTGTGCAGAGAGAATTGTCCTTACGGAAGTAATGATAGAAGAATGACCGCATTAGACCATATATACACAGATGGTGTCCTACTCAGCTGCAGTCAGAAACAAACGTTTGAAGAAGTATTAAATAAAGTAATAGCTCCTCTTTCCTTTGCAATACCCACCTGGCTTCTGGCATGGGTGACTCTAGGGTACAGTTCACTGGCAGTGTTCAAGGCCAGGTTGGACAGAGCCTTGGGTGCCATGGTTTAGTTTGAGGGGTCCTTGCCCATAGCAGGGGGTTGGAACTGAATGATCGTAAGGTCCTTTCCAACCCTAACCATTCTATGATTCTTTATTCTATGACTCTATGAATATACCAGACACACATTTCATCCTCAGGAATTCCTACTAAAGCTGAATTTGGCCCTGAGGTAAGGGATTCTTTAACTGTTATTCTCTTTTCTGCTGTGTATCTCCTTCTGTTAGACATGCCAACTCTAAGCCATGTTCACAGCTATATATAAGCACTTCCCAATGCTTCTATAGGATATATTCATTTATTCAAAATAGGTCTTTTCCTTTTCCTTTCAAGCTCCCCTCATCGGGTATATTATCAGCAGCATTGACAGTGTGAAATATAGACTTTACACCCCATCCCTGAGCTGGCATATGAATCAGAAGTCGAGGACACACATTGCTTCTAGGCATCTAGCCAGAAATTGTTGTCCACGTTCCCTCAATACGTCATCTTCCATATCTGAACCACGGTGAATAAACCATCCTCTTGCATTGCCCATCTCCTTTCATTGACTACAGAGACAGTGTAGTTGCACCACACCAAATACTAATTTGCCATGACCATTAGCAGACTGATCCAAAAGTTCACAGAGGGCATGAGCTTTCCATGACCCCCTTACTCCCTATGTGTGCGTAGGGAGTGTTAAGTGAATGCTTGTTCAACCATGTGATGCTACCTTGATCTGCATAAGATATTGCTCTTTAGGTTTGACATCTGGGAGTGTTTTCAGGGCAAGATGTTAATTGAGACCTTTGGGAGCGTCAGAGGTCCTTCAAAAGCAGCCTGTGCTGTGGATTAACTCCAGCCAGCAACTAACCCCTACACAGCCACTTGCTCACTCCCTCCACAATGGGATGGGGAAGAGAAATGGAAAAGTGAGAAAACTCATGGATTGCAGTAAAAACAGTTTAATCAGTAAAGAAAAGGCTGTGCATGCAAGCAAAACAAGGAATTCATTCACCACTTCTCATTGCAGGCAGGTGTTTAGCCATCTCCAGGACAGCAGGACTATATCATGTGTAACAGTGGCTTGGGAAGACAAACATCATCATTTCAAACACCATAGAATCACAGAATCCCAGACTGGTTTGGGTTGGAAAGGACCATCAAGCTCTTCCAATTCCAATCCCCTGCCACTGGCAGGGACACCTTCCACTAGAGCAGCTTGCTCCAAGCCCCTGTGTCCAACCTGGCCAGGGATGGGGCATCCACAGCTTCTCTGGGCACCTTGTTCTTATGCTGGTGCTTCTTCTGCAACTTCCAATGTTGCAGAGCTGGTGAGGGCAGACAACATGCCAGCCCACATCCCCACGGCTCTTTCTTCCCTTCTTTATCGTGTTTATTAAGGCGCAGGAGGCTGATCTGGCTCTGAAAAGGACTCTGTGTAACCTGACGTGGTCTCAGCAGTAACACAGATAGGCAGAACACTTTACATGTGATGAGAGGCAGGCACTGAACAAAACCCACCAGGTGACACCTTCTGCAAATAGTCTGCAGTGGGAGGGGGGGTGAATCTGCAAACATACTCCCAGGAAGTGAGATTTAGAGGAGGAAAGGTGGAGGTATAGGGGTTGCTTCTTCCTATGTACCAGGCACAAAGTGGTCCAGGGAGCTTTAGCAGTAAGAATCAGACGTGCACAGCCAGAGAAAGAGATGCAGAGGAGTCTAGACTTAAAGCCTTTTCCTTGCTGGCTCTGTCTGGCAGAGCCTGAGTTTTAAAATACCAATGCTTTTTCATGTCATTCTCAGCTTTAATTTATTCTTTTTTTGAATCAATAAATATCCCTCCACTCCTCCATCTGGAGGATTCCTCCTTCATCCCACCACTGCCAAGCTGATCAGAGCCACCTATGCAATGCCATTTGATCCAGAACATATTTCAATCTTGGCCCGTTCTCAACCTCATAAATTCCTGACATGATTCGGGAGGCGTTCCTGTTGGAAATAGCTCTCTGCTCCGCTGTCGTATTTATAGAGATTGCTGCTGCCTCTGATCTGGGGCCAAACATTAGGAATAACTGCAGCAGGAAGCAGGACAGAGCTCGACATATTGTTTGTCTGGATTGTTTTAATTTCAGGATCATGGAATACCCCCATTTATTGATGTTAGGAGAGGAGGAAAAAAAAAAGAAAGAGGAAAATAAAAGCATTGTTCAGGAATTTTCTATTTTAATTTTTTTCCCTTTTTACTGCTTTTGTTAGAGGCAAAGAGGGAATCATTATGCTTGTGCTGAGGACAGGGAGGTGAATTAGATGTTGGTGACTTATTAATTCAGGAATCCTGTCCCTGCAGATTAGAGCAGAGGTTCCCACTTCTTCATCCTCTGCTTGTTGAAACAAAGCCAGGCAATGCACATGGCTCTGCGTACGTGTATGTGTGTCTATGTGTGTATAACGTGTGCATGACAGTGCAGAGCTGTAGGTGGGCCCGCAGAAACCTTGTCCATGCACCCTTTAGCATCACAGAAACACCAAGCACTGGTGAGGGCTGAAGCTGCTCACAGACAAGGTGCTAACGCTGGCAGTTTGGAAGGAGCCACACTTCCAGCCATGAGATGGCCCTTACTCAAGTTGTGAAGCCCTTGGCCATGGGCTCGGAATTGAGTAGGAAAGCGCAGGATGGGGATGCCAGGAGCCTTCAGACACAGCGTGTCTGAACTGGGGAGGCTGCGCTTGGAAGCGAGAGACAAATGCACATGCTGGGAGCCTGCTGAAGTCGACAGGAAAAGGTTTTTCACTTCAGTAGACTTTGGATGACATTGGAGGTGCAGCTGAGAGGGAGGATGGGGAAAAGGACGGAGCAAAGTCTTCCCTGTACAGGGGTATCGGGCAGTCTATGGGGGGAACAGTGGGGTGCCTGGTGTTCAGAAACCCCATCATAAGTGTCCCACCCCTGTCTGACCATCAACTGACTGTGAGGGTCTTTGGGACATTACTAAAGCACAGAGCGATCTGATGAATTAGAACCTCACTGCAGAGAGGCACTGGGTTGTCTTCTCCCACCGCCATGCTTTCTTTGTAGCATTACTCTGATACAACGGGGATTTAGACTGCCCTAGTCCTGCTGCCGTCAGAAAGAGTACTTAAGGACTTGTTTAAGTACCTATTGTTTTGGTAAAATCGTGGAATCATAGAATCACAGAATGGTTTGTGTTGCAAAGGACCTTAAGATCACCCAGTTCCAACCTCTCCTTAGAGTCCTTCTTAGGTACACGTTGAAATAAGTTCCTGAGTAGGCATCCTGAATTTGTGCTGTTGTCTTTTGAGAAAGAAACCTGAGTGTGATTTCATTGCTGGGCAATAGCACTGGGGAAAGAGATCTCTTCCACCAAATCCTGGGCTGTGCTGGTTCAAGCCTACCCCTGTGGTTGGTTACCAAGAGCTCTGTTAATTGAGCATAGATACGGAGTAAGAGCTGCTGTAAGTTCAGAGGGGAAAACCATCCACGCTTCCAGCAAAAGCTACAATCATATTAGCTTGACACAAGGGAATAATGAAGGGCTCTACTCAGAGAAGAAAATAGCAAGAGCCAACAGCGGGGAGCTGAAGCCAGAAAAACATGGGTTATGAGCAAGCGAGCCTTGTAAATTGAAGGGGGAGGTTGACAGCCTGGGGCGAGCTATCAAGGAGTGGTTGAAGGGTTGGCCAATCGCTAGGGTGCCTTTAGGAAAAGATACTTTAAACAAATGCAGGTCACTGGGCTCAGTCCAGCTTCGAGGTGAAAGTGCCTGTGCTGTGCTACGTGGGAGATCAAGTGAGGCGTTCGATGGTTTCTGCCACCCTCAATGTCTCTGAACAGAGAAATGCCAGGAATCACTTGTGGACTTCCTAAGCTGATGGAGGAAATGGAGATGAAGCCATCTCACTTTGCATCTTGGATTGTCAGCGCTATTGTGCATTTGCACTTTGCCCCCAGCAACCTGTGAAATAGTTCAGACACAATTTTGCAGTGGTGAAGAGATAAGGAATGATCTGTGCTGTGTGTCTGGCTTGATAGGGGCAGAAAGCAACTGCCTCGACTCACTGCTATGTGAAAGTTCCTTTAACATCATAGAACCACAGAATGGTTTGGATTGGAAGGGACTTTAAAGCTCATCCAGCTCCAACCCCTGCCACGGGCAGGGACCCTTTCCACTGGAGCAGCTTGCTCCAAGCCCCTGTGTCCAACCTGGCCTTGCGCACTGCCAGGGATGGGGCAGCCACAGCTTCTCTGGGCACCCTGTGCCAGCGCCCCAGCACCCTCACAATAAAGAGCTTCTTCCTTATATCCAGCCTCAACTTCCCCTGTTTCAGTTTGAACCCATCACCCCTTGTCCTGTCACTGCAGTCCCTGATGAAGAGTCCCTCTCCAGCATCCTTGTAGCCCCCTTCAGACACTGGAAGCTGCTCTGAGGTCTCCACGCAGCTTCTCTTCTCCAGGCTCAACAGCCCCAGTGTTCTCAGCCTGGCTCCATACAGGAGCTGCTTCAGCCCCTGCTCATCCTTGCGGCCTCCTCTGGACTTGCTCCAGCAGCTCCATGTCCTTATGTTGAGGATACCAGAACTGTGCACACTACTCCAAGTGTATCCTCCATTACTTTTTTCAGAGCAGAGACCAGCACTGACATTCCCTTTGATGTTGAGTCTACTGCCTCCGTAGAACTGCCAGCAACTAAAGGAGGATGGAAAATAAATGTCTGGAACAAAATGAGGGAAGAACCAAAATAGGTCTTGCTGTATCCAGGCTCGCACATTCTTTCCTGAGCTCCTGCATCTTCTTAGAGGCAGGACAGAGTCTAACCCAGCGCAGCCTTTCCTATATTATTATATGGGGGAAAACTCGTAGACATGCAGCAAGAAGTGCAGATGAAAGGGCGGAAAAAAAGGATGGAATAATTCTGGGTTTCATCCAGGAAGCTGAGGCAGCAAAAACTTTAAAGGGAATAAAGCAATTCTTTTGAATCTAACTACACCTGTGTCATTCCAGTAGCACCTTCCCATGGAGTTGACCACCTCAACCCATAACTGTGGCTGGCAGTGGTGTTACCCTGGAGTCTTTGTCACAGTCAAGTCACAATAACTTCCCTCTAGGAAAAGAGCTAGCCTTGAGGAACTTAACAAGCTCAGCATTGCCTTGAATCTTTTAAGTGACTCCCAATGTGCTGTCTCCCTCAAAACCTATGCTAGTAAAAAATATTCCTTTTATTCGAATATAAGGATAATGGAAAGAGGGAGAACATAAAATAGATGGCGAGGAAGACTGGGACAGATGCCAGAAGATCTGATGCTAATCAGATCCAGATAATGTCCACATCCAATATCGCCTTCCCTGGGGACGGTACCCAGGATGCAGCGCCAGGAGGATGTCAGTGCCGAGACTCCAGCACTTTGCCTGCACCACCAGGGAAAGGGAATCTGCAAATATTTAGTCTGCCAGGAAGACTGTTCCAATCAGTGGATGTCAGATCAAGGCTTAAATGAAGCTGAAACATGCAAGGGTTTGGACAGGGCTTACCCAAGTCACACAAGGGTCGTCACTTACTCAGAACTATTAGTATCTGACAAGCATGCACATCCCTAGGCTCTAAAACCAGAAACTGCTTAATTTACACTAGCAGTCATGGGATGGATCCCATTTAATGTGAATTCCTGCATCCCCAGAAAGATGAGCTTGGGCTGATTTCATTGCTTCTCATCCCGTGGAAATCTGCTTATTCATAAATAAAACCCCACTGTCATTATCTGAAATGGGGGAAGGAGCCTGAGTCACAGAAGACAGGGCGTCATCACTCAGCCGTGTTATTGCTAGCTTCACCCTGGCCCTTGGTCCTAATATGGTTACGGGTAATGCTTGCACCAAGAGCCGTGGACAAGCGAGGACTTGTTTGGAAATGAAGGGACGGGGACTGCAGAGCCCCACATGAACATTCAAGTGAAGAGAGTCATGTCAGCAGATGCACAACGCCAGCACCGTGTTGGTTGTGGGACGGGTCCTGTTCTCACCTCCTTCCTTTTTCCACACTGCAGTTATGGGTTTTCTTCAAATAAGGGCAGGAAAATCTCTCAGGTCAGGACAACAAACAACAAAGAGACCGAGAACAACTGACAAAGTGGCATTTGAAGGACACCATTTTACCCAAAATCACTGAATGCCTAACAGACAGGAAACAGTTTTGGTCCTCTTTCCACTGAAGTCAAACCAGGTTTTGCAGCTATATCTGCTGCATGACCAGGGCTTCATCAGTGCTTGCTGCCTTTGGGCATATCTGCCTGTCTGAAGCAAGAAGGACATTTTCAGAAGACTGGTTTTAGGTTCAGGGTTGCTGAATTATGTGGCTTTAGGTGAATGAGACAGGGGCAAACTGGAGAAACAGAAAACGCTGCTGGTTTAGTGTGTATCAAGTTTCGGAGGTCGAGACTTCCACTTTGCACCTTGTGAAAAACAAACTGTCTCAAACGAACGTGTAAAATCCTAAGTTTTGCAGCCCTTAGCCTCTTTGCTTTCCTGGTACAGTATACACAGTCCTATGGAGGAGGATTTACAGGGCACGGTCTTTATTACTGGAGCCCATCCCAGCCTTGCAATCCTCATGCTGAGGAGCAACAGGAGTTTCTTCAGGCCTCCTCACCACACAGGGGTTGGGTGTTTGTGAAAATGAGATGTCTTGGAGGGAAGCTTGCATCTGAATTCCTCAACAGGTGAGCCCCAAATGTGTTTTACTTTACTCTTTCAACACACAAAGCCAGGCCTGGTGGTTTTGATACCCTTTCTGGTCCATCGGTCTGACAGATTGGAAGGGAAAAGGGTTGTTTTTCAATTCCATGAGAGCTTTTGGTGCTTTGCAGATGATCCCTTCCGTGGTGCACCCCGTCCTCTGACTGGATAAGGAAATAATGTTTAGATATAAAGGCTGTGATTGACAGTCAGGCAGACAGATGCATTTTCTAGTAACAAAAGCCAGACAGATAGTCGGACTGTTTCTCTACACCAACCTCCAAAAACCTGCACTCGGCATAAAGGAACTCAGGGAAGGAATCTGTCCAATCTCCTCAATCTTAAAACACCAGCAAGAAATTACTCCCAGCCCTTACATTTTCCCTCTGCTTTTGTGCCGTAACCTTCTTCACTTACCCTCCAGCAAATCTGCCGTACCAGAGGACAGAGTTCAAGCATAAACAAGGGGTTTCAAGGCTCAAACCTGATTCCTTCCTTTCCCATTACGGTCCTTCCCTATTGACTGTTTCCCACAATTAGGGGTCCCTCCATTCCCAAAACTGCTTTAAGTATAAGCGTGCTATCATGTTACCTTCCCTTGGGCAGATGCTACCTTCGGTAAAGTCTTCTTTTCCATGTCTTTTTTCTTTTCTTTTTTCTCAAAGAGGAAAATTGCAGATACAAGTAGTAATAGCAATAAATCTCTGTCCATGTTTCACATTCCACCATGCCCCTGTAATATATCTGTTTATATATATAATAATGTATCTGTTATGCACCATTTATGCACCATGCTTAGCACCATTTCACAACACCTTTTGGAGGAAGATCAGCCAAATATTTATTGGTTTTGCAGAATTCCAAGACTAAATGTGGAGTTCAAACAGGTTTCTCTGTCTGATCTTAGTCTATAGCTTACCTATGGTATATATAGGCAATGTAGGGCCTATATCTGGCCCACAGTATAAGAAAAGATAGAGATAAGGTCTATCAGTGGGCTGTACCAAGAGAGTCATCAGGGACTGTAGTGACAGGACAAGGGGTAACGGGTTAAAACTTAAACAAGGGAAGTTTAGACTTGATATAAGGAGGAAATTCTTTACTGTGAGGGTGGTGAGGCACTGGAATGGGTTGCCCAGGGAGGTTGTGAGTGCTCCATCCCTGGCAGTGTTCAAGGCCAGGTTGGACAGAGCCTTGGGTGCCATGGTTTAGTGTGAGGTGTCCCTGTCTATGGCAGGGAGTTGGAACTTGGTGATCTTGAGGTCCTTTCCAACCCAGACCATTCTATGATTCTATGATTCTATGTTGCCCCTTGATGCAAAGACCTAGACTATTTTCTAAGCCTCAAGTATGTTGTACAATGAACTGGGGCTGACCTTTGTTTTTAGAACAGGAAACTCTCCAGGATGTATTTCTTCTGGGGGTATGTGATATTTTGCATATATTTCTGTATCTGCTGCTAGCTCATGGCCCATATTCCTTCTCTGTCCCTCTGGTCAAGTCTCCGCGGATCTGTAATCTCTTACATCTGCATCTGTATCTCATATGTGCAACATCCTTGTGGATTCAAAGAACTGTTTTCTCTTATACGCCCTTTACTTCTCGGTACATGGTGCTCTCACACATTCGTGTTTTGTTCCAAGAAAGCAGCCTGGTGCTGGAAAAGACCCCAGAAAGGCATCCTACAAGTTCTCCAGCTTGTGAGAAAGGTAAGGTCTGGTCTTTGGCTGTCTTCTTTCTCATCTTGTCTTGTTTTCCACTCCTCTTGGATCTTTCATGCTGTGCAAGTATTTGGACTTTGGTGCTTGAATCGGAGCATCATGCTGGTCTTCAATGAGAGGATTTCTTCCCTAAAGAAAGACTCACCAGGCATTGCCTTTGCTTCCTTCATTATGGTTTTAGCAAATAAGAACTGCTGTTTCAGCTTTGCTGTTTGGTCACGGTCAGAGGGCGACATGCTGGGACAGGATTTCTCTTCCTGGGTAAATCATGCAAAGGTACTGCAAGTCAAACACGGATGCCTTCTGAAATGCCTCTTTGCTTTATTGCATTTCCTCTGACAGTTCGTCTGCCTCCCCTTGGCCTGAACTGTTGTCTGTAACGATGAGGTAGTTTGTGTGGTTTGCGATAAAAAGGTCCTTTCCTAGTTTGTTCCAAAACCTGCTGGGGATGCTGTATATTTTCCTTGTCTCTGTTTGTTGCTTGGCCAGCATTTCCTTGCCTGCCTAACATCTGCTCACCAGACCCCAGATATCCTTGACCGCATTTGGCCAGTATGAGGCACCTCTCGTGTTCTGGTGCGTTCCTGGGAGTGCATCTGCTCACAAAAATCTGGTTGCTGTGATCCAGCTGCGTTTGTGTCTGAGCCGTCTCTCCCATGGGGCTCCTCATCTCTCTATTTCCAGCTAGTAGTGTCTCTCTGTCTTCTTTTCCATGGCTTTTTGTGCATCCTGTTGATATCTGGTGAACTTTATGTCTGTTCTGCACTGTTACATAGGCAGGAATTCACTTTCCTCTGCTCTCAGCTCTTGGTCGAGTTCTAAAGAGAACTCTACCAAGTTCAAGAGAACTTGACAGACCTCAGCATGAGGGTTGACAATCCAGAGGTTTGGACAGCTGGGGATGGCTGTGAAGAATGGCTGTCCTCTTTATCCAAGAACTCACTAAAGGAGCTTTGCTTCCTGCCTCCTTCACTCCCCAGCCCCATCATCTTCCTGCCTTTAGCTTCTACCATATCATTCTGTTTAGGACCTCCATCACCTCCACATCTCCTGCTTTACCTCCACTCCTCCTCTAGCCTCTTAATGTGCTGATATTTCAGTCTATAGATTTTAGACCTCATTTTACCCAACCTCAGGTAGGCAGCTGAGGTCAGGAGCACCCCTGACAAGTTGCAACTAATGGAGACAGCTTCAGAGGGCATGTCAAATAGCTTGCTCCTTGATGCTCAGTGTAACTTCATTCACTGTCTCTGGGACACTTTACCTGCTATTTGTAGAAATAGCAGGTGGAGAAACCCCCTTCTTTCCAATTTTTACATGCACAGTCCAGAGGAAAACATGAAAATTGGGAAGTTCTTTTGAGTCTCCTCATTCCGACTCCCGCATCTCTCATTGCTGTTACAAATTCTGTGTAATTTGGCTGTGGTCTGACCTGTTGTTTCTCCAGATTTTTGACCTCTGTCATGACTCTTTCGTTCAGGACATTTGCTGTGGTCTGACAGTGATTTCAGAGTACAATTAGAATGTATTGGGTCCTCTGGTGAGTTGTGGATGCATCCAGATGAGGGCTGACCATGTGACAACCGTTGCCTACTACAGCTCATAGTGCAGCAGCTTGTATTTAGCTTTATTTCTTAACCATTGCAATAACAGGCAGCAAGCACCAATCTGCTAAGCAGGGTTTGGTGGGAGTCAGGGCTGTAATTCAGTGCCAGGGATGTGATTTCTCTCTGGCTTTTGCTCCTCTTTCCATTAATCTTCATTTTGGATTTCCTAGATTTGGATTTCCACTATGATTTCCTAGATTTGATGTTGGGATTGTGGCCATAATCTAAGTAGAAAACCAACAATCCCCAAAACTGATACCGTCCTATTTTACTCTTTCTGCCTCGAACACAGACCTATCTCCTGAAACACTTCCCCCAAGCAGAGCCGCCTGCATACCCAGATGTTGTCTGAGCATCAGTGTGCTGCAAAGGTCCCACAGGGAAAAACACATGCCATAACCCTCCAGAAGTAAATTTTCCTTGTCTGGCCTTCCTACATCCTGACATCACTTCTCCCTTATGCACAGCAGGGATTGCAGTGGCTCCTGAGGCCTGGGAGTGTGTTGGAGGGGTTGGAAATACCCCACAAGAGATTTCCAAGGGACCAGAGCTGGGTTTTGGTTGGAAAGCCAGTCTATAGATTTCCTTGTAGCTCTTTGGAGGTGATGTGGGAATGCAATTGCACCCCTCTGTCTAGCCAAAGGCCATGAGATGGAGTGGGTTGCTGAACTGGACTCCAGAGACCTCAGCTTATTGCATGATCTAAGGCAGAAACAAAAGACGAGAGCAAGCAAATCTCTTCCTCCCTTTTCCTCCAACTCTCTGATAGCATGTCTTTTCCATTTAGAGATTATCTCTCTCTATGTGTATCCACAGTGCACTGGGGGCTCATACTCTCCACTTCCAAACAGTGCTTAAATACAAAGGAAATTAGAGGAACCATTACCCGATGCCTGGGGCTAAGCTTGCGTTCCTCATCACCTTCAAAGGTCTGATCAACAGCTTGCATTGGGGTCGAATCCCTTTTTCTCATTCTTTGCAATACCTCTCTTTATGGGATCATACTTTATTGCTTTCTTTCCAAGTGTTTCATTACAAACTCCATTAATGAACCACTAGGGGTAGCCAAATGTGTTTGGTTGCATGCAGGACCTCAAGAGAGGATTATGGAGCACATTCACCACAAAGAGCCTCAGCTTGCTTGCAAACAAGGCAGCCTGATTAATCCTGCTTCCTGCCCTAACAGATAAGCTCTCAAGACAGAGACCTCCCTGAACTCGGGGCTTTGGGGAGACCTGGAAGGGCATCAAATGCTCCAGAGCTGAGAACTTGGAGCAGGAACCTGACCCCCTCCAGACCCAACAGAAGTCCAGTAAGATAGATAAACAAATGATGCTCGCCACATGGCTGACACACATCCCAGCACTAAGGCCACCAGCCTCCCATTGGGGCTATAAAACACACACTGGAGAATACTGGGAATGAGAAACCTCTCCCCACTGTTTAAATGAAAAGGCTGGGAGAATGAATTGCAGAAATGGCTGATGTGGCCGTCTCTCTTGACAACTTTGCCTCTTGTGAGATGGTAACTTAGGAGGAGAAGACAATTTTGTACAGGTTGTTGTCTTCCATCTTCACCCTCCTTCAGTCTCTCCTCCCTGTGCTGTTTATGTACAGCCATTAAGTGCTGTTAACGACGCTGTGCAATAAGGAAACAGCGCTGCTGTAACATTGATGGGGGAACTACATAAACTTAATGACTTCCCAAGGTCACAAAGGCAGCCTGTACTTCAGGCATGGGATGTACCAAAGTCCTCCTGCATCCCACTTCAGTGCCTTGGTGGGCTTTTTCTTTCCATGGTTCACTACATGGATGAAACCCAAGAGAGTTAAATGAAGCAAGCATGACCCTGTTCTGCTGGAAAACCAGACCGAAGGCAAATGGCCGTGATGGTTTGGGTCCCACTGGACTTGCATCTGCTTGCTATTAGGCTAGAAGTGGCCTGTGAGCTATCTTCATCACACCTCAACTGGGGTTGTAGGTATTGCCCATAGGATGCATTGAGCTGCTTCAGCATGAGTTTGACTTATGCAGTCTGGAGTCAAAAGCTTTTCTGTGATGACATGGGTAAAACACAATCTCTTGCTAGAAACTGAGTGCTAAACACTGCCCCATATACAGCTCTGCCACTTCTCTGCTGTTTCAGTAAGACCTGCAGATACTCACATCATAGACAGGCACAATGAGAAATGAGTCTGCTCCTTTTCTTGGGACCTGGAAAGTTATGAGGGAACAAGTCCTTAGTACAGGAAAGACATGGAGCTGTTGGAGCGAGTCCAGAGGAGGCCATGGAGCTGCTGCGAGGGCTGGAGCAGCTCTGCTCTGGAGCCAGGCTGAGAGAGCTGGGCTGGGGCAGCCTGGACAAGAGAAGGCTCCTGAAGGGGAGACCTGAGAGCAGCTCCAGTGCCTAAAGGGGCTGCAGGAGAACTGGAGAGGGGCTTGGGACAAGGGCCTGTAGGGCCAGGCCGAGGGGAATGGCTTGAACCTGCCCCAGGGGAGACTGAGATGAGCTCTTAGGCAGAAGCTCTTCCCTGTGAGGGTGCTGAGGCGCTGGCACAGGGTGCCCAGAGGAGCTGTGGCTGCCCCATCCCTGGCAGTGCTCAAGGCCAGGTTGGACACAGGGGCTTGGAGCAAGCTGCTCCAGTGGAAGGGGTCCCTGCCCGTGGCAGGGGTTGGAACTGGATGAGCTTTGAGGTCCCTTTCTATGAGTCCATGATTTTAAGTCCTCCACCAGACAGTATTCATTGCTTGAATAGGGCTCTTCAAGGAAGTGTTAAACATAATCAGACTTCGAGAACTGGTATTTAAAATTGGTAGGAAACCCAAGGGAGCAAACTGGCATAACTTGCCCTCAGAAGCCACCCCAGGTCTAGTAGAGTTCTTGGTACATGTTACTGAAAAAAGGCAGGGGTGTGATTGATAAAGAGTAGAATTTAACTGTTATGAAGTTCATCACTAGAGACTCTTATGGAAACGATACAGTCATGATGGGTGTGTGATAGCTCTGTTCAGGAATGGGCCCATGTAAGAGACAGAAAACTAGGATTAGGAGAGAAAGATCAATTTTAAACCTGTTGGTGAAGTTCCTTGGGGCTGATACTGAGTGATAAATGATCTGGTAAAGAATGAAGAGGCAAGTAATAAATGGTAGATGATCTTCAAATACTTCTGGGACTCGCTAGAAAAGAATGGAAAGAGCTCAATGAGAAGTTTCCAGAGGTCTTTCTCGGGTCAGTGTAGTCATCCTACCTGCATATAGCCTGAAATTGTTAGAGAAATTTGCTTTCTTTAAAACCATTTTCAGATTCTGAAAGTGCCTGAAGTACAGTTCTGGTGTCCTCAACATAAAAAGGACATGGAACTGTTGGAACAAGTCCAGAGGAGGCCACGAGGATGATCAGGGGACTGGAGCACCTCCCGTATGAAGACAGGCTGAGGAAGTTGGGGCTGTTCAGCCTGGAGAAGAGAAGCTGCGTGGGGACCTCAGAGCAGCTTCCAGTGTCTGAAGGGGGCCTATAGGGATGCTGGGGAGGGACTCTTCATCAGGGACTGTAGTGACAGGACAAGGGGTAACGGGTTCAAACTTAAACAGAGGAAGTTTAGATTGGATCTAAGGCAGAAGTTCTTTACTGCGAGGGTGCTGAGGCACTGGAATGGGTTGCCCAGAGAAGCTGTGTCTGCCCCATCCCTGGCAGTGTTCAAGGCCAGGTTGGGCAGAGCCTTGGGTGCCATGGTTTAGTGTGAGGTGTCCCTGCCCATGGCAGGGGGGTTGGAACTGGATGATCTTAAGGTCCTTTCCAACCCAAACCATTCTATGATTCTATGATTCTATGAACTGTCTGTCCTCCCCTCTTAAAAACAAGACTTTGACTCCAAAATCTGTAATATAACACATTTGATTAATTTTTCACCTGACTTCTTAGTTTCGAGCCATTATGGTTGGTCTGAAGTTTTTTTCTTAGCAACCACAAGGACAATAAGCTTTGGAAAAATATGACTTGATGCTCTCAGAGTTAGATGTCCCTGAGAAAGGGGCAACAGTTTCTATTGGAGTCATTGTTGAACACGGCCACGGTGGTTTCACTGTGTTACTTTAACAGCACAGCACACTCTGCATCAAACAGCTTAACATCAGGCCATGCACGGAACACACATACTTTACACTTGGACGTGTGTATTTCCCCCACAAACACATGGTGAGGATCAGCCCAGCAAGGGAACACCTCTCCTTGGTTTAGCTGACCCATGGTAACAAGAGGAGTACAACTTGCCTTTCCGAAGCGTTGTCATTTACCTCTTGACATGACACCTTTCTCTGCTCTCAGCCCCTGGCTATACAAGATGTGGTTTGCATCCAGGTCTAAATCCAAACCCCTCTAAGGTGTGTGAGAGTTCAGATTTCAGCCTGTGCCTATGTCAAACGTGAACCCTTTTTAATAAAGCAGAAATCTCCAGATGCACCCAAACAGATGAAAACCATCAGCAAGGATAGTGCCATTTCATCTCTTCTGGAGGAACCTTTACACTCCCCCTTACTTTCCACCTCCCCGGTCACCATCTTGCCATCTGTTATCCCACATAGCTGGATCATTGCTTTGTATCTTGCTCATGCCCTTCACCTGACATAGCCCATTCCCCCTTTCCAATAAAGGCAGAAACACAGAGGATGTGCTTGTGTGCACTCATTCTGTTTCCAGCCCATCTCATGCTGGGGGCCCCATGCAAACCACGCTATCAATCTGGCAGTCTCTGATGATGGAGCCCACATGGGAACCTTAGATAATGGATTACAGTGGAGGACATATATCTCTAAATGTGTTTAAGATGTCTGGCAGTTTCTTAAGAAGCAAAAGAGGGGAGGGGAAAAACAATTTAAGTGGAGAGAAATGTACCCGAAATCAGTGCGATGCTTTTGGAAAGGGGATGAGGAAAGTCCATCATGCTGTAGTGCTTCATCCATCCCAACACAGGAGGTGAATGGGGAAAGTATCCTTAAAGCAGAACTCCCATAGCCAAGGGCAAGCAGGCAAACAGGTAATATGGTGAACATTGCACATGGTTTGAATTATCATTGGTAATAAAACCATTCATCATCAGCCTCCATGCTGAAGATTGAGATAGCTATTGCTCCCGAGGATTCAGTGACTGAAAGAATGAATCATTTGCTGTTCTCTTGCTCTCTTATTTTCTCTGACCTCCATGGCCCTGGCTCAAGGTCTTGCTGCAGAATGACAGGTCAGCTGCTCTGAGCTCGGGATCCCAAAAATTACAGCTTGGGATTCAAGGCTAATCACAGTCATCACTGGTGTGTCTTTCTGCTCACTGAGACTGGGCCTCCTCTGGCATGAGGACTGAATTATCCATCTGCCTCGAAGACTAATCACTCGGCATCAGAGCTGAGAGAGGGATGGGGATGTCCTGTGTATGACCCCACCAAGCACTGGTGATCCTGGCAAGCCCCAGACAGACCGCAAAAGGTCGGTACATTATTGAGGTTTCTTTGGTTGACCCTATTAAAACTCTGCTTTGTGTATCATATGCAACATCAGGGTTGCAATGTCTAGGAAGCAATGTGAGCTTCCCTCCCTACACAATTCCTGTATATTCTACCAGAAGCCTGGAAAATGGGGCAGAGCCTGTGCTGTCCTCTGTTTAAGATCACAACTCAACCATCATCCATTCAAACCATCACCTTCAGAAGCAGATAGGAAGAATCTTCCACACTGCCCCCCTCAAAACCATGGATTTTGGGATCCTTCCCCAGTGGTGCCCAGGTTCCCCACTTCCTTGACATTCCTTCCATGACTTCTCTTCCAAGCAAAATCCCCTCACCCGTAAACTGCATTCTCCTTTCCAACTGGGCAAACCTGTGCCTCCCTCCAGGAAGGTCTGCCCAGAGAAGATCCCTCTGGTACAACATGAAGTACATGTGTGGTTCTCCCCAGGTATCAACCCAACACTGGGTCAGGATGGCTGCTGTAAACTTGGTGTATGTGCTCCACCGAGTTCTGGGAGGGAATAAGATGCTTCCCCTACTGTCCGGTTGTAGAAACCATTACAGGTTCCTTGCTTCATGAAGTGATTTCTTTCAGTGTTACTGAGCTGTTTGGATAACAACAATAGCAGGTTTCTCTTCCAGACGCATTCTGTCTGCAGTGCTCTTTGGGGTTCCCTTACCTACTTGTCCACAGAAGAAGAGTACACCCTGAGCCATACTGCAGAAAGGAAGGTGAAAAATGCGGTATTTCATTGCACCATGTGAGTGTTTGGGTTCCGTGTAGCATCAATACTGGATAAAACAGGCCAAAAAGAGGTGTGTTTCTAGAGGTACCAGTGACTTTAAGCTGCTTTTACACACAGTGAGTTTTGTATGACGGGATATTTTATTGCAGATGAGGATGCCATACAACAGAATTGCTTTTCACACAGCTTGGGTTTTTTTTTTCAGATAGCTTCATTGAGTTCTTTCTTTGCATCAGTGTTACACTGCTGCACCTTTGCCAGACCTGAATATGGTTTAAGCCATCAAGGATCACAAAACCTCAGCTGCTCAGCCACAGCCTTTTAGAGGTCAAGTTTGTTCCTGTTTCCCCCAGATGAGAACTTGGCCAAGGCCATTACAGTGGCGTGGCCCTGGGACGAGTGAGGTTGGATAAAGGGGGTCTTCCAGGGGGTTACTTCAGTGAGCAGCTCTGGTAGAGCAACAGAGGGCTCAGACCCACAGCAACAATTGGATTTCTGCAGGAAATGGGAACTTGGAATCTGGAAAAGGATGCACACGGCTACATTGGACAGGGCTTGGAGCAAGCTGCTCTAGTGGAAGGTGTCCTTGCCTTTGGCAGGGGGTTGGAACTGGATGAGCTTTAAGGTCTCTTCCAATCCAACCCATTCCATGCTAGATAGCCAATACCAGGAACACCACGTTTCAAAGTGCAAGCTCACCCTTGCAGTGCAGTATTAATTGAGTCAAGCTCTGGCTTCAAGGGAATGCAAGAGCCCATAGACAACAGGTTGGTGGAGAAAGAGATTTCGGGAGGAAAGCAGAGTCTGCTGTGATGTCTTCCATTAACACCAGACTTCTCTAACCCATACCAACCTGGACATCTGTTCTGTGCTTATCACTTCAGTGCTGGAGCAGATAGAGAAATTAAAAGTAGGACAATGGCCGTAACAACACCCAGAGGTACAGCGTGGTGGCTGGTCTCTGCCCAGCTCATTACCTCCACCATAAAACCCTTCACTGCTCCACTGGAGCCAGTGGGTCTCAGATTTACAGACGTCAATGCACAGCTCCTGTTTCAGCCCTAAATTTACTACTGAAACGAGTAAGAAATCAGGCACCTAAACCAGAAGTTGGACACAGCAATGCCTCTGTGGATTTGGCCAGGCGAGTCTGGCCAATAAATATCTGAAATGTCCCATCCCCTGTTGAGAGTCTGCTCACACTTTGCGTCTCCGAGCCCTCGGTAACGCTACTGCCTGCAACAGCAGGGTCTGGGTATCAGGGCAAGGAGCACGACCCATAAATCTGCTGCTTAACAAGATACAGAGAGATTATCTGTCCTCTCCTTATGATTTGTGGGTTTGTTGCTATTTCATGTACGTTTTCAACCCTGTTGCAATGTCCACAAGGCACAGCAAGCTCTGCAGTAAATTTTATCCGGCGAGGGAAAAGCAAGCAGGGGGGATTGCTTGTTTTCTGTCCGCAGCTGTGGGGGTTTCTGATGGTTTGCATTTTGCTCTGAAGTCAGGAGGGCCACCTGAAGCTCTGTCAGGCTTGTTTGGATGTCAGGAAGTTGCAATAGGGTTACAATAGGGAGTGCTTTTCTCTTGAATAAATACGACTGAAGCAATGCTCTCAGCTCCCAGGGAGGATTGCTGCTGTATGAGCAGTGTTCTCTTTTGGAGCACATACAAAGCTGAAGTCTTGTTCTCTGAGGTTTGCAGAGTCTGTGCCCCTTTTCTTTGATGACTTTCAGTGTCATGAGTGTTCGGGGGAAACTCCAGCTTTGATATGTACAGGGGACATGAACAGATAATCTAATGGTATCAGTGGTAGCTGAAGATGCTCTCACCTTCAGCCTTTGCTTTCTATCTTTCTTCTCATGGTACCTCTTCCTAATCCTTGCGAGTGTACTGACAAACCTTTTTTATCATGCCCTGAGCATGCAGAGATGCTCCTGCCTCAGAATCATCCCTGCTTCATGAAACGTATTTCATCAGAACCATTTGACTTTTGCAGCTATATAGTTTTGCAATAGCTTAGGATGGAAATCACTCCATTAACTATAAGAGATTAACCCTGGATTTAACCTTGTGTCCTTGTTGAGGCTACATCAAGACTGGAGAACCCAGGGTCACTTCAGAGAGCAGGGTGGAGGAATGGGCTCAAACTTGCTTTGTAATCCTGAAGTGTGACCCCTGTGCATCTCTGCCTCTTCCACATTCTCATCTCCATCAACAGGGTGCATGGACCAGCCCAGCTCGTGTCTTTAACTTGCTCTGTTCAGCAGGAAATGTTTTGCTTTCCCTCTCATTCCCCCTCTTTCCACACAACATCGAAACACAAGTCTAGAAAAACCCAAGGTTTCAAACTTAAATCTTCCTTAAGCCACCTGGGTTCCCCCATCACCCTCCAGCTGCATTCCTGAGATGTAATTATTCTCCTCCCTCCTTTGTTTTGTATGGAGCATGTTTGCCAGAGGGTAAGGCAATGGTAGCTTATCACCAGATGATGTTACCTTTCAACATCCCCTGCTCAGGCCTTAGGAAAGAGCTCTCCTCCCATGGCCAGCTGTGACCTTTCTTGTCCCATATGGGACAGAGCTGCCAATCCACCACTAGGACACAAACGCGCCAGATGTTGTTGCAATTGAGACATTCTGCTCCAAAGCCACTTTTTGTTGCTATTATGAGTATATTAGAAACTACCAAAATTTATGGGTTTGGGGGCCTGACAGGTCAGCAGGCTCCCCAAATTTAGCCTCCCCTCTTCTGAGGCTTTTTGGCTTAAAAAATCAGGGATACATTTGAAGACAGAGGAGGAAACGAAAGAACTAATGAGCAAACCATTTGCCAGCTTGTAGGTCGAGTCTGAAAGCGTTTTCCTTAGAGTCAACAGCAAAATTGCCATAAACTCCAATGGAGAAGGCTATATCTGAAGAAATGGAGATTCCTGCAAAAGAATGCAGAAGGCATCCTGTGCCCCAGCTCCCTGCTTTACAGGGATGCCCATTCCTGTTCTAGCTTCACTTCTGATACACCCCAGTCATCTACTTGCCAGACCTGGAGATGTGTTTCTTCACACCCTCATCCCACCTCTTCAATGAGTTTTCTACCACTGCTTTATCCCACGTGTCTTGTAGGGAGGAGTGTTCACTTTGGCATGAAAAGGTAAGGTTTCCATCAGTGTGATGATCTGTTGCTCCCTTAACAAGGAGTTTCAATATGGCTATGTGTGACATTTGTTATATCATAAGCCAGTGTTACCCAGGTTCACATTACTTGGGGTGAGGAAGGGTTTCTCTTTCTACCTTTTATCACGTTCACCAGCATCCCACCAGGAGCCTCAAGCACCCAGGGAACAGGGAAAGGGAGAGGAGAAGAACAGCCCTGATGGATTCTTGGGGATCAGTTAGTGAATGTTCTCTAATGGCATTCATTAAATGCATTCGAATCCGAAGCCCTCAACACAAGAGGGACGTGGAGCTGCTGGAGCACATCCAGAGGGGGCCATGGAGCTGCTGCGAGGGCTGGAGCAGCTCTGCTCTGGAGCCAGGCTGAGAGAGCTGGGCTGGGGCAGCCTGGACAAGAGAAGGCTCCTGAAGGGGAGACCTGAGAGCAGCTCCAGTGCCTAAAGGGGCTGCAGGAAAGCTGGAGAGGGGCTTGGGACAAGGGCCTGTAGGGCCAGGCCAAGGGGAATGGCTTGAACCTGCCTGAGGGGAGACTGAGCTGAGCTCTTAGGCAGAAGCTCTTCCCTGTGAGGGTGCTGAGGCGCTGGCACAGGGTGCCCAGAGAAGCTGTGGCTGCCCCATCCCTGGCAGTGCTCAAGGCCAGGTTGGACACAGGGGCTTGGAGCAAGCTGCTCCAGTGGAAGGGGCCCCTGCCCGTGGCAGGGGTTGGAGCTGGAGGAGCTTCAAGGTCTCTTCCAACCCAAACCAATCTGGGGTTCTGTGATTCTCCGAAACCTCTGGCTTACATATGGAAGGTACTGGAGGGCACGCTCCAGTGTTGCATGCTGCCATTTCAAAAAGAGAAAGGAACTCCATGGAGTTCATAGTAGCTGGAAGCACGCTTTGGGTAATGTCAGAGACAAGGGATCTCCACAAGTCCTCTGTCTCTTTGCGGAAAATACTTGTAAAGAGCCAATACGGACCAAGGTTTGCATTGCTGGTGATGAACCCCAGCCCAGTGGCCAAGTCTCCTCCCTCACCTCCACCCCTTTTCCCTCCATAGCCCTGCTCTTACTTGTAGTCACTTAGTCAAGCCAGGTATACCAGCAAAAACCACTCATCAGCAATGCAACATAAAGTGGAAGTGACCCCTGACACCAGCTTCAAATTAGACTCGATGAGCCTACAACCAGGAAACTGTTCCCCCAGCCCCCTTTAAAACGTAACGAATGAAAACCATTTGGTTGCTATTACCGGTGATTATGATAAGCTAAGTTAAAATATGAAGTGGGGGAATTTATCTTTATTTCCTGGGATAGCATTGATGAAAAATACGCTGCTCCATCTTGATTTCCAGTCACTCGAATGAACTCTGTCGTGCATTTATCTTTATTTGGCTTGATGCGTGTAACTGATCTGGGGAAGGAGAGAGGGCAGGGAGAGGGAGGGTGGGATTGGCAACTTAATCAGATGCAGATAAGTTTATTAGCTGCCCTCAGGTCTGTTCCTGACCGAACACAACGAGCACGGCTGCATGTCGGATATCTCCTCATACTCCTTTGGGGAGAAGGCACAGCCTCTGCCGTGGCATAACCTCCAGCAAATGGTTTACATCAGTTCTCATTACACTTTCAGGCCTCTCTCTAATTATTTTCTGCCAGGGCCTGGGGGCTGGGTGGGTTCTGCTGTCCAATGGGACTTCCTCATTGCAGAATGGAAGCAAAGACTTGGACAAGAAACGAGGTCAAAGCTATCACCCCTCCCCACCGCCCCCTTTCCTGTAGGTGAGATTCGAGCCGTATCGACCAGATTTCTTGCTCCTAAAGCGGTGTTAGGAAACTTTAGATTTTGGCAAGATAAGATGAGAAAGGGTTGGAGGGTTTTTTTGCAGGGCCAAGTTTGTGCAAGGTTTTCTGTAGCACAAGCTGGTTGTTGAATTGCGGTTCCACTGCTTGATGCTGCACCAGGAACCCAGGGAAGACCTGACCGAGGTTTAGCTACGGAAAATACAGAACAGCTTTCTGGGAATAGCACTAAAGCAGATGTCGACCGTTCACACTACTAGGCTGCCTATGATATCAGTAGCTTTGCTATTGAGGTCCATAGGAATGCATTGCAGAGATTTAATTTTATATATACATATATGTATAAATATGCACACACACATATAGGATACATATAATTTTACAAGGGCCCGTAGGGACAGGCCGAGGGGAATGGCTTGAACCGGCCTGAGGGGAGACCTTGCTGAGCTCTTAGGCAGAAGCTCTTCCCTGTGAGGGTGCTGAGGCGCTGGCACAGGGTGCCCAGAGAAGCTGTGGCTGCCCCATCCCTGGCAGTGCTCAAGGCCAGGTTGGACACAGGGGCTTGGAGCAAGCTGCTCCAGTGGAAGGGGTCCCTGCCCGTGGCAGGGGTTGGAGCTGGATGAGCTTTGAGGTCCTTTCCAACCCAAACCATTCCAGGATTCCATGATTCAGAATTGCTCTTTTTAAGCATTCAGGGGTGAGCACTTTTCCGTTGGTGCAAAGCATGGAAAGGTGTGCTGTAATCCTGAGGGCTCTATTGAGCTTCACCAGCTAAGAACCTAACCGAGAGCTTTAGGGACTTTATAGCTGAAAAACTCAGAACCATCAGCAGAGCATTACCTCTCCGAGCAACCAGCACTCATTGAGCTGGCCTGAAAAACATCTCTTTCCAAGCACTCTTGTTGTCTGTGGCGTAAAGAGCTGACCTATAATGAGGGTGTTTCTCCAAGAGCAAAGTATGACCCGGTACAAGAACAGATCGCTTAAACACTTTTTCCCCCCTGTTCTCAACTGAAGTGCATTGCAAATTGTAAATCCCTGTGCTGGTTTTGGCTGGGGTAGAGTTAATTTTCTTCACAGTAGCTATTACAGGGATGTTTTTCGGGTTTGTGGTAGAAACACTCTTGGTCACACAGGGATGGTTTAGTTATTGCTGCGTGGTGCTTACACGGAATCAAGGCCTTCTGTGCTCCTCATCCCACCAGTGAGGAAGCTGAGGATGCACAAGTAGGTGGGAGGGGGCACAGCCAGGACAAATGACCCCAGCAGACCCAAGGGATATTCCACACCATAGGATATCACACAGAGCATACAGAAGTGGGGGAAGAAGAAGGAAGGGGGATTTTGGGAGTGATGGTGTTTGTCTTCCCAAGTCACTGTTATGTGTGATAGAGCCTATCCTGGAGATGGCTGAACACCCGCCTGAGGTGGGAAGTGTTTGATGAATCCCTTGGTTTGCATTACCCATTAAACTATCTTTATCTCAGCCCACAACTTCCCTCACATTTCCTCTTCCAGTTCTCTTCCCTAGCCTGATGCAGGGCGAGCATTGTGTGGGGCTTAGTTGCCAGCTGGGGTGAAACCATGATGATCACCCAAACAGTTCCCTGCCTTCAGCCGAGTCTATCCCACCACTTACACCACTTGAGAAAACCATTTTCCGTTGTGTTTTTTGCCTTTAAAAGGAAAAACCCCACCACCCTCTCACTCAGCACAGCTCAATTTAGCAGATGTTTGCTCACTTACGACAACGTCCTGCTTACAAGACGGGGTAACTCGTCTGGTTCTTGAACAAAAGCCACTATATTACCTCGATGCAAACCCCTGCCCAGTCTTGGGAAGGGGAAATATAAGGAATAACAACAGGTGAGACCTGACAGAACAGACATAATGGCTCATTCTGCAGAATGGGTCCAAAATCATTTATTGCCCCTCTCTCTCAGCAGAGACGAAACTTCAGGAGTTATTCTTCTCACTTGCTCTCTTAGTTCCTGTTTTTATAGGAGCTGTTTGTATTTCCACTGTTGGAAGTTTGCCCCATTTGTTGATGCTGCGCAGGAGCTTTTCTTCTCTTTTCTTCTCTCTTTGCTTCATCCTATGCCTTTGCAGATCCTTGATCCCACGGAAAGAGAAAGCATGATGACCTCCATGGACAGATCTCAAAATGCTACAGGAAGGATGTAATTTACATTAAGCAAGAAAGCACTGGTGCGGCAAAAGATGGATTTGAACTCACCCCAAGACTGAGCACCTAAGATACACAGCTTTTAGGGACAGATTCTTTTAGCAGGGCCTGTTGCGATAGGACAAGAGATAATGGCTTTAACCTGTCCGAGGGGAGACTGAGCTGAGCTCTTAGGCAGAAGCTCTTCCCTGTGAGGGTGCTGAGGCGCTGGCACAGGGTGCCCAGAGAAGCTGTGGCTGCCCCATCCCTGGCAGTGCTCAAGGCCAGGTTGGACACAGGGGCTTGGAGCAAGCTGCTCCAGTGGAAGGGGTCCCTGCCCGTGGCAAGGGGCTGGAAGTGGATGGGCTTTATGATCCCTTCCAACCCAAACCTGAATCTCTGATCCTATGATCCTCATGTAGGAAGATGAGCAGACCTCCCATCTGCAATCTGAAGTGCCTGGCTCTAAATCACAAATTCCCTTTAACCCAAATCAGCTGCAGTGGAGTCTAAACTTAGCTATCAAATGCAGCATCAGCTGGTTTCCATGAGGCTCTGCACATGCAGTAGAGATGCTTTCAGCCCCTGCTGCACTGATAAAGGAATTTTGGTGGCAACAAATGGTCCCACAAGTGAGGACAAATGCTCCTGATACAGATTAAGAGTGAGAGGCTGGAAAAGCAGCAGCCAGTTCGGTATCAAGAGCTCTGCTCTGGTTAGTGTTACACGTCCATCCCAGGCTGAAAGTGCCTGCAAGCATCCAGGCTCCTCCAGGGAGGGATTTAACAGCTTTAGTTTTCAAGGCAGAGCCCAGAGGCTCTCTGGAGCGTGAGCCCCAAGGGAGCAGAAGCAGAGACTGGGGGGATAAGGGAGAGCATTAGTGCACAGCAACCTTGCCATGGCCTCTCTGGTGAAGTTATCATCATCTTTTTCACTGGTAAACCCATCGCAGATGGATTAACCTGCTGTGTGTGTACTTTTGCTGTTAAGCTTTTCTCTCTGCTTACACTTGGCGATACACATGTGCGGATTTGCCCACCTCCTCTAGAAATAACTAAAACACATCGAACGCATAGGGGGTTTTCCTTTTCTCTTTAAGTTGCTGGTAGATTCAGTGCCTTGGCTGCACTCTCCAGAGATTCGAATCTTGCAGCCTGCTCTCAGCCCAGCTCTCCCTGCTGATTTCATTGCAATACTTTCTGTTTAAGTTGTACTTTGGTTTTGGTTTTCCTCCTGTTTATCAGGGTGTTCTTAAAAGGTTCTGTGTGTCCTAAGTGCTTATCAGCAAAAATAACCCCCAAAGGCCTGATCACAGGGTCATGATCCTTGCACGGAAACTGAGGTCTAGATCAGGATGGGAATGGGCTGGGAAACCATCACCTCATGAGACACTTATTTGGCACTTGCTTTGCAGCCCAGCAGCCAGAGCTGAGACCCTGGTGCAGGTAGGGCAGTGGCAAGATGTTTCTCCGCTCCATGACCAAACTCCTGATGCTGGAGGGATGGGAAGTGCCTTTCCTCACCCATCAGCCATGCTTAGGACCTTGCTTCAGGATGAACAGGACTTTTTGTCCCCATCTTGCAACACACAGGAGACAAGGTGGGGGAAATCTCCCAGTGCATCCACTTGACCATAGCGCTGATGCAGTGGAGGAGAGACAACCATGTCAAGGCCAGGCTGGACAGGGCTTGGGGCAACCTGCTCTAGTGGAAGGTGTCCCTGCCCATGGCAGGAGGTTGGAACTGGATGACCTTAAGGTGTTTTTTAATTCAAACCATTCTATGATTCTTGCTTCCAATGAGGCTTGATAAGGTTTCAGCATACATAAGGACCCAAAATCCCTCTGTGTGCTTTTTCTGCATGAAAAAGAATTACCAAAACCAGTGCTCGGCTCCATTGTAACCTCTGCATGTTCCAGTGGAAGCTGCAAAGCTAGCAGAAGTGTCACCAGGTGCCACAACTGGAAGCAGAGACCAGACCAATTCAGACGGGTGATAAGACATATTTCTCTTCTCACGAGAAACATAAAGAACCCTTTGGGTGGCTTATCTAAAGATGTGCTGAGTCCTTTATTGTGTGAAGTCCCTAAATCAAGATCGAGTGCCTTTCTAAGAATAGATGTTAGCCAGATGGTGCTGTGATCCTTAGTAGGCATCTGATTATTGAATAGGTTGATGTAGGTAGGGGAAAAGATCAAACCAGTCTGTAAACGTGGATTAGTAAAGGACTAAATCCCTTTCCTGTAGCATGGTTGTGGTCTTTCGGTAGAAATCACAAAGCTCTCTGTTGTTTTGGTGTTTTATTTAGAGGGATTTTGAGGATGAGGAAGAGAATTTGGCGGCACATTCCTACACCTTGCTTTCTCCAAATGATTTTTCTTTGGCATTCTTGGAGTATAAAGAATTCCAAAGCAAGGACTTCTAATAGGGCTACCCAGGGTGTACACTAACTACTGGAGCACCTGAAAAATTGCACTATGAAGCAGGATAGAACCATAGAATCACAGAATGGTTTGGGTTGGAAGGGACCTTAAGCTCATCCAGTTCCAACCCCCTGCCATGGGCAGGGACACCTCACACTAAACCATGGCACCCAAGGCTCTGTCCAACCTGGCCTTGAACACTGCCAGGGATGGAGCATTCACAGCTTCCCTGGGCAACCCATTCCAGTGCCTCACCACCCTCACAGTAAAGAACTTCTGCCTTATATCCAATCTAAACTTCCCCTGTTTCAGTTTTAACCTGTTACCCTCTGTCCTATCACTACAGTCCCTAATGAAAAGTCCCTCCCCAGCATCCTTATAGGCCCTCTTCAGATACTGGATAGCATCAGCTAAGATAGCATCAAAACCAGAACATGCTCCAACTATGGCACAGACCTCATTTTCTAACCAAAACCCATGAATGCACCACCCCTTCCACCAGAAAACCCTCTGAAGTCTTGGCAGGACTTTCTAGGTGAATCTGGTACTTGAGACAGAGCCAATCCTGCAGATGGCTCTTGACAGCACCTAGCTGTAGCAATAGGCAGCTACAATGATGGCTTGTGTGGTGCTGCCAGCGGTGGGGCTGGGTGCCCAAGCCCTCTTCAGGGGGACTGGGATGTGTTTCTATGGTCACTGATCCCAGGAAGCACTGGGAAGTCTTGGAACAGTGGAGAAATAGAAGGGAAAAGAGGGGAAACTGAGGACACTGAGCATTGCACATCTCTGTGATACAGATGGGATAGACTTCATGGTACTCAATCCCTCCCAGAGCATCTCCTCCATAAGCAGAACCCATATGGACAGATGCCAGCACATGGGACTCTCCAACACTGACACAAAGCAAGAGGCAGGTCCAGAGTCCCCACAAGCAGAAAAGAGAGGTGCAAAAAGAAGATAAGAAACAAGCACCAAGAGACACCTATGTGTGGCAAACTGGGGATACTTCAAGGCCAGGTTAGACGGGGCATCAAGACCAGGTTAGATGGGGCTTGGAGCCATGGCAGTGGGTTGGAACCGGATGAGCTTTAACGTCCCTTCCAACACAAACCATTCTATGATAGTTCCAGGTTTCCTGTGCTTTCCAGCTGTACCCCAAGATGCAACCAGCATTTTAGAGAACTTAAGAGGAAAGTAATGAGCCACCTTCATGAACACGAAGGGTTTGCACAGGAGTGCTCAGACCCTCCATGAGGATGCTCAGTTGAGGCTCCTCAATCTCTGCCTCGCCACTGGGTTACCCAAAATGCGTCTCCAAACACACAAATTCCCTGAGCCCTGTGTTGTGAGAGCCTACAAGAAGCCACCGTAGGCAGCAGAAACCTGATTTCCTTTCAGGTTCACAGACCTACAGTGCACATCACAATGATACAACCACTCAGCGAGTAGGGCTTAGCCGGGTGACTACCCCATGTGGGTAATGAACACATTTACAGCCCTGACCCCACGACTGCCTTAGAAACTTACTCAACTGCAGTTAATTCTTTACCAGGTCCAGTCATTAATGCTGTTATTTGTCTTTCCTGGAGTGTGTGAACTGAACTTCCTGACCTTGCATGGGATACAGGGATTTTAATAGGGAAATCTGCTTAATATTAGCACATTTTTCAAGCCCTGCACAGGCCTTGACAAGATTATTTTTAACAGATGACACACAGCTAGTTGAAAAGAAGATGAATGGGGTTTTGGCTGAGCAAACCAGAGCAGAAATATCTCATTTGGGGTGATGGGGGGGAAGAAAAGGAAAGGGAAAGCTGCTTGGGAAAGGCAAACTGGAAAGTTAACTGACATACTGTCATTTAGACACTTCTGTTACCCATGTGCAAGTCCTAATCCCGGCATCAGGGGAACCATGTAGAGGTCTGGGTTTGGGGAGTGAGCCAGGTCTTCTCTTGCAATGACCATCTCGTCTGGTGTCTGGGAGTGCATGGTACCCGGGATGAGGGCTCAGCTCTTGGCAAAGACATTACACAAAGATGTTACTTCTGGGAGAAAAAAGCAAGGCACTTCTTTAAACGAAAATTGCAAATCAAAGCCCTAAAACCACAGGTGCGCTTGTGCTGAAGTCATTCAGATCAGGCTCTTTGCTGCCTCTGACACGCGTGGTGGAGCATCATGCAGGCACATCCAAGCATCAGCATTATCTTGGCACTATTTGTGCCAAACCTGGGTCAGACAATGGCACATGATGCTCCCCAGGTCTCAGGCTTGGCATCACACGACATGGACCTGAGCTTTCTGCAACCATGGCCCAGGCAAGCCTTGACCCACAAAAGAAACAAAGGGCTTATGCCTAAATAAGAATGAACAGTAAGAAGAAATAATGCTTTCTGCACAGTTTGCAGTTTGCATAGACAGCAGCAGCAGCTGGCTGGGTACATAGCAGTCATGAACTGCAGATACCAACTGAGAATCTGACCCTGTTCAAGTAAAACCAAGGTTAAACAAAGAGATGTTGGCAAAGCCACTTAATGTTCCCAAGCTGAAGGACGGGTTTTGTGAAAGCTTCACACCAAGAAACGAGCCCGAGGCATAGGAAATGTCAAGATGAATGGCAAAGTCACACACAGCTTAAAAGAGGTTTGTAATGGAAAGGCAGAACAAACTACATGCTGTGTGTTACGCTCCATTGCCAAGGAACAGTCTGAGAGACCTCTGAATTCGGGTTCAAGTGCTCCAGGGCTATGGGGAGCTGTAATATAAAGAAGGGCAGCAGTCTGACTCCTCATCTTGTACCATTGCATGTGTGATAGATGGAGTGGTGCTAAGAGGGAAAAGATGATGGATTTTCCCAGCCTACCCAGTAAATCCGCTCTTGCACTTAACCAGCATCTTTTCGGAGACGTGCAAATTCCTTGAGGCCCGAAAGCTGGGCTAACACTCCTGCAAGGGACAGCTCTTTCTGATTTCCTTGCATTGCCCCTATCTTGGCCCACCTTCCTTCCAGATGAGATTTAAACCAGAGCCACAAAGCTCTGTGAAGCTACCAACATGGTCAATGCAAGACCTACAAGGAGAGCTTGAGGAAGGTGGGCTTCTTCAAGGGGGATCTACAAGCAGCCTCCAGCTACTTGAGCAATAATTATAAAGATCACAGAATCCCAGCCTGGTTTGGGTTGGAAGGGACCTTAAAGCTCATCCAGCTCCAACCCCTGCCACGGGCAGGGACCCCTTCCACTGGAGCAGCTTGCTCCAAGCCCCTGTGTCCAACCTGGCCTTGAGCACTGCCAGGGATGGGGCAGCCACAGCTTCTCTGGGCACCCTGTGCCAGTGTCTTACCACTCTCACACAGAAGAATTTCTTCCTCATATCCAACCTAAATTGCCTGTGTTTCAGTTTGAACCCATCACTCCTTGTCCTACCACTCCAGTCCCTGATGAAGAGTCCCTCTCCACCATCCTTGTAGGCCCCCTTCAGATATTGGAAGGATGCTACAAGGTCTCCACGCAGCTTCTCTTCTCCAGGCTGATAAAGATGAGTAAAGCCAAATCATTTTCCATAGTGGCCAATACAACAGGCAATAGATTTCTTTGTTGCTTTCATAGTTGTATGGATGAGAAACCTCCACAGGGTCCTTTCTACCAGCACTTCTTGGACTGCATGAATAATACTGGTCTGATTTTGTTTTGTTTTGAAAGTTAAGTGGGCTTTTATTGAACATGCCTGAGAATAACCCTGTCAAATTGGAAGTGGTTTCTCAGCAGACCTGATTTATCTCTATTTTCCCTGCTATTTATTTCTTTGATTGATTTGATTGAAGTGCTTTTACTGCTAATTGCCAGCATTTACAGATACCTCAGTCCTACAGAGCTAAATTACCACTGATTAATAGAAATATCAGTGCAATCATCTGAGCTTGCACCTAGCTAAGAGACAGGGGAGGTATTGCTCTATCCTTGAGAACCAAATGCAAGCAGGTCATGATCTGGCAGGTTACATTCAGGTGGAGGCGGTCTGGCACCCAAATGGTAACCTATAGGCATTCAGATTCAGGAGGACCCGAGTGTTGAAAGATCTAAGTCCTATGGATTACATTCCTGGTGATAGAGCGGAGGTGAGATGGTCTGGAATCTCCCTGTCCCAGATCCCTATGGCAGTATATCAGGACAGTGCTTTTGGCTGTGTGACTTTCACCCAACAAAAACATGACCACCACAAGTCAAGGACCAGCCAAAAATGCCTCTAGTTGGCACTGACCATCTGGGACTTACACAGGATGATTAACAGGACTTCACCAACAGGACATGGTGAAGGGATGGACTGTGAAGCCCTGAGACACCACATCACGACACCGCAGAGGTGCCATTTGTCCTCGTAGCTGATTCTTACACAGCATCCCAGGTGAAGCTCCCATCACAGCTTGAAAACGGTGCTTTGCAAATGCCTGGCACAGGACCTCATGCTGCAACAGCAGATGAAAGAGCTGAGTTTCTTTCTGTTATTATCCCTGCAGCCAGCCACTATAAATTATTGCAGTGGAGTGATTTGGTTTTCCTGTAGCTTCCCCACAGCTGTTCAGCTTGGCTGATGGGCCCAACACCTCCTGTGATGTTTGGTCAGGTTTCCACCCAGATGGCAAACCTCTTCTCTTTGGAAACCTGTGAAAACAAGAAGAAATGAGGTCTCTTTTTGTTCTCCATTTCTTTTGCGCTTCTTCATGTGCAAAAAGGCCATGCTTGGGGCAAAGACCTGTTGCAAAACCTCTGGCGGGCAGCAGGCGAATAAAATGAGATGGAAATTGCAGACTGAATGAAATAGAAGTGGAATGATATTCCAAAATGTCCTGAAAGTGTTATCAAACTCTTTCAATTTCAAGCTTGGCATTATACCTTTGGCGGGCAAATTTGGATATTACACTGAGGTGCAGGAGAATCACTATGAATCATTGCCCAGCCCATCCTACCATGGACAGCCAGGTCAAACACCTAGCCTTTTCCTCTTCTTCCTCTCAGCTGCTCCTTATATTCCATTGCATCCCTGCCGATCATGTAGAAATGATGAATTTGAAGCTCATAAATTCTGAGGAGGCTTAGAAATCATGAGAATTAATGGACTCGGTATTCTTTTCCTTTGACTCCCTGGTTTTGGCACACTTAGGCACACTCAGGACATACAGCCTAGGTGTTTCAATACTCATGAGGACTAAAATAAACTCTTTTTCCCTTTTTTTTTCATGTTGTTTCCCAAGGGACAGAGAAATGGAAGCCCAGATGCTCAGCTCCTGGAACTGGAGCTTGAAGAAAAAGCCATAAACATCTTGACCTGCACAATGAAGTCATAAGAGCTGTTTCAAAAGTCCTAGTTCTTCTTTCATTATCTAGTTTGGCTTCATTGGAAGGGAAAGAGAGGAAAGGAAGGTCCTTTCCTCCACCATAAGCATCCTTCTTGCTATGCTCCTTGACAGTTTTGATGGTGGCTACTTCTTCTACCTTGCTTTGGGATGCTGGAGGGCTCTGGATCATTGTTTAGAACATAGTAGATCAGTTGGCATAGCTCACCCTTTCAGGTGTGATGGGTGATACTGGGCTAAAGCACCCAAATTGCTCTTACTCCTCCAGGTCTCTTGATACTTTGCACCTTTCTGTGGCAGGATGTTGTCCCTACTTTGGAAGAAGAATGGATACCACTGGGCTCTGAGCTGAATTACATCATCTGGGTTAACTAAAACAATACTCCAAAAAAGCACTCGTCGTGTTCCCATGATAGAGCAGGGTGAGATTTACATCAGATGACGAGATGGCTCTGCAACGCCAAAGGCCCAGAGCCACTCAGTATTAACTCGCCTTTGCTTCCATGAGTGCATTTGACTTCAGTGGAAATCAAGAGCTGAAATGCCTTCCTGGAGGTGGGCCAAGATTGCTATTTTATCACGATCCCCTCTTGCTTGTCCCTGTAGAACTATTGAATTGCCGGGGGGCGAAGGGGGAGACAACGCATTTTCTTGTCACTGATGAAAAAGGAAATTGTTTTAACTGGGCACAGAGAAAAAGAAAACTCTTTTCTCCCTGTGGTAACAATAAAATGTTCTCAGGCATTTCCTCATTGACACTGCAGCATCAAGCAAGCATCAGTGGGGCTCCGCGGGTTCATAACCCAACAGCATTTGGCGTCATGCAGGTTCTATGGATCTCTTCCAGGTTTTTGCTACCACAAAGAGTCAGATTCCCGACCCAGCTTCAAGGGATGGTGATTAAGGGAAGTATTTCCTAAAAGAGAATATATATTTTACACCTTTTTTGCTATAACTTAGCAGATCAACTAATTCCCCCACCCAGTTCTTGTGCATCACTGTGCATACATGCCTTTTACCAGCTGGTACATAAGTAGCTGATCAATGTACATTCTCGTTACTTGAACTAATGTTTCTTTATGCAATGAGGGTCCCTAATATGTTGCATGTGGTTTCCATTTGGGGCTTTTTGGGATCTTTTCCAGGAAGTTTCAGGTCATTACCTCAAACCTTCCTCAGCTGAAAATGGATTGAGGTAATAACCCACAATATCCTGGAGGAGGGTGGAAAATAACAAAGAAAGGAAAAGAGAGAAAGAAAAATTCCTATAACGCATTGAAGACAAGAGAATGAAAATTGCATGCAGGATAGATAGAAGGAATGTGGCCTTTGGCCCTCCAGCAAAGGTGTCATAAAATGTGCTGGATTGAAGCAATATGTCAAAACGCAAGATCTTGGGCAAGGAAAACAAACTGCACAAACCCCAAACCACTGGGACCACCGCAAAGTGGCCGGCCTGATCCCCAGCCCCTGCTCGTCTTTCACCTACCAGAGCTGAACGTTAATTAGTTAAGAGGTTTCCTTGGAATTCATTGGAATAATGACTGGATTTTTTAAGATGAAAGAGAAGCAGAATGCGCCGTGTGCTAAGAAACCACTTGAAAAGCTTCTGGCGTGATGGGGGTGGCTCAAAAAGATCACAACGAATCACTAGCACAGGAAGGTCAGTTGGAAGTTTAACTTATCTGAGTTCATTCTCCATCTCAGCTGACACTATACCTCACTCTATTCATGCCTTTTTCCTCTCCCCATCTGAAAATTGCCTTGGCTACAGGAAGTACCATTTACATCCACTTTGTGTTTTCTGGTTGGGAGCCAGATGTCTACCAACTAAGCTAAATGACCCCAGGCTTGGGCCAAAATTGTTCAGCACCTACAGCCCTTTTTGAGGTGGGGAAAGGATTGCCTCACGTGGCCTTGGAGGGGGTTTGTGTGTGTGTTTTTATAGCCCCAACACAAGCAAATGACTTTAAAATTGTGCTTTTCCAAAGGACTGAACGCTAAATGCTCTGCCTGCTTTCACCTGGTGTTAGGGGTGCTCAGTGATTTTGATGACCAACAGTGGGTGCCCTGGGTATTTTGTGAAGCTTTAACTCAAAAACTATCTGCAAAGCTGTTTCAGGTGAGATCTGAAATGATCTGTTTAAAATGGTAAAGAATGAAGCCTCCCTGCATGGAAAACTATTGGTGGCACTGTGAGTGGAAAACGCTGCATCAAAACAGCTTTGGAAGTGTCCTAAACTACTGATGCTGCCAAAGGATGGATGGAGCTGTTCTCTTTTGTTACCTTGTTTTTCTTGTTGCTAGCCTGATGGAGTGAAAATGATTCCTTTTACTTGAAAGGATGGGGTTAGCTGGATGGATGTTGAGGGACATGACAGGAGTTGCTAAATCCCCCTCAATTCATCTACAGCTGGTGTCCTCCAAGTGTTCATTAAAGCGTTAAAGCAACACCATGTCAACAGGTAGAGCTGAGGACTGATTTTTACCCTGCAAATCTCATATTTGCAAAGCATCAAGCTGGCTCTGGGTATCTAGATCAGAAGCCTTTCTGGGGACCTTGTTTCGGTAGGTATTGAATAACCCATGTTAGAAGAAGATCACTCATTGCCTGCCCCCTCCACCAGTCAAAATTCAGTTTGAAGCCCTTTTTCTCTGTTTTTGTAAAGCAAATCTCACATACAGCCAAGCACTGCTCTTTCATCTGTGGCTCTGAAGTGATGGGAAGTGAGGGACTGAACTTGAAAGCATTAGGGATCTACACACTCCTAAATGTTTGAAAAGATGCCTCTCCCTTCACCACTCTTAGTCCAAACCGTCTTTACAGCTAATATATTTCCTTAACATCCACAAGTAACTGCTATAGCACTCATGTACATCAAGGACCAACATCCTAGAGCTTTTGAAGACTTGAGACAAAAGACAATGTTTTGTATCCAGGGACAGCACACATTTCCTTCCTCTTCTCGTTCCTCCTGTATTTTAAGGTGCTTGTGTGTGTCATCACCTGCCAGTACTGTCCAGCACAGCCATCCAAAAAACCATGAGCCCACCCTAGGAAGTAATGAAATCAACACGAGATGCAGGAGGTGTTTCTGGGACAAGACACATCTTGCTTTTGCTTTGTCTTCTGGTTTCTACGGAGCACCAACTGACTCCAGACTGATTTTGTACCTCTGGCATTTGAACTGCTTAGACATCCATTTCCATTTGTGATGAGTGATTCCTACAACTGGTTGCATTGATGATGCCTCCAGGAGATACTACTATTGACAGAGAATCTTTTAAATCACTCCTTGCTTCTCATTTAAGGCTCATTTCTCCAGAAATTAAGCTCTTTATTCTCTTTAAATGCAAGATTGCATTTCAGGACATCTCTCCACTTGCACATCATGGGCTTTTGGAATACTACAGAATAGCACTGAATTCACACATAAAAACATACTGAGAACAGCTAAAATCATTTTCCAGGTTGAGCACTGTGCTTGGTAGATTTGAAAACAAAAAAGAATGTTTGGAGGGTGTAGGATATTCTATATTTTGGACCAAAAGGAGAAGGCTTTTCTGTTGTGTGATGCATGCTCTTAGAAATTAAAAAAAGAAGCTTCTATCTCTGGTTCTGGATCCTTTCAGCAGTTGTAATCAAATCCACACGCTTTTGACTACAATCTGAATCCAGAAACATGCCCAAAAGCCTGCAGACAAACCAGTTTTCAATTAATAAACAGTTTTAGATCATTGTGTAACTCCAGGAGGGAATATTAGCTCATCTGACCTGTGTATTGTAGGCTTTTTAATGGTACCCAGTTATCTGTGTATTAAGCCCAGCAATTTGTGTTTGACTGCAGCTCATCCTGAGTAAAGAAACCTGTCTGTTTTCAAAGACACAAGAGACATCCTCCACTTCCTTTGGTGTCTTTTTCCGGCACTGATTGCACTTACTTCCACACGTCCATGCTTTAAAATCTCAATCTGTCATGCCTTGTCTATGAGACATGTGCTCACATTAGCTTTGCTCTTTCTCCACTGCATGAGAGCCCACTTCTGTTCTACTCTATAAGATGCCTTACATGGAAATCAAGTCACACTTCAGTTAGTCTCCTGATGGCTAAGCAGATTGAGTAGCTGAATTTCTCACTATATGATATTTCCATTTTCTCTTGGTTTTTCAGCATCATAAACATAAACTCTCTGCTAACTCCAACCACCTCTAGAAGTTGGACATCTACACTACATAAGTTTTCCAGGTCCTTTTCGGGTGATGGGGTCATCTCCAAATGGGATGATTTTTGTCTGCTGTGGCTATGTTTAGTAGTGCAAGTCAACACATTTGCCTGCTATATGACTAAAGTCTGTTGGGATATAAAACCTCACTCCTGAGGCTTGGAGAAATGCCCTGCAGGCCTGAAAAGAACAGGTAATGAAGAAAATGCTTTGTAGTGAGAGGTTTAAACCTGGTCTCGTGATGATCCTACATATTTGCTGTTCAGTAAAGAAAAGCCTGCACAGCTCAAACAAATCATCTCCCCATTCTTGCTCACCAGCACTTTTCCTGTTCCTCAGATGAAAAGGAGGAAAGCTGAACGAGATATGAAACCTTTCTCTTCCAGTTTGAGCTACTTCAAAAGTGATTATCAGAATAATGCCCGAAGAAAGAGGAAATAATTTCTCCTCTCTTCCAGTTCTTCACTCACAGAATCACAGAATCACAGAATCCCAAGGGTTGGAAGGGACCTCAAAAGATCATCTAGTCCAACCCCCCTGCAAGAGCAGGGTAACCTACAGTACATCACACAGGAACTTGTCCAGGCGGGCCTTGAATATCTCCAGTGTAGGAGACTCCACAACCCCCCTGGGCAGCCTGTTCCAGTGCTCTGTCACTCTTACAGTAAAGAAGTTCTTCCTGATGTTAACGCGGAACTTCCTATGTTCCAGTTTACACCCATTGCCCCTTGTCCTATCACTGGATATCACTGAAAAAAGCCTAGCTCCATCATCCTGACACCTACCCTTCACATCCTCTTTCTTCTCTGCACCCTTTTCCGATTTGCTTGACAGACAACAGATTTGACAGACACTATCACAAAGGCTTCACACTGCCTTTGTTGAAAACCCCAGATCTTCAGACAACCAAAATCAGTCCTGAACAGAATATAATCAGAACTGCAAGCCCCAGAAGTGCCTCACTCTTGCCTAGGCAGATCTTTCCTCATGAACAAGGCAGCTTTGAGATGAGGTATTGTCTGAGGACAAGTTGTGTTGGGTTTGTGTAGTGAGCTTTTGGTAGGAAGGGGTTACAAGGGTTGGTTCTGTAAGAAGCTGCTAGAAGCTTTCCCCATGTCCAATAGAGCCAATGCAAGATGGACCTACAACTGGCCAATGCCAAGGCAGCGCCCATGGGAGAACATGTTTAGGAAGGGAAGAAAGTGGAGGACTGTCTCCTGTGGGAATGACCCCACACTGAAGCAGAGGAAGAGTGTGAGGAGTCCTCCCTTGAGGAGGAAGGAGCAGCAGAGATGTGTGATGAACTGACCACAATCCCCATTGCTATTGGGTGGGAGGAGGTGTAGAATTCAGGAGTGAAGCTGAGCCCGGGAAGAAGGGAGGGGTGGAGGAAAGCATTTAAAGCTTTGGTTAAAAGCTTTACTTGTCGTTATCCTATTCTGATTTGATTAGCAGCAAACAAAACTCATTTCCCCTAAATTCCCCAATTTTCCATGATGGAAATTAGTGAATGATCTCTCCCTGACCTTTATTTTGACCCACAGGCCTTTCGTTGTCTCTTCTCTCCCCTGTCCAGTTGAGAAGGGGAGTGATAGAGTAGCTATTGCGGACACCTGACATAAGCATAAAGTGGTGACTTCTTGACAGGGAAGGCTTTGTGAAGGGAAGCATTGGAGCACCACAGCTCCCAGTGGCCTTCTGCAGTACTTATGGCCCTAACACTGTGTGCTGAGAGCTACCCAGTGGTTTTGGTGCATCCACAAAGGTCACCTGCTGACATCTAACAGCCTATATATAAGCAATGGGAAGAGATGGGGCTTCCCAAACTCATGATCCTGACAAACATGCCTTCTGGGGTATCCCTAGTACACGACCCTGAAGGGGTATCATTCTTCAGTCTTTCCTTTGCAAACTCAGCCCTTTGTAAGGAGACCCCTGAAAGCAGCTCAGGTTCCCCCTACACTGAGAGGACCTATCCATCTGCCTTCACTCATCTTAAAGTACTCTTAAGCAATGTGTTTGCCTTCGTGGTCTGTGTAACACAGTATTACTTCCTTCTTCGTGTGTTTCTGCTCCTTCCCTGGTGTATCCCTTTATTTGTTTATTGAATTATTGTTTGAACTTGCTTCTGCTTCTTTTCAGAGACCTCCAAATTATTCTTCCTATGCTAATCTTCACCTTCCTTTCAGGCCCCACGCTGGCCTGTGCTGCCCTTTAAGCCTACTGAGGCTTAACAACGATGAATTGAAATTGCAAACTCTTCCAACTCTTCCTAGTTTTCTGCAGTAAAATTCTCCATGCATTTTAAGATCACAATCACGATTCCTTTGGGCGTTTTACATTCCCTCCGAGTCAGCTGAGCAGAGGTCAAGAGCATTTAGTATTGCCTCTTCCAGCGTTTCATTCCTCCCATGCTTTGCGAATCCAGCAGAGTTGTGATTCTTTGTCTGAGATGGTCTGCCTTCAGATCATCCCTTTTGCTCTTATCTATGGCTTTAGACCAGACCTTGGCTATTACCCAAGGGGCACCACGCACAACTGCTTCTACGTCAACACACCCTTGCTAGCAATCAGCGCCCTCTCTTGCTCTCCTCTGAGTTTAAACGGATTTAAGTCATTCAACTTTCAGTCTTCTCTTATACTTCCTGTCATCTGAGTGCCATTTTCTTTTACGACTACAGTCTCAGCGGAGACCAGAAATAGCCCATAAACCGTCATTTTTGGCACTTTGGTACTTCCTTCGGTCCAAGTCCTTGGCAAACAATATAATTCAAGCTTCAGCATGAATGTCTAGTCCACTTACATCAAATAGAGTTTGCTGCAACATGAACTACCTTTCTGCTGTGGATATTTCAATCCTACATGCTGTGACAGGAGCTGGCAGAAGTTATCTGTACCATTTAATATTTATATCGCTGCATTGGCCTGAAGTCCCTGCTAAGACCCATCCATACGGATGTTTTGCAAACTTGAGCTGATATGAAGCGTGTTGAAATCAGAGTCTTCCAGTGACATCCAGTGCCAGTTCCACAGATGTTAAAAAGCACAATAACAGATCCGGGGGGGGGGGAGATATGCACAGGTATAGGTGCCTTTTCATTCACCGGTCCCTTTCATTTACACAAGAGAACAAACTTATGGCTAATAGCATCTCACCCAACATGGTACTTTGCTCTTCAAAGTTGCCAGTCTTAAGCCTTCATTCAGCTATGAACATTGCAGTACTGGTTTAGAGTAAGAGCTGCTGAATCTGGTAGCCTGATAGGGGTGAGACTGCTGTAACTCCATGTCCCCATGGTCCCCACGGTCCCCACATCCACCAGTGCCATATATACACAGTACGTATGGGTGTACCTACATACACATTTCTGTCTTTCCCTTGGGAACTACAGCCCTCACAGTTGACCTTGAAGTTATGGAGCAGAACATCTTGAGTGCCATCATGTGGCATGTACAAGACAACCAGGTGATCAAGCCCAGTCACCATGAGTTTATGGAAGATGGGTCCTGCTTGACTAACCTGATCTCCATCCAAGGTGACCCACTTAGTAGATGAGAGGAAGAGGTTGTCTACCTGGGCTCAGTAAAACCTATGGTCTGACCAGCAGCTGACCACCAGATCTGACGGTCTGCCCTGTAGTTGGCTTGGATTCCCAACTTGCCTTGGTCTCTCCAGTATCCGGTCCAGCATTATGGCCACTCTAATACTTGGCTTCCAAGCTTCTCCTCCCTCTCTCCACCTTTGGTCTTTTCCCTTAAACATAATGTTAAACTTGCACAACCCCAAAGGCTTTTTTCCTCAGCATCTCATGAGTCTCACACACTGTAGGCTGTGATCCCCCTCAGTCTGCCAGAAGACCTCGTGTCTCCTTTCTTGGATGGTTTCACATAAAGACTATGGGTTTCACATCAGGATCATGAGTGTCGCAGAAGGAGCATGGGCTGATCCTCCTCTTTATAGCAGTAACAAAGGTGGTCCTGCATCTCCTCCCCCTGTGATGGTTCATCTGCTTCTCTGAGCCTGAAAAGATGAGCTTTTAATTGTACAGCCTAAGAAATGGATGTGGCAGGCATGTTGGTCACTGTTGGACCATAGAGAAATTCACGTATGTGGACAGAAGCAGGAAAACCTACCTATGGTCTAGTGTGAGGTGTCCCTGCCCATGGCAGGGAGTTGGAACTGGATGATCGCAAGGTCCTTTCCACCCCAAACCATTCCATGATTCTAAGTGGGACAGTTTAAAACAACCAGGGCTGCAAGGTGGCCCTGGGAAGCAGAGCTCTGGGTAGACTTTGCAGCCAACAGTGCCCTCACCCTCCTGTCAGTGGTGCCAATCTCTATCTCAAGTCTGGCAACCACAGTCACACAAATGAGGTTTCTGCACATAAAATAAACCAAGCCAGCCAGAGATTCTCTCTCTTGATAAACCCCCCAAACAAATAAAGCAACAAATCAAGGGAAAGAATTTTCTGGAACAGCAAAAAAGCAGGATCTCAGCTTTGTCCTGAAACTGAAATTTCCAACCTCGGAAAAATCCAACAGAAACAGAAAAATTCCTTTAACCTTTGCAAAAATATGTTCCCTTTTGCCAGTAAAAGCCATTCCTTTGCAGCACCATTTGGATAATTTGCCTCTACATCTTGTTCATCTGTCACCTCATAGGCTTCAGGTTTTGCTGTGTTTTCAGCGCTGGTCTGTATATAAGAAAAGGAACGGGGGGAGAAAAAGGAGGCACAGACTTTGGCAGGAATCCCTGCCTGGAATGAATATAAAACCTTGTTTTATTTAAGTGATCTGGTTGTGAGAGAGAGAGAGAGAGAAGGGAAACAAATAAAGATAGGTTTTTTTTAAAAGCGAGTGTGAAAGAAATTCCCCAGAGAGACAAATAAAGGACTTTTTTATTGCTAATAACACATGTTCTGGCTGGAGCTTTGCACGTTGTTAACCCACCTTGAAACCGGTGGGTTCAGTTGTTGGGTTGGGTTTGGTTTGGTGGTTTGCTTGAAATCTTTGTCCCAGCTTTTGAATTGTTGCAGTAAGGAGGAAAAGATCATTAAAACCCTCCAAACCCAACACACACCCCCCAAAGCCCCATCTCCCTTCTTGCTGCTTGTTTGGATGAGGGGGTGATTGCATTCCATCCCCTTGTTACATTACTAAATCTCCCAGATGGACTGGGGTGGCCTTATGTCAGCTTGTGCATGTATATTTGGGATGAGGTGGGGTGGGATGGGATGGGATGGGATGGGATGGGATGGGATGGGATGGGATGGGATGGGATGGGATGGGATGGGATAGGATGGGATGGGATGAGGTGCGATAGGATGGATGGTTTCAGCAACTGTCATCTTGGTAGTCACCATTTTCTTGACCTGGGTGAATTTAATCACATAGAGCAAAGCAAAATGGGCTTTTATGAAAGAGAGAAACAGCATTGCAAAGGAAATAAAAAGGAAAGGTCTAATAGATTCTGGCATTAACTCTGCTCCCCACTTGCATTTACCAACACATAGTACATAAAGCACCAATCTGAGACAGAGATGTACATAAACCTATATTAGAGCATGCCCTTGACCAAGGAAGGACCATAGCGCATGGCTAAATGTTTTCTCAACACGGCCCAAATGCCTGTGACCTGTTTTGAGCCCAGTGTTGTGATCATGGAAGTGTGGTCAGCTGAGAGCCCTCAGATGCAGACCAAATGGATTTCCAACATTAGACAAAGAAATAAATTAAAGCTCTGCCTCCCTTCTTGTGGTAGGTTCTTCAGCATCATTGCTCTGGAAAGTGATTCTTTGTGCAGATGAGAGTTAAATGGGAAAAAAGAAGTTTCCTGTATTAGCGGTCCCCACTTTCAAAAGCACGATCTTTGAACAGGACATTACCAGTCCCTTCCCACAATGGACATAAGGTCGTCACCCAAAGCTGTCTTCACAAAGCACCTCTGCACCTCCTAGAGTACAGCCAGGCTCTAAATCTGGCATTGACTCCCATCTTCCTCCCTCCACACCTGTGTCCTCTTCTGATGCACTGGGAGAATGGCATCCGCGCTTCTCATTCATGGTGATCCCAGGTTTCAAACCCCGCTCCCAGCCCACTCTGCCATCTGCTGACCATCTCCTTGTTGGACATACAGGTCCCCCTATACAATCTATAAGGTCCCATAACAGGACCTGCTTTCACCCATAGAGTCATAGAATCATAGAATAGTTTGGGTTGGAAAGGACCTTAAGATCATCCAGTTCTAACCCCCTGCCATGGGGCAGGGACACATCACACTAAACCATGGCACCCAAGGCTCTGTCCAACCTGGCCTTGAACACTGCCAGGGATGGAGCACTCACAACCTCCCTGGGCAACCCATTCCAGTGCCTCAGCACCCTCACAGTAAAGAACTTCTTCCTTATATCCAATCTAAACTACCCCTGTTTCAGTTTTAACCCGTTACCCCTTTTCCTATCACTACAGTCCATCCTGGAAGCAACTCTTACCCTCTGTTTTCCCAGGAATGAACACCTCAAGTGTCACCCAGAAGGATGCGTGTCCCTGTTTGGACAAGTGGGTGCTATTCTATTGTCTTTGCCCATTTACCCCAAAGCTCCCACAGAGTCAGTACAAGGTGAGCCATGCAGCTGGTGAACTCCAGGACTCATATTCATTGCTCAGAGCAGGAAGGCTCAGATCACTACGCAGGAGTTGCAGTGCATTTGTAAGCCATACTCCTTCCCCCTAAGCCTTTTTGAGCTCTACCCTATACTACTTCACATCCTTCCACCCCGCTTTTCCCAGCTCCACAGGGAATTCCCTGAGCAAGAGCTGCCAAACCAGGATGGTGTCTCTGTGATGATGACAAACATCTGGGAGAGCACGAAGGGAAGAGGCTGCCAAATTTTCCCTCTTGTGATTTGAAGGAGACTTGGCCTTCTCCCTACCATAACGCAGAGCTTTCTCTGGGTGGTGAAAGTAACAGCAGACATTCAGACAGGGCCCTGTCCTCTCTTACCCTAAAGGTACCCCAAACACTCAACACTCTGCTGTCAGGGTGAAGTTGAAATCACAGAAAAGCTGAGCCCAGAGGTATCCAGTTCTTGTATAGACCACCAAAGACCTGGGCTGCGTGAAGAACAGTGACACTGATGTGCTGCCTTGAGGGTCCCCGTCCAGACATACTGTATCCCCCAGTAAGAAGATGCTGTCCCACCATGTTTCCCAACCCACAGCCTGAGACATTTCTGTCTCACATAGAATCATAGAATAGTTTGGGTTGGGAAGGACCTGAAGATCATCCAGTTCCAACCCCCTGTCATGGGCAGGGACACCTCACACTAAACCATGGCACCCAAGGCTCTGTCCAACTTGGCCTTGAACAATGCCAGGGATGCAGCATTCACCACTTCTTTGGGCACCCTGTGCCAGAGCCTTGGCATCATCAGGGAACAACTTCTTCCTTATCTCCAACCTGAACTTCCCCTGTTTCAGTTTGAACCCATTCCCTCTTGTCCTATCGCTACATGCTGGACATGGAGTTTTAGGATATAGGAACACACGGCAGAAGGGAATTCCTTCCCAAGAAGGAAAGGGAAAGGAACATGTCCATCAACCTCTCAACTCAGCTCTCCATGTCACACAGCAGGAGGCCAAAGGGGACATGGTGTAGCCTCTCTCCCACTTCACACAACCAGGTTTTCTAACATGGGAAAGCCACTCCTTCATGCCATTTTTTGTGAGCAAAACCTTTCACCCTCCCATCAAACACCATCCCATAAAGGTACCGAGAGCTAGAAGCAGGCAGAGGGAGATTTTAACCCGACCCACGACCAAATAGCTCAGTCCTTAAACTGAAGAAGGGACTTTGGTTAATTGCATTGCTCCTCAGCCATTCATCTGCAAGGGGATTTCTCACTTAACCTGGTGGCTTATTCTGGGGCCTGAGTGATTGTTTGTGGCATTTTGCCCACTGAGCTCTTTGCAAATGGCTTTCTGGAGAGGCAAAAGTCAGGGAGAAAAATCATTCCTCTCCATTTCTCGGCAGGAAAAGCCAGAGATGATCAATGGACAAACCTCTGCAGTGTTCTGTCGGGCTGGCTGGGCGTCAACAGCCCCAGAGGATGCAGCACAGCTACTGTCTTGCTATGCCTTCATTTTCTCCCTCCAGTCAGCGGCAGACGAAACGCAGGGCTTCTCAAGCTGACAGTCAGCCAAAGGGCTGCTTCTTCCACTGCTGGAAAGGCTCTTAGTACAGCAAGAGCCATAGGTTAACCTTAGACATTGTTAAACACCTCAAAGCCCTAATACATCAGGACCCAAGAGTCTTAAGGTAGTGGCCATCCATGTCTCAGGGTTAGCCCTTCCATACTACTACTACTACTACCACTGCTACTACTACTACTGCTACTACTACTGCTACTACTACTGCTACTACTATTACTACTACTACTTCTACTGAATTACACTCTGAGTTTGCGGCAGCAAACCAAGTTACCTTTCATCTTTCTGAAGTGTTCATGTCACTTTTCATCTGTCCCAGCTGCAAAATGAAGTGTGACAAATCATGTGTTTCAAGCCACAAACCTTCATGGCCCTCACCCTGCATGAGACACCCCTTTGGGAGCTCCTTCTCATCATGGCTTGCATCACTCCAGGCAGGATTGCTTATCTTTGCAGTCATGAGCTTTAGGTCATCACTGCCTGAACTAGAAGTTTCCCTTTTGGTCCATAAATCCAAGCCAAAAATGTGACTTGTCCCTTTCTTAAGATCTCCTCAGTAACTCCTCACTGTGACCCCATAGAGAGACAAGCGTAATTGTCCTGCATTCAGCTCTGGGGCCCCAAACAGAAGAAGGACGTGGAGCTGTTGGAGCAAGGCCAGACGAGGCCACGGAGATGCTGCAAGGGCTGGAGCAGCTCTGCTCTGGAGCCAGGCTGAGAGAGCTGGGCTGGGGCAGCCTGGACAAGAGAAGGCTCCTGAAGGGGAGACCTGAGAGCAGCTCCAGTGCCTAAAGGGGCTGCAGGGAACCTGGAGAGGGGCTTGGGACAAGGGCCTGTAGGGCCAGGCCAAGGGGAATGGCTTGAACCTGCCCGAGGGGAGACTGAGCTGAGCTCTTAGGCAGAAGCTCTTCCCTGTGAGGGTGCTGAGGCGCTGGCACAGGGTGCCCAGAGAAGCTGTGGCTGCCCCATCCCTGGCAGTGCTCAAGGCCAGGTTGGACACAGGGGCTTGGAGCAACCTGCTCTAATGGAAGCTTCAAGGTCCCTTCCAGCCCAAACCAGTCTGGAATTCTGTGAAACTAAGGCAGAAAAGGCAAAGAAAGATAAACAAATCCCTGGAAACGCTCTGGGGTACTTGGTTCCTTTTATTTCATTAGAGAGGTGCCAATACAAATGAAACCTGCTGGTTACTCAGCTCCTTTGAAGTTTAAGCTATGTCTTTGGGGGGGTCCTACCTCTTAAGCTGCCAGCTTTGAACATTCTTGCTTCATTGACACATCCATGGCCGAACGGGGAACTGTCAGAGCAAGCAGGAGCTCCTGACTCCCACATCATGGTGTGCAGATCAGAGCATCCTGCATCCATTCTGCAGCCAAAGCAGCACCTCCTTCCCAGCTGTCCACCCGCTGCAAGGCAATGGGAATCGCTTGTAAATCTGAGCCTTGCATTTGGCCTGACACCCATCGAACTGGAGTGCTGACTCCAACACACACTCTTACGGCTGGAAAGACAGCTTTCCTAACCATGTCCAGTGAGGACACCGGTGAAAGTGAAACTCAATACAAAGCAGATGCTGTTCATAACCAAATCCCCCAGATGATATTATCTCATCTCACAGCCAGTAGCTTTTATTTGTTGGTGATGCTCCGGTGTTCTTCTCCTTTCCTTCTTTTTCCCTGTAGATCAATAACCATGTCTTATCCCTGTTTTCTCTTAGATAGAAGCCAGTTACCTGGCTTCAGACAGAAAATGTGTATTTCCATCCTCACCTTTTCCCTCTCCTCCTTCTTGCTTGCACTTTGGCTACTGCATTTTCTGATCTCCTTATACCATTGTGGCAATAATGATGCTCTTGCCCCTGCAACCACCATGATTAAAATACAGAAGTGAGTTTAGAAACTTACATAGCAAATACATGGGGCATTTGGGGTGTTACATTAGTGACTTAATGTCTTTAAGGTGAATTTGGCGAGTTTTTGAAGGCTATTTACCTGTGCTCTTGAACTTTGGCTTTCTTCCTCTCTTCATGTCTCCCAGGCATAGATATCACCTCATAAACATCTCACACCACAGCAAAGATTTCTTTTCATACAGCAAAACACCCGGAAGACACGTGTGACCTCACACCTCGCTTTCGGCAGGGATATTCATGCAATCAACTTTTCATGCAGACCGAAGCAGGCGTAAGGATAGCATTTAATGAAGCGCATCACATATGCAGCCTCTTAGACCATCTTGTTATCATGCCCAGCTAGGTCACTGGGCTCTGGTCCCTTGGCAGTAGATGCTGAGATGCTAGGAGTTTCCTAGTTGAAGCTGGGCAGCCTGGCATCCCGTCACCTGGGTCTGCGGTGTCTCCAGTCATCTCAAACCTTGTGCTTTGCCTCATGCTTTCAAGCCTGATTTCAAAAGTCTTGGTACCATTCTCTGGTCCAAACCATCCTAATATAAAGAGGGAGGGAAATATCTTTCCTCTCCCCAAAGAGTGCGATCTTTGGGATTTAGCCAGCAGCTTAGGGAGGGGATCCTGCCCCTTTGCTGCCCTATAGGGAGACCCCCCCTGCAGTCCGGATCCAGCCCTGGGGCAGCAGCACAAGAGGGACGTGGAGCTGTTGGAGCGAGGCCAGAGGAGGCCATGGAGCTGCTGCGAGGGCTGGAGCAGCTCTGCTCTGGAGCCAGGCTGAGAGAGCTGGGCTGGGGCAGCCTGGACAAGAGAAGGCTCCTGAAGGGGAGACCTGAGAGCAGCTCCAGTGCCTAAAGGGGCTGCAGGGAACCTGGAGAGGGGCTTTGGACAAGGGCCTGTAGGGCCAGGCCAAGGGGAATGGCTTTAAACTTAAACAGGGGAGATTTAGATTGGATGTTAGAAACCTGCTCTAGTGGAAGGTGGCCTTGCCCATGGCAGGGGGTTGGAGCTGGATGAGCTTCAAGGTCCCTTCCAACCCATACAATTATATGATGCAGTGATTCTATGATGCGTGCCATCTTTGGAAGCTCTGGAGTTCTGGTTAAAGTACAGGGAGCACCCTAGCCATGCAATCACTTGGGTTGGGGGGGGGGGTATGGCATTGTGAAAAAGAGGAGGTTCACTAGGACCAGTCCTACACTTCCAAGAAGCAGCCATCCAGACCAGTTCAAGCTGCAGATGGGGAATGACTGTATTACGTGCAGAGCAGAGGATGCCTCAGTGCCCTTGGGCACTGCATTTTACCAGCTTGCTTGGGTAGGGTCATGATAGACTCAGGTTAAAGCCTGGGTTGAAAATCATTACATCAGGAAGTCTTTAGTCAATAACAAGTTGTAGGGAATGGAAGGAGCCATTTCCAGCTATAAGTTCATGCAGGGAAACTGAGACCCAAAATATCTCAGTGTGGGGAGAAGGGTGCATCACCTTCTGTCCGTATTCACAACTGATTAATTGATTGAACACTGAGGATATCCCACTTGACTTTGAACTTTTCTTTGTCTTATCTACGCATCCACTGCCTGCCAAAGGGGCATTTTTGTCTAACAGGGTTGCTGCTATGGGGGTCACATCTTACAAGTGATGGCCAGAGGCGTTGATTGAAGAGACGCAGCACGAGGTCCGTGCCAGGAGGTTATCTGCTGCTGACACTGCCCCTGCAAGGCTTGTGCTCAAACCTTCCCCATCACCCACCGGACCTCTGCATCCCCCAGAATTACTGATGACTTCCCGTATTTGCAATTGATCTGCCGACAATTTCCCCTTGCTCCAAACAAGCACAAAGGAAAGGAGGAACCAAGTTCAGCCTGGCTAGGCCATAAACCTGCTTCCACCAAAGGCAAACCTGTCCCACAGGAATAACATTGTCCAGAGCAGGATGGCTGATGAAAACTGAAATCTCCCTGGAGAACCCCTCCAAGTTTCTTTTTCATGCCCTTATCTTGCAATTAAAGGTGCTGTCTCACCCTGCCCTTGGTCTCCCATAGCTGAGCCTTTCTTCCAGACCTACATTAAGCTGCCCTTGGAGAATCCATCCCAGCGTTTCCTTTATGCCCCTCCTTTCTCAGGCTGTAACACAGAAAAGGTGGATGTGTGGAGGTTTCCCATCAAACTATCCTCTGTCAAATGCACTTCACATGTAACGTTGCTGACACAAATCAGGGCTGGAGGAATGTCATTGAAGTCAATCCTTTTGTTTGGAAGGGGAAATCCAATAAATTCTCTGGCAGCTGGGTTTGGCCTTCAAGGATAGGGGTTTTTTTCTATCTTTGCTTGTAATATCAGGCATTCTTCCAGCCCCGTTCATGTCTAATGGCAATTTCTTCCTTTTACACCTTTTTCTGTTCCTTTCATGTTTTATTTTGGAGGCAAACACTAGCAAGCAAACAAACAAAAAAAAAAAAAAAGCCCCACAGAAATCCTTTGGAATGTAATTGATGGACCCAAATGATTTCATTTGGCCTGGAAGCCACACTGAGCAAACAAGTTCAAAAGACACCAGCTAAATCGGCGTTGACCCTTATAAATAGCTTAGTTGGAACAAAGCAAGGTTGGCAGAGACAGGCTCCTTGATGTTAGCCGAGGGTCTGTCCCACCCGATGCTGTGTTCTTTTGCTTTCAAACAACATGTGAACAGACCACACAAGTACCAGGAGAGCCGGAGGATGGCAGGGGATTAACTGTGAGCAACCAGCCAGGGCCACTGATTTACACTCAGCAGCCTGAGCTGTGCCCTGCGATACAGCAACGTAACACATGAGAACCAGCGGCGAGCGCTCACAGGCTATTAAAGGCGACACAAGGACCCCCCTCACACCGAATACCTCATTCTTTAATTACAACATGACAAGAGAAGTGACATGAGCCTATTATTTGGCTTTTAAGATCCTGTTCCCATCTATAGCAGATGCATTTGTTCTGGGACGATTGACTGCGCTTTGTTTCTGCACTCGGCTTTTGCTCCTCTGCACCTGGGGTGCTCTTTCATTAGCAGTTTTGAGACTAATTTAGCCGAGTTTTGAATCTTTTCAAAGGGCAAATCTCTTGACAAAAGTGTTTTTTAAGCAGATACCTCCTAAACTATCCTAAACTATCAATTACAGCACAGAAATAATGAGTGTTTAAAGGGGAATATTCCCTGTGTCACTTTGCAGCACTCGTTTTCAGCTCACAAGGGGAATGGAGGCTGATCACCACTACTTTTCTGCTGGCTGGTTTCCAGTTGCCTTCACTTTCAGTTATATTCAATTTCCATGTTTTCTATGGTTTCTCATAGGCTGGTTTAAGCGAGGCCACAAAATAACCCCTGAAATTGCAAGTGAAGAAAGAACCACTGAGATACAGGAAAAAATAATAGCAAAATTATACATGCCTGAGTTTCCTAGGGCTATAGTGACTTTATATGGTGTGGATAGCCATTCAGTGAACACATTTTGCCGGCACTGCCCTAGAGAGCAGCAGTCCTTTGCTCCTCTTGCCATGGATCTTTCCCCTTACTCCTTCCCCATCGGCTCTCTGGGGCCACCACAACCATTTATGTCATGACAGGGATTGATATTCCTGCAAAACAGCTTAGGAAGTCTCCATTTAAACAGAGCCTGGTTGCCTGACCTGGTGCAACACCCAGAACTGCCTGTTGTGGGGCAGGAGGTGGTGAGGTGACACCCCACAGTGGTGACAGCTTCTGACAGCTCATCATGTTCATTGAAATGTGGCCTTAAAACCTTCCAGGATATGAAGGACTCTATTATCCTTGTTCTGCAGGACAGCATAAGAGAAAGGATAAGGTGATGGTTACACCATGCAGAGCTTTAAATGTGAATTCACAGGGCAGCCCTGAAGTGAGACATGAACCAGAACTTCTCATATGGGATTCATCCATCTTCACAGGGTTGTTTGAGGAAGGTAGGTACCTACTTGAGGCTTCTTATGGAGCTGCTGAGAAAAGAGATCCTTTGAAAGGGCCTTGACTGGGACAACTGGCCAAGACTCCATGAAAAGGAGAAATTAACCTGGTTTAAGCCCAGACACAAAACAATTATCCTAAAAAGAGTTGCACTTTGGTCCTAAAAAGTATCTTCTCCCCCCCCCCAGATCATGGGCTTATTACATGAAGGAAAAGTATACCAAGGGAATTGAGCAGAAAGATGCCACAATCATGTACATGTGCATAAACATATATAGAGAGAAACCACGTCAATAAGAAGCAGCATAACAAATCTCTGCAGCCATCAGGTCTGTGATGATTAAAAGCCATCAATTCCCTCCCTTGCCCTACTGCCCCCACAATTTGCTGAAGCCCCAGTGGTCATTACTCACTGAAAACTACACAGCTGGATAAACTCAATGATCAGACAGGTCTTTCCTATTTCTAATGGGAATCCTGCCTGAACTCTGGCCTGCCTGGGGTAGCCTGGGGAGAAATTAACTGATTAAAAATGTCCAAGGGGAGCTGCAAATGGGAAGAGTTTCATTCTTCTAAATGCCGTTGGCAATACACCGTGTTAGTGAGTTATCGCAAGACACCGCGTGACCAGACTACCCCATTAAAGCATCTCCTTCCTCCAGTTCATTGAATGTCCCAGGTTCTATATGCCCTGAGTTGGGGGGAGCAATGCTTCTCCAGCCTCTGTCCCCAGAAAGGTCAGGCTGGGTTAACCCAAAGTAGAATCATAGAATAGATGTGTAGAAGTGAATAGAATAGAACAGAATAGAATAGATGTATACATCATAGAAGTACTTTATGTGTGGACAGTATTTGCCTTCCTTTGCTTCTGAGTACAGTGAGTTTGGTTTTCTGTGTGCTTCCCCCTCTCTGCTCAGTCTTTCCTTCCCATTCAGTGCACAGAACGCACTTAACTCCCGTTAGAGCTATGACCTGGCATGCTTCGCACTGTCACTCCAGTGGGATTCCTGGTGGTGAAATCCATCTTACTTGGTTTTCCAGTCCCGCACCTGAAGACATCTCCATCTGAGCTGCATATCCCACGCTCCTCAGATGTTAGAGTCAAGAGAGGAAAACAGGCACTTCTGTGGTACAATTCATCTCAGCCTCGTGTAGACATTTCTATGAGGTCAGAACCATGCTCTGTTTCTCTTCACTGACTATAAAGGGAGCCTGGGGTGACTAGCTTGCATGGAGGCCTCTTTCGTAGATGCCTATGTTAGGTGAGATTAGGTCTTTGTTTGTATGGAAGTACAGCACCCAGTTTTATGTCAGAGCTTTGATTTTGGAGCATTACTTGCAAACCTACTTCTTTGTCCCTCTCTCGCATCACCTGCAGAAGGGCTCTGATAGAGGTTGATCAACCTGCTGTAGTTTTGACAAACCTGGATAGAATCATAGAATCATAGAATCATAGAATAGCTAGGGTTGGAAAAGACCTCAAGATCATCCAGTTCCAACCCCCCTGCCATGGACAGGGACACCTCTCACTAAACCATCCCACACAAGGCTTCATCCAACCTGGCCTTGAACACTGCCAGGGATGGAGCACTCACAACCTCCCTGGGCAACCCATTCCAGTGCCTCAGCACCCTCACAGGAAAGAATTTCCTCCTTAGATCCAATTTAAACTTCCCCTGTTTAAGTTTTAACCCGTTACCCCTTGTCCTGTCACTACAGTCCCTGATGAAGAGTCCCTCCCCAGCATCCCTATAGGCCCCCTTCAGACACTGGAAGCTGCTCTGAGGTCTCCACGCAGCTTCTCTTCTCCAGGCTGAAAAGCCCCAACTTCCTCAGCCTGTCTTCATAGCATCAGACCCTGTTGATATCTTCTTTGGCAACTCAGCCTGGGAACTTTGCCCCATCCCTGGAAACATTCACAGCCAGGCTGAATGGGGCCCTGAGCAATGTGATCCAGTTGGAGATGTCCCTGCTCATTACAAGAAGGTTGGAACATCCTTCTTGGACATCTAAAGATCCCTCCCAACCCAAACCAGCCTACTCTATGTTTCTATGACTTGCAGCAAGTGTGGGAGCCCTGTTGGGTCAAGGAAAAGCTTTGTTGCAGAAAGATGCCACGTAGATCAAGCAAAGAGCAGGCCATGGGCAGACTCTGCTTTGAGTACATACATGCTGGCGACTCAATGTCCTTTGCTGAGCATGACCCATCATCAGTTTGATAATGACAAGATGCAAATGCTGGCAACCTTGACACAAAGCTCTGAGTGCCTTAATGTAGCTCCAGTGGCCTGCACAAACCAAACGGAAGAATGATGAGAAGACGCAGGCAGCATGAAATCCACAGACACACAGCTCTAAACCAAAGCACCACCACGCTGCTAATGCAGATGTCAAAACAAAGTGTGAGCTCTGGGATTCATCTTTTGCCAGTTCAGTGCAAACAATTTGGCTCGCGGAAATTAAGCGAGGAAGTCTAGCTTCAAATATGTCCAGGGAATGAGTGGGAATGTGGATGACATCCAGCTCTTTTGAACTTGGTTGATATTCACAAAATGAGGGACTCACAGTCACTGGGTAGCTATGGAGGACACCGGTATTCACTGTGCTGCTCATCCAGCAGGTCTGACTGGTGTAGTAAAGCATCTCATCTCCTTCTGGTGGTGAAATGAACATGAAAGGGTATTTAATGCATATTATTGAATCACAGAGTGGTTTGTGTTGGAAGGGACCTCAAAGCTCATCCAGTTCCAATCCCTGCCACGGGCAGGGACCCCTTCCACTGGAGCAGCTTGCTCCAAGCCCCTGTGTCCAACCTGGCCTTGAGCACTGCCAGGGATGGGGCAGCCACAGCTTCTCTGGGCACCCTGTGCCAGCGCCTCAGCACCCTCACAGGGAAGAGCTTCTGCCTAAGAGCTCAGCTCAGTCTCCCCTCGGGCAGGTTCAAGCCATTCCCCTTGGCCTGGCCCTACAGGCCCTTGTCCCAAGCCCCTCTCCAGCTTTCCTGCAGCCCCTTCAGGCACTGGAGCTGCTCTCAGGTCTCCCCTTCAGGAGCCTTCTCTTGTCCAGGCTGCCTCAGCCCAGCTCTCTCAGCCTGGCTCCACAGAAAAGGTGTTCCAGCCTCTGTGATATACACCATTCTGACCTAGATCTCTGATGCATGCACATCTTCATGAACTGTGGTGCAGGTCATGTAGAACTGGTGGGGTGCACTGTCACTTCGGCTCAGCCACCCAAAATTAAGCATGCTTGCTTATCCAAGTTTAACCATGGAGTATGCCCTAGTGTGATGCTGACTGTCCTGCATGGATCATAGTCTGAAGTGTTACAGACAAAGACATCAGCTAAAGACATCGCAGAACCAGTCTGCATTAAAGTGGTCCTGACAAAACCACTCCATGGCAGCTCAGATAACAGTTGACCTCCTTTTTCTGTAGCAGAAAGTCTTTTGCTGCCAACGAAGCCGTGGGACAGACAGACCTTTCATCCATTCAAATCCACTGACAGCAATTTGATCAGTCTGTTTGAGGACTCCAGATTAAATCCTTCAGGATGGATAGAGAAGATTTGCTGGCTATTACATCTCTCTTCCCATTATTTTGACATTATGGATGACATTGCTGGAGTTGCAAGGTGGACTAGTAGTAATGACAACGTATTTCCTTTGTCACTGTGCTGTTCTCACAGTGGATGTGGTGGCAGTAAGCTGAGTTTAAGTCCTGACCCATTAGCTGAATACTCATTGACACTACCGAAGAAATCCATATTGCAACAAGAAGCGGGCTATCCTAGTGCTGATCTTACACCAGGTTCCACTGGAACAACCACTGTGAGAGAATCTAGTTCAAGAAATGCTATTGCACGTGTAGATTAGGGCCAGATCCACACAAATGGAGCTTCTCACTGCGTTGTTGAGATGGTTCAGCTACTGAAGTCAATCCTTTCATCCCAGCCATGAGGTTGGACTCCTTTTTCACCTTACAAGCACTGTGATAGATAATGTACTAACTCAGTGCTTAATCTACAGCCTCACAGTCAAAGAAGCAAAAGGGACAGAAGACTTCATCACAGTTCTTTGCCCTAAACTCAGCTGCATTACTTGTATCCTGTCACTTGCATTTAAACCTGGTATTACAAGTTCTGATCAAGAGATTACATCTACTTCATGCAAGCCAGTTGTTATCCTCACAGCAGCACGTGCTTGGATGAGCTCTAGTGAGTGAATTCATGGGCGTTGGCAAACTGAACTCTCAAAGTGGCTGTGAACAATGTGAAATCTCTGATGCTTGTTACTGTGGCACTGTGACAAGCGTATTTGGACAACCTGCATTTTGATGGCATGATAGCTGAGTGTAGAATAAACAACAATTCTCATGGTGACAAGAAAACTGTGCCTGGATGGATGCATCTTCCTCCTCTGTTCACCTGTCGTCTGCTTTTCTTCACTTTGGTAAACCAGCTTGTAATCCTTCTGAGATGAGCACTGCCTTTAGCAGGAGTCTGTGCAAGGTTCAGCCTATTTGTAGTCATATCCCTGCTCTGGACTATTTGGTACTACTGTGACATGCATAATACACTCTTTATTGATAGGCAGATAAGAAGTTCCCTCGGTCTTCATTTGCTTGCACTATATCCCGGTTGAGGAATTATCTCACAGGTGAGCTCCCCTTCCAATCACATATGGTCCTGCCAACAAGTCCCAGTGTTATTTCCACGTGAATATAATATTAGGAAAACATTTACTGAAAGCTTTAGCTTAATTTAGCAGAATTTAGCAGCTGGAAATAACAAGGAGGAGCCAGCACCTTGCAAAGAGCCAGCACTGCACAGACCACCAGCAAGTGCTCCACACACCTCAGCTTGGAAAGCGATGAGGCAGATGGAAGTCATTATTTGGTTTTGAACAAAATACCATCTGGGGCCAGCATTTGCTGTCTGTTACTTCTGAGTAAATCCAGAGAAACTCCATCGTGTTCCTTAATAATCAGTCCTGGGACCAATCTTTTTAAATATTTTCCTTAATGAACTTGGCAGAAAACAGGAGGTGTCTGGTCATGAGATCTGCTGGTGACACAGACTTGAGCGACTGTGTTGCTGTTGCAGAAAAGCATCATATGGGAAGAGCTGGGTGACATTGAAGGAAGGCTGAGTGAGAGAAATGGGTGAATTTTTAACAGTAAGAAATGGTAAGAGATTGCACTTAGAGACTGAGGTGGAAGCTTGTTGGTTTGAGGTAACAATAGAGGAAAAAGGAACTGAATTTGTCTGACCACAGTGACCTTAAGACTCACAGAATCATAGAATAGTTTGGGTTGGAAAGGACCTTAAGATCATCCAGTTCCAACCCCCTGCCATGGGCAGGGACACCTCACACTAAACCATCCCACACAAGGCTCTGTCCAACCTGTCCTTGAACACTGTCAGGGACGGAGCCTTGAGCAACCCATTCCAGCGCCTCAGCACCCTCACAGTAAAGAACTTCTTCTTTACATCCAACCTAAACTTCCCCTTTTTCAGTTTGAGCCCATCACCCCTTGTCCTATCACTCCAGATGAAGAGTCTCTCTCCAGCATCATTGTAGACCCCTTCAGACACTGGCAGCTGCTCTGAGGTCTCCACGCAGCTTCTCTTCTCCAGGCTCAACAGCCCCAACTTTCTCAGCCTGGCTCCATACAGGAGCTGCTCCAGCCCCTGCTCATCCTCGTGGCCTCCTCTGGACTTGTTCCAACAGCTGCATGTCCTTTTTATGTTGAGGACATTAAGAAGAACAATGGCAATTGTAAAATATCTCAGCTATAGGCATGAGCAGCTTTTGGGTAGAAATTAAAAGATGGGGATTTGTTCCCCTGTATTTGGATGTGTATGTCTGTACTAGGAACTGGGGGGGTTTAGTCTGGAGAAGGCTCAGGAAGGACATCACTCTCTACAGCTAGCTGAATGGAGGATGGAGATAGTAGGTGACTGGTCTCTGCTCCCAAGGAGCAAGCAATAGAAGAAATTGCCTCAAGGGGATGTTTAGATTGGAAATTAGGAAAAACGCCTCCACAGAAAAGGTTTTCAGGCATTGGAACAGGCTGCCCAGGGAAGTGATGGAGTCACCGTCCATGGTAGCATTTAAGACATGTAGATGTGACGCCTGGGGACACGGTTTAGTGGTAGACTTGGCAGCGCTGGATTAATGGTTGGACTCAATGATCTTAAGAGTCTTTTCCAACCTGAATGATTCTGTGTTTCTGTTATTCTATGACCATCTAGCTCTTCCGGGATGTTTGAGCCACTAGATAATTGAACCTCCACTTCCTACTGCAGGCTGTGGAGGGTGTGGGGTTAAATCACAACATGCAGAGATGAGAGACTCAGACCAAGATTTCCATGGGAGACTGCTTCCTGAATCATAAATAATTGCACTGCAGCCGTGCTTAAAGGTGCAAGACAGAACTGGGGAGCCACTGTAGTAGGTAATGCACAGACACACACGCAACTTCTCCCTATGTATGCATTTATATATAACTGCAGGGGTTACAGACATAGCACATACATGTGTACCCTTTGATCATCCTGCTTGCTTTTGTTAGAGCTATCCAGCCTCAGCTGCACTCAGTTTAACTGCAGTCAAGCTCTGATGACAAACACATAAAATCCTTGCCTTACAAGACTGGGGGAAGCAAGAACATTAGTAAATGTGCTCATTTCCAAGCTGCACAGCACAGTGGTCCGTCTTGCTTTCCAGTGCTGTTTCCTTCTCATTTCAGCCATGCAACATCTTGCTTTTCAGACCTATCCCTTAGCTTCAGCCAGCAGATTGACTCTTTTTCACAAGTGTTCCCAGTTTATAATTAGAGAATGGGGAAGAGAAAAGAGACAATGCTGTCCATGGTTAGCACATGCACCAAGTGCCCCACTGCAGGAAAGAGCAGGGACGGTGCGTTTGGTGACTCACCTTCTTAGTGCTGCATGTGCTTCATCTCTTTCTGCACTACAGTTTCATTCTTCTGAGCTTTGATAATTTTAGTTTTGGGTTTATTTTGCTTTCCTGCATTTGCCAATGTTGCTTGAGAGGTAGGGTTTCCAAACCCTACCATATGAACTGCTCAATGTCATCGTTTTGCTTTGAGGTAATACACCCATACAGGCTGCCTGAAGACAAGCAGTTTCATTTCCAGGCTCTGGAGCTGATCCACAGCATGACTTCTGTGGGACAAAGAAAACCACAGCTAAAGTTAGCTCATTGCTGTCCTGCATGTCAAGGTTTCTGATTCCTCCAGGCTTCAAGAACCGTGTAAAAGGGACTTTGTAAAAGCTGATGGCCTTCATACTGAGGTAAGATGGGATAAGTCTTCTATTTGTAGATGCACGGAAGGGAGGTTGGAAGGCCCTTGACAGCAATTCCCAAGACCTGTCTCGGGCCAGTCATCCTGGAGTCTTAGTATCCTTCAATGCAATGAGAATCCTTTAGCATCTGGATTTGGGTTTTCTAGACAACGTGTTACCATGAAACTTCAAAAGCTGCTCTTCACATCCCTTCAACTGTGGGAAGCCAACAGGCCCTGAGGCTGTGAAAGCAAAGTCTCTGACTAGTGGGGCAATTTGCATGGCCCTGGTAGCTGAAAGCCTTTCCAAAGCACCTGAGAATAGGACTGACACAATGGCGCTTGGGTGTCTTCTTAAGGTGTCTTCAGGGCTACTGTGCATGACAAGGAGAAGCCTCAATGTATTCAGACTTTCCACTAAGGTAAGGTTTCTCCAGCTTATCTGGAAACAAGATTTGTGTCTCTCACTTCCTGGGTGTCCCTTCCTTTTGTTCATGTTCACCACACGTAAACCCAAGTAAGAATCTGTGATTATTGATCACAGGAGTTTGGACAACACAAACAGACTTGGTGCTTCCACTGTACCTTGAGAAAGCCACCTTCATATTTGGCTACTCCAGCAGTGGAGCAAGAAGCCCAGTGCCAAGTGCATCATTGCCACAATATATGGCTGCTGACAAGCCCAGAAAGCTGAGATGAAGCTTTCAAAGCCTGGGCCAAGACACTATGCTGAGATTGTACAGTGCTGGCTAGAGAGCTGAGGAAACGGTAAAATAGGTATCATGACATAAGCTATCATCTGATGCTCTCCAAAAAGTCACCAAGATACAGGTTTACCTCCCCGTCCTTAGGAATATTATTCCTTTTCTGTATTTTAGGGCGAGTCCCTATTTCAGAAGCTTGTTTAATGCAGGTAGGCTGTTCTGCATTCCTGAAGTCCTAGTGATGAGACCTACAGGGATGACCATGCTGGAGCATGACTAAGTCATATAATCATAGAATCACAGAATGGTTTGGGTTGGAAAGGACCTCAAGATCATCCAGTTCCAACTTTGAGCTAAGACAATGCACAAATACCCATGCCGGAGCCAGCATATGCAAGGATTTGGAAGAGTGGTGAAGGGAAGAAGACAAGGAAACATGAAGCACAGGTCCTGAATTTGGAAGGCAGTAATAGGGATAAGAAGGAGACAGAAGAGAATTGGAGATAAGGGGTTAAATAGATCACTCAAAAGACCTCTGGGGGGAGAGGAGGAAGAGGGGATTGAAAGTTAAACCAAATAAAATGAGGAAACCTGCTTCTGAATGTTCCCTGGGGAGTGTCATAACCCAAAGTGCTGGCTATGGGATAGATGCTCCATAGCAACTTCCCATTTCCACAGCCTACATGCTGCGGGATTTACAGCTCCACACTGAACAATCCAATAGCTACAGCTGTTTGGCTCCATGAAGTAAGCTAGGGACAGTTTTCCAGCCCTGAACACCATTGGCACAATGTGTTTCATGTCCATAGAGCTGAACTTCCTTACCTTCCTTCCCAGGTAGCTTGGTGTTGGGTCCCAACTTGCTGGGCCAGTCTCCAGAGCCTGAAACTTCTTATTGGCTTGGGAGTTATGGCCAAGATTTCTTCCATATCCTTACAAATCTACTGATTAGACTGCCCTGGAGCTTGAAACTCCCTTCTCTCACATGGACATGGCCCTTCTGGAATGCAACTGAACTCTTCAGTGATGCATGATAGATACAGCCCATAAGATACCTGCCAAGCTAGCTTTTGCAAAGGGGTCCCTGAAAACACCATTACGCTGGTTGCCTCCCCATTGACCTACACCACTTCACTCACTACCACAGGACAAACAGACAGCAGCTCCTGTAAGCCAGGAAGACGGAGTCACTCACCAGCCTTTGCACATTGAACATCTGGTTGTTGATAGGGGAATGAATAAGCTTGAGGACTGATGTGAGCCAGATTGTTTGCACTCCATCCAGAAATTCCTCAGCAAGCTCCTAGTGTCGACTTTTGGCTTTTCTTTCACGCATACACAGCCTCTCTGGGCACTTTCTGGGAAACCAGAAGTATGGATTTGCACCAGCCAAGAAGAAGGATTTGCATGCTCATCGTGCTATGCTTTCATCCGAGCAGACAGGTTTGGGCTTGATTAAGGACATACTCCTCCGTGTCATTGGAGTGAGGAGAGGCACTCTCCAAAGCTCCAAAGCAAGTGAAGCAAGAAGGGGAGGAAAGAAAAGGATCATGAAAAGGACCCTGCTTCTACAGGGGATGGTGAAGGAACTCAGGGTGGGAGGGAGACAGAAGAAGGCCAGCTCAAAAGCTGTGTATGAAGTCCCAGCACATTCTTGCTGTTGTACCTTGTTCACTGTGACCAAGGGCTGGGATTCAGCATTTGCATCCATCCTATCTGCAGTTTCACTAGACCCTGAGGATTAGTGCAGAGCACAGTGAGGTCAATAGGTTGCTATTGAAACCCAATCCTTCTCTGAAGGTGAAGCAGGTTTCTTTCTAAGACCTCTTCCTCAGTAACAAGTGAACAAAAGTTCTGGCCCAGCAGGAAGGAATGGTAGGTCTGACACCCAGTCTGCATCTATTCATGAAGAAGATGGGCCTAAATTCTGCACAAACCCCAGTGCAAATCTGCCCCATTTTCCCCTCCATGATGTTTTTTAACACATTCAAATGATCAATCTGAGAACAGATACATTGCTTTTAAAAATACTTTACAATTTACTCGAGCCCTGGTTGGGTGAGTTTCAGCATTCACAAATACCAGTAAGTAGGAAAAAAATGGGGTGTCTCTTTCTTTAACCAGCCATCCTTGGCTTGACTTATACATCTCAGGACCTCTGGAATGACCACAGAGTAAATGGGTGCTCAAAAATGACTCCCTAGTTTCCTCCTAGCTGAGGCATAAAGAGAAGCAATTCCAGGGAAAACATCCATCATGGGCTGCTGGGTTTATCAACAGCGTTATCTGTGTCATCTGTAGAGGGCAAGAGCTGCGGCCCATCTATAGGAATAAGGCCACCACAGTCAGATCCTTGGTACCCTACACTGACACTCTTCTTTTCCCTGCTCTGTCTTCCACACAGCTGTAATTTGTTCCCTGATTATTCATGGTTGTTTATAATGACTTCTCAACATGAAATCTTGGCCCAGGGTTTCTATTATGTTCTACTCTGGCCCAAATAAACCAATAAAGGCTTTTTTTATTGCAAAAAAGAACAATATCTTCCATTTAGCATTGTATAGTGAAGATACTGAGCAGATCTGGCAAGAAATCATGAGGTTCATGAGCAAGTATAATTTAGTTTAGATACAAAGAAAAACTTGCTAGCAGAGAGCAGGACTCTGGATTATGAGGTCTCTGTGGTCTTCAAGACTGCAGGCTGTTAAGCACCATCTCTTTAACTAGATATTTAAGGCAAGTCTCTGTTGGGAGTGGCACGGTTATAGTTGATCCTTTCTTGGTCCAGAAAGACAAGCCAAGTAATGTTTCGAGATGCTTTTCGGTTTTATTCCTGTATAGTTTCACAAATTGCCTTAGGGGCTAGCACATGGCCTTGGCTTCTTCCATCAAATAGTGCATGAACATATGCTGCTCTTTTGGGAAGTCTGGATGAACTTGAGAAAATGGGAACTGTATATCTTGTTTTCTGAAGAGCATCTCTAGGCCATCTTCAAGACCAGATGTGTGAGCCGTAGAGATGGCCATGGTGCAAGAACAACCTTTGTGTGTGCAGAGGCCTCAGTGTTGAGCTCAAGGGCAATGATGCTCAAAAGCTTAGTGTGCCAATGGTTGCACTGTACTACTCCAACAGCCAAATTCTGCCTTCCAATGCTAAGGGTCTTTAGCCTCAAATCCCAGCAGAGGGAAAGAACTGAGGTTCCAACATTATGCCCTTTTGGAATTGTTAATGGAGGAGCCAGGAGGGAAAGAAAATCATCCCACTCAATGCATGAGTGAAGACCATGGAGACTGAAGGACCTCTTGAGTCATCTGGTCAAAATGTTGCTGTCTCAGGTACTCTGCCACATATTCCCATCCACATCTTTAATGCTACTAAAAAGCTTTTCCAGAATTGAATTCCTCCGATGTTTCAAAGCCAATTGCTAATTTTTCCACTTCAAAACTAGCCGTGGCCCAATTTACATTCATTTGTATTTGTGCCAACAGAGACCTGCAATTTAAATACCACTTTCTCCCTCTTGCATCATGCGCAGCATCCAAAGCTTCCCTCTCCCATTCATCCCTTACAAGGACTTTAGTTGTCATATTATTTGAAAAACTCAGGTTTGGTGCCTAAAACTGAAAAAACCCAATAAAATAGATAAGACAACAGGTCATTGTTGACAAAACTGACATTAACATAATGTCATATAAAAGTAGCTCATTTTCTTATTAGTATAATCGTAACAGTTCCGTTTCCTTCCTTCCTGTTCGCACCCTCTCTAAGGTGAAAGCAAAGGTTTCTGTAATTACTACCACCAAGCCCAAACAACTCTAAAGAAGTCAAATCTGGCACGCAAACCATCTTCACTTACCATGTCTTTCAATGGATTATTAAGTATTTCACATACAAACACCCACACCCACACAGGAATGCCTATTTTAACAGTACTTTATGAGTCTCCCCCAATGCCAAAAGAATGAGTAAAGGAAGCTGGAAAATTCCTTTGGATCATGGGGTTGAGGAGACACAATCCAAGAAATGTCAATGTTGAAAGGCAGAAAGATGCGTCAAGTCAAAGTAAGGTGGCTCCTGGAAATGCCGTCAAATAGCATAAATTCATGCAGAGTTATACATCCTGAAGTGCTTTCAGGCTCAGACTGTGGTTGCTGATTTGCTCTCACAATGCAGCTGGGGAAGAGGGCAGTAGCCAAGCCCTGTCTGTAACACAGCAGTTTTCAGGAAGGAATGCAAGTACAGAATGAAATCAACCCAACCTTGAGGAGGCAGATTAGATGGGATTCATCTCATTCAGTGTCTGCAGTGGAGAAGTCTCCATCCCAGCTGTAAGTCCTGAGCTCTCATTCTAGCTGAAGGAGAGACATGGCCATGTATAGCACAGAGATCGTTTAATCTGTTGTAGATATCTACTTGAGTCATATCCTTCAAGTGCCTGCTTCCCTCCATTGGCTGCAAAGAGTCCAAACATGTAATTACTGCTCCAGAAATATATAGGGTGGGATTTATAACATGTATTTTACATATACAAAGTACATGTTTTCTTCTGAGACAGAAATCTAGGTCTCCAGTCAAGTCAATGGTGCAAAATCTGTTTTTTTGCATCGATGGACTTTTAGGGGTCCAATGGAGTTTTGAGCTGCATTTTGAGTCAATAGAGTTTTAGGGGGCAACCCAGCCAAGCAGATACGGATTTTGTACATATTGTTTATCATTTACTTAATTTACTTAGTCTCTTATTGCTCTTTATTCTCAGTACTGACTAGATCTCCATTCACTGTCATAGAAGCCTGCATGTTCAATGGAGGGATGAATACCTACACTGAAAACATTTGCAGTTATTTAAGATTAATCCCATTGCTGAAGTTAGGTGAGATGGATTCCCACAATGAGATGGTGTTTTTCCCTTAGGGCACACAAACATTTACTACATCCTATACCACGTTTTAATGATCAAGCTTGGTCCACGCACTGTTTTTACCTCCTAACTCAGAGGAGGTAAAACTGGCATCTCTCACAGTACGAACCCCCGGAGCATCACACTGGGATGCAGCTGATGGGAAATAGATCCAAGTTCTTATGGAGTTTCAGATTTCCTTAGAGATTTGATGTACTAAGGCTGATGTCAGAAAATCTGGCCCCAGAAGAGTAAGGGATGTTTAGAAAGTCCACAGGCTTTGGCAACAGTCCTGATGGCCAGACAATGGCTTCAGAGCATCTTTACTGTATTAATTAGCACGGCCTTAGCTAAGACATGGTAAATGCTTGTTTCAGGGGGGTGAATTATGAAATTACAAGCTTCATTTTGGACTGCTGTGACTCAAGCCACTTCTACTTTGTGCTGGGAAGGGCAAGCAGCACACACAGCCATGGCTGGATCTCATGACTGAAGGTTCTTGGACATCCAGAACTTGAATCAAGCAAGGCGTTACGATAGCATCACTCCTACTTCTGGCTCCATCACCTCCACAGCCACCGGCTGGGCAGGCACATGCTCCTGAGTCACTTGAAACAGCTGTGGTCAGACAGCTGGATCGAGCTGAACGTGTTTTTTCCACTTCCAGACACTCTGTGAAGTCCCATCTGAAAGCACATTTGATGGGGAGCCCGGCACGGAGCGTGTATATCTCCAAGACACAGATGCCAGAGGTTTGAAGATCAGATTGGAGCTGTTTCAGCACAAAGTCATAGGCCACAGGACATTCCTTCTTAAGCCATGGCTGCATTATTTCATATTCATACCTTTCTAACGGAAAACCAGAGGAAAGGCTGTGCTGATCTAAAACCTCACAATTCATGGGGCTGATGGATTAGGCCTGACAAGCCAGCAGGTTTGATTGGGTCATGGAAATATCCACTGAAAGCCAATTGAGCACATCTGATTTGGCAATAATAATCACAAAAAAATAAGGAAAAAGAACTAAAAAAACCCAAACGTTTGCTGCATATAAACAGAAAAAGTTGCTTTGTTTTATACGCCGAGTGGGGTGTCGCAGTTTATAGCAGAGAGACAGAAAACATATGTGAATCATCATGTAGATTATATTTATATTGCCTAATGCTCAGGTTTGTTTGGTTGGCATTAACAACAACTCGTGGCTTCCTTTCCTATAATGCTGGTTTACTTTTAATACAATCTTGCATTCACATCCTCTCAGCCAAGCATTCTCCTGGGGAGGAGCCGAGGGCAAGGAAGGAAACCTCTGCGAAATGCATTTCGAATGTACTCCCTCCCTCGTGCAGGGGTTTTATTTCTCTTTTTTCCCTCTTATAAATCAATAAATAAGTAAATGCAAGATGCCCATTAACTGCTTTTGACAAAAAGACCGGCAGGCAAGAGGCTAATAAATGCTTGCATTGGTTTTCCTTGTTCTCAGCGCTGTCGCCCTGGGATGTGCTTGGCGCGCAGTGGTACCCATACTGAGAGCTGGTAACGGGTGCCAGCGTGTACATTTGGGATCCAAAGATGGTTTAAGATCACTAGAAGGATCAACTTCTTCCTCCTCAGTGGTGATAATATTTGGAATAGTGGGTGGGACAACAACTGGGAGAGAATGGGGAAAAGGATGTGGAAAAAAGGGGGCTTTGGGGACTTTAAGGGGTCTGAAATCAGGTTTGTTTGTAGGCATTTGGGGTACATCACATGAGGATGGTTCATCTTGCCAGTCAATGTTAAACCCTTGGTCATAGCAGAAGTTCCTCAGCTGCAAATATAAGGCCAGCAAGGTGGCTACCCGAGCTTCTTGCTGTTAGTAAGGAGCCATGTAAAGAAAAGGGCATGGATCTTCTGTATCACAGACTTCACACATGCTGCAGGAATTAACTAGAAGGCATTAACCACATACAAGTGCAATGGAGCAGAGATGGCTGAACATCAGGGCACAAAACAGTCATTGCTCACGGGCCTACCATAGTCTGATAATATTGGGTGTGATGCCTTAAGAGCTACCTGCAGATCCTGCCTTCATGTTCCTGCCATTGGGTTTGGCTGGGGAAAGCAAAAACTGGTAGGGAACAAGGTTCTCACAAAGAGACTGCTGGAACCAGTATGCTGAGGTTCTGATTATACACAGGTGAGCAGCTAGGTCCTAGCACCTTGGTTAGACGTCATGGTACATCACCCAGCTGTACCACGGAAGGCTGCTTTGGAGAGCTGTTTAGAGGCCATTCTCTAAACCAGACTCATTATGCTTACAAAATTCAGCTCTTGGCTCTGAGTAACTACTGAACAACTCAGAACATGACGGGCTTTGAGTTTGGGAGGCTGAAGTGCCCACAGAGAGTGAAAAGAAAACCCATGGGTGCCTTTCAGTGTGTCTTAGGGCTGCCCTAGAAGGCCACATCTTGAAAACCTTCCACTTCCAGATATTTTCAAGGTATCACAAAAGATAAAGATGGAGGAAACATCAAGTTTTGTCCAGTCCATCCCACTGTATGGAAGCAAGACCAGCAAGACTCATGCCAGGCTGCTGATACCAATGACCTAGGAAGTACAGCCTTCCTCTGAGGGTGATGAAGAATGATCATCTGTAGGTGATGGGGCAGATGGAGATGTAGGGAAATCAGGAAAAGTAAGAGGTTTTCCCCAGAGACATTCACTTATCCAAGTGTTTGGATGCCAGGTCCTGCATTCGGTGTCTCCTTACATCTGTTCTTCTCTCAAGTCAGTCTCCTAGTTTCATTCATGCCGACGGGAGCACTGAAATGGGTTTGTCTCCTATAGCAAGACCCGCTCCATCACCCTCTTCCTCAAAACCATGGGAAACAAAAGCAATTGCTTTTAATCTCCCAAGCCCAATCAATCCCCATTGCTTCTCCATTACACAGATGTCAAACCAGCTGCGGTAGGAGCTGAAAATGGGCTTTGCATTATGTCCAGCTGTTAGGCAAATCATGGAATAGAAAAGACCACATTTGGGATCTTTTTTGCTTTTCAGTGCTGTCAGTCAGATGAAACAGCAGGTCCCTGAAATAGTTATGAATAACCATTAGTAGGAGAAGACTTTGAACATGTTCCTTGTTTATACATTTGCTGGAGGGTCTAAATCCTGGTAGAGCTTAGAAAAATCCACCGTTTTCACTAAGCTTTCAACTCTGCTTGGGCAAGAGCTCTGCAGCACGGGATAATAAATAAATGTCATGCCACATGTATACACATTTGCTTCCAAGGCTGTTTTCAATTTCTCCTTTCAGGCATGTTTTGCCCTGATGGTTCCCTTTGCTGGCTATATATATAAGAACCAGCTTCAGCACGTCTCTGAAAGCTTTCCAAACAGAAAGCTCATTCATGTCCTCAGCTCTGAGATGAGTAACAGTCTGCAGCCATGTACCTTAGGAGCCATAAAGCAGAGTGGAAGAGATTGGAAAAGCTCATGTACCCCTTTCCACTGCGTTTTTTCTTCATGGGAATGATATTCTGGAGGAAAAGAGGGCTTGAAAGCGATGCCAGCAGAAAGGCCCTGGAGAGCCAAGTCCCCACATCTCCAAATTTAGCAGTTTAAGCCTGATCTTGTTATTTTTGTTACCACCTCACTGCCCACATCAGGAGCTGGGTCCACAATGTATGCAGGACCAGTACATTGATTTGACCTGGAGAGCTAGGCTCCCTAAAGAAGAGGGTAGTATAGCAACAAGTGCTGGACCTGCTCACATCACCCACCTTGTCCTTATCATTAGGACAGCTCTTAGAAACACTGCATGACCTTCACAGGTTTCCTATGTGGGCTGCTGCTGGTCGATGTGTCCTTTGGTCCATGGCATCAAGTGGCATGGCATGGCCATGGTCCATGGCAACAGACCTCAGGTCTTTTTGGTGCTCATGTCCTCAGCACATGGCTGAAGCAGAAACAGACTACTCAAGACCTTGCAGCAGATTAGTCCTAAGCCCACCAATCTGAAGCCCTTGAAAACACTTTCCTGCCGTGGTCCATGTCAGATTGAAGTGACACACAGAGAAAACACAATGCAAATACTCAGGGACATTGAGCATACCCTTGACGCTGATGGATTTTGAACATGTTTTACCTGCAGTGCAAGCAGAGACATACAATCATTGTACCATAGAATAGTTAGGGTTGGAAAGGACCTTAAGATCATCCAGTTCCGATCCCCTGCCACGGGCAAGGACACCTCATAATAGACCATGTCACCCAAGGCTCTGTCCAACCTGGCCTTGAATACTGCAAGGGATGGAGCATTTACCACTTCTTTGGGCAATCCATTCCAGTGCCTCAGCACCTTCACAGTAAAGAACTTCTTCCTTATATCTAACTTACACATCCTTGCTGCCACCTTGCAGATAGCTCATGCTGTCAAACATGGTGTCCATCCAAAAGTGGCAGGCTTGATATTCCCAATGCATGTTAGGGGAGTGATCAGATGGAAGCCTATTTGTTGTAATTTGGTTTTCTCTTCTAATCTTGGCCAGGCTTTCCCTTAGAACAATTTCCCCTTCCCATTTATTTAATTACTTTAACAATAACACAGCAATAAAGCATTCTGGAGTGAGTTTTATCAGGCCATTAATGCACAGCATAGGTGGGTGAAGGCAGAGGCCACACCTCAGCACACCCCCTCCAAGGCACATAATAATGGGGCCCATAAAACACATTCCTTTGTGTCTTCTGGCTTCATTGTCAAATGGTTTCCAGATTTAAAGCCCCTAAAGAGAATCTTTTAGAGGATCTACATTCATTAGGTAACATCAAAAGCACCAGTAAACATAGGAAATGGGAGCTGCCATTTCGAATTCACGGAGACATAGATCAGTGGGGGGGGGGGGGGTAGTAACATTTTCTTTCATATTGGCCCAACCCAATTAAAAGAAAAGAAGAAAGTAAAACAGGGAAAAAATTACCTAGCAGACAGAGCTGAATACACCAAAAATTAGGTTGCCTTCCCAAGCTGGAGATCGGCTTTTGGTCTGATGCGCCTGCCTAGCTCTTCCTCCCTTTGTTGAACTGTAAGTATGTGTAAAAGAAGCAGAAAGAAAATGAGACATTGGGGGTTAAAAAGCACTGGCCACAGTTGGTAAGAGTGCGGGTCAATTTTGGGTACCTCAGAGTTTTGGGGTGCCCATCCTGACTAACTTGAAGGTGGTTTAACCTCCACATTATTAACGCCATTGCTGTGTTACGTCTCAGGTTGGGCACTTGAAGATCCCATAGATTCTATCTCTGTTTCACCTTGTTTCAGTTTCCTTTTCTTTTAATACCTCCATAGCAGGGTGGTTCAGTAACTTCCTTCAGATGTCTCCTACTTTCATCATATCCTGGCTTCTTGTAGCTATTTTCATGGCATCTGGTACTGATCATGGGCAGAGATACAACAGACTTGCTGGAGTACAGCTCTGTTGTGGGGTGGTCTGGAACTAGAGACCTTCTGCTTGCAGTGTCCTTTGGTACCAATTCTGTTCCTGAAAACATCTGGGTTTTCTTCTAATTCCTAACCTGAAAAGTTTCACCAGGAAGAGAAAGAAGGAAAAGAAAGGACAGGTTTTTGCTTCGTCAGTGGGCTTTGGATAGCTGGGAACAACCTCTGCTTGACTGTCTACAGGAGAACCATGAATTCCCCATTTGTGGGACCCACCAGCAGTAAAATGACTGATAGCAACCATGTTTCAGCACATGATCTTCCCTCTTCTATTCCCTTCAGATTTTACACACCAAGCATCCCTACATAAGTAATATAAAGGGTTCCTCAGTCTGGAGAAATAGAAACTATGGGGGAAACAACCTATGCCTTAATAGTATATATAATCTCTTTGCGTATGTAGCTGACCTGTGGATGTCCATTGTCACAAATAGGTGCTTGAAGACTATATCGTCTTCAGGTAGATGATTAAAATGGTCTACCATCAGTTTGCTAATATAAGTGTATGAAACCAGTCAGACAACTTGAACTCTGGAATTGCCTCTTTGTCAACATGGACAATGAAGGGAGTTTACTGTGAGTAGTTCAGACCTCAAACACATCCTCTACACATTGAAACGTGGATGTCAGTAATATTACCCTTATTTAGTCCCTGCCCAAGCTCTTCCTGATATCCCAAAAGAAGGCCAAGTAACAAGAAAACCTGTTGTGCAGGAGAACCCCATTTGTAAAATAAGGCTGGTAACACTTCTCCCCTTCCATGCTTGCCCTGTCGATCAGTGCTAGAGATTCTGGTTTTATTCAGATATAGTTCCTTGTATACCACAGCCTTAACCTTCATTCAGGTTACCAGCTTCTCCTCTAAGTCCATTTCTCTCCAAAACCAACGACGGTGGAAGCCATGCCTTATGATTCATATCGACACCTTGGCCTGCCTTCATCCAGGTTCAAATCACGAAGTTGGTTTGACCCAACAGTGACTGAAAAGGGGGTGTAGTGTCTCTAACCTCAAGCTACTGTTCAGTGAGGAGCATTTGGGTTCATCTTTAACTGTTCCTACTAAGGAGGATGTGGTCCCATGGAACTGGAAAGAAGTGGATCAGTTTGGGCCATAATCTTGCCTTCATAAATGGATGCTGATAGCACACAACTGGCTTTATCAAAACATCATGCCAGCAATGCCGAAGTATGAAGATGCTTCTTGTGGACTATGCTAAGAAGAGCCTGTTAGTGGTGAAGAAGTTTCTGTAGAAGGTTTTTGCTGGATGCCTCTGCTGCCCACCTGTGCTGTACAACGCTCATCTCTTCAGTCCTAAGAGAGGGTTGTACTTCTTGAGCATGAAATATTGTGCGGATTAGCAGGAAAGCCGAGTCACAGAACCATAAAACAAAGAGGGCTGGAAGGATGAGGAGAGGTCATCAAGGCCTTTTCTTTGCCTCAGGGCAGGATCAGTTTGTTCCTAAGCCATTCCTGACAGATGTTTGTCTAATCTGTTTTTAAAGACCTCAATTGGTTCAAGAATCACAGCCTCCCCAGACAATCTATGCTGGTGCTTAACTGGCTTTACTGTTAGCAACTTGCCTCTCAAGTTTAACAGAACACTCCCAGGGCTCCATTTAAGACCATGACTTCATGTCTTGTTCCCTGAGGATACAGAGAAGACCTTATTCCCTTCCTCTTTACAGCCCTTTTTATATAGTCAAAGGTTGCTGAGGGGACCCCTGAGTAACCCCCTCCTACTGTGTATTTGATGTACACGTTGTTGACCAGCCTCAGGGGAGCTCATGCATTCCTGTGGGGTTTATGCTCCCTTATGGGATGGCTAAGTTCAGTTCTTCTGCTGTCCCACTCCTGGCCAGTAACAGTGCCACAAAAGCTGTCGGGTCTCTGCTCAGCAGCATGAGGGTGGCAGGGAAGCTTTGCTGCCTGATGGCTTGTGACAATGCGGCGCTGTGAAAGGCTCGGCAAGTGTACAGGCAGTGGGCCCCTTGGGGTGGTGATGTTTGCTCTTAGCCCTACGTGTCCCGAGAGTGCTAACATCGCCTATATCCTCCCCAGAGACCTACAAGTCCCAGCACCCTTGTAGCCCCCTTCAGGCACTGGGAGCTGCTCTGAGGTCTCCACGCAGCTTCTCTTCTCCAGGCTCAACAGCCCCAATGTTCTCAGCCTGGCTCCATATGGGAGGTGCTGCAGCCCCTGAGCATCCTCGTGATCTGTCTCTATGAGCACCTCCATATTCCCTAGACGACACTGCAGCGCATGTGCCCGTAGCCACATGTCCTTCTGTGATGAAAGGCTGAGTTAGCAAGACCTTGAGGAATCCCATTACATTTCATGCTGGAAAAAGCAACCAAGCCTTGCTATCAGGTCCCAAAGACAGACAATAATACATGAGATGGATTGAGGCCAACAGCTGCTCCTGTTCCTTCTCTCTGCGATGGCACTCAGAAGGAGACATTTCCGACACATTATAAATGACTTGCTGTGGCTCTCGTCTTTCAGAGCAGCCATAGAGTATTGCCCCACAGTGAATATAATCCCCTTCCTCCCCTGCTCCTCTCCTCTCAAGAGGTTGGTAGCCTTTTGCTATCAGCTCACGCTGCCAGGCAGGAGGCTTCCCTCCTGCTCTCAGACTGCTTCTTCACTTCAAAGGCCAGCAGGGAGTAGGAAGCACAGCAGAGGCCACATTCCTGCTATCTATTTGCCTTGCAGCCAGGTTGCCACACTCTGTTTTCCCTGCCAGGGGTACTCGCAGCCCCCTCCAAGACCTCATCTTGCACTTGGGCATATAAAGTGACTCCAGAAGAGAAAACAAGAGCTTGTACCCAGGAAAGGTCAGCATCACCTCCTAAGTGATGTAGGCTTTAGCTTGCTTCTCTAGTACGAGTTAAAAGCCTGTGCCATTTACCCTTACGTTTGTACTGCAACTCATCACTGCGCGTGGAACGAGAGAACAAAAGCTAGTGTTCTTGCTAAGTGCTGGGAATGGGGAATTCAAAAGGCTCTGATATGAGACCAAAATGCAAACCCGGGACAAAAAGGCACCCCTCGGATAACTGCAGCATCATAGAGTGGTTTGGGTTGGAAAGGACCTCAAGATCACCCAGTTCCAACCCCTGCCATGGGCAGGGAGACCTCACACTAAACCATGGCACCCAAGGCTCTGTCCAACCTGGCCTTGAACACTGCCATTGATGGGGCATTTACCACTTCTTTGGGCAGCCTGTTCTAGTTTCTGAGACTCCTCTAATAAAATCCAGTGTGATCGCAGCTCAGTCAATGGAGCTGGAACCACATTGCTTTATTCACAGCAATTCAAGAAGGATCACTATGAATAACATGCAATGAAGGTACCAAAGCTTTCTGCCTCTCATGCAAGGACAAAGGCCGTGCTGTCTGTCAGGCATCTGTGCTTCTTGAGCTCAGAGCTGAGGGAGGCAGTGCTTTCTGATTGCCTGCTTTTATAGTCCAGCTGGTGCCACTGGGATTCGTTTAACAGGTCCAGCATTAACTTGTGGGGAAGAACAGAGGTGCCACAGCTGATTTTGTCAAAACAAACTGTAATGAGAAGGGAAGTGAAGTCATTGCTCCATTCCATTACAGCCACTTTCCCACTGCCATTAGCTTTCTCATGCTTCCTTCTGGTTTGTAGTGGGTGAAGGTTTTTGTCCTTGCTCTTACTGAAACCCCATGGAATCCCCATGGTGCCCACTCCATAGAGCTGGGTTAATAAATGTTACCACTGATGCTTTGTGCTGGGTTGACACACCACCCTGTGCACCAAGACATGGCACATGTGGTGCCTTGTGCTATAAGCAGCAGGAACTCTACCCAGCCAAAAAACTGGTCACCATGCTAGTGAGCGATGTCCAAGGGTTCAACCACACTGGACCTTAAAGAGAATGTGAATCATTAAGGGGCTTCTGGAATCAACACTGTTTTCTATATCAGTTCATGAAGAGTGCTGGAGACATTTCAAGGCCAGGTTGGACAGAGTCTTGGGTGACATGGTCTAGAGTGAGGTGCCTGCATTGGAACTGGATGATCTTAAGGTCCTTTCCAGCTCAAACCATTCTATGATTCTATGATTCTATGATTCGATGATTCTATGATTCGATGATTCTATGATTCTATGATTCTATGATTCTATGATTCTATGATTCTATGATTCTATGATTCTATGATTCTATGATTCTATGATTTATGGACATGGAAACACATTCATTTGTGGTTTGGGATCTAGTAGAGGCCAAGAGCCATTCCCAGTGAGCAGTCCAGACGAAGGTACCTACTCAGATTTAAAAGCATGGGTGCAAGCTCTTCCATGCCAGATGGCCTCAGAGTCACAGGACAGTCTTGGGCACGTTTGATTTATTTGCACAGACACAACCATTGAGTTGAGACCTTGCTGTTTCAGGCACCATTTCATGCAGTCTTCCTTAGAAATACATTGAGCTCAAGAGCCCAATGCTTCCATAAAGAGAGGGGTTGACTTGTAAGGACCTCTGTGAACTCCTTATCAGTCCTGAGTCTTTTGCTAGAAAAGAATTAGTGTGTGAAGAAGCAAAACCATAAGGAACAGTTACAGAGGGAAGGGATCACAAAAAACTTCAATGCAGATCTTCTTACACTCATGGAATCATAGAATGACTTGGTTTGGAAAGACCATAAAGCTCATCCAGTTCCAACCCCTGCCACGGGCAGGGACACCTTCCATAGAGCAGCTTGCTCCAAGCCCTGTCCAATCCGGCTTCTTACTTTCGATTCTCACTTTAAGCTTAACATCAGCGTATAAGTTAATGCTATTTAGCTTTGCTTTGAATGCATAATAGTAAACCTGGTGTCTGCCTTCCCGTTTGTATCAATGCAGCTGTCTAGTAACCTTTAGGTGATTAAATATACCTCCCAAAACCTGAAACATTGCTCTTCTGATGCCAACCTTATCTCCATTTTGAGCCGGAGTTGTGAGTTTCCTTCCATGAGAGCACAAACCACATCAATGGCTGGGATTTTCTGGCTTATCCCTGCTTTTTCAAAGGATTTTTGTTCAAATCCCATGATGTAAATGTCCCAGGTCATGACTGAAGCTCCCACCATACTTGACAAGGCACAGGCACATAATACAGTGACAGCCCTTACCCTGAAGAGGTTTTGCAAAGGTTTTGAAGCTGGTGGAGGATATGTGGAAGGGAATAATTGCCTAACACTATTATTAGTTGCATTACCCATCACTTTAGGGCAACTCTTCTGAAGATGCCATGGGAGCTGGTGTGTGTGTCTATGTGTGCGTCTGCATGCCAGTTGCGTGAATCCAAGGTGGGATTCACGTCTCCGAAGTGCACACGGACACTTGAGCCTCACCAGGCTTTGGCTGCATCTTCTGCTCTGACTCAGCCTCTTTCTCTCCACTCATCCCTGTGCCAGAATCAGCGCGCTCGATGGTTGCCAAACACGCGATAGGAACATCTGCCTGCCAGAAAGGCACCTGCGTGGGGTCTGCTGCTGCTTCTGCTCCATGAGAGCTGGCAGCCCTTGGGGCTTGGAAGGGGTGCCCAGCTCCTCGCTGCTCACTCCTTCATCTGCAGACCCAAGGTCTGCACAGTCCTCCATGGCCACAGCACTTTCCCATTGTTTCCAGACTCCTGCGTAACCTCGGACGGAGCCCACATCTTAGAATCATAGATCTTAGAATCATAGAACAGTTTGGGTTGGAAAGGACCTCAGGATCATCCAGTTCCAACCCCCCTGCCATAGGCAGGGACACCTCACACTAAACCATCCCACACAAGGCTTCGTCCAACCTGGGCTTGAACACCACCGGGGATGGAGCACTCACAACCTCCCTGGGCAACCCATTCCAGTGCCTCAGCACCCTAACAGGAAAGAATTTCCTCCTTATATCCAATCTAAACTTCCCCTGTTTAAGTTTTAACCCGTTACCCCTTGTCCTGTCACTGCAGTCCCTGATGAAGAGTCCCTCCCCAGCATCCCTATAGGCCTCCTTCAGACACTGGAAGCTGCTCTGAGGCCCCCACGCAGCTTCTCTTCTCCAGGCTGAACAGCCCCAATGTTCTCAGCCTGGCTCCATACAGGAGCTGCTCCAGCCCCTGCTCATCCTCGTGGCCTCCTCTGGACTTGTTCCAGCAGTTCCATGTCCTTTTTATGTTGAGGACCCCAGAACTGCACACAGTGCTCCAGGTGAGGTCTCACCAGAGCAGAGCAGAGGGGCAGGATCACCTCCTTCGCCCTGCTGGTCACGCTCCTTTGGATGCAGCCCAGGATACGGTTGGTTTCTGGGCTGCGAGCGCACACTGCAGCCGGCTCATGTTCATTTTCTCATCGACCAGCACCCCCAAGTCCTTCTCCGCAGGGCTGCTCTGAATCTCTTCTCTGCCCAACCTGTAGCTGTGCCTGGGATTGCTCCGACCCAGGTGTAGGACCTTGCACTTGGCATGGTTGAACTTCATAAGGTTGGCATCAGCCCAATCTTCACACGTGGGAGCATTTCTTTATCTCCTCTCTCTGTTTCCTGTCTCCCTTTCTCATTTTCATGGCTCAAAAGCTTCCGTGCACCACGGTGGGAGAACTGAATCATAGAATTATACAATGGTTTGGGTAGGAAGAGACCTCCAAAGCTCATCCAGTTCCAACCCTGTAATGAGCAGGGACATCCTCAACTAGAGCAGGATGCCCAGAACCGCATCCAGCCTGGCCTTCAATGTCTCCAGGGACGGGGCATCCCCCACCTCTCTGAGCAACCTGTGCCAGGGTTTTACCACCCTCATTGCAAAGAATTCCTTCCTCACATCCAGCCGGAATCTCCCTCTTTTAGTTTAAACCCATCACCCCTCATCCTATCACAACAGACTTTTATGTCTCTCCCAGTCTTCCTTATAGGCTCTTTTTAAGAACTGAAGTGCATCAATAAGGTCTTGCTGGAGTCTTCTGCAGGCACGGAGATCTTCAATAACACGTGGGATTATGGAAACCCATCAATACAAAGAAATCATTTCAGGACAATGAGTACCAGAGAGAAGTGCTGGGATCATGGCACTGGAGACTTAAACTGCTTAAATCTTGAAGCTTTTCTTCAAGAACTCCAGTTTCTCTGGGCATCATTTTCCCATGGTAATACCTCCTTTCCTCACTGTTGTCTGTCATATCTACCTAAATAACAGGTTTGGTAGGTCTCAGCCTACATGTCTAATGCTTAATACAGTGACACACAGACCTTGTTTATACATTACAGGCTTCATTGCAGTAAAATAGAGTCACTCCAGTCAGAAAGAAGCAGGTTTACACAGAGCCTTGAGGTATGGACTTCTCACATCTCTACCTCTGACCATGAGTTGAACTCCTTGGAGTATTTGGGTACCATAGCAAGGAGGTAAAAGAGCAAAGCTGCAAATACTCCTTTTCCCTTGCAAAAAATGAAGGCATTTAGCAGCAGTGGGAAAGAAATCCCCTTTTATGGCAGTGGCCAAGAGTTAGTCCTGGACAGGAGTGAAGCTGCAATTCCCAAACACAACTTAACTGCTGCACACCCATAAGGGGACCAGGTCTGCTGCGCACCGCTCCGCACACCAGCACAATCACACCCTTCCCTGAAGAAGTATTTCTTTACTGGTTCCAAGCCAAAAAAGAGACAAACCCCAGTTCCTGCATGGGCTTTCAGTGAGCGGGAGGGAGGGAAGATGTGTAACACATGTGTTTTGCTGTAGGACATCTTACCTCAGACCAATCCATCACTGTCCATCCACCCTGCTGAGCCCTGGCGGCAGGTCATCAGTGGAGGCCCCAGATCCACTGCCTCTCCAGGAGTGATCAAAGGGTGAAATTGGGAACGGCATAAGCTTTCCTGGATGGGATTACAGCCCAGCCAGAGCATGCGACACCGAGAGATCCCCCTTTTCATCCCTTTGGAGTGGATTCATTTTAACTCCCCTCCTGCTGTACTCAGCAACCAGAACTCATAGGAGGTGCAGTAAGGATGGTTTTGGATGAAGACACAATGCAACTTCCAGCCCAAAAGCCTGTAGTAAGCTGGTGGTACTTAGGGCTCACCCTCTGCAGCAGCTACACAGGAACAAACATACATCAGACGAAATGTTAAGGTGATAAACTCTAAATAAGGTTTAAAGCAGAAAGATTCCATGGAGAGTGATTAACACAAGCACAAAGAAGCTGTGGCTGCCCCATCCCTGGCAGTGCTCAAGGCCAGGTTGGACACAGGGGCTTGGAGCAAGCTGCTCCAGTGGAAGGGGTCCCTGCCCGTGGCACGGGTTGGAGCTGGAGGAGCTTTAAGGTCCCTTCAACCCAAACCAGGCTGGGATTCTATGATCTTATTCTTGTCAGGTGGTCCTGAGTGCCAGGCACTGGTCCTCCTTTGCTGTCCCTGTACTGAGTGTAAAGAGGTGAATCCATAGACTGGTTCTAAGGCTCTGAGTCTGAAAATGAGGTTTCTCAGCAGAAAAAAAACCCACTTTTCATAGGTCCATCTTGTCCTGAAAGGTGACGATTACACATCTGGGGTTTCATGAGATTTCTGCGTGTGGAGCAGGCTGCAGTAGAGTCTGGGCTGATGGCTAGTGCCAGAAACATAGGAAAACCATGCAGCAGCCAAGAAGGAAAAGGGACTTCCCTTCCAAGGAGGAAAACTTCCAAAAAGGAAGGAAAACACCAATACCTGGTAAGGTTAGCATTGAGCTGTGGGATGTTGCAGAGGAAACAGAGGCAGCCTGTGAGGATATGAGGCATCCTATGGAGAGTGCCTCAGGCACACAGGACCTCCTAAAGACCTCTACGGTCCATCTGCAGCTATCTTAGCCAGCAAAAGCTAAGTTTCATGAACGAATTTCGGCCTCCCCAGATAGAAACTGCTGTGACTCCGTTACCCCTGTGCCCTCTTCTCCTCTAAAGCAACCCTAGAACTGCATGAAGCTTCTTTTCCTGCCTTAGGTGAAGAACTCAGCCTCTCAGCCGTGCACTGGGGTTGTCACAGCTTCTTGTGAGCACTTCATATATTGTGAGAAGTGACTCCCACAAAGGCGTTTTCCAGCTCTGCCTTGTTGCTTCCAATTACCCTGACACGGAGCTGAAGCAGATCCATGTCTCCCATCCAGAGACTCATGGGACTCTTCCCCCTCTCTATGCCCTCATCCATTGTCCTCCTCACGGATGAGTTACATCTTCCCTGCCTGCCTTCTTTGGTGAGCAGCCGGAAACGCGCACGTAAGGAAGAAATATGCATGTCCTAAAGCAGAACATGTCTTATTGTTTAGATGTTAAGGGCAGGCAGCAACGTGGGATGTGGCATGAATCACAGCTGCGGCTCGCCTGGAGGATGGGGGTACCCCGCACATGGCAGCTGGTGCTGATTATCTGGAGAAGTTCTCCTTCTTTCTTTAATTCCTCCTGTTATAATAGGATCCAGCAATTCATCCTCAGCATGGGCTGTGTGTCTGCTCTCTCTGGAATATCGCAGGGATGGGTTAGTAATCCATCATAGGGAGATAGCGAGCTTTTCCTCTTCTTTGTTTCCCCTCCATCAGGTGATTTCAGGGCAGCCAATGTACTTCTACCACCTGAGCTGTATGGAGACTGGCCTGGTGTGTTCAGTCTCTGAGGAGGGGCATGGTCAAAACCAGTGTTTCTAATTACATAGAATGGAAAGATAAGCACATCGACAGGCAAGCAAAAACCGCAAGGGGTGGTGCAAATGCCCTGCACTGGAAAAAAAACCCTCTCACGTGGTGGCAGCCCACAAAATAATATAGAGCACATTACAGAAGGTCAAGTCTCTGCCTCAAACTGCAACTGAAGGACATTAAAAAAGCTTTGCAGAACCATGCATAGATCACCACAAAGGTGATTCCCCTCCCAAATGAAATGCGGGGCTGATAACACCAAGGCAAGCAGCAGCCCTGGTGTCTGGAGCAACCTGTTTCACACATCATTTGAAATAATGCTCTGAGAATGTAATAAGCAGCATCAAGGCAGGGGATTGCATTGTACCAGGTAGCAAAGTGAGCAACGCAGTGGTTCTGAATGCCAGCTGATTGCACTTCACATTTGAATGCCTTACATTGACTATGCTGGATCAGTCGAGTCCTTTTCCAACTGGAAAGATCACTACTGGTAGAGATATTTGTAAGCAGCAAAGCATCTCCACATGTTGCATCTTGGAAAGTACTGTGGGTACCAAGTTAGATGGATGCTTAACCAGCATGGATGGGACTTTGAGCAAGCTGCTCTAGTGGAAGGTGTCTCTGCCTGTGGCAGCGGGTTGGAACTGCATGAGCTTTAGGGTCCCTTCAAACCAAACCAGTCTGGGATTCTATGATTCTTAAACCAACCCAGCATAAACGTCGTTAAAAAATGCATCCTTATAAGGCCTTCGAGACAAAAACTCCAAATCGTCACCTCTGAAAATGACGGTTTTTGATCTTTCCCATGAGAAAAGATGTGAAAACAAGAGGAGTAACAGCATCTCAACCAGCTCAGTCTGTCCTAAGAAATCAAGCAGAGCCATGTTGGTCTGGGTCAAAGATCCATCTAACTTGGTATGCAGCAGTGGCCAAAGCAGAGAATAAGGCAAATATACAATTGCACCCCCAACTCATAGCAATCCCATTCTATTCCACACTTTCTGATACCCCAACGCATGGTTTGGGGGCCATAACCTGCCTAACACTAAGTACAAACCTGTTAGCAAGCAGGCAGGTCCCACCGAGTGCTCTTATTTGCATCCCATTCCTAACCACCCATCTCCTCATCTCATTCGTCTTCGCAGCCTTGCTCCCGAGTGCCGACAAAGCTGGCGTGCCCAGCCACAGTAGCTTCCCACCGATGGCTGCTAATGCCTCAGCACCCCGTGCCATGTGGTTAGAGCTCTGAAGTTCATAAAAATTCCTGGATTATTAGTTTAATAATAAGTCTAGTCTTTCCATGTCAGTACATTATAGACCCCCGGCTAGGCGTTTGAAATCCAGGACTATGAGGGAATGTTGTAAAGCCTCCAGCCCACAAGCCTGTTTTTTTTCCCTTTGAGAAAGAGGAAAATTAATAAGACAACCTCGAGAATGGGAATAAGTCCAGGAGACAAAGGAAAAGAATGGGGGGGGGGAATATGGGGAGGAAAAAAGAAGTGGAATAAAGCCAGAGGGCAAAAGATGGAGGCTGATAAATGGCTCTGTTGAAAGGCATATTGAAACTTTGTTTACAATCTCCTGGTACCAAAGCATGCAGCATTAACAGCCTTCGACACCTTGTAAACTCAGCAAAACTCATTTTGCAGGGAAGAAGTCCTTTCCCAGAAGTCTCTTCTTTCTTGCTTAACACATTTCTTGGGGCTGACATGTCCCTTTTCATCACGACAGCACAAAGGAAGCAGGAAGGTTTGCCAGGACACCTGGGGTGATGCCCCACGTGTTGTTGCAGAGGTAGAACCCAAAGCCAACTCCATCCGATCTTTAATGACCCCAGCCACCCCATAGCACTCTGCTGGGACAATGGGTCTGGAGGTGAACTCGTGAACGCCACTTGTGAGGTAACCAGTTGTTATTGTCCCAGTCTGGTGGATAAAGAAGCTGAGTGGGGTAGTCCAGGGTCACACAGAAAACTGATGTCAAAGCTGGGACAGAAGCAGGGGCTGCACCCTGTGATGCTGACAAGCCCATGCGGAAGCATGGACTGAACTGCAGCATGCTCCTTTAGCACCATAATCATGCACCTTAGGAGATATGGCCACACTGGTGTACCCAGAATGAAGTACCCTTCCTACTTCAACTCTACCAAACGTGTAGTGTTGGAACACATCCATGGTCTAAGAACCAAGGCTCTTCTGGCCAACTCACTCCTTGGTGCAAGTAAATGACGATGGCTGGACATAGACAGTCACCCATGTTCCCATGCGAGAAGGATAAGAGTGGTACCATGAACCAAACTTGCTCCTTGGTGCACCCCAAAGCTCACCAAAAAGTCTTACCTGATCTATGGCTTGCATAAAAGCAGTCTGGGCTCAAGACATGGCACAGCCCCACCACAGGGTGTTGATTATTAAATGGTTTGTGTTGGAAGGGACCTTAAAGCTCCTCCAGCTCCAACCCCTGCCACAGGCAGGGACCCCTTCCACTGGAGCAGCTTGCTCCAAGCCCCTGTGTCCAACCTGGCCTTGAGCACTGCCAGGGATGGGGCAGCCACAGCTTCTCTGGGCACCCTGTGCCAGCGCCTCAGCACCCTCACAGGGAAGAGCTTCTGCCTAAGAGCTCAGCTCAGTCTCCCCTCGGGCAGGTTAAAGCCATTCCCCCTTATCTTATCCCTCCCCAGCATACTTGAAAGCCCCCTTTAGGTATTGCAGGAGAGACCTTATAGTAACCGATAGTACGTGTAAGACTGAAACAAGGTCTTCTGGATAACTAGAGCTGGTGGGCTTATGTAGGAGCACCAGTAACAGAGATAAAGAAAGGTGCAGGAATAGTTTTTACTAAAAGCTTTTAGTTAAAAAAATGACCTTTTCTCCCCCACAAATGAAACTTTTTACATGAAATTTCCTTTTGTTAACATTCTTTGTGATCATTTTTTCACGGATGATTTGTCTGATCGCTCTTGAGATTTTCCATTCATCCTGCTCCAATGAATATTTCCCTATACATTATGAAACACCATTAGAAAGAGAACAAGAAAAGCTATCCTGGATTAGTGGGAATGGCAACCATCTGCACTGCAGGTAACTGACAGCGAGAATCCCATTAGGTTCATACTTGTCTGTCTAACACCATGGTCGTAACACCATAGAAGCAGCATCTTCGTCTGCCTCCCTCTTCCAAGAAGGGGACAGAGGCACTTGGTTCAAGACAGAGATGCCTTCAAGGTGCCTCCTTTCAAGGAATAAGGGCCTGACGGCAGCAAGCTGTCAGGAGATCCAGTTTATGGGTCATTGTCCGCCTCCAGTTGCAGGTTATTCTCACCTCCTACCACTGGTAACATGAGCTAGAGCTCCCCAAGGACAGAGGGTAGCTGACAGCTATCAAAGTCAGCCCCAGAGCATGCCCTGGCCATGCTGCCTCCACCACACATGCCCTCCCTGTGGGCTCCATCACTCAGCTACAAATCTCACGCACTGGTTGGTGTCTCAGAAGACACCACTTTGGTTTCCCCCCTGGTCTCCAGTGATGCTTGGCCGGTGACTTTCTGACCCTTTCAGTAGCACAGTGAACGTGCAGACCAGTATCAACTCTCACCCTTCCCAATGAAAACGAAACAAGGCAAAGCCACCCATTCCCTGTTCCCATGCTCTCTGAAGGTCACATCAGTCTTGAATAGTTTAACCCTCCCCTTTCCACCACCAACAGCACACTTTTCACTCTGTAATAAGCTTGACTCAGCAGGCAGGAGATGCACCAGTTCCTGGGTTGAAAGGTTCTTGCACAAACTAGACCAGTTGAGTCCTTTCCCAACTGGAAAACATCACTGCTGGGACTTCACTGGTGGAAAACAAAGCAAGCAAGAAGCTCTGCAGGACTCTCTCCTCCAACTGGAACCCAAATCCAGATACTCATCTGCTTTCAGCAGTGCTGTAGAGTTGACCCAGACTTGGCAGCAGCAAGTGTGCATTCAATGGAAAGTAATACTCATGGCCCACATGCTGACCCAGCAAGAGCATTCAGTTCTTCTGCCAGCTCTTGGGACGTTGGCTTGATGAGCAAGTACATTGGGCTGGTTGTATATTCATTAAGCAACGTTTTCATGTGCTTGCTGTTACTTCAGGGGACAGTGAAGTCTCTAATGACATCGGAAAGGATTAATCCAGTTCATTTGTAGCAGCATGGTGTGATCAGCCTCAGTGCTCATCCTTGTTATGCCAGCATAGGATGGGATTACACACATAGCAGATGTCAGATGGGGAGAAGGACATGAAAGAGAAACGTTGGCCATGGAAGAGATGTTGGGGTGGAAAGTAGATAACCTGTGGCTTGCAAAATCCAGAGTAGAGGAGATTTCAGGCCTTTCTAAGCCACTTCTCCATTTCAAGACAAATCCCAGTGTTTATTCAGTGTTGCAAAACCAAGAAAGCTAAAAAAGATATAAAGAGATGGAACCCCCTAATCTGCTCCCAGTAATAATGTAAACTCAAATCTATAACAGGACATAGGCACTTCCACTGCTCAGCTCCGACACAGATGATATTTGTTTATAACTGGGGGGGACTATATGGGAAACAGAGATTTCCAGCCTTCTGAGAACTGACCTGATGGAACTGGGAAGGTGTCCAAAAGCATCTGCCGTGTCAACGGAGGGTGAAGGAGGAAGCGTTGGGGAGATTCTAGCATGCGGAGCTGACTGAGCAAGGCCTCCGCACTGTGGCTGGGATTATATTGTTCAAGGGCAGCACAATGAGCTTGTGGCTTCTCCCACCTGCCTAAGACCTGGCATCCAGCTTGGCAGCGATGGAGCTGATACTCTCACGAAGGATTCGAGATGCAAACACGCAGGGTTTAACGTTTAATGAGATGGTTGTTAAATGTTATTGGAATAGGAACTGATGAGAAACACATTGAGGTCTAACCAGCAACAGAGACTCATCCATGGCTGGTTTTGCAGTCAATATTAAAGCTTTCTAAAGGACAATCTGTGCGTGGTCCTGAATTTCAGCATGGGGTCAGAGTGGGATGTTTGGTGATGTTCTGCTCTCCAGACTGGGAACACAGCTCCCACCTCGACCCAGATGAGCTGTCCCCGCCTCTGTTGTCTCTTCAGTTGAGGAGTGCACAGCAGATATTTGCCAGCTGCTCCAGACCTACAACCTGCAGAGCTGCTCCTGAAAACTGGCAGAGAGAAGACAAAGCTATTGAGAAGCTTCGTCAGATTCCCTTCAGATACCCAGGAGCCTCCAGCTGCCTTGGACTGACACCCATTGCCATGGAACAGGCCATGTCACTGACTGTAAAAAACCCGCTTTCTCCCTTTTGTTTGCTGTCAGGCCCCCAAACTTCTGGTCTAGAGCTGCATTAGAAGTTTCATAGGATGTTGATGCAAAGGGTGTAGGTGCCACAGTGGGTGTCATGTTCCTAATGTAGCTGCACCTATATCCTTTGATATAGGCACCCACAGCACACCATCTATATACTTTGTGTCAGCATCCTATGAAGCCCATGGCATTCATAATTCTGAGCATGGAGACAGACAGCGTAACTTCAGGTCTAGCCCCATTTCATACTGGGTGAAGTCAGGTCTTTATTCCTGGCCAACGACTGTTGCATTCAATAACTTTGCAGTCTATTAGATTGTGCAGGGCCTTTGACCTAAAACCTGTCCTTTCATCCCCTTTATCTGGTTTTCCACTGACACAAAATCCCAGTCTGGTTTGTGTTTGAAGGGATCTTAAAGCTCATCTGGTTCCATCCCCTGCCACGGGCAGGGACCCCTGCCACTGGAGCAGCTTGCTCCAAGCCCCTGTGTCCAACCTGGCCTTGAACACTGCCAGGGATGGGGCATTACATGCAAATCTCTGCAGCAATAGCATCTTCTGATAAGCATCCATGGCTCAGAATCAGGAGTCACATCGAGTGTCAATGTCTCATCACACCAGTTAGGCGTGTAATCCACCAATAACCCTTCATTTCAAGAGCTACCTTTTACATATGCTGAGAGCAGGCTGGTAAATGAGCTGCAGAGGACTTAGCAACATAGAATCATAGAATAGTTTGGGTTGGAAAGGACCTTAAGATCATCCAGTTCCAACCCCCTGCCATGGGCAGGGACACCTCACACTAAACCATCCCACACAAGGCTCTGTCCAACCTGGCCTTGAACACTGCCAGGGATGGAGCATTCACAGCTTCCCTGGGCAACCCATTCCAGTGCCTCACCAGCCTCACAGGAAATAACTTCTTCCTTATCTCCAACCTGAACTTCCCCTGTTTCAGTCTGAACCCATCACCCCTTGTCCTGTCACTGCAGTCCCTGATGAAGAGTCCCTCCCCAGCATCCCTATAGGCCCCCTTCAGGTACCGGAAGCTGCTCTGAGGTCTCCACACAGCTTCTCTTCTCCAGGCTGAACAGCCCCAACTTCCTCAGCCTGTCTTCATACGGGAGGTGCTCCAGCCCCTGATCATCCTCGTGGCCTCCTCTGGACTTGTTCCAGCAGTTCCATGTCCTTTTTATGTTGAGGACACCAGAACTGCACACAATGCTCCAGGTGAGGTCTCACAAGAGCAGAGCAGAGGGGCAGGATCACCTCCTTCGCCCTGCTGGTCACGCTCCTTTGGATGCAGCCCAGGATACGGTTGCTTTCTGGGCTGCGAGCGCACACTGCAGCCGGCTCATGTTCATTTTCTCATCGACCAGCACCCCCGAGTCCTTCTCCGCAGGGCTGCTCTGAATCTCTTCTCTGCCCAGTCTGTAGCTGTGCCTGGGATTGCTCCGACAAACATGAAGTCCTTGGGTTGCAGAGACTTCTTGAGAGGAGAGGAGCTTAGGAACTGGCATTCCTCTCTGGTCTCAGCTTCACATTAATTTGCCCAAGATCCTGGGATCCTGGAAGCTGAGGACTCCCCTCCCACCCCCCCAGGTGAAAAACCAAGCAGGGTGAGCTAGAAACACACCAGCTTTCCATCAGGTCCTTGATGGAATCCAACCATCTCCGTGGACCATTTAGGCTTCAGCTGTGCGATCGACGGAGGTATTGTCATGGCGGGAGGTATGGCTAAACCTGAGGCAAGAGAAACAAGCTAACAATGCCTTGTAAACAAGGGGAAAATAATATCTGAGGATTTAAAGGGAAATAATTAGTGCTGGAGCCAACCCAGGCCATTTATCTGAAATCCCACATACCTTGGGGGCCTTCATCTGAAACACGTCTAGCTTTTGCCTTTGCTTTCTTTCTGTTGTTTTAACCAGGCTGAAGCCCACAAGACAAAGGTTTGAGACACTAATAACTGTGGCTGATTTCTGCCTGGATGCGTTTCAGCCCTCTGTCTCTTCATGCTAACCCACGGAATGAAGAATAATTAATAACACTCCAAATCCTCCACGCCGAGCGCAAAGTGCCATTGTTCCCTTTGCATTCCTCATCCTGATTCCGCAGGGCCCCAACCCAACAAAGCAATCAAATACATGTGTAACACTGACAGCCTGCCTAGCAGCTTTGGCTCCAAGGAGCTCGAGGCTAGTATTGCATCCAAAAAGGTGCTGGGCTATTAGTATGGACATCTTGAACAGGTTCTTGCCTTGGCTTTGAGTATGACCATTCGTGACTTCGTCTTTCATGTGGGCTTCCACGTTTTCAAAGCTGGCCATGATAATCCAGCCCTGAAGCTTTAGATGAGCTTCCAAAATAGTTTCAAGGAGGGTATTGGTTGATGCAGGGAGGGTTTCTATTAGGCTGTGTCCATATGGGTAAATCAAACAGCACCTGGGATTATTCCCAGGCATGAGAGAGCTCCCTTCTCCAAATGGTTTAATTGTTAGGATGCTTTGGCACCATCCAGGTCTGGACCACCAGGCTGCTTCGTGGACACCCCCAGGCACTGCTCAGGAGGTAGCACAAGCCAAGGACTCCAAACAAGCAGTTTGGAAGCAGTCACCTGGGTTTGGATGGCAAGAAGGAACAGCAGCATGGACACAAGCCCTTCCTTGATGCTCGGCCTTGGGGCTGGAGATCAGCATTGGGCACGTTTCATTTACTGGTATAGACCCAGTGTCTAAATCACCCTCTTACCCTCCCCGTTACCCAGTGGGAACTTCTCATGTGGCAGAGCTGTTTCTAAACCTTCATCCATCTGGAAGCCATTATCTCAAAATGAAGTTTATTTGAAGGAATCGTATTAAATGATTACATGTTATTCTTGCCTCAGCTAGAGAGCAAACTGTTGTACCATAGCTGAGAGCCTCTCTTTGGTCCAGCTTTGCTTTAATACTTTATCTAGACTATCACCATCAGGCTATGGCAGCTCATTTGGCTGCTTTGCTACAGTTGTCTGGTGGTCGGACATAATTTATTAAGAGTCTGACTTTTTATTTAGGTTTATTTGTTACTGTTCCTCTTCTCCATCTTCCGTTAGGTCTATGTATCACCCATCTAAATTGTCTCTTTATTTACTTCTTGCGTTTTGCAGCAAAGATTCGAAACACATATGAAAGCCCAGAAAAGAAAGAGAACACGACTGCTAAAAAAGAAAGATCCCAGATAGGCTGCCAAAATAGTGTCACTTGTGTTGTGTAGTGGGAAAAAGCTGGACTAGACAGCTGTGGGGCTGATCCTTCTCCTAGTGAAAAGAAAATGAGGGGAAAATACAGGGAGGACTAAAGCAGAGCACTGACCTTCAGCAAATGCACAGATTTGCAGGCCAGATGTTGATTTCTACTATCATGCAATCTTACTGCAGGCTTCCACGCCACTGGTTGATAATTCATGATCCCTTTTGAAGGGGAAAATAACTGTTTGATTTCAATATGTTAACTAGCGGAGACTCAGATCATCCCCTGCACTGATGTTCAGTTCTGGCTCATTGCCTTACACATGCTGCCTCTGCAGCCTGCCCTTCCCAACCCATCTGCACCACCAAACCCTTGTGTGGGAACTTCTTTTCCTCTGATCTTGAGCAACGCCATCCCATCCCTGCTGATATTCACCCTGAGCGAGGATCTCTTTGATCACGTCTCTTCCTCCCCAGGCAGCTCTCCTTGGATTCCCCCATCTGTGCGCATCCGACATGAGCTGCTTCTCCCTGCTTTCAAAGCCTGTCATCCCTCAGTCGGCATCAGGCCTTTCCCAGTGCAAGGTTTGCCATCTGCTGCCCATTCCAGGTTCCTCAGACGTATCCCAGAGCCTGGATTCACACGAACACACGAACAAATGAAGCTCAGGACACGGCGTTACTCAAGTGCTTTGACCATCAAGGCTTGTGGGGTCCTTCCATGCCCTTTCTGGGTTGCATCTCAGGAAGGTAAAAGGAAGAGATTTTGGGACCCATGCAGCAAAGGGGCACCAGAAGTGAGTGTGAACAGGAGGTCCAAGGCATGAAAAAGTTGTGAAGTGACTGACCTACTGATAGTTAGAAGTAGCTTTAAACCATCGTGTACTTCCTTTCTGGGTGCATTATTCCCCACTACAGATCTGAATAATATCGAGGTTTTTTGTCCCCAAAGGTCAGAAGATCAAGAACTCTTTCCTTTTTCCCTTGCACATTAAAAATCTCACCCTGGGATCATGTCACAGACCAGAAGCAGTGTTGTGTTCCCCTCTGGCCAGGCACCATCTCCCTCTGCTGCGCTAGCATCACGACTAGCACAGCGAGCAACTTCTGCCATATACAAAACCAAACTACAGCCATTCACTTTTATACCCTGTGGCCACATTTCCACCTCCAAAGTGTCCATTTCACGCTCCATAGCGATTCCTTAACACTTCAGTTAAATCCCTTTAACAAGCAGGATAAATGTCAGCCAGATCCTATGATTTGTAGACTTCCAATGTTTCCAAACCCATCCTTATCAGCTTAAGTTTTCTCTTTATTTTTCTTGCTAATGACATATTTAGAAAGGAATTCCATATTCTGGCGGGTTTAGAGGCATTTATTAATTACATCCTGCTCTTTGTTTATTAATGAGCCTGGGTTCTCATTTTCCCCCGTTATAATCGTAGAGGGCTTTTATTTCCCTTTAGCCCTCGCACACTTAACATGAGCTCATAAATGTTTCCTTTCTTATGCCCAGAGATTTTCACTATTAGTTTAATTGACCAATGGCTCATCGCGAGTAAGGAACTGACTCATTGTGCACTACAGCTGTCAGCACGTTGCCTAATTGATAATGCACTCGCTGAGGCCAAGCCCAGGACAGCTTGAGATAAGTAGAAAGGGAAGTCAAGACCAGATTTCTCCTGTATGTTTGCACAGCACCTACCACAACCCAGGCCAGAGCTGCCTGAGATTTACTATATAGTTATACAATAGAAATAGTAATAAATAATTATGTATTCATAATACATTATAATGCTGATGGAAGAATGGAGCAAGGTGCCCAGAGAAGCTGTGGCTGCCCCATCCCTGGCCATGTTCAAGGCCAGGTTGGACACAGGCGCTTGGACCAACCTGCTCTAGTGGAAGGTGTCCCTGCCCATGGCAGGGGTTTGGAACTGGATCAGTTTTAAGGTCCCTTCCAACCCAAACCATTTATGATTCTATAATAAATAATAATAAACAGCAGAGGTGATGTATGAAAAAGATGGGGAAATGCTCCCACAAAAACACAGTTTAGCTCCTTCCATTTCCTGAGCGTTCAGATGACCCATTTTCCACATGACATTGCAAGTTCTTCTAATGAAAACCCCAGTTGTACTCGAGAAACATGTTTTCTGGTTAAAAAAAACGTGTTTAATAATCATGGACAGAGATGTCAGAACAAGGTCAGCATCACTGGGATGATGGGCACTGAGGGTGCTCTTCTGAAGTGGATACTATAGGTGGAAAAGGCCACCATTGCCCTGGACCAGGAGTCTCTTTGGCGATCCGTAACTGCAAATGAGCTGCCCAAAAGGCTGCAGTAGAGGAAACCAGTCACAAACTGACAATGAAGCCATCCCTTCAGAACATCAGCAATGCTTTCTAAACATATGCCCGATACTGGATGCCATGGGACAAGAACGTCCATAAGCTTACAATTAAGCATGGCCCATGCTGATTGCAAAGGTGTTACATCCCCGTGTGAGTTGAAGCCACATTTGCCCTGACAGGGGTTCATTAATGGGTTGGGATGGAAACCATGGTTCCCTGCACAGGGGCAGAAAGCCTCAGCCTAATGCAACTCTCCACCCTCCGCACCATCAGGAGGAATTTGGAAGTCAAAGCCAGATCTCATGCTGGGGCCATCCGTCCTAAGGTTGGCTCTGTATCCCCTCAAGAAGAGCTGAATAAATGTAATTTTGGGGGATATTGGGGTATCAGCAGAAAGCTGGCCTGCATCTCTGGGGTCCCATGGTGAAAACAGGGAGAGAGCTCATGAATCTGTGATCTGCCTTTGCTAGTTTTACCTCTTGGTCCTTCCTGGCCCTCTCCAAATACATTACATTTTACCCATTGCACTTCAGACCCAGACAAGGAGCTCCATCATGTTCTTCCACCTTCAAGCTGGAGCAGCCTAAGAAAGCCCCTTGTGAAGCCCAAAACATCTCCTCTCTGCACCACAGGAGCTTGGAAACTGATACATCAGAGAAGTCTGCTCTTCTGCCTGTTTTTCTCTCCCTTGGCTGCGAGCTTCCTCCTTCAGGCTCCCCCTTTGATTTATTGGACTTTTGCACTTCTGAGCACCTGGAAAGTGTTTTTGTCCCATTAATTCTGGCTTGGAAGTTTCAATGTTTCCCAGGAGAAAAATCAATCACTCAAGCTGGGGAGACGCGCCCCACACAACCTCCTCCCTTGTCTGAGTCCCCCTCTCCTGCCTTCCACTCTCTTTTCCCTCCTACTGTTCCCTTCCCCCTGCTCCGAGAGGGGAGCAGAGTGATAAATGTGCCGTGCAAGGTATGAAATCCATATACTAGGAGCAACGAGGTAATCTTATCTGTCTAAAAATTGTTTTACTGAGCACCTAACTAAAGCTCTCTGCACCCAGCACATTCCATATTGATGGAGATGAACACTGTGGTCCAAGGAAAGAAAGCAACAGATGGAGAGGTCTAACCCCTGCAGGGGTCCGCCTCCACTTCTAAAACATTTGGGGCCCCGAAGTTTGGAACATCTCTGGATGGGCAGCATTGAGCTGATAGTGAGTTTCCTTTAAAGGTGACTCTTCCAACGTAAAGGTCTCAAGTCTTTCCATTGCACTATTACTTATCCCACTCTCCCATGTTGCCTCCTAGCTTGTTGTCATCCGCCTTGCAAGGAAGAAACTTACAATAGCACTGATTGGTCACCCTGAACAAGCCACATTCCCCAAATCAAGTCTTTTCCCATTTAATCAGGCGTAGGGACACAGCAATGAAGTATGTTTATGGTTGGGCTCAATGTCCAGCCTCATGCAGCTGCCCCCCCATTGATTCCTTATTAAAAACCTGCTGTGTAAGTTATCCTGGATAGCTCCTGCTCTGCACTGGGGCCATTACTCCTTTGCTTTAGCCTATTCACTAAACACTCAATAATTAGGATTTTGTAATATCCTCCTTTCCCTCCCCACTTGGACAACTCGTTCAGATTCCCTCCAGTGATGAGCACATGATGGACAGATTAGACATACTTGGCACTGAAGGAAGAGCTTCCCAATCTATGTTTGCCTAATCAAGCCTTGTTTGAAAAGGAATTCAATTTATGTTAAAGATAGCCTCAATCCCCACATCGGCTCTGCTTTAAGGTTTTCCACAGTTCCCTTTTCTTCCATTCAGTACAGGAAAGACAGGGAGGGAACCACTTGTGAGTTCACTTTAGCCTTTTATCATATAACCTTCTTTTTTTCTCCCTGGACATGATATTTATGTGGTCATTCAACCTGTCATCTATCAATCCCCCACAGATTTCTCCACCTGTTGGCTTCTCAAACGGCTTTGACAGAGAGCTGAAGGTCTCCGAAGGAATTACGTTCACATTTCCACGTGCAAATAAAGATTCAGAGAAAGCAGTGATTTCAATCTAAACAGTTTCTTCTTAATTTTTATCCTATTAGCTGATGCCTACAGGGAGGGTGATGCACATAGCACACTGTAGTAGACAAATTGCACAGAAACCCCAAGGGAATTCCGAAGGTGCAACAGAAAGCCATGGGCAATCTTCAAATAAATCAATTTAACAAGCCATCAGCTTTGAGACATAAATCCATAACGACCAGGCTCTGCCTGCTGCCATTCCTTGTTCTTCCAGTTTCTGTCCGGATTTGAGTCCACTGAAACCCTGCTAGAAAGGTAATTCCCTCTGCTATTTCCATGCTGTCTAGAAATGTCTGAGTAGAAAGCATTGGAAATTCCTCCAGAAGGCACACTTTCACATGGTTTCCAGTTGTGTTTTGCACGCTGCGGTCCCTAGATGCAGTGTGTGCACTATCACCAGGAGGCAAACCGTTCCAAGAGGGTACTCAGCCCTGCAGAGAGGCCAGAGCAACCAGTGCCAGATGTCTTAAAACTGGTGGTGACTTCAAAACCAACACGTCTACTGATAGTAAAAGAGAAGGAGGACACTTTTCTTTAGACTGGAGGTTTGAATTGCTGGGTGTTGTCACCCAGAGCAGTATTTAGGACGTAACTCATTTCAACCTAGACTTAGTCAGTATGCTAAATGAATTGCATGACCAAAAGCCTGCTTCTCTCCCTTCTACTAAACACAAAAGTAATGAAAGTAAATGAGACCGAAAAAAAAAGAGAAATCATTCCAATAAGAGTATTGTAAAGAATCCAAGTCTTCTCACTTTATTCCCTGCTGCCCTTGAGAAGTTACAGCACGTCATTCAGGAGCATCAGACAGAAGAGCCTTGTCCAATTCCAGAAGTGCAGCTCAACAGAACTTAATTTTAGTCCTGTCTTGATCAAATTCCATTGGACTGAAAGCATTTCCTGGGGGAAAACCGGCCTAGGATAGCGAAAAAGCAGGCAAGTGTGTTTTGTGAAGCAAGACAAGCATGAGTGCTCTACCTGCAGTGAAGCTGCACGGAGGATATGCAGTTCCAGGGGGACATGGGGAGTGCGGTAGGTTGGATGTCAACGGGTGTGCTAGAATAACACTACTTCCACACTACATTGCTAAGGAGACCCACTTGGGAAAGCACAATAAATAACATGACTACATAATAGCTCTGTAGTGCCTTTCATCCGTATATCTCCAAACACTGTGCAAAGGTTCATTAGAACTGCCGCTAACCCCAGGCAAAGCAGCGCTATCTGTGCCATGCAGCAGATAAGGGAATTGAGGTTATGTTATTTCCAGGAGCTTGTGACAGGGGCCAGGGTAAGAGCCAAGAGTCCTGCCACCTATTCCCCTTTGCCCCATGGGAATGATGGAAAAAAATGGATATGGAGGTCCGGGTCTGCTCTAAGGCCATGCGCATGTCAAGGGCACGTCAGTGGTGGTTTCTTTTGTTCCTGAGTCAAGTGACAGTGCAGGGAAAATGGAAAAGTATTAGGAGAAAAAGTAAATATCAGAACATAGCATGGTACATTCATAAGCACTTGGAGCTGGGAGATGTGATCCAAGGGATAGGAAAACCGGGAATGGCTTTAAGCAGACAAAGAGGAGATTGAGATCTGATTGAGCAAAGAACGATGACCTCTTTGTTCAAAGCTCTGGTAGTCCTCTCTTCCCAAGCCCTGGCTGTAATGAAACAGTTTGATAAACCTAATTTGGTTTTATTTCAATGTAAAAAAAAAGAGGAATTCAGACTGTTATGTTTTCTGACCTGTAGCTAGCAACACGTAACCCTTGTCTCCCTTTGCAACTCTAAAGCATTGATGTTAGTGTAATGTTAGCTGGTGAGGAAGCGATTCCTCACAAATACTATGATGGGGTTGTCATATTGCAGTCCATGTAAAGTGATACACAACAAACTGACCTGCTGGAACCCAGCCCAAAAAGACAAGTCTTCTTGTTTCTTCAAAGCTACTCCTTAAGGGACTGTGAAGGAAGAGGGACCGAGGTGCAAGAGGAACAGTCCTCTCCCAGAGATGCAATGACCAATTACCACATTGATGTGGGTCTCTTTGGCTGAAGATGCTCTGCCCAAAGGCAAAAGGAGCATGGGTCGGTTTGCATACAGGTAGAGATTTACTTGGGAGTCAAAAGGGGCTTCCCCTCATTGCTTCTTACTAAATAGAGTGGGATTTCTATTCTGGTCCTGCTGCACTCACCCCTCCTTGGGCAGACAGTACCTGGTGGAGGTGGCTCTGTATAAAGACAAGTCAAACAGCACAGAGGATATTTTACCCTCATTTCAGACACAAAAGAAACATCGGAGCTCCAGCATCTCTTAAAACCCAAGACTCCTGCTCTAATGTTGTCCATGTCCAAGTCCCGGGGAGCTTTACGGGAATGTCTCCTACTGAGAAACAATCAAAACGCCCCCAAACATCGGATGTCAGCTCTTCCAAGGCTCGCTACAAATCTATGGTGTTGTCCAACTTCTTTTTATGTTTTAGAAGTAAAGGAAGGAGTAAAACTCCCAAAGTCCACCTGGTTGTCTCCTTCCTCCTCCCGGGGAAGAATCCCATCCCTGGAGTTCATTTCTGCTCCCTAGGACCAGCCTTTTGATTTGGCAGCTCATAGATCACATCCACCGCACCAGCCACCACGGGGGACTCCTCCACGTAGTTCCAGCTTGGGGAGTTACCATGAAGGTCCCATATTGCTGAAATCCAGTCCAGACAGACCTCCTGTCTCCTGGACACCCGCGTGGGATCAAGGACAGCCCAAGATGCAGCAGGACCCAGCACTGCTTCTGCATGGTCCACACAGAGAGGAACCCTCTCCTCTTGCCTCAGGGTACAATGGCATTGCTAGGTAGGAGCTCAAACCCACCTGGAATACCCACAGAATCATGGAGGATCTCCCTACTTCCAGTTGGAGTGAGACACCAAATTCCTTTCTGGGATCCCAGGAGCACCATGATGGCTTTTCAGCAGGCACCCCAAGCAGGACAAGGTTGCTGGTGTTACAAAGACACATGAAAGATGCGTGGATGAGTCTGTCATCCCTCTCCCCATGGCTCAGGCATTCCTCTCTTCACCTCTTAGGGTGAAGAGTAAAGAATAAATGTTCTTTGCACTGGAGTCCATTGAAAAGCGGTCTGTGAAAACGGGCTCCAATACAAAGAACTCAGTGATGCTCCCTTCCAACTTCCAATCTCCTGTCCCTTTCTCTGCCTCCCTTTGCCACTGGGGGGAACATATTCACTGCACATCCCTTCTCAAAGCACCCACTGCCTTCACTGAGAGCCTTCCAGGTCTAATGTGTCCCTCCCATGGGGAAGGGAGAGACCAACCCTTAATTCTTGTTGGGAATCTGGTTCTCCATCCACTTCCAGCACAGCAGAACAACCCCAGCTCTGCGTCTTCCCTTGCAATTGATATTTTCTCTGCTATATGGACAAGAAAATACCTGCCAATAAAATAATGATGCACTTCTGAAGGCATCCCTGCAGGGAGCCTTTAAATCTATGTGCAAAGACTCCAGATCCAAATGAGACATGGGTCAAATCCCCTCCTCACAGAGAGATGCCATCTGCAACCCTTTCTCAGGCCATAATCGGAATCCTACAGTTCTGTGCTATGTCAAGACACAGCATCACAAAGCTCCTTTGATGTACCTGTTATTTACGGCCTTACTGTAGAAGAGTGTAGGAGCTACAGCTGATTTCAAGGCTCTCAGCATCTAAGCAACATCTGGTTGCACATTAGGACACCGATGTCTTTTAAGGTTTACAGTTCAAGCAAATGTCACAAGCAAAGGGCAAGAGGAGGACAAGAGGAGGAAAATGGCAAAGCAGAACTTCCCCATTCACTCTGCAGACAGGTCTCTTTCTCAGCCTTGCCCCATTTGTCTGCTAACTCCTCTTCTATTGCCTGACCATTGGTGAAATTAGAGGCCCAGCGGGGTTCCCCAAAGTCTACTCTGTCAACCAAGCAGAAGGTGAAGTCTTCTTCTGAAGTCAGATTCATTCACACATGGAGTATCAGGAGGGAGAGAGTCCTTGGTCTTCTCACCTCCTCTTTGGTCTGGACAAGGAAGACCTGTATGGGACAAAGTGGACCATACCCCTTCACCATGAAAGGGAGCCCAAAGTCAACTCTTCCTCAGCAGCCATGGGCACAGATCAAAGCTTCTCCCTTTCACAGGGAATGTGGAGGTTTGTTGCCCTCTGGATAGGGGAATGAAGCTGCCCCAAGCCTGAGAAGGAGAACTGGGGACAGACAAGGAATTGCTCCAGGGCTGCCAGGGGACAATTGAGGGCACAGCAGCTGGAGCGCACAGTTGGGTTTTTACCATCAGGATTCTCTTTGCACTGCATTGGCAAATGCCTACTGAGCTTGTTGGCAGAGCAGTTCCCTGTGGGTTCTCCCATTCATGGGACAGGGCGCAGGCCCTCCCTGATGTCTAAGCTGGTCAAATCAAACACCCATAAACCTGTCTGTCCATCACGATACAGGCTGTACTTCAGGACACGCAGATACTACACCTCCATGTGAGGCTCTCTATTGAACCCTGGCTGTCACAGCAGAGATTTAAGGCATCCACAGCATCTCCTACCCAGACCATTCACAACTTGCAATCATTTATATCAAGGTACCATCGAAATCACCACCGCTCTTTTCCGAAGCAAGCACAAAACGAATGACAGAGAAGCAGCGCTGCAGGCTCTAACTCCTTCATCTGCAGGAATAGGGTATTGCAAAGGCAAAACTATAAGCACAGCAACTCCGCTGCTGAGATAAACTGAGAGCTGCAATTCCTCTTTGCTGCCAGGGTTTGATGAAGGTGGGAGTGATTTGTGGCATCCTAAGAAGGCAAAGTTTGTACAGTCACAGTTGAAGCATGTAGGAGTGAGTATCTATCTGTCTAACAGGCTGTCAGCTTTTCCTCTAGCCATTTTTGAGCCCTTTCACCAATTTCCAGCTAATTTGACAGAAAAGGAGCAGTCTCCGAAGCGCTTGAGTTCCAACATGTTTTGTGAAGGAGGAAAGAGGAAGAGGGAGACAATATAAATGTTCCTGCTGAGGAAAAGCAGGTATATGGTTTCTGTCCTTATTAGACCCTAGAAGATCTACATGGGAGAAGCTGGGAACATCCCGAACACTGTAAAAGCTTCAGCCAGGTTTGTAGCTAATAGACACTGGAGACCCTAAAACAGAAAACAAAATCCTTTTAGATCAAAGTGCATCGCTGCCCATGGCAGGGGTTGGAACTGGATGATCTGAAGGTCTTTCCAACCCAAACCATCCTATGATTCTATGATTCTATTGCTCTTTAATCCTTGCAGAGACCAGGAGTCCCCAGCGCTGATTGCAATGGATCGAGCAAGTCCTAAGTGTCCCCACGGCCGGCACTACAGGTTTATCATATCTCCTCTCGCTCTTCCGCTTCCCCTTTACAAGTCAGGACAGCTTTAATCTCATCCTGCCAGCACCTCCCTCTCCGCAAGCACCCTCCACTCCTTGGCCTATCCCATCTTTATCACCGGAGTCTGGCAGGACAATGCAGGAGTGAATTTGCACTTGTATCTCCTGCTGTTTGTTATGATGGCCTGGCCTGTTCCTCCTGCTGGAGAGTTTGTTTGAGCTCTTACATTTCCAGCCAAGCCTTTGTAGATGAGCGAATCCATGTGTCCTGATCTCTTTATCCCCTTGGAGCGCTCCAGGCTTTTCTGGTCCTGCCCCAACCATGGTGTCCAAGTCATGCCTGCTTCGTGGAGAGACAGGAGAGATTTGTGTCGTGTGCATCTGCAAGGTCAGATTCTCAAACCCCATGGGTTTCCACGTGTTATCCCAAGGTTTTTGGCTTCCTCTCTCCCAGTTTTCCTTATTTTTAACTCTTTCTCCCACTCGGCAAATACACAAACTACTGATCCACACGGAAAGACATCCCCGTGTCATGCTGTTGAGAAGCTGTTAGGATTTGGGACATTGAAACAGATCATTTCACAAAGGGCGATAAGCAGAGGAACAAGCCAGTCCTTATCTGTCAGTAGGATGGTGACTCTTTCTATATATACCTACAGATATAGAATATGTGAATAATCAAACAAAAGGAGCAGTTTCTCCGATCTACCCCCAGGTCTGCATGCATGGGTGGTTTGTGCCCCCAAAAGCCCTATTGCTCTGTCTTCCCTTAGCCTGTATCGCTAACACATCTTCATTAGCTGGAGGAAACAAAGGAGGAGATGAGATAGGACCAGCATGAAAAAAAAACAAGCAGAAATCCTGAAACAAGCACATGTGGACAGAATGGAATCATCCTGATGGGACAGTTCTACTTGTGGAGAGGGATATTGTTGCTGGAGCCAGGCCAGAGGAGGCCATGGAGCTGCTGCGAGGGCTGGAGCAGCTCTGCGCTGGAGCCAGGCTGAGAGAGCTGGGCTGGGGCAGCCTGGACAAGAGAAGGCTCCTGAAGGGGAGACCTGAGAGCAGCTCCAGTGCCTAAAGGGGCTGCAGGAAAGCTGGAGAGGGGCTTGGGACAAGGGCCTGTAGGGCCAGGCCAAGGGGAATGGCTTGAACCTGCCCGAGGGGAGACTGAGCTGAGCTCTTAGGCAGAAGCTCTTCCCTGTGAGGGTGCTGAGGCGCTGGCACAGGGTGCCCAGAGAAGCTGTGGCTGCCCCATCCCTGGCAGTGCTCAAGGCCAGGTTGGACACAGGGGCTTGGAGCAAGCTGCTCCAGTGGAAGGGGTCCCTGCCCGTGGCAGGGTTGGGGCTGGATGAGCTTTAAGGTCCCTTCCAACCCAAACCAGGCTGGGGTTCTGTGATTCCATATCAGGGTTTTCTGAAAGCCATATGGACACTATCCTGCCCATAGAGTGTTATCCTCTACTGGGAAAAAAAGCAGCAGAAACCTTATCTGCTTGCTGGGTGTTTCATTGAGGTGACCGTGCTGCATTTCACTGTCCCTGAGATGTTCATTATTCCTTTCACTGGGCTGAAAAATGGCCACTTCTGCAACCAAAGCCTTTACCTGCATCTGTCATTGCCTCAGGGCTGCTGTTCACACTCTCCACCTAATGCTTTCTAACTGCCTGTGGACCACAGATCTCCATCCTTCCAACAGAGCTGTGTTTCTCTCTCAGTGCAATGGCTCAGGGTGAAACCCAGCCCTTGTTAATGCACATGAACCAGCACAAGGAATTGAAAGTCCATGGACCCTGGCCTGGCACAGGGCTGAACTTCAGTCAGAATCAGGCTTCTAGAGGTGATAAATCCCATCAGTTCCAGGAGGGATGGCTGCACACAGAAATAAGGTTCATAGCATGCCTAACACCGCTTATCCCCCAGCATGGATCACATACAAAAGCCTCCACAGCCTGCAAACCACGCTGCCATTGGGAGTATATTCTGTGATGCCCTATTCCATTCATATCAGGCTGAACCAGCTGGGATTGCTCAGGGATTCAGGAAGGAAACACGTGGGATGCTCATCGCCAGGGCAAGCAAGAGGAGCACGTGCTTTCCAGGGACCAGAGGGACACACCATGCCTAACGTCTGCTTCCAGCACAGAGCATCATAGATCTCCCTTTGGTTGCCCCTTCCCACACCCTCACCCAATGGAGCTGAGCCTTATGCTTTAGCATGAAAACTATGTCTCAGCATGGAAGGCCACACAGGGGCTTGGATGGGCAGTCTCTGTGTCGCACGCCAGCGGTGGAAAGCATCCTTGTAATGATACCCTCTTGCTAAGCTGAAATATGTAGCAGGAATGGGTATGTATGGGGGTATGTATTCCTTGCTATGTAGCAGGAATCTCTGTGGGGAAGCACCGATCCATCAGTCTAACTGGCTTGGAAATTCCTTTTCGGCAGGATCTCTCCCTCTCGAACATGTGCAGCCCAGCCCCAGGAATGAGCAATGAACATGACGTCTCTTTTATGTCCGCCGTGGCAGACATCCCATTCATAATAGTAATAATAGCTTCAAAAACACACCCAGCCTTCCTAGATGTAAAGCATAGATGGGAAACCCTACGAGACGTCTGTGCTGTTTAGCCTTGGGATGCCTGTTTCCTGCCTCAGTTTACTTCGGGGCTAATTGCTCGCATCTCTGAGATGTTGTAATGTGTGAGTAGCAAGTTGTGTGAACGCTGCAAGAGGGTGCAACTGAAGGGCCCCCCACATAACTTGTTTTCTCTGGTGTCTAGCAAGGGCTATGCTCACTCCTCAGCCCTTTCTTCCACCAAGCAGGATTTCTTTCTCTTACTTGCTTGGATTCACAAGGCATATTAGAAATTCCTCCTTTTTAGCTGGCCAACATCCTTATTGGCTTTTGAAGAGATAAACAGACACAGGCATGTGCAGAACATGATGCGTAAGCTGTGCTTTCTTAGGGAGCCAAGTAGAAAGGAAGCCAGATGACTTCAACCCAAGCTGCGCTTAGAAAAGAAACCCTTGCGAAGGTGACCATGGTGGTGAGGATTGAGCGGGTGCAAGGGGAAACAGGCTGTGTTTGGGTAAATTCAAACAAATAGGGGGGATATCGGCCAAAGGATTGCGGAGCCTCAGCCAAAGTGCTTGTATGCTGAGAGCAGAATTTGGCTTCAGAGGAATAAAGCTGCTACTGGTTGTTCAGGGTGAATCACTCTGGGTACATCCATCCTGCAGCACTGGGACACTGAAATCACAGCAGGGCTGTGCTGATTAAAGACCAGAAAGTACGGATGGGACCATAAAGAAGAGGAGATCCCAAAGCACCTTCTCTCTGTCAAGACCCCCATGCTGTCCCTGAGAGCACTGGGGTTGAATCCCACCTCCTGAGGTCAGATGGGGAGTGAAGGTTTAGTTAAAACACAAGAACTGGCCTAATAGATATCAAGACATTGAGAGATGGCAATGGGGCCATAACAAGTCTCATCTGAGGTGTTCTTGGTGCTCCTTTTTGAGTGCTTGACATAGACTCAAGAGGTTTTGTCTACCTGGGGCTGCAATGGGGGTGTACTCATGCAAGGGAGGCATAGAGAAGACACAAATAGAGCTACAGATCCCATTGAAACCCATCTGGAAGCCTACACTGGTGCTGAACTCCCCCAGAACATGGCCATCAAGGGTGTTAGGGAGCATTAGCCACACAGTGCAGGTTGAGGAGAGGTCAGCTACAGGCATTTACCATGTTGAAAAAGGATCTGCAGCAGAAGGCAGGGCCGACTTGAGAGCTCCCCTGCGGGACCACTTGCAGCATGAACATAATTGCCTGAGCATTAAAGAAAATAGAGATCCATCTTTCCATGCAAGTGGGCCTGCCGCTGGGAAAGGGAAAGCTCAGGGAAACAGCGGAACAAATACTGGTGCTTTGCAAAGCAGAGATAAATCCCACCAGCAAGGAGGGAGCAAAGTCAGAGAGCTTTGGGAAGCCTTAGCACATCAAATGAGCAGTGCAACCCCTGATGAGTGAGGGTGTCGGGGAAGTAGATCGATGGGCAAACGCTCCAAACAGTAGCATCCATCTCTCGTAATAAGGCAGCGAAACTGCTCTCGTTTCCTGTAATCTGATAACCCACCAGAGGAAGGGGGGAAAATGCCTTTAAATGGTGATTATAATTCCTGTCGTGGTGTTTCCTGACAAAGTGGCCCCCCAACATGGTGTTGTTATCAATCACAACTACTGCGGTAGCATCCTGAGGCTCCCATGGAGACCGGTACCTTCAGAGGGAGAACTTTGCTGTCCTGAAGGACGTGCAGGACCTTTGTGGAAGTGAGTGAGGGTTCCACAGACGTGAAATGAGTTGTTCAAGGCCTCCCATCTGGGAGTAAGACCAAACCCAACTGCTCTTTAGGTTATGGGATTATGTGAGCATCATGCGATCATAGCAGTGCCGGCTGGTAGGGACATGCACAAGGCTTTAGCACAACCTCCTGCTCAAAGCTGGACCACCACGAGCTTCCACTCAGGAAACAGCAGCTCACAAGTTGGCATAATCATGACAAACTGAAAGTGAAGATCTGATAAACAGGACCATCAAAGCTCTGCGTTATTGTATGAGCATCAAGCCAAGTGTTAGCAAGGCTGGACGCTTCATGTCATTTTTGGTTCCTCCCTATTGCTGCTAATGTGTGGCAGCAATAACAGTGCTCAGGACTGGTTTTCACCTCCATGGTCACGACAGGCAGTGGTACTGTTGCTTCTCTTCATTCAGCAAAATGCATGTCTATGGCCATTGTTAGCATTGCTGCCATTTGAACTCCAGACGTACCTAAGGGCCCAGTGCTGGGCTAAGTGAACCCTGTGCTAGGTCCTATAAAAGAGAATCGTTCCTCAAAGACGCAGGACATGGTGACCAGCACATCATTCCTGTCCTGAAGGACCAACCTCAGTTGTGCCCCATGCCTCCACAGCACCTCTGATCAGTGGTCCCCATGCAGAACCGTGGCTTGACCATGCCTCATTCATCCTCCCTCACTAAAGAAGTATGTTCAGGTGGGGAACTTTCGATCACCTTTGATCATATGAGCGCAAAAGAAGATGAGATCCAAGCTGTGTCCACCAACACATCATTGGAAATGAAGATCTAGGGTGAGGCATTCCTGCCCATGGCACAGGGGTTGGAACTGGTTGATCTTCAGGTCCTTTCCAACCCAAACCAGTCTGGGATTCTACGAGGCCACATCTGGAATATTGCGTCCAGTTCTGGGCCCCTCTGTTCAAGAAGGACAGGGAATTGCTTGAAGGAGTCCAGCGCAGAGCCACAAAGATGATTAAGGGAGTGGAACATCTCCCTTATGAGGAGAGGCTGAGGGAGCTGGGTCTCTTTAGCTTGGAGAAGAGGAGACTGAGGGGTGACCTCATCAATGTTTACAAATATGTGAAGGGTAGGTGTCAGGATGATGGAGCTAGGCTTTTTTCAGTGATATCCAGTGATAGGACAAGGGGCAATGGGTGTAAACTGGAGCATAGGAAGTTCCACGTTAACATCAGGAAGAACTTCTTTACTGTAAGAGTGACAGAGCACTGGAACAGGTTGCCCAGGGGGGTTGTGGAGTCTCCTACACTGGAGATATTCAAGGCCCGCCTGGACAAGTTCCTGTGTGATGTACTGTAGGTTACCCTGCTCTTGCAGGGGGGTTGGACTAGATGATCTTTTGAGGTCCCTTCCAACCCTTGGGATTCTGTGATTCTGTGATTCTATGAATTACAGAGACTGAGGTGCTGCAAGGCAAAGCCTTGAGGTAGCAACCAACCTCCCCAGGACATAATGACCTCCTCTGGACAGAAGAGATACAAATATCCCAGTGTGCCTGTAGCATTCATCTACCTGCCTCGTTCCTTATGGGAGAGCTGGACTGGGAAATCCCATCCCATTCCCATCCTGCTTTTGCCTTCCCTAAGTGATGAATTCCTCAGAAGCAGGACCGGTAATCCCAGCCATAAATCTGTCTTCCATGGAGCACGGTGAGGCAAGCAGGAGGAGGGAAGATGTCGTGGGTGCTCCAGAATCATCGTTCGCACAAAGCAAAGCCCGTATCCCTCCTCAAAACAGAGAAGGAATGAAAGAAAGAGGTCCATAAAACTCCCCTTTTACGCCTCATATCACAGACACACAGGTCTGCCCAGCTTTGTGATTAATTAGGTAGGTAATGGGTGACTGCTTCAGACAATGTGCAGGAGCAGCTCATGCAGCGAGCAGCACCGAGCCACCGGCCTGAGAACAGGCAGAACAAAAGCCCCACGTTGCTTTATGATGTTTGTGCTATTAAATCATCTCTTCTAGAGGCAGGGCTGTTTTAAGCCAGCTCACAGATGCAGACAGGGTTGCCCAAGGCTGGTTTCTGCTCTGTAGCTGCAAACACTTCATTCCCATCAGATCTACCTGGAGTAAAGGGAACTCCAGGCCCTGACGCTGTTGGGTGTGTGTTCCCAAGAGCCAGCCTCCTATTGCTGCAAGTCCAACATCATTCCCAGTTAACTCTGGACCCCGGAATAGATGTTTTCCTCTCTGATCCCACACTTCCAGTGCCCCATTGTGTGCGGCTTAGAGAAGCCAATCCCGCTACCCTCTTGGTGCCTCAGGGAATAACGCGGAGCAGATCAACGCAAAGAACCCACAGCGACACTCTTCCTCTTCTTAAAATGTGTCCAGACTAGAAACCACGCACAAATCACAACCTATGGATTACCATGAAATGATGGTGGCCTTGGCAGTCTGGGGGTGGAGGTTGGACTAGGTGATCTTAAAGGTCTTTTCCAACCTGGTTGATTCTATGGTTGGATGATGGATGGTACCTACTCTATTTGCCACGAGAGGGCACTTTCACACTAATTCTGACGGCCTTGGCTCTAGCATGGAGTCTGCTGGAATTCCGTTTGGGATCCAATATCCAACTCATTGGGGTGGATTTATTTTGCAAGGAGAGGGTTGCGTTGAGTACGTTTCTTGTTACATTAGAGGGGAGACCACAATAAGGGTGTAGTTGAGAGTTTTGGTATCAGTTCTATATGGAGAGAAGTAATAGCAAAGAAAACCCCAGTGGGAGAGGATGCTACATGCAAAGAAACCTTCCTAAAGGGAAGAGTTTTGTAGGGTATACTAACACAAAAGCACAATGTCTTTCAATGCAGATGAAGGAGACACCTGCTTCTTCCCAACTTCCCTACCAAACACGGCATAAATTAGAATCTTGGGAACGGGACAGTGAGTTATGCTTGCTGCAGACACGAGCCATTCCTTTGCAAACACCTCTCCAGCTGGAAGCTGCAGGATAGAATCCAGGCTGCTGCCTCGGAGCTGATTAAAAACCTTATTTCCCCCTCTTTCCTCTCCATCATGCAGTAGACGTGGAAACCTGCAGACCCTGAGAGCATGCATAGCTCTGAAATTACCGCTATTCATCATGTCCAATTGGCTCTTGGACAAATCCCAACCGGTCAAGGCGTTCTGCAGCATAACAATAGGTGATTACCATTTACTCCAATTCATTTTGTCACAACAGCCTCCCAGCCTCTGCTGGGCTGTGATTTCCATTTGGTTTCCAGGAAAAGGACTGAAGATCCAAGCAATGAGACAGGTCTTTGATTCTCTAGGGAAGGTACCTCATGCTTGGGCAAGAAATCAGCTGTGCCTTGTAAGCCAGTCAACAGACATGATCACTATCTTGTGTCTCAGGTTGGGAAGGGGGAGATAAATGCCTTTTTAACTAAACTCTGCAACTTTAGTCCAGAAAGGAAGGGAATGACAGACAGTTAGATCAGCCCTCAGAAAAAGAAAGCCTTTTTTTAAGTCATCTTTACCCTCCTTCTTTTCATCTTAAGGATGCAACCATAGATATGAGACATGACCTTTATAAACACCATCAGCACTGTGACAAGGAGCAGTCAAATGCTGAGCAAAAGTTCATGGAAGAACAAGGATGATAAGAGGCTGAAGAAAATAGGGCTTGTGGAGAAAGACTGGTAGGGTGGTGACTCCTCAGCCTGGAGAAGAGAAGCCCATGGAGGGAACCTGGTGACTGCTTTGGCATCATTTGCAGCAAAGAACATTTATCATAGAATCAGAGAATCATAGAATCACAGAACAGTTTGGGTTGGAAAAGACCTCAAGATCATCCAGTTCCAACCCCCCTGCCATGGGCAGGGACACCTCACACTAAACCATCCCCCCCAAGGCTTCATCCAACCTGGCCTTGAACACTGCCAGGGATGGAGCACTCACAACCTCCCTGGGCAACCCATTCCAGTGCCTCACCACCCTCACAGGAAAGAATTTCCTCCTTAGATCCAATCTAAACTCCCCCTGTTTCAGTTTGAACCCGTTACCCCTTGTCCTGTCACCACAGTCCCTGGTGAAGAGTCCCTCCCCAGCATCCCTATAGGAAACTGAGGAAGCCGATGGAAGAGAAACACTGAGAAAGACTGGACTCATTTCTGCTGTGGGATTTTATGAACTGGCATCATGGTCCTTGGTGTAGGCATTTAGATGAGGTGGGTCTTCAGCTTTTTTCTGCCAGGTTGGTGAAGCCTTGGGTGGGATGGTTTAGTGTGAGGTGTCCCTGCCCATGGCAGGGGGGTTGGAACTGGATGATCTTGAGGCCCTTTCCAACCCAAACTATTCTATGATTCTATCCCAAAGGTTCTTCCATGCACAAAATGGTGAAATTCCACATGCTCTGCTATAGAGGTCCCATGAACAAAGGAGTCATAGCTCCACAACCCAGACTTATACCACAAGAGCAAGCACAGTAGCAGGGAGACGCTCATATTGCCTTCAGAACCAGTGCTGGTGGCCAAAGACGTACATTCACCCACATACATCCTACCTCTAAGCATCACTTTCTACAAGGCCTGGTTATGATCAAGGAGGTTGAGCTCAGCAGGTAGAGTGGAGGTGATGAATCACATCCACTTCTCAGTAGCGTTAGTTATCTGCAAGGAGCTTACGTGAGATTTTGTCCTTGCTGAGGAGATTCCAATAGAGAAGTCGAAAAGAAGACAGAAGAGAGAGAAGATTGTTTTGTTTCCTTCGTGGCAAATGAAAGAACATTTCACAGCATTGGAATGCGTTGAAGCCTTTCCGGATGGATGAAGGACACAGCTGAGCATTGCCTGGGCTGGGGCAGGATGCACCAGGATTCCTGCCCGTGTGCTGGGCTGCACCCCCAGAGCGTGAGCAGCAGCTCAGGGAGGGGATCCTGCCCATCTGCTGTGCTCTGGGGAGACCCCCCCTGCAGCCCTGATCCAGCTCTGGGGCAGCAGCACAAGAGGGACGTGGAGCTGTTGGAGCGAGGCCAGAGGAGGCCATGGAGCTGCTGCGAGGGCTAAAAAGCAAAGGCAGAGCAAGGGAGGGCTCCCAGGAGGTACAACAGGCAGGAGCACTTCTATCATCTCTAAGCCTTCTCAGTCCCCCTGCATTAACCTCTTACCTCCTCTTCCCAAACACAACCAACAGAGGAGCATAGCCCTCTCCAGCAGGTCATAGCTTTGAGTGGCAGGGCTGCTTGCAGCAACAAGCTCTCGCTCAAGAGACCATCGCAATAGCATTTCCTTTTGGTGGGGCTCACGGGTTGTATTTGTTCCCCCTTTTCCCCCGCGTGAGAAAGCAAAACGTGTTGCAACGGCTCTCGGAGACAGGGAACGACGTGGATCTCTGGCACCTTCCTGCTGAATTCTTTCGGTGGAGGAGTCTGACCCTTCCCAGTTCATGCCTGCGTGTGCTAGGAGGGGAACGTCCGCACCAAGGCAGCCTCATTGCACGTACAAAACCACCCACAAAGTGTCTTCTCCCATCACCTTTCGCCAGCCACGGTCTCCCGGAGTCCATTGTGAGCTCCTGGCAGGCGCCTATTCCTTGCACGAGGTTTGTCCCCATCACTCATCTTCCACACAGAAACTACTCCCTCCGGCCATGAAAATCAAGTCACGGCACACTTGCAATGTGATGATCTGAGAACAGAAGGGTTACGAGCGCTTGGGAAAGGCTGGGTTTGAAACCCAGGTGAGATTCAGGAGGGGTAGTGATAAAATAGAGATGATTTGCGTGCAGTGGGTGAAAGATGATCAGTGCTGTGGGTGTCATTTTGCCTGCGCTAAGCCTCTTCAATGTGATCCGTGGCTGCACACCAAAGGGGGAAGCTGGGGAAGAGCTCGTATGCTGGCACTTCCCAATCACACCGAGCATTTCCTTGGATATTAACCAAAGAAGGACCCCCGAAACTCCCAAAATCGGGAGAAACGTCCTCAAAAAACGATGCCGAAAGCATTTTCCCAACATCGAGCCGTGAAAACAGGGAGATAACGCGGCAGGAGAAAACAAGCCGTGCCTTTACCAGGAAGATTAATTACAAGTGCAATAATATCCAGGCCTTCTGATGAAATATTTTACAGTCTATTGCCCTCAGGAGAGCGGCTGCTTTCACTGATTTATTTCAACCCTCACATTACGCAGATACGTTACAGACGTCTTCAGAGATGCCCCGGTGTTATTTGCCCCCTGACAGCAAATAATAAACTCTTTCTCAGCTATATAACATTGCTAAGGAAGCCCTTGACGTGACTGGGAAAACAGTGAGGACAATTAAGTCACACGGCACTCGGAGCCTTGTGGGAATGGGATAAAGCTCTGCTCCAGGACTCGGATAGCATGAGAAAGCCTGGTTCAAACGGAGTAGCAAGCGTCGTGGAGGTAGTCGTTATTAAAGATCTCCTGGTTAAAGATCCTCTGGGGTCTCTCTATTATGTTAATAACAGTTCAAGCCAACTTTACTGCTTCCAGAGGAGCCCGTTAGCACAAAGGAGGAAGGGCCCATCGCAAGGGAATGCAGGCTACCCAGTTTCATTCAGTGTAAGCAAGGGGGGTGTTGAGCACACACCTTTTGGGGTCCAGGTGAATTTGGTGTTTCTCTTGCACCCCTGCTCTCGGTCGCCCTGGATGGAGCAATGTCATCGGCAGAGGTTGCTGTGAGGTGGGCATTAGCATGAGGTTCCCGCAGTCAAAACAAGGGCATGCAGGGAATGTGGGGAGGTTTCCAGCCCAAATGGCTTCCCCCATCCTGCCCTTGGCTCCTCATCTGCAATTAAACGGCAGCTTTTTCCCCTCATTACAGTTGTGTTTGTTTCTCCACACCAGCTTACCATAGAATCATAGAATAGTTCAGGTTTGAAAGGGCCTTAAGGCCATGAATCATAGAATCATAGAATAGTTAGGGTTGGAAAGGACCTCAAGATCATCCAGTTCCAACCCCCCTGCCATGGGCAGGGACACCTCACACTAAACCATCCCACACAAGGCTTCATCCAACCTGGCCTTGAACACTTGTCCTGTCACTACAGTCCCTGATGAAGAGTCCCTCCCCAGCATCCCTATAGGCCCCCTTCAGGTACCGGAAGGCTGCTATGAGGTCCCCACGCAGCTTCTCTTCTCCAGGCTGAACAGCCCCAATGTTCTCAGCCTGGCTCCATACGGGAGCTGCTCCAGCCCCTGCTCATCCTCGTGGCCTCCTCTGGACTTGCTCCAGCAGTTCCATGTCCTTTTTATGTTGAGGACACCAGAACTGCACACAATGCTCCAGGTGAGGTCTCACCAGAGCAGAGCAGAGGGGCAGGATCACCTCCTTCGCCCTGCTGGTCACGCTCCTTTGGATGCAGCCCAGGATACGGTTGGTTTCTGGGCTGCGAGCGCACACTGCAGCCGGCTCATGTTCATTTTCTCATCGACCAGCACCCCCAAGTCCTTCTCCGCAGGGCCGCTCTGAATCTCTTCTCTGCCCAACCTGTAGCTGTGCCTGGGATTGCTCCGACCCAGGTGTAGGACCTTGCACTTGTCGTGGTTGAACTTCATAAGGTTGGCATCAGCCCACCTCACAAGCGTGTCAAGGTCCCTCTGGATGGCATCCCTTCCCTCCAGCGCATCAACCGGACCACACAGCTTGGTGTCATCGGCAAACTTGCTGAGGGCGCACGCAATCCCACTGTCCATGTCAGCGACGAAGATGTTAAACAAGACCGGTCCCAACACCGATCCCTGAGGGACACCACTCGTTACCGGTCTCCAGCTGGACATCGAGCCATTGACCACAACTCTTTGTGTGTGAACCTGCTCTTCTTTGACCCTGCAGTCTCCTCATCCCATCCACGCCGCAAAACCCCCTTAAATCATTTGATAACCATCAAAGCACCTTAATAGAACATGAGTTCTAACTCTAACTCAGACGCCATATGCAATTTCTCTCTTTGCTGTGATATGATGGCATGGAAGTCCACATACCTAGAATCATAGAATCACAGAACTAGGGTTGGAACTGGACGAGCTTTAAGGTCTCTTCCAACCCAAACCATGCTGTGATTCTATGATCAACATCTACATTCACGTGACCATCTTCTTACTTGTAGGGTCCCTGCAGTGTCTGAGCACTAGTCTGCTGACTCCATGCTTACACCCCTGCTCTGCATTCATGTGTAGTAGATGGCCATGGATGAGGAGAAACCATCATAACGGTGACCCTGTAACTCCAGGTTTAGGCTATTCCTAAGGCATTCAGCACTTTGAGCTTCTTGTCCCAAAGGGAACAACTCCTCTATGTGGCAACGGCAGCATCATCCCCTCAATCCCCTTTACCGACCTCACAAACCCGAAGCGAAGGGCAGCGCGCACACACCTCCGATGCCGTTTTTTGCCTCCTCCTTCCCAATCCCTGCGATGCTGGAACAGATCCCTGCAAAACCACTTTGGTCGGAAAGCTGTTGTCAGGTCATGCTGGCAAGTCTGCAACACTTTGCAAATTGTTCTTGCTGGAGGTTGTACAATAACAGTGCCGTTACTCACAAAACCCATCCAAGCAGATTATCATACAGGTCACATCTCCCCACACACAACAATATTCCAAGGGGAAAAAAAAGGTGGAAAAGGAATTGTTGAACACGAGCTGGAGATGACAGTGAAAAATTTACCCTGAACGGTGTATATTTTTATGGAGGAGGGTTATCTATCCATCCATCATCACTTACTAGCACAGGAAAGAGCCTGGGGGTATTTAGGTACTTATATCTTGCATTGAGTAGTTAAAGAGAAGAAATACCCGTACGGATGCAGGGCTGTCCTTCATCCCTCCTTTTCCACCCTTACGCGCCCATCAGATGTTGAAGGCTCTCACCTCACCTGTTTTAATTACCTATATTAGGAAGAAATAAACAGAAGTGGCTCTTTAGCACCAGCAACAACAAAAGGAGCCCCAAGCAATTAGTTCAGGTGTACAAAGCTATTATGCCAGAGCAATCCCATCTCTGTGTGGCTGCCCCATCCCTGGAAGTGTTCAAGGTCAGGATGGATGGGGCTTGGAGCAAGCTGCTCCAGTGGAAGGTGTCCCTGCCCGTGGCAGGGGTTGGAACTGGATGAGCTTTAAGGTCCTTTGCAACCCAAACCATTCCATGATTCTAAAGCAGAGACAATAACCCTGCCTTTGTCTCAAAGGGACTTGGGGATCCAGAAGGGAAAAGCGTTCATGATATAAGGATGCTATCTACGAGACAGCAGCAGTAAGGTTAACAACAAGGTGAGTAATGAGCTCATATATAAAACGTGCTAAGGGATTGCAAAATCCATGTTTTGGATATTTATGTCTCTATTCCCCCCATAGCTCAAACTGGATCCTGGAATCCTTATTCTATCAGAACTCAGCAATTTTCAAACCCGATACTGAAGAGGAGCGGTGGTTCTTCCTAGAAGCCACATTCAACATCTCGCCCAAACTGTGTGCCTGTATTCAGTGCAATCCCCACTTTTCCAGCATTTTGGTGAGATAAATGCAACAAATACCAAAACCCACGGGAAATTAGAGGGTTTTTTCCCTGTTTTCCCTTTTTTTCACATTTACATTTTCTCTTCCCTCTCCCTTCCTTGGACAACTCAGCTACCCCAAGGTGCAAGAACAGAACAAGGACATAATGGAGTCACCCCGGAGAGGATACCCCTTTGTATCCCCTGCGCAAGAACCTTACTCCTCAGCATATCCTGTCCAGCCAATGGGAAGTAGTTGGTGTCTTGAGGCCATTCCAAGCCATGCCTGCCTGTTACTGGGTCTGCAGCATGGATACGGGGCTCTGGAAGGGGGCTCGGGTTGGAAAAGCTGGGATTTGATGCCTGGAATGACTGGAGGAAGACCCAGCCCATGGAAAGCCATTGGCAGCTGGGGATGAAAGGTGAAAGAAGGAGCCAGGGCTTGGAGGTGTCCCCACATGAGCCTCAACCGCTGGGATGGAACCCGGACATCTCTTAATACGTGCCCATGAGTGCCTGTGTCCGAGGGCTGGGTGAGACATCCCTTCCCATGCCAGCGCCTGAAGGGCTCATCAATGAGCAGGGCATAGGGAGCCCCCATGGAGCATGTGCGTTGGCTCCTGAAGATACCACGAGACCCCACAGAACTTGTGATGTCAATGACAGACTTGTTCCAGGAGTTAAAGGGTGGCTACAGGGAAGATGGAGACTCCCTTTGGACAAGGAGTCCCATGGAAAAGACAAGGGGTGATGGGCACAAGTTATGCCCGGGGAGATTCCCAATGGACACAAAAGGGAAATTTTCCACAGTGAGAACAAGCAGCCACTGGAATAATCTCCTCATGGAAGTGGTGGACTCCCCAGTGTTAAGATTGGGCTGCACAGGGCACTGGGCATCCAGTCTAGGTCATGCTTTGCCTGGAAAGGTTGGAGCAGATGATCCTTGAGGTCATAGAATCATAGAATCATAGAATGGTTTGGGTTGGAAAGGACCTCAAGATCATCCAGTTCCAACCCCCTGCCATGGGCAGGGACACCTCACACTAAACCATCCCACACAAGGCTTCATCCAACCTGGCCTTGAACACTGCCAGGGATGGAGCACTCACAACCTCCCTGGGCAACCCATTCCAGTGCCTCACCACCCTCACAGGAAAGAATTTCTTGCTTAGATCCAATCTAAACTTCCCCTGTTTCAGTTTGAACCCGTTACCCCTTGTCCTGTCACTGCAGTCCCTGACGAAGAGTCCCTCCCCGGCATCCCTATAGCCCCCCTTCAGATACTAGAGGCTGCTCTGAGGTCTCCACGCAGCTTTTCTGCTCCAGGCTGAACAGCCCCATTTTTTTCAGCTTGTCTTCATAGAGGAGGTGCTCCTCTCTGGAATGGGTTGCCCAGGGAGGTTGTGAGTGCCCCATCCCTGGCAGTGTTCAAGGCCAGGTTGGATGAAGCCTTGTGTGGGATGGTTTAGTGTGAGGTGTCCCTGCCCGTGGCAGGGGGGGTGGAACTGGATGATCTTGAGGTCCTTTCCAACCCTAACCTATGATTCTATGATTCTATCTAGCACCAGGAGTTGGAGGCTGGTTTTGGGGAGCCATCTGAGCTGTGAAGGCTAGGTGTAATCCTGGAGAAAGAAAGCAAAATGTGCCCTTGGATAAGTGGAACCTGTAGCTCTAAGTAATGAAGCTCTGCAGGAATGGGTCCACGTGTGCTGCTCCTCCCAAGCCGCTCCTATGGCTGACTAGGAAAAATGAATATGTTACAGCAAGATTCATCTCATCCTAAAGTGGGCACCCCCTTGGCTTCAAGGCCAGGTTGGACACAGGGGCTTGGTCCCTTCCACACCAGTCCATGATTCCGTAACTCCATGATCTCCACCTTTCTGATGACCACCATCCATGCAGCTTTGGGAATCCAGGACCCCCTTTTCATCAGGGGGGGCACTTTGAGCATTCAGCTATAGTTTAGATGCTGACCCTGCGTAAATCAGAGCCAAGGACTCTGGCTGGTGCCACACTGCTTGGGTGACAGCCTGAGTACAGCAGGATGGGTTGGAAGCAGGAATTAGGTTGAGCTCCATCATGTTTCCATTGGGTCCCTGTCTGTGAATAGTCCAGGTCATCCACGTGCCTCTTTCTTTGACACTTTTGGGAGGCTGAGGATGCTTTGGGGCTTATATTTAGAACCTTTCCTCTCCTGGCTGCCCCCAGGTCCCTGCCTGCCAGGAAAATCCAGGCCTGGATTAACCAGGAGCCTGCTCCAGCCAGGCTGAGCTTTGCCATCAGCTTCATGGTACCAAGGAGCCCATAAAGCAATGCGGGTCCTGGGTGCTGAGCTGTGCTCAGGGCTGGTTCCCAATAGGAGACGATGGAATCTGGGTCCCTTCCGCATCCTTCAGCAGTAGGGAAGCAATTGGGAAGTCAGGTAGGAGTGATGGAAGTGGTGCTTGCAAAGGACGGTTAAACATACGGAAATGATTAGTGCAGCATCACCAAAGCACACAGAGCACACAAAGTGTTCAAGGCCAGGCTGGACACAGGGGCGTGGAGCAAACTGCTCCAGTGGAAGGGGTCCCTGGGTTGGAACTGGATGAGCTTTAAGGTCCCTTCCAACCCAAACCAATCTGATGCAATGAAAAGCAATTGTGTGTCATTCACACAAGCCATCGAGAGAAGCAGCCAGCAGCACACGGCAAGGAGCTGGTTTCAAGTCCAGTGGTGAATGGGTTTATTCCCAGAGCTCACTGCTGATGCTCCACAGAAGGTCCCACACTTCAGAAGGAAACGGTATCACATTTGTTCCTGTGCCATCGTGCTGCTCTATGAGTGATAATCCTCCTTTTTAGCACGTGCTCTTCCCCCAGGAGCCATATGGGATGCTGCGCTTCCAGGGACTACCAAGTTAATTGGGTTGAAGATGTGTAAAACTTAAAAACCACCAGGGGAGGAAAGAGCAGGAACCTTTTCCCAAGCTTTTGATTGAATTCTTTGGGAATTGCGGCGATGGGTGGTTTGGATGAACAAAAACATGGAGCTGGAGACTGTGTGACCACCCTTGGCTGCTGAGACAGAAGCATATTGGTATGGGGCATCTCTCTGGGATGGTGTAGCACAAGGTGGGGGAATGATGGGATGAAGAACACCTTTTGGGAATAGAAGCTGGGACAATGGAGATAAAGCATGCTATGGGTGGTGGTGGCAGGAATGGAACAAGCAGCACCAAGGAAGCGACTCTCCCTGTCTATATAGCGCTTGTCAAACAGGGCACTGGGACCAGTTCGGGCTCCCCAGTATCAGCGAGATGGGGAGAGAAGGCAGGGAGGCCACTGAGCTGGTTGGGACCGGAGCTCAGGGCATTGGGGTGCAGTGACAGCAGAAGACAAAGGGGGATTTTATCACTGTCTGCAGATCCCAACTGGGACACTGTGGGGATGAAGACAGGCTCTCATGGGAGATGCTCAGTGGTGGGAAGAGTCACCAGCCCAAGTCAGAACACAAAACATTCCCATTAGGAGAAGCCTTTCCCCATGAACATGGTCAAACACTGGAACAATGGTCCAGGTTAGGGCACCTCCATCTTTGAAGGTACACAGGCTTCAAAGCTGGTCCTTCCAGCAGTGATTATTCTCTATGTCTTTGTCTGCTCTCCAGCCTCCAGCAGCAGGGATTACAGACTCCTTGGATCACCTCCTCTCATATTTTCTACCTCTATAGCTCTGAGTTTTACCCTAAACCACACCGAGTGCACATTTGCTGTGTGTGGATGCATTTCTTCTCACCACATGGCAGCAGATACAAGCATAGAAAATCCCTTTCCTGCTCTCTTCTTTACACCCCATCTTGCTAACGCTTTGCTGGAGACGCATCCCTTGGTAACAGCATCACTTCTGGCTCCTGCCCCACGTGTGAGGGGGATCCTCTCAGCTCCTCTCCCACCACTCAAGCCCACACAGAACCACTTCATCTTTCCCTTTTGGAAAACAGTTTTCCCCTTAGAAATCCAGCTTCGAATTCCACTGGTAGCTTGAAAATCCCATCTGAGACCCATTGGATGCAGACAGCCGTATCTGTTTCTATAAGGTATCAGTTTCATTGACTGAAGGAGGCGGACACAGGATTGGTGCTGTCCATGTGCCAAATGGGCATGGACACGGAATCATAGAATGGTTTGGGTTGGAAACGACCTTAAGATCATCCAGTTCCAACCCCCTGTCATAAGCAGGACACATGTCCCAGGCCAAGTTCACACCTCATCATAACAGCTTATTAACCAGCAGGTCAAGGGCTTGAGTAGCAACCCCACTGTGTTGCAACCCTCATATGGTCATGGGAAGCTTGGGAGGTGGAGGTGAGGGGGATATCTAAAGCCTTATCTGCTTTAGATAAGGAGGGGATCGTGGCTGCTCACAGGAAGATGCTGTGCAGCTTTTCCTCTTGCTCTTTAGAAACTGGGACAAGAGGCAATGGTTCAGGTTCCAAAAACACATGAAATGTGCTTAGCCATAGGATTGTGGATGCATCCACTGCTTTCTAATGAGCCTCCCTTGGGAGCAGCATGGACAGCCTGTCTGAGAGCTGTGCAGGGGCCTCCTCCTCCAATCCCAAGCAATAAGGAAGGATAAAGCATCACTGTGCTGGACAAAAAAATGCAGCTCCACTCCAGCTCCAAAGCCCTTTTGGCATCACTTGCTAAGTTGAATTTTATCTGCAAACGTTTTCAGCTCGATCCCATTGGGAATCCTGATTTTTCCAAGACTTACCAACAGGAAATCCCTGAGCCGGAGGGTTTAGTTGTAATGAACTTATTGTATATTCAAGCACTGAACGTCAATTTGGATTACTGTGTCAAACATAAGCACTGAGAGCATGCAACCGTACCCTGGGGTCACCCGTCAGGAACTCCAGACTGAAACTGGCCAGATAGAGACCAGCACAGCCTTGATTTATATCTTTCCCTGTGCAAATAGAACAGCTAAAACCGAATAAACCTGCTGCATCTTGGAGATGAGCCCCTTCCTGTTCTCCCCAGCGCCTTCACCCACTGTGCATGGGGTTCCTTGGCTAGAGATGCTTCATTAGAGGCTGCCCAAAGAGCTCAGATGTGGTGGGAGGCTGAATCCCTCTATTAGTGCATGTCTAAATGACTGCCACTTGTGTCGTTCTGGGAGCCCATAGTCCCAGGCACAATCAGGATTCCCATCCACACACACACTCAGCATGTGCAGGTGAAAACAGTTTCACTCCGGTCTTGGGCTAAGGATACACTGGAATCCACCCAGAGCATTGGATGCAAGAGGAGAGGTGCATAGGGGAAGGAGGGATAATTTACACCTTCCTCTGCAGGCATGTGGCCACAGGGGCTGCAGGCAACTCATGCCCATCCATCCATCCGTCCATCCATCCATCCCTTTTCTCTGCAGCCCAGGTGCAGACACAAGCAAGGAGGCTGGAACCAGAAAGCTGCGGATGTCCATTGGTTTCTCATGCTCCATCCCAAGCAATCAGGGGTGGGAGCTGGTCCTCTTCTGCTGCCCATTGCTCACTGCAACCATGGAGCAGCACCCATGGGGCACACAGAGTGGGCGGCATGGGTTTGCCTCTGCAGAAGGGGTAATAATATCACATGGGGATGAGAAAAGGAATCCTACCAAGAGGATGCCAAATGGAAGCTGAAATCCCAGACGCAAGTCATGTTCTGGGTCTTAAAGTAATTCCAAAGTAGGAGACAAGAATCAGATGCAAATACACCATTACACTCCTTCTCTAAAGAAATGGCTTTGCTAAAGTTGTTCAGGCTGCCTGTTTGGTTGGTAAAGTTGTAAAGGCCAAGTAGGATGGTGCTTGGAGCAAGCTGCTCCAGTGGAAGGTGTCCCTCCCATGGCAGGGGTTGGAACTGGATGAGCTTTAAGGTCCCTTCTAACACAAACCAGTCTGGGATTCTATAGAAAGGCCTTTAAGATCATCAGGTCCAACCATTACCCCAGCACTGCCAAGTCCACCACTAACCCACGTCTCTAAGCACCACATCTAAATGTCTTCTTAATCCCCCCAGGGACAGTGACTCCACCACTGGGCAGGCTGTTCCAGTGCTTGACAACCCTCTAATGCAGATGCTGAAAAGCTTTGGGTCTCCTTTCCTTTGGCAGGTAGCAAAGGGTCGACTGCATCTGGTTTACTTCCTACGCTGAAAATCACAGCAGTGGCGGAGGTTCTGAGATGCTCAGCCAAAGAGCATGAAAACGCTGCTCTACTCCTCTGGTCCCAACTTGACACACACTCACCCGAGGCACAAATACTCTTCATTAATGCTGGAAGCTCCACTGCACTGAGCAGCCCTGTGCTAATCAGCTCACATCCTCCAGTGCCTCATATCTGGCTAACGTCAGGGCAGGGAGGATTAAAGCTTCCCTCTTCGGCCATCTGCAGTTCCCAACAAAGCTGACAGCATCTTGGACTTCTCGCCCAGGACAAATCCTACCCCAATCGAACAAGTCTCCTCCGTGGACAAAGGAGCAGCCAAACAACGGCCTCGTGTTGTCACACCGTGTGCTGCTGACAAAGTTATCGCTGTTAAAACAAGCTGGAGCTAAACCAACAGGGCCCTCCACCTACTCCAGATGAGAGCATTTCCTGCTATCACGGGGGAAAGGATGCTAGAGATACACATAGGAGCAAAGGTAAAGGTTTTGGTGCAGGTAATGGAGCTGCACTTGCTTTGATCAGTATTTAAGGTCTAGAAAAGGTGATCTGTAACAGGAGGGCTCCATCTGGTAGCAGACAAGTATGAAACCCAGACTGGATGGCAAAACCAGATTAGGGAGATGATAAAGGTGCAATAAGAAAGAGGGGAGACTGAGCTGAGCTCTTAGGCAGAAGCTCTTCCCTGTGAGGGTGCTGAGGCGCTGGCACAGGGTGCCCAGAGAAGCTGTGGCTGCCCCATCCCTGGCAGTGCTCAAAGCCAGGTTGGACACAGGGGCTTGGAGCAAGCTGCTCCAGTGGAAGGGGTCCCTGCCCGTGGCAGGGGTTGGAACTGGATGAGCTTTAAGGTCCCTTCCAACACTTCCGCCTAAGAGCTCATCTCAGTCTCCCCTCAGGCAGGTTCAAGCCATTCCCCTTGGCCTGGCCCTACAGGCCCTTGTCCCAAGCCCCTCTCCAGCTTCCCTGCAGCCCCTTTAGGCACTGGAGCTGCTCTCAGGTCTCCCCTTCAGGAGCCTTCTCTTGTCCAGGCTGCCCCAGCCCAGCTCTCTCAGCCTGGCTCCAGAGCAGAGCTGCTCCAGCCCTCGCAGCAGCTCCATGGCCTCCTCTGGCCTCGCTCCAACAGCTCCACGTCCCTCTCGTGCTGAGGACAGCAGAACTCAAGCGGTGCTCAAGGAAGAGCAGGATCCCCTCCATGACCTGCTGCTCATGCTCCTTTTGATGCAGCCCAGCACAGGGGTGGTTTCTGGGCTCACACACACATTGCCCTAACTGGGTTTCTTGCTGCTCCTCCCAGCATTGGTTTAAACTGTGAAACAAAGCAGGACCTCAGTGAGACTACCACGAATCCAAGATGTTATCACAACATCTGCACTGTGTCTGGCAGATGCCCCATATCTGCCAGGAATCCTTCGCTCTTGGTCCCACACAGGGCACACAGAACCACAGCCATAGAAAACAGACACACATAAGGGTCCCCCTGTCTCTCTGCCAGCATGCTCATGTCTCCAGTTAAACCATGGAGGATGGATCAGGTTGCTGTGAAATTTCACCATCACTGCAAATCTGCAGGGAGACGATTACAATGAGACCATGATTCCCAAAGCCAGGAGCCATGTTCTGAGCAGGTCAGAGGAAATCACAGAGGACAACCCCAAACTCTCTGCCTAATTTCAGGCCAACAACCATAGCCAGGGTGCTGAAAGCAGAACAGTAAAACAAGGGCTGAAAAGAAAGGATAACAGGCTTCTCCTGCAGAGTTTCACTGAGGAAGGGCAAAGAAGTCCATAAGCATCCTCCATTAGGATATACCCTGCAAGGAAAAGATTTTCTTTCCCCGAAGTGCCTCCATTGCTTGTAGCATGTGTAAGTCTCAGCTGAAAATAGAAGTACTTGGCATCAGCAGCATTGGCAGCAATAAAGCAGCCAGCAGGAGGGATATTGGCTTCTCCAATGGAGAAGGCCAAGGAGACCCACAATCAGCAGAGCTGTTAAGAAGCAGAGCTGGGATTAAAGTCTGGATAGGGATGGGTAACGCAGCCACCACGCCATGCTGCTGTTATCTGCTGCCTTCATAGAATGGCTTGAGTTGGAAGGGACCTTAAAGCTCATCCAGTCCCAACCACTGCCACGGGCAGGGACCCCTTCCACTGGAGCAGCTTGCTCCAAGCCCCTGTGTCCAACCTGGCCTTGAGCACTGCCAGGGATGGGGCAGCCACAGCTTCTCTGGGCACCCTGTGCCAGCGCCTCAGCACCCTCACAGGGAAGAGCTTCTGCCTAAGAGCTCAGCTCAGTCTCCCCTCGGGCAGGTTCAAGCCATTCCCCTTGGCTTGGCCCTACTTTCTGACAGATTTCAGCAGCAGCAGAGCTGACATCTGACAATTCCTGAGCGGAAGATCAGTTTTCCTATTATTGAATGGAAAACTAAAACCTTATAAAACATCAAAACCAACCCTGTTACCCCAATGATACCTGGATGGTCTCTGCAGCTCTTCATAGAATCAGCCAGGTTGGAAAAGACCTTTAAGATCACCAAGTCCAACCACCTTCACTTTACTCTGCTTCCCACCAGCAACTCCATGCCATGGACAGTCTCCTCCCAGGACCTATGCAGCAGACTCCTGTTTGAGAGGAACATCAGCTCTTTAGGTGGACACATGTTGTTAGCTCAGATCAGAGAGCTGCGGGAGGAGCAGGGATGTCTCCCTGATGAGGGAACACGATGTTTCCACTGTCCATAAAGCTTTGCAAATCCATCTGTCTCCAGCCCCACCGAAGCCTCTAGCTGTTTGTGCAGCTGCATGCCATCATTCTGGAAGGAGAGTGAAACAGAACTGCGTTACCATCTCGTGTGAATCAGGATTTGGAGCCAGCAAAGCAGCCAGGTCTTCAGCACATCCTCTTTGCCCAAATATTCCCATTCGGATCAATATGGGCTCGCTGAATGATGAGTCAATGAGTGCTTTTAGCAGGGAAGGACACTGTGGTTGAAATCAGGCTTGGAAGGAAAACAAACAAGAGCCATGAAGAGAAGACACACAAGTGGAGAGATACTAATCAGTTTTATTTTATAAATACAGATGAGCTTTCCTGCAATTACCAACATGGTTTGAATGTGGCATTTCCTAGGGGATATTCCGGGTTTGCTTCTTTTCAATACCTGGTCAAGCGAGGAGAAGCCAACGCTGTTGCGCTTGCTAGAAAAATAGAGTGGGATACGCTCTTCCAAAACTAATAATCTCAAAAATGTCAGGAATTCCTGGTGAGGGGAAAGGATTGCAATGAAATGTGGTCTCCACTTGAAGACATTTGCAGACATTTAACAGTGTCACAGCTGTGCAGGAACTGAAAGGCTCTTGCCAGTTGAAAGCATGCTGTGATAGATCATCTCACCTTCAAACCTACTCTTTGCTTCTCTCCCACTATGCTGTTTTCAAAGCTATTTAAATGGGGGGGGGAAGAAATAAACACAAAGGCAGCGGCTATGAGGTGGTTGGAGGGGGTTCAACCCCATCCTCACAGCAATGAGAGGTTTGTTAATGCTTTAACTAGCCCCACGACACCGTCCCCCTTCACACCAGCTTCCAGATGGAAAGTGGTTAAAAGTGGAAGAGAAACACAGGGACAAGTTTAGGGCTACTAAAGGTACATCCATAGGAAGCCCCGTCACAGACTCATGCGGCAGATGCAGGAATGAACCGTCGTGTCTGACACATCAACCAGTACAGGGTTCAAACAGGAACAACGATAGGACATCAAGGGGGAGGAAATGACTTCATTTGGTTGGGTGCAACCTGAGAAAATCTGAAACTAGTGACAAAAACCAATCCCAAGCCCCACTGATGCTCTATGGACCTAATCTCACACGTGGCTGAATTGCACGGAGATGCTCCATGTTTGCCTACGAAACACAGCGGCTTCACAACTACTCTTTGGGTTGCTTTGAAAAGTCACCACCACACAGAAGCTAATGCCTTTCTGTCATAGAGGAAAAGAGAAGAAGGTGCCTACAAACAGGCCTGTGCTGCTCTGAGGTCCTGCAACTGATTCAATGTTGCCCAATTTCACCTAACATTATAGTGCTATCAGAAGATGGGAAGGTAAGGTCACAGGACAGAGTATCTTCTCCCCACTTCATGAGTAAGTGGTGTGCTTTCAGGTGTTCAGTTCTTCCTTATCTACACCAAAGCATGGCAAGAGCTTCCTACCTATCTCTCCTCAAAGGTCATGTCAATGCTTTATGCTGCTGCAGCTTTTCCTTAGGGGAAGCTCTTCATGAGGCTGGAAAAAAGGAACTTCTTCAAGGGAGAAGATACTCATGAATGTGTCCATGCCCAAGCCTGCACCTGAAATCATGCTCAATGACTTACAGAATCGAGGCCCCTGCTTCTGTTTCCACCTAGCACATCCTACTGGGACAGACCAAAGACCATGAATCACTGTAGCAAGGCTTGATCCAGCAACACGACTGCAGACACAACCCTTAAACGCTAACAGAAGGAATGTGAATATAGTTTTAATACAATCATTAAGGTGTTACCTGGAAAGATGCATATTCTAGAACAGTGCTACTATTATGTATATTGGTTCTCACATACATGTCTTGCTTTGACAACAGATAGTTGAGGTTATACATATCCACATTTGAAGAAGTTAATTTAGGCTAGCCTTATGTGAAGTTAGGAGAAAGACTAGGTTGTTGGTTCAAAAGAAAGCATAGACCGGGGCGGGGGGGGGAGAAGCCAGGCATGAAGAAGTGGTGTTTATTCTGCTATATATCTTTATATTTGAGAGCTCAAACCCGAGCCCCAATTCTTGGGTATACAATATAGAAAGCAAAGAGCAATGAAATCCCAACTGAAACAAATACCAGGAATCACTAAAGAGGCTGCAAATTGCTTTCCCATTAGTGCAGCTGAACACATGTGCCAGTGGTAACCTACCTAAGAGCAAAAGCATATCTCCAGCAAAGCACTGGAGGTTTCCTCCTTTAAAATACATATGGTTAAAAGGGTATTCATTGAGATGAATGATGCCGAGTGCCTCCTTTCTACAGATTTCACAGATTTGCCTAATTCCGAAGTGCTGACTGCATTTTCAGGCTGGGTTTTATTATGAAGGCTCTTGTGAAGTGTCTCATGGCACATGGACCCCATTAGACACCTCAAAGGGTGGCCACTGAACCCCACTTAGTGCATTTGTTAGGTCTCTACTGATGAGGTTGAAGTGGGGAATGTTCAGGCTGAGACTTATATGGAACCTTGGAGGTGATTTACTCCTCAAGGCTTCTACTGGTAGGAACAGTATGAAGAAGGAGGGAAAAGGAGAAGAGTAAATGTCATTCCTGATTCATCAGGTGCAAGGAAACTGCACCTATCACAGAGGTGCTCATTCTCTGGCAAGTTCACATCACCAACTGAAGACCCATCAGTGCAAACTAGAACTTGAAAGGCTACAGAGCACAGCCAAGAGAAAGCTGTCCAATGGTAAAGAGAACAAATATCCATGGTATTTCTGGAACACTGACTACATTGCTCAAGAAAACACAGGAGTACATGGGAGAAGGTAAAGAGATCTTACCATAAATGTGCTTTTAAATTAACTTCTTTCTTCTGAAAAGGATTAAAATAAATTTAACTCTAAGGAATAATTCTGAACAAATACTCATAGAAGGGGCCTGATCAGCACTAAAAGGTGTTTTCAGGAAAGCCTTTATAAATGGATTCCAACGCCTAAAAAAAAAAAAACAACCCAAAACCAACCTTCCAACAGATTATAAATATCATATAAGAGGACTGGAAGCAGAATCAAAATGTACCTGGGCTGTGAGTATACCATGATCCTGTGTTATGGTGCTCAAGTCCATTTGTCTACCACCATAGGAAATAGCTTTAGCTGGTTTTATTTTTCTTTTTCATATAATTAATATAAAGAATAAGTGCAATTTTGTCTCTATTCCCACATCACTGATTTCACCTCCATGTCTGCTATCAACCCCCTGGTCCCAGCTCACTTGTCCGAACTCTTCCTTGGCCTGCGGAAGCTGGACATGTTCTCATTCAGTGCATAGATCCTCCGAGAGAACTCCTCGAACTCCCCGAGGACTTGTTCATCACACTCCACCGCCACGGCGTGTTCCACTGGGATGGAGTTAAAGTCTTCGAGCTGATCTCCCGAGCTGAACCCCGTCGCTTCCATCCCCATGATCTCCTCTGCTTGCTCCACGGTGCAGCAAAGGACGGGGTTGAGCGTGGGGCGGAACTCACAGGGCTGCTCGTTGCTTGTGGTGCCAGAGCACTCACCAGGTAGGAAAGCCCCATTTATTGCACTAGTACGTCCTAGGAAAGACTCCTGCTGGTCTTGGGTGTTGCTTAAGCTCCTGCTTTCTCCATTTAAACTGCTGCACAAGTTCTCACCTTTCTTGGTATTTCCTTTCGCAGAGTCCATAGAGGTATCCAAGGAAGAAGATATTGATCCAGGTTTTTTATCTAACTCTCCTACACGGGCTGTGATGGCAACGGGCTGTGTTAAAGCAGAGTTGTAGCTCGAAGGAGGAGTTTTGTGCTGCAGTCTCTCATTTCCTGTGCTGGCTCGTTTTCTGAGTCCTTTATCTGGAGAAGGAAGCCCACTGGAAAAGCCAATATCCAACCTGCCGAAGCTAGAGCTCTGTCTCTTTGGAACGGGAATCGCGCTGGATGTATGGTGTCGATCACTGGAAAAGAAGGAAAGGATAAATCACAGCTGTTAGGCACGTTCATGAGCACTACAGACATTTAACCAAAGGCTGAAGCAATTACTTTATCACAACTCCAAGCTCCGTTTGGCCAACTACTTGTATCCTGAAGTGCTAAACCCCTAAACGTGTTTAATGCTGTCTGAACTACAGAAGACACCCCAGAGGACAGCTTTACTGAAAACCAGGAAGATCCTGTAGGAACATTTACGAAGCTCTATGGTTTGAAGTCAATCACCCAAGAAACCACCGCATTATGTTAATTCGGACTGTTAACACCATTTTATGGGACGAAGCTGTGATTTATGAATCACTGCTGTTGACCGCACATTTATGTATTTAGGGCCTGTCCTGGGCCATCATAAACTCCTCAAAAGTGAGTCTGAGTCCTCTCAGAGTGACTTCTTGCAGGAGTGGACTCTCCTGACAGTTACACAAAGGAGTAAAAACACACTAAACGTTGCTATTTACAGAGGATTCTCTTTGCCAGATCTCCTTTCCTGTGCCAATCATTCCAAAGCTTTTTGGACAAACATCAACCTCTGTTTCTTGAGGAACACGAACTAATCAAGCTTAATTTACAAGTTTGATTTTCCTATTTAATACGCCACTTACACTGTGTCTCAGGTTCTATAACTTGGAACATCCCCATCACATCATCTGGGGTGTGTTATGTGAATTTTCCTTCATCAGCTTAATCCTTATCCAAACACAATCACCAGGCTATACGCAAATAGTGTGCTGTACATTAACTAAAGCAACTGCTTCATTTTCCTTCCAAACTTAAAAATAAAGAGTACAGCTATTCCTGATGTGCTCAATGTATAACTCCAAGATTCAACTGCTGTCAGTATGAGTCTAAGCTCCGTTTAAAAAGAAACTCTTTCTACTCAAGGCCTGACACATTTTGGGTGCTGTAATGCAGGAGAAAATCTTGGAATAGCAGTTGGGAGCAGTCCCTAGCATGGATCCTTTTCCATGTTATTTTTCTTTTCTTGCTCCCCTTTATAAATAGGATAAGGTAGATTGCAAAAAGGCTCTTTGAGAAAAAGCAGCATCCCCATAGGAGGACAGCATGGAGTACTGCTACTCTTTACTTTCCTCTCCCATCTCACCTCCTCCCAGGCTGCCCTTTAATAAATGCATGGAGCTTTCTTCTCTTCCATAAAGCCCTCAAACTACCTTAAGGAACAGTTGCTTTTTGGAATTGATGCTTGTGGACAGTGAAGTAGAGAGATAGCAGCAAAACCATTAAATTTCCTCTTCTACTGCTGTTTCAGCCCTTTATAAGGCAAACTCAGCACCTGCAGCTTGGTTTGCAAAGGTTTGGAGCCTTCTCAATGGAGGTGGCAAACCAGAAGGCAGAATGTGCCACAGATGCTGACAAGTGCTGTATTTGTGGTGGTGGAGACAAGACCTTGGCACAGGGTGCCCAGAGAAGCTGTGGCTGCCCCATCCCTGGCAGTGCTCAAGGCCAGGTTGAACACAGGGGCTTGGAGCAAGCTGCTCCAGTGGAAGGTGTCACTGCCCGTGGCAGGGGTTGGAGCTGGAGGAGCTTTAAGGTCCCTTCCAACTTGCTCAAGTTCATTCCTCCTAGGTTAGATGCTTTAAAGGGCAAAGGCAAGCATGCATAAAACTGCCTAACTGCTGAACCCCAAACTGCCTTTCAGCAAGGGCTTATCAGCCCGATGTAGGCACAACAACAACGTTCCTATGCAGCAGAAATTTCAGTGTCTGAGTAAACCAACGTGAGAACTGTGGTTTCCAATTAGCTCAGGAGAAGCCGCTTTACAAACTGTTGTGGTGGGCATATAAATCTAAGTTCCTCCTAAAGAGAAACATGCCCAAATTCCTTTGTAAATGTAGGCCTTAGAGGCAAATGAGTGAGAAATTAATTAGTCTGCAGGACCAGGAGAGTTTTTAAAGAGCTTGTTATGACAAGGCCATTCAAGCTAACACGTTATGTATGCCTGAACAATACCTCTTTAGACCAGCAGCCAAAGAAAATCTTCCCTTCCTTAGTAAGTTGAAGTGGCAGGATGATGTATACTAAGTGATCTAACAGCCTGAACGTATCAGCAATACAAAGCTAATCTCCCTCATCCACAAAATAACTTCCCAGTTAATAGAGTACATGAGGGCTGCCCCATAGGGCAGTAAAGTAGGAATGATCTTCATTTATCATGGAAGTGTTCAAAGTAATGAATTAGAACAAAAGGCACTTGCAGGCAGGATCCTTAAACTACAAGCAATGAAATGGATCTTGCTTAAGAGCGCAGAACCAGGTTTTAAGCTGCTGGAGACACACGTGGGCAGATTCCACAAACCATCTATTGCTGCCAGTAAATACAAACGGGATGGGTTTAGCTTCAGTCAGGAATAAATACAGGGATAACGGCCCAAATGTGGGAAAGCAGAAATGAAGACAATAGAATGGCTTAAGTGCTTATCAAGTATTACCTAAGGCACTTAGATAAAAGTCAATATGCACAAAGGGCTTTGGAGATCAGCCATCTAAGGGGTCGTTGCCCAGGCTCCTTCCACAGCCACTAGAGAAGAAACAAGTGTGGGAGAAGGGTGGGTAATAAATAATCATAGCATCATAGAATGGTTGGGGTTGGAATGGACCTTAAAGCTCATCCAGTTCCAACCCCTGACACAGTCAGGGACTCCTTCCACTGGAGCAGCTTGCTCCAAGCCCGTGTCCAACCTGGCCTTAAACACTGCCAGCGATGGGGCAGCCACAGCTTCTTTCAAATCCCCTGTTGAGAGCCATTCATAGTCAGTGGAAAGCCACCCTGTAAAGATGCCTCTTCTCAACCAGAAGGAGAATCTAGGCAACTAGGTGAGGCCGTATGACAAGTCTGCATAAAGCAAACATTAGAAGATGAAGAGCTCTCTGTATACCAAGTAGAACCACGGTCAGAATCTTGCAGGCAAGTAAAATCAAACCAAAATGGCTGTAGGTACAGTGGGTTAAGCAGTTAAGGGGTCTTCCATCACCTCCCTCCAGGTGAGAATGAGAAGTCAGACTGAGGGTTTTGGATCAAAAGCAACGTGTACAGACAGGCACAGAGCTCAGAAAGACTAGTTTGCTATTGCTCTTCATGAAAACAGGCAGCTGATGGCGGATCTCTATTCAGCCTGGAGAAGAGAAGGCTGCGTGGGGACCTCATAGCAGCCTTCCAGTATCTGAAGGGGGCCTATAGGGATGCTGGGGAGGGACTCATCAGGGATTGTAGTGACAGGACAAGGGGTAACGGGTTCAAACTGAAACAGGGGAAGTTTAAATTGAATATAAGGAGGAAATTCTTTCCTGTTAGGGTGGTGAGGCACTGGAATGGGTTGCCCAGGGAGGTTGTGAGTGCTCCATCCCTGGCCGTGTTCAAGGCCAGGTTGGATGAAGCCTTGGGTGGGATGGTTTAGTGTGAGGTGTCCCTGTCCATGGCAGGGGGTTGGAACTGGATGATCTTGAGGTCCTTTCCAACCCTAACTATTCTATGATTCTATATTCCATTTGCATTTTCCTTCAGGAAAAGGCTGTACTATTACCAGAATTCATAGCACTGCACCAAAGCAAAGCCCACGGAAAGAGATGCTTTATCAGCTTCACAGCTTATGGAATTAACACAAAATATAGTAAGAAAGCAAGTCACATTAGAAAACTACCATCCTATCTCCCAGAAACTTTAGAGTAAGGTATTGTCACCAGTGACAAGAGTTTGGCTTGCAGGAGCATTCTCCTTTACTCCAAGGTACAAGCTTGACCTGAATTACTAGAGTTGAGTTAGTTCAGCTTCCAGCCACAGGTAATTACTTGGTCATTGACATTGACACAGCAAACTGGTGTGGACACCTGGCCTGTCACTAGTGGAGGATAAAACCTGATTTGATGAGCTGCCATCAGGCCTTAAGGACTTTTAGTCATCAACTTGGATCAGCCTCGAAGTGGTTCCGTATGGGAGCGTGTACAGTTCCTATCAGGAAGCAGGAGTTCTGAATTAGAAAAGAAAAGCCTCAGATTTATTGGACATTATAGATAACAGAATTACATCCCCACCAACCTGAAGGTTTCAATTGCATTCAAGTCTCAAAAGCCAATTCATAACAGCCTAACTTCAGCTCTAAGTTTTACTGGCAGCAAAACTACAAAGTAGCTGCTTTTCCCCCCAAATATTAGTTCTCACTTGTTAATAAATAGCCCGTTTGGGCATTCTTGCAGCCCTCAGGCACAAGATGCAGACTCCATGCTGTAAACAGGCGAGATAAAGTGATGGAAGCAGGACACAACCACTTCTGAAGCTGTTGTTTTAGCCGTTCTGGTTGGAATCTGTTTGCAGCTTCAATCGAACAGAAAAGGTTTCTTGAGTCGAGATTCACTTGTGCTTATTTAAGCTGGCTGCAAAGGGGCTCGGAGAAACTGTAAAGCACTATGAGAGACAGAATACAGTTCACAGGCTCAAATATGTATCTTTTCCTCCCCACAAAATGTTTCCTCGGAGGGACATTACTGGATCACAGCTGGTCAAAATACTAAATCTTGATTGTCTGGCCCCAAGCCAGTATCCACAGCTACAGCTCTTTGGTATGAGAATACTTACCCAAAGAAAAAAATCATAAGTTAAACACCATTTGATCTTTTTTGTTGCAAACTATGACCTCATGGCAGCAAGAACGCTAAATGAAGGTGTTTAAGTTGGTTTATAGCCATCTGAAAGGTTTGAAGCTCCAAGCGTAGCTCCGAGCCAATATCATGTCAAGCGTGCTAAAAAGCAATAATAGTTTCTCACCTTCTTGGAGATTCCTGCTTCAAGAACACACAATAGCCACAGGGCTGCAAAAGGGAGGCTGCCAGCATGAAGTGAAGGTGAAACTGGGTCTTTTGGCAGCTAAGAAACTCTGACACACGCTTTAGACAAAAAGAAAACCTTCATAAATTAAGCTACCAGGGTTTGCTTGACTCAAATGTTCAGTTTTAGGCTCCTCTTGAAGCTAGCAGTACATGAATCAAGACTTACCTTCGAAACACAGATTTAAGCCTTGGCATGCAAGTGGTTTTGAGTCCAGCTTTTAAATGCAGGCTCAAAAGGACATCTCCCTGACTACAGACAAGAGCTAAAGGACTATCTTGTATTTGCCAGCATTACATGAGCCTTTTGTCTAATCTGTTCACTAGGAATAAAACCTTCTTCACGCTGCACTGCTCAAGTCGGTGGTGTGCTCTTTACCCGCTATTGATAATCACAAATGCTATCCCTTTCCTTACACAGAGTAAATAAAACTAAGCTGACGAGTAGGAGAGAAAATGAAAGAGCCTCTTGATTTAATGCAATGACCTAAAGAGTCTGACTTGTGCAAGATAAATCCGAACATGGAAAAGGGAATAAAACAAGGATCAACATGTACAGTTTGGTCTCAAAAGCTGGAGTAAACCGTGTGCTCCAAAGTAAAAAGGATTTAAGAGGAAAGCTGCACAGGGCCTTCTGCCTCAGCAAAAGCTAATCTTAAAAATGAGCTGCTTTTCTGGAAGTCAGTGAGATTCCAGGACTAAAGAAAGACTGGGAACAGAGAGAATTAATCCCAAAGGAAACAGAAAAGATTTGGGGACCACAACCCAGACAGCCTAAATCAACAACAACTTTGTCTCATCATCTTTCACCTTAAGAGTCGACACCCAGAGTTGATATCAGAAAAAGAGGCAGTTCTGTAGCTTCCATCACAGTGTGCGCAGGGACCAACAGATCTGTCTTGATTTTGTCTATATACAGTACAAGTAATATTATGTAGGGGGGGAAGCAAAGTAAATACAGCAGAATATAGGTGCCAGGAGAGAGATGAAGAGGGAAGCAGAGCTTGTAGACCTGCAAGCTCGCTGTAATAAATCAGGCATGTTGGGATGTGAAAGCATGTATTAATCATTTCAGTGTCATGCCTGAGAAACCAAAACAACCCAGAGCTCACCAGGCAGAGGGACCAGCAGCAACACAAGTACACCTCGAGGCAAAGGCACTGGACTCCACAAACCTTCAGAGGGGACAGAGGCTGCCCCAGAGCAGCCGGGAAAGGAAAGGCTGAAGCAAAGACTGAAAAGATAAATTTGCTCTGATAGAAGCATGAAATAGATGGGATCTTCCACAAAAGCTGGAGGCAGCGTTTCCTTGTAATCTGAAGGGGGTAAAGAAACTATTCTGTACTTAAAACTAGACACTGATGCTGCGAGGGCTGGAGCAGCTCTGCTCTGGAGCCAGGCTGAGAGAGCTGGGCTGGGGCAGCCTGGACAAGAGAAGGCTCCTGAAGGGGAGACCTGAGAGCAGCTCCAGTGCCTAAAGGGGCTGCAGGGAACCTGGAGAGGGGCTTGGGACAAGGGCCTGTAGGGACAGGCCAAGGGGAATGGCTTGAACCTGCCCGAGGGGAGACTGAGCTGAGCTCTTAGGCAGAAGCTCTTCCCTGTGAGGGTGCTGAGGCGCTGGCACAGGGTGCCCAGAGAAGCTGTGGCTGCCCCATCCCTGGCAGTGCTCAAGGCCAGGTTGGACACAGGGGCTTGGAGCAAGCTGCTCCAGTGGAAGGGGTCCCTGCCCATGGCAGGGGTTGGAGCTGGAGGAGCTTTAAGGACCCTTCAACCTAAACCAGTCTGGGATTCTGTGATGCTTACAAGAGGAAGAGGTTAAGCCTGAAATAACTGTGTATTCCTGTTACCACTCTGCATATGTAGGGGATTCAATTCCATTCCCAATGGCAGAGCAATGTCTCTATTCAAAAGCAAAAATCAGGACAATGCACATGCCAGGAGTTAAAACCAGTCCTGTTCAAAGAGAAACTAATTACAGTGTAAGTGTTGGTTTTTACCAGTGTGATTATGCTTTGACAGAATTTAAGTACACCAAAACCCAGCTACAGTGCTAAGAAAGGAAACTGAAGGCCAGCACCCCAACAAAACCAAACCAACCAGGCAGTGTGAGTGTTTCTGTAGATAAGAAAAACCCATCACCACCTCATCTAGTGTGAGGTGTCCCTGCCATTGGCATGGGAGTGGAACAAGGTGATCTTAAAGTCCTTTCCAACCCAAACCATTCTGTGACTCTATGTTCCTGCTCCCATGCTGCAAGTGAAGGATGACGTGGACTTACTGTACGGACTGTGGTTTGTGGGACTGGGGATAATGTAACTCACCTCCAACATGCTGAAAACAAAAAATTCCTTCAAATCTTCATTTTAACGGCAGCTGGCCTTTCAGCTTGTTTAAATCTCTGTAATCAGATATTATCCACAAGACAGTGGGCATCTGTACTCTGCTATGTGTATGCTCAACTGCAAGGCTCAATTAGGGAAGTCTAGCCGGTTTTCCCCTTGAGCTAGACTCCCCGTAAAGCCCCATTTCCATGTATATTAGTAGGAAGTACTAAGAAGCATTGTTTAGAATCATTAGCCTTAAAAAAAAAAAAAGTTAAAAATGAACAACTCTTCATACACGTTTTGGAGGTGAGAAGGAAATGAAGCATAGACAGACAGGGAGGAGGGAACATGATACTCCCAGAGAACCATGCTTCATATTTCTACTTGTTTTGAAATATTATCCAGCCAAAAAATGTGTTTTGTCTTGCTAATGACTGTGTATCACCTATAGGAACAAAACAAGCAGCTGTATGACAGCAAAGCCACTAAGGCTTAACTAAAGCTTCCAATATCAGTTCTTCAAAGGCAGCACACGTCGGAAGGGAAGAACAGACAACCCCAGACTGGTTTGGGTTGAAGGCACCTTAAAGCTCATCCAGTTCCAACCCCTGCCACAGGCAGGGACCCCTTCCACTGGAGCAGCTTGCTCCAAGCCCTGTGTCCAGCCTGGCCTTGAGCACTGCCAGGGATGGGGCAGCCACAGCTTCTCTGGGTACCCTGTGCCAGCGCCTCAGCACCCTCACAGTACCTTACAGGTAGCTCCATGTGGAAAGTGATTCCCATTTAACATCCCAGCACTGCTTACTGAAGTCAGAAGAGAACATCAACAACCTGTACCCTCCCCTCCACTGATGAGTGCACACAAGCACTATAGAAGCCATGGATCTGATATTTCAGTCCTTCATTTCCAGATTTGCTGAGGGGACCACACACCATCCCGGTGTTTTTATATCACAGTGATGGATACCACATGAAACCTCAAAGTAATGTTATCCCCAAAGAAAAAAGCTTTCTGTTATGCATCTTGCTAGGGGATAAGAAGAAAAGCAAGGAGAATCTTTTCAGCTGTGCTTGAAACTACTGACAGAATAAAACAGCACAAGGGACTGCACTGCCTTTTCTCAGGGCCTGTTTACTTCCACTGTTTAGTTGGCTAAGTTGAATTTCCATCAGGCAACACTTTTTACAGCATTGCTCAAAGATGTTCCTTTTTCTACTCCTGTATTTCTTTTCTTTTGCCAAGACTCTCCTCCCAAAACAACTGATTTGGACACCAGTTTAGAGCGCACATGGACCAGTGTTTCTGGGCTTTGAAACTGTGCTTTGCCAGTGCAAACCTCATGAAGTTCAACAAGGCTGACAAGAAACCTGGAAAGGGGCTTTGGGCAAGGGCCTGTAGGGCCAGGCCAAGGGGAATGGCTTGAACCTGCCCGAGGGGAGACTGAGATGAGCTCTTAGGCAGAAGCTCTTCCCTGTGAGGGTGCTGAGGCGCTGGCACAGGGTGCCCAGAGAAGCTGTGGCTGCCCCATCCCTGGCAGTGCTCAAGGCCAGGTTGGACACAGGGGCTTGGAGCAAGCTGCTCCAGTGGAAGGGGTCCCTGCCCATGGCAGGGGTTGGAACTGGATGAGCTTTAAGGTCCCTTCCAACCCAAACCAGTTGATTCTATGATGATTAATTCACCTCCTTCTAGTGAAGAGCGCTGCTTTTCAAACATCCTCCCCCTGCATCTCCCTACCCCTCTGAGAAGGGTTATGGGCCCATCATCTAGAAAATAAAACAGCACATACAAATAGTGCAATATTGTGGACATTTCCATAGTCTGTAGCTTGGGAAAGTCATCATCTTCAAGTATGCTTAACTTTTGTGAAGCTCTTAACTGGTTTTACGTAAATATGATATAGCATCCACCTCTTTCTTTGTAATTACAAAACTCCACTTACCATCTAACCATTAGCCCGAGCTCCATGAAGTTCTTCAGGTTAGGAAGAGTTTGCCGGAGATCTGGAGTACTCAGCCCATGTTGATATCTAAGCTATAGAAACAGGAAAAAGAAAGCCAAAATTAGCACTGCTTTCCAAATCCCACATTCCAATGCATATAACATTCTGGTCAGTTAATTTACTGGGTTTTCAAAGAAAGTGTAGGATAATCAAACAGTCCCCTTAAGGAAATGTCCCATTTAATACTCATAACCTCCTATTAGCAAAAGCCACCCACGAACAGGGAGAAAATAATCAATCTGACTGTTAAAGCTCATTACACCTTTTCCATTTCCTATCTGGAACAGGAGAACAGCCTCTCAGCTTAATAAAAACACAGCCATTAGGTGGAAAGACCCAATTTCAGCACGATGTTCTACATTCATTGACTCCAAACATGTATTTGTGTGCGTCACCCCTGAGCGCATCAATGTATGTTGGAATTAGTACAGTGATATCAACTGGTACAAATACATGTTGTCACATAACTGGTCTAAATCTGTTCCTTACAGAGTTTCCATCAACATTTAAACTGCTTCTATTATTCCCATAATTAAACCCAGCATTCATATACAATGAATGCAACTAAGAGAAAGGCTTCAAGCATTGACTGACTTTAAGCCAAGTATTAACTCCCGTGGTGGTGCAAACAGAAAGGAAAAGATTCCGTATCTGACACCACGCAAACTTGCTTTTACTCTCAGGTTATCAAATGAAGTACCCAACAAAACTGTCACTGCTGGTGGTTATAAACGGCTTAAATAAGAAGCTCCCCAACTAAAAATACCTCCTAAAGAAAGCACATGGAAGGGGAAAACTCTGCCTTTCAAGTGCGAATCCCAACACTTAGGGAAACTTTGCAGGGAAATTTATCCCTTGTGTGGTTAAAATATGACAACTAAAATATCCCTAAGTTCCTATATCTTTAAGACTAGCAGGATAAAGAGGAATCAGCATAATACACAGTTCTCAGCAGATAACACCCTCTAGAACAGCAGATATCACCCTCTAGAAGCCACAGCTGACCTCCACTGCACACATACAGTAGTAACTGCACAAACTGGATACTGAAGTAGTTACTGTAACATGGAACGACCACAGAATCATGGAATGGTTTAGGTTGGAAAGGACCTTAAAGCTCATCCAGTTCCAACCCCCTGCCACAGGCAGGAACACCTTCCACTAGAGCAGCTTGCTCCAATCCCCATCCACAATAATCCCATTCCAAGTTAAATCTTGTTTTTTCAGATCCCCACCTGTTTCCAGGACTGATGGCAGTGAGGTGCAAGCAAGAATCCTTCAAGTTAGAACGATTTCTGACCAAAAAAGACTCAAAAATTGGGAATGCTTTCCATGCTTTTCTGAGTTTGAGGAAGAAAAATAGCTTTGGAAGAAAATCAACCTCAGCACTGGTTTGTACAACAAGAGGCCATTTGTTACACAGGTTATTAGTTCCATATGGACCCAGCCAAGGCATATGGTGGGCTTGGATTCAGATTTGCTGCTGCAATGACAGAACCTGGATTAAGACAACCATCCAATATAAATTACTCTTCGATCACCACGTTCTCCTGATGGGATTACAGTGGATTTGGTTAACCAAAGCACGAGCCTGGGGGCAAAAGAAATAAACCAGCAAAACAAATCAAAACCATCACGTTGTCCCTCCCACTACAATCAAACATTCAGAGATGATTCCTTTTTATAGGCACTCTTAAATTCTAAGGTTTCATAGCATGAAAAGTGCTGGATTAAGGGATCGCTCCACTGCCAACAGCCAAGATCAGAGGAATGTATGTGAGATTCCTGTATCCAAACATGAACAAGACCACTGTTTCTGATACAATCCATTTACTTATTGCAAACACTAGAGATGCACGGTAAGCAAAGTTGGGATGTCAGGAAAATAATGTGATTTAACTTTATAAACCACATTCTATATTGGCTTCGTAACAGCTTAAAGCCAAAGCCATATTGTCTCATGTGTCTGTATCAACAGAAGATGATGATGATGCACTTACAAAACAGACATAGACGTAAACCCAGGAGCTGCTGAAAAACTCATCTGCCTTCTAGTGGCAGACAAAAAGCAGTTGAAGCACCGGAGCCATGAGTTATTTCCCAGGTTTTAGTCTGGTTCCTAAAATACCTCCCCATCAACGTGACAAGGTTAACTCCTACTTTGCAGTGGTCCCACCTACTTTGAAAGAGGAATCCCTCCACCTCTACTGAGTGACAGAACCCACGACACATGCAGCAAATACAAAATGGAAGCACCATAGAACCCCAGACTGGTTTGGGTTGAAGGGACCTTAAAGCTCCTCCAGCTCCAATCCCTGCCATGGGCAGGGACCCCTTCCACTGGAGCAGCTTGCTCCAAGCCCCTGTGTCCAACCTGGCCTTGAGCACTGCCAGGGATGGGGCAGCCACAGCTTCTCTGGGCACCCTGTGCCAGAGCCTCAGCACCCTCACAGGGAAGAGCTTCTGCCTAAGAGCTCATCTCAGTCTCCCCTCGGGCAGGTTCAAGCCATTCCCCTTGGCCTGGCCCTACAGGCCCTTGGCCCAGGCCCCTCTCCAGCTTTCCTGCAGCCCCTTTAGGCACTGGAAGGCTTCACCATTAGTAAGAACTGTGGGGTTTTTCCTCCCCAAAGCATAAAGCATTTCTCCTAACACCTTTCCTTCAGTTTAATATCTTTTAACAACCAATACCACTCATACAAGGATAGTTATTCCACCTCGTCCAATAATCAGCAAGACACAACAACAGCAATAACCCTTACCCGTGACCTGTGACAGTAGAATTCATGCAAGTGCCCTTTAACATCAAAATCAATTTTAAGACGAGGCAGATGTAGGGAGAAGACAGATGCTTTGCTCATGAGACTTGAAAAGGTGGGAAAAGAAAAGCAGGAGGTGACTGCTGCTGTCTGGATTCTCCCAAGAAACCGAGTTCAGATTTCATTTGTTGCTATTAAACATCACCCACTTCCATCCACCCCACGCTCAGCTTCCAAAGGAACCAAGTGCCATTTGCTAAAGCAGCGCTCTATTTAAAGATGAGATTGTTTCTTCAGGGTATTACAGGCCCAGACATCCATGGAAACACACGTTTTAATTTGAGGGAGCAAGTGGCCAAGACCTGTGCTCATGTTTATAACCCTGTATTCACCATGGGACTGTAAGTCATTAATGATGCTCAAGTAATAAAGTACTATTTGCACTTCCTTTTCAATATTCAGCTCCTATATGCAGCTTTGTTTTCCCAAGTGCTGTGTGAAACGTTACTCCATTGAGCAAAACACGTAGCTAACATTAATTGGAAAACAAGGAAGACATCAGACAGGAGTCCGAGTTTGCTCTTGTAGCAGTTATTAGCAACACTTACTCCATAGAAACAAGGTGTAGCAGAGGAGATCATAGAATCATAGAATGATTTAGGCTGGAAGGGACCTTAAAGCTCATCCAGTTCCAACCCCTGCCACGGGCAGGGACCCCTTCCACTGGAGCAGCTTGCTCCAAGCCCCTGTGTCCAACCTGGCCTTGAGCACTGCCAGGGATGGGGCAGCCACAGCTTCTCTGGGCACCCTGTGCCAGCGCCTCAGCACCCTAACAAGAAAGAACTTCCTCCTTATCTCCAACCTGAACTTCCCCTGTTTCAGTTTTAACCCGTTACCCCTTGTCCTACCACTACCGTCCCCGATGAAGAGTCCCTCTCCAGCATCCTTGTGGCCCCTTTCAGACAGGCATCATATTTTACAAACAGTTCAAACCAGAAGAACTTCAGGGCACTTGTTTCAGGAGAAAAATAATCTCACTACGTAATTTCTTTCAATTACACTGATTAACTCCTTTTACTCATCTGAAAGAGAAGATTCAAAGCTACATTTTACTGGGCTTTGTCACTCTGGCTTCTATGTTAACTAACAGCATTCGAAGTTATTTAATCAAAGATGTAACGAAGTAGCTACTCAAATGTAGCTTTAAAGTACATAGTCATGTTTCTCTAAGATTAAGGAAAACTCCACATTCATCCAACTTGATGACTTTCTTTACTTGTATCCCCAAACATCTGACGCTACAAATCCAGTGGGACAAAGTGAGCAACTTCAGCATTAGGAAAAGACATTGATAGGAGGACAGTGTTTAAACTATCAGTAACTGCCTAGACTGCTCCTGTAAAATCTGGGGGTTCTGTCCTCAAATTCAGGAAGTACCTGTAAGGAAGAATATGAGGGTGATCAGGGGACTGAAGCAGCTCCCGTATGAAGATAGGCTGAGAAAGTTGGGGCTGTTGAGCCTGGAGCAGAGCAGCTGCGTGGAGACCTCAGAGCAGCTTCCAGTGTCTGAAGGGGGCTACAAGGATGCTGGGGAGGGACTCTTCATCAGGGACTGCAGTGATAGGACAAGGGGTAACGGGTTAAAACTGAAACAGGGGAAGTTTAGATTGGATATAAGGAGGAAATTCTTTCCTGTGAGGGTGCTGAGGCACTGGAATGGGTTGCCCAAGGAAGCTGTGAATGCTCCATCCCTGGCAATGTTCAAGGCTAGGCTGGACAGAGCCTTGGGTGCCATGGTTTAGCATGAAGTGTCCCTGCCCATGGTGGGGGGGGGTGGAACTGGATGATCTTAAGGTCCTTTCCAACCCTAACTATTCTATGATTTTAAGAAAGAGGATATTAAGTTTATACTAAGGGCAACGCTACCTTTGCAGAAGATCAGCCTATCATACTAGGGGGTATTTAACATTACACTTGCTATTTATTCCAACATCACAGACTACCATAAAAGCTCCCAGAATCCCAGGTTGAAGGGACCTCAGGGATCATCTGCTCCAACCTTTCCAGGCACAGCATGACCTAGACTGGATGCCCAGCACCCTGTCCAGCCCAGTCTTAACAGTGTTCAGTGCTGGGGAGTCACCACTTCCCTGGGGAGATTATTCCAATGGATTATTGCTCCCATCATAATAAGTTTCCTCTTGTGTCCATTGGGAATCTCCCCAGCAGTCACTTGTGCCCATCACCCCTTGGCTTTTCCATAGGACTTCTTGTCAAAAGGGAGTCTCCAGCTTCACTGTAGACACCGTTTAACTCCTGGCACATGGGAATAAGGTCTCCCTGAGCCTTCCCTTCTCCAGGCTGAAGAGACACAGCTCTCTCAGCCTTGAGAGAAAACAAACTGTATTTAAGACAATGGTTCTCAAAATGAAAGGGGGATTTACTCTTAAAACTTGAATCAGCTTTCTAATACAGTGTTTAAACACTTAATTTCCATCAAAACCCATGAAAACTGTTCCAGCCAACACAACCACAGTATCACCTGTAGGTGAGGCACGACAAACCCCTTAACTCATAACAAGCCAGGCATAGCTGGTTTAGACTCTTTAGGAAGAGGAGGAAAAAGAAATACCATAGTATCATAGAATGGTTTGGGTTGGAAGGGATCTCAATAAAAGCACCCAGTACCTGCATTCCTTTCAGTGCAATGGCTTGAACTTCTACTGGAAGGAAGGTGTCAATTCTCAGCAGCAGCCAGTTCTAACTGGGTGTCTCTAAATCACTGCCATCCAAGCACCTTCTAAGTATTTATTTTGCCACCTAGACTGTTCTACTTAATTAAAATCACATCAGAAGACATAAAAGCTCAACACCTTCCTAAAGGCAACAGTTCCATGGTAAAACATCTATTCATCAAATCCTGATACTCACAGCAGCCTCATTTGTTAACTAAAATACAAACCTGCAAAGGTTCAGTTACTCTCCTATACAGCCCATAAGATAAGAAGGAATAGAACTATTTGAGTTTCCTAATAAGTTGCCTTTTAAAGAAGCCATTTAGTTATCCTTCTATTTCTGGAGAGTATCAGACTGCACCCAAGACCAAAATTAAGGCTCTTGCCACTAAGGAGCTGCCTCTTCAGAAGAAGAATGATATCCTGCATTTACATGCAAAGAAGAATAGCCCATTTCCTACACTAATTCCTGTAGCAGGATTTAATGACTAATGGTGCACAAGCACATACATTTACTCCCAGCCAGAAACCACAGAGTACCTGGACTGGAATATCCTTTTTTGAGGGAGCACAGAATAGCTCTAATTCTGACTTCATCTGTTCATCATTTAGCATATTCTTTCCCCAGCCCTATTCATCTTGGTCTAAGACATGTGGAAGCAGTCTCACAGCTCAACCTATGTTAATAAAGCTTAAAATACCAGCCCCTTTAATACATATTATGCCTAATATTGGAGCCTACATCCAAATTTGCCCTTATCATAGAATCATGGAATGGTTTGGGTTGGAAGGGACCGTACAGTTCTAATACTTCCCTTAGTCTCTACTGCAGGCGGATGGGTCCTTGGTGTTGCAGCTCTATCTCTACAAGTGGACTCAACCCACTACCACACTACGCACTGTTAAGGCAGTCAAAAGCAATCCTGCATCCTTTTCAGCTAAACAAGGAGTTTCTCTTGCTAGCATCAGGCATTTCAGAAGGCCATCTGCTCCCCAAATGTGAAAGCCTACAAACAAAAATAGAAGCGAGAGTGTTCTTTCAACCCAGTTTGGAGGGTTGGTTGGGAGCCAAGCATTTACATCAGGCTTTCAGAGGATGTCAACCGCTGGGAGAGAACTAGAAAAGGCAAGATTCAATCAAATGACATAGTTAATTGTTTTACAAGATCCTGGATGACTTCTCAGAGGCTGAAGGAGCATTGGCTGGCCTTCAGATGACTAAGCACTGCAATAATGAAAACAGAAAGCGTTGTTATAATGCCTGTTGCTATATAAACAACCTTGGGGGATCAGTGGAATAATGCCTGCTGTTATATACACAGTTGTGTGTGTTTATACCTTTTGGGGGAAATTAGACCATTTTAGATTATTTGCACTCTTCACATGTTGCTCGCCTTTGTTTTATTAAGGCTGGTGAGTTGTTCTCACTTAGATGGAGGGGGGGGTTACTGAATAACCCTCGAGCTGCAACATGTGCAAAAGGCACTGTGGTATCAATCAGTGCTTGAGATAGTGTATCTCAAAGCTAAACATGTCAAATTCATTGGCATTTTTCATATTTAAAAGGCTGCCAGAATGCATCTATCGCAGCTTGGAAGTAAATTTAACTAAGGGGATTTGTTTCAGTTTTTTAAGCTTCTTCACAGAATCATGGATTGGGTTGGAAGGAACCTTAAAGCTCATCCAGCTCCAATCCCTGCCATGGGCAGGGACCCCTTCCACTGGAGCAGCTTGCTCCAAGCCCCTGTGTCCAACCTGGCTTTGAGCACTGCCAGGGATGGGGCAGCCACAGCTTCTCTGGGCACCCTGTGCCAGCGCCTCAGCACCCTCACAGGGAAGAGCTTCTGCCTAAGAGCTCAGCTCAGTCTCCCCTCGGGCAGGTTCAAGCCATTCCCCTTGGCCTGGCCCTACAGGCCCTTGGCCCAGGCCCCTCTCCAGGTTCCCTGCAGCCCCTTTAGGCACTGGAGCTGCTCTCAGGTCTCCCCTTCAGGAGCCTTCTCTTGTCCAGGCTGCCCCAGCCCAGCTCTCTCAGCCTGGCTCCAGAGCAGAGCTGCTCCAGCCCTCGCAGCAGCTCCATGGCCTCCTCTGGACTCGCTCCAACAGCTCCACATCCCTCTTGAGCTGCTGCCCCAGGGCTGGACACTGAGGTCTTACACTTCTTACACTGTGATTGAAACACATCTTCCAAGTCCTCACTCTCGCTTTCAGAAGGAGCAAATAAAGAACTGCCACAAGCAGGGTCAGCCCTCAGCCAAACAAGAGGAAGTGCTCAAATACACAGCTATTTATATGGAAATGCTGACTTGAATCTTGCTATGCCAGCGCCTGCCTCCCTCTCCCAAGTGGATTTCCATGCTGTTCAGAGGTCCACCCTGTAAAGCAGATGTTTACTTTGCAATGCTTCTAAGAGTACTAAACTAACAAGAAAAACAAGTGACATCAACACCCTTGAAGACCCATGTTCTTCATTATTCCATAGGGCACACACGTTATAGTCCCTCGAGCTGACCCAATATGCTTAAAGCCTTCATTAGAGCTATGTTAAAGGACTCCCATTACAGTTTTGATTCAGCAATAACAAATAAGGCATACAAACAGAAACCAAAGCAGCGAGATAAGTCCATTCTGTGCCATCCTTCAAAGGCTGCTTAGAATCACTCTGTTAGTTTTGAAGCATGCTTAGCTCTAAACTAGCTTGATTTTCCTCCCATTTACAAGGTAGAGGCTATTAAAAGTAAGATATTTTTCCTCTTACTTTGATTTTTAGCAGTGATAACAAACAGCTGAGATGCTGCAAAGTCACTGGTCCAAGGCAGTCAATAGTACTGTTCGGAAATGCCAGTCTACACCATGGCTAAGTGTTTGCATGCAATAGGTCAGGATGGAGCTCTGATTCAGTTCGCACTGCATCAAATCCATCTGGTAACTTCTCATCACCGGTTCTTCCCACCCCTTTCCTCTCCTCTCATCCTGGAGAATTCCAACTCACTTCCATCTGAAAGGCAGGGGGAATTCACGCATGAAATCTAAGCATGGGAATGTTTCAGCAGTGACCAGGGGAACTACATTCTCCGCTGATAACAGATCTCATTCCCTTCTACCTCTTTCCATTTCCCTCTGACTTCTATTAAGCTGCTTTTTCCCTTCACATCCACCAACACACAAAGCCTGAGCACTACTCAAACCCACCAGCAGCCTGGATTCTCATGCTCAGCAACTCGTAATATTCTGCCAAAGGTTAATGAAGTAGTTTTCTTCTAATTATTAAAGCCGAAATGTGATAATAGGCACAGTTTAATACGGGGTTCTGGTTTCACAGCACTAGTGTTTATTGGAGATAGACCACAGGACGATAAAGGAAATAGGAGTACGTGTTTGAGTACATGCAGAACACGCTGCAGAACTGAACACTGAGATGAGCCAAAAGCTCTGTTTCCTCCAGGACTCTCTTGCTTGTATTTGTGAAACCCTTCCTGAGAGTAAATACAATATCCCTCTGGAGAGGTCTCAAACATCAGCTTCACTGAGGCTGGTCTCCCAGTAAGGACAAGGGAAAGCATCACCAGAGACTAAACCATACAGGGGTTAGTGAGGTTCTAAGAACAACCTCCACGGGCCCCTTTGCCCATGAAGGTGCCTCTCACATAGAAAAAGGACATTTAAGGCAATTTAGGAGACAGAGCAGTTACTGGCCTGAGAAAAGCTTCCCCTCTCATATAACTAAAACCATGTTTGCTGTTCAGCTCCAGTCTTGCTGCATTATGGCTTGATGAGATGAAACTGTACAGCACAAGCTTTCCAGGTTCAGGGCAGAACGTCTTGAAGCAGCTCGGTATCACAGAGTGATGTTTGTTGGATTATAATCACGGGCACAGATACTTCCTATGAGCTCATCCATCCTGAGCTTTGGTATTAAAGAAACTCATTACATCAGGCACAGAACCAAGGGTCAGATGTGCAAAAGGCAGGAATCAAGTAACCTTTTGTACCTCCTCCTTTAATGTGATGTTTCCTTTAAGCATTTAGCACCCCACGGCTAATTTTACAACACCTGAAGTGTGATTTTCACTTACATACAGCAAAAGGACAATCAGAAGTGCACAGGTAGGTGGAGAGCAGTCCCAAAGAAGGCTGAGGGATGGGACTGTCCCCTCTGCTATGGTGAGAGATCAGGGATGGGGCAGCCACAGCTTCTCTGGGCACCCTGTGCCAGTGCCTCAGCACCCTCACAGGGAACAACTTCTGCCTCAGATCCCATCTCTATCTCCCCTCTGGCAGGTTAAAGCCATCCATAGAATCACAGAATAGTTAGGGTTGGAAAGGACCTCAAGATCATCTAGTTCCAACCCCCCTGCCATGGGCAGGGACACCTCACACTAAACCATCCCACACAAGGCTTCATCCAACCTGGCCTTGAACACTGCCAGGGATGGAGCACTCACAGCTTCCTTGGGCAACCCATTCCAGTGCCTCATCACCCTTACAGTAAAGAACTTCCTCCTTAGATCCAATCTAAACTTCCCCTGTTTAAGTTTGAACCCGTTACCCCTTGTCCTGTCACTGCAGTCCCTGATGAAGAGTCCCTCCCCAGCATCCCTATAGGCCCCCTTCAGACACTGGAAGTTGCTCTGAGGTCTCCACGCAGCTTCTCTTCTCCAGGCTGAACAGCCCCAACTTCCTCAGCCTGGCTCCATACGGGAGGTGCTCCAGTCCCCTGCTCATCCTCGTGGCCTCCTCTGGACTTGTTCCAGCAGTTCCATGTCCTTTTTATGTTGAGGACACCAGAACTGCACACAATGCTCCAGGTGAGGTCTCACAAGAGCAGAGCAGAGGGACAAGATCATCTCCTTCGACCTGCTGGTCACACTCTTTTTGATGCAGCCCAGGATGCATTCCCCTTGTCCTGTCCTTACAGGCCCGTGTCCAAAGTCCCTCTCCAGGTTTTTTCACATATGGAAGACTGATTACTTTTGCTGGAGAACAACTCGCTCTAAACTCCAACCACAGCATATAATAACCCTGAAAGGCATTTATAGATGATTAAGTAGCTGTCATACCCAAAGCCTTCAAAGCAGGGTTTGTGCCCTGATGTGCCAAATCCGACGCATAGCGGGGTGAGAGAAACCCTGCTTCATGGAGCACAAAATGCACATATTAAACTATAACACAGAAGAACAAAGGATGGAGAAGCGAAAACAACAGAAGCATAGCAAAAAAAAAACCACCAAAAATAAACCCCCAAAGCCACAGTTTGGCATTTGCTCATGTCATTTTGATGCATTAAAGCCAAAGATACGCATTTTCACATCAATTTCCCCCCCATTAAGAGATGGCAACATGGCAGGAAGTGAGAAGGCTCCTGGAGGAAGAGACAGGCTCCCAAATGAGATCCAGGAGTTCCACAGGTGTTAACAGTTTGTATCTGAAAATCAAGCTTTGCCTCCAAAGCACACACTCAACTCATTAGGAACAATTACACACTACATCTTATCCCTACACTAACACTGTGTGCCATGGCTTGGTAACAGAATTCCCCCTCCCCTATCTCTTCCAATTTCAAATTGCAGTGCTTATATATACTACAAAGCAGTTGAAGTTGGCAAATCACACGTGTTTATGTCAGCTTTACTGTATCAGGAATCCATTTTTCCTTTTGATTACTGGATTTGGGGTCTATTTTAAACACATACTCAGTTGTTCTTTAAATAGCTTAGGCTGAAGAGCTAATGCAGAGAGATGATGACAGCCATGCGGTACACAAGTGATCTAACACACAGAGCATGCCTGCAAGGGGTGGTTCCCCAAAATCCTTATGGAGAAGGGGCTCTAGGCATGGCTGGTGATGCCAGATCTCCTGTATCTGCTCCAGAGGAGGCCACGAGGATGATCAGGGGCTGGAGCAGCTCCTATATGAAGACAGGCTGAGAACATTGGGGCTGTTGAGCCTGGAGCAGAGAAGCTGCGTGGAGACCTCAGAGCAGCTTCCAGTGTCTGAAGGGGGCTACAAGGATGCTGGAGAGGGGCTCTTCATCAGGGACTGCAGTGATAGGACAAGGGGTGATGGGTTCAAACTGAAACAGGAGAAGTTCAGGTTAGATATAAGGAGGAAGTTCTTTGCTGTTAGGGTGCTGAGGCACTGGAATGGGTTGCCCAGGGAAGTTGTGAGTGCTCCATCTCTGGCAATGCTCAATGCCAGGTTAGGCAGAGCCTTGGGTGCCACGGTTTAGTGTGAGGTGTCCCTGCCCATGGCAAGGGGGGGTTGGAACTGGATGATCTTTAGGTCCTTTCCAACCCAAACCATTCCCTGATTCTCTGTACAAGCATGGCCCAGGCTCAAGCTGCAGGTGAAAGCACAGCTTGGAAAAGCCAAGAACCTCCTCATCCACAGATAAAGTTCACCCTGGCCTTTTGGTGATCAGCACAGGTTGCCTATGAGCAAGGACAGACAGGCTTTCATCTGAATGAAAGGGTGACTGTTGTTACAGCTAATCCAGTCTCATTTCAACCTATTTTATCTTGGCATGGGTGATAGGAAAGGAAAAAAAAAGGAAAAGCTTCCAACAAGTTTGCAATAAACCATATGTAAATTCCCCAGTTCTAAATGACCTGGCCAAGTATCAGCCCATCGCTACCCTAGGAGACTTTCAGGAATGAAACCTCTCCTAATAGCTTTTGGCTCTACGCAGCTGGAGAAGGTATTCTGTGGTTTTTCAGGTGCAGTCCCTTCCTCTTACCATTAAAATGAATGCTTGGCACTTTACAAGATGGGGACTCGGCTCTGGCTTCAACCTGCGCTCTTTCAAGAACACTTTTTTCCCCATGCAGTTAAATTGGCCACAGATTCAGACAGTGCATTCTTTCTGAACTGTACGTTTTACGATGGGAGTTTAGGGGCCTCGTAAAAAGATGTAGTGTGCAAGTCACAGGATCCTGCACTCAGAGGGTCATAAGCACTGCCTCTGCACCGATACCCACAGAACGCTTAAAGACACTTCTGCTCCGTGGTGTTTATTGCCAAAACAAATGTGGAGCCCTAACGTTTCTGCTGTTCAGCTTCCCATGGAAAAGTTGAACCGTTCCGAGGGTAAAGTTGATATTCTTGCATGTTTGATACCTTAGCAGAGCCAGAAACTGAACATCTTGCCTCATTTCATGTTGAGGAGCTGAACTGCAGCTCAGTTCCTTACGTATGGTGCTAGTACATAAGCATTCAGCTTTCATTCTATTAAAGGTATCAGTATGACTGCAACCCAAACACATCCGGAAGTACTTTAGAATCATGAAATGGTTTGGGCTGGAAAGGACCTTAAGATCATCCAGTTCCAACCCCCCCTTGCCATGGGCAGGGACACCTCACACTAAACCATGCCCAACCTGACATTGAACACTGCCAGGGATGGAGCATTCACAGCTTCCTTGGGCAACCCATTCCAGTGCCTCACCACCCTAACAGAAAAGAACTTCCTTCTTATATCCAATCTAAACTTCCCCCGTTTCAGTTTTAACCTGTTACCCCTTGTCCTATCACTCTGCTTTTCTCCTGTGCTGCTGTGAATGTCACTTACCTCGTGCATCAGACAAGCAACTGAACCCAAAAGCATCATTCCCAGGGGATCAGCACTGGTTGATCAACATCTCCAACAGGTTGCATAGAGCACATAAATGTCGCCTGCCACCATGTGGACACAGCGACTGCGGACACGTAAAGGGAAGGCTAAACACAAGTTAGTTACTTGGATCTGTATCACAGCCATGTGAAAACAAACATCCCTGGGGGAGCTGACAGAAGATGCCTGGAGTGATGTTTTTCATGTCAAACAGTAAAGTTCATCTGTTGCTAATGACTGTCAGATGAAAGCAGAGCTATGCTTTGGCCAGGGCTGAGCAAATCATGCCAATGAGAGTGGGAGCATCAGCCTGACATCACTCAATAGCTGTCTGACAAAACAAATCAAGAGAAGCTCTGCCTTGTGAGGTTACTGTGAGCACACATTCAGCATGAACAAGGGAAACCACCCTTAACTCCTGCAGTGATGCCCGGGAAGGTCTGCTCTGAATGCCACCACTGCAGAGCCTCCTTGACAAACACCAGTGATGAACTGGGATAAGACGCATTCACTGCTTAAGCTTGGCTCTAGGAAATCAAATTCAGATTCAGAATTCAGATTCAGATTCAGAGCAGCCCTGAGAGAAGGACTTGGGGGTGCTGGTCGATGAGAAAATGAACATGAGCCGGCTGCAGTGTGCGCTCGCAGCCCAGAAAGCAACCGTATCCTGGGCTGCATCAAAAGGAGCGTGACCAGCAGGGCGAAGGAGGTGATCCTGCCCCTCTGCTCTGCTCTTGTGAGACCTCACCTGGAGCACTGTGTGCAGTTCTGGTGTCCTCAACATAAAAAGGACATGGAACTGCTGGAACAAGTCCAGAGGAAGCCACGAGGATGAGCAGGGGCTGGAGCACCTCCAGTATGAAAATAGGCGGAGGAAGTTGGGGCTGTTCAGCCTGGAGAAGAGAAGCTGCGTGGAGACCTCAGAGCAGCTTCCAATGTCTTGAAGGGGGCTACAAGGGTGCTGGGGAGGGACTCTTCATCAGGGATTGTAGTGACAGGACAAGGGGTAACGGGTTCAAACTGAAACAGGGGAAGTTTAGATTGGATCTAAGGAGGAAGTTCTTTACTGTGAGGGTGCTGAGGCACTGGAATGGGTTGCCCAGGGAGGTTGTGAGTGCTCCATCCCTGGCAGTGTTCAAGGCCAGGTTGGACCGAGCCTTGTGTGGGATGGTTTAGTGTGAGGTGTCCCTGCCCATGGCAGGGGGGTTGGAACTGGATGATCTTGAGGTCCTTTCCAACCCAAACCATTCTATGATTCTAAATCATCTGATCCTCAGAGTTGCAAATAAGATGATTGTCCCATGCAAGAAAATAGCTGCAGTAAAACCCCTTCTGATTGGGACGAGAAGTAACAAGCTCTACAGCTGTAACACAGTAACATCCCTCTCCAAGCAATCCTGCAACTGGATGAGGAATAGTACCTGTCAAATAGCATGCCGGAAAGAGCTTCTACAATACCCAAAGGAATTGGAAGTTTCATGAATAAGATGGTCATGCTCTCTTCAATGGCTATATATCACATATGCATGGGTTACAAATAATGATTAATACAGGGATAAAAATCATGTAATATCATCTTATACACAAGTTCAGGCCAGATATTCTCTGCTAGTGAGACCCTGTGTGTTCACTAAGGACCCAGTTCAAGAAGGGCTGTCACTAAAACCAAATCTCTTCATAGGTAAAGAAGAACACACGCTTAAGTCAGGCCCAAGCAATCAAGACTCCGAGAGTGAAGGTAAGAGACAGCAAAACAACCAACAATGCAGCAACAAAGCTTCTCGTTTCTACAGGCCTGAAATTTAAAGCCCATGAACCCTCGTCCCCCCAACACTCTAAGGTGGGCCAGAAACCCCTCCTGTGTGCTGGGCTGCACCCCCAGAGGGTGAGCAGCAGCTCAGGGAGGGGATCCTGCCCCTCTGCTGTGCAATGGGGAGACCCCCCCTGCAGCCCTGATCCAGCTCTGGGGCAGCAGCACAAGAGGGATGTGGAGCTGCTGGAGCGAGGCCAGAGGAGGCCATGGAGCTGCTGCGAGGGCTGGAGCAGCTCTGCTCTGGAGCCAGGCTGAGAGAGCTGGGCTGGGGCAGCCTGGACAAGAGAAGGCTCCTGAAGGGGAGACCTGAGAGCAGCTCCAGTGCCTAAAGGGGCTGCAGGGAACCTGGAGAGGGGCTTGGGCCAAGGGCCTGTAGGGCCAGGCCAAGGGGAATGGCTTGAACCTGCCCGAGGGGAGACTGAGCTGAGCTCTTAGGCAGAAGCTCTTCCCTGTGAGGGTGCTGAGGCGCTGGCACAGGGTGCCCAGAGAAGCTGTGGCTGCCCCATCCCTGGCAGTGCTCAAGGCCAGGCTGGACACAGGGGCTTGGAGCAAGCTGCTCCAGTGGAAGGGGTCCCTGCCCATGGCAGGGGTTGGAGCTGGATGAGCTTTAAGGTCCCTTCCAACCCAAACCATTCCATGATTCCATGTCCATGCTCTAGCTGAGCTGCGTGCCACATACATATGTTTAAAGCCGTAAGAACCGTTTCAGAGGTGCAGCTTGCCCATGCTGTGTGCTTGCTTCTCACCCACAAAAACCCCCTCACAACCTTCAGTGAGTCCCTAATATTCACTCACTGTAACGAGGTTTTCACCACGAATCTCAACTCCCCTGCTGTGAAAACCAATCCAAGAGATCATCTCATCCTCCTACTAAAGCCTCATCTTCCTCAGGTACTCCACACGCATCCATAACCTCGCAGCTGCAGGGTTTGTGGGGCCAGCTACCTATTGAATCATCTCCCAGTGCCTAAGGCTTTGGAGAGCAGAGTCATTCACTCCCATTTTTAGCAACTGTTTGGTGCTTCACCTTTGACAGCACTCTGGAATGACAGTGATTTTTGTTGTTGATGTTATGAGACAGAAGTCACTAATACCCCCTTATAAAAGCCAACACGTTTTGTATGTTCATTAGAGTCAAAGGGCTGAAATCATAACTGGAAATTTAAGGTCTTACCTAACGTTATCCAACTCGAAAAGCTGCTCTGTGAACGTCGGGAGGGATTCCATTTTACAAGTAGAAACTATGGGGATTGAAGCAATTTGTGCTCCCATACAGATGGAAGTGATTATGAACTCTCGGAATTAACACACATTGTTCAGACTTCGGAATGTAACAGCAAAGCAAGTTTCTCTACAGAAATGCTCTACCAAGCTAGCACTGAGCTGCTTTTTATTCCAGCTGGATTCTCCCGAGTGCAAGACGTGGTTTACATCGTTGTTATCCTGCTGGTTTACAAAACAGCACCAGCGTATCCCTAGAAGAGCTTTTACTGCAGTGATTTGAATTTCTATGAAGCCAGTCTCACTTCTTCCTTGCTCATTTTAATCCTTGCAGCCAGAATTCCAGGTAATTGGAAAGGAAAACAGAAATATAGGGATCTGGGAAGCAGGGAAGATTTTATGAACCCTTTCAAGTATTTAAGGTTTCTCTGGGCTCTTTGTATCTCACACAGAGCCATCAAGACTTGATGAATGAGTTGAAGGAGGTGATGGAGACCCAAGCTCTTCTCAGTGCTCCATTAGAGCCAGCACTGTTCCTCCTATGCAACCTCCAACCTTCCCACAGCACCCAGAGGGAATTGAGCAACTAATCCACATGATTCTCAACAAAATAAGTTGTAGGACTCGTGCTATGAATTAAGGCCAACACCTTGGGGCCTTAAAAGTACTCTCTCACAGGTTGTAATGGTCTAGAGGTAAGAAAGAGGCTGTTGCTCATTCTCCATCCAAATTTAGTTTCACACATTCATATGAACTAAGCATACAGAATCACAGAATCCCAGACTGGTTTGTGTTGGAAGGGTCCTTAAAGCTCATCCAGCTCCAACCCCTGCCATGGGCAGGGACCCCTTCCACTGGAGCAGCTTGCTCCAAGCCCCTGTGTCCAACCTGGCCTTGAACACTGCCAGGGATGGAGTAGATCTAGAAGCTTCTCTCAAAGCACCCTGAAGATCTTCTAAAAGCCACTCAAACCAAGCTCCAGCCTCCAAAGGAACACACGAAGGGTTCAATCTCAGGTTTTTAGATCAAGTGACCCCTAAGTACAGAAGTTTCTGATGTATTTCTCAATGTTATTTACCTGTTCTGCTCTCACAATGGCATTTCCCCTTGGCAGAACTACAAAAAGCTGCACTATTTACCCACAGATATCAAAACAAAGGTGACTACAACAGTTTATGTGGACTTCAGCAACGCTTCCCTGATTAAATAACATCGTAGAAGCCCCCCCTAAAATCCTGATTTACTTTTATGATGTTTTTCTATTCAACAGCATAAAATCTCAAGCATTAACATGTGAACCACTGGTGTTGCACAAACCACTTCAAAGCCCGGCCAAGGACTACTCCAGCTTCTACCAGCACCAGTGACCCCATGTAAATTTGGAAACTTTTAATACAAAGACATACTTAAAAGTCTTAATTTACTTTTATGAGTTTAAAGGCGTGCCAGGGAAGTCAGAAACCAACTGGAAGGACTTGGAAAGCACCACGGGTGAGTGAGCACGTGTTCAACTGCTCGGAGTCCTGTGGGAATAGGACAAACTGAAACAGGGGAAGTTCAAGTTGGAGATAAGGCAGAAGCTCTTCCCTGTGAGGGTGCTGAGGCGCTGGCACAGGGTGCCCAGAGAAGCTGTGGCTGCCCCATCCCTGGCAGTGCTCAAGGCCAGGTTGGACACAGGGGCTTGGAGCAAGCTGCTCCAGTGGAAGGGGTCCCTGCCCGTGGCACGGGTTGGAGCTGGATAAGCTTTAAGGTCCCTTCAACCCAAATCTATGATCCTAAGAGTTCCTCATCTCAGTCAAGGAAGAAGCACAAAGCACTTGCATCACACAATGGTACAGCAAGCTCCAGAATAGCAACCAAACCATGAAAGGCTGAAAAGCAAAGGGAGCAGCATCACGACTCAAGTGGCGGAATGAACTAATGTATTTACTTAAGGAGAGATTGAGGAAAGAATTGATTTGATAGTAATGGAGAGAGAAAGCTATCAAAGCCTTTGAAGGAAAGAGTATTTAATCCCTGTTTCTCACTAGTCTTCAAGTGTGAACAGCTGTCTGCCATTATTAATACCAGGAACAAAGAGGCTCAGTCTAAGTTATATTAACAGCCTGGTTAAGTGAATTTCCAAGATTAGCAGGACTTGATTAACTTCATCTTATAGTATTTTAGCCTTTAAGTCATTTCAGAGCCATTGGAGGTTATCTTCCAAAATACACTAAGCATGGGCATGATACCAGAAGTCTGGAAAACGGCAAATGCAATCCAAGCTTCAAAAACAACCACCACAAAGAGACCCAGAAGCTTGATTTCAATTTTGGGTAGGGAATAGGGGGGAAAAAAGACCGGTGGAAAAGAGAAGTGGAAAACCAACTAGAAACTAAGCACAAAAACGATATTTCATGAATAAAACTGTCAGAGCAATCTTATTTCAAGCCTTACAAACAGGTTAGAGGCTGAAATGTCAGTATTTCTGTTGGAATATAAATACATCTCTTGGCACTTCACGGTGTAACATGCTTGCAAGCAAGCTGGGGAAATGGGATATTGATGAAGTATGAATGAATCCAGAGCTAGCAAGTACTCTTTGGGTGTAGTTGAACAATGGCTCACTGCTGTAAATGGGAGTGCTAAAGAAGCTGGGCTCCAGCTGGGTTTAGGCTTTCCACCAGTTCCATTCAATACTTTTAGGTGAGCTGGACAGAGAATAGGCTCAGACGCAGAAAGAGCAGCTACTCTGGGCACCCTGTGCCAGCGCCTCAGCACCCTCACAGGGAAGAGCTTCTGCCTAAGAGCTCAGCTCAGTCTCCCCTCGGGCAGGTTCAAGCCATTCCCCTTGGCCTGGCCCTACAGGCCCTTGGCCCAAGCCCCTCTCCAGCTTTCCTGCAGCCCCTTTAGGCACTGGAGCTGCTCTAAGGTCTCCCCTTCAGGAGCCTTCTCCAGGCTGAACCAGGCCAGCTCTCAAATACAAGTTTATAAACTCTCAAGCATTTGTCAAAGTAAAGGATGATTTTCAAAGCACATGAAGAGGAAAGAAGGAAGGAGGATTAGAGGATTTCTTATGTTCTTTTACCATAAAAGCACACATTCGCAAGACTTAAACATAATCTGGAAAGTCTGATCCTAAGTACAGGGGTAGAATACTAGTTACGTTAGTAGTAGAGCAAATTAAAGGCACAGCAATGAGAATGACACATACGGATCCTCAAACATGCCGGAATACAAGTAACAGAAAACACAGACAACATTCAAACCAGTGCCTATGGACTCAGCACGTACTGTTTGCAAAGGAAAAGGTTCATTATCAGCTGGTGAGCCCTTCCCTAAGCACCACAGAAGAAAGTCTCAATCACAGAGGTGTAAGGTAAGTGAAGACAAGGGTTTGAAGAACATCTCCACTAATTCACAGATGCTCACCACACAGAAGAGCATCACAAGACAGCGGATGCACATTCATGACACACTGACACTAAGCACGCAGTAGGTAAGAGAAGAAGGAAAGCTCAGTGTACCCACCTGTGCTATGTTTTTGTTGAGAAGATACACTCCGTATTCAAACTGAAGCTTCTCCCCTCCTTTTGGATATAAAGGAAACCTGATGGGAAAGAAAACAAGGAAAACAAAAGCATTTAAGGTGAAATAATTCAGATGCTTAAATATGTCAAAGCCACAGACTCCTGTTCTCAGAAGGGGAAGACTTATAAAGCCTGCCTCCCTGACTTCTCCTGGGAACCCCCTTCATGGAATGAACTTGGGAATCCTCTGCAGCTCCAGTCACTCAGCCTTTTAAAGACTGATGTCAAAATTGAGCTAATGGATTACATTTTCTGAAGTATTTTAGGTTATTAAGAGATGCTTTATGACTCCTCCAGCGGTGCAACATTCCTCTCATGAAGTGAAGTTTAGAATGGTTTAGGTTGGAAAGGACCATAAGATCATACAGTTCCAACCCCCTGCCATGGGCAGGGACATCTCACACTAAACCATGGCACCCAAGGCTCTGTCCTACCTGGCCTTGAACACTGCCAGGGATGGGGCATTTATCACTTTGGGTAACCCGTGCCAGTGCTTCACCAGCCTTACAGTAAAGGACTTCCTTATATCACCACATAACACGAGACCCCACACTATTCCTCTGCAGTCAACTATTTCCATTTGCTTAGCTCATTTCTGAATAGGAGCAATCTTTTAAAGAAAGGAGTTGTCTTTTGATTTCTATTTTGTGACTGAATATGCACAAATCTCTTCATACACAGAAGACATCTGCAGGCTCGCTTTACCGTCACACTGGAACAAGGCTCAAAGAATGTAAGGGATGCTTTGTCTTTCAACAAGCTTCACCCATGCACCAAAGGCTTCAGTCAGTTACAGCATCAGAGGTCACTACAGCCCTTGCAAATATTGTCACAGAATCCCAGCCTGGTTTGGGTTGAAGGGACCTTAAAGCTCCTCCAGCTCCAACCCCTGCCATGGGCAGGGACCCCTTCCACTGGAGCAGCTTGCTCCAAGCCCCTGTGTCCAACCTGGCCTTGAGCACTGCCAGGGATGGGGCAGCCACAGCTTCTCTGGGCACCCTGTGCCAGCGCCTCAGCACCCTCACAGGGAAGAGCTTCTGCCTAAGAGCTCAGCTCAGTCTCCCCTCGGGCAGGTTCAAGCCATTCCCCTTGGCCTGGCCCTACAGGCCCTTGTCCCAAGCCCCTCTCCAGGTTCCCTGCAGCCCCTTTAGGCACTGGAGCTGCTCTCAGGTCTCCCCTTCAGGAGCCTTCTCTTCTCCAGGCTGCCCCAGCCCAGCTCTCTCAGCCTGGCTCCAGAGCAGAGCTGCTCCAGCCCTCGCAGCAGCTCCATGGCCTCCTCTGGTCTCAAATCAGCAGATTCAATGTTTACTTCTATTTAATAACTAAAGCATTTTGCCCAAACACCTGGATGCAGCCCAGCACTTGCAAAGGCAGCAGCACAGCTTATTCCTGTCTTCAGTGCTGCGTGTACCAGAGTCAAAACTTTCGTCCCTAAACTACTGAAACTGAGAGTCTGCATTGAAGAATGTGATTTTATATGTGTATTTTAGGAATCTTTAAGTGAAGTAGTTCTCATAAGCACCTTTAATACCCATACACTGCATTTCTTAGGATGGGCTTTTGACTGTTCCCTACCACCAGAGGCTGTGAGGTCACCGTGGGCAATGCAGTCATCTTGGTACAATCTAAAATGTACCTTTATGGGAACCACCCCATGAAATGAGCTTTTGCCTTTACAAGCACCGTATGTTCTGCAGCTTCTAATCAAGATCCTGAGCGTATTATCTGTGCACAGCCCACATTACATCAGAAACCAAAGTCTCCCTCAAACAGAAGATAACAAATAGAGGAGATCAGTATCTGCTAGAAACAACACACATCCTAAAGGGCTGCTTACACAAAGGGTATTTTATCATCAATCAGCCCCACAGTAGAGTACTTTTAAGGAGAATTATATAGAGCCATTAAAGCTAAAGGTTAACAGGTCATGATCACAGCAGATCAAATATTAAGACATCAGCTTCGAGTTTAAGGCTATTTTCATGCTCACTGGGTCACTGTGAGTTTGAGGGATATAAAAATCCCTGTGAATAGTCTATCTCTAGCTCACCTTGCTTAATAGAGCTATAAATCCAACTAGTTCCCCATGCAAGAGAAGAAAAGCTTTCCAAGTGAACACACGCTACAAAAATGCCACGAGGCATTATCCTAAGTGTAAAACCCCAATCAAAAGGAATTCATTTCAATATCTACAGTTACACTAAGGAGAAAGAGCAGGGCTTAGATTTAAAGATACCTCTACAATTAAAGAGTATAAAACGAACTCAAGCTTGACAATAAAAGCCCCATTAGGAACACAAGCCATGGTTCACTAGAAGATAGGATTTCATTGAGTCATTGGTAAAGGGAACCGTGTATTCTGTTGTTAAGCAGTGTAGAAAAAGAGGATAAAACCCTGGTTTACAGCTCTTGCCACCACCTCACACACAGTTTAAGTGGTAAAGACTAAGTTTTGTATTTAACACATTGCTCCCCCCCATCTTTGTTAATATTCCCATTCCTGCCCTCTAACTTCCACTAATGACACTTGAAAGCCTCTCAACTACATCCAGCCTCGTGTCAGCTTTCATAACATAACCATTTACATGAGAAACATCAGTGGATGTCTTTGTGCATGAGCATTTCTGACTCCAAGAACTACATTACCAGCTTCCACATCTCCTTTGTGTGTTATCTTGCTTGCCTGGTCACAAGCAATAAAATCCAGGGACACAAACCCCAGCATTTCATATAGTGCTGCACTGAGTATAATTGAATGCAATTTTAACTGCTGGCTCCCTATGTGAAACTCTTCTTGCCTGCTCTTTAGACAAGCATGGCTGTAAGCTAAATGTCTCAGGCATGCTGCTCTGCAGGGTTTTAGTTATGCTTGCTCAAAAAAAAAAACCCATCTGAAAACTACTATTTTAGTATTTTTATCATCATAAAGCACTCAGTAAAATGGAAAATGGCATCTGCTTGTTCACTGTGCAACATGCACCTTCCTTGTTCCCATTCTTGCCATGTTTGGGGGAAGCAAAAATCATTCAGCTCCTCTGAAACAGAACACTTCATCCAAGATAGTCAAATTCAAAGGAGTAAGAGTGATGTGTTTAGAGGAAAGTAGAAAAATACCGATACAGATGTCTGTTGTATGGTCACCAGAAGAGATCCCAGATTCATTTGTGTTGGAAGGGACCTTAAAGCTCCTCCAGTCCCAACCCCTGCCACGGGCAGGGACCCCTTCCACTGGAGCAGCTTGCTCCAAGCCCCTGTGTCCAACCTGGCCTTGAGCACTGCCAGGGATGGGGCAGCCACAGCTTCTCTGGGCACCCTGTGCCAGCGCCTCAGCACCCTCACAGGGAAGAGCTTCTGCCTAAGAGGCTCATCTCAATCTCAAATGAACTCTTCAGCTTAAACCTCATCAAAGAAAAACTGGCATGCAAGTCAGAAGGGAGCACGTTACAAACACCCAGTCAAGAATCTTTCCTCTTCCATACTCAATACTAATGCTAAATCAGATCTAAGTCACTAAATCACCCAATAGTCAAACCAGATTCTATTCTTAGCACTGAAATCCTGTTCTTTACACAACCGGATGCCACTAATCATGAGTAGTACTAAGAATAAAGAAGGGGTTTTGATGTACTGAGGTCAACTGATCTTCAGTCTACTTACACATAAGGAGGTTGTCTGATAGGCAACGGGTAAGCAAACAAGTACAAGCAGGTCAAGGCTTGGAGTACTGCTGATCTATGTATCCAAATACACCTACTAGTAAGAAACTCAAAGGAGAGAGACAAATCAAAGCGTGTCCTCATGTGTCAGAGTGCAGATTAGTGCAAGACTAAGAGGAAGAATCTCCCATTTCCTTGTGAACCACGGAGGCAAAAAGGGGTGAAAAGGAAAGAAATCCCAGCTAAGAGAAGTGTCAATATGGGTGTTATTTTACACCACAGACTCCACGTGGAAGTTTCTAGGGTATTAAACCTCATTAAACCATCCCCAAGGAGTTGTGAAAAGGAAAAAGGGAGGCAAAGGTTACGTGCTGTGTTCACCACAGTTACTAAGAAGGGAAAAATAACCTCAAGTCAGCCTCTGAAATGGAAAACAGGGCTGAAAGCCTACCTGTGTTTCAAGTTGAGTCTACAGAACCAGCACCCTGCCATCAGCAATGGGATTAGATGTGGAGTTCATCAAGGATTTTGCAACACTTCACAAATGCTGTTCTAAGATAGTCTGAGTATTTGCATAAGAAATAACATAATGATGGGTGTTGAGCTACAAGCACTCAACTACACCATCAACAGGACTGTTACTTTGGAATCAGTTTTTAATGACATTTTCTCCTAACATGGTATTCAGTCAAGTAGAACACATCTTAGACATAACACAACCTGTGAGAAACCAAACAGCGAAGTGACCTTACTACAGTAAATCACATTTTAAGGTTACAAAGACTGTAGACAAGGTACTAAATAGTCAACTCTGGTTTAAAAACCTTCCTAAAACAGAAATAGAACATATGCATTTCCAGTCAAGATGGAACTATTGGCAGCTCATTGCCATCATTTCCATTCCAGCTGAACCACAGAAGCATAGAATGGTTTGGGTTGGAAAGGACCTTAAAACCATCCAGTTCCAATGCCCTGCCATGGGCAGGGACCCCTTCCACTGGAGCAGCTTGCTCCAAGCCCCTGTGTCCAACCTGGCCTTGAGCACTGCCAGGGATGGGGCAGCCACAGCTTCTCTGGGCACCCTGTGCCAGCACCTCAGCACCTTCACAGGGAAGAGCTTCTGCCTTATATCCAACCTGAACTTCCCCTGTTGTCTGAACCCATCACCCCTTGTCCTACCACAACAGCCCCTGATGAAGAGTCCTTCATTAAGATGCAACAGAAATATCAGGGTTAAACCAAGGCAGATTTCAGTTCTCAGTCCAAGATGTATTCCTGAATCTGCCCAAGCACATCTGTGGTCTGGGGCGGCACAGGATGAGCAGACAGGAGGTTTGATGAATGCCTTTGCCACCTGTACCTGTCTGGGAGCCTGACAACACTTCTGCTGGAAGTAGATCCTATGGCATCTCTGCAGCAACCCAATCCAAAAGCTGCAAAGTGTCCCATGAGACCACCAACCATCGCTCCATGCTGCTGAAACTACCTGTTCATCCAGACACAAGTAGTTCATCCATAACAGCTACAGGCACAAAGAAGGCAAAGGTATCATCTCTAAGGCAAGTTTAAACCTCTCATCTCAGCCATAACACCTCCCCCTCTACATAAACTTCACTATTCCTTGATGCAGAAGATTGTCTAAATTACTTTCCAGTGTTGATTTCAGCCTTATTTTCTATGATTTAAGGTGTAACAAAGGAGATTATGCTCCTCTGCTGATGGAAGTCTGAGTAATCTCAGGAGAAGCTGGTAGAAAAAGCCTCTTGCAAGGCTTTTTTCATACTTACAGTTCAAGGTGAGGTGTCTCCAGCTTGACTCAATCTGGTTTGGTGTTTTATTTCCCCCTTATAAAAAGTATTAGTTACTACTTAATAAAAGAAAGGCTTGTAACCCAGCTCTTAGTGACCTGAATGTACACACTAAAGCATTGGTTTCGACAGGACAGCATAGGCAGGATGGCTGCTACTACAGCATCTCCAATCAAAACCTGTCTTTACACATAAATTGTGCTAAGTATTGTACTCTTACCACTAAGAACTCCTCTTTCTTACCTTTTCCAGCTGACCTTAGACAAGGACTTATCAGCCATTGAGATCTCATTTAACTTTATCTCTTCAACTAATCTTTAGCTGTTTTACACCGGAACCTCAGTGTTTGATGAACATGCAGTAAATCACTACAGGATTCTCAGTGCAGGCAGATGGGAACTGTTAGGAAAAGCTGAAAGAATCCTTATATTCCATCCATTTATTACAGACCTCAAGTATCTCTTCTGAATTCGAGTCCAAATACATTTATTGTTGTGTGCTGGGATTTATGGACTCCTCTGGATCCAGAAAAATCCCATATGGACCAATAGATTGGTGGCCCATTTTTATTGTCTATAACCGGCTGTCTTTAATACAAGCTATTTTTAAAGCCTAAGGAATTGCTTCATTTTTAACTGCTTTCACCTGCTTCTACTTTGGTATCCCACCATCTGGTTTAGATCTCTTCTTCTCTTCTTCTGTTCAGGCTTCTGCCATATCCCAAATTATATTAAAAGTCTCAAAGTTTAATCTCTCCTTCAGAAAGCTCTTTAGGGAAGAAGTCAGGAAAATAATGATTTTTGCACATCACAGCTAACTGTTTTCCACAGGCTGAAGTGTGGCACAAGTTAAATAGGATATTACATCCCCTTTGGCCAGTGTAAGTCAAATTCCAAATCTAGTTTGGAATTGTGTTAGAAAACCTTAATTTGTGAAGTGATGGAAAAGTTCAAAGACTGCTAATATACATGGCTTTGCAAGCTAAATTAACAGCAAGGACATTGCTGTTTTAAGAACACTTAATTATCCCAGAACCCCAGACTGGTTTGGATTGGAACCTTAAAGCTCATCCAGGTCCAACCCCTGCCACGGGCAGGGACCCCTGCCACTGGAGCAGCTTGCTCCAAGCCCCTGTGTCCAACCTGGCCTTGAGCACTGCCAGGGATGGGGCAGCCACAGCTTCTCTGGGCACCCTGTGCCAGCGCCTCAGCACCCTCACAGGGAAGAGCTTCTGCCTAAGAGCTCAGCTCAGTCTCCCCTCGGGCAGGTTCAAGCCATTCCCCTTGGCCTGGCCCTACAGGCCCTTGTCCCAAGCCCCTCTCCAGGTTCCCTGCAGCCCCTTTAGGCACTGGAGCTGCTCTCAGGTCTCCCCTTCAGGAGCCTTCTCTTGTCCAGGCTGCCCCAGCCCAGCTCTCTCAGCCTGGCTCCAGAGCAGAGCTGCTCCAGCCCTCGCAGCAGCTCCATGGCCTCCTCTGGCCTCGCTCCAGCAGCTCCACGTCCCTCTTGTGCTGCTGCCCCAGAGCTGGATCAGGGCTGCAGGGGGGGTCTCTCCAGAGCACAGCAGAGGGGCAGGATCCCCTCCCTGAGCTGCTGCTCACGCTCTGGGGGTGCAGCCCAGCACCCGGGGGGGGTTCTGGGCTCAACCGCTCACTGAATCCGGGTTATGGGGAGCTGCTCCTCACCCAGCACCCCAACTCCTTCTCCTCAGGCTGCTCCATCCGCTCTCCCCCAGCCTGTGTTTGTGCTGGGATTGCCCCAGCCCAGGGGCAAGACCTTGCCCTTGGCCCTGTTGAGCTCCATGAGGTTCATATGTTCCCACCTCTCCAGCCTGTCCAGGTCCCTCTGGATCCCATCCCTTCCCTCCAGTGTCACTGCACCACACAGCTCGGTGTCATCAGCAAACGTGCTGAGGGTGCTCAATCCTACTGTCCAGGTCTCCAACAAAGATATTCAACAGCTCCAAGCCCAATATTGGCCCCTGAGGAACACTGCTCATCACTGGCCTCCACTTGGACATCAAGACATTACCTATTCACTGAAGATCACAAACTCAGTCCACTGACTAAATGAAGCCAGTACCACCATATCTGAAGCACCTTTGCAACTTCCTGCCCAACTTCATGCCCTGGATTTGCATCAGAACAAACACGCTGTGGTTTTCTCCTTCACTCCTTATTTCCAAGGCCAATAAGCAGGATGGCTGCAGGGAGATGACTGCAGAGCAAGACTTGGCAGAATGCAGCTGAAACCCAATTATTCACTCTTGTACAGATAAAGAGCTGATGCATTTCTGTGCCTGTAGCAGTCACTGGTGTGATAGCAGAGTCATCTGTCAGATGTGGGGAACAACTGTGCCTCACACAACACTACCAAGAACCAGGGGAGTCTAGAGAATGATGGATTTCAAGCTTAAGCCCATGGATAGGACACCCTGTATGAGGACAGAACTAAATGGCCCAAACCAGATAAGATAATGACCTGAAAAAGTCACAAGTTCTTGCTTGATAGGGCTGAAGTATGAGGAGTGGACAAGAACACGGTCTAAACATTTACTGAAGTTTGAGATGTTTCAACCTCAGCCCTTATGGGGGTCTGCGAGGGGGGCAGGCAGGGGTGGAAGGAGCTGGTGTCTTCCCTCCAACACAAACCACATCCTGTTTGCTCACTGTAAAGGAATGTTGTATCCGCAGAAAGCTTCTGTTATTTAATAGTGTTGGGACTTTCCTGCATCAGAAGAACACAAACCTTAAAAGCCTTTTTTAAGTGAGAAGGGCTCCCGTTGTTCAAGCCAGGTCACTTGAAATCACTACTCCCAAGGATGTTTCCAAGGGGGTATTAGGAAAAGTAGTCTGATGAAGAACAGGCACAAGAATACCCAACACTCCAACAGATGAGCAAAGCACATGGAATCATGGAATCCCAGACTGGTTTGTGTTAGAAGGGATCTCAAAGTTCATGAAGTTCCAACCCCTGCCACAGGCAGGGACCCCTTCCACTGGAGCAGCTTGCTCCAAGCCCCTGTGTCCAACCTGGCCTTGAGCACTGCCAGGGATGGGGCAGCCACAGCTTCTCTGGGCACCCTGGGCCAGCGCCTCAGCACCCTCACAGGGAAGAGCTTCTGCCTAAGAGCTCAGCTCAGTCTCCCCTCGGGCAGGTTCAAGCCATTCCCCTTGGCCTGGCCCTACAGGCCCTTGCCCAAAGCCCCTTTCCAGCTTTCTTGTCAGCCTTGTTGACCTCCATGAGTTTTGCAGCAGCAATGTCCAGCTTCAAAGCCCATCTCCTTAAATAAGCTGTCCCACAGCTGTACGAGCTTCCGAGCAGAGGCTGGCACTGATGTTACATAGCAGACAAGCAGCTTGAATGCCTGTTGGAAAGAACACAACTAAAATGCAATGGTAGGAAACTGCCATCACCACCACACTTCTCAACTACACAGCTGCAACACAATACTTCTCATACCCTTTTTAGATCAAGCTACCAAATGACGGTGGAGGCCACAAGCTGACTTTAAGGTGCCCAGTTGCCTACAAGGAAGAGCTAACCAGTCTGCCAGCCATCAGCATGCTTGGAAGAGTGTTAAACTAAGAAGCTAAGATCCCCACCTGATGAGCAAGGCTGAAATCAAATGGAAAAGCAGGATTACAAGCGTGCACTTTGCTTTGTTACTGCTGAGATTAAAACATGGGGATGAATCACAAGTCACAATTCAGATCTGGTTACTACATGGGTTTTAGTAACTGGAGAGAAACTTGTAAAACAAACTTGATGACAAAAATACTGACTGCCAAGGGGAAAAATACCCCATATCCTGATTCAAGCTTTACACAACACAAAGAGAATTAGTTTATTGGGAAAGGAATACGTATTGGCAGTTTAACTTTATGGAATGTTTTTTCTAAATGCCTATCTGAATAGCTCAAGATGATGATAATGCAAAGCAGAAGCACTGCCATCTTATTCACAAGTGTAACGGCTGTGACATGGCTCTTGGAGAACCTACAATAGCTTTGATATGTACAGGCTGGATAGAGGGAAAAGAAAGCACAAAGGCAGTTTTGGATAAGATAGCCAGCAACAGAGACAAGAGGATATCATTACAGAATCATACTAGACCACGTTACCCAAAGCTCTGTCCAACCTGGCCTCGAACACTGCCAGGGACGGGGCAGCCACGGCTTCTCTGGGCACCCTGTGCATGCGCCTCAGCACCCTCATAGGGAAAAGCCTTTTCCTTATCTCCAACCTAAACCTCCCCTGTTTCAGTCTGAACCCATCACCCCTTGTCCTGTCACTACAGTCCCTGATGAAAAGTCCCTCTCCAGCATCCTTGCAGCCCCCTTCAGACACTGGAAGCTGCTCTGAGGTCTCCACGCAGCTTCTCTTCTCCAGGCTCAACAGCCCCAATGTTCTCAGCCTGGCTCCATACGGGAGCTGCTTCAGCCCCTGATCATCCTCGCGGCCTCCTCTGGACTTGCTCCAACAGCTCCACGTCCTTCTTATGTTGAGGACACCAGAACTGCTTCAGCAATTAATGTTTTCAAACACCTCCAGAACACAACTAGCAATCCATGGAGTGAGTAACACTGATGGCCTTTAGTAGATGATACGTTTTCATGACACATCCCAGCTTGAATTCAAGGCCTGCCACATACAAACCATCACAAGGAAGGACTATCTGTGAGGACAGAGCAGACAACCCCCCTATCACAGCTTTACATCTCCCTGCCACTGAAGGCTTGTTTTTAACTAGAGGACACTTTACACAGGTCAAGTCCTTGCTTCTTGAGCAATGAAGTAATGCTTAGAGAAATCATCTCAGCAGGAGTCTAGTGCTCCAGTGGGAGTGAATTAAGACTCATATGTCTTCACAGAAACATTTCTCAGCTGTAGATGTCTGGGGTCAGTGGTCTCATCTACTGCACTAACCAAAATCAGCTTTCTCAGCCTGGGCCAGGAGCATGTAAAAGCTCCTAGTTCCCAGAACCAGTGTTAACAGCATCTAAATCCATTCAAGAACACCTGATGTAATCCTTAATCTGCACACAGTAATATTTGCTGACCCAAGAAAGGCAAAAGCATTGTTTTGATGCTCAAGAATAAAACGAGCCAGGATTCTAGCTGAGTAGCCTCAAGAATGTGGGATGTAATAATGCAGTTCAAGATAAGTTCATGGCAACAAGCATTCTTTGAGCAACACTTTACACACACTCCATCTACCACAAAGACTCAACGTTGCTTTGACAGCTATTAGATTTCTCAGCAAACCATCTCCCTCCATCTGATTGGAGTTTGCCAAGATTCCTTCCCCAAGCTGCCATTGTGTTATCTCAGCTCAAGTACCAAACATGATTAAAGACTTCGAGTGAGTTGGAAGATGTTAATGGCAGGGAAAAGTTACTCTTCACTTGCTTGTGTTAGATGGCTTTGTGGTAAGTGGCTTATCTGTTACCAGCCACAAAGCAATAACCACCTTAGTACTGTGGTTGTAAGTCTACTACAGCTGAAACTCTGATTTTCACACTCATTGGTGCAGGAGCAAGGCCATGGTAGCAGGGATAGCTTTTCAACTACACTCATTCCACAAGTGGTTTCAAACACACCGAAACTATCCATATGCCTGTTCAGCAACACTCATCACCACTTATTCACCAATCCAGCTTGAATTGAATTGAAGGACAACACATTGAGGAAGGTAATTTGGAAGAAGTCTTGATCTCTTTGCTTTACTCATAGAATCCCAGACTGGTTTGTGCTGGACGGGGCCTCAAAGCTCCTCCAGTCCCAACCACTGCCATTGGCAGGGACCCCTTCCCCTGGAGCAGCTTGCTCCAAGCCCCTGTGTCCAACCTGGCCTTGAACACTGCCAGGGATGGGGCAGCCACAGCTTCTCTGGGCACCCTGGGCCAGCGCCTCAGCACCCTCACAGGGAAGAGCTTCTGCCTAAGAGCTCAGCTCAGTCTCCCCTCGGGCAGGTTCAAGCCATTCCCCTTGGCCTGGCCCTACAGGCCCTTGTCCAAAGCCCCTCTCTACCACTCATCACTCTAATTCCTACGTTTACTAACAATAGAAGGTTTTCAGACAGGACAAGCAGCAGCATGATTTAGAAAGCTATTTCGTGATTAAATGAGCATTCTCCTCTTTAATATTCAACTGGCAGGTTGTAGAAATGTTATATGACATCTCAATTACAAGAAGTAGGAACAGCGCATAGCTTTGAAGTCAGAGATGCCCAAAGGCTCCCAAACAGATGACATGAGTGTGCTCCGCTGTACTCACATTATAACTAATGAGGAGACTGATAGGATTTGAAGAGATTCAGTAGCTTCCAGCCAGAAACATGCAGGCATTGACTCTGTGAGATGTTTAGCTTCTATCAGCACTGAATGAAGACTACATGAGAAATACTACAACAATAACAGCAACACCAGAGTCTGCCTCCCTCCAGACACAACAATCGTTATTTTGCTCTAAACTCTAAGCTATTCTCTATTTAAAATCTGGGAGCAGACTACCAGAAGCATTAAATGCAGGGCTTGACAAACAGTGTCAAAACATATCATTGATAGTTTAATCTCAGCATTCTTTCTGTGTTTATGAGGCTGTGATGAAGTGTGAGACTTCAGCTTTGCAAGAATGATGCCAAAGAATGTAGGTGGTTTATCCAGCAAACATGTTTGTTTGTCAATGGAGGGAGGAACACGCTGTTGTCTCAAGTAGCTATATGTTGTCTCAAGTAGATTCTATGATTCTCATAGAATCATAGAATGGTTTGGGCTGGAAAGGACCTTAAGATCACCCAGTTCCAAGCCCCCTGCCATGGGCAGGGACACCTCACACTAAACGATGACACCCAAGGCTCTGTCCAACCTGGCCTTGAACACTGCCAGGGATGGAGCATTCACAGCTTCCTTGGGCAACCCATTCCAGTGCCTCAGCACCCTCACAGTAAAGAACTTCTTCCTTATCTCTAACCTGAACTTCCCCTGGTTAAGTTTTGACCATTCACCCCTTGTCTTATCACTGCAGTCCCTGATGAAGAGTCCCTCTCCAGCATCCTTGTAGCCCCCTTCAGACACTGGAAGCTGCTCTGAGGTCTCCAAAGAGCTTAGAAGCTCTTAATATGGACCTCAGGGCAACCCTGGAGTCCAAAAGAAGTATAAAGCCAAGAAAAACGTTTAACCCAGTCAATAATCAGTTTTACTACAACACATAACATGCAGAAGAGAGAAAACCTCACTGCAGTTGCTCAACAGCTGAGGCTGGAGTTTGAAAAGCTGCTAAATGGCAGTTGACTGAAAGGAAGACATTTACTAATGGCTGTTAATTGCTGTGTTCAATTCAGTTCAGGAGCAGGTGAGAAACATGAGCTATTAGCCTGGAATGAAAAGTGCAAGTTAAGCCTTTGGAGGTTTTCTATAGCTAGCCAAGTCCTTGGAGAGATGGGGGGACTGACTCTCCAAAAGCCGGGAACAGAAGATCTCAGCAGGAGCTAATCCTGAATAAAGTGTTGCAGAACACAAGGAAATGGCCCCAAAGGGATTCAGAGACTTAGCTAAAAACTTTCTCCTTTGCAGAAACCTATTGTGAAATGAAACATTAAGTCAAGAGGGGTTGGGAGGCTACGGCCTGAAGGACTAAACCTTCCAATCTGTCTCAGACAACAGGAAATTGGTTTAATCTTTCCTACACCCACACACAGGCAGCTCCACTCCTCTGAAATCTATTTTCCAGATAGAATCACAGAATGGTTTGGGCTGGAAAGGACCTCAAGATCATCCAGTTCCAACCCCCCCTGCCATGGCCAGGGACACTTCACACTAAACCATGGTACCCAAGGCTCTGTCCAACCTGGCCTTGAACACCACCAGGGATGGAGCATTCACCACTTCTCTGGGCAACCCATTCCAGTGCCTCAGCACCCTCACAGTAAAGAACTTCTTCCTTGTAACCAATCTAAACTTACCCTGGTTAAGTTTGAACCCATTACCCCTTGTCCTATCACTACAGTCCCTAATGAAGAGTCCCTCCCCAGCATCCTTATAGGCCCCTTTCATACAGGGGAAGCTGCTCTGAGGTCTCCACGCAGCTTCTCTTCTCCAGGCTGAACAGCCCCAACTTCCTCAGCCTGGCTCCATACAGGAGCTGCTCCAGTCCCTGATCATCCTCGTGGCCTCCTCTGGACTTGTTCCAACAGCTCCATGTCCTTTTCATGTTGAAGACACCAGAACTGCACACAATGCTCCAGGTGAGGTCTCATAAGAGCAGAGACAGAAATGGTCTAAGAACAGGAAAGAGTTTGATCATATGCAAGGAGAACTACACTGAAGCAAACCAGATTCATGGTAAGTTGCCCAGGAAGTGTTTGGACAAGTTCTTAAAATGGTATCAGAATTCATTTGTAAGACACCATTCTATAGTCTTATTTCATTGTGTCAGAACAGGAAGACCTCAGCGAGTTCAACTCAAGGGTCTGCTTGCCAATGGTCACTAAGCTTCAAAGAGAAATCAGACACTTCCAGGCATCCCGATCCTGTTAGCTGTGCACAATAAGACCCTTCCAACTTGATTTGGACCATTAAGAATTAATGTAATACTTTGATTGCATATTTCCAAAGAGAAGAGGGGTTCCGTGTCACACACGGCTCCCCTCCATAAATGTATTTCCCCTCAGCCATTTCCTTTTCTCCTTTTTCAAACCTTTCCTATGGAATAACAAAGTTCCTGACCCTGTCACCATCCACACACACACAGGATCAGACCTGGCCTTGACAGATGGTCAGCAGCGAGTTCCTTTGAATTCTGTGGTTTCAGGCTTTAAAGTAATGCTTAACCAACAATTGCAGCTACTTTCACACTACAGCACACAGGTGCAAAGACAGTGGGAAAGAGGCAAAGTGCCAAAACACAGGAGAAAGGATGTGGAGAGTGAATTTAAGGACAGCAGGACCCTGTTTCCTAGTAGCATAACAATAACAATAGCATAGCTACATGTTGAAAGACAATGACTATAGAACAAGTTAAACACTCCTCATTGAGCATTAAGTTGATTTATAGTAGGGAACAGCTTACACTGCTCTTTTTCAGTTGATTAAAATCCTCTGTGTTAAAACAAAGTATTAATTTTACTAGGTTTTAGATCACAGAGTCCCAGACTGGTTTGGGTTGGAAGGGAGCTTAAAACTTATCCAGTTCCAACCCCTGCCACAGGCAGGACACCTTCCACTAGGGCAGATTGCTCCAAGTCACTGTGTCCAGCCTGGCCTTGAGCACTGCCAGGGATGGAGCAGCCAGTTTCTCCTGTGCCAGTGCCTCACCACCCTCACTGTAAAAAACTTCTTCCTTAGATCTAACCTGAACTTCCCCTGTTTCAGTTTGAACCCATCACCCCTTGTCCTGTCACTCCAGTCCCTGATGCAGAGTCCCTCCCCAGCATCCTTGTAGGCCCCTTCAGATACTGGAAGCTGCTCTGAGGTCTCTGCACAGCTTCTCTGCTCCAGGCTGAACAGCACCAACTTTCTCAGCCTGTCAAGCAGTAATAACTTCAAACTCTGTGTCCTTTCAGACTACCCAGAACTGTTCAAGGGGGTTTTGCTGTTTTCATAAAGGACATAAGCATATTTATAACATACTTACTCTCGCTCTTTCTCCGTCAGTTTGTCATTGATGTTGTCCTTTATTGTAGACCGGGAGCCCTTGTGGATTATTGGATACCTGAGTGGCACTTGTAAGAAGTAGGATATCATTGATACTAAGTGTGCAGTGTAGCCCAGGGCAACAGCAATGCTTCCATCATCTTTTGCTGTCAAGAACAAAAAGATTCCATTATTTAAATAATCAACTGAATCCAAGTGTAGGCTGAGTGCAAGTTCATCATAGAATGGTTTGGGTTGGAAAGGACCTCAAGATCACCCAGTTCCAACCCCCTGTCATGGCCAGGGACACCTCACACTAAACCATGGCACCCAAGGCTCTGTCCAACCTGGACTTGAACACCGCCAGGGATGGAGCACTCACAACCTCCCTGGGCAACCCATTCCAGCGCCTCACCACCCTCACAGGGAAGAGCTTCTGCCTTATCTCCAACCTGAACTTCCCCTGTTTGAACCCACCACCCCTTGTCTTATCACCGCAGTCCCTGATGAAGAGTCCCTCTCCAGCATCCTTGTAGGCCCCTTCAGATATTATTGCTCAGAGAACGACACAATAATGAAGCTGTCAGAAGTTATAACTTAAGAAGAGGTTCAAGACTGAAATTTAGGCTGTTTTACAGTTGCTTGCACTTCACTGCATTTGCCTCTTCCATTAAAGAGCAATATAAAATGGGGGATAACTTGTTCTCCTTCCAATTTTCCACTTTTCAAAGCTAAAAATGACTCTTCAACACTTGCTGAGCAGGGGAGGGTGGAGAAGAAATGGGAAAAGCAATACAAAATCCCCAAGACAAAACTGAAGCCTCAAGCTTTCTGCATGTCTGAGATGGAGCTGACATGTATGACCGGGGTCAGGGAAAACTGCATTCCTCCAAGCTCCATTCATTAGTGAGATCAGTTGGAGAGACACCAACCCCAGGGTATGAGATCCTTCTCTGCCAATAACTGCAAGAACTTAGATTAACCCATTGGTTTAAAGTATCATTTCCAATTGGATATTTAAGATTGCAACCTTAAAGTTTCACCTGAGGGGGAATACACACAGGTCTGGCAATTCAAATTACAGCCTTCAGCCTCTGAGGGCTTTTTTCCTTTCTGTTTGCTCTATTTTAGTTCTTTGTAAGTAACCACACCAATACAAACAATGTGAGAATCACCCTTCCTAAGGCACAAGGGCGTCCTGTGAAATCGGCTGTACAGAGGACCCTCCAAGAAGCTTACAGTGATGTTCAGCCACAACTACGAAATCATACTGGGCTGAGAGCATAACTTAGGATCATAGACTGGCTTGGGTTGAAAAGGACCTTAAGATGATCCAGTTCCACCACCCTGCCATAGGTTGCTCCAAGAGCCTTCCACCAGAGCAGCTTGCTCCAAGCCTCTGTGTCCAACCTGGCCTTGAGCACTGCCAGGGATGGGGCAGCCACAGCTTTCCTGGGCACCCTGTGCCAGCGCCTCAGCACCCTCATGCAGTCACCTGTACAACTGTTACTCAGAAAGGTATATTACAGATTTGCTTCTGCAACAGGATGACTACAGTTAAACTAGAAGCTGACTTCTAAAATACTCCACATACTCCAGCTTTAAAGTCTTCCTTATGCAAGATATGTATTTGGTAAGCTCACCAGCAGCTACAGCAAACTGAATGGGGATTCATGCATGATGTCCCATCCAGGTTTATGGACTGCCAGTAGCCACAACGGAATTTTAGGTCAGACAAGTATTATCCAGCATCCCTCCATTTGGAAGGCACGTCTGGAAACTGCATAGTCCTACCACCCTGCTCAGTGTAGGATCAGCTACAGCAGGCTGTGCAAGACTGCATCCCATTGGGTTCTGAGCATCCCCAAGGATGGAGACTCCAGATGGAAACTCTGGAGCCTCTCTGGGTAACTTGATCCAGTGTCCCAGTATTGAGTGTTGGAATACTGAGGTACTTTTCTAAGTGTCAACAGTAACCCCCTTTGTACTAGGAATTAGGAATGAATAATGCGTAAGTTTACTTCTAGTCCCTTTACAGTCAGGTATTTGCATCTTAAGCCATCCCTATCAGTTTACTTAATTCCATGAAGTTCAGCAGCAGCGTCAACTGTAACAACTGAATTAAGAACATGCAGCTACCTTGAAAGTCTTCAGAATTAGGAAGCTTGACTCCACAAACAAAGTAATCCTTTTGATCATTCTGCAAGGTTAAAAACCAACAATGAGAATGGAACAGGAACACCCAGAACACAGAAACCTGCCCAGAAAACCCATCACAACAAAGCATTATTTAAGAGAAGAAACTAAATATTCAACTAAACTCAGAGTGAGTTTGTATTTTAGTCCATCCTTTATATAATATAGAAATAAATGCTATATAGAAAAAGGGAGAGCGTCATCTTAATTCAGTATATAAAGGTTTTGGAGCTCTACTTTGACATCTGTTTATGTGCACTCCTTTGCAGTTCAGCTAGCTTACTGTCAGGGTTACTTTATATCATGGTAAACAGAATGGAAAGCATCCATTAAAATACAGCTATTCTGCTCTTGTAGTGGAGACTGAGATGTTGGCATAAGTCCTCCCCCACCCCCGTAAATCCCAATCCAGGGACCAAATCCAAGGAAAAGCTGCGAAAAACCAGCACGAGTGAAGAGCAAGTTTCATCATGAATAAAACATGGTATTTGCTCGCAGTGCAATAAATAGGAGGCTCATTTCCCATCAAGCATAAGGTCAAAACCATACCAGATCAATGGGGTAGATGTAGGAGAGCTCTGACAGCAGTTGCTTGCATCGAATAGTCTGCTGGGCATGTGTCTTCAGAAACAGTTCTCTTTGGGGAAAGAGATCCCAAACCCATTAGCTTCTACAACAAGTAAAGGCATCAAGCCATCATATTCCTTCTGCATCTTCCCAAGCGTCTCCTCCCCTCTCCCCAAAAAGCAAGGTTATTCCACCCCAATAAAAATAGAGAACACAAAGGTAACTTTGCATTTTCAGTTGTACCTCATATAAGCATATCTTGCCTATGACAATTAATTTCTAAAGCTCTGTTAGACTCTGTTAGACCATAATCTACACATGCAACCAAGTATCTTGTTCTCTTCTAGACTTGCCACTCTCAATTATTACTTTAGATACCTACAAATCATAGCAGATATGTCTGAACAGAGGTTTTCGGGTGACACTGGGAAGAATTTGGTGCCAGGAGCCAAATGGCCTGCTCTCAAGCTTGTATTTCCTTTCCAAGAGCAGAAAAGGCATCGGTCCTGTTACCTCTTGGCAGTGCATTCCTTTCTTAATTCATGCAGGGATTCATTGTGCTCTTGAAGTTTCTGGTATTCACTCTCAAATGCATTTCCTAAACATGAGGAATCGGGGAAAAAATAATAGTATCAGATATTTTCTTGGCTATCTGAAGTTTTAAAAATGTAGATACTGACACAAATGTTGGCAATAACCCTCCACTTACTTTTAGATGCCTGTTTTCCATGTGATGCTGCCAACAAGGGAACGACAGTCGAGGAGGAGCACCTCTCCACGCATTACACACCGTTCACCAGCCAAATACACCCAATTCATTCTTCTTTGACACCTGCTCCCCTCATGTCCACAGTAGTGGAGAAATTCATAGGATCCCAGACTGGTTTGGGTTGGAAGGGACCTTAAAGCTCATCCAGTCCCAACCCCTGCCACGGGCAGGGACCCCTGCCACTGGAGCAGCTTGCTCCAAGCCCCTGTGTCCAACCTGGCCTTGAGCACTGCCAGGGATGGGGCAGCCACAGCTTCTCTGGGCACCCTGTGCCAGCGCCTCAGCACCCTCACAGGGAAGAGCTTCTGCCTAAGAGCTCAGCTCAGTCTCCCCTCGGGCAGGTTCAAGCCATTCCCCTTGGCCTGGCCCTACAGGCCCTTGTCCCAAGCCCCTCTCCAGCTTTCCTGTAACCCCTTTAGGCACTGGAGCTGCTCTCAGGTCTCCCCTTCAGGAGCCTTCTCTTGTCCAGGCTGCCCCAGCCCAGCTCTCTCAGCCTGGCTCCAGAGCAGAGCTGCTCCAGCCCTCGCAGCAGCTCCATGGCCTCCTCTGGACTCACTCGAATGGGCCTACAGGCCCTTGTAAAAAGCCCCTCTCCAGCTTTCTTCAGAGGCAGAAGTAAGTGATGAAACCCCCTAATTTTTAGTAGTGATTAATTATTGTAGACTCAACTAGGTTTTAAAAGCCCTGGAAGACGATCAAACATCCCTGTAGCTTGGTCTCTTGTGAGCTCCAAAGAGACACTGACAGATTTTACCACTATAGGACACTTCCCCAGTAAAAGGAAGCACCAAGACAACTGAGCACATCACCTTTCACTTACATTATAAGCTATTAAGAGGGATATTTGTCTTCTAACATTTAAAATGGGATCCTAATCACAGGTATGATAACATCTCTTATGACATGGTAATGTGCCTGCATCAAGGTGCTGTTTACTGTCTTACAGTGCAGGTCTTCTAATTTTCCCATTACAGTTTAATTAAGCACTGATATAACATTGCTTTAGAGATGTGTCATGGTAAGAAGCTCTTTAGAAACAGGAGAACACAATCTCTTGCTGAGGATTCATTACAACACAGATGGTGAAGAGATTGGATCTGGCTGAAAACTTCAGGGAAATTAAAACAGAAGTAAGTTAGATCCAGGTAAAAAAAACAGCCTAAAACAGCACCTTCATGTTGGTGACCATGACCATCAGCAAGGCTACTACTCTTCTGATCAGTGGATTATGGGTATCTGCATAGCAGCAGTTTTACACTTACCTCTGTCATGCAAAGTACTTTTTTCCTTATGCAATAAGGCTACTTCTTGACCAAGGGCTTTCTTCTGCCTCTCCAGTTCATTGCGTAGCACCAGGATCTTCAGCTGTAAACATTCACTCTCCTTTTTCTGTTGGAAGAAAAGCACATTTTAAACAATAAAGCAGTTTTTCTGCACACAAACAGTTCCATAAAAGGGGTGACAGGATAGGAGAGGAGGGAAAAAATAGGACAAGACCAGTGTCTGCCAGAGTTCATAGATTACCACAGGCCCTAAGCATTTTGCTGCTTTGGAAGGAGAGAAACTCAGCTGCGTCCTCCTCTGGGATGCATCGCCTCTGCTCTGATTGTGGAAGAGTGGCTGGAAAGCTGCTCATGGAAAAGGACCTAGGGGTCCTGATTAATGGACCTGAACATGACTTTGTGCCCAGGCAGCCAAGAAGCCAACAGCATCCTGGCCTGTATCAGCACCAGTGCGGCAGCAGGGCCACAGAAGGGATCACCTAGCTCCGGCCTGGAATCTACCTCACAGTAGTAAAGTAACTTCACATCCCATGTTTGCCCATTCCTGGACAAGGCACCAGCCTCATGTCAGTGAGGACAAATATAATGAAGTCACAGAATCACAGAGTGGTTTGGGCTGGAAAGGACCTTGAGATCATCCAGTTCCAACCCCCCTGCCATGGCCAGGGACACCTCACACTAAACCATCCCACCCAAGGCTCTGTCCAACCTGGCCTTGAACGCTGCCAGGGATGAAGCATTCACAACTTCCCTGGGCAACCCATTCCAGTGCCTCACCACCCTCACAGTAAAGAACTTCTTCCTTATATCTAACCTGAACTTCCCCTGTTTCAGTTTGAACCCATCACCCCTTGTCCTATCACTCCAGTCCCTGATGAAGAGTCCCACCCCCAGCATCCTTGCAGCCCCCTTCAGACACTGGAAGCTGCTCTGAGGTCTCCACGCAGCTTCTCTGCTCCAGGATCAACAGCCCCAGTGTTCTCAGCCTGGCTCCATATGGGAGCTGCTCCAGTCCCTTGATCATCCTCGTGGCCTCCTCTGGACTTGTTCCAACAGCTCCATGTCTGTCTTATGCTGAGGACACCAGAACTGCACACAGCCACTTTGAGTCCCTCTTGTTCTGTCACCTCACTGCTTGCACCTGAGCTCAACCTTTGTGGGCAGAAAGCAGGAACTAGTGCGAGTACATGCTTTTGGAGAGGGGAAGAGGACAGGCAAAACAAACTGTCAAAAGCTATTGTGAGATCTAACACAATTCCTGCTTAAAATGAATATGTCACTTGAGTGACAGCTTCTGCAGGAACTGTGTTCACCCAAAGGGAGCAGGGTGCAAAAAGATACTGGCAATAGACTCACCTCCCTCTAAATCCATCACAGGTTCCTGTCAAGATTTATCTAAATCATTCCAAGTTTGGTTCTCCTGATCAACCTCTCCTGTGCACTGCGCTGTATTCAGGCTTTTACAGTTTCAAAGCAGTTATAGAAAATGAAGGTGGAAATAGGATAAACAGTCTATTAACAGCCACAAATCTCAAATCCATTCAATTCTACTTCTCCGAGGAGTTCTCATTTGAAATGACAGGTTTAAAGATAGACTTTCAAGTGTGAAGAAAAACAAGCTTACGGTCAAAACACCAGCCAGATGCTCGAGCTAGCCTGTAGAATAAGGTTTTAAATACCCAAACTCACCAGTTCATTGCTTGTAGATGTACATCTCAGCTTCTCTTCAATCTCCCTTCCTATTTTCTGAACAGTTACCTGAGTCTGTTTAATTGCACACTGGGCTCTGTGAAGCCTATGAGGAAAAGAGAAGATAGGGCTGAAGTACAGATTCCCCAACACATGATGAATGCATCAGCTGCTTTAAACCCAGCAGCAGTAACATGAATGCAGATGTCAGCTTCCAGTTAGAACTGAAGCATTAGAGGAGGAATCATCACATGAAGGAGTATCCAAAGCAAACCAGCAAGTGTCTAAATATGATCAACCACCAAATCTCCTTTTCGTTCGTTAAATACAATAGAAGCTGATAAGCAAAGCTGTAGGTGACAGAGAAGACAATCATGACATGAAATCTCCATAATCAAGTTCTAACACTGTTAATATCAAGACACAACAGTTACCATGGGCACTGTTATAGCCCAGCTTTAAAAAGTGCAAATATCGTTTAGATAACACACAGTTGCCCAGGCCAAGAGCACGGAACACCCTTTAGTATCTCCCTATATCCTATGGACCCTTCTGCAACAGAAATGGGGGTTTCTGAGTTGAACTATGCTTGAAGAGTGAAAGATGAGGACTGTTCCTGATCTAACCCTGACTTCAGGGTGAAAAGGAAACTGATCATTTACCTTATTTACAAGGAAAAAGAAACCAGGCAGAGGAAAGCAGTGGCAAAACCTGGCCTAAGAGAGGCATTAAAGTTAATATGGAATAGAAATTAATGTATTCACTAAATAAAATGAGAACTCGTCTGCAGACAATGTCTTTTAAGGCACGCACACCCAGGCTAACTCCTCCCAGTCACAGTTTTCACTATTAATGGCTTCTCCTTTTGTAAGGATACTCTTCAGACAACCTCGCTGCTGGGATAAGAACATAACTAAGGTCTAATGAGAACAGCAAAACCCCGAACAGGTATCCTACCATATGGTGTCAGTGCTTTGCCAGGCTGATGCCATGAAAAGGCCAAGCTTGTTTCAATGACCATCACAATTCACCCAAAATGAAACCCTGTCTCTTCATGGAAATGCTTAATTCTACTAAAGTAAGGCCACACTTTTACTGTTAGCCAAGGACCAAAGCACAAGAGCACACAGAAGAGGCTACACAGCTCCTTCCTTCTACACTCTTTAATCTCTTCCAGATTTATTAGCATCATTATTCAAAGGTTTTGACTAATGGTTTTTAATGGTATGTATGCAGCTAGACCAGGCTACACGCTTCAAATGTGAGTAACCACAAAGCATTACTACTTCTCACAGCACCTCCCCTCAGCATCCCAACTTAATGGCACACATTACATCTCAGTTCATTCAGTGTGAGAACAGTGGCTCAGCAAGCTAATACACAGCAAAGAGATGATACATGGGCAACAGGGAACAAACAGTGGTAGTAACATTCATAGAGTCATGGATTGGGTTGGAAGGGAGCTTAAAGCTCACCCAGTCCCAACCCCTGCCACGGGCAGGGACCCCTTCCACTGGAGCAGCTTGCTCCAAGCCCCTGTGTCCAACCTGGCCTTGAGCACTGCCAGGGATGGGGCAGCCACAGCTTCTCTGGGCACCCTGTGCCAGCGCCTCAGCACCCTCACAGGGAAGAGCTTCTGCCTAAGAGCTCAGCTCAGTCTCCCCTCGGGCAGATTAAAGCCATTCCCCTCGGCCTGTCACTAATTTCTTCTACCCATGCCCAAGTATAAGGGACAAACATCAACTCAGACTGACTCCTCAAAACAGTACACGGTTTAGAACACTTCAGTTAATCTGTATCTAAAGGTCTATTCCTAACCTATACAGGCTGCTACACAAAATAATTCAGCAATCAAGCCTGGTTTTAATAAGAAACTATTTTCTTTTTAAGCCAAACATCATCCAATCAATTGTATAATATAAAGAACAAAACCATCAGTTAAACTTGGCTGCCTTGATGCCAAATAACACCATTTACAGTACAAGACAAAAAACTTACTGATACTGGTTGACGCAATCCCAGTACATTTACTGTTGTTCCAAGAACTTTAAAAAGGTAACAGTAAGATAATGATCACATCCAAAGTTAACCCTTCCAAGATTAAAACTTTTAGGGATTCATGTCACAAAAGCAGCAGCTACCAACAAAAATCTCCCTTTTCCAGCCAAAAAGGTCCCCACATGGAAATCTTTGGTTATCCAACAACAGGAATGCAAACTAAGTGATGGGATCATCAGCAAAAGGGGAATGGCTTGAACCTGCCCGAGGGGAGACTGAGATGAGCTCTTAGGCAGAAGCTCTTCCCTGTGAGGGTGCTGAGGCGCTGGCACAGGGTGCCCAGAGAAGCTGTGGCTGCCCCATCCCTGGCAGTGCTCAAGGCCAGGTTGGACACAGGGGCTTGGAGCAAGCTGCTCCAGTGGAAAGGGTCCCTGCCATCGTTTCTGCATGCACAAGACACAGTGTGGTGGGGGCAGTTATGACTGTACCCATGAATGGAGATCAAGTTGAGGCCATAAATCTACATTAATATATATACGTAGTGAATAGAGAGAAATTTCATTGCTAACTGACCACAGATTTTTCCCCATTTTTAGTTTGAATGCAAGTCCAGCACTACAGCCTACAGTTGGCACAATGTGTGCTTTGAATACAGTCTGGATTGTTTTAGTACTTGACAACAATCAGCCAACTGATGGCATAACCAATGTGCTATCAGCCAATGCAGGATTCTTCCTACATTGTTCAAGAGGGCTATTTTTATTATTTCTTATTAAAATTAGCACTTCCATAGCACTTCAAGAGCTAATTCAGGGCTTTAAGAGGCCACTGGCTTGCTACCAGACTTCCTTCAGCGGTCAGGAAAGCCAAGCCAGTGAGAGCAGAGCCTCAAGCCTTCTTCAAGGGACAGCTTAGCCAACAGTGTCGTCACCCTGGGTCAGCAGGCTGCTCTGGTGGCTCTGCAGCTCACAGCCATTGTCAGCCAGCACCAGAGTAACAAGAACATTAAGTGGGACAGATTTACTGCTGCTGGGGGCCCTCGGGAGCTGCTGTGCAATGGTCCAACCTCAGGTGAGTTTGCTGCTGCCTGGGAAAGAACTGGAAAGCAAAGCAGGCATTAACATTCCTTATAACTCTCAGAGATTGGAGGTGGAGATGCATGAAGCTGCTGTTCTATTTTCATTCTCTTATTACCTTCTTTTCTGAGGTGGGGAGATTAAGAGGAAACAAGATACTCTCCCTTCCTTTGGAAGTTTAAGGGGATAGATACAAACCCATTATAACCCATTTATAGTACTGTAAGCCAAGACCAACAAAGGTTGCATCCCTACTTGATGTAGGAAGACCCAGTAGGTAAAGTTTCAGCATCTCTCCACATGCTAGATCCCAAGTAGCTGGAATTTGGACTATTTGGGGTAATTCTTCAAGGCTTTTTAAGTTTGACAGAACTATTTCCTTCCCCCACTAAAAACCCCCTACTTCCTACCTTGGCTGTAAGATTTAAAGCAATTCTAGTATATGATGCTCTGCCAATCAATTCAACCCGGGTACTGACTTGGAAGGGAAAAAGAACTTGCCATGGTTTGGACTTCCTCACCATTAATATAGGATTTCTTTGCAATACCACCCGTGTCTTGTTTGCAAGAAGGAGCAGGCTTCCTGACTTCCCAAGCTTCCACAATGCAGTGGTCCAACACAACTTGACTTTATAACTGGGGAATGGGCTGTAACAACACATTTGCTCTCTTTCAGCTTTGCAGTGTTCGAAGGTTCAGCTGAAGCACTTTCCTTTAGGAAACATGCTGTATCCTGCAACTGAGATATCCCTCTTGGCCATGAATTAGTCCGGTGATTTACTAGTTTATACAGCAAGTTCATTCCTGGCTGCAGTCCTCATAAACCTGAAAGCTGGATGTAGTGACAGTTGTGCCTATTAAGCTAACATATGCTTAGATTTACATTAATGAAAGACTCTCAGCTTTATTGGACATTTGATACAGGATTTTGTACTTCTATCACACACTCCAAATAGCTCTTTGCTTCTATCAGACACATCTGGATCGCTCATGGACACAACTTTTAAGCCATAAATACATCCATTAATTACAGCAGTCCCATACTCCAGCTACTTCTCACAAGAGAAATAAACTCCTATGCTTGCAGTTGCCAGAACAACCGTAGTTTACAATGAGCCTAAATTTAAACTGAGAATTACTACCAGGGATTTAGAAGAGAGAACAGAACACTTCTGGCAATAAGTAAGATGTAGGATCCTAGACGGAAAATACCCAAACCTATTATTAAAGAAGTAATCCAAGACTTTCCTATTAAATATAAAAAATGGAACATACATTACTTTGTATCAGCCCAGCAATGAGATTATGGCGAGTGCCAGCCAGCTATAACATACTTCTAACACAGCCCTTTAAACCATCATTTGCTACATCTGCTTTCCCACAAGAACAAGTTAAAGCTCCTGATCTTCCACTCCCTTTCCCAATTTCCTCAGCAACCCACAGCTCCAATTTGTTAAAAGGTGAGAGAAGACAGGAGGGAGTAAGAGGAGAAGAAAATGCAAGTCTGACTTGTTCATTTATGGCATTAAAACTCAACGAGAGCCAGTGCTGTGAGAAACTCAAACAAGAAGTGCTGCTGGAGCACAGGCATCCTTCCACACAGGTTTGAGTCTTACATGTGTAAGATGCCAATGAAGCTTCTCGAGAATCAAATCCATGTGGACACCTCAGCACTGGATGCTCTGAGCTAAGTGTAAATGGAGAAGGAAAGGACCAAACACATCTGGCAGGCTGGCAGCAGGGGAGGTCCTGGCCTCCTGCATGAGGAGCTACCTAGTAGATAGATCACCTTCAACACACACAGGGCAGGAATGGAAGAGGAGTCTTTATGTGAAGAACAAACCATGTTTTGCAGAAATGAAGTCACAAAACCTGAGCTGTCTCTAACCCTCTTATTCCAAGTCACAGATGGGACTCCAGTGCTGGGGTGGGTTTACAGCTTGACCTTTTTAACCCAAAGAACAGATGTATTTGTGTCAAATAACAAAAGGAAGCTGCTTGTTGTTCTTTATACTGGTGCTTCCCACTTTGTGATAAGTCAGGGCAACAGACAGAATCACATTCAAGACAGTCTACATAGTACAAAGGTAAGTTACATGCAAATCCAATTCCCAAAGGGCATAAACATGTGAGGATTTAGGACAAGAGGAAATGGCCTCAAGCTGCACCAGGGCAGGTTTAGATGGAGCTGAGGAACAATTCCTGCCCCAGAGGGTGCTCAGGCATTGGAACAGGCTGCCCAGGGCAGGGCTGCAGGCACTGTCCCTGCAAGTGTTCACACCCCATGGAGACGAGGCCTCAGTGCCATGGGGCAGAGGTGGCCTGGGCAGTGCTGGGAATGGTTGGACTGGATGAGCTTAAAGGGCTTTTCCAACCTGGTTGATTCTACGACTGATGTTCTCATTGAACATCACTTCATTGATACAGTCTTTCATGCACCAGCACAAATAAAGCAGAATAAAGCTGTTTATGAAGTCCTGCACAGCTCTGTGTGATTCCTCTTTTAAACAGAGCTCTGAACCCAGATTCAATTGAGAGCTAGCAATGTGCCTATCATGCTTAGGCTAAAGATCTGCCACCATAAAGGTGTTTCATTCCATATGGTGTACTAGGAAAGCTGAAGACAAATGCAGCAGCAGCAGACTGCTAACCCTGCAGTTAACATACAAAACCTCCACCTCTCTCCCATGCTTCACGGACTGTTTCAACTTGCTGTGACCCATGTCATTCTCTTCTACAGATCTGGGCAAAAGTCAGGCTTGTAAACTGACTCTTGTGATGACTGATTAGCCTCAGTTTCCATACAGCTTTGCACCACACAAGTGAAATGCCTGGGAGCAGATTTGTACATAATGTCTGATTCCACAGATAAATATCCCTAAGGAACCTCTTCAGAAAATGCAGATCCCAGTTTCCATCCCAGGAAGACACCACCCCACGATTCCAACCCCCCTGGTTTTTAGGCCAAGAAGAGATGACACTTGCTGTAGTGTTCATCAATGTGAGTGCCGCTTATTGAAGCATACAGAGGCACTCAAGAGGTCCCATTACAGTTCGTGTTTATTTGTGTTGGCTTCAGGCCACCTGGGGTTTCATGTCCGAAGCCAAGGGGATGCCTGCCTTGTCTTGGCTGCTTAAACAGTACGAAGAGCCAAGTCTTCCAGGTGGAAATGCTTCCTAGCTTAGAAATATCCAGGCTGGCCATTGCAGGAAAACAATCACAGTTATCACTAGCAAAAGGGAGTTTTAGCAGAGGAACTTACTGATTTAAAAGCACAAGCCAGGCTAAGAGGAATCCTACTGCCCATTCCAAGCTTGAGATGGTGTATTGCCCATATCTGCTGGGAGAGGGTGGTGGCAGCAACAGGATTAAAGTCTGAAAGTCTGCAATTTGGCTGCTGAGATACTCATAGGAAAAACTAAGAGCAAGGCACTGCTTCATCAAAGGTGACATCCTTTTCCTGCCACACACAAGTGCCATCTTCTCAGCATGTGGCACTGTTCCTACTGTATGAACATCCATAACTACAGTGTTTAGAAAGGTGCTGGTGGCATTTACAAGTTGGGAACCTTTGTGAAGAAAGGACAGCAAAGGGAAAAGCTACAAATGAAAGACCTGGCAGTGCATATTTTGACATAAAAATTAAACTAAGCTTTCCTACCTCCTTTTATCTCTATGCAAGAACCAGCAGGCTGAAAGGAATAGGGTAGAGAAGAGCCACACTCTATTTCCATGCAGTCAGAACTGCAGAGGCTGGAGGCTGAATCCCACCCACTGCACAGCCTCACTTCTTTCATGGAGATGAGAATGAGAAGAGAGAAATTTCAGGGAAGCTCAAGTCAGAATAGCTTGGCATGACTCACCTATGGGTTTATCATCATAGAACCCCAGACTGGTTTGGGTTGAAAGGACCTTAAAGCTCATCCAGATCCAATCCCCTGCCATGGGCAGGGACCCCTTCCACTGGAGCAGCTTGCTCCAAGCCCTTGTATCCAAGCTGGCCTTGAGCACTGCCAGGGATGGGGCAGATGCTGTACAACCTGCACAGTCAGAGAACAGCTGAGAGCATCTTCTTTTCCTGCACCAGAACTGCACACAATGCTCTAAGTGGGGTCTCAGAAGAGCAGAGTAGAGGGGAAGGATCACCTCCTTCAACCTCCTGGTCACATCCCTTCTGATGCAGCCCAGGATACAACCCAAATGCTTTCAATTTGCACTTAGTGGCTGGCTAAAAAGAACAAGCTTGCCATTCATGTTGCTGAAGGAATGGTTAAACCACAGAGAATGCAGTTTTTGACTGAAGAGAGAAAAACATAGGAAACAAACCTTCAAAGGGGCATGTTTCACTAATTCTTTGAGCACTCTGTCTGCAGGCAGAATTTGGGAGGATTTGAGGCACTCACATACATAGAAGCACAAAAACTAATAGCAGGTGACTTGCTCTGTCACAATACCATGAGAAGCTGTTATCATAGAATCATAGAATAGTTAGGGTTGGAAAGGACCTCAAGATCATCCAGTTCCAACCCCCCTGCCATAGGCAGGGACACCTCACACTAAACCATCCCACCCAAGGCTCTGTCCAACCTGGACTTGAACACTGCCAGGGATGGAGCACTCACAGCTTCCTTGGGCAACCCATTCCAGTGCCTCAGCACCCTCACAGGAAAGAATTTCCTCCTTAGACCCAATCTAAACTTCCCCTGTTTAAGTTTGAACCCATTACCCCTTGTCCTGTCACTACAGTCCCTGATGAAGAGTCCCTCCCCAGCATCCCTATAGGCCCCCTTCAGACACTGGAAGGTGCTCTGAGGTCTCCACGCAGCTTCTCTTCTCCAGGCTCAACAGCCCCAACTTCCTCAGCCTGGCTCCATACGGGAGGTGCTCCAGCCCCTGCTCATCCTCGTGGCCTCCTCTGGACTTGTTCCAGCAGTTCCATGTCCTTTTTATGTTGAGGACACCAGAACTGCACACAATGCTCCAGGTGAGGTCTCACAAGAGCAGAGCAGAGGGGCAGGATCACCTCCTTCGCAGAATACAAGATATTAGTTTATACTTAGGAACTGAAGTAGAATTCTAACATACAGGATTTTAAGCTCCTCCTTTACAAATTGCCAGCACACCCCATCTTCCCAACACCACTTCATACTGAAAGGTCTATTTTTCACTATTTAAAGAAAGGAGAAAAAACTCAGAGAATCCTAAATATAAACCTATTCCCATTAGTGCTGCAAACGTGCTGAGAGCGTGATTATGGAGACACGTCCAGAACATGACCTCAGATGAATCTGGCCCATCCTGAGTGTGATGTGAAAGGTGATACATGTTACTCTCTAACCTATTACCACCAGCAACATAATATTTAGAATGCCTTTAAGTGACCTCTCCTCAGGAAATCTGACAAGATGGCCAAGGGACAAACCCTCAACTTTTCAGCTTTCCAATGGGGTGGCTCATTTTTGTTAGCTAGCCCTTTTTAAAACAAAAGGCTGAGAGAAAATTTGTCATTTCTATATGGCATGAACAACTGCTTAGCAGCACTACATTTCCTGCAGTCATAGAATGGTTTGGGTTGGAAAGCACCTTAAGACCATCCAGCTCCAACCCCTGCCACAGGCATGGACACCTTCCACTGGAGCAGCTTGCTCCAAGCCCCTGTGTCCAACCTGGCCTTGAACACTGCCAGGGATGGGGCAGCCACAGCTTCTCTGGGCACCCTGTGCCAGTGCCTCAGCACCCTCACAAGGAAGAGCTTCTGCCTTATCCATAACCTGAACTTCCCCTGTTTCAGTTTGAACCCATCACCCCTTGTCCTATCTCTACAGTCCCTGATGAAGAGTCCCTCTGCAGCATCTTTGTAGCCCCCTTCAGACACTGGAAGCTGCTCTGAGGTCTCCACGCAGCTTCTCTTCTCCAGGCTGAACAGCCCCAATGTTCTCAGCCTGTCGTCATCTGCCTGAGGATCTTGTTCCTGCCCCAAAACAAGAAGGTTCATGAGCTGCAGAGGTGCTGAGAACTTTCCTTGTGTAAAGCTCAGCTCTCTGGGTACTTAAACTTTTCCTCCTGCTTAATGAACTTGTAAATCTGAGTCATTAAGCATCTGAGCACACAGGCACGACTTTCATCCAACACTCAAGCCATTTTCTACTGTTCACACGCTCTGGCATTCCTAACTAATTTCTTTAAATCAACAGAATTTGAGCCAAGCACGTGCTTTTCATTAAGGCCTATTCACAGGCTTCATGAGTTTGAGCTATTCACTTCTTCTGAGAAGTAAAAACACAAATTCAATCATTTCTTCCCCAAAAAATAGGTTTGATGGAGAGATCGACCACTTCTCGTTTTGCACTTTTTCAGGAGGTGAGGGTTGAGGTAAAACCTCAGTTGCTCATCTCACACGATGATGATGCCGCATCCCTGGCAGTGCTCAAGGCCAGGTTGGACACAGGGGCTTGGAGCAAGCTGCTCCAGTGGAAGGGGTCCCTGCCTGTGGCAGGGGTTGGAGCTGGATGAGCTTTAACATCCCTTCAACCCAAACCTTTCTATGATTTCCACACTGTTCAGCTGACCCCACCTGGCAGAATGATACCACTGGAATAACTGGGATACAGACAACACCATCATTAGGATTTGCTTTCTGTTTTTAGGGAGTTTAAGCAAAACTGGGACAAAGCTGTTCTTCATATCCACATGTCCCATGGAAGCATTAGGAAACCACATGTACAGCTTGTGAATTTTTACTACAGACAAGCATCATATCATGAGAAAGTCTTCAAAACGTGGGATTTATGTGACCAGATGCAAACCTTTACAGCACAGACACCTCCCTATTCTCTTTACAGCCAATGGACAGAAGCAGGCTGACAGAGATTCATTTCCTCCCCAAGTACATGTCCTGTCAAATGAATCACAACTCAAATCATGCCCACCTCTCTCTTCAGGTTGCAAATGGAACATAGTCACACAAAAACCATCATTGGAAAGAGTTCATGGGCTTCTTACTCAAGCCTGGACTTGAGCTGGAGGAGGTGGGAACCAAGATGCTTGGTAGGAGGAAAGGGACACCTGACAAGAAGAGACTAGAGATTGCTTTAATAGAAATAAATACTATCACCAGTGGTTTAAGGTTGATATCAAAGGTAAGCAGCAGTAGAGAAAGTGTACTTGTAAAATAGCAGAGCTAAGGTGGGAGGGAATAGAGTCATAGAATGGCTTGGGTTGGAAAGCACCTTAAGCTCATCCTGTTCCAACCCCTGCCACGGGCAGGGACCCCTTCCACTGGAGCAGCTTGCTCCAAGCCCCTGTGTCCAACCTGGCCTTGAGCACTGCCAGGGATGGGGCAGCCACAGCTTCTCTGGGCACCCTGTGCCAGCGCCTCAGCACCCTCACAGGGGAGAGCTTCTTCCTTACATCCAACCCCAACTTCCCCTGTTAAAGTTTGGACCCATAGAAATCCATAGAAAGGATTCTAGACTTTGCCTCAGCTCCTGAAGAGCTTTCTTAGCTAAGAAGGAAACAGGCAAAAAGAGCACCTAGAAATGGTCACAGCTGATAACTGCTAACTTCTGATGGAACTAGACAATACAAGATGTACTCCTACAGGATACGTAGAATCCACTGAGGCATAATCAGCAGCAGGCCTGATGGTGAGGCCTAGATAAAAACCTGTTCCTTTTAGGACAAAGCAAAAAGAGAATGTCTCAGCTCAGAGGCAGGGCTGAACAAGAGCTACACCCAACAGCACACCTAGAAACAGTACAAGATGATGTCTGGGCTCTCAAGAACCTTCCCAAGACGAAACAAAGTGCTCAGCTTCAGTATTGAGGTTTCGAAACGGCATCCAGCAAGGGGAGCTTTAGCAAAGCTGGCATCTTCACTTCTTGTTAGCTTTATGATAGACACTTTCAGAAGGAGCACAGTTCAGATTAGATACGGTTAGACAGGCTCAGACAGGCTCAAGTTGGTCAAGTCATGACCAGCTGGAGTAATAGTGAGTGTGCTTCATACTACAAAGAAATGCAAAGGAAATGTGGGAAACCCACCAAAACACATCAGTAAAGTACTCAAGACGACCACCACATATTCTATTCTATTTAATAAAGACAATGTTAGGTATTAGCCGAGTTCTCTTCCAACAGACTGTGCCAGAACACAACCAGAAGTTTATAATGCACCCCCAGGTTGTTTTGCACTAAAAGTATAGGAGACAGCATTAGAATGCAGCTTTTGGTTCAAACCTGCTTTACACAACCAAGAAACAGCACATTTAAGACAGCTTATAAAACAAGGACTTCCGAATAAGCAATATAGAGTTAACGACTCCTAGAGTTAACGTCTTCACAAGCAACAGTGACACCTACTGTTAACACTACCAAAGGCATTCAACTTTCATTGCAACTGACAAAAACACAAATGTATTTTTCCAAAGACTTTTGAAAGCATATTAAACACTTCCTTCTTGAGGGTTTCCTCTGCAGCATGTCTACTGCTATTACTGTAGAACTGAAGTTATCAACCTGTCTTAAAATCATGGAATAGTTTGGGTTGGAAACGACCTTAAGATCATCCAGTTCCAAGCCCCCTGCCACGGCCAGGTGTCCTGGTAAACCCAGGACAGCAGGGACACCTCACACTAGACCATATCGCCCAAGCCCCTGTGTCTAACCTGTCCTTGAACACTGCCAGGGATGGGGCAGCCACAGCTTGCCTGGGCACCCTGTGCCAGCGCCTCAGCACCCTCATAGGGAAGAGCTTCTGCCTTATCCACAACCTGAACATACCCTGTTTCAGTCTGAACCCATCACCCCTTGTCCTGTCACTACAGTCCCTGATGAAGAGTCCCTCCCCAGCATCCCTATAGGCCCCCTTCAGACACTGGAAGCTGCTCTGAGGTCTCCACGCAGCTTCTCTTCTCCAGGCTGAACAGCCCCAATGTTCTCAGCCTGGCTCCATACAGGAGCTGCTCCATCCCCCGATCATCCTCGTGGCCTCCTCTGGACTTGTTCCAGCAGTTCCATGTCCTTTTTATGTTGAGGACACCAGAACTGCACACAATGCTCCAGGTGAGGTCTCACAAGAGCAGAGGGGCAGGATCACCTCCTTCGCCCTGCTGGTCACGCTCCTTTTGATGCAGCCCAGGATACGGTTGGTTTCTGGGCTGCGAGCGCACACTGAAGCCGGCTCATGTTCATTTTCTCATCGACCAGCACCCCCAAGTCATTCTCTGCAGGGCTTTTTAAATGCCTTCTGAACTCCTCAAGACCCATCTACTGAAAAGTGTTTACAATCTCTATTTTCCCCACACATAATGTTCTTGAGCTATTATCATTAAAGCAGATCTGAAAAAGGCCTTTTTATTTACCTTTATGCTAGTATTTTGTGGGTTTCACCACCTGACACCTAAATAACCATCTAAAACTCCAGTCACCATACCGATCTTATACCATACAAGTGTTAGAGTAACTGGGTCCTGACTGTGCAGTGCCTATTTTCTGGGTTATAAAGCAGAAAAAAGGCAAATTCAATTCAAGTTCAGCATTTAAAAGGACACAAAACACACACATTCAGGTGTGTAGCTATTTTATTCCAACTGCAGCATCATTCTACCAAGTTAAGTTTGGGCAAATTGCTCCCCCCACCCCAGTTCTAATTTAGTTAAGTTTTAATGTTGTTGAGGAGAACAGAGCGGGGCTGTTGTGGTTTAACCTCAGGTGGTAACTAAGTACCAGGCAGCCACTCACACACACAACCCACAACCCCACAGCGAGATAGGGAGGACACTTGGGGGAAAATGTAAAATCCATGGGTTGAGATAAGAACAGTTTAATAATTAAAATAAAGTATAATAATAATAATAGTAATAATAATAAAGAAAAGGGAAAAAAAACAAAAGGAAGAAATAAATCATAAACACAAGTGATACACTTCTGCACACAACTGCTCAGCACCTGCTAACAGATACCCAGTGATCAGCCACCTCCAGCCAACTCCCCCAGTTTCTATCCCGGGCATGAAGTGCTGTGGTATGGAATACCCCTTTGGCTAGTTTGGGTCTGGTGTCCTGTCTCTGCTCCCTCCCAGCTTCTTGTGCTCCTCTTCACTGGCAGAGCATGAGAGAATGAAGAGTCCTTGATCAGGGTAAGTGCTACTGAGCAACAACAAAACCATGGGTGTGTTATCAGCATTGCTCTCATCCAAAATCAAAACCACAGCACTGCATCAGCTACTAGGAAGAAAACTAACTCTATCCCAGTTGAAACCAGGACAAGGGCTTTTCCGCAAGAGCCCTCCAACAGAGAACCTCCATGATCTTGACATTCTCAAGGCAAGCCCACGGCCTACTTCCACAACCAGCTCCAGGTCAGAGCACTAAAGCATCCACACGGCAGAAGCCAAGGAACACACACACTCAAGGCCCACCTCCTTGCTACCAGAGGTACATCAGCACTACCTGGATATCTCCTTTGCACATTCCAGTCCAGAAGAGCTGGTTTTATACTTGGAAAGGCTCTTTCTACACACATGCTAAAGAAGTTACCAAGAGCTACACAGAATATTCTCCAACACCTTACCTAAGCAAAGAGAAGACATCGTACGAGTTACGGACACAGTTCTGATCCACCTGGAGAAGACTGCTCTTCAGGGTACCTGAGTGATCCTTAAGGCAAAGAAAAGTATGTTAATTTAAGAACCAAAACCTTCTCCATCGTGACATGCACTTTTGGTAGGACAACAAATAATGTTGCATTTAATGTCTCTTAAATCTCTTTTCACATGGTTTTATGTGCAGTAGATAGAAACAATATATGGTAGTAATGAAACCAAGTTCAAGTCTGGCTCATAACAGCATTTACCTATAAAGGTGTTAGTGACCTATCACTTACACTGTGCTCTAGACAGAGTGTGGTTTCCTGACCTTTATAATCCATCACTGCACACATTCCATGCACAGAAATAGTGAAGGATGAAGTTCAGAATGCTGCCATTCTTCAGGTTCAGATCTGAGAGCCTATTCAGTGACTTGAGATAAAGCTCTGCTCCCTATCCATGTGGAAACACGTTTAAAGGATCAAAGCAATCTCAGTTGTGAATGATGCGAGTAAGTCTCTGGAAGTTACATAAAAAACCTTCTATCATTCTTAAGCAACCAAAGGGTACACTCTGCACAAGAGGCATTGAAACAGTGACAAAGAGCAATTCTTCACACTGCAAAGATCACATACCGAATTCTTCTATATCATAGTCACACAAACTCCTAGAAGCACCAGAGACTCAGAACGCGTTCTTTACATGATTAAGTGAATTCTAAATAGGTCAAACCACCAGCAGCACTGTAATGAAGTTTAAGGATTGAAGGAAAACAGGCATTCATCTTAGTGTATGCACTAACGCCAGCTGATCCCATCTATCAGCTGATTTTCCAAGTGATGCAGGCGCAGAGTACCACAATCCCTGCACACTCCCTACCTCAACAAGCTGCTTTCATATCAAACATGTTGAAATGCAGAGTTACATGTCAACATCTCCTGACACAACTACATTAGCCACAGGCCACACAGCCCATTCTTTCCCACAAAAAATAAAGTTCCACCTAAATAATCGTGTGATCTATACACTGCAATATGCATCATATTGCAACAGAGACACCATATCATAGAATCCCGGACTGGTTTGTGTTGGAAGGGACCTTAAAGTTCATCCAGATCCAACCCCCTGCGATGGGCAGGGACACCTTCCACTGGAGCAGCTTGCTCCAAGCCCCTGCGTCCAACCTGGCCTTGAAGAACACTGCCAGGGATGGGGCAGCCACAGCTTCTCTGGGCACCCTGTGCCAGCGCCTCAGCACCCTCACAGGGAAGAGCTTCTGCCTAAGAGCTCAGCTCAGTCTCCCCTCGGGCAGGTTCAAGCCATTCCCCTTGGCCTGGCCCTACAGGCCCTTGTCCCAAGCCCCTCTCCAGCTTTCCTGCAGCCCCTTTAGGCACTGGAGCTGCTCTCAGGTCTCCCCTTCGGGAGCCTTCTCTTCCCCAGGCTGAACACCTCCTCTGTGCAACTAGTTCCAGTGTCTCACCACTCTCACAGTGAAGGATTTCTTCCTAGTACCTCATCCGTACATTGCTGACTATAAAGCCATCACTTCCATTCAAATCCCCACAAGACTAGACTTGCTGGTTGTGGCTAATGCAGAAACTGTAGCTGTGCATCAAGCAGTCATCTCCTTTCCAGCCAGGGACTCCTTATACAACCTACCTAAACCACAGCACTGCCACTGGCAATTTGGGATTAAGAAAAACCCAACCACCTATCAGCTGTGCTATTTGCTATAGGTAAGTTTAAGCTTTTTCAGCATCAATGTAGTAATCAGCACTGCCATAGGATTAATGTGGCTGCAGCCACAATATTGGCTGAATAAGCACAAATACTCCAGTGGAGTCTTTGGAGAAGAAAAACCATGGGGTGAAACCATGGCAACATGGAGCAAATAGATTCCTACTTAGGAGCTACAAACTCTGGTTTTAAAACTGATACCTAAAACTTCATGTGCTTTTCTATTTGCCATGAAAATAAGTCTTAAAAACCACACCATTTCAGAACGTTCTATGCTTAAATGCAATGCCTGCTTCAAAGAACTGTTTTATTTCCAGTACAGTCTTATTTCCAGTAACAAGGGGTTTTTAGACTTAAAATCCTAGTCCCTGCCTTCCCAAACAGCTCAGATGTCCACACCACGAAGGCAAAGTAACAGTTCTTATCTGTTATGTCAAAAAAAGTGTTTCTTCTCAAAATGAAGCATTTTTGTGTATTTAAGTGTGAAAATGTCAGTTTTCAAGTTCAATTTCAGCTTGTCAGCAGTACCAACAAGCCAGAAGTACAAGATGCCCTTACCTTCTGCTCAAATGAAGCTCCGTAGTAACCATCATTGAGACCAAAAATAATCTCATTGGGGTTTCTTGCATGTATCTGTAAGAAGAGAAGGAAAAAAAATCATTCCAGTCACCTAACGATGACTTTACACAGCACCTAGAGCACACAAGCATGGAATGCTCTGACTGTCGAAAGCAGTTTTTCAGCACCTGCAATTCTAGAAGCACAGGAAAACTAAGTGAAAATGGAATTTATCCACAGAAAATGCATTTGCTTCACAGGTTTAATATGTCACTGGGTGTGTTCAGCGATTCTACCTTGAAATCAGAAACACTGGCCAGAGCATCCTTCCTATTGCTGCATTTCCAGCTGACAAAAATAAGGAGACCAGGAAACTAATCAGAGAAATAAGTCTTAAGAATAATTAGCTTGCACATAATGATAAGTAATGATGCTAAAAAAGAGGGTTCTCTGGTCACAACAGACAAAATCATGGAATCACAGTATGGTTTGGGTTGGAAAAGACCTTAGGATCACTGAGTTCCAAACCCCTGCCATGGGCAGGGACACCTCATACTAGAGCAGCTTGCTCCAAGCCCCATCCAGTCTGGCCTTGAACACTGCCAGGGATGGGGCAGCCACAGCTTCTCTGGGCACCCTGTGCCAGCGCCTCAGCACCCTCACAGGGAAGAACTTTTCAAAGCACCCACTGGAAGCAGAACAACCTGTTTGATTCAAAAGTCACCATATTTATTTAGTGATTTTATTATTTACGGGATACGGGTTTCTTTCTGAGCCACTTTCACTACAGGCTCCACAATTCAGAACACATCTCATTTTTTACCTCTTTCAAAAGGCTATGAGTTATGTACAAATCCCAGAATAAAACAGATCTCAGAGTAAACTCCTTGGACTGAAGAGCTTTGATGATTTGTCATTGCTATGTGAATGGATTAAAACTGTCATATACACAAACGTTTTAATAAGAGCAAGCAGGGACAGGCCAAGGGGAATGGCTTTAGCCTCCCAGAGGGGAGACTGAGCTGAGCTCTTAGGCAGAAGCTCTTCCCTGTGAGGGTGCTGAGGCGCTGGCACAGGGTGCCCAGAGAAGCTGTAGCTGCCCCATCCCTGGCAGTGCTCAAGGCCAGGTTGGACACAGGGGCTTGGAGCAAGCTGCTCTAGTGGAAGGTGTCCCTGCCCATGGCAGGGGGTTGGGACTGGATGAGCTTTAAGATCCCTTCCAACTCAAGCCAGGCTGCGATTCTATGAAGTATACATACAATCACATCATCATTTCCTTGAAGCGAGGCACTGCAATTTAAACCACTACCATTTGAGAGGCTCGGTCAACAGTGCTACTTTAAAGTAGTCGTGATTTAAAGCTCAGAGGTAACCTAGCATGAATCTCTGCAATCAACTTTAAAACATGCCCATCAAATGTGTTCATTTCCTTTCTTAGCCTTCTATGTATTTGTTCATCCACACAACTTGTTTCCTTCAGTAAAGAGTTGAGAATAAACTGTTTTCACATTACCTGCTGGCCCAAGTACTTCAACCCATCCAGATTGACCTTCCATTCAATCAAAAGCTGGAAGTGCTCCTTCTTGCCACCCCAAATCCTCACAACAAAGCAGGAGACAGAGGTATCGAGACGATCAGGCATTATCCCAAAATCCAGACTCCTCCATGTCGGATTCTGTGGGTAAAGAGGGATAAAACCAACTCAAACTAAAGAATGCAGTAGGTAGTGAAGACCATGTCAAACATTATAGCTATAATATATATATATATATATATATATAAAAGAATAACAAACACCCTATTTCAAGGTTCACACATGGCTGAAGCCAACAGGCTCTGCTGCTTCCTTAGTCTGTTTACTACAGAGAACCCCTGGGTTAAAAGCTTCATGCTGTAAAGTACTTCAGAAACTCAGAGTGGGCTCTGCTTCCTTCCATTAGGAAATGTTGAAGAATTTACTCAAAATTTACTCATTCAGTTGAACCAAATCAGGAACCTCACAAGTGGAAGTGACTTCCCAAGTCATAACTGAGCTTCTGAGTACAGTTTACACTGCAAAAGTGAAGTTTAAAGGGCTGATCTACTCCTCAATAATTCAGTTTGCATTATTGACATGTTTGTTCACGTTCTTCTCCTCCTTGACTGATGCTGATGGCAATCCTCAAATGTTGCTTCTAAGAGCTCCTCTTCATCCCAAGAGGCCAGACTTGCATCTCAAGCTTTATAAAGCCAGCATACTAAACTGCTAACATCTATTTCCCTAGAACTCAGATTTGCAAACTTGAAGCATTCCAAGAACTTTCAGTCATCTCTGATAACACAGAATTAAAGATGTATGGAACCGTTGTAACTGGCCAAGATGCAACCAAGTCAATCCAGCACTACAAGAGCCAGGAGACAGATACTGACTTTAGGACTTCCACAGGCCATAAATCACAGTGTGTCCTACAGCAGAAATGGGGAAGAGCTTTTTATGCACATCTCCCTCCTCTGCTACACCCAGAAATGGTAACTCCTCCAAAACAAATGTGGGAACCCACTACTATCCCAGGATACAACAAGCTTTTCCTTCTAGTGCTTAAGAAGCTTGGAACAGGCCAACCATCTCTGAACTGATGCTAGGCAATCTAGAGTCAGATGCCTCTGAAAAGAAGGGAGGAGCAAAGCCATCCATGAAGTACTGCAGAAGGAATACATTCATGGAGTTTTCCTAGGGAGAAGGGATATTTGGTAGCATAGAAATACCATTTTAATAAATATCCATAGACAATGTATGAAATTTGCTCGAGACATCTTTCATTTACATTTGTGACATTCCACCTCATGTTGCCTTTGGTTAGATTCCCTTTTTGTCATTCCTTGTCCTGATTTAGAACAGGCAGACCTCAAAATCCTAAAGTCTCACGGAACTTGTCTCTTGCATAAATGAGGCTTGAGGATGGAGAGAGCTGCTTCTCCATTCAGGAGCTTTTCAAAGCATTTACAGCTCATGGGCTGCTCTATCTTGTTCATGCAGGTTTTCAAACTCCTTTACCCAGTATCTGCAACATCCTACACCTAGAGAGACAGCTACCCCTCATCTGCTGTACCTGATCAGTTCTGGGCCCTTCACTGACCCAAAATGGGAAATGCAGAAACTCTAAGATGCTTTCAACTTCACTTTCTTGAAGCTATTCAAAGAATGCGCATGTGTATATATGCAGGTACATGCTGCTTACCCTTCACTTATACAACAGAGAGATGTTCAAAGAAATCAGTGCAACACTGTTTGACTGCCCCTTTGTCTGGGGTGTTGCAAACAGGGCCTTAGCTTCTACACCACTGCACAACTTGAGCTTCTATTGAATCTGTACACCCAAAGTAACATACAAGTGCTTCTTGAATAGATATTTAAATAAAAGCAGCTATTTATGTTAAACCAAGAACAGCAAATAAAGAGATGAACTGCAAACAAACCTGAGTTATGGCACATACAAATCGCAGATAGTGAAGTGACTTAAACCAGTAAAAACACAGCTAATGGTATTTTACCTATTTGGTGTTGTTAATATTGAATTTATATTTTAAAGCTTAATTTGAAGTTTTCACAAGAAAATACCCTGCCTTTGGAATATTCTACCTTGCAAAAGGATGAAAAGACTTAAAACCAACACACATTTCTACTAGTCAGTAACTCACTATTTCAACCCCTGTGAGAACGACCTGAAAAGGAGAATGGCATACTCCAACCAGAACTGGAGTGCAAATACACATTTAACAGTGCTGGTGTTCAGCAGAGAAATCAATCTCCTGCAGTAAATACATAGTTTTTCAAAGGAAAGGTTTCAATATTAAAGTAACTTACCAGAGAATTCTTGATCACCTCACTCTTATAAAACTCTAAAGAAAAAAATGAGTAAAAAAACACCTTTAGATTAGTTTAAACATTGATATAGAACAGAAAAGACTAAAATAAATAACACTCATGTAAGACAAATGCTAGTGGGTCTAGTTTGTCAGGAGTAGCTTCATGAGGAAGACTTGGAAGTACAGGCATGCTTCGAACTAGAGCGAGACCTCCCTTGGAACAGTGTGTGCAGTTCTGGTGTCTCCAACATAAGAAGGACATGGAGCTGTTGGAACAAGTCCAGAGGAGGCCACAAGGATCATCAGGGGCTGGAGCAGCTCCTGTATGGAGCCAGGCTGAGAACACTGGGGCTGTTGAGCCTGGAGAAGAGAAGCTGCGTGGAGACCTCAGAGCAGCTTCCAGTGTCTGCACGGGGCCACAAGGGTGCTGGGGAGGGACTCTTCATCAGGGACTGCAGTGATAGGACAAGGGGTGATGGGTTAAAACTGAAACAGGGGAAGTTTACATTGGATACAAGGAGGAAATTCTTTCCTGTGAGGGTGCTGAGGCACTGGAATGGGTTGCCCAGGGAGGTTGTGAGTGCTCCATCCCTGGCAGTGTTCAAGGCCAGGTTGGACAGAGCCTTGGGTGCCATGGTTTAGTGTGAGGTGTCCCTGCCCATGGCAGGGGGGTTGGAACTGGATGATCTTAAGGTCCTTTCCAACCCTAACTATTCTATGATTCATTCACATTTCACTATTAGACATCATCATTTGAACTTAGCATTTCACCTTTATACCCATGATAATTCTCAAGATTTACTGAGGTTTTGGTTTCTGGGGTGCCCCACTACTTCACAATATTTGGATGACATTGGCAAAGTGATCTCTTTGTCACACCACATCTTCCTGGAGGAGTGCAGCACTCATTGCACTGCCTTCCTGAAGAGCATGAGGGACCTTGAGGTCCTTTCCAACCCTAACTATCCTATGATTCTATGACCTGTTCCAGATGCTTAGAGAGTGAAGAGCCAAATTACCCCACAGAGGTGCCAAGAACCCTGTATTAAATAGAAATAAGCAACAGCTGACACAGGGACCTTGGCTTTTCCAGCCCAAAAAGGAACTTGAAGGGGCTTCAGGTAGAGAGCTCTAGAGGCTGTAATATAGATCTTGTACAGTATCCCTTATCCTTGGACTCCAACAGACTAAAGTTTTGATGGAATGCAGGACAGTCCCTTACATGAGAGGCTGTAGAAGTAGCGATCAGTTAGAGGTTCAGCCAACCAACCAAGAAGTCCAGGCTGCAACCTCACGTTATATATCCTTATCCTTCTAAAGCCTTGGAGAAAAGCAAGGATCAATTACACTAGCTGAAAATAAAGATTAGGAGAAAACCAAAATTCACCTTCAACTGTTGAGCATATCAAAAAGGAGGTTAAAAATATAGTTTTAATAGCATCTCTCTACAGTCAAGAACTGTAGTGGAAAGCAAAGCATTAAAGGGGAATGAGATCCAACACTCAAACACAGCTATCAAAAGCAGAACAGATGCCTGGATGCTTCATGTCATTGGCTGACAAGTCTATTTTTGGAAAACTTTGATAACATGAGTGCTGGTTTCTGCTCTGTAAAGTAACTGAGCAAAGAGCAGGACACTCTCCCCCCACAAAGCAACTAAGGCTCCAAAGGCTTTAACTGTTCTGTGCTCTTGGAAGTTCCCAAGTTTCCTAAATTGTCAGTGAGGGGAGAGGAGCAAAGAAAAATAATAAGCTAATTTAAGACTCTACTAAATGCATCATCTGTTTTGCTTCCTTGGCTGCCAACTGAAAGCTTTTAGGAAGCTCAGGAAACTAAAGAGCTCTTCTCCACTGTTAGTATAAGTGATGTGAATATGGCAGCAGGTTGTCAAGGCAATAAAAGGGAAGAGAATCTGGATCATAGGAACCCAAGGATTAACCAGTGAAAATCTGGCTTACCTTTGTATATCTTGGTGTTATCACACAAGTGAAGAGTGAAGTATGTATCCAAGAGGCGATACCCATTCTTGTTGATAATGTTGCGGGCAGCGATATTCCGAAGGTGGCGAAGCCGGCGCTGAAAATGAGCAAAACAAAACAGATCAAGAACTCTGGAAGGGGCTTATAGCAGTGGAAGGTATCCCTGGCCATAGCAGGAGGTTGAAACTGGATGATCTTAAGGTCCTATCCAATACAAACCATTCTATGATTCTCTGAAACTGTCTGGACAAGCAGCAACCAGCACCTATGAGCTCAGATAAAGCAACACTGATCTACTACTCACACTTGTATCCTGTACCTGCTTTCTGTTCTTCATGTCTAAATCACCCCAACTAATCCAGCAGTTTCAAGTATGTGAGACACTGAGCTTCAAACAGCAGCAGCACCACCCAGGTATTCTGCATCATCACATTGGAAACACTTCCAAGGTAAAGCTAGGTTCAACAAGTGCTAGCAAAGAGCTCCAGCATAAACCAACACTGAACCCAGAGCTGGATAAAGCTTCCTGAATTCACAGTAATCCTGGAAACTGCTACCACAGCCTTAAATAAAACGTACCATAGAATCCTATCAGAAAGTCATATCCAGATTTTCAGGTAATATGAAGGGCACAGTGAAAGTTGCGATATCTGTCAGCTACCATCTGCTCAGGTAACAAAGTCCTTTCCTTTTGGAGAGAATACACTTGAATATGGCACTAAAATCTTTAGTCTAAGTGATTTCAGCATTATGCTAGTTTGCTACAATACTGTATCTTGAATGAAAACCGTCAGATTGTGTCAAGCTCTCTTCATCCCCCTTTCTCCCTCCAAGTTCCCAACAGCTATGGCTCAAAGCACACAACATGCTTAACTTTGACAAATACTGAACATGAGCAGCAGGTCGAAGGAGGTGATCCTGCCCCTCTGCTCTCATGAGACCCCACCTGCAGCACTGTGTGCAGTTCTGGGGTCCTCAGCATAAGGACATGGAGCTGTTGGAGCAAGTCCAGAGGAAGCCACAAGGATAAGCAGGGGACTGGAGCACCTCCCATATGAAGACAGGCTGAGAACATTGGGGCTGTTCAGCCTGGAGTAGAGAAGCTGCGTGGTGACCTCAGAGCAGCTTCCAGTGTCTGAAGGGGGCTACAAGGATGCTGGGGAGGGACTCTTCATCAGGGACTGCAGTGACAGGACAAGGGGTGATGGGTTCAAACTGAAACAGGGGAAGTTCAGGTTATGGATAAGGCAGAAGCTCTTCCCTGTGAGGGTGCTGAGGCGCTGGCACAGGGTGCCCAGAGAAGCTGTGGCTGCCCCATCCCTGGCAGTGTTCAAGGACAGGTTAGACACAGGGGCTTGGGCGATATGGTCTAGTGTGAGGTGTCCCTGCCCATGGCAAGGGGTTGAAACTGGAGGATCTTAAGGTCATTTCCAACCCAACCATTCTATGATTACAAATTCATTGTTAAGTTTTAACAAGTTAACACAGACTCTCCAGTCATTCTTAACTCATTTCTTAGCTGTGCTTCTTATTTTAACTCTGAAAACCCATGCAAGCTTAAAACAGACTGTCATGAACCTAACACTCAGCAAACCACCCTTTCACACATATAAAGTTCTCCCCAAATCCTTCACTATCACATTCTCCCAATGAATCTCTCAATCTACTCTCACTCATCCACCACAAGGATGTTGACAAGTGGCTACTTATCCTTTCTGGATCACCACAAACCACCTACAAGCCTCAAACAACCGGGTTAGTGCATCCTTTGACCACAGAGTTCATTTTACAGGATACTGGTGCTTCCCGAAAGCTTCTAAGTCTGGATCCACCTTCAAAGGAACACACTCGCCAAAAGAGGATTTAAAATGCTTTTGAAACCAAAAGGCAACTTTTCTGTTTGCAGCTTGTCCTAAAAGGCATTTATGAGAGTTAAAAGGCTATCACCTGTATTAGAATAACGGTTACAATGATATTTTATATCACTTGGTATCACTTCAGTGATGTCTTACTTTTTCTTCCTGGAAATGTTTAAGAGGAATATTACATTTCTGTTCATGTGACAGATTCAAAACCACCAGTTTCATTCCTGCAAAGGCTGACTTACACTAAAAACACAGCTGAGCTGGGATGACCACATAACTCCAGGATAAACACACAAGATTAAAAACATACCCAAGGGAAGGGACGAGATCCAGAGGGAACTAGACACACTGGAGAGGTGGGATTGTTCAAGGCCAGGTTGGACAGAGCCTTGGGTGGGATGGTTTAGTGTGAGGTGTCCCTGCCCATGGCAGGGGGGTTGAAACCAGATGATCTTAAGGTCCTTCCCAAGCCAAACTATTCTATGATTCCACAACATCATGTAGCTCAACAAGGCCAAGGGCAAGGTCCTGCCCCTGGGTTGGGGCAATCCCAGCACAAACACAGGCTGGGGGAGACTGGATGGAGCAGCCTGAGGAGAAGGACTTGGGGTGTTGGGTCAGGAGAAGCTCCCCATGACCCGGCTTCAGAGAGCGCTTGAGCCCAGAACCGCACCCCCCCACCTCACCGTGTGCTGGGCTGCACTCCCAGAGCATGAGCAGCAGCTCAGGGAGGGGATCCTGCCCCTCTGCTGTGCTCTGGGGAGACCCCCCCTGCAGCCCTGATCCAGCTCTGGGGCAGCAGCACAAGAGGGACGTGGAGCTGTTGGAGAGAAGCCAGAGGAGGCCATGGAGCTGCTGCGAGGGCTGGAGCAGCTCTGCTCTGGAGCCAGGCTGAGAGAGCTGGGCTGGGGCAGCCTGGACAAGAGAAGGCTCCTGAAGGGGAGACCTGAGAGCAGCTCCAGTGCCTAAAGGGGCTGCAGGAAAGCTGGAGAGGGGCTTGGGACAAGGGCCTGTAGGGCCAGGCCAAGGGGAATGGCTTGAACCTGCCCGAGGGGAGACTGAGCTGAGCTCTTAGGCAGAAGCTCTTCCCTGTGAGGGTGCTGAGGCGCTGGCACAGGGTGCCCAGAGAAGCTGTGGCTGCCCCATCCCTGGCAGTGCTCAAGGCCAGGTTGGACACAGGGGCTTGGAGCAAGCTGCTCCAGTGGAAGGTGTCCCTGCCCATGGTAGGGTTTGGAGCTGGATGAGCTTTAAGGTCCCTTCCAACACAAACCAGGCTGGGATTCTGAAAAACAAACCCACACAAAATGACCCACAAACTTCTAAGTTGCTTCACTGCTCAACTACATGGTGTTGTTTTGTTAGAGATTGCTATCAAGATTGTCAACAGAAAGATTAAGCTTCACTTAAAAAAAAACTATATGGATCTTGTACATGACCTCAAATCTAACTTTAAAGCTGTGTAGTTTCACTGGCCATTTTTATAAGGAACCTAAACACTCCTTAAGAAATGGCTTTGAACATACATTGCACTCTATAAAAAATGATACAAGTGTTATGTGCCATCTCTCTCCTTTAATTAACTTGTGTAGCACACAGACCAATCCTCTACCATGCTCACATACATATATATATATATGTATATATACACATTAAATCCTTTACAACCTAAAAGCAACCCACACAGCATCTAACAAAGAGAGCAGCCTTCCCCACGTCTTCTTTGGACTGCAAACTAATTGTGTGCCTGGTTTAAGGACAATCAGTAGCCCCCAAGCAAAGCCAAACATTTTCTTGTCTTTCACTACATGCAATCAGGTTTGGAAAAAGCTTTAGTGTTATAACCAACACCTGCACCTCTGGAAAAGATGTGGGTCCATGTCTCCACGGTTTGTGACATCTTTGCACCCTTCAAAGTCCAGAATTGATCCTGAATTCAGAAGTGTCAGTTCTCCCAAAGCAGCTGGAAGAGGAATGGTACATTCAGGGCTGTGAGACCACAGCACAGTTCAGGACTCAGCATGCAGCAGGTAGTGAATGTCTATTTAAATCTCCAGCTTAGTCATCCCTCTCCTCCTCCCTTCCGTCCCACTACTTGTCCATTTAGCCCAGCTGATGGGGAATAGGTTTCCAGTTAACGGACAATTCTCTTGTTCACATTCTTTACTATGAGGTCATGACAACAGAGAGACTTGGATCCTGAAAATAAACCTCCCTTTGCTGTCTTGATATTATATTGCAGTATTCAGATCTCCTCAGAACTCTACAGAGGCTGCATTCAGTTAACCTCTGTCATTGACCTCTCCTGACCAAAGATAATCAGCTTTAGCCAGGACACCATCAGCTAAAGACATACCCAAAAGACAATTCAAATAGGCTCTAAAATACTTCATCAAGGACTTACAGCTGCTCTGTGACAAACTAAGTATTATTTAAGGGCATTTTCAAACCCTTATTAAGGGTAATTATAAGGGTATTTCCTATCAGTTTTGGTCAAGATGTTGGAACGCACAAAACTTCCACGATGCTGTAATTCAGGTCTCACCAGCATCAGCCAAATTCCCTGCTGACAACCCCCATTGCCTACTTGCACCACTGCAAATAACTGCAAGTTATTTGTACCACCATAAGGGAGCATTTGTGCAGCTGCTCCATGAATCACACTGGGGAACTGAGCTGGATGAAAACTCACCACAGCCCTTCTGCTGGGTTGCTTTCACGAGAGCAGTTCCTCAATGTGGTTCCCAATGTGGCTGTAGAAGCAGCTGTGCTGATGCAAGAGAGACAGAGGAGCAGCCAAAGTCAAACAGGCCTGACTGGAGCAGCTCTACTTTGCAGCCAGGCTGAGACAGCCGGGCTGGAGAAGAGAAGGCTCCTCAAGAGGAGATGTCAGAGCAGCTCCCAGTGCCTAAAGGGGCTACAGAAAACCTGGAGAGGGGCTTCTGTCTGAAGGCCTGTAGGGACAAGGAATGTGAAATATGTGCTGAGATTCTTCCAGAAGTCAAGGGTCTCTTATTCAAGAAAAGTACATGGTTTTCACAGACTCACAGAATGGTTTGGGTCAGAAAGGACCGTGTAAGATCATTCAGTTCCAACCCCCTGCCATGGGCAGGGACACCTCACACTAGACCATGTCACTCGAGGCTCTGTCCAACCTGGTCTTAAACAATACCAGGGATGGAGCATTTACCACCTGTTTGAGCACCCTGTGCCAGCACCTCAGCACCCTCACAGTAAAGAACTTCTTACTTATCTCCAACCTGAACTTCCCTTGTTTCAGTTTGAACCCATCACTTCTTGTCCTATCGCTACATCATTCTGAAGATCTTGTTTGATGTATCTTACTGTTCCCATACCATGTATTCCTGGGAACATCTCCAGATTTACCACAGGCCATACACAAGTCAGACTGATGCAGAATGAAGTATTTTGTTTGACAACCTTGTTAATACTTTGCTTTTTCATTCAATGATCCCAGAACTCTAAACCTCAGAAGACCTGGCAGACTGTAAAAGACAGAAGCTGCCTGCTCCCTTCATGCTTTAGTTCCCTCAACAGGAAGATAGCCCAGTCTTTCACTACCTCTGCCAAAAACACCACCTTCTGCATCAGACACTTGTTTCCACACAATGTTTTCTGGTGCATTTCTGCTGTCTCACAGTGAGGGTCGGAGAATTAAACTAAGGAAAAGCTGGCAAAAAAGCAGTTAGTTTGAACTTGTGAAAGTTCCTCTGATTTCTCGCACTGTATCTACACAGGTGTGCCCAGCACAAAAGCAGGACAAAGCAGACAGACTGAGGTTTCTTGGTGGCTTCAACTGATCCAAACACCACTCTTTGCTTCCTCCCAGCTCTGAGGAACTTGGATAACAATGTATTCACTGGGTTTGTTTGTCTAACAATGTGGTACCAATAATAAGAATCACTGCAGAGATGAAAGGGGGAAGGAAGAAACAGAAGAAGAGGTAATAAGTCAAAACAAGAAAGAGAAGTGTGCTGCTGTTAGCACAAGGTCTGGCCTGTTCGTGAAACCACAAGAGAACAGTGACTACCTCCAACAGCCTAAAGTATCCATGGAATTTCCTAATGATTTCTTCAAGGTCATCTAATGGGCACCAAATCAAGCACAGGGAGTTCTGACTTCTCTTCTGTCTCAACCACTTTGTTATTCTCTTACAAGATGATGACCCTGGGAAAGAAATCGTAATGTAAGGAAACCCAACTGGATGAGAACTCAGCCAAGCACCATTTTCCCCATCTTCACTGTTGATCTATCGCACTGAGCGAGCAGCTCAGACCCAAGGAGTTGTGCAGCTCAGGTTATTAATATCATAGAATCCCAGACTGGTTTGCATTGGAAGGGACCTCAACACTCATCCAGTTCCAACCCCTGCCATGGGCAGGGACCCCTTCCACTGGAGCAGCTTGCTCCAAGCCCCTGTGTCCAACCTGGCCTTGAGCACTGCCAGGGATGGGGCAGCCACAGCTTCTCTGGGCACCCTGTGCCAGCGCCTCAGCACCCTCACAGGGAAGAGCTGCCTAAGAGCTCATCTCAGCCTCTCCTCTGGCAGGTTAAAGCCATTCCCCTTGACCTTATCCCTACTTGCTTTAATAAAATGCTCACTTTGGCCTAATACATTTCACATTTTGCCAAAGCTTCTGGGTTTTTAACTAGAGCTTTTAATAACAGAGAAAAATCCACAACCCCTCAAGCCTGACATGCAGAACCTCGTGTTTCTCTGTGACTTACAACAAATACATAGAGACCCCAAGAGCAGATCTTGCAGGCCAGTTCTGTTAAGTTTGAAACAAGCAGGTTTGTTGTAGTAATGTCTCTGTCGGTAACTAATCTTTGCACCCTGATTTAATGCTGAAATAGTTGGAAGGATTTTGCTTAAATTCTTCCAGAGCTATTGTGGGTCATAAAGAAGCAGGCTAGGAAACTAGTGTGAAAGCCAGGTAAAACCAGAATATGTACCCGTTTGTGAAGAGGTCAGAGCTGATCCTGACCTGAAAAGTATTTATGAATAGTCTCCATTGAAACAGCCAGGAAGCAGCATTCTGAAAAGCAGAGGTGATGTCCAGAGACTATGTCTTCATAAGGGGGATGAAGCACCTCCCATATGAAGACAGGCTGAGAAAACTGGGGCTGTTCAGCCTGGAGAAGAGAAGCTGAATAGAAGCTTTCACAAGGGACAGTGATTCCAGCCCTGCCCTGGGCAGCCTGTTCCAATGCCTGAGCACCCTCTGGGGCAGGAATTGTTCCTCAGCTCCATCTAAACCTGCCCTGGGGCAGCTTGAGGCCGGTTCCTCTTGTCCCATCCCTTGTTCCTTGGGAGCAGAGCCCAGCCCCTCCTGGCTCCATCCTCCTGGCAGGCACTTGTAGGGAGCCATCAGGTGCCCCCTGAGCCTTCTCTCTCCAGACTGAACCCCCCAGGGTCCCTCAGCCGTTCCTCATCATACTTGGGCTCCAGACATCCATACTCCTGCTTACTTACACAACTTACTGCACTGAGAGGTTCAACAAGGACAGTCAGCAAATGGAAGATGTTGTCTGAAAAGCATCGAGTCTTCCCTAATTCATGTAGGGAGAAAGTGAAAGAGGAAGAATAAGGAACATCTCCACATTTGACATGGCCTATGCAGAAGTATAATTATTCCCTAGCTACTTGAATGCAAAGCAGCCTTCATGAGCTCAACCCAGAGCTGAAGAATGCAATGTGTGAAGTTGATGCTACAGCTAAAACCATGTCAGCCTACGGCACAACCTGCTCCTTAAATCAAGGAAATAATTCAGATTACTAATTATATAAATGAAGAAACTAAAATGGAGACATACATATATACTACTCCTAAATGTAGCTACATCCTTTAGTCCATCTTTCCTCACATCTCTTACTACCTAGCCCCCTAAACTCTTTCCTCATTAAGTAACTGAATTTATACCAGGAAGTAACTCGGAACTCTACATCATTGCTCTTAAGCAGTAGTTAAGAGCTGGTAACTGTTCAGCAGGGACAAGAAACCATCTCTTTGTACACCATAATGACACAGAATATCTACACTGCTGTTTTTACAGCTCAGAAACAACAGGACAACCAAGACCAAAAGGGATCTTCAATACAAGCCCACAGTGTCCACACTCTTCACTTAATTTCTGCATCCTCACCCTTTTTTCCACATCCAAAATGTGTAGTCAATGCTGCAGAAAGACTGAAAGAGCCTGTTATTTAAAATGTAAGATACAACAGGTACAGAGACAGGATACAAACAGGATAGCTTTTGAAAGACTCACAATACAGACTGCACTTCAGTGCAGTGTTAGCAGAAAGGGTTTAAAAGCCAAGTCATAAGCCCATGCAGGGACCAAGGCAAATGAAACAGTGTGCGTTGTTTCAACAGCTGTGTTTGGTTATGGTCACTACAACATCAAGAGGGACACACCAAGAGCTGGCAGCCACCACAACCCTGAAGAATAAAAACTGTCAGCACACCCTAAAAGAACTTGCTCTAAACTGGGGTTAAGAAAATCTGAACTGTTTTGACAGACGAAGCTCCTCTTGCAGGGTGTTTAGATAGGATACGAGTAACAAGGAACAAGATAGACCGTCTTTCCATCCTAAACCAAGACCTTTTAGAAATACCATCTTTCCTTAAAGGAGGTTTTCCTTTGAGTTGGTCTAAATAAATATTTACTCACTTGCAAGATGAAAGACTAGAACTGCAACTGCTTCTTTGACACAACATTTGAACTACACCATGGGGAAGACAAAAGAACATCAGGGTGCAAGTTCCACCTCATTAATAACATGCTGTAGAAGCTTCTTCACGCGTTAAGAAGGCTCTTAACATCACCTTGGGTGAGAGAGAATTAGTCTGTATTAGCTGCAGGAACAAACTGAGAATACCAGTTGAGCAATAGAAAACAAGATGCTGCTAAGAGGGAAGGACCCAAAAAGTAACCAGGGTCTTCTGGGATAAAACATCAACAAAATCAAAGCAAAGGCACTTCTGACCTTAAGGAGCCACTTGATTTTAAGGATGCACCAAGCTGCACAAGCAAACAGTGTTTGCTGATTATCTTGAAACGTATTAATGTTTATCATGTCACTGGATGACAAACTAAGGGCAAACAGGAAACCTTCTCATCATAAGGAATGCATCTTTAGTTACCAGCTACCAACCCTTCCTTCAATTAAGGATAGTTCCTAACCCCCCACAAATCTCCTGAATAAAGCATCAAAGCCGATTTACTACAGCTTTCTGACTGAACAGGGCCTGACTTAATCACAGAATCCCAGACTAGTTTGAGTTGGAAAAGACCTTAAAGCTCATCCAGTTCCAACCCCTGCCACGGGCAGGGACCCCTTCCACTGGAGCAGCTTGCTCCAAGCCCCTGTGTCCAACCTGGCCTTCAACACTGCCAGGGATGGGGCAGCCACAGCTTCTCTGGGCACCCTGTGCCAGCACCTCAGCACCCTAACAGGGAAGAACTTCGTCCTTATACACAACCTAAATCTTCCCTATTTCACCCCTTGTCCTATTACTACAGTTCCTGATGAAGAATCCCTCCCCAGCATCCTTGTAGCCCCATGCAGACACTGGAAGCTGCTCTGAGGTCTCCACGCAGCTTCTCTTCTCCAGGGTCAACAGCCCCAGTGTTCTCAGCCTGGCTCCATACAGGAGCTGCTCCAGCCCCTGATGATCCTTGTGGCCTCCTCAGGACTTGCTCCAACAGCTCCATGTCCTTCTTATGTTGGAGACACCAGAACAGTGCGCATACCCCAAGTGCGTACACAGTACTCCAACTATAAACATAGAATAGAAATATTTCATAGAATAGTTAGGGTTGGAAAGGACCTCAAGATCATCCAGTTCCAACCCCCTGCCATGGGCAGGGACACCTCACCCTAAACCATCCCACCCAAGGCTTCATCCAACCTGGCCTTGAACACCGCCAGGGATGGAGCACTCACAACCTCCCTGGGCAACCCATTCCAGTGCCTCACCACCCTCACAGGAAAGAATTTCCTCCTTAGATCCAATCTAAACTTCCCCTGTTTAAGTTTTAACCCGTTACCCCTTGTCCTGTCACTACAGTCCTTGACGAAGAGTTCCTCCCCAGTATCCCTATAGGCCCCCTTCAGATACTGGAAGGCTGCTATTAGGTCCCCACGCAGCCTTCTCTTCTCCAGGCTGAACAGCCCCAACTTCCTCAGCCTGTCTTCATACGGGAGGTGCTCCAGTCCCCTGGATTACTCAGTCTGTGAAACACACTTGCATTCCTTAAAGAAAATACAGGGGGGTTGGATCTTGATCCCTAAGGTTCATTCCAACCCTAACTATTCTATGATTCTCTATATAGTGCAGATAGAAAAAACTGAGCCCCAGATCGTCACCCAACCTTTTGGGCTACAATTACCATTTTACAGTAACTTTAACAACTGTTTCCTCCTAATTGCCTCTAACAAGCTCTATAGACATTGACACAATTGTAGAAGATCACCAGGTCAACACTCATGTGGTGGTGTTTTACTGGAGCAGCACTTCCGTCTGTCTTAGTGGTTAAAGACAGTGCACGTCAACAAGAAGTGAAAGCAGTATTCAACTACGACACTTTCCAGCCACTACTCTGATTTCCCCCAGCAGATTTAGTAGGAAAGAGGAAGTAAAATATTTAAGAGTCAGTCTTTGTTTTCATATTACTCAGTGGAATGTATAACAATAGGCATATAGAACTATTTCAGACAAGAAGATGCTCTTTTCACACTGATTTAGATGAAAAACCAGTTCAGATGCAGTCTGGAGCCACGGTAGATTTCTTCACTTCTGCATACAAAACTTCACAAACCCATTTGCCAGAGCACTTAAAATCACCCATTTCTGCCATGTTACCCATTCTGATGTCAGTGGTTTGCATTCTTAGAGCAAATAACTATGAAATTTCAGCCTTGTTGTAATTCACCCATATTCTTCTCCTGTTGCTTTACCTCTACTTGTTTGGATCACTTCAAGTATCCAAGGTACTGGATTACCACTTCCAGCTACTGAAAACATTGGTTTATTTATTGCTGAAATCCAGAAGTACTACAATTCAGAAGCACTACTTCTTTTTCTCTTTAGGAAGCTTGTTCCAGAAGTACTTTCAAAAGGAAAAACATCTTTTGCTTTCACTTGACTCATGAGCATTCCTTCGCATCCTGGGATCAAACAGGGCAGCAATGCCAGTTTCTGAAGCAGGGATGTTAAGCTCATGGTATTACTAAAATGCAAAGAGCTCAAAGATTGTTATATGTTTAATAGATAGAATTTCTTTAAATGAATGGAGTCACAGAATCATAGAATAGTTAGGGTTGGAAAGAACCTTCCGATCATCAAGTTCCAACCCCCCTGCATGATTTTTTGTACATTTTACAGAATGCACAGAATCTTCACTTCTATAGTCATACAATCACAGAATGGTTTGCGTTGGAAGGGACCTTGACACTCATCCAGTTCCAACCCCTGCCACGGGCAGGGACCCCTTCCACTGGAGCAGCTCGCTCCAAGCCCCTGTGTCCAACCTGGCCTTGAACACTGCCAGGGATGGAGCATTTAACACTAAATGAAACCACTTCCTAAGAACTTATCTCAATCTCCCCTCTGGCAGGTTAAAGCCACTCCTCTTCCCTACAGGGCCTTGTCCAAAGCGCCCCCCTCCAGCTCTCCTGCAGCCCCTTTAGGCACTGGAGCTGCTCTCAGGTCTCCCCTTCAGGAGCCTTCTCTTGTCCAGGCTGCCCCAGCCCAGCTCTCTCAGCCTGGCTCCAGAGCAGAGCTGCTCCAGCCCTCGCAGCAGCTCCATGGCCTCCTCTGGCCTTGCTCCAACAGCTCCACATCCCTCTTGTGCTGCTGCCCCAGGGCTTGATCAGGCGCACGGGTGGGGTTCTCCCCAGAGCGCAGCAGAGGGGGAGAATCCCCTTCCTCGACCTGATGGCTCTTTTTCTTCTTCACTGCTCCCTAATCACTCATCAGACTGTGCATCAGTGAAGTTGTTTGTACAACAGTTACATGTTCAAGCTTGTGGGTCTTCAAACACTGTCTCCCAGTTCATTAAGAGCCTCATTCTCTCCAGTGTTGGAATTACTATTAGAAGCTTATCAGCTTCAGCATAAAAGAAAAGCTTGAAGTGCTGAGGCAGTGCTCCAAGGTCCATGAAGATGTGCTTTCCTGCCTCTAGACAACCACACATGACATCTGTTTTGGTCAGCAGTTGGCACAGTAACATTCAACAGATCATTTGACTGCAGCATGACTGTATCAATGTTAAGACTGCATTTTTTGGCTAACTCCTTCTATCTAGAATAGAAGGGCGTGAAAGGTTTGGCTCTGTCAATCTCCATTGCTTTGTCCTGCTTATGGTGACAGGTTTGAGCAGTTAGAAATCCATAAGTTATCATGGCAATCCTGGCCTTGCATCAAGCACCTAGAAGGAGATCACGCTAAAGAATCCATCTCTCCCTTTAAGTGTAATTATTTCAGTTCTGTTAGACTCACTCTTTCAGCAAAGGAAATCTGCATCCTGGCACAATTAGGGATACAAATTTGAATTCTATGCTTAACTAGATCCATTTCTTTACAGCCATATCCTCTATTTCTCCCATTTTAAATGTAGAGGACAACAGCAAAATGAATTCTTAGGCCAGGTCATCTAGTCACCAAGGAGTAAGTTAAAAAATAGGTTAGTCAGACACAAGCAAAAGGGTTTGCACATGACTTTTCACTCCTGAGCTTTGCCTTCTAATCAATGTGAATTTCACTTGCACTATTAAATCCAGACTAAACACAAATAATACCCTCAATACCTCAGTCTTTAACAAGTCCCTTTAGTCATTACAAGCCCTCACCCTAAGCCCACATTGAGAACTCGGTCTTTTAGAAGTTTTACAGCCATGACTCAGACCATTTTTACTCTCATTCTTATTGTCAAGAAATGCAGCACTGGGTGTTCTAGAGAAAACTGCTTCCTGAAACAAAGCACTGAGCTGATTTCTGTGCTGGCAGGTAGCAAACAATCCCCTTGTGTTACATAGCACCAAGCTCATCAGCCAGATCGTTGCATTATCGAAGTGGTACAGACTGGAATGACTTTTCCATTCTTTTCCACCATTCTGCAGTGAAACACCTCCAGGGTGATTCCCCCTTTGAGGTATCTTGCAACTCAGTAACAGACTTTTAAGCCCAGACAATACAGTGAAAGAGGATGATTTGTTACCACCATCTTCAACTGTAATTTTGGAGCTGCTTGATTTGATTGCAAGCACTGACACAGACACCTCAGCACGTGGGCTCCTTGTATTTGCAGAGCACACAGCAAAGCAATACCTCAGACTGTCACAGCCTTCCACTTGCTACAATTAACATCTCTGCAGCACACATAGAAGCATTCGACACAGCTTTAACTAAGTATTTACTAGGCTGGAACATCCTATAATTGCTGATTCAGTTTCTGCTCCTACAAAAGTTTCTGGTCCTAGGAAAGAAAATAAAAAGGCTGTGTTTTGGTCTCACTTTCACAAATGGAGCCCAATGACTAATAACTGAAGCTCCTCTCCCTGTAGCATTCACTTGGTTCTTGCACAAGCCTGGGAAAGAATAAAAGCAAGAATTCAGCAGGGAAAAAGCCATACTTGATCCCCTGAACTGCTCCCTGTAAAGTCCATCCAAAGCAGCAGTCATGTTTGTGTGCATTAACATAGAACAGACCCACATTTTAAAGTGAATGCATGCTGTCAAATTAGGATCAATACTTGCAGAGTTCCAGTGGCCAAAAGTCATCTCTATTTGCTCTTTTTGGATGCATGGTAAATCATGTTTAGCACTGGAGCAGTTGTATCTTCATTTCAAGTTAGTATCTATTGATTTTTCCTCTAGTAATTCTTCATTTTCACACCTTGTAACACTTAGCTCAAGTCAGTGTCTCCTTAATAGCATCGATTGCACAGAGGCAATGAACCACAGCTTCAAGCAGAGTCACATCTTACACTGTTTCTACAGAAAAAGAAGCTTTTCCTAAGGAATTATCCCCCTTTCCACCACAACCACTTAAGCTCCCATGCAATAAAAGTCCCTACATGCAAGAGGGGAAAGGGCACAGACTTAGGCTGATAGAGATTGCTAAACCCTCACGCAGAGCCTCGACTTCCTCACTTAACCTTGCTCCCAACCCTATCCAAAATTAAAACATGGGACGTCTGCCCAGTAAACCAAAAGCCAACTCTCAGCGAACAGGAAAAACAAAGTTAGCTGAAGGAAGGATGTGATGGGGAGGGGACGTTTCATCACTTTCCACAATGCACTGAATGCTGCATCCATGCTTACCCCCCCTACCTGGTTAAGAGCCAGTGCAGGAAAGGAGAAGGCAGCCCAGCTGCTCCCGCCTCATCAGCTTAAACCCAGGTTATCCGGGTGTTATCTATGCTGCAGCTCCCAGCTTCAGTTGCACCCAGCACCACCATGGGCACAGAGCAGCCTCTCAGGGAGAGCAGACCCCCTCTCAACTCTCAATACAGGCAGAAAAGGGGCACAGACCCTGCCCCATGCAAACGGGAGCTCCCCCATCACCTTCCTACCAGCCCAAGAGATGGGTGCTCAAAACCTCCTGCCCCATGGACCCTCCTTCTATCAGCGCAGGGGAACTCCCCTCACAGAATCACAGAATCACAGAATCCCAAGGGTTGGAAGGGACCTAAAAAGATCATCTAGTCCAACCCCCCTGCAAGAGCAGGGTAACCTACAGTACATCACACAGGAACTTGTCCAGGCGGGCCTTGAATATCTCCAGTGTAGGAGACTCCACAACCCCCCTGGGCAACCTGTTCCAGTGCTCTGTCACTCTTACAGTAAAGAAGTTCTTCCTGATGTTAACGTGGAACTTCCTATGCTCCAGTTTACACCCATTGCCCCTTGTCCTATCACTGGATATCACTGAAAAAAGCCTAGCTCCATCATCCTGACACCTACCCTTTACATATTTGTAAACATTGATGAGGTCACCCCTCAGTCTCCTCTTCTCCAAGCTAAAGAGACCCAGCTCCCTCAGCCTCTCCTCATAAGGGAGATGTTCCACTCCCTTAATCATCTTTGTGGCTCTGCGCTGGACTCCTTCAAGCAATTCCCTGTCCTTCTTGAACAGAGGGGCCCAGAACTGGACGCAATATTCCAGATGCGGCCTCACCAAGGCTGAGTAGAGGGGGAGGAGAACCTCTCTTGACCTACTAACCACTCCCTTTCTAATGCACCCTAAGATGCCATTTGCCTTCCTGGCCGCAAGAGCACATTGCTGGCTCATGGTCATCCTCCTATCCACCAGGACCCCCAGATCCCTTTCCCGTTCACTACTTTCCAGCAGGTCACCCCCCAACCTGTACTGGTACATGGGGTTGTTCTTCCCCAGATGCAAGACTCTACACTTGCCCTTGTTAAATTTCATCAAGTTAACGCTTCAGAGAGTACCTCTCCCCTTTCAACAAGGGAGCACCCCACACGTCAGGGCACCCTATAGCTCAGGGAGCACCTCCCCTACACCTCAGGGTACTCCAAACCCCAGGGAGAAACCCCCTTCAAGTCAAAGGGTGCCCCAAACACACCTGAGGGCACCCCATAGCTTAGGGAGCACCCTCTTTCACTTCAGGGCACCCAATACCTCAGAGAGACACCCCCCTCTACACCTCAGGGCACCCTACACCCTAGGGATAAGCCCCCCCTCCTTCAACCTCAAGGTACCCCATAACTCAGAGAGACCACCCTATGCCGCAAGGCACCCCATAACTCAGGCAGCACTCCCCTTTCACCTTAGGGCACCCTACACCTGAAGAAGTACCCCCTACACCCCATACCTGAGGGAGCACCCCCCTCCATACCCGAGATACCCTCTCCTACACCTTAGGGCACCCGACACCTGAGGGAGCACCCCGTACACCCCATACCTGAAGGAGTACCCCCCTCCATACCCGAGATACCCTCTCCTACACCTTAGGGCACCCGACACCTGAGGAAGTACCCCCTACACCCCATACCTGAGGGAGAATCCCCGTCCATACCCGAGATACCCTCTCCTACACCTCAGGGCACCCTATACCTCAGAGAGACCCCACATACACACCTCAATGAGCACCCCCTCCACCTCAGAGCACCCCACACCTGAAGGGGCACCCCTCACACACCTCCGGGTACCAACCACCCCAAGGAGCACCCCGCACCTCAAAAAGCACCCCGTTCTCCACAGGGAGAACCCCCCTCCCTTCACCTCAGGGCCCGTCCCCTCGCCGAGGCCCCGGCGTACCTGCTGCGAGGGCAGCTCCACATGCAGGGCCCGGGTAGCGGAGCCCGGCGGTAAGGCGGCGGGGCCGGCGGCCGAGTTCATCCTCACGGCACGGCAACGGCCGGGCAGCGCCTGCGCATGGGCCCCGCGGGCCGCCGCTCCCCGCCGGGCGCGCAGGGGTTAATGGCGGCAGCACCACCGGCCCGGGCCGCTCGCTACGGAGCCATATTACCGCAGTGCTGAGGGGCGGGACGGAGGCGGTGTCCCGCTCGCTCATTGGTCAACGTCCCAAGGAGGCGGGAGCTCGGGGGTATATTCGAGATATTATTGGCTAAAAGGGACGTCAATCACCTCGGCCTCTGTCAAACCGTTGAGACGGGAGCCGGCTCCGATTGGACAACTGACTTCCGGAAGGCGGGACCGCTGCCGGAGGCGAGGCTGGTGATTGGAGGACAGCGTGAAGGCGCGGCTGGTGATTGGAGGACAGTGGGTTTGATTGGCACAGCTCGGCCTCCGTCACGTGTGGGGGAGCTGTTTGCATCACGTGGTGGGACGAAAATATTTTGCTGGGTGGGTGCGAGGGGAGGGGGGTTCTGTTGCTATGGCAACGGGGAGGGGGCGGGGCCTGTCGTCATGGTAACAGGGAGCGGGCGGGGCCCAATGCCATGGCAACGGGGAGTGGGCGGGGTCCCCGCGGCCTGTGTCATGGTGAGGGCCGGGAGGACCCTCACGTCGGGGTGGCCGGCACCGCAGCGAGCCAAACGGCCCCATCCCGTGCCAGCGTGCCCCGCAGCAGCTTTAACTGCCCCACACTGCGTCCGTGTGCTGGGGGTGCTGAGTGATGGAGCTGAGCGTGAGCAGCTCGGGCCCAGGCAGCCGGGAAGCCCCCAGCATCCTGGCCTGGATCAGCACCAGTGCGGCAGCAGGGCCAGGGCAGGGATTGTGCCCCTGCACTGGGCACTGGTGAGGCCGCCCCTCGGATCCTGTGCTCAGCTCTGGGCCCCTCACTGCAAGAGAGACATTGAGGGGCTGGAGCGGGGCCAGAGAAGGGAATGGAGCTGGAGCAGGGCCTGGAGCCCAAGTGTGATGGGGAACGGCTGAGGGACCTGGGGGGTCAGATGGAGAAGAGAAGGCTCAGGGGGGACCTGATGGCTCCCTACAAGTGCCTGCCAGGAGGATGGAGCCAGGAGGGGCTGGGCTCTGCTCCCAAGGAACAAGGGATGGGACAAGAGGAAGCGGCCTCAAGCTGCCCCAGGGCAGGTTTAGATGGAGCTGAGGAACAATTCCTGCCCCAGAGGGTGCTCAGGCATTGGAACAGGCTGCCCAGGGCAGGGCTGCAGGCACCGGCCCTGCAAGGGTTCACTCCCCGTGGAGACGAGGCCTCAGTGCCATGGGGCAGGGGTGGCCTCGGCAGTGCTGGGAACGGTTGGACTGGATGAGCTTAAGGGGCTTTTCCAGCCTGGTTGATTCTGTGATTCTATATGAACCAACCTGCCCCACATCACACCAAGCTGCCCCATGTCTACCTGCCTCACACCATGTCAGCCTGTGCCAGGACAAGTCAACCTGCCCCTCAACACATCAACCTGCCCCATATCACACCAAGCTGCCCCACAGCAAACCAATCACCCCCTCATCAGGCCAACCAGCCTCATACCACACCAGCCAGCCCCACAAAAGACCAACCTGCACCATAACAACCCAACCTTCCCCTCTCCATGCCAACCTGCCTAACATTACACTAACGCATCCTACATCACACCAACCCATTCCACATCACACCAACCCACCCTGCTGCACTCTAACCCACCCCACACCATGCCAACCCATCCCACATCACACCAACCCACCCCACACCGTGCCAACCCACCCCACACCATGCCAACCCACCCCACACCATGCCAACCGATCCCACATTGCACCAACCCGTCCCACATCACACCAACCCATTCCACATCACACCAACCCGCCCCACACCATGCCAACCCGCCCCACACCACGCCAACCCACCCCACATCACACCAACCCACCCCACACCATGCTAACCCACCCCACACCATGCCAACACATCCCACATCAAACCAACCCATCCCACATCACACCAACCCACCCCACACCATGCTAACCCACCCCACACCATGCCAACCCGTCCCACATCATGCCAACCCATCCCACATCACACCAACCCACCCCACACCATGCCAACCCACCCCACACCATGCCAACCCACCCCACATCAAACCAACCCACCCCACATCCCACCAGCACACCCCACACCAGGCCAACCCCAATGGTCCACCCAACCGAAGTCCAACAGAGCCATCCCTCCATCCCACCCTGCCCAGGCACCCTGCGCCCTGTGCCGAAGGCCCGTCCTCACGTACCATACCGCACTGGGAGCGCCAGTCCCGTCCCCGTGCCCTGCCGGTGCCACCAATCACCGCGACGCCCTGCAGCGCTTGCCCAGCGTAGGTGGCCACGCTGGAGACGCTGGTCCCCATCCCACTGCAGTGCAGAGGCACCGGGTCCTGCACCGCCAGGAACGCCCGTCCCACCGCCCCGGCACTGGGAACGCCTGCCCCGGCGCGTGCCGCAGCACTGGAAATGCCTGTTCCCACCGGGAGGGGTGGATCTGGAAGGGCTGAGTGCGGTGTGCAGTGCTGGAGAGCGCTGTCCTCCTCTGCTCCTCCTCTTCTTCTTTCCTCCCATCCTCAGCACCATGTACATCCAACACCATGGAGATCATCCCAGCTGGAAGCTTTCATTCGCCTGCAGTGCTCATGGGTTTGTAGTATTCATGCTATGTTGGTGTGTGTTGCACCGGCGTTGTCTATAGCATGCATTTTGGTCTTGGTTATTCATAGATCCACAGCCTGGTTTGGGTTGAAGGGACCTTAAAGCTCATCCAGCTCCAACCCCTGCCCCGGGCAGGGACCCCTTCCACTGGAGCAGCTTGCTCCAAGCCCCTGTGTCCAACCTGGCCTTGAGCACTGCCAGGGATGGGGCAGCCACAGCTTCTCTGGGCACCCTGTGCCAGCGCCTCAGCACCCTCACAGGGAAGAGCTTCTGCCTAAGAGCTCAGCTCAGCCTCCCCTCGGGCAGGTTCAAGCCATTCCCCTTGGCCTGGCCCTACAAGGCCCTTGTCCAAAGCCCCTCTCCAGCTTTCTTGTATGCCACAATCTTGACATTAAGATCATCTTTGTCATTCCAAATGAATTCTTCACACCTTGGTAGAAAAAAGAATCCCCCATTTTTCACCTTAAGAAGCAAGGTTTAGTCCTCCAAGTTGAAGATGGAAAGTTCAAAAGGAAGGAGCACGTGTATTGTAATGAACCAGTAACCAGGAGATGAATCAAACTGCTACAACAGGTCCAAAATGACTACGTTTGAACCTCGTGATCTCCACAAGGTCTGGATGCTTGGTAATAGCACACTGTGCTATTGAAAACACTGCAATAGTAGGGCTTCTTTTCATCAGAAGGAAAAATGAAGATGTGCTGGTTCCCAGATCTTCCAATAAAAAAGCTAAATTCAACCACAACCCCAAAATGCACACGATTTAAGCTCAAAGTATTGAATTTCTTTGGCTCCCACATATAGAATCACATAATTTGGTGAAGAAAGCCCACGTTGATGTGTCACCATGTGTTAAACCGAGCGGAGAAGTTTGGTAGCTCTGTTTCAACCCCTACAAAGTGCTTTGGAGAAAGGCAGACTATGGTGAGTGGCTGCAGGTGAAGGAGGAGGATGGAAGAGGATGACTTGTGTAAGGATGGCCATCAAACTCCTGGAAACTTGACTTTTCCTCCAGTTTTCATTATTCTTTCTCCTTTTTTTTAGTATTCTTATGATTATGAATGAGTTGACCATTGAATGTTTGAGGGTGCTGAGGCACAGGGTGCCCAGAGAAGCTGTGGCTTCCCCATCCCTGCCAGTGTTCAAGGCCAGGTTGGACGCAGGGCTTGAAGCAAGATGCTCCAGTGGAAGGGGTCTGTGTCCAAGGTATGGGCTTGGATCTGGATGAGCTTTAAGGTTCCTCCAAGCCAAACCAGGCTGGGATTCTCTGATTTTACAATTAAGACATTTGGGAATGCTTTTCAAGTGTGAAGCTCTTTAGATAAGCTTAATCTAGTGAGCAAAACTAATTCTAGCTCTGAATTACTTATAAAATCAGAGAGGATCACAGTTGTAAGACCCAGTTTTCACTGAGATAAATCACTAAAATCAGTTTACGGGAACAATATGAAGATGCCGCTGATTTTCCACCTAAAATATCAAAGGATTTTTAAGAAAAAGTCTATTTTTGGATAATGCTGACTTTCCCCTGACTAACTTAGTGGACTGTAGTGACAGGACAAGGGGTAACGGGTTAAAACTTAAACAGGGGAAGTTTAGATTGGATCTAAGGAGGAAATTCTTTCCTGTGAGGGTGCTGAGGCGCTGGAATGGGTTGCCCAGGGAGGTTGTGAGTGCTCCATCCCTGGCAGTGTTCAAGGCCAGGTTGGATGAAGCCTTGGGTGCCATGGTTTAGTGTGAGGTGTCCCTGCCCGTGGCAGGGGGGTTGGAACTGGATGATCTTAAGGTCCTTTCCAACCCTAACTATTCTATGATTCTATGATTCTAACTTTCCCCCACTCCTTCACCTTCCCCTTCTAAACATAGTGTGTTATCATCATTATTCTCATCCTAAATCCAAACCACAGCACTGTACCAGCAACTAGGGAGAAAATCAACTATCCCAGCCAAAACCAGGATATTAACATAGTGATTAGGTGAATTTAAGGTCCGCATGACATTACCATAGTAGGAATTCCCTATTTTTCTTCCTTTCCACAGCAGCAGATGACTATCTATGATTCTATGATCTTAAAATACTGCTGTTGGCAAAGTCACAAGTTCCTCATCATAGCAGCTCGCAAGCCCTGTATATGGAGATTACACTTAATTTGCTGCTTAATGAAGGCTAAGATCTCTAACCCATAATTCAGGGACTAAAAAGCACAATTCCCCCCAGAGGAAAATTCAAATATGACCCCAAATCCCACGCTGCTTCATTAAGGATTAATGTAGCAGTGGAACTGATAGAGCTCCACAGAAATCCCTATGGATTTCCTGCTCACGCTAGGTAAGTTTTTGGCCTCATATTCTACATTTTACACTTATCTTTGCTTGTTTTGCCATTTAATGTGACAAGGAACAGCTTGCAGTTGCATTGTCGAATAAGGAGTTCATAGGGATAAGGTTTTGGGTTTACATTTGACTTTCGTGGCCTTTGAGAAGTCAGCTCCATGCCTTGCACAGTTCATCCCAGTGACCATTCAACATGATAAGCATCATTTAATAACCCAGGTTGTGCCTAAATTTGAGCAAAATAATAATCTCTTTGGGGGTTTAGAGTAATTAGTTAATGAATTAGGCTTGGTGGGGTAGTTTAAGCAGGGTATATCCAACATGCAGACATGGAGCAGCTTCTTCTATCCTGGTTTATGAACAGTCACTCGAGCAGTGCTGCTGATCTCACCCATAGACGTGGCATTACGTAGGACACTGTAATTTACTGAGGCCTTAGGAAACTGCCATTTAAATCTTCTAACCACATCAAAAGGCTGGTGTTATCTGTCTGCATCACTTTGAAAATGACAGCATGACCTTCATTATGTCCCTGTGGATGTTTCGGAAGCTGATTATCATAAGAGATGAAATTCCTGTGGCTGCAGCAAGTGCATGGATGCAGGGAGTGCTCCTACATCCATAACCAGACCAACTGCCCAAGCTATGTGCTGTGGTCAGCACACTGGAGGGAAGGGATCGGATCCAGAGGGACCTGGACAGGCTGGAGAGGGGGGACCATGTGAACCTCATGGAGCTCAACAGGGCCAAGGGCAAGGTCCTGCCCCTGGGCTGGGGCAATCCCAGCACAAACCCAGGCTGGGGGAGAGCGGATGGAGCAGTCTGAGGAGAAGGACTTGGGGTGCTGGGTGAGGAGCAGCTCCCCATGACCCGGCTTCAGTGAGCGCTTGAGCCCAGAACCCCCCCGTGTGCTGGGCTGCACCCCCAGAGCGTGAGCAGCAGCTCAGGGAGGGGATCCTGCCCCTCTGCTGTGCTCTGGGGAGAACCCCCCTGCAGCCCTGATCCAGCTCTGGGGCAGCAGCACAAGAGGGACGTGGAGCTGTTGGAGTGAGGCCAGAGGAGGCCATGGAGCTGCTGCGAGGGCTGGAGCAGCTCTGCTCTGGAGCCAGGCTGAGAGAGCTGGGCTGGGGCAGCCTGGACAAGAGAAGGCTCCTGAAGGGGAGACCTGAGAGCAGCTCCAGTGCCTAAAGGGGCTGCAGGGAACCTGGAGAGGGGCTTGGGACAAGGGCCTGTAGGGCCAGGCCAAGGGGAATGGCTTGAACCTGCCCGAGGGGAGACTGAGCTGAGCTCTTAGGCAGAAGCTCTTCCCTGTGAGGGTGCTGAGGCGCTGGCACAGGGTGCCCAGAGAAGCTGTGGCTGCCCCATCCCTGGCAGCGCTCAAGGCCAGGTTGGGCACAGGGGCTTGGAGCAAGCTGCTCCAGTGGAAGGGGTCCCTGCCCGTGGCAGGGGTTGGAACTGGGTGAGCTTTAAGGTCCCTTCCAACCCAAACCAGGCTGGGATTCTGTGATCTCAAGTTTTCATGAAGTGAATCCAACAGGAAACAGGGAAAAAAACAGGTTTCAAACCCACAACCTGATTACTGACCTTGTCTTGTTTTCACACGTGCTCTACACTCACACCAGCAGCTCCTCACTTTGACCTTACAGCAAGCCAGAAGCAGTTTATTCTGGCCATTCTTTGTGGAAAAGAAAGCCAGAAAATAATGATCATTAACAGAACTCAGATGCAGCTTTAACCATGTAGGTTAAACCATCCTGCAGAATAAAGCAAACACCATCTGGGGAAAGTGGCATGAAATGCCACTTGAGTACCTTCCAAAATGCTGTCTGAAGGCTTGGACACCATCTCTTGAAGCAGCACTGTACCATTGCTTTCTGCCTGGTGGCACTCAGTTTGAGACCCATGGGCTAGTGTCCTTTCAAACGACGTGGTGGTGAGGTACTGCCTGCAGGTCGTTCTGGAGCTTATTGAAGAGACCTCATTGTAAGTTTTGGCAATGTTAGAACTTTGGGAAAGGAAGCGATGACTTTGTGGCTAACTGATTGCTGCTTCTGCCAACGGATCAGGTCAAATATGCTTCTTATTGAGCTATGAGATCATTACAGAATCACTCAAATGAGCAAACACGCTTCACTGATGGATGGAAGGATTCCAAGTGCAGTGCAAAGTACCTCCAGTTTGTGAGCTGGTTAAAGAGGAGGAAAGAGCTCAAGTTTTGCCACTGAATGCCTGTTAAATAATGGAATTTACAGCCACAGATAGGGGGTTAAAAGACTTTGGTTCAGTTTGCCCTTGGAGAGATAAACTCAAGCTAGAGACTAAGCAAGAGATTGGGTTTGGCGGCACTAAACCCTGGACCCTTTCACGTCCGAGGTGTTTCTGAGTGTCTGCATTTCTAGTTGCAGATGATTACATTTGCTTCATCCCCAGAGGTGGTTTTAATCTGCTTTATGATTCTCGCAGCTACCTAAGGTAGACTTCATTGCACTTTTGACATCATCATCAAGCTGTTCTGGACACATTATGAGCACAGAGGAAATCCCTTTTCAGTAGAAGACATCTTCAAATCAGCTTATAACCATTAGACAACGTCCATGGAGGATATGGAAGGGGATTCCTGGTGGTTTGGAGTGCAGATGATGCTTAGAATATCTATTATTATCCTGGTGCTAGAAAAGCTATTATTTTCATGGCAGAACTTCCTTCTTAGACTGAACTATATAATTTAAACATCTATTTTAGGTGAGATAGGGAAACAAAGTACATTTTAAATGATAGGGCCACGAAGGAAATGAGCAGTGTTAACTCAGAACAAGGCGATCCCCACATTAACCTTTACCAACCAGGTTTATTCACACACCTATTAGGTTGTACAGGAAGTAAGTGGTAATTTTGGTCCTTTCTTTAGGCACTGAGGGTCTTTTTGCGATGGAGACCTTCTCATTTGGCACCTGGGCTCTTCGCTGTCAGAGGCTTCACGGCACAAGTGCGAATCATGAAGCAACAGCCCATAAACCAAACCTAATTTCTGGGAAAACACTGAAACCATGTTGCTTTAAAACCATGGGTATGAATTCTTTGAAGCCTTCAACACACTAAACCATTGTGGTCTGGGGGAAAGGGTGGTGTTTGTTTTGCTGGTGTTTCTGGGTAGCTTGAGAAACGTGTTGTTAGACTGCATCATCCAACCAAGGTAGCCTGATCTCACATCCACTGAAGCCAACAGATTACATTTAAGGATCTTTGGTGGGGCTTTGATCAAACTTACGGTGAGGCCCTCATCAAGTCATGCTGGGGTGGGATGAGGTTCACCCAATGTTCAGGACACCATGATGGATATAAGGCAGAAGTTCTTTCCTGTGAGGGTGCTGAGGCACTGGAATGGGTTGCCCAAAGAAGCTGTGAATGCTTCATCCCTGGCTGTGTTCAAGGCCAGGTTGGACAGAGCCTTGGGTGCCATGGTTTTAGTGTGAGGTGTCCCTGCCCATGGCAGGGGGTTGGAACTGGATGATCTTGAGGTCCTTTCCAACCATAACTATTCTATGATTCTATGCAACTTAGGTCAGTGCTGAATGCCACAGCAGTAGCTGTAACTCTGTCAGTCGGGACACACTCTGTTTTCACCCGTTTCTAACCAATTCAACCTTTTCTAACCAACCGTATCCTGGGCTGCATCAAAAGGAGCGTGACCAGCAGGGCGAAGGAGGTGATCCTGCCCCTCTGCTCTGATCTTGTGAGACCTCACCTGGAGCATTGTGTGCAGTTCTGGTGTCCTCAACATAAAAAGGACATGGAACTGCTGGAACAAGTCCAGAGGAGGCCACGAGGATGAGCAGGGGCTCGAGCAGCTCCCATATGAAGACAGGCTGAGGAAGTTGGGGCTGTTGAGCCTGGAGCAGAGAAGCTGTGTGGAGACCTCAGAGCAGCTTCCAGTGTCTGAAGGGGGCTACAAGGATGCTGGGGAGGGACTCTTCATCAGGGACTGCAGTGATAGGACAAGGGGTGATGGGTTCAAACTGAAACAGGGGAAGTTCAGGTTAGATATAAGGCAGAAGCTCTCCCCTGTGAGGGTGCTGCGCTGGCACAGGGTGCCCAGAGAAGCTGTGAGTGCCCCATCCCTGGCAGTGCTCAAGGCCAGGTTGGACACAGGGGCTTGGGTGAGATGGTTTAGTGTGAGGTGTCCCTGCCCATGGCAGGAGCTTGGAACTGGATGATCTTAAGGTCCTTTCCAACCCAAACCATTCTATGATTCTATGAACCTGTGATGGAGTTGATCTGTTACAACCTCAGCTACCCCAGTGTGTTTTTATTTAACAGCAAATCCAATCTTTTCTCCTTCTGCCTCCAAAACCTGTTGTTTTTTGCCTTATTTTCAGGCTCTGATGGATACATGAATCTAAGTTACCGTCAAACTTCAAGGATATTGCACTCAGTTTTGCTCTGAGAATGTGATTATAGTGGAACCTGAACATGTGAACCTGATTGCTTTCCTTTGTAAGAGACGTTTCAGCATGTTTATTCCTGTGAGGAGGTTGCCAGTGACTTTAGAAGCTGGCTGAATTCGCTTATTGACCAATGCAAACAAAAGCTTGTTGTCCAAAGGAGCTGGAGGGGGGTCAAGTGGCAGGGGGTTGTCAAAACTGCCTTTGGAAGGCTGTTATTGCCTGGTCACTGGGGCCATAAAGAAAAGCTTTTACCAGGAAAAACTTTAACAAGTTCAATAAACGTTCAAAGAAGCCCACAAAAGCTTTTCAGTGGGGAACAACATGAGCCATGTTATCCTTTGAGTCCCGTAAAAGAGAATTGCTGCCGCACAGAGTCCTGCTGTGATCTTCGCAGGGTTCTTAAGCGAAGCCAGGCCAAGATGGTTTGGGATGAGGATGTTTTAAAAGACCTCCTGGAAATGGCCTTTGGGATTAAAGCCATGAGCGCCAGCGTGCTTACTCAGGGACTTGTCTGTACTAAGCACAGGAGGGTTTGACCTCACTACACATGAGCTTTGAGTGAGGGAGCGCTTGCAATCTGCTTAATCGTGGCTTGGCAAGTGCTGCTTTGCCTTCTGAATTGCTGCTGCAGTACCTGGGACAATGTTATTTCAGCTCAGACATGAAACCAAAGCCCCCCCACCCCAGTCCTGATCCAGCTCTGGGGCAGCAGCACAAGAGGGACATGGAGCTGTTGGAGCGAGGCCAGAGGAGGCCATGGAGCTGCTGCGAGGGCTGGAGCAGCTCTGCTCTGGAGCCAGGCTGAGAGAGCTGGGCTGGGGCAGCCTGGACAAGAGAAGGCTCCTGAAGGGGAGACCTGAGAGCAGCTCCAGTGCCTAAAGGGGCTGCAGGAAAGCTGGAGAGGGGCTTGGGACAAGGGCCTGTAGGGCCAGGCCAAGGGGAATGGCTTGAACCTGCCCGAGGGGAGACTGAGCTGAGCTCTTAGGCAGAAGCTCTTCCCTGTGAGGGTGCTGAGGCGCTGGCACAGGGTGCCCAGAGAAGCTGTGGCTGCCCCATCCCTGGCAGTGCTCAAGGCCAGGTTGGACACAGGGGCTTGGAGCAAGCTGCTCCAGTGGAAGGGGTCCCTGCCCGTGGCAGGGGTTGCTGGAGGAGCTTTAAGGTCCCTTCCAACACAAACCAGTCTGGGGTTCTATGATTCAGGTTATTAGACAGCAGTGTCTGCCTTAAGGGATCCACAATAAGAGTGGTTTAGGGATGCTAAGCAATGGCACTAGGCACAGAGGCTGATATTTGTCTTGATCAAAGACAAGAGGAGGGCCACCCTGCCCTGTATAACCTCCATCATATCACAGTGGAAAGCAGAGAAGCAAAGCCAGGAAGTATTTTGGGAAAATCTAATGAGTGAAAATCAGCCAGCAATTGTGGGTCAGATCTGCAAGAAAGCATGGAACTGAAAACGACCGGAACATGGATGGAGGTCAGATTCCTAGGAGGTTTCTCTTATAGCCTTTTATAGCCTGTTAAAACATCCTCACATCCAAATGTGCCAGCCCAGAAGACGTAAAGATAACCACAGAGTAGAGAAAGCTCTGCATCAGCAGTTTCTCCTTGCCCTTTCAGCTGCAAAAGGTGGTCCCCTAGCAGAAGTAGGCAAGAAATTGCCCATTTGGAGATGATGCTCTGGGTTTTCCTTTAGGGGGAAAAACCTCATTTAACCGAACTGTTGCCAAATAGCACCAGCATTCCGAGGATCATTTTCCAGCATGAAGCTTGGAAGGATTTGAACTGTAGAAATCCATTTGTTATTCCATGTGGTGCTGCTTCTTGGGCCAGATTGACTAAAGATGTACCCAGAGGGTAACGCGTCCATTACTAACCTGTGTTTCCTCCTCCTCGTACAAGGCTGCCGCAGTCTGGGTTAGTGGTTTCTCTCCCCTGCCATCTCCCCAAAATGCTTTTCCTCTCCTGGAGTTCCTGACAGGCACCTCATGAGGGCAGCATGGCCTCGCTTTTTATCACCTCTCATTCGGCTTCCAGGCTGAATCATAGATCACTGTGTACACACTACAAGTAGCACTGTTCTGCTTACGCTACTTTCATTAATGAGGGTCTAAAAGCGAGCTGGTGACATCCCATCTCATGACATGCGGGTGCTAGAAAGATATTGCTGTCCAGCTTTGCACATAGGGAAAAAGCAGCTAAACCTAAATAAACCCGTGTAACGCAGAATCCCTATGGAATGGTTTGGGTTGAAGGGACCTTAAAGCTCACCCAGCTCCAACCCCTGCCACGGGCAGGGACCCCTTCCACTGGAGCAGCTTGCTCCAAGCCTCTGTGTCCAACCTGGCCTTGAGCACTGCCAGGGGTGAGGAACCCAATCCCTATGGCTGGCAGTCAGGGAGGAATAAACCATTACAGGGGCCTGCACCGAAATGCCCCGCTTTTGCCATCGTTTTGGTGATGCACCCTTTTGTTTCAGTTCTGTTTGCCAGAGGGAGAGCTCTGACTTGAGGCAAAGGGGAAGGTGTCCCTGCCCATGGCAGGGAGTTGGAACTGGATGAGCTTTAAGGTCCCTTCCAACCCAAACCAGTCTGGGATTCTATGGAAATAGAACAGAAACTATGTGAATGCATGAGGAAAAAGAGGTGACAGTGGAATGTCCCCCTTCCAGCCTGTAAGGTGGCCCCAACAGTTACAAAACCAAGTTGAAAGGCCCCAGGATACTTCCCTTCCCTTTTTAATAGGACGCAGGGGTTTGCGAGCCCCATCCCAGTGAGAAGGGAAGAGAAATGCATCTGTCAAGAAGGGGCAAATAAAAGAGTACAAGAAGACTGGAACACAGAGGAAGAGACAGATTTATCAGGACTCTTGCAGGTATAATGACCAGCAGGTTGAAGGAGGTGATCCTGCCCTTCTACTCTGCTCTCCTGAGACCTTACCTGGAGCACTGTGTGCAGTTCTGGTGTCTTCAACATAAAAAGGACATGGAACTGCTGGAACAAGTCCAGAGGAGGCCATGAGGATGATCAGGGGCTGGAGCAGCTCCTGTATGAAAATAGGTTGAGGAAGTTGGGGCTGTTCAGCCTGGAGAAGAGAAGCTGCGTGGGGACCTCAGAGCAGCTTCCAGTGTCTGAAGGGGGCTACAAGGATGCTGGGGAGGGACTCTTCATCAGGGACTGCAGTGACAGGACAAGGGGTGATGGGTTCAAACTTAACCAGAGGAAGCTCATGTTGGAGATTGGATCTAAGGAGGAAATTCTTTCCTGTGAGGGTGCTGAGGCACTGGAATGGGTTGCCCAGGGAGGTTGTGAGTGCTCCATCCCTGGCAGTGTTCAAGGCCAGGTTGGACGAAGCCTTGGGTGGGATGGTTTAGTGTGAGGTGTCCCTGCCCATGGCAGGGGGGTTGGAACTGGATGATCTTAAGGCCCTTTCCAACACAAACTCTTCTATGATTCTATGATTCTATGACAGTGAGATCTTGAAGCACTGGAGACTTGCAAACACACTTAATACCACGCTAAGCAACAGAAGAGGGGAGGTTGCTGAGCTAAAGGCAAGACAGGTCCACAGGAATGCAAAGATGCCAATTTCCCAAAGAGACTGTAAGAACAGCTTTATCAGGGCTTGTCTATCACGGGCAGGAGCCTACCTATTATTATGGCCAAGAGAAGATACCTGGACAATAAGGTGACAAGAGCATAGCGATGCCACCCTGAGTGTTCCAGCAACATGGAGCATGGTCACCACTGAGTCAGAGGTGGTAACTTTAACTTCTATTAACATTTAGGTTAGTTTTACGTTGTCTTGTTCTTCTGGAGACTGCTGCATCAAAGGCAGCCCCTGTGTTTCGTAGTCAAAGGCTTAAGTAGGAAAGCGTAGGTGCAGGAGAATGTAGCTACAGTACTAGGACACCCCCAGTGAGTGGGTAATCACAATCATTGAACACAGCACAAGCTAGAGATGGATTTTAGGTAAGGCTCTTGCTCCTAATATTGCCAACTGCAGAGAAACAGCTCACAAGGGGTCACTTGTCCATGGGCTGTGCTCAGATGGGTGGTTGGAACTTGTATGAGTCTGGCATATCCTGGGCTGGCACTTTGGGTACAAGATGAGATCAAAGGAAAAGTCCCCTTTTTTAGTGGTAAATCAATAAAAAGAGCAACATTCAGTGGCAGCCTCATGTTAGACCCTGATTAAGCCAAGAGTTTTGAGCAGAGTCAGTCTGACCTTGCAGTATGGGGAATTACAGGGCGTTCATTAGTGCAGTGCTTGGCAGGAATGGATCCTTACTTGAAATAACTCCCTCCCTCCTCTGCTTTAGGGGGATTTGCAAGCAGCAGCTGAGTTTCAGCATCAAACTTGGTAACTGAAAACAGTGCAAGAGCTGATCTCCAGTTTGTGCCAAGGGTGATTTCATAGAATGGTTTGGGTTGGAAGGGACCTTAAAGCTCCTCCAGCTCCAGCCCCTGCCACGGGCAGGGACCCCTTCCACTGGAGCAGCTTGCTCCAAGCCCCTGTGTCCAACCTGGCCTTGAGCACTGCCAGGGATGGGGCAGCCACAGCTTCTCTGGGCACTTGTCTAATGTCCAAAGTGCCTTCTCTAGCCACACACTGCCAGAAGCATTCATGGTGTCCTGGGTTCAGCAGTAGCAGTCATTTTTCTCCTTCTTAGTAGCTAGTTCAGTGCTGTGTTTTCATTTTTTGGCCTGGGCAGAGAGCTGATAACACCGATTGGTTTTAATTGTTGCTAAGTAATGTTTATTCTGGCCAAGGACTTGCTGAGTCTCATGCTCTGCCAGGGAGGAGGGGAGGCCGGGAGGAAGCAGAGACAGGACACCTGACCCAAACTGACCAAAGAGGTATTCCATAGCACAGCACGGCATGGCCAGGAGGTAATGGGGAGTTACCCGGAAGGGCTGGGACTGCAGGGTTGGATGAGGGATCGGTCGGTGCTCGGCTGGGGGGAGTGGGGCGAGTTAATGGTCAACTGGTGCTGAGGTGTTGTATTCTCTGCCCTTGTTATTTCCTTTATCATTATCACTATTGGTGGTAGCAGCAGTGATTTGTGTTATCCCTTAGTTACTGAACTGTTCTTATCTCAGCCCGTGGGAGTTGCATTCTTCTCGATTCTCCTCTCCGTCCTTCCGGGTGTAGGGGGAGGGCAAGAAGGGGGGGGAGTGAGTGAACGAGGTTTGTGGTTGGGTTTAAACCATGACACATGGTTTTTCTTGCTGTGCACTTCCAGACACATCACTGCAAACCCGGCCTTAATATTTACTAGCAGAAAACAGAGGACCAACTAAATTCTAAGCTAAAAGGGGAAGCAAGCAAGACAACATCAGGTTTATCTTCTTTTCAAACTCCATTAGCCAAGCCTGCAAAGGGCAAAGTATAAGCCTGGCTTTCGCCTTGAGGAAGAGCAGTGTGAAAGTGAGCCGCACTGATGGACCACTGCCATTGCTCGCCACCCAGCCTGACAGACAACAGGTTAAACCCTCACTTGTTAATGAAAGAGCCCACATGAACTTCACAACTCAGCGTGCTTCTTCTGGAGCACTTTGCACCTCCAGTAGTACAAAGCTGGGGGCTCTGACAACAGTTGGAAGGATTTATAGCAGTGTTCCAGTGACTAAAAGGGGCCAAGAAGAAACCTGGAGAGGGGCTTGGGACAAGGGCCTGTAGGGACAGGCCAAGGGGAATGGCTTGAACCTGCCCGAGGGGAGACTGAGCTGAGCTCTTAGGCAGAAGCTCTTCCCTGTGAGGGTGCTGAGGCGCTGGCACAGGGTGCCCAGAGAAGCTGTGGCTGCCCCATCCCTGGCAGTGCTCAAGGCCAGGTTGGACACAGGGGCTTGGAGCAAGCTGCTCCAGTGGCAGGGGTCCCTGCCCGTGGCAGGGGTTGGGGCTGGATGAGCTTTAAGGTCCCTTCCAACCCAAACCAGGCTGGGATTCTAGGATTAAGGTTATTACACAGCAATGTTTGCATTATGCAATCCACAGTAAGAATGGTTTTTGGATGCTGTGCAATGGCAATAGGCAGAGGCTGATACTTAGCTTGGTCAAACACAAAAGGAGGGCAATCCTGCACTATATGTCACCTCCATCACATCACATCAACCCAGTCCCGTCTGTTATTCCCTCAGTTGAGGACCAGGAGTGGAATCCAGCTCTGAATGCTCAGCTGCAATGAAATCCAAAGTAATTTGCTGAAAGGAACAATAGGGCATGAAGCTTTTCTGCTGAGTAAATCAAGCCCATTAATGTATTATGCCTTAGCTCCTCATATACCCACGGGCAAAACTGCATCCATGAACCACAGCTACTTGCTTATCCTGTCCTGGGTGCCCCATGAAGGGACAGGGCAGACCAATGAGGGCCTGCTTTTGGAGAGACAGACCAGTTTTCTCCCCCTAAAACCCAAGGCACATCTATAATAGCAGCCTTCCAGTATCTGAAGGGGGTCTATAATGATGCTGGGGAGGGACTCTTCATCAGGGACTGTAGTGATAGGACAAGGGGTGATGGGTTCAAACTGAAACAGGGGAAGTTTACATTGGATACAAGGAAGAAGTTCTTTGCCATAAGGGTGCTGAGGCACTGGAATGGGTTGCCCAGGGAGGTTGTGAGTGCTCCATCCCTGGCAGTGTTCAAGGCCAGGTTGGACAGAGCCTTGGGTGGGATGGTTTAGTGTGAGGTGTCCCTGCCCATGGCAGGGGGTTGGAACTGGGTGATCTTAAGGTCCTTTCCAACCCAAACCACTCTATGAGTCTAGAATCACACAAACAATTGCTCTAACATGAACCCAGCTCCCCCCCCACTGCACCCCCAAAGAGACCATAGCAGCCCCTGGTTTTGCCCGAGTTTATTTCTATAAATTTGTACAAAAAAAAAAAAAAATCAATACTCTGCAATATAATAATCTATCAAATATGACAGATGAACATTTGTCTTTAGAGAGGCAAGACTCCAGGAATGTGAAGTACCATCCTCTTGCTTGGAAGAAAGGCACATTTCGGAGCACAACCAACCATTGAAAAGGCAGGTCAGACATGCAAGTAGTGCAATGTTTCAGGTTTACACACAAACACGTTGTACTCTGAAGAGATCTCACTACAAGCAGTGTTAACAGCCAGGTAAACATCTGATAAAACACTTGTAAAAGTCACTCACTGTCGATCCTACACATGACAAGGCTACTTACTCCTTTACATTCACTGGACGGAATAGTTAAAAGCCATCTTTGGGCTGAAGTTACTCTTAGCTTTCCCCAAATGCTTTTGGGATACAAAACCATTTACCCCTATGGGTTTGCAACACCACTGCACCATCCCACTGCTCCCATAGAACTTGCCTTTGGAGTCTTGTGGCTGTGAAGTAGTCCCCTATTTCCAGCTATGTGCAAGCAGCATAGGGACAAACCTGCTTCTAACCTGACATTCAAAATACAAGTGGGGAAGATACGGCCACCAAAGTATCTACCACATAATGAAGGTCTATTACACTCATACCCTTTGGTTTCCTTGCACCATCCATGGTAGTTGCCACAGCAGGCACCTTCTGCTTGTGCTGTCAGAAAGGGTTTATCCAAAAGCAGAAATATCCTTGTGCAACATAAGCACATCTCAGCATCACTCTTGTGCAACACGCCTGTAATACTGCTGGTCAAGTCAACCAGATGGATTCTACTCTCCCAAAATAGCCTGTGCTAGTGGGGACAGTAGCTGTGGGAATGCTTCTAAACCCATTGCTGGCAATCCAACAGCGTTATAGAGCAGATGACAATGGCAATCATTTCCCCCTATCCAAATCCTCACAGCAATGGGGAGTTGTGCTTTTGTCTCTGGAAAGATGTTGGTAATGGGGTTTATCTAAAGTAAAGCCTTTCTTTATTTTTAAAGTGGTCTAGCAATACTTTAAATACTTTCTTGGAAAGACACATACATCCACGCATGCTTTCAAGTACACGATGACAGCTTGGATTCCTGGAGAAGATGTGTTGATTCCAAGGGAAGGAGGTGATGCTCAGCCAGTCCCTTCAGTTGACTTCCAAGACCTCAGTCTCTGGCAGGCCAAATTTACTCTTGTACTTGTCAAAGAGTTTGATCAGGGAGTCCACATACATGCTGTGGTAGAAGTCCACTTCCTTCTGGGTTGGATTGCAGATTTTGGGGATGGTGATGGGCTCTCCAACTGATAAAGAGAGGGAAAGAGCCATGTGTTAGGTTGAATGCTCCTGTACGACCTGGAGGTTTGTCCTCTATGGCCACAGCTATGGTCATTCAGCACATCCACAGCTTGCCACTATAGGAGATGTTTGCCTGGGTCCTGGTTTTGCTAGGCTCTGAAGCACAATTGTACCACACCACCACCAACAACCTCATCATATCTGCAGCGATGCCCAAATCCATTTTAGCTACAGTGCTCTGCTGTGTAAAGTGTTGGGAAGCCCCACTTGCTTCTGTTTACAGTGACAAATCCCTGCTCAGTTAACAGGAACCAAGACCACAAGCTGCAGTTCTTGTGTATTCCCCTGTACACACCACATAAACCACAAAGCCTTGCTGCTTTGGGTTGGAAGACTCAAAGGCAAGTTTTAGCTGTCTCTTGAAGCCAACCCAAAGCATCACAGTGCCAGTCCTAGGAAGAAGAAGCAGGTAGCTTCTGGCTTTAGCCAGCCAAGAGCAGAGAAGGTGGCAGCTGCAGCATCTTTTCCTCCCCAAAAGAGCTTGCTTGTAAAGCTGTGTGGCAATAGAATGTGATAGAAGGCTTGTAGCCTCTGCAAACTCTTCTAGCTCATTCTCAGCTGTGCTGGAAGGCTTTATACACAAAGGAAAATGGAGTTTTACAGTCAAGACTCAAGCTAGAGCAGGGGTATGGCATAAAGTACGCTACTACCTAAAGAAGAACACATAGCACATTTATGCCAAGAGCTTACCAACAGTGGTGATGGGCTTGGAGTAAGGTAACAACCCCCAGGTGTTGGAAGAGAAGAGACCACGGCCATGAAAGATGCATGGAGCAAAGCCAATGTGCTTTTGGAACTTCTTCTGAACCCATCTTCCCCAGGAGCCCTCCTCGAAGATCACTTGCTTGTACACTTCGTTCTCCCCAAAGGAGTAGACAGGAACCAGGTCCGCACTAGAAGATGGAAAGATGTTAAGACCATACGCCCCGATCTGTGGTCAATACAGCAGCACCTCACTCACTGCTCTTTCAAGCTGCATATTTGCAGGTTCTATTGGCCAAAGCTTTGTTTGCAGCACAAGGCACTGACATAAGTCAGACTTGACATGATACAGTAGATATAAGGCACACAGAGGGATTGAACTGGCGATGGGCACACGAAACACTTCCCAGTCAGGTACTGAATATCATGGAATATCATGAGAAATGGTGGAGTTACCAGCCCTGGAAATGTTCAAAAATCATGTAGATTAGGCCCTGAGTGACATGGGTTAGTGGTGGCCTTGGCAGTGCTAGGGAATGGTTGGACTTGGTGATCTCAAGCATGTCTCCCAACCTGACTGATCCTATGATTCTGTAGAATGGTTTGTGCTGGAAGGAACCTTAAAGCTCATCCAGCTCCAATGCCCTGCCACAATCAGGGACACCTTCTACTAGACCACATTGCTCAAAATCCTGCTTCCCTAGATTCTCATGTCTGATTTTTGATGGACATCCCATTTCAGACACATGGGATCTCTGAAGCTGCATCAGCAATGTCCCATGCAGGTTACAGTCACCTTGCTCTGGAAACCTTCTACTGTCTTAGGCATCTTCCTACCCCTGTCGCCTGCTCAGATACCAGAGGACAGACTCATGTCTGGTGTTCCTGGCATATATCCACACAGCACAGCAAGTGCAGAAAGGAGCATCCATCCAAGACACCAGTTGCTTTAGGGGATAAAACCACCTTCCACATGCTACCAGCACTGCTCTGGCACTGAGGTTGCCTCTTACCCATGCCGTAGGGCCAGTCTGACAAATCCCTTCCTGTTTTTCAGTGTCACAGAGTTCTTCCCTGGGGTGCAGTTCAGGGACTCTGCTGCTCCTCCAACCACGATGATGATGGCGTTGCCGCTGCCGTTCTTGGACAGGATGTAGTCTATGCTGTCACGGTTCACAGGACATATACCTGCATAGCCAGAAGAGATAGAAGGGTCAAGACACAACATTAAGATGATCCTGAAGCCATGTTTTTAGCAAGAACTTTGTGCCTCAGTTACAAGTTGAGTTGTTCAATTCTCTATGGCCATCAAGGGTTGGGTGTGCGATCATGCAACCTGCTCCTCAACTAAGCAAGCAGTTAATAGACCTGAACAGCACTAGACTGAGTCAAACTCCAAAACCAACCCTCTAATAGTTGCCTTAACACAAGACTTCCGCCAGGATCTTCTGAGCTTAGTGATGCCAAAGGCAATAAATAGGTTTAAGATAATCTCCCTCCAAGTAAACATTGCAGTAAGAGCTGGTTTATGCTTAGGGGGAAGCAGAGCAGTTGTATTTTGATGGGTAAGAGTCTGAATTTGACCAGTTCCTCAGCAAAACCAAGTAGTGGAATAGGTTGTTCTTTGGCTTTAGTGATACAAAGAGTAAATGGACAGATCTATTATGAGATATTTGGAAGATGATTCATTTTCTTAGATAACATCAGGCTCCTGCGTGACAGCAGCAGAATCCTTTGCTGTCCTGGGAAGAAAGACATGTATAGGACACAGTGCTCAGTAAATCCATACTCTAAGACAAGCGATTGGGAAGGTCTTTCCCTCTATCCCAGACTGGGATAGGGCTGCACTACCAGTCACAGCACTGCAGCTTTACAAAGCAGTCCGTACCTTAAAGCAACAGTCCCCACTCTACGATCTTACCATTCAGCCCAATGAAAGAAGATACCTGCAATTTCTGTTCTATTGCTTTAAAAGTGCTAAGAAGTTTGATTCTCCCCTCCTAAAACTTGTGGTTTTACCCTACAGCTATTGTCAGAGCTTGCTCAGGCCTCACACTTTCGGCCAGGATAACCCAGGAGAAGCGAGATGCCATTGTTCCCATTCCCATCCGCACAACATGCCTGTGTTGAGCACTCAAGGTCATTGCACTAGGAAGGGCAGCATTACTCAATTTAATTTTAGGAGCCGATTCGGCGCATCTCCTGGTAGTCATCGCTTGAACCACGAGCTAAACGATGAATGGCCTCTGTGGAATTACACAGGGCAAGCCGGCAAGCCTTCATGTGCATCCAAGCATCAAGGTCACCGCCTAATCCCAGCTCCAGGCTTCCCTTGAGACAGATCAGCTGGGTTTGAAGATGAAAAGCCCATTTCTTTCCGCACAGCTACGCTTCTGACCATGCTTCCTTCGGAAGGCTCAGGCTGTGCTTGCTGCTCCATAGGACCGACAGAACATTTTGGATTTCTCCCATTCTCCACACCAAAACTCCCACTGGCTGCATAGCACCGGCTTACAGAGCAGCACCGATTTATGTTGAGCCATTTCACACTTGGTAGGAGGAGATTACTACTGCTCACAGCACTGAAATCCTTCCTCCAGCAAATGCAGTGAGACATGTAGACAAGGAGCAATTGCTAAGTTATGCTGTTTAGCACATTTACACAGTCTATAGGATTTTCTGGCCATCTAATGGCTTAGAGGGTCCCTGCTGCAGCTTTAATCTGTAGCAGGCTATAAAACATTGTCATATGCAGCAGTGCTAAGCCAATTAAGTGAGATCCTAACACATATTACTGCACCAATACATGTATTTCAGTGATTCAGCCATTAAAGAGAATTGAGGAAACTACCAGCACTTCCCAAGTGATGTTAAAGCCTTTGCAGTGACATCCTCAAGTTCCAGTATAGGGAAGTGAAGACAACTTGTGGCTTTCAGAAAGGTAACTGTGTCCATGAGATCACTATGAGCAAGATCACTGTCTAAGCAAGATCCTATCGTCTTGCTTAAATCCTAAGTGCAGAGGAACCAGAAATTCCCACTGATTCCACTGTAATGCTCAGGAATACCCAAGCTAGCCCAGCCAGTAACGCTGCTGCTAACAGCTACTCCCACCCTCGTTCCAAGAAAAGGGAAGCAGCTCTGGCTGCCCACAAGACTTGGTTTAAACAGACTGAGCATGGTTTTGCATTTAAATATAGAAAGGCCGATGCTGCATGGCAACTGAAGCAACACATGGAAGTTCACAGCCAATAGACTGGGAAGCAGATCCCGACTTCTCACACGCTGCTATCCTGTGGAATTCCCAAGTTATGGGAACTACGGACTTCACACAGAGACTTCTGTGCAGGAAGATGGAAAGCAGATGGAGATACTGCCCCCTCCTAGGGACAAACTCCTTTTCTGCTCTAGATCCAGTTAGTTTCCTTCTAAATGAAGGCAGTAATGTTGGAAACAGTCAAACCTACCAAACCAGAGCCAAGCGCAGCCACTCCTATCCCCTCCCTAGCCCAGAGTCAAGATCCAGCCAAAATATTATAGTGAGATACCTGTTTTAAAGTCATTTATGGGTGAATCTGTTCCAGGAACAGCAAACAGGGCACTGGAGGGTTCAATTCATCATCTAGAAATGTTACTCCCCCATCGCTATGTAACCTATGAGCATCCTCGCTCTGAAGAGGAAGCTCAGGTCATGCAAGAACAGTGTTTCTGGAGGTTGTAAACACTGTTTCCTCTGCCCAGTCTTAACATACATCCCTTCATCATTAAAAGACTGGAATCCTTTAGAAAAGACTATTAATATCATTCAGCAAACTTATTATCACTGATCATCTTTGTCATCTATAGATCCTTGCCATCTATAGGAGTACGTTCAAGGAAAAGGCTCTTCTGAACATCAGAAACTATGTAATACCCCAGACTCTTTGCTCCTGTTAGGCACCTAAAGATGTGGTTAGATGAAGAGGGTATTTGTCACCACTAGAAGACCTTGATGCGTGATAGCTCATGTAAGTAGTGAGCCCAGGAGCAGAGCTAGCCATAGTATTTACATTTTGAAGGCAACTTGAAATCATAGAATCACAGAATAGTTAGGGCTGGAAAGGACCTTAAGATCATCTACCAGAACCTCTTAATGATAACCAGGACAACTTGCTTCCACATCTTCATCTTCCACACTACAGATGCCAGATAGCTTTAGTCTGCCTTTGGCCAGGAGCATCCTTGAGTTAAGAAGGAATGCAGAGGAGCAATGGTCACCACAGCCTAAGGTAGTCACATCTATTCACAGCTTCCTCTGGATGACTATACGAAAGCAATGTTTGTGTGATGCTACCAGAGTTGTTACATGAGTTTCTGACACAGCTTTTCACTTGAAAAGCAGGGAAAAGGGTTTACAGACAAGGGCATGGCCTCTGTTCCCAAGGAACAAGGGATGGGACGAGAGGAACCGGCCTCAAGCTGCCCCAGGGCAGGTTTAGATGGAGCTGAGGAACAATTCCTGCCCCAGAGGGTGCTCAGGCATTGGAACAGGCTGCCCAGGGCAGGGCTGCAGGCACCGGCCCTGCAAGGGTTCACACCCCGCGGAGATGAGGCCTCAGTGCCATGGGGCAGGGGTGGCCTGGGCAGTGCTGGGAATGGTTGGACTGGAGGGGCTTAAAGGTCTTTTCCAACCTCATTGATTCTATGCAGAAGCACAGTGCACTTACCACCGGACATGAGGTAGTCCCTCAGAATGGGCATCCTGAAGTTCCCAGCCAGGGTAGCAAGGTATGGCCGGATCCCAGGGAATTTCTGGCCGACACCAGTGGCCTCTGTGCTGAAGTTGCAGAAGGCACCTAAGCCCATGATGCCGTGTGGATGGTACCCAAAGATGTAATTCCTGGTGGTCAGCAGGTTGTGGGTTTTAACCAGCTGGGAAAGAAAAGAGCTCACATGAAGACAGACATTTACAGGTAAGAGGACCTCACAGATAATAAGAGCTTTAAATAATAATAAGAGCTTTAGATAATTATATATATAATAATATATATAATGATAATATATATAATAATAATAATAATAGATAATAAGAACAGAGGTAATAAGAGCTTTAGACCTCATAGCAGCCTTCCAGTATGTGAAGGGGGGCCTATAGGGATGCTGGGGAGGGGCTCTTCATCAGGGACTGTAGGGACAGGACAAGGGGTGATGGGTTCAAACTGAAACAGGGGAAGTTTAGATTGGATCTAAGGAGGAAATTCTTTACTGTGAGGGTGCTGAGGCACTGGAATGGGCTGCCCAAGGAAGCTGTGAATGCTCCATCCCTGGCAGTGTTCAAGGCCAGGCTGGACAGAGCCTTGTGTGGGATGGTTTAGTGTGAGGTGTCCCTGCCCATGGCAGGGGGTTGGAACTGGATGATCTTAAGGTCCTTTCCAACCCAAACTATTCTATGATTCTACGAATTAGGAAAAATGGAGATAAAGTCAAATTTGTTAGTTTTTGTTTCTCTTCCCACCAGGAAGAACAGCCTAAGAGCTGGGATTTGAGCTATCCTGGGTTACAGAGGCTGAGGTAAGAGCAGCCACTTCGACGACAGTTCCCCAAGCAGAGGGAGCAGCATAAACAGGCTGATTTAGCCACAAGACAACTGCCAGCCAAGCAGGAATAAGGGGCTGGGTTGCAGCAGGCTGTGCCCTTTGGTTCCTTATTCCTCCCAAAGGTATTCATCCTTGCAAGCCTCTTCCCCAAACCAACCATGTTCTTCACAGCCCTGTAGCCACAGCTACGCCTCCTTCCAGGCCCTCTCTCGATGGCTCTCATCCCAGTATGTGGAAGGAAAAACATCATAAAAATCAGTGTCCCATAACAAAATTGAGTTTGCTTAACACTTGAAAACAGACCTAACCACTTAATGCTCCTGCTGGGCACCCTCCAAGAGGGAAAGTGTGCTGAAGGGTGGCTTACCACTGGAAACCATCCCTCCTTTCACAGCAGGTTTTGCTCTGACCTATATGCCAAAGCACCAACAAGACATCTCGAGCAATCCCCACAGTGCTTTGACTGCTGCAGGGCTCCAGGAGCAGTGATCGTATTGGTTTGGGGTTGGGCAATATTCCTAACCCTTTACTCATCTGTTTCCAAGGCTGTTTTAGCCATGTACAACCCAACCCATGCCCTGGTTCCGCTGCTATCATTTGTTCTTGATGCCGCAAGTAGCTGCACCCCATGCATCAGAGCATCTTCCCCAGCAGCACACAAGGATTGCTGCATCACCCTATATAAATTAGGATCAAATTAGAAGCTGGTATTAACTTTAACTTGTTTCATGCTGCAATGGTGCCAGTTTCACTGCCTACAACACCCCAACAGACTGGGGCAGCACCTACAAGCCCCTACATGGCACCATTGGGATGCAGTGTTATACAACTACACCCCATCCCTCAAACCACACAGGCAAAGGTCAGTCTGTGCGAGCTCCTATAGGAAAAAGTACAGCTTTCCAAGACATCACATCAGCATTACACACCCCCTGCGCTGGCCAAGGAGTGCTTTGGCAGCAAGCACTTGTTTGACTCCTGTGCTGTTGAATCACGCCTGAGCAGCATGCCCAGAAACCTGATTCCCTCCTCCCAATGCTGTCCTTAGCTGTGCTATTGCAGCCAGCAGCTGCAGGACAGACATGACACAGCAGCGGGTTAAGCAAGTTGACTGCCCCATCCTCACCCTTCCTTTGAGGTCACATAGAGCTCCAGGAAGCATGTGCAGATGGATGCCTGTGGTTGCAGCGGCTCCTGAGAGCCCCATGGCTTGTGTCACACCAAGTCATCATTCCTCCCCTTTCCCTTCTTGCCTGATTAGTAATGACTTTGCTTTCACTCCCCACAGTGGGAGGGGTGTTCCTCGGCCAGTTAGGGCACAGCACGCAGAATATAGACTGGAACCCATGCTCCAGTCATTCCTGGGGAGAAAGAAGCAATCCCTTCATCTCTCAGCTCGACTCAGTTGTAGGAGAGACTCAAGGCTTGGTGACTACAACACACATATTGGATGGATAAGAGGCAACGACTCCTTATAGCTCCTTAGGACTAGATCCAGAGAAGGGAATGGAGCTGGTGCAGGGCCTGGAGCCCAAGTGTGATGGGGAACGGCTGAGGGACCTGGGGGGTTCAGATGGAGAAGAGAAGGCTCAGGGGGGACCTGATGGCTCCCTACAAGTGCCTGCCAGGAGGATGGAGCCAGGAGGGGCTGGGCTCTGCTCCCAAGGAACAAGGGATGGGACAAGAGGAACCGGCCTCAAGCTGCGCCAGGGCAGGTTTAGATGGAGCTGAGGAACAATTCCTGCCCCAGAGGGTGCTCAGGCATTGGAACAGGCTGCCCAGGGCAGGGCTGCAGGCACCGGCCCTGCAAGGGTTCACAGCCCGTGGAGACGAGGCCTCAGTGCCATGGGGCAGGGGTGGCCTGGGCAGTGCTGGGAATGGTTGGACTGGATGAGCTTAAAGGGCTTTTCTAACATCATTGATCCTATGATTCTCCTGTCAGGACAGGGTGGTGGTTTCCAGGCTCCAAGCCTCATCCTTTACTTGCCCCAAGCACAGCCTCTTCCAAAGGAATCTGACTGAAACAGAGGGTTTGTCCTTGTCACTGGAGCACGAGGTGTTTGTGAGCCGAGCTTGGCAGAGCCGCATCTCCCTCATACACAAGACACGCTGTTCTACTACCAGCGCCCTGCTCCAGCCCCTCCACCACGTGCCAGGACACCCAGTTCCCAGTGGAGCCCATTGCTTGCATAACCTGTATGAGCCCAAGCCAAGCTCCAGCCTTACCACTGCGTTTGCTCTCCAAGACCTCCTGTTATGTAGCCAAAGGCTGGTGATGCTCACCATGCTTGTAAGTAGTGTGGGAGCAAGGCAAGGGGTGAGCAAGGAACCAACCCACTACATACTCCCCTTGTGTGAGCGTCAAATAGTGGTTTACAGGGCTGAGAGTCAGCCTGGTGTTCATACACATGTGCTTGTACCCCATTTATCCCATGTAGGCTGAAACTACCGCCCACAAGCTGTCCCACAGTAGATGGGTTAACAGAAGTCTTCCTCTACCCAAGTCAAGCCAGAGCAATTGAAGACTATCAGGCAGGTTTGCACATCTATCTGCAAGAGGTGCAGGTCTTGAGATCCCTTCCAACCCCATATTCTATGATTCTTAGATCTGCTAATGCATAAGCTCGTGGGTCAGACCTGACAACAGCAAAGGGAGAGCCTTTACATCTCCCTAAATTTATTTAGGAGGAGGAATTTCAAGTGCTGTCATCATTTATTGCTGGTCTCAAGCAAGATGGAAGCTTTCCTTAGGGAGAGATCACTCTCCACTATTTCTCATAGAAGCCCAGCCTGGTTTGGGTTGGAAGGGACCTTAAAGCTCCTCCAGCTCCAACCCCTGCCACGGGCAGGGACCCCTTCCACTGGAGCAGCTTGCTCCAAGCCCCTGTGTCCAACCTGGCCTTGAGCACTGCCAGGGATGGGGCAGCCACAGCTTCTCCGGGCACCCTGTGCCAGCCTCACAGTGTTCCCCTTGACAAGCACTGAGCTGCCTCAGGCTGGCCAAAGGAACTGCTGTAGCTGCCCTTTGACAACAGCTTTGCAACTGTTCTGAGCCTTCCTTTTGCCTTCAAGGTCTCCTGCAGCCCCAGCTCCTCAAAGCCTCAGAGCTCACACAATGGTTCAGAAGCAGCGCGTCCCTGCTGCATCCCAGCTGGATGATTACAGTGCCGGGACTGACGCTGGACCTTCACCCCACTGCCCTAACACGTCTGTGCCCAGCTGCTGGCTGCGACCAAGCCTGTTCCGGTGGGAGCAAAGTCCATCTCTGATCTTGCAATAACAGATTTCTTTTAACAGATATAAACCTGCCAACAGAGGCAATAAAACAGCGCAATGCTGGTAAAACAGAGATACTGAGTGCCACTGTGTCCAAAGAACTGTGTTGCCAACTCGATTTGTAGGAGCAGGGTGTCCTGGGTTCAGCAGCAGCAGTCATTTTTCTCCTTCTTAGTAGCTGGTGCAGTGCTATGGTTTCATTTTTTGGCCTTGGAACAGTGCTGATAACGCCGATATTTTCAGTTGCTGCTCGAATGTTTGATCTGAACAAGGACTTTCTGAGCCTCATGCTCTGCCAGGGAGGAGGGGAGGCCGGGAGGAAGCAGAGACAGGACCCCTGACCCAAACTGACCAAAGAGGTATTCCATAGCACAGCACGGCATGCCCAGGAGGTAACGGGGAGTTACCCGGAAGGGCTGGGACTGCAGGGTTGGATGAGGGATCGGTCGGTGCTCGGCTGGGGGAGTGGGGCGAGTTATCTGTTGGCTGGTGCTGAGGTGTTGTATTCTCTGCCCTTGTTATTTCCTTTATCATTATCACTATTGGTGGTAGCAGCAGTGATTTGTGTTATCCCTTAGTTACTGAACTGTTCTTATCTCAACCTGTGGGAGTTGCATTCTTCTCGATTCTCCTCTCCGTCCTTCCGGGTGTAGGGGGAGGGCAAGAAGGGGGGGGAGTGAGTGAACGAGGTTTGTGGTTGGGTTTAAACCATGACACAGGGTAAGCAGCACGTTCAAATGTGGAGGAAGGACACTGCTGCTCAGCACGAGGAGCCAAAGAGCTGGATGGAAGCGAGTGCTTTATGTGGGTGCTCAGTCCCCCTGCAAACAGAATGTTGGATCTCATCCTGCAGGATCCAAGCAGTGAGCACATAAGCTTGGAAAAGAACTGAACAATTGCAATTAGCTGCATCACACCCAGCTGTGGAATCAATTATCTCACCTTCCCTGCAATGCAGGCCAGGACCTGAAGACCCCTCCGGGCTATCAGTGGTATCACTATGCTCCACAGAGGCGTAGAATGTAGAATGGTTTGGGTTGGAAAGGACCTTAAAATCATTCAGTTCCAACTCCCTTCCATGGGCAGGGATGCTTTACACTAAACCACATCACCCAAGACTCCAATCTGTTGCCCAAGGCTCCATCAATCAGACATGGAAAGCAAAAGCCTCCATTTCCATTCTGTAACTCATCTGCGTTTCCATTCTCTAAGTCATCTACAACAACAGCTTCAAGAGAAGCTTGGCCATGAAGGCAGCCAAGCCACAGAGAGCAAGTCAAACACTGCACACAAGTCAGCATCTTGGAGCGGTCCCTGCTCTAACCATCCCCACACCATTGGTGACATGGCTCAGTGATGGCCTTTGCAGTGACGGGGTAAAGGCTGGACTTGATGAGCTTAAAGGTCTTTTCCAACCCAGCTGATTCTATGACCTCGGTGTGAGACCGAGGTCTTACTTCACACATCTGAAGTGCTTGACAAAGGTGAGCCAAAGGTCTGCAGCCTTCGCTATCTGAAGTGCTATTGCCTGCGGAGATAAGCAGTGTTCACATGCTCAGGTGATGGCTTCTCTACCTAGGAGACCTTTAGATGGTGGCACTGCCAGCATCACACCCTCCGATCAGCAGGGGACCTGGCCTGCCTCTGTGGCAGCCCCGTGCAAGAGCTTGGGATTTATCTGGCACTGCAACACCAGGATTTAGCTCCCTGGAAGCTTCCTCAGCTACTTCATGCACTGCTAAGCTTAAAGCATTGTTTGTGAGGCCAGCTACTAAGCAGCAGACAAACTTAAGCTTCCAGTGCCCTAAAATAGCTGACTACTGTCAGAGGAGCTGCATGAAGCCCTGTGCATGTGGATAACCTGTGCTCAGGCTGAGGAACTGAGCAACATGCAGGCTGGCTCCCAAATCCACCTGGATTGGCCAGGTTGGATGGAGCTTGGAGCAGCCTGCTCCGGTGGAAGGTGTCCCTGCCCATGGAAGGCGGTTGGAGCTCAATGAGCTTTAAGGTCCCTTCCAACACAAACCATTCCAGGAGTCTATGAAACCCAGCTCTAGCATATGGCTGAGGTCAACACTGACGGCATTTCAGTCTGGTCAGACCCAGCCCTCATCCTCAAGACTCACTCACACCAGCCAGGTACAAGGAGTACAGGTACAGCTCAGCCACGTACAAACCTGGCCTTCACATCTGCAGCCACTGAGGACATTAAACCAAAAGGCCTCCCCTCTCAAGCTGATGGTGCTGCAACTGTCACCCACTGGGACCTGGGTCCCTATTGCCAGGGATGCTGCCTTAGAGCTTTGGGAATGACATCTCCAAAACTGCTTCCTATTTATTTCCAGGGACAGAAGTAAAATCTGAGCTAATATCCTAATGCAGGTGGTACCTGTGCCGATATGGATGCGAGCAGCACAGCTCTACACACAGAGCTTGAAGAAGCAGAGTTCAGCATTACAAGTGGCACTGGTGAGATTGTCACTGCAGTGATTTGCCCTCCCAGTGCCCAGTGGACACAGGATGAGATGCAGCACACGACTACCTTAAACCATGAGCCAGGGAGACAAACCAAGCCCTAAGCCATTATGGAGACGGTTCAGGATCCAGTGAAGGTGAATTTTGCACCCAGAAGGTTTAAACAAGTGACCCCCTCTAGGCCCCTATTAACCTGATACAGGTAAATAGCTTATCGAAGTTGTTCCTGTGCTCATAGCAAGTTCCAGCCCAAGCCATTCCAGTGGTTGGTACCACTCCTTACAGAGATAATATTCATTGATCAACCTGTAAGATCAGTCTGATGACTGCAAGCAACCTCCAGTCCCACAATCCCAATAGCAGCTTTTAACCATTCACTCATAGCAGGGGCAGGAGTTATCCATAAGCTGTGAGCCCTCATGGTCTGCCTCTCCAGTGGGCTCCCAGCCTTGCACAACTCTACCCCCTTAGTGGCAAAGGGATTGCAGCCGTAAGGGGTTCTCATGAATGGACTGTATGAAGTAGCAAGGATTTACCTAAAACCAGCAGAGAATTATCTGCCCAACCTCAAACCTGAGCCTATTTGAATGACCCATTTGTTAAACTTCAATATCTACAGTGAACTGACCCCATGGCTGGTACAGAACATGAAGACAGGGGCTAAAGACACCAAAGGAGAGGTGAAATAAGCCATTACTGGTGACCTTGATTCAAGTCCCCAGAAGAAACTATCCCATTTTAGCCTTAAACATCAAGACAGGGTTTGTTGCAATACTGAGGACTTCGCACTAGAAGACACCACATTTGAGACCCATCATCAACACTAGAGCATCCTCTGCTCTCCATTAGCTACAAGACCACAGCCACTTGCTGCCTGTGCTGCTGCGGTGCGTTTTACCACGTTCACTTAGAATCATAGAATCATAGAATAGTTTGGGTTGGAAAGGACCTCAAGATCATCCAGTTCCAATCCCCCTGCCATGGACAGGGACACCTCACACTAAACCATCCCACCCAAGGCTTCATCCAACCTGGCCTTGAACACTGCCAGGGATGGAGCACTCACAGCCTCCCTGGGCAACCCATTCCAGTGCCTCAGCACCCTAACAAGGAAGAATTTCCTCCTTAGATCCAATTTAAACTTCCCCTGTTTAAGTTTTAACCCGTTACCCCTTGTCCTGTCACTACAGTCCCTGACTAAGCCAGGAACTACCTGTTAATAGCAGCAAGTTCTCCAACACCGTGCCCAGGCACCTTGAAGGCTCAAGTGACTTTGCCAAGGAGGAATGCAGTCTCTGCCACTTTGGCTTCCTTTTGGAACTGGATTCCCTACTGCTTTGAGGCAGGACTATCTTAGGGGTGAGTAGCTCATGACAAGCCCGTGGCAAAGTCCCTCCCTGTTGCTCAGGCTGAGTAGGGCTTGCCAACAGCTTTACATAATAGTCCTTTTGACTGGTGTCCTTCCAAAGGGGATCGAGTTCCCTCCTCCCTGAATTTGGGCCTGCTCCCTTCCAAGTCCCTCAGCTCATTCTGCAGTCCCCAGCCTGTGCTCTGTGTGCAGGGAAAATACAAGAGAGACCTCAGAGCAGCTCCAGTGCCTAAAGGGGCTGCAGGAAAGCTGGAGAGGGGCTTGGGACAAGGGCCTGTAGGGCCAGGCCAAGGGGAATGGCTTGAACCTGCCCGAGGGGAGACTGAGATGAGCTCTTAGGCAGAAGCTCTTCCCTGTGAGGGTGCTGAGGCGCTGGCACAGGGTGCCCAGAGAAGCTGTGGCTGCCCCATCCCTGGCAGTGCTCAAGGCCAGGTTGGACACAGGGGCTTGGAGCAAGCTGCTCCAGTGGAAGGGGTCCCTGCCCGTGGCAGGGGTTGGGGCTGGAGGAGCTTTAAGGTCCCTTCAACACAAACCAGGCTGGGATTCTATGATGATAGAAGATGGAGAACTGGAGCTATTCCCACTGCTGGAAACCCCCTTGCCCCAAGCGCCCAGGCTGCAGAGCTGATTTCCCTGCTCCCTATGAAGCAGTAGGGCTCTGTGCACAGGGTTCCCAGATATTCCTACCCAATACACTGCTGCCCTAGGGTGTCACTGGAAAACAGACCAGAACTGAGCTACATTTACAAGAGGGGAACAGAGGTAGGGCCAAACACATCACAGGACTGCTGCAGCACAGCAGCTGGAGAGCTGAACGTGCAGCCTCACTGCTCCAGGGCAGATTGCATCCAGAAGCCTGGTGATAAGACCATCAGAAGCAGAAGCTTCAAGTAATGATGCCAGCGGTGGTGATGCATTTTCATAACCACAGTTCCAAGTAGTAGTATAGTAACAGTAAGTAAGCCGTGCCCTGCTCACAGGTTAGGGTTATGGATAGACTAATATAGGTACATCATCTCCACAGGGGTTATTACACGTCAGTCTCAAACAGTCCCAGCACATCAAGTTAAACTGTTACTTACTCTTATTGGAAAATAATCTCTGAAGTACCTCCATATGGCCCAGTTCCTCACCCATTGGGATCTCCTGCCACCTGAAGGGAAAGAGAAGAACGTGTTTTCCAAGCTCGTTCCACATGGATGCCCACCAAGAAGCCTAAAGGCTGCCAGGTTGTCTGCTGTCTCGCAAGAGAGACCTCAGCAATCCCATTCCTCTGTGTGGAAAACCTGCATCCTTCATTAAAATCAGATGGAAACATCCATGCTCAGGACTTCAGGGAACTACAAATTAAAGGTAAGATCTGATTTGATCATCTGTTATAGTCATGAAATGGGCAATTCAAGACAGAAACAGCTCATTGTTAACATCGGATTCACTCTTTGGGAAAGGGCAAGACCCTGAGTGATTTCAGTGTCTTGGAGCAGTGGAGAACTGGGCTAAACTGGCTATAAAATGAGTTGCCAACACTTATCGCCATAGTTATAGCGGGTTCTCAGAGCTGGTTTCTACAAGTATAGCTTTCCTGCTTCATTTCCAGCAACACCGATTCCATAGGGGAGCCACATCCTAATAGCCATGCCCTAAACTGAACCTTGCAAGACCTGGAGAGGTCAGCAAGACCTTGAATCTTTATGTAGATCTTTCTGACCTAAAGGAAGAGCCTAAACCTTACAATTATGTTGCTAAAATCCACCTATGGTGTGATATCAGCGAATGTTATCCTGTATTACCCTCAGCATCAGTAAAACCTGCAATCACTGCTTATGCCGAGGGCTGGCATTTGTATGCTCCACTGAATTGCTTTGGTCAGTGATGCAGCCAAGTGCCACTAAGAAGGGAAGTCGCCCATCCTAAGGAAGTCCATCTATATACAACAACAGGGACACTTAAACAGCAAGGATCTAGTGAGCAATATTTACCTTTCTTTGGTGTATTCCAGTCAAATACCAGCCAGGCTAAATATAGAGCAGCAATGGCCCAGCAATCTGTGCACAGTATGTACATGAGGATTAAAGTGCAAGCGATACCTGCATAGGTCCAAGAAAGAGAAGAAAACAAGGCTGCATCAGGCTTTGGTCTGCATTTATACCCCTTGGCTTTTGACCCTTCTATACCACAGTCTTACTCTCAACCTGATGTCATTAATCCCTAATCAAATCGGATTTAGCTGAAAACCCCTTATGGAGGACTGAGACAGCTTCCTCTAAAGCTTTGAGGTACCCCAGCCTCCCCTTCGTGGTATCTCCAGGTCTGTATTCTATAATATAGACTGGTTTGGGTTGGAAGGGACCTTAAAGCTCACCCAGTTCCAACCCGCTGCCTTGCCCTGTCCCTACCTCCAGGTTAGAGCAGCTGCTTCCAAGGGCAGGAGCATCAGGGTTGCTGTGTGACCCACACCAAGGGGGTTTCTTCCACAGCTATACAAAGCCTCCACACATTACAGCAGCCATCCCACCAGCGTGCCGGAGATCCCAATCGCAGCTGGGTGGGATCCCACTTGTTGTCTTTTAGCACAAAGTCGGGAAGGAAGAGCAAGGCTTGACTGACTGCAACCAGCATCTTCCTCCAGTTTATCAGTACTATGGAGCAGAGCAGCCTGAGGCCTCAGATAGCACAAGCTCCCAGAGACCAACAGTCTTTACTATTTCACTGGGTTAACAAATGCTTCTTGGAAGGGGACAAAGCCAGGAGAAAAGCATGGTTGCAATCAGTTGCATCAGTTGCTTCTAAGTAATTTCTCCTCTGTGGACATTCCCATGAGTGAGTCAGGTAAGAGACTTCCAATTGCTTTAGCCCTGTTTGTATGGTAGACACAGACTGACCTAAACATCAGGAGGTCTTTCCATAGCTCCTATGTTTGTCTAGAGCCACATTAGGTCATTATGTGCTAAAACATCAGTGTGCTTTACAATATCCGCACACACCCCCAGGAATTAATGCGTGTATCAAACACTTTGACTCAATTTCTTCCAGAATTAAGGCAAAAATAAAGCTTTGCTTTAGGCCACAAGGTGTTGCTTACCCATGACAAGGAAAGTGAGGACCCATTGCAGCACAGAGATGATCTGCAGTTGTTTCTCTACTTTGGATTTCGATAGCCAGAACAAGTCCTGCAGAGCTGAAAGGATGCTCGATCCTGTGCCTAAGGGAAAGAAATGGAGTTACTGAGCAAAGAGAACGCCAGTTGCCTTTCAGATAGGAGATCTGAAATCAATGCTCACACAGTTTGCTTTTAGGCTTGTCAGAGGCTAATATTTGCCATGGAGTTCAGGCATCCTGGAAAGGGAAGGATTGCCATCCACAAGCATCCTGTTTTCTGGATGCCAGAGGGAATTACTGGGTAACATCCGTTCCCACCTAAGCAAGCCTGTAGTTACTTGACCATAGAAATGCAGAGCCATTAACACAGCATCCTAACACACGCCTCCACTTCAAAGTGCCAGTCCTTGGAAGTAAAGAGGGAAACCCATGATCTCTCCATGAGATAAAGATCAGCAGTCCCAAAGCACAGGCGAGCTGTTGCTCATCCACCCTTGGCCAGGCCTGTTGCACAACTCCTACGTACGTGCTCGAGTGCTGTGCTCTGGCTTTACCAAGAACAGTTAAAGGGCTGGTTGAGCAACACTTCAACCCATGACCCCAAGGATCCACCTCTCCAAGGGTAAGGAAAACTACCAGTGGTTCTAAACCAGCATGTGAGGAAGGTAGAAGCTGAGATCCACTCTTTTAGAAGCTTAAGCTAATGAAGTGGGAAGAAAACCAAGTAAAAATGAAGGGATAGACCTGATTTCTACATGGAACCACCCAGTGCAGGCAGGATTTGCCTGTATGCTCAACGACCCCCAGAAAGAGCTTGCAAGTGGGCTTCCCTTCACTCCGTTATTTTACGAGCACCATAATAACTGGCTAAAACACAAACCAAGCTGCTGCCCTATGATCAAACCAGGAGGTGTGCTCACATATTTCCTTGTCCAAGAATCAGCCTGTTATTAGAAGGGGTGTGAAGCTGCTAAGTAGATATATCAAATGGGTTCAGTCTTTGGTGGTGTTGGCAAGACACGGCACTGCTAGTGGGGATACCATAGCAAGTGCTCACTCTTAGTGAAGTGAAAATGATGGCAAAGAGCTTTTGCTCTTAGGTATAGGAAGTACTGGAGGTTTTGGTAGTTTCTACAAAGCAATGTTCACTGATGCATCCTTTAGACACATGAAGCACCTCCAGTCTTTTCTGACTGTTGCCCTTGCTGATGGTTGAGGCAATAGCATTAACGTACTGCAGAACTGCTGTAATAGTTTTGCAGCCCCTTTTAAAGGCCATTGACCCTTAAACCTTCACATGTTCCTACAGGGACAGCTACATGCCCTCCTTGCTGGTAAAGGACATCAACAGGAAGCCACAGAGGAGGCTGCAGCCTCAATCTAGAGCCAGCCCACACAGCTCAGACCTGCACTATGCTTAGTCTACATTGAAGGCACAGTCCTAGCAGTGGGTTGGGCGTTAACTACCCCAAAGCAGACCAAGTTTTGGTCAAGGACAGATCGTGTCATTGCGACTGCCAGGAAACTGCAACCTACAGCACTGATAGAGTCTGAAGCAGAGTTGAAGAGCAGTACTAAGAGTGAATCCAGCACCTATCTCTTCCATTTGAGATGAGACAGGAGAAGGCATTGAGTTAAACCATCACCATGCACTGATGGCAACACTAGAACAGGAAGATTCAGAAGTCCCACACTGCCGCTCTTGGGCAGTAAATCCCCAAACTGGGGCAAGTGATGAGCTCCATCCCATGTCTTACAGAGTCAGAATCACCTTTCCAAGGTTAGGACAATTCCATCATTCCTGTTGAGGGACCACAGCCGAGAGACATCCTCCATTGCTGTCCCAAAACCTGGCTTACAGAATTGCACAGGACAGACCTCATATGGTCTAAGGACTCATAGATACTAGCTTAAAGGAAGCTTTTAGCACTCTTGGTGTCTATGTCTATGCCCTCAAAACAAGCCCAAAGTCTTAGAGCCAATTTGTGATCCATAATAAAAGCCCACCTCCATGTAATTTATCCTTCCTGCACCCACATACACTACCAAAACATCTTTTGACTGATGAAACCAACATTGCAGCCTTGGATCTGCTAACTCCCTATCCTCCTCCCCCATAAAGAACAACTGTTCATCCCTCCCTGCATTTGTACTTCAGCATTTCCTAGATGCTTTAGCACATTGTAGGCATTGTTAGCCCTGTAAATAGACTGGCATTGGGTAGCAGAAGTCAACCTGGCAGCTTGTTTCCTAAACCACATTAAAGCTCTTTGTGCTGACATTCAACTCCTGCAGGCAGAAGGAAGGCTCAGGCCTGGCAGACAGGCAGAGCAGGCAGTTGAGCACCTGCCCTTGGACAAGTGGTGTCCTGGGTCAGTTACATGCTGAAAGCAAAAGCATCCTTCATAGATCAAGAATCTCCAGCACCAAAGCCAATAGTTACCATGGGCTGGATGTTAACCTTTAATTGCCAGTTAAGGACATAAAGTACTCAAGGGGCAACGGAAAGGACATCGGAATGGGCAGAGGTGTCACCTGCAAGTGCATCTGCCTGTGCATGACGTGCCCCTGCACCAGCAAGCTGCGCACTCCAGACGGATCCAGTGCATATAGGCTGGGAAGTTACAGATTTTAGTGCTGAAACAGCTGTTTCCAGCCAGTCCTGAGCTTTGTGTTTGATAACGCCTTGTGATTGAACCCTCCATTCAAGCCCTGCCTCCTTTCTCCTTCAGCTGAAGCAGTTAGGAGGCTTTTTTGGGAAGACCCTCCAAGCTCTGCAGAACCAGACCAGTATCTGGTGACACGGAGCAGAAGAGCTTTGATACCCCTCAGAAATATGGGGCTTTGGGGCTCATCCACAGCAGAATAACCCAACACTGACTCTTGGGTTCAGATCTCTAAAGAAAACCCTTCAAGCTGACCTGTGGGCCCACACCAAGCATCACTCACACATTTAAAGCCCAACGGAGAATTAAGCATAGGGAATACATTAGCCTAATGATCAAGTTTAATAAGGCCCATTAAGCATACCTGTGATTAACTTTGAGGCAGAAGGATACCCTGTACCCCAGCCTTTGGTATCCGTTTGTATCAGTGTTTTCCCAAGGAAATAACTTAAATCCTGAAGAAACACAAACCTCAATCTTCTGCTGCTCAAGGCAGTTGCTTACCCCATGCTGGCCTCAGAGGGAACCCGTTCTAAAACTGCACAGCCCAGATGTTTGAGGTCACAGCCTTGGCAACCCATTGTGGTAAATACTCCATTTGTGTCAGTGTTCAAGGCCGGGTTGGATGGGGCTTGGAGCAAGCTGCTCCAGTGGAAGGGGTCCCTGCCCGTGGCAGGGGGTTGGAACTGGAGGAGCTTTAAGGTCCCTCCCAACCCAAACCAGTCTGGGATTCTATGCCTACACAGTAGAGATCTTAGCAACAGCTTTGCTGGTCTCAGATGCGATCCTGAGACCCTCAACTCCCACTGCACGCTCTGAAGCGTCAGTGGTGATGCTCCATGCACTAACCCATGCCTGGCTCTCAAGGATGCTACTTGTCAACACAACCACAGGAGTGACTTCTCCTGGAGATATCACTGCTGCCCAGTGATAGGAGCCATGTGCAAGCCTCTCAAGGAAGCTCACCGAGATGACCCAACTCTTCCCAGTAGTGAGCCAGCAATGGGCTCACTATACTCCTGTCATCCAATTCCAGTCATCATCAGATGCAGAAGATGCTACCAAGGAGATACTAGAGTCAATGAAGGGCTTGACCAGGCTTTACACTCATGCCTGCAACACACACTGTGCTGGAACAGCATGTGGTGCACAGCCAGCACAGTTTGCTTCAGGTGAAGTATTCAGCCACTGTGATGTATTAAGGCACAGAGGCAGAACCAACAGTCGCAGGAGTGGAAGTAAATAGAGCTTCACACTTGGGCACCAGAAAACCCACTTGACAGCATTTAATTAAGTAGCAGCCAAATAAATTAGCTGAGGGGGAAGAACAAGTGTTACAGACAGTTAAAATACACCGAAAGCTTGTTAAAGCCGAGCTTCATCTGCCACCTTTTCAAGGCCACCAGTACATTGATTCCTGGCCCAGAATGATGCTGCATCACACAGCTTGTTTAGAGGAAGAGCAAATTAGATCCTCCGAAGCATAAGGTTGAAATGGACATTTTGAGCCTCATATTTGGCTGAGAAGCTGACACTGGAGGCATAACAAAGCTGGATTAGATACAGACCAACACTAGCATCCTTGTGAGGGCCCAGCCTCCCATGCAAGAGCAGCAGCCTGTGTGGCAAGCTGCTACATCCAATGTGACACGTGTAAAGCCCCCTTGAGCAACAGCAGTTATTCGTTGCCTTGGGTTTACCCAGATGCCCCAGCACAAGCTCTCTTCACTTCCAGTTTCGTTGCTAGTGGCAGGAGATAATGACTCATATGTGAGAGAATGACAGATTACCAGTGTGGGGCATGGTTCTCCTGCCCTGTTTGCTTACACAGCAGTTTGCTCATGCCCCAAGAGGCTACTCAGTGATCCCACCTTATCTGCAGTGAAGAATGCCTACAACCGGAGGTCAACAACACAGTTAACAGGGATATGTGACAACAACATCCATGTCAGCCCCTGCAGGGAGAAGCTGGGATCGAGCGTAGCGAGTAAACAGATGCGATATGACGTTTATCTCGTGTTGGATCAGCATTTACTCACAGCACTGAACTTGACCTTTGGACTCAGTCACCAGCAGGTTAAAGTGATGTAACCATGAGTCTAGACCCAGCTGCCCTAGACCAGCCAGCAGTTTAAGTCAACAAGGCTGAACAGTGCTCGACATGAGGAAGGGAAGCATCCTACAGCATCCTAGAGAGGCAGGTAGGAGCTCTGAAAGAAGGGCCGTCAAGAGCGAGTCCGAACCTCTACCCCCTACATGGTTTTGCCAAGGGGAGACACCACAGCTAGAAGTGATGTTCTACTCCCAAAACCCAGATGTTCTACACCCAAATCCCCCCTCAAAGAGGAAGGGAGGCGTGCCAAGCATCAGGTGCAGTGCAAGAGTAGCTGCAAGGTAAAGCTAAGCAAATTCATCTTCCTCACCCCAAGCTTCGTAAGAATAGAAGAGATACTTCAGCAAAGGACAGGCCTTCAGTGCTCTGGCCACACTAGTAGACCCATAGATTAGAATCATAGAATGGTGTGGGTTGGAAGGGACTTTCAAAGCTCATCTGTTCCAACCCCCAGCCTGGCCTTGAAGGGATGGGGCATCCCCTACCTCTCTGGGCAACCTGTGCCAGGGTTTTACCACCCTCATTGTAAAGGATTTCTTCCTCACATCCAGCAGGAATATCCCTTCTTTTAGTGTAATCCCATCACCCCTCATCCTATTGAAACAGACCCTGCTAAAAAGTCTCTCCCTGTCCTTCTTTTAGGCCCTTTTTAAGAACTGAAAGGCCACAATAAGGTCTCCCTGGAGCCTTCTCTTCTCCGGGCTGAATAAGCACCACTCTCTCAGCCTGGCTCCATAGGAGGACATAGTATCCTTCCTTAGGACAGTGAAGCACCTTCTCACTGCTCTGCCAAACACGAGGAGAGCGCCTGGACAGCCCATGGCCAAAGTGGGTCAGGTCAGGATGAGGAGACGACAACCCCTCCTACCCAAAGGATCGCGAAGCCTCATCCAGCCCGAGGCACTGGTCCAAAGTCTGCTCTGAATTTGCAATCCTGGGTTGGTGGCCAAGAAAGCTCCCCCTGCACACACACACACAGGGATAAAGAGGGGCAGATGCCTCCGCCTGGGTTATTTTTAACTAGGGCCAGACTTGGAGCCAAATTCACAAGCCCTGGGACAAATGCAGATGCAGAAAGCGAGACCAAAGACACTAAAGGGCAGCATGAGCTGGGCAAGCAAGAGTGAAGACACCAAAGGACAGTATGAGCTGGGCAAGCAACACTGACGACACTAAAAGACAGTATGAGCCATTCACACTCTCACCCCATTAAAGCCATCCCTTTGCATAGGCAAGATCCTTGGAAAAGACATTCAGGGAGGTAAGAAAACCAAATAACCTGTGTAGTAGGGGAAGTTATCTAGCACAATCAAGCAGTATGTGAGGTCCCATGTGTGAAACACTGCACGACATGGTCTCTGCCCATCTTTGACTTATGGATTCCCACATCATGTCCTTAACATAAAAGGGACATGGAACTGCTGGAACAAGTCCAGAGGAGGCCACAAGGATGATCAGGGGCTGGAGCAGCTCCTGTATGAAGACAGGCTGAGGAAGTTGGGGCTGTTCAGCCTGGAGAAGAGAAGCTGCGTGGAGACCTCAGAGCAGCTTCCAGTGTCTGAAGGGGGCTACAAGGATGCTGGGGAGGGACTCTTTGCCAGGGACTGCAGTGATAGGACAAGGGGTGATGGGTTCAGACTGAAACAGGGGAAGTTTAGATTGGATCTAAGGAGGAAATTCTTTCCTGTTAGGGTGCTGAGGCACTGGAATGGGTTGCCCAGGGAGGTTGTGAGTGCTCCATCCCTGGCGGTGTTCAAGGCCAGGTTGGATGAAGCCTTGGGTGCCATGGTTTAGTGTGAGGTGTCCCTGCCCATGGCAGGGGGTTGGAACTGGATGATCTTGAGGTCCTTTCCAACACTGGCTATTCTATGATTCTATGATTCTATGATAATGATCCCTGGCTATGATCATGAGCTCCTCTGGCTTTTGCTTGGACAAGGCAGGTTTGAAGCTGGCCCTGCACCGTGTTGCCCATGGCAGGCTGCAGAACCAGCAAGAGGTTGCGTTGGAGGATGCTGCAGTCACCAAGGCAACGTCTCCCATCTCCCCCGGGCAGAAGCACATGAAGAAATGAGTAAGGGAAGCACAAATATCACGGCAGGATGCCCAGGTGGGGCCTCAGAGGAAAACTGACCTGGGGAGAGCTAAGGCAGCTTTCCATCCCTAAGCAGGATTATCTAGAGATGAGGCCAATCACTGTCCCTAAACCACAGCCCATGTTGAATTATGCACATGGCCTAGATCCATCGCTAACACACCAGTGCCAACAAGGTGGCCACTGAGGGCCAGCCCTACGTATTTGATAGGTTTCTTGAATCATTTATTCTCTGGGCTTGGCTTGCAGTTAACTCTCCAGAACAGTTCACATGCTGTTAAGACAAATGACCTCTCTCAGCTCAAAACATCACTTGTTTTCTGCTAGTTGCATAAGCAAGTTAAGGACCAGACGTGAGCATGGATAAAAACATGAAGATCTTTCCTCCTACTTGGTTCACAACGGATCCCACAGGTCCATCTCTAATATTAGTGCTAATATGTAATTAATCAGTGCATGTCTAATACCTGAGATATGAGCACCAACAGCTCTGCACACCTGGGCAGAACACAGTGTGAAAGCAAGAGGCCCAGGGGTTAATTCACCACTTCAGGTCCTCTCAGCTCTGCTAATGCCTTGCTTGATCAAGAGCCATTTCACAGGTGTCTTCATCCCAGGAGGAATTCCCAGCTTCCTTTGTCAGCAGGACACTGGGAACAATCACTGCAGAACCCTCCGCAGAGCGAGGGGTTCAAGTGCATCGTCCTGCAGAGCCCCTGCTGCTTGCAAGTCCCAGCGCTTCCCAGAGGAGCTTCAGACTTGTTGAACTTACACAAGAACCCTGGCAGTGCTCAAGGCCAGGTTGGACACAGGGGCTTGGAGCAAGCTGCTCCAGTGGAAGGGGTCCCTGCCCGTGGCAGGGGTTGGAGCTGGAGGAGCTTTAAGGTCCCTTCAACACAAACCATTTCGTTACTCTGTGCCTGATCCCTGGAGCCGCCTTTACACGTGCACAATGGAGCGGTTTGGCCTTTCCCATATTGTTTCTCCAAGACCTTTAACCTACAAGTTTCAGCCTGCAGCAGGAAGGGGTCAGGTATCTGAGCAGCTCTGCCCATGATGGGTGTCAGCCACGGACACCCAACCTGCTCCTCCTGGTGAAGGAAGTGACTTTACCAGGGCACAGGGCTGTCAATACAAACCCGACTGCTCCTCTTCACACCAAACCTTCCTTTCACACCGAATCTCCAGCTCCCCATTGTAAATCAAGACCCAGCAATGATTCCCCCCCGGCTCCGTTGATGTAGATATGGGGAAACACCGCATTACAAAAGGCGGCTGCAACACCGAATTTCACACGCAGACTACTACGGTTTCCTTCCTGTCTCCACAAGGAGATAAAAGAAAGGCTCATTTTAAAGCAAGTGCCACACGCCCACGCTACACCAAGGTGTAAACTCACTCAAGATAAGCCAGACCCGTTTTGCAACAGCTTCAGGAGAGCGGCTCCAACCCTCCGAGCTCGCTCAAAGAGCTGTAATCCTCGCCTTGAAAACAAGCTGCAGCAGCCTCCCCGCCATTGCACATCGCTTTTCCTCCCTCTTAAACACCCATTCCTGCAAGCAGGAAGAAGGGGGACATATATGTATGCATATATATATATATAATACAGCCGAGCGTTTCGCTGCTGCTCCCACCCCGTATCTTGCATCGCAGGGATGCGGCTCCCCCACTGCAGCATCCTCCCTGGATCTGGACCACAGGAGCGCTGCCCCCCCGTACCTCGCAGGACCCCGGAGTAGGCAGCGATGATGGTCTTCATTGCGGAGGGGGGCTCAGGTCCCGGCCAGGGCCATGTGATGGAAAAGGGGACACGGCTCCGCAGCACCGGCGCAGCGGCGAGTGGGAGAAGCACCGGCCGCGCATCTCTATATAGCCCCGGGAGGAGGAGGAGGAGGAGGAGGAGGAGGAGGAGGAGGGCGGGCAGGGGCGGGACCTGGTAGGGCGCATGGGTCCCACAACCATAGGGATTGGGATTGGGGGGGGGGGGGGGGGGGTGATCTTGGCTTCAGTGCTGCTGCTTGCAGCATGGGGTGGGGATTTGGGAGAGGAGGACCAGGTAGAGGAATCCCTCCATCATCTGCAAGGTGTTTCCATGCCTGTTTTCCTTATTCCAGTCGCAGAGTGCGGGGAAGAATCCTCCCAGTCCTCACACTAGCAGTGGGAGTTTTAAGACGCTGTGGTGCACTTCTTGCTCAAATGCTCTCCCATCCCACTCTTGAGCATCCCCAGTGGGATTTGGGGGATCTGGGTACCTAAAGGCAGCGTGAAATCAAGACAAAACATAGCAAAGATAAAAGTTTAGGCTGAGAGAGCTGGGCTGGGGCAGCCTGGACAAGAGAAGGCTCCTGAAGGGGAGACCTGAGAGCAGCTCCAGTGCCTAAAGGGGCTCCAGGAAAGCTGGAGAGGGGCTTGGGACAAGGGCCTGTAGGGCCAGGCCAAGGGGAATGGCTTGAACCTGCCCGAGGGGAGACTGAGCTGAGCTCTTAGGCAGAAGCTCTTCCCTGTGAGGGTGCTGAGGCGCTGGCACAGGGTGCCCAGAGAAGCTGTGGCTGCCCCATCCCTGGCAGTGCTCAAGGCCAGGTTGGACACAGGGGCTTGGAGCAAGCTGCTCCAGTGGAAGGGGTCCCTGCCCGTGGCAGTGGTTGGAGCTGGAGGAGCTTTAAGGTCCCTTCCAGCCCAGATCTATGATTCTATTACTTTGTTAACAGAAGATTTGATGGCTTCATTGAGTTTCACTTTCATGAAGCTGATCTGCAGTTATGCCCAAACCACTGACCAAGCCTCATTTTCTTCTCCTAACAAGATGTTTAAGGATCTGCTGAAGAGATCCCTTAGAAATGAGGTGTTATTCAGATTTGCATCAAGGTTTTAAGGTACCTTAGAGATTTCTATAGATTCGTACAGAGGGGTCTGTCCCAGCTTCCATGGCATTAAACCAGATAACTTTATGGCAGGCTCATGTCTGGCCCTGTTCTAGGGAGCATTTTGCTACACCCCTGGACAAAGGATCAGGGCTCTGTCCCTTTCCTAATCCCAGTTTAACCTGCTGGAATTTGGAGAAAGCAACAAGGATCTGCCTTTCTGAAGCACTTTGACATCCCTCGAGGCAAAGCCCATTGAAAGCACCAAGCGTGTATTTGCCACACGTGGAAGGTAGGTAGCAATCAAACCAAAGCACCCCCAAAACTGCTTCAACTTTCAGCTGTTTTTCCAGGTGGGAGCAGGATCAGAACTTGCTGAACCAGCATTTTCCCCTGTTGCTCCTGGGGCTGCTGCTGCTGCATCCACTCTTTGGCGCAGGGACATGTGTCTACCAGTGTGTTACGCAAAAAAAAATGTTGTATTTCCAGCTGGGGAGAGCTTAAATCCGGGATTCAGAAGTGAAAGAGGGATCTGTTTTCCTTCCCAATCCCCTGAGGCATTCCCATAGCCATCTTTTTGAGTCAGACTGGCACCGGGACTTGTTCGCTCCCCATTTGGCCCTGGGGCCGGGTTCCAACTGTTGTAGTGGCCTGTTGAAATACGTATGGAAGTGGAAAATTGCAAGAGCTTGTCTGAAGGAAGGGTCTTGCCCAACAGCTCTTGGATGAGACCTCCAAAAGGGAGCTTAGAGCAGAGATAAATCACTGCTGCAGCACTGCTGAGTGAAAGGGGAATGGCCTCCTCCCTGCCTGCGTCCCCTGTTGGCTTAAGTAGAGTTATCTGCAAGTCAATGTAAGGCCTGAAGTAGCTTTCCTTATCATAAGCAGAATAAAAACTTGAATAAATTTATTTATTGACAGTATGAGATAACAGATAGAAAGATCTTAGCGTGCTGGGACCATCTTCTGCCCAGATCCATCATCTTTCTATTGATGCATACCCAGCTTCTCATGTATTTTGGGTGCAATTGGAGTAGATGCGCTTTGACGGTTCCTTCGAACTCAAACTATTCTGTTATTCTATGGTTTTATGATTCAAAGGTTCTGAATCCTGATCATCCTCTTGCTCCATGTGCTGCAGAAGGGCCCAGCCTTGAAGGATATAGTAATCAAATAAATTTTTATTATTAATTATAATTACTATATTTCATTTTCTTTTTATTGTATTTGATATTATTATTATAATAATGGCAATAGAAGCCCCTCAGTGCTTAATGGAGTATTACAATATCTAAAGGAGAGGCCTTTTGACACGGGTCTAATGGAAGGTGTCCCTGCCCATGGCGGAGCTGGATGAGCTTTAATGTCCTTTCCAGTACAAACCAGTCTGCGAATCTACAATTAAGGTTATTAGACAGCAACGTTTGCATTAAGGAATCCACACTAAGAGTGGGTTTAGGGATGCTATGCAATGGCAATAGGCACAAAGGATGGTATCTGGCTTGCTCAGACCACTCTGTGACCCTACGATTCTACACCTTGCAGGAGTAACAGCACAAACCCCACAGCCCCAGCCTGGGCAGCAGCTTCCAGAACCTGCAGGTTCCAATCACGACACCGCCTTTCTTGGGAGGAAGGAAAAGTCAAGCCTGGATCCGTGACAACACACAGAGCCCTGGGACAGCCTCGGCCTTCACCCCATCGCACAGCGCCAGGGACCTGGCTGCAACCCAGCTCCCGGCTCACTTGTTCTACCAGTACTTGTCCTGCAGCATTTTTGCTTCCTTCTCCCATTCGGCTCTCTGAAAACGAGAAAACGGCCCCAAAGAATGGATTAGCAGGAGCTTGGCTCTGCTCCCTACAAGGGTGTTTCTGCCCACCTAAAACGCACGCATTGATAGATAGGTTTGGAACGGGTTTGTTTCCCTCGGTGCTTGCATTGACGCAAGAGATACACAACCCTGTCTATTATTAACCCCTGTCTCTGGCACGATCATCCCTGAACAACAGCGTCCTTCCAAATACCCTACTATTACTTCACCTGAGCCTCAAAAACATCGATCGTGGACAGAGGAACGTGGGCAGGAGGCAGTCGTACAGCTCTCTGCAGCCAAGAGCAATGCACGATAGTTTTACCCTTGATTTCTGCTCTTTAGCAGTAACCAAATCTACAGCAAAGCAGCAATGTGCCCTTACGCAGTTACATTGGGGGGTTGACTGTAGTGACAGGACTAGGGGTAATGGGTTAAAACTTAAACAGGGGAAGTTTAGATTGGATCTAAGGAGGAAATTCTTTCCTGTGAGGGTGCTGAGGCACTGGAATGGGTTGCCCAGGGAGGTTGTGAGTGCTCCATCCCTGGCGGTGTTCAAGGCCGGGTTGGATGAAGCCTTGGGTGCCATGGTTTAGTGTGAGGTGTCCGTGCCCATGGCAGGGGGTTGGAACTGGATGATCTTGAGCTCCTTTCCAACCCTAACTATTCTATGATTCTATAATGAACTTTTAGGGCAATCCCTATTAAATACAGCTCTTAAAGACACATTTCTTTTCCTCTTCCTGCTCCTATTCGGGGACTTGAGAGCTGCTTGTAAAGTGTGGAACAGGTTTGCAGTGCTTTGAGGCAGCTGCTGGTGCACAGCTCTGTAGCTTTGCTCCTTTATGGTTATTCATTGTTGGAACCAGATAATCTTTCAGGTCCTTTCTAACCCAAACCATGATTCTATGATATAGCAGCAGAAAACACCCTGTTTTCAAAGCGTCAGTGTTCAGTGTCTTCACCCAGAGGTAGGTGTTTGGATGTATGTATGAATCTGCCTGTATTTAGCGTGTTGGGACGCATGTACTTACGTTGGGCTTATCTGCCTTTGTAATTCTCCTTCTTTGACTTAAAAACACGGAGTCATTTCCTTGCCTGTGGTTAACCCTCTGCTTATGGATTTTGAAGCCTCTTTATTCCAGGCAGCAGTATTTTTAGTTGCTTTTTGTTTCTAGGGCTAATATAAGTGTTAAAAACAGAGGTTTTACAGCTAGCAGGGTTGCCCATTAATCCAGTCACCTATGCAGATCACAGCATCTGAAAAGACCCTTTTCTCCCCTATTTCTCCTCCTGAGACCACTGCAAACATGATGGGTCCATCTCTACGGTAGAGACCACAGCTTGGGTACCACAATCGGGTCCACAGTGTATTTCTTCTGCTGTCTGCAGTGTGATGAATTCAGGCTGGGAATAAGGTCTCCTATCGTTGCAGACTACTTATGGTGCCTGAGAAGCATCCTCACGGAAAGGGAAAGCCCTGTGTTGAGCAGGAGGACTTTGGAAGCACAGAAAGCTGGTGCTGCCAAACTGTGCTCCACTGAAGAGCTCCCACCAGAGCACAGGGACATCCATCCGCATCACTTCTGCTTTCATTCCTGTATCATCCCTCGGAGCCGCAATCATCCTTGGGCTGGGAGGGGTGGAAGCCTTATCATCAGTGATGTAAATGACCAACCAGATGATAAGAGCTGTGATTGAAGGAGGAGTTTGAACTCGAAGCAGCCAACCAGCAAGGTTTGCTTTGTGGAACTGCCAAGAGGCAGAACGCAGCAACAAGTCCCTTTCCCACTCCTGCTGTGGTTACTTTGCTACCTGACTTTGTGCTTACATTGCATTGCACATCGCCTATGGTACTCTCTGCTTCCCCTCCGAGGCCTTGTGTCCTCTTCCTCTGCCAGTGAATTCAGCCATGGAAGCACAGGATCTGCTCACATAGGCCAGAAAGGTAACCTGAGTCTCAAAGTGCCATTTGGAGGCACTCACAAGCAGTGATGTTGGCAAAACCTTGCTTGGTCATCTGCGCCCGCTTTGATGAAGGTCCATCCGTCACCTCCCCGTCCATCACCTCCCCATCCATCACCTCCCCAAGGGTATTTTTAGCTTTGGTACAGAGGCAATGGAAAGTCCTCTGTCCTTCCATCTTTTTTTCCTGCCTTGATGAGATCGGTTCACATTCCAGGTAATATTTATGGAAATGTGCTGTTGGCTCATGTATCACCTGAGCGATGGACCTAAATGCCGAGCTAAGGGAGAAGAGGTGTGTTTCCACACCCCCATGCATCACCTTCTCCCCCACAGAGCTTCAAATAAGCCCCAAAGCTGTGTAAACCCCAGCTATGGAGAAGGAAACTGAGGCACAAGCTTGCTGGGATCTAAGCGGCTGTATCTGTCATTGTGGGTTTAGGTGGTTGGAGGAATTTCATGCTTGGTCCTTCACCCCTTTCCTTAGTCTTTAATTCATCAGCTTCAAAGCTCCCCTTGGTGTCTCCTGCTTCCTGCTGTGGCTTCAGGGTGGAATCCTGCAGGTCCTGTTCCTTAATGGAGGGGGGGGACATGTTTTGTCACACCAGCACAGCAGAGCCCGGACTCTCTTTTCTGCCCATGCTTTTGAGTGAGGTGTTTTGATTTCATTGGTCCTTTCCAGTGCTCCGTACCCAGAGAGGTTTGTTCCTCACGGGCAGGAACCAGCCGCCTTTCAGACCTGCAGGGTAAGTGTTGACCGGGATATCTCCGAACCCATCAACAAACTCTCTTCATGGCCCATCCCTCTTTGCATAAACAACCACCACGGCTCCTATGCTTCCTAACTGGAGCATAACAGGACAACGTGTTACCGATGCATAAAGGCACTCTGGGCAAGGCCATCTGCACGGTCCAGTGACATTGTTTTCCCAATGTGTAAAGACATCCGGCACCATATCCAGACCCAGAAAGAAATGAGTGAGCAGGGAGCACTGGTTAGCTTCTGCATCTAGAGCTGGATCCACCTCAGGTGGCCAAGGACTTGTCCAGCCCTTATCCCATGCCTTGATTTACTGCCAATCGTGCTTTACACCCTCTCCAGACCTTGTCACACCAAGCTGTTATCTCATAGGTATTTATCAGGTTTGTCCTTCAAGGAATTTGCTTAGGAAGGGCGTGTTTGCAAGGCAGAGCCTTTTGTCCAGAGGGATTTCTGCAGGTAGCATGAACACCTCAGGCATGCATCAACACATCCCTGGGACTTTTCCATCTGGATAACCCCAGGAAAGAAACTAAGGAAAAGCAAGCATTCAGCTTGCATTCATCCTGACCATGGTAAAAGCAAAGCTGATAAGAGCAGCCCATCAGTGCAGGGAAGGGAAGAGCAGAGGCTCAAACCCCAATAGGCATCTTCCGCCTACCTGTAGGATGCTGGTCCTGTATCCTTTCCGATGGCTACCCCATAGTACAGATGCACTCTGGGGTAGGAAAACCTGTGCTGCCAAGCTCCATCTGATGTTCAATGTAGACACAACCACTACTTTTGGTAGCACTGGGACAAAGTATATGTCTTCTGCAACACACTGGTGAACAGTGCAACCACTATGGAGCCCAAAGCCTGACTCAGCCATTTCCACGACACTTGCTTTTCTGTTCCTGGAGTTAAAAGTTATTTCACATTACAGAGGTCTTGAAATGAAGCCATTTCTCCTCCTTTTCAGCTGCACTTACACCTCCTTTCTTCACAAGGGGAAGCAAAGTTCAGGCCAAGAATGCGAGAGAAGCTTCGGAGCGAGCTTCGTGCCGAGGGCTTGAAACCCAAAATGCGACCTTTTAAATGCATTTTACCAAGGAAAACCTCCATCCTCACTTTCACCCACCCCACAGATAGGAAGATTTAAGCAAGGCACTGAGCCAAGCCAGATTTTGGCTGCTGGCAGCAAGGCAGGGTATAGCTGCTTAGCTACAGGCTAAAATTAGAGCGCCTAAAAATTAACTGTAAGGCTGAAGAACTTTGGTCCCTGCGCTGAATGAGCCCTGGGGAATCAGTGGTAGACGGTTAACCCGCTCCTCTTGTACTCCAATAGTAAGGGGGTTGCAAAACAAAGGTAGGAAAAGGGGAAAAAGAGGTGGTTGGAGGGGTTTCCTCAATTCCTTCGTTAAGGGTGTGGAGAATGAGACGTGGGGAACTGGATATATATAATAGGGAAAAAAAGAAGCTTTTCCTTATTGGAAGGTGTGAGACTTCCATGTTGTTTTAGGAAACATCATGTTAATCTCGTTATACTTCTCAAAAAGGAGCATTTTCTGTCCTCACCCATGATGAAGAGTGCCTTTTCCTCATGCGAGCTCCTCAAACCTCTGTGTTTGCAACCAGACAGCCCTGAGACAGCACCAGCCTCCAATCGCAGTGGGGAAACTGAGGCATGAAGCTTGGAAGTGTGACCATGTAAACCTAGACCATGCATTTGGGATGAAACCAAAGCTCCTCCTCACTTCCTGCCTCCATCCCAGCTCTCACACTGGATGAATCCATGGCTGAAGTTTTCTCTTCTCTGTGCTACAGAAATAGCTGAAGAGAAGATTTAGGGGTCATTTCCTAGAATCCCAGCCTGGTTTGGGCTGAAGGGACCTTAAAGCTCATCCAGCTCCAACCCCTGCCACGGGCAGGGACCCCTTCCACTGGAGCAGCTTGCTCCAAGCCCCTGTGTCCAACCTGGCCTTGAGCACTGCCAGGGATGGGGCAGCCACAGCTTCTCTGGGCACCCTGGGCCAGCGCCTCAGCACCCTCACAGGGAAGAGCTTCTGCCTAAGAGCTCATCTCAGCCTCTCCTCTGGCAGGTTCAAGCCATTCCCCCTTTTTCTTATCCCAACAGGCCCTTGTTATTGCTTCAGCTGGCAGGCGTGCTCAGAGCCATCAGCTTTATGGGGGTAACACCCATCAAACTGAGGGTTACTGCAGGGAGGAAAAGGATTCAGCTCTCAATGACAGAACTGGAAGTGCAGCTGCAAAGAGAAAAGCATAAAACCACCCGAGCAGGGACCTGGGCCCTACCTGGCATTCCTCCTCATGCTGTACCTGCTACGGGGGTTTCTACCTGGGCATCGGCTACTAAGAAAGCAGAAGAGCCTGCTTGGTAGGGCTCTGCTGTTGAGTGTCTCTGGGAGCTTGACTCTCCTGTGTGCTTTGATATTTTATATTGGCTCTTAAATTTCACAGCCCATCTCCAGAATCCATGCAGGGTTGGGAATGCCTCTCCCTGGTGAGTGAAGAAAGAGCTGGGAATAGAATCCTAGAATCATAGAATGGTTTGGGTTGGAAAGGACCTTAAGATCATCCAGTTCCAATCCCCTGCAATGCTCAGTGATACCACACACTAGACCATGTCTCCCAAGGCTCCATCCAACCTGTCCTTGAGCACTGCCAGGGATGGAGCAAAGAATAGAATAGAAATTCCCTTTGGAATCATAGAATGGTTCGGGTTGGAAAGGACCTCAAGATCATCCAGTTCCAACCCCCCTGCCTGGGCAGGGACACCTCTCACTAAACCATGGCACCCAAGGCTCTGTCCAACCTGGCCTTGAACACCACCAGGGATGGAGCACTCACAACCTCCCTGGGCAACCCATTCCAGTGCCTCAGCACCCTCACAGGAAAGAATTTCCTCCTTAGATCCAATCTAAACTTCCCCTGTTTCAGTTTGAACCCGTTACCCCTTGTCCTGTCACTGCAGTCCCTGATGAAGAGTCCCTCCCCAGCATCCCTATAGGCCCCCTTCAGACACTGGAAGCTGCTCTGAGGTCTCCACGCAGCTTCTCTTCTCCAGCCTGAACAGCCCCAACTTCCTCAGCCTGTCTTCATACGGGAGGTGCTCCAGCCCCTGATCATCCTCGTGGCCTCCTCTGGACTTGTTCCAGCAGTTCCATGTCCTTTTTATGTTGAGGACACCAGAACTGCACACAATGCTCCAGGTGAGGTCTCACCAGAGCAGAGCAGAGGGGCAGGATCACCTCCTTCGACCTGCTGGTCACGCTCCTTTGGATGCAGCCCAGGATACGGTTGCTTTCTGGGCTGCGAGCGCACACTGCAGCCGGCTCATGTTCATTTTCTCATCGACCAGCACCCCCAAGTCCTTCTCCGCAGGGCTGCTCTGAATCTCTTCTCTGCCCAGCCTGTAGCTGTGCCTGGGATTGCTCCGACCCAGGTGTAGGACCTTGCACTTGTCGTGGTTGAACTTCATGAGGTTGGCATCAGCCCACCTCACAAGCGTGTCAAGGAAATCAGGTAACAAGCCATCCCTACAGCACTCTGCAAGCTATAGAGCAGAAAGGGCTTGTGTGCATCTCACATGCACTTGTCTTTTGATTGCTCCTGGCCTGCCCAACCTGAGAGATAGCCTGAGCCTTCCCATATGGGGCCATATGAGGTGAAGCATTGTTAGAATAGCTTGCAATTTATGTGCTATGAAAAGCACACCATTTCTGCAATCTCTTTTACAGTCGTGCAATTACAGAGCTCTATGTAGAAATCACGTATGATGGGTCATTGAATCATGGAATAGTTTGGGTTGGAAGGGTTCTTTAAAGGTCATTTAGTCCAGCTCCCAGTGGGATCAATGGACTAGAGGTCACCATGGTGTTAAACTTAGGGGACATCATGTTATTTTTGGCATCATAGCCAAATATAGAACCACTCAGAATGAACAAACAGTGCAGGGGAAAGGTATCAGCCTTGTTTCACCACTCCTACGGCTCCCAGTGGAGCTGTTGCACAGATGCCTGCGAGCAGTTGGCACCGGCTAGACCCAATCTTGCAACCCTTTACTCACCATGGGAGTCACGTTGGCTGCTTCTGCAAGTGCTCTCTGTGAGCCCCATAACCAGGATCAGGCCAGGAAATGCAGTATAAGAGTGGTACTTGTTGATGGCATCCGCAAACTGAAGGAAGAAGCCTGATCTGGACAACTTAGGCTGTCTTTACTCTCTACAGAGCCTCTAAACAGCTCCTTCACCTCATCCTGTGATGCTGGAGTGTCTAGAAAAGGTTTAATAGAGTCATGGATCTCAGCCTGGTTTGGGTTGGAAGGGACCTCAAAGCTCATCCAGCTCCAACCCCTGCCACAGGCAGGGACCCCTTCCACTGGAGCAGCTTGCTCCAAGCCCCTGTGTCCAACCTGGCCTTGAGCACTGCCAGGGATGGGGCAGCCACAGCTTCTCTGGGCACCCTGAGCCAGCGCCTCAGCACCCTCACAGGGAAGAGCTTCTGCCTAAGAGCTCATCTACACCTGTGGCATCTAATCTGAATCTCCCCTCCTGCAGTTTAAAGCCGTTACCCCTTGTCCCAGGACGAACCCTGAGGGACAGCACTCATCACTGGTCTCCAGCTGGACATTGAGCTTTTGACTGTAGCTCTCTGAGTGCAGCCATTCAGCCCACTCCTTATCCACCGGGTGGTCCCTCCATCAGATCCATATCTCTCCAGTTTAGAGACAAAGATATCACACGGGACAGTGCCAAATGCTTTGTACAAGTCCAGGTTCATGATGGCAATCACTCTTCCCTTACCCAGCTCAATGCAACTGAAGTTGGACCTTTGCTCTGAACCAGTAAAACTGTTCTATCTTCTGAACATGTGGCTGGGAGGAGATACACGAGGACAGAGTTGAAGCTGGAAATGCTTTGAGTGTGCTGGAGAAATAGCATCTGAATCAATGTGCCCTACCCAAACCTAATCAGTGAGGAGAGGAAAGAGAGATTTGGACTCCAGACACATGCTCTGTAGTCTTCAGATTGATAAATGCCATTGCATAAGTTTGAAAGCCCTAAGAGAGAAGCATGGTTGAGCTCAAGAGTCAAGCACGGTGTTCAAGGCCAGGTTGGACAGAGCCTTGGGTGGGATGGTTTAGTGTGAGGTGTCCCTGCCCATGGCAGTGGGGTTGGAAGTGGATGATCTTGAGGTCCTTTCCAACCCGAACTATTCTGTGGAGAAATGAAGAGAGCAGTAAGTCCTCAAAGCCAGCTGCCTTTACCTCCTACGCTGAAAACCTGGATTCTGGTCCTCAGTCCACAAATAAGCTTTTAATATTCATTGAAAGGTTTATTTCGGTAAGAAGGCCTCCTACCACATCACTTCCCTTTCTATTGACCAGCACATGAAGCAATGAAACCCAGTAAGGACAAAAACCATTGGACACTGGTGTCAGTAAGAAGGAAAAAGTATTGATCACCTCCTAGCAGCTCATGCTAAAGCTGACCTCGTAAAAGGTCTACTGAAGCCTATTAGCTAAGGCACATCCTGTGGGGAATCCTCTTAGAGCAGTGGAGGTGAGAATGGGGATGATATTACCATTCCCAGCACTGCAGTGAGAGAGAAACAGGGCTGGGAAGGGCTATTAAGAGGTCAACAAGGCCATGCCCTTCATGTCAAGGGAGGATCAAGTCCATCCACGTCATGTGTGGCTGGGCAGACGCAGTGTTAACGTGCTTCTCAAGACTGTCTATGATGAGGATGGCACAATCTTTCCAGCTAATCTATTCCTAGCCCAAATCCTGGCTGCAGTTTAGCCCATTGTTCTTTTCCCATGCTGGAATACTGGAGTGTGGGCATGAAACAAGATTATTCCCTTCTCTGTATCTGTCTTTATGTCTTCATGTATCGTGTCTTCTCAATCCATAGTTCTGCAGGCAATTCCATGTTAGCTTCTTTGGCTGGATCCAGCAAAACCTCCACAACCATCTATATTAGGATATATAAAACTACATTATTATATATTATCATTATGTATGAGCACACATGTGCTTGTGTGTTCGCATATACACGTGTGTGCACGTATGTATATTTTGGTGATCATCTCAACTTCTAGACTTGGACAACATGGGTTTATCAGGTCTGCCACCAGTCTGAAGGTGTTTCCAACATGAAAGAGCTGTTGGAAATTGGACAGTAAAAGGGATATCTCCCCTCTTCCCATTTGTACCCCCAAAGTTGTTGCTCTGTTCTTAGGCATCCCCAAAACACTGGTCCATTTTGGGCAAGAAATGCCTCATGTGGCACTGGAAAGACCTGCAACGTGAAAATGAAGATGGCAGATGCAGGAAGTGATGAGGAAAGGATCATCAGGGCACACACACAAGGTATCTTTCTGCTTCTTTCCTTCATATGTGTTTCTGAGCCAAATCCATCCCCATCCTCACTTAAAGCAGCCCTGAAGTTGCTCTGATTTCCATCCTGTTCTCCCAGTGTCTCCTCCAGGGCTGGGGAAGAGAAGCAGTGGAGCACAGGATGCTCCTACTGGGAGTGTTTGCCACCTCAGGGACAACCTGCTACAAGCAGAGACCCATTATTCATCAGATTACCATAAACTACCCCTCATCCTGGCTCCCTTGGAGTGAAAACCCAGGTTGGATGGGGCTCAGAGCAAGCTGCTCCAGTGGAAGGTGTCCCTGTCCATGGCAGGGGTTGGAGCTGGATGAGCTTTAAGGTCCCTTCAACCCAAACTAGGCTGGGGTTCTATGATTATGGTCACATTTAGTCAATAACATGTGCAGCCCCTCGATTTTCCAGTAGGATGATCTTTATCCTTGGAGGATTTATAATGCAGCAGCTGATTGTCCCAAGGGCAGTATCAGGAGCATCCTCTGGGTCTGTAGATGAGAGGTGATGAGTTAACCCAGACTTTCCAGGGCTGAACAAGCTCTGGGTGAACACAACACTCTGTTGTGCTTATGGAAGGAGCTCATCTTGCTTGATTTCTTACTATCTTGGGGCTGGATGGCCATCTGGCTCAATGGTTAGAGTCCTGTAGCCAAGACTTGAAGGAGGACTCAAGCTGAGACTAGCAATGGGCATCTAAAGCAGAAGAAAACTGACATCAGTGATAAAATGAGGCAGTGAACAGGACCAGGAGAGGACATCAAGCCCTGAAGCACCAGAGCGACCCAGGGAGAACATCAGGCCCCACTTGCTGCAAACTGCAATGAAATCATAGAATCATAGAACAGTTTGGGTTGGAAAGGACCTCAAGGTCATCCAGTTCCAACCCCCCTGCCATGGGCAGGGACACCTCACACTAAACCATCCCACACAAGGCTCTGTCCAACCTGGCCTTGAACACCTCCAGGGATGGAGCACTCACAGCCTCCCTGGGCAACCCATTCCAGTGCCTCAGCACCCTAACAGGGAAGAATTTCCTCCTTAGATCCAATCTAAACTTCTCCTGTTTCAGTTTTAACCCATTACCCCTTGTCCTGTCACTGCAGTCCCTGATGAAGAGTCCCTCCCAGCACCCCTATAGGCCCCCTTCAGACACTGGAAGCTGCTCTGAGGTCTCCACGCAGCTTCTCTGCTCCAGGCTGAACAGCCCCAACTCCCTCAGCCTGTCTTCATACAGGAGGTGCTCCAGTCCCTGCTCATCCTCGTGGCCTCCTCTGGACTTGTTCCAGCAGTTCCATGTCCTTTTTATGTTGAGGACACCAGAACTGCACACAGTGCTCCAGGTGAGGTCTCACAAGAGCAGAGCAGAGGGGCAGGATCACCTCCTTCGCCCTGCTGGTCACGCTCCTTTTGATGCAGCCCAGGATATGGTTGCTTTCTGGGCTATGCGGTTGGCTTTCTGGGCTGAATATGACTGCATATCCCCTGCCTCCAGCCCTGCCTCTATGGGCATGTCCTTGGGTCAGTCAAGTGCAGCTGGGCCAGAATAGCCGTCCCCATGTGCAGAGCAAAGACATCTTCAAAGGACAGGGCTGTTCCTGTGGGGAAAGGGGGATTTGCTGATCCTGCTCTACTCAGCTTTACACCCAGGAGCTTGCCTTTATATAGGACTTGCATAAATGCCTGTAGGCATTAGGTCTAAATGTCCATCCCATCTTTACCCACACTGCGTGGCCTGTAGAGCCACAGGATAATAACTTCAGAAGACGCAAGACATTTTCTATGTTCCCATATAAAATGCTCCATGTTTGGTCCGTATTATGCAAAGGCTCCTTCTTGCTGACGCAATCACTGTTCGGAGATAGAGCAGAAGTGTGCGTTGTGCACTTGGGTCCTAAGGGCAAGTACAGAGGGAGAAGCTCCTCTGATTCAATCAGCTAACGCTGTCGTTAGGGGTTACTCATCTACAGATATGTAGGATATTAACTGGCACTGGCCATGGGTGATTAATAGCTGGAGGAGGAGGAGGTGGTGCTGGTGTGACTGGTGCTAGCGCACAGCATCACTTGCTTGAGTGCTCGGAAGAGAAAACCTCTCTCTGTCTCTTTCATGGCTCCCTAGACTCCGAGATGCAGAGGATCTGGAAGAGTGTTTGTCCCACCCCTCTGGTTTATTTGCCAGGGCTTTGCAGTTGGGTACCCTTCCCATCCATGATGGGATCCAGGCTGTCCCCCTGGGATGAGACCTCAACACAGAGCTTGGGCAGGAGCAGCATCAAGCACAGGGCGTTTAAAAGGATGCATTGGTTGCAAAAGATGGTTGAGTTGGGTCAGATATCTGCCCCCAGTCTTATCTTCAGGGCTTAACTAAAAGGCAGTGCTGTGGGTAAGACCCCAGGACACGGGATGGGGTATTCAGGTCTCAGCTTTGTTATAGATTTCTGACCCACGGCAAATCAGTTGCGTCTGGATGCACTGGGGATTTTGGACACAGGGGCATGCTTATTCTTGCTCTGGGTCCCTGTGACACTCGTGGTCTCAGGCTGACAGCAGCCCAGCATCAACAGAGGGGTTAAAGGAGCTCCCGCTCCATCTCTCCAGGGATTATGGATTGTATTTACTTACCAAGTGCTTGGCAGCTCTTGGAAACAAGGCATGATGTGGGATTTGTAGGTAATGTCATGGCTGTGATATAAAACACAGCACGGAAAAAACCCTAACCCAGCTCATTCCCTCACGTGAGGGACACGCTGTGACTCTGAGAGTGATGCTGAAGCTCTCAGGCCAAGATACGGAGTTGCTGATGAATAAAAGGAGGTGCTTACATTCGCCAGGAGATCCCAAGTGGCAGCAGCTTAAAGGATCTCCTTTCAGAAGGCAGCAGATGAGCACTCTGTCAACAGTTCTGAAACCCCTGGCCCTATGGTACCCCCTTGGTGTAAGAATCCTATGGCAGTGATTACGTGTTCTGGCAGCGCAGAGTTGTTCTCCCTGTCCAAAGTACTCTCTGATGTGGAGGTGAAATCCTCCAGCATCTACAAGTACCCTTGGCTGTGAATCATGTGTCTGCAATAAGGAACCAAGCTGTGGGCTTGCTGACAGAGGTGAAGATAAAGGCACTGCTTGCTTGCATTCGTTCCCCGTCAGTTTTAGGTGATCAGAAGAGATTAGTAGCGCATAAACTGTCTGCCACAATAATTAGGCTTGCTTTTTCTTCTGTGCATTATTTTTGCTGTGCATATGTATAGAATGCTTATGTCCATACGTCCTTCCAGGGCCTAAAGGGGCTGCAGGAAAGCTGGAGAGGGGCTTGGGACAAGGACCTGTAGGGACAGGCCAAGGGGAATGGCTTGAACCTGCCCGAGGGGAGACTGAGCTGAGCTCTTAGGCAGAAGCTCTTCCCTGGGAGGGTGCTGAGGCGCTGGCACAGGGTGCCCAGAGAAGCTGTGGCTGCCCCATCCCTGGCAGTGCTCAAGGCCAGGTTGGACACAGGGGCTTGGAGCAAGCTGCTCCAGTGGAAGGGGTCCCTGCCCGTGGCAGGGGTTGGAGCTGGATGAGCTTTAAGGTCCCTTCAACCCAAACCAGGCTGGGATTTGGTGATTCTGTGTTTCTGATGCTATGGCTTTTTCTGTACATGCATTTTTGTAAGCATTTAATAAACCCAAGTGGTTTCAGATCATTTCCACAGCTTTTTCTGCATGCAATTTTCAGTGCATCTTGAGCTCCTCTCTGAAAGCGTATTTGGGCTGCTTTTCATTGGCCTCTTGCAATCTAATAAACCATGAATCCATTTAGCTCACAAACATTATGTTGTACCCTGTCATTTAAAATGCTGCCTCATCACCACCCAGTTTTACAGGCATTTCCCCTCCTGATAAATCATGCTGCATGTTGAAGGTCTTGTGCTGTCTGTAGCACATGAGACCCCTCCATACCCCAGCGATGTGGTGACTTCGAGGGCTGATGTGCCCAAACATACCCTATATTTCCTTAAACCCAATATATACCCTCCTGCCTCATGCAGCACCTTGACACTGAAGGCTATTTCTCTGCTGGTGGGGTTTGGTACCAAAGCCCTCTATCAGATGGTTCCTCACAGAAAGACTGTATCAAGAGGTGATGGAAGATGCAGGGAAGCAGCACATTGGGCTCGAACCACACAGAACTAAAAGATCACCATAAACAAGTGTCCATATTCCTGGGCAAATCTGTGTTTTTTTAGATGCTTTCCATGCTTTTGAAAGCCGAGTGATGGGTTTCAGATGCATCGGCAATTCCATATCCCTTCTTGAAAAGGCAAAGGCCCTGCGGTGCGAGGGAGGGATGTTTAACATACCACGTTTAGGGCCTTTATTGAATTAGAAGGAGCAAATATTTCCCTGAATAGAAAAACCACACATTTTTCTAGTTGCAAACAACCTTTTAACCCCATTCCCAGGGCAGGAAGACGATCCCGCAGGACTAGAGCTACAGAAAGGCAAAAATCAGGCATTTTGCCTGGCTTTCCTCCTCTTGGGGAATTAGGGCTTTGTATTCATCAGTCAACGGAGGTTTCCTTCTGAGCCTCATGATCTGCACCCGCTAAGTAAGGCAAATCCAGATTAGAGCCTCTCACAACAGGAATACAGGAGAGATCATGAGGGGAGCAGCTGGAGGAAGAGACAGGCAGGATTTATGGCATTTTCCCATTTGGAATTTCCACTGAAGGCCCCAAAAAAAGGCTGAAGTTTGGGATTTCTGCCAGAGGTGCAATGAATTGACCTTTCCTCCTTGGGCTTGTTTCTCAGATCAAAGCCAGTCACAGTGGACATGCTGGAAGCCAACACACTGCGTTGCGTTAGCTTTAAATGGTCCTTATTTGAGGTGAAAGCTTGGACATCCTCCGCTCCTATCGTTTTTGCCTCCAACTGAACCAGTTCCAAGCTGGAGAGTCCACATCCAAACGTAACTTGGATCAGGGCGCTCCTCCTCTATTAAGGTTTCTCCTGCCCTGTGTGGCGTTGGAGGAGTTTTAATCCTCTGGACAGCTCGGTGTGAGGCTGAAATAGCACAAAAGCTTCTTGTCTTACAGTGTTTCAGCTCTGGCCTCTCAAGAAGATGAGACCTTTCATTGCCCTGAGCCCCCTGAATAGCTGCAGGGATGCCTATGAATTATTATATGTGATGTTATATTGACCACAAACCTCTCTGAGCATTGACCTCTCCTGTGTTATAGGGACCCCTGAGGGATCGGGGACATGTTCCAGCCTGGGGAACAAAAATGACCTTGAATGAAGCCTGTTATATATAGGCAACACTCTCCCCTGACCCCTCTTCTCCAGTGCTGCGGTCTTCTTTCGCCTCAGGTCTTGCATGCCCTTGGCCTCTGTGGGCAATTGGGGAGCACATCTTCCAATCACGGAATCCCAGAGTGGTTTGGGTTGAAGGGACCTTAAAGCCCATCCAGTTCCAACCCCTGCCACGGGCAGGGACACCTTCCACTGGAACAGCTTGCTCAAATGCAGCTTCTCCATGAGGCTGGGACAGTGCTGTCACTCCTACAGATCCAACCCCTATGGTCTGTACCAGTACTCGCTACCCTTGCCCATTCTATGCACTGGACCCTGCATCCTCCTCCCTCGCCATTTTCTACATCCCCACAATATCACTGCATCCATCCGCCTATCTGATGTCCCCCCCAAATCATGTCCCTCTTGCACTGCTGATTTCCACCCCAACAGCAGCACCTTTGCTCTGCTTCCCATTGCATCAAGATCTCAGCATCCCCAGAGCACCCTGCACTGTGTCCCTGGGGACATCCCCATCACTCCCCTCCAGCACTGACTCCTATCAGGATGTTTGTAGAAGGTCGCGGCAGAATTCCTGGGATCTGTGGGTGGCAAATAGCAGGCAAGGCAGAGGAAAGGGTAGGAAAAAGCAGCTCGCATCAGGATAAAGCTTGGAATGTGATGAGCACCAAAATGAAAAGGGTGTGAGAGAATTACATCCCTGGTGCATACATCTTCCTCCTCCTTAAGCACCTCCATCCTTAAAGACAAAAGAAAAAGTCTATTAATAGAAAGCAAGAAGAAACCATAGCAGGTGACCTGCTTTATTTGACTGGATTAAGTGTGGGATTACAGCAGCGTTTGGAAATGTCGATAAGGGCTCCGTCAAATTCCTCCTTGTTGTTCCCTTGCTTTCGGGGAATAGCGGGGATTTGCAGCAGGTCATTCAGATTAAGAATCCAGTGGAGTGATTTGATGAGGGCAGGAGGAAAGGGAAAAAGGAATGAAGCACAGTGGGGGAGTATTGTCACAATGGGGTATTGCCAGTGGAGAAACAGCTCTGTGTGGTTTCCTTGTTAGATGCAGTTCTTGGGGTAAATAAAGCCAAGGAAGAGCGTGTGTTCTGCAGGATATTGGGATTTGGGAAGAGAAAGGAATGGAGAGGGAAAAGGTGATGGCAAAAAGGCTCTAAAACTTCCATGTTGTGAAATCCCATTAAGCACGGAGTTTAGTAAAGTTCTGGATACCAAGAAGCAGCAGCTGCTTAAAGCCTTGATCCTCTGTCAGACGTGGCTTTATGAGCTGTATTTCCTGCCCCAAATCACTTCTCCCTTCTCCCGTCTCCTGGCCATGCTCCCTCCTTAGCGAATAAGAGAGACGGCACTTCCATCACTGGTGGCTAGTCCAAGGTGTTCCCATGAAGAGGTGTCTGGGGTTAAAAGAGAAGCAGGAATAGTGGAGCCCACTTAGGAAAAACCCTCTGGATGAGCCTTTGCCCTTTATAAGTGCTTTATTTCTTTTGCCCTGGTGGGGTACAGCATCGTGATGCTGCTTGTGGGTACCCAGCACCATGCTACAAGTATGAGCTTTGCGATAACTGTGTTTTAGGCGATGGGAGAAGAGCCCAGAGCAACTGAAGACGTGAAGAACACAAGCAAGCAATGAGCATTTGTTGATGTAGACAAACTGTATTTAAAAAGACAGATGTACTCAGCAGAAATTATGGCTCATCGTTCCATTTCCAACTGCATATAATGGAAGTGAAACCTTCGGGAATTCCTATTTCCCTGGAAATCTCTTGAGAAACTGGTATCCAAACCATACTGGAAGTGGGAGTTTTCTGCTGGGGTGTTTGAGTAGTGCTGGCCACAGATGGGATTCCTTCTTCTTTATGTCTTTTATGTCCTATAGGGAGGAAAGATGGAAACTCTTTCCCTACACCCATGCAAGTGATGCGAAAATCAAGTCTTTCTCCCTACACTGTACAGACCATATGTTAACTGTGACGAAGCTGAGGTTGTTCTGGAAGTGAGGGAAAACTTGGAGCTTGATCTCCATGGTTTCATCTTGCTTGAGGAGCTCTATATGAATTCCAGGTGTCTGTCTTCTGGGATGTTGTATTTAGCTTTGTGCTCCTCAAAGAGCTTGCTCAATTCGTTTAGGTATTTCTCATGGACTCGATCCACCTCTTCCTCAGAGGGTTTGTGGTTCCTCTGCACGGGAATTGGTTTCCCAACTGGAAAACAAACACAGGCATTAGGAGAAGGCAGTGTCAGGTCCCTCTGTAGAGTGTGCACATCTTAGCACGGAGCTGGGGTCTCCAAGGATGCACTGGATGGATTGATACGACCAGTCATATCCTGGAGTCTGGGGGGTAGCACAACCAAGGAGGTAAGGAGATGGAGGTTCAGATACGGGCTCTGATGTTGGTCTCAAAGGTCTCACCTATCGTTGCCTCAGTTTCTGCAAAGCTGCGTAATGCCAAAGACCCTCTGTGTAGCATTATGAAGTAGAAAGTGCTGCATCCCAATGCGATCCCTCCAGCCTAGCATCTCAGATGTGCTGCACATAAAGACAGCATCATCTTAATGATGTTGGGGTTTCTTCCAAGCATTTGGGAATCTCCATGGCAAATGGGGACACTGAGGCACTGGGGAGCCCAAGACCACTTAAATACACTAGTGATCGGGATGCTTCCACTTTACTCAGATTAAAGCTTCTGTGAAACATCTGATTTTTATTAGTGCCCTTATATCTCTATGAAATCATGCTTTTTCAAAGGGTAAATCTAATTCATTTGATTCCTGTCAATAGAATAAGCTCCTTCCCATCTCCCAGAGCCACCAGCAGCAGGACCAGGCACCTGCAAGGGACATGAAGTCCATGTGATGCCTCTCTTGCTCTGGTCTCTTACTCAAACTGTGTTTGTCAAGCGCGGGAGGGTTTCATCGTTGTGTAAGGCTGCTCCTCCTCAGGTTAATGAAGAGCCCTTGTGATACTGCACAGCTCATAAACCCCTTGAGACAATCCAAACAGGTTGTAAAGCAATTAGAAGTAATTGCTGGCTGTCAAACCTCATCAGTGGGGTGAGATCTGATCTTTCCAAACCGCCTCTTTCATCAGGCTACTTCGCACAGCATCAGCCGCGCTGATGGGTTCCAACAGCTCCGTGGGGCAAGGATGGAGTTGATGAACCCAGGCAGAAGTGCTTCAAAACCAAAGACTTGCTTTGAATTTGGTCTTCTATGGGCATGATCTCTGCTGGAAACATCTTGCCACGCAAATAGGTTGCAGGTTGCAGCTGTGTCTGCATAGGACACTGAGCAAACCTGCAAACTGCATAGGTGTTGCCCTATTCATGCTTGTAAAATCGGCTTGAAAGGAGTTTAACTCAATGTTATTGCACTGGTTTTTATTACTGGGCTGTGCTGGGTTTGGCTGCATCCCACGCAGATAATGGGATGGATGTGTATGCTGTGGGGCTTTGCTTTGATGCATAGATGACCTGGGCTTTGTCTTAAGACCAAGCCAGAGATCCAAATCAGTGTGACACATGAGCAGTTGAGGATGCTTCATTGCCAGCATGCTTCTAGCCCACCACAGCGTGATGCTCCAGCTTGGCATCTCCATCCAGGACAAGAACACAACCCAGGGGATGTCCCTGGTCCCCCCACTGGCCAGGCTGAGTGTAGCTGTATTGTGTTGGCCAAGGAAGGGCTTACCCACAGTGTAGACAGGCCGACGGTAGGGTACCAGCCCGAAGCTGTACTGGAAGATGCCTCTTGCATGGAAGAGGGGAAGGGAGATGCCCATGATCTTCTGGAGCCGGTGCTGGATCCTCCGCAGCCAGGAGCCCTGGGGGTTTCTCACTTGCTCAAAGAGGTCATTCTCCCCAAAGGAAAAGACGGGGACCAGGGGGGTGCTGCGAGGATTTGAACCCAATGTGAGTGCATGAAAATTAGCAAAGCCCACCCCAAAACACCTTCCCCCTTCTCAAATAGTTCTTCCACAGGGGGTTGGTACTAAATGATAGCAAGGTCCTTTCCAACCCAAACCATTCCATGATTCTATGACTCTAAAACCAGCAGGAACATCCCCATGAAGCAGCCACATCCCTCCCCAAGGGCCCCTTGAGCCCATCCCCTGCATCACCCGTGCTCGATAGCCAGGCGGACAAATCCCTTCCTGTTCTTCAGCAGCAAGGTGCAGGATCCCGGCCGAGCATCCAGCGCCTCCTGTGCTCCACCGACGATAATGGCCAGCACATTCCCACCCTCTGGGTTCTTCAGCACATAGGATGCGCTCTCCTTATCTGAGGAGACAAGGCCTGAGGGGCAGAGAGGAAGAAAGCATCAGTATCTGTAAAACCCACACGACTGTGGTTTGCTCTGTGCCTTTTGCCCCCATTATCCAGCTCCAAAGGGGTGCTAGACACTTTATTGTCAGAGGTTTCCTACACTTTGGCAATCTCAGCCCAGCTGCCCTCAGGGATGCTGGATTCATGGAATGATAGAATGGTTTGAGTTGGAAAGGACCTTAAGAGCATCCAGTTCCAAACCCCTGCCATGGGCAGGGACAACTCACACTCAACCATGGCACCCAAGACTGGCATGAACATGCAGTTATCCCTTTGCTGTCTGGCCCAGGAGTGAGAAACAGGGAAAAATCAGGGGAAAAGTAAACTGAGAACTAAGTGCTCACAATCCCCAGGGAAAACCCGCTTTGCTTTGTTGTCACATGAAACTGAGTTCAATCCTGACCAGGTCTAGGCTGTTCAGCCTGGAGAAGAGAAGCTGCGTGGAGACCTCAGAGCAGCTTCCAGTGTCTGAAGGGGGCCTATAGGGATGCTGGGGAGGGACTCTTCATCAGGGACTGTAGTGACAGGACAAGGGGTGATGGGTTCAGACTGAAACAGAGGAAGTTCAAGTTGGATCTAAGGAGGAAATTCTTTCCTGTGAGGGTGCTGAGGCACTGGAATGGGTTGCCCAGGGAGGCTGTGAGTGCTCCATCCCTGGCAGTGTTCAAGGCCAGGTTGGATGAAGCCTTGGGTGCCATGGTTTAGTGTGAGGTGTCCCTGCCCATGGCAGGGGGGCTGGAACTGGATGATCTTGAGGTCCCTTCCAACCCAAACCATTCTGTGATTCTATGATTCTAAAGTCAGCAAAACATTTGCTTTAGGTCAAAAGATGCACAGATTTCAGTGGATGCTGCTGGATGTGGCTTGGAGCAACCTGCTCTAGTGGAAGGTGTCCCTGCCCATGGTGAGGGGTTGGAACTGGATGAGCTTTAATGTCCTTTCCAACCCAAACCATTCTATGACTCTATGGATTTAAAGTGGAATTTGGTGCAGAATTTGGTCCCTGGATGTTATTTCCTAGCAAAATCTCAAATCTTTCATTTGGAAATGACAGAGCAATGTGGGTTTGATTCTTTAAAGAAGCTCTTGTTTCAGGAGCAATTTAAAACCTCTTTGTCAAACGGATTCAATGGACCTGAAAATGAGCTCTGCACCCAGCTCCCACATTACAGTGATTAAACCGTCCCTCGCCTGGGCCAGATCTCTCCCATATCTCACTGTTATGATTCCTTGCTCTCCATGTAAATATTTTCCAACAGCAGGAGCCAGAGTTTATGTGGAAAACAGGGTGATGACAGCCCCGGGGTATCTCAGGAGGAGCTGGATGCCTGTGTTTAGTCTATTGAATCCCACACACAGGATGAGCCCATTGAGCTGCAGAAGGGGCTGTTTCCCAAGCTCACAGGTTAGAGGCTGAGATCATCTCTTCTTGGTGTCCTTAAATCTCTCCACGCTCCTTTCCCCTTCTCTCCATCTACTTTTCCCCTATTCCTTTTCATTTCTGCTTCCCCTCCTGCCATGTGGTTTTGCAACAGTGTGAGCTGCTGTTTGCATCCTCTCTTGTACACTCACAGAATGGCCGGGATTGGAAGGGACCACTGAATGTTATCTAGTCTAACCTCAGTCAAGGTCACCCACAGCACATTGCTCAGGATTGTGTCCATAGAGCTCCTAAATATCTCCAGGGAAGGAGACTCCACAACCTTTCTGAGCAAGCTATGTGAGCTGCTGGAGTAGGTTTGGAGAAGGGCAATGCAGCTAGCGGAGGGCCTGGAGCCCAAGTGTGATGGGGAACGGCTGAGGGACGTGAGGGGTTCAGATGGAGCAGAGAAGGCTCAGGGGGGACCTGATGGCTCCCTACAAGTGCCTGCCAGGAGGATGGAGCCAGGAGGGGCTGGGCTCTGCTCCCAAGGAACAAGGGATGGGACAAGAGGAAGCGGCCTCAAGCTGCCCCAGGGCAGGTTTAGATGGAGCTGAGGAACAATTCCTGCCCCAGAGGGTGCTCAGGCATTGGAACAGGCTGCCCAGGGCAGGGCTGCAGGCACCGGCCCTGCAAGGGTTCACACCCTGTGGAGACGAGGCCTCAGTGCCATGGGGCAGGGGTGGCCTTGGCAGTGCTGGAGAACGGTTGGACTGGATGGGCTTAAGGGGCTTTTCCAACCTGATTGATTCTATGATTCTGTGATTCTATTCCAATGCTCAGTCACCCTCACAGTAAAGAAGTTCTTCACGTTCGGGTGGACCTTTCTATGGTTTATGCCTGTTGCCTCTTGTTCAGAGCCAAAATTAAAAGGCATGGCAGCAATTTTCAGTGCTGAATGAAATCTAAACCCATATTTGTATGAAATGCAGCAATACAGTTTGACACTTCTCCTCCCCATAACATGGTTTGCAAATCACAGGCCACCAGCAGAGAATCAATGTTTTTCACTCCCCACAGTTCAAGCCCTCACTTAGCACATGACGTATTAAGTAGATCAGACAAATCTAACCATAGGAGAGAGAAGCTCCAAGAAATCCACAAGAAACCCATTTTCAGCCCATTCGTGGCACAAAGACTATTTAGTATCTTAAAAATAAGCCAAGAGTTTGTACGGGTTGAAGGTTGGAGGGGGCTTGGAGCAAGCTGCTCTAGTGGAAGGTGGCCCTGCCTGTGGCAGGGAGTTGGAACTGGATGGGCTTTAAGGTGCCTTCCAAGCCAAACCGGTCTGGGGTTCTGTGATTTTACCATGAGCAAGTGTTGCTTCGAATACAGGACTTTTCTGACGGTGTATTTACCTTTTCAAGTACATCAATAAATGCTGCAGGAGTTTTTTAGCAAACACAGCAAGTTAATGTCTTCCCACATTCTTCGCAATGGAATCCACAAGGTACATGGGATCCATCGGCATAGATAGGGACAAACAGACCCTTGACTCCTCTTCCCCTTGTGTCTTCATCCCCTGCTCCCCCACCCATCCCACCACTTGCAGGAGGGGTTGGCTTGTGCTGTTTCCCTGCTTACCTCCACTCATCAGGTAGTCCCTGAAGAAGGGGATGCGAAACCACGTGGAGAGCATCATCAGGTGCGGGGTGATGCCCGGGAAGAGCGTGGAAAAGCCCGATGCCTCCGTGCAGAAATTGAGAAAGGCTCCTGTTGCCAGGACCCCATGGGGGTGAAATCCCATCACGTAGTTCTGCCTAGGGTCCAGGTCCACCGTCTTCACCAGCTGCACACCAGATGGGAGCAAAAAGGGGCCATGAGTTAGTGCTGTTGCCTTATGGGGATGGAGTATTGGCTATGGAGAGCAGATGGGGGATTCCTGAAGGGGGGTCCATGGCATAGTTTTGTTCCTGCTGTACAAACAAGATGTGGATGGGCTGGAGAAGGTCCAGAGAAGGGCCACAGTGATGGTCCAAGGGCTGGGCAGCAGTGAGAGAGCTGGGACTGTTCAGCTGGAGAAGAGAAGGCTCAGGGAGACCTGATCCCCATGTGCCAGGGTGGCTACAAAGAAGATGGAGACTCTCTTTTGACAAGGAATCCCATGGGAAAGCCAAGGGGTGATGGGCACAAGTGACTGCTGGGGAGATTCCAAATGGACACAAGAGGGAAATGTTTCCAGTGGTAACAACCACCACTGGAATAATCTCCCCAGGGAAGCGGTGACTCCCCAGTGTTGGACACCGTTAAGATGGGGCTGCACAGGGTGCTGGGCATCCAGTCTAGGTCATGCTGTGCCTGGAAAGGTTGGAGCAGATGATCCCTGAGGTCCCTTCAACCTGGGATTCTGCAGTTCTATGATTGGATGTCTGCCCAAGGTTGCTGCAGTCTTATCGGGAAGAGGGAATGTGGAATGCCTGTGTCCAGTGTATAGGGATGAACACCATGGATTGCAGGCGCAGCCCTTGAAGGCTACCAAAGCAGCTATATTAAACACTCATCCAATCTGCCACTGAGTTTGAAGCCTGGGAGATCCTACATGGGACAGCAGAGGAGGGGAGGATTAAAGGGACATAAGGCACAAGCAGGATTTGGACCCTGTGGGTTACACTCGCTATGGACTTCCCAGAGGAGAGGGGCTGCTGTGACAAACCCACCCTGCAGCTATGCTGCTGAGAAGACCCTGCCATGCCAGCACCAGCCAGCGCGTGTGTAACCCAACAGAAGCGGTCAAAACTGAATGGTTCCTGTGGGTGCCGAGGATGCTCACAGCACCAGGGAAGGATGAACCCTCCCAAGGTTAACCCTGACAGAGCCACCATGAATTTCCATTCAACTCAACAGCCCCCGTGCTCAACAAAGCCCGGCGCCTTTCACCACATCACCCCTCCAGCACCCCGGTCCCAACCTCCCTCGGGAGCAGCTCGTGGTGCATGTGTTTTCCTAGAAGCAGCCAGAAGCACAGGTTAATCACGAGGGTGCATTTTACTTTCTTACATCATGGCTAATTTCCCCTCTGTCCTAAGGCTCTGTTGACTGTACACATGTGCCCATTCAAGCGCCTGCTCCTAATGAGAGGAATGGACAAACAAGAGTTCCACTGCTGGCCAGTGCAGAGGTACCTAAGCAGGAAGAGGGGCAGATGGCTGAGTTACTGAGTGCCTGGGGCCCCTGCCTCCTTTTTGAGTCATTTTAGCTTACATCAATGATTCCTGCATCCGTCTTCTGCTCCCAAACAGCCCTTCATCTCTGTGTGATTTATAGGAGGGAGCTGAGATGCTCGGGTGTGTTGGAAACATGCTGTATGTGTGCGGCATAGAAGAGAGGATGACAGCAGGCTCAGTGCCCGGATGTAACCCAAGGTCACAGCATCCTCCTTCATAATGAAGAGTTGAACTCAGGGTACCCACTGAGCTGTGCAAACTGCTTCAATGGGAGTTCACCTGGGACAAGACACCTTAAAAACCCTCCCGAGGAGACATCCCAACGTGCTGGGGCTCTGGTTAATGTTTCCTGCATGATAACGCAACAGTTGTCCCTGCAATAGCTCTGACCACATCTTAGTGACCAAGTTGAATTATTTGCCTCTATTAGGTTTGTAAACTGGGCTCCTTCCAGGCATAAGGAAAGGATGGGAGAGAAGGTCCTCATTTTGTCTTAGTGTCTGCTCCCATTTGGATGACACGGGCAAGACTTAAAAAGAAACCAAAGAGCTTGTACGAGGAAATCTGACGTATTTGAAGCTGTCCCTGCTCATTGCAGGGGGTTGGATTAGATGAGCTTTAAAGGTCCCTTTGACCCAAACCATTCTATGATTCTATGATCTGTAGCAGAGGAGAGGCTTTGGTCTCGACTTTGGTCAAGCCCCTGGACTCTAAGCCTGGAAATTCTCCCTCTGGAAACTGTTTAACGCAGAAGCTCGATCCTCCCACGTGTTGTTCCCAGTGCTGGTTCACTTCTTCCCTGCCTTCATGCCAGAGGTCAGCTTCTGTTCCCAGACAGCCAGTGAAGTTAATGCTCGACACCAGACAACCCAACTCCTGCACTGAAGAGCTCGATGGGGACGGGGTTGAGGTGCAGAGGGGTGTGAATCTCCTCCCTCCTGCCTTGGGTGCGTTGGCATCTCCTCACCCACCGGGTGGCATTTGCTGCTTCAGGCTTTCTGGGTGAGTTGAAGCTTTAATCATTGTCAAAGGACTCAAGGGTCCGGCCAGGCTGGTCCGTGAGCAAACAAGTGGTTGAGCCAAAGTTTCCTTGGTGAGACAAGGGCAGTTTCTCATCTCAAGATGCCACATTAACGTGTACCTCTGCTCTGGAGCCAGGCTGAGAGAGCTGGGCTGGGGCAGCCGGGACAAGAGAAGGCTCCTGAAGGGGAGACCTGGGAGCAGCTCCAGTGCCTAAAGGGGCTGCAGGAAAGCTGGAGAGGGGCTTGGGACAAGGGCCTGTAGGGCCAGGCCAAGGGGAATGGCTTGAACCTGCCCGAGGGGAGACTGAGCTGAGCTCTTAGGCAGAAGCTCTTCCCTGTGAGGGTGCTGAGGCGCTGGCACAGGGTGCCCAGAGAAGCTGTGGCTGCCCCATCCCTGGCAGTGCTCAAGGGCAGGGTGGACACAGGGGCTTGGAGCAAGCTGCTCCAGTGGAAGGGGTCCAGTTTGGATGGGACTTCACCACCCTCATTCCCAGTTCTGCTTAAGGATGGCAGCTCCAAAAAGCCCAAGTGTTCTCTTGCTCTTGTGCAATGCTGCTTTTGGCGGTCTTGCAGGACCTCCTGTATCCTTATCCTTATGGTAGGACACAGTCCTCTGGTGGACCTGACCTCAGCCATGGCCTCTCTCTTACTTAAGGTCAGAGAATAGAGGGTCAAGAGCAGGACAGAAGAGTTGCTCAGGAAGGACAAAGAGGTGGCTCTGGGCCATTTGGCCATGTCTTGCTTTTGCCCTAAGGACCTCTCATCTCTCCTTCAGCCAACAGAAGGAAGCAAAGACCAGCAGTGCTATTTAACATCATGGGCCGTGACACAAAACCCCCAGTCACAAATAGCACCATTCTTCTATGAAAAGAAGGAAAACATTCCTGGTCGGGCTGGGTTCACATGAAGTGGAGCTCTTCCCCCTCTTGCAATGCCTTGTACCTCCCCAGAAGCACAATATACCCTCAAACAACCCCCGTCATGGTTTATGCAGTTATGAGAATGAATGAGTTATGGGATGGAGCCATCCCAAATCACAGCTCCTAGGGTTCAACTAGTTCTCTAATAACTCATTTTAGTTATGCTAACAAAGAAGCCCAATGTAGCCTGTCCCCAGGCACAATGACACAGGTTGGGACTCTGCCAGTTGCTATAGATAGTAAGGTCCAACTGACACTTAGATAACCCCAAGGCTGGTGAAATGTGTCTTGTGGCTCTTCAGAAGGGGAAAAACAGTGCAGTGAAGGCCACAGGGACCTTGGCCACATAAAAGGCACTTTTCAGGCTGCACTGAATAAGGCTGCTAAGATGGTGCCTACTGGGGTTGCTCTGAACGATGACAGCAGCCAAAGACAGAATTTGTCCCTCTAAGACCTTAATTTTAGCTTCCAGATAATAGATTTAAACGGTAATCCAGGTTGTGCAGTGTAACGGTGAAATGTCTTGTCTAAACCAAGCACCCAACTCCAACTTATAGCCAGCAAAAGGATGGTGGCTTCTGCTTGGGGACTACAGTAGAGATGGATCTTGTCAAGGTTATGCTTTCCCCATTTCACCCTCGTCCTCATCTTCTGCACATCCATGGCTCTCCTCAGCTGAGGGTACCAAAACACCCTGGCCGTGTGAGGGAGGCTGGTGACAGGGGTTTCACAGTATCAGGAGATGGCGGAGATGGGAAGAAGCAGCAGTGAAGATGTGCATTCCCATGGCCGCGAGATGGAGAAGTTTGTTTTCACTGTAATGCTGAGTGCATCCTCCCTAATAAAGATGCGCTGATGAATTAGCATGAAGGAGCCATGTAAATAAACATAAGGGGGTTGACCTGGATGAGCTTTAAGGTCCCTTCAACCTAAGCCATCTCATGATTCTATCAAAAATATAGGGGGATGAAGCAAAGACAACTTTCCTGGGCAATGCACTGGGCTTCACTTGGAATTCTCACTGCTTTCTTGTCCTTTACCTTTCAAAACCACTCACACTTATTCAGATCCTGCCTGATCCTATAGCAAACCCCTGACTAAAAGCCGCCCATCTCCAAGTGGAATAACCCAAGCAGCAGCGGTACTTGTGCAAGGATGGTATCAGCAGAGGGTGCTGCTTGCACACACTCTGCTCAGAGCCTGCCCAATCCCATGTGCCAGACACTGCAGCCCTGTGCGAATCCGTGCTGCTCAGATCCCCAGAGAACAGATGCTCATCCCAAAGTCTCTCTGCTTCCACGACTCCAAACGTGCCCAGGGATCCTTTACAGGCAGCATTTAAAGCCACTTCCTACAATAAAACAGGCAGCTCCTCCTGCCTTCAGTCACCGGTGCTCGGCCAGGCTGAGTGTGCTGCTGGGACCTGGAGGATTAGGACACACATTGCATCTTCCCTGGATGACGGATTCTCCAGGGCTGAACAAACTCAATCTGTGCACAAACACAGCCCAGGGAGGGGGGTGCCCACCCGGGTCCATGTCCCCAAATCCCACTCCCCTTGCGCCCCTGTGCTGGATGGGGATTTGGGAAGTGGGGCTGTTCAGCCTGGAGAAGAGAAGGCTCCTGAAGGGGAGACCTGAGAGCAGCTCCAGTGCCTAAAGGGGCTGCAGGGAACCTGGAGAGGGGCTTGGGACAAGGGCCTGTAGGGCCAGGCCAAGGGGAATGGCTTGAACCTGCCCGAGGGGAGACTGAGCTGAGCTCTTAGGCAGAAGCTCTTCCCTGGGAGGGTGCTGAGGCGCTGGCACAGGGTGCCCAGAGAAGCTGTGGCTGCCCCATCCCTGGCAGTGCTCAAGGCCAGGTTGGACACAGGGGCTTGGAGCAAGCTGCTCCAGTGGAAAGGGTCCCTGCCCGTGGCAGGGGTTGGAGCTGGAGGAGCTTTGAGGTCCCTTCCAACCCAAACCAGGCTGGGAGTCACTGATTCTAAAGGAGAGGTCCAGCAGTGCACGTTCAGCCCAAAAGCTCAGCTCAGTTCACCGTGACAGCAGTGTACAGGATGGTTACAGCAATATTTCAAATGCCTAACTTCCGCCCAGCTCGGCACAAATCAGCTCATGCTCAATGGTAGGAAATGAAATCCTTCCCCTGCAAGGGAGCAAACACATTTGGGCTTTCAACTGGGAAAAAAGCTGGCACATGTGGGATATAACAGAGTATAAAACCAGGAATGGCCTGGGTATGTGGGGCAGGATTTGCATGGGCTAACCAGGGAGTTTCGAGTGAAACAAGCAGGGAGCAGGGAGGTCTTCACATTGTGTGCTTCACAAGGGGAGCTCCTTGCTGCACGATGCTGGGGATGCCAAATGATATAGTGGCAAATGCATTCAGAATGGGCTGCTAAATCTTTTATTCTGGCTTAGGAAGTGCAGAAGACTGAGAAGCTGTCTTTGGGAAATAGCATTATGTGATTCCTTGGTTGTAATACTCTTGTCATCATAGTTTGGTTTCTGATGTCCTTTTGTGCACCCTCCTCTAACTTCTCCCATCCCAGCCATAAGAAAGGCTCCAGGGAACCTTCCTGGCCTTCTATCCCAGTAACCACACCGCCTCTATTGGGCTTACTGGTAAAGGTCTTATTGGTCTTACAGTCCTGCACCCAGGAAAGGAAGGACGGACACTGCACCGTGGCGTTCATAAGGGGTTTCCATGTCCTTACAGAGGGATGGGAGAAGAAATGATGCCGGGCTGAGTGGGCAGCCAAGATTTAGCAGAGAGGTTGGCTGGACGCTGCCCAAGCAGCAGCTTATGGCCAGGAATAATTTACTGAGTCTCTATTGCGCATAATCATTACAGCCACAGAAATAGCTCACGGATTCTAGCATCTTCTAAGGCAAGCTTGAGAATAATTTATGAGGAACCCATTTTGTGTTTCCTATTAAATGTCATACAATATAACCTGTCCCTTATGACAAAATTCCCCACAAGCTTTCCTGGGATGTGTTCCCATTCCTCCCCATAAAGTTACGATAAACCTTTTGGGGGCTTTGAAGCTCATCCGGAAGCCCTTAAATCACAGAATCATGGAATCAGCCAGGTTGGAAAAGCCCTTTCAGCTCATCCAGTCCAACCATTCCCATCAGTGCCAAGGCCACCCCTGCCCCATGGCACTGAGGCCTCGTCTCCACGGGGTGTGAACCCTTGCAGGGCCGGTGCCTGCAGCCCTGCCCTGGGCAGCCTGTTCCAATGCCTGAGCACCCTCTGGGGCAGGAATTGTTCCTCAGCTCCATCTAAACCTGCCCTGGGGCAGCTTGAGGCCGCTTCCTCTTGTCCCATCCCTTGTTCCTTGGGAGCAGAGCCCAGCCCCTCCTGGCTCCATCCTCCTGGCAGGCCCTTGTAGGGAGCCATCAGGTCCCCCCTGAGCCTTCTCTTCTCCATCTGAACCCCCCAGGTCCCTCAGCCATTCCTCAAATCATATTTAGAGTTAATCTTAGAGATGTGCCATATATAACCCACAGCAGGTCCTCAGCATCACTTTCTGCCTTGCAAAGAGCAAAGAAACCCGATGGCAGACAATTAAAGTATGTGACTGTGAAAATGGTGGTCTTCTTTTATACTTGGTCTTGCAGTTATCTGGGACCTGGGAAGATGATAGAATCATAGAACTATAGAATCGTACAACAGTTAGGGTTGGAAAGGACCTCAAGATCATCCAGTTCCAACCCCCTGCCATGGGCAGGGACACCTCACACTAAACCATCCCACCCAAGCTCTGTCCAACCTGGCCTTGAACACTGCCAGGGATGGAGCACTCACAACCTCCCTGGGCAACCCATTCCAGTGCCTCAGCACCCTAACAGGAAAGAATTTCCTCCTTAGATCCAGTCTAAACTTCCTCTGTTTCAGTTCAGACCCATCACCCCTTGTCCTATTGCCACAGTCCCTGATGAAGAGTTGCTCTCCAACATCCTTGTAGCCCTCTTCAGATACTGAATAGAAAATGATGGACAGATGATCCTTCAACACTGACCTCCCAGAACCCCATGTCACAAGTTCTTGCCCCAAACTGCCTCTAAACACCAAAGACAAAGGTGGTCCTTATGGAATCAGTGCTTCTGGAATCAGCAACACTTACCGTGATGGGGAAATAGTCCCTCATGTACCTCCAGACGACGCTGTTCCGGACGGCATGGATCCGCCTCCCACCCTTGCTGGGCTTCTCCCTGTCTTTGAACCACCACACGGCATAGAGGACACAGAGCAGCCAAAAACGGGTGAAGAAGAGGGCGATGAAGGCAGCTGTGCAGCACTGTGCTGAGGGAAAAGCCAGCGGTGAGGCGGCAGCTGGATCAGGTGGGCTTTGGGAGAGGAACGATCATAGAATCCCAGACTGGTTTGTGTTGGAAGGGACCTTAAAGCTCCTCCAGCCCCAATCCCTGCCCCGGGCAGGGACCCCTTCCACTGGAGCAGCTTGCTCCAAGCCCCTGTGTCCAACCTGGCCTTGAGCACTGCCAGGGATGGGGCAGCCACAGCTTCTCTGGGCACCCTGTGCCAGCGCCTCAGCACCCTCACAGGGAAGAGCTTCTGCCTTATCTCCAACCTGAACTTGCCCTGTTTCAGTCTGAACCCATCACCCCTTGTCCTATCCCTACAGTCCCTGATGAAGAGTCCCTCTCTAATGACGCCTAATTGATTGCCTAGTGAGGCCTATTTGGCCTATAGGGATGCTGGGGAGGGACTCTTCATCAGGGACTGTAGTGACAGGACAAGGGGTAACGGGTTCAAACTGAAACAGGGGCAGTTTAGATTGGATATAAGGAAGAAGTTCTTTACTGTGAGGGTGCTGAGGCACTGGAATGGGTTGCCCAGGGAAGCTGTGAGTGCTCCATCCCTGGCAGTGTTCAAGGCCAGGTTGGATGAAGCCTTGGGTGGGATGGTTTAGTGTGAGGTGTCCCTGCCCGTGGCAGGGGGTTGGAACTGGATGATCTTGAGGTCCTTTCCAACCCAAACCATTCTGTGATTCTGTGATTCTGTGCACTTGAAGGGACTCCGGTGCTGGGATGGAGCCCATCCCTGGGCTTGCTGCTGGGTTACTTTATCAATGTGAAGGCATCTTTGATGCAGAGGTTTCTTTCCTATCTAGACCCTGGAGAGGAACCAAGCACCATCCTTGCAGCAGCCACCTATTTCTCAAAGCCCACCATGTCTTCCTTTGCCCCCAGGAACCTCACTTTTCCTTGCGGATCAGAGCTCTATCCCTTTGCTGTCTGGCCTTTCTCTGAAGTCAGACAGATCTCTGCAATGACAATGTCCCTGTTTTACCCCAAACCTCCTGTTAATACACTCTGATGACACCCAGCATCTTGCAGTGGCAGCAGAACAGGCCACTGTGCCCTGTCTGTACAGTCCCCAACAGCTTTGTCCTGAGCTAATGAGTCACCATTTTAATTGTCTTTCATTTTTAATGTCTTATCTGCCCATATATAAGATTTTACCCTTTATTGAGTTATTTCTTATTGATTTTGGACCTTTTCCTCCACTCCTTGGGTTCACTCTCAGTTCTAACCCTGGCCTCTAGAGGATTTTCAGCCGTTTCAGTTCTGTGTCATCACTGATTTTTAGAAGAATGATTTATTTCATTCCTTAAGACATTAATGATTTGGGACCTTCCCAAGTCATTAAAGACTTTTCTGAGCTGCTTCCAGTCAGTCCTCAGCTTTTCCCTCCACCTCCCATCTCCTTCATGCCCTGTTTTGGCATGGGAACAAGAGAAGAAAAGTGCGTGCAAGCAGGAATCACTTGGTGCATCAAAGCCCACCAAAGTCCGCAGTGATGGGGAATAGCTGCTGGCCACCCAATGCCTACTTAGTAAAGCAGATACCCTAAGAAGTGCCTGGGAAGAGCTGTGTCCTCTCCATCAGCTCCTCTGGAAGACCTGGTGCTGTAGACTAAGATACCCCATTGATCCAAGCCCTTTGCCATCCCCAGCTCATGGGTTACACCATGCGTGGTGGGTTCTTTATAATGCTCTCCTCTGGGTCTTCATCATAGACCCAGCACTCTGGGCTGAAGGATGTGAGGATGGAGATGCCCTGTTCAGCTTAAGGTTTAGGTAGATGCATCCATGCCCTCATCCTCTGAGACCTGGATTGTTATCTTTGGGAGCCATCTGACTCCTGCCCTCTCCAGCTCATCTCAGCTCAGGCCTATGAGGGAAAAGGTTTACGATGCTCTCATGTAAGATATCCTTGTACTTCCTGTTTACTTTTACTTAGGATAAGTTAGGAGGTCTATTTTTCAGTCTTGGTTTTGGTGACAAGTCCCTTTGTCCCAGAGCTTTGCATGTAAAACTAAATCCCTGCCCCTTTCTAAAACCCTGGCATGATCATGGGGAGCATAGAATCAGACTGGTTTTGAATGGCTTAAAGCTCCTCCAGCCCCAACCCCTGCCACGGACAGGGACCCCTTCCACTGGAGCAGCTTGCTCCAAGCCCCTGTGTCCAACCTGGCCTTGAGCACTGCCAGGGATGGGGCAGCCACAGCTTCTCTGGGCACCCTGTGCCAGCGCCTCAGCACCCTCACAGGGAAGAGCTTCTGCCTAAGAGCTCAGCTCAGTCTCCCCTCGGGCAGGTTCAAGCCATTCCCCTTGGCCTGGCCCTACAGGCCCTTGTCCCAAGCCCCTCTCCAGCTTTCCCACATCCCCTTTAGGCACTGGAGCTGCTCTAAGGTCTCCTTGGAGCCTCAAATCTCCTTAAAGCTGAAATGGGATCTGGTGTCCTCATGTAGGTAGAGACACTGTGCCTGGGTCAGCACTAGCACAGAGCATGGGGAATCAGTGCAATAGAGCAACAAGTCCAACCCACAATGCACCTCCCAGGTCAGAACAAATCACTGCTCATGCCTGGTGCCGCTCTTTTCAAATGCCGTAGACACCATCTTTATAACCCTTGAGGAAAACAGCCCAGAGCATGAAACCTGGCTCCTGGGTCCACAGAAGACATGAACTCTGCTTGAGGAGCAATGCAGTGGTTGCAGTTTTACTGCACATGGGAGCCGGGTCATCAGGTCTGCTGCAGAAGTGGCTAATACTCTATTCCCTCTTTACTGTACCGTGCAAAGCTCAAAGAGCGCTCTGCAGAATGAAGCGCTTATCACCCAAGTGAGGCTTTATCTTGCAATGATAGAATTATCCATTTCTCCCTCCATAAGCAACTCAACTTTTGTCTTATTTGAGGGCAGAATTTGCGCACAGAGACCTTCCCTCAATATTCAGTTTATTTTGCTTTCTATGCCTATGAAATACTACAAGGATGCTGGAGAGGGACTGCAGCGATAGGACAAGGGGTGATGGGTTCAGACTGCAACGGGGGAAGTTCAGGTTAGATCTAAGGCACAAGCTCTCCCCTGTGAGGGTGCTGAGGCGCTGGCACAGGGTGCCCAGAGAAGCTGTGGCTGCCCCATCCCTGGCAGTGCTCAAGGCCAGGTTGGACACAGGGGCTTGGAGCAAGCTGCTCCAGTGGAAGGGGTCCCTGCCCGTGGCAGGGGCTGGCGCTGGGTGAGCTTTAAGATCCCTTCCAACCCAAACCATTCCGTGATTCTACGTTCCCCACAATCGTTGCTTTCTTCCCTTTGCGTGTAACCCCAAGAGGCAAAAGAGGGCTTCTTGCCTGTCCCTTCATGGCTGGGGTCCATTCAGAGCAGCCTGGATGAGAGCCACGTTTCCTCAGCATCTGCTTTCCTGCACACCACTCGTCATTTTGGGGGCTGGCTGCCAGCAAACACTTTAAGGGATATCTTGAGCATGGCATTGGGCTCCTGGCCAGGGAACCTCAGCAGACATCTCCCCCCTGGGGGCAAAGCCCAGCCTGTGTGCCCGCAAAGGGCGGTTGGATCTCGGAAATGATGCTGGAAGGGACGGCAGCCTGTGTCAGGATGGGGATGGCGGAGGTCTGCAAGTCATGCATTAGAAGCCCATCCTTGAAGCCTGTCAGCTGCCGGGGCTCTGCAGAGCCAGACAAATGCTCCAGCTTAGCATCATGGAATACTTTGGGTTGGAAGGGACTTTAAAGATCATCCAGTTCCAGCCCCAGTTTGGTCATGGGAACAAGTTCGTTGGTGAGGATGGAAATATCAAGCACACAAATGGCAATGAGATGTGGTTACGACGTGGCTCTGCCTTGCTGCCTTTGAGGTATTCTTTAGGGGACAGGTGGGAGAATAACCTTTAGAATTCAGCCACAGCATCAGTATAATATCTGCCTTCCGCTTTTCTGCCCCCATAATTATAGAATCATGGAATGGTTCGGTTGGAAAAGACCTTCATTTCCAACCCCCTGCCATGGGAAGTGCTCAAGGCCAGGTTGGACACAGGGGCTTGGAGCAAGCTGCTCCAGTGGAAGGGGTCCCTGCCCATGGCAAGGGGTGGAACTGGATGAGCTTTAAGATGCCTTCATCCCAAACCAGTTTGGGATTCTGTGGTTTTATGTATATGCCACAAGCTCCAAGTGAGCCACAGGCTACAAAGCACCTGGAAGACTTCCCTAGCCAAATCCAAACAGGATTCATGTCCCATCCAACTGCTGCTGGGCCCAGCATTGCTGCTTACCCAGCATTTGCTCATTCAGCCCGAAACAGGGAAAAGAGCAGCCTATGGAGAGAGCTTTTTTGGCGTCACAGCAGCCCCAGAGTGAGTCAGGTCCTTATTGCACTTGTCAGAAGGGTTTCCAAGATGCACATTGCTGAGGTCCCCAGCGCCAGCCCTGGCAGCGACAGCCTGCACAGAGGCCGTCCCAGGCTATGGACTACACTCAGCCTTCAAGGAGCTTCACTCCTGCTGGCACCATGTGCCCTTTGAGCCAGCCCTGCTGACTGACAGGGTCCAAAGGCTGGGTGCTGTACACTGGATCTGCAGAGGCGACATGAGCGGGTCTCCTGCCTCTGCGCTGGGTTTGTCTGCAGGGGTTCAGCCGCACACTAATGCTTCTGCATGGTGCGTCTGGAGGGATGCTCTTGCCCAAGTCCATGGAGGCTGGGAATGAGAGGCAATGGGAAGCAGTGTAGGAGGTTTGGGCATCACCGGCTGATTTCGGTGCCTTGTAGAGTCATAGAATCACCAAATCCCAGCCTGGTTTGTGTTGAAGGGACCTCAAAGCTCCTCCAGCCCCAATCCCTGCCCCGGGCAGGGACCCCTTCCACTGGAGCAGCTTGCTCCAAGCCCCTGTGTCCAACCTGGCCTTGAGCACTGCCAGGGATGGGGCAGCCACAGCTTCTCTGGGCACCCTGTGCCAGCGCCTCAGCACCCTCCCAGGGAAGAGCTTCTGCCTAAGAGCTCAGCTCAGTCTCCCCTCGGGCAGGTTCAAGCCATTCCCCTTGGCCTGGCCCTACAGGCCCTTGTCCCAAGCCCCTCTCCAGGTTTCTTGTGGGTCCCTTTAGACACTGGAATCCTTTAGGTGTTAGAAGCCTGGCTCCACTGCATTAGGAGGGGCACTTGTCAGTACTAGGATCCTGCAGCGGGAAGGCGATGTGGTCCCCACTCCATGCCCTGCATCCCATCCTTTCACTGTGCACTCTCCTCCAATCAGCTGCTGGCATCTGAAGCGAACGTCTCCTTTTGTCTCTGTGCCCTTTACTAGGAGCATCCTCGAGGAAACCAGCTGCAGGGACAATGCCTGTTGCCTGTTGTGAGCTGCTGCTCCCTGCCAGCACCGGGGTCAAGCTGCTCCAGTCATCCAGCACCCTGTGGATAATGAATGAGCCCCTTACTCTGCTCTTAGCTTCTCAGGGGCTGCATTAGCACAACCATAGCAACAGCAGCCTGCAAGCAGTGCTGCTGGATCCCCAGCCAAAGGGCTCTGCAAAGCTCTGCCTTCACTCTAATGAGTGCTTTCACGAGCCCTGTTGTAGCAGCAGATGCCATAAGCCTGTATGAGGATAAAGGTGAAGCCAGAGGCCAAATCCTGACCATGTAAGGTCTGATCTCTGCACCTGAGGGTTATAACATGGTGTTTGGCAGCTCATGGGATGACATTAAGGGTATCCCATAGGATTGAGCTTCTATTGTTGCTAAACCAGGAGCTTTTGGAAGAAAAGCTCCAGGCTTAAAGAAACTTAATGAAATGGACCAAACCAGCTGGAATCTCTCGGTAGGGTTTGGTTATCACATCTCTAAAGCCTTTCATAGGGCATTTCCTAACTGCTTTGGCTTCAGTATGACAAAACCCACCTAAAATCAAAGTAAAACTGTTCCAGAGATGATAGTTATGTCTGGAAGTGCAGCCATGGAGGAGCTGTGGGTTTGGGGCACACCCTCATTCAGAGCAGGCTGCAAGGTGCAGAGCCTGTGTTTTGAGCATCTCCGTGTTACCTTTTCATTCCTCCCTCCTGATCATTTCCTGTATTTCTGCTGGCTCAGAAGTGATTTCGAGCACTGAAAACTCAAGCCACAGCTTGTTCGCAACACCAAGAAGGGAAAAACCTGAAGGACAAGTTGTTTTGCTGGAAAACACTGTAAAAGCTCTGTAAGGCCCAGCTGCATCTGTGCTGGGAGCGGGGATGTTTTGCTGCATCCCTTGTTAACAGTGCGGCAGCATCTCTACTGCATCCCATCCCACCCAGGCACCATGGAAGGAGATCTGAGTGCAGGGGCAGAGGGAGCTCCAGAGCACCCCAGAATGTCCCAGTATGGAGGCTTGGATCCAAGGCTGCATGGCTTTGGTCAGATCTCACCTGTGCTGTTAACAACACCCATGTCCCCTACTGCAAGGTGTTCTCCGGTGGGTTGAATACATAGGCTGAGGAAGTTGGGGCTGTTCAGCCTGGAGAAGAGAAGCTGCGTGGAGACCTCAGAGCAGCTTCCAGTGTCTGAAGGGAGCTACAAAGATGCTGGGGAGGGACTCTTCATCAGGGACTGCAGTGACAGGACAAGGGGTGATGGGTTCAGACTGAAACAGGGGAAGTTTAGATTGGATCTAAGGAGGAAATTCTTTCCTGTTAGGGTGCTGAGGCGCTGGAATGGGTTGCCCAGGGAGGTTGTGAGTGCTCCATCCCTGGCAGTGTTCAAGGCCAGGGTGGATGAAGCCTTGTGTGGGATGGTTTAGTGTGAGGTGTCCCTGCCCATGGCAGGGGGGTTGGAACTGGATGATCTTGAGGTCCTTTCCAACCCTAACTATTCTATGATTCTATGATTCTGTGATCAGTTCTGCACTGGAAGAGCTCCAGAGTCTATAATGCAGGCCCAGGATGACACCAAATGCCCTGCACTCTGCCATGCCATAACTCCTTTGGGGCAGCTCAGCTGGCTGTGTCAGTGGGGTTTCCCCTCCACCTAGAGAGGGATGCTGTCAGCACTGTCCCAGAGCAGCCCAAGGGGACACACTGGTTACACCTCTACAAAGCAACTCATCCGAGCCATAGGAAGCTCTTCCCTGTGAGGGTGCTGAGGCGCTGGCACAGGGTGCCCAGAGAAGCTGTGGCTGCCCCATCCCTGGCAGTGCTCAAGGCCAGGTTGGACACAGGGGCTTGGAGCAAGCTGCTCCAGTGGAAGGGGTCCCTGCCCGTGGCAGGGGTTGGAGCTGGATGAGCTTTAAGGGCCCTTCCAACCCAAACCATCCTGGAATTCCATGTCTTGCTGAGCCAGTGGGTGAACAGCACTGCCCAGTCATGCCCATGTTGCTAATGCTCTTCCAGTAGGGACCGCCTCATCCATCCCAGGTACCAGCAATGGTCCCTACCCTCTGCCATTGCCCAAAGTGTGCCAGCATAGGATCACATATAGTTTGGAAAGCATTACTTAGCATGGGCTAAATCTATGCCATGAAGCATTCAAACACCTATGCCATCAGGACCAGTATGGCCCAGTGCTCCAGTCCATCAGGTACTGGTACAAAGCTGACCATTCAGCTGCACATCTTTGCATGGAGCTGTCTCAGAACCTTATGGAGGCTCTGAAGCAGAGCCTATGCCTCTTTGCAGGTATTGTTTTGGACCCATACATAGACAAAGATCTGCTGCCTCTAAGTACTGGGGTATTCAAAACCTCTCCTGCCACAACAAAGCAAAAGCTTCACACAGATCCCATCTGAGATTAAGGATTTACGTGACAATGGGAAACTCTGGGATGTCACCTTCCAGCTGGGCTCCTGATGGGCTGTAAATGGCCTCCGACTGTTTGCACCCTCCATAGCTTACCTCTGGGTCTCCCATCTCCTTACTTCCCAATGCATCCTACCCAAAACCGCCTGTCTCTCCTTTCCATCAGCACCTGATGCCTTCCACACAGCAGTTTGTCTGGGTCCCAGTTTGCTGATGTCTCTTCCCGAGCCTGCTCGGGTTTCCCTGGAAGAGCTCCCTTTTGGGATGAGCACGGGTATAAAGCAAAGTGCCTGTTCCCAGGCTTGCAAAGCAGAGTCCTCCATGCTCCTCCCATCGTCCCACCCTCAAGCATGGCAATGCCATTCCTGAGGACAGACCCTGAGCAGGGCAGCACTTTTAGACCAGGAAAACTGAACTTATGGGGCAGGAGAAGCTGGAACTACATGGGTTTAGGTGCTGTGTAAGACGTGCAGGTGCTCCCATGCGCTTCCCTAGTGCCACCGTGCTCAGAAACAGCAAAACAACCCAGAAAAGGGGGCAAAAGATAACTAACCCAATGAGAACAAGCCTCCCATCCTCCTCTTCATACAGTGAGACAAACAGAGATGTGCAAGTGCAATGGCTACTCCTAATCTCTTGTCCTAACATGGCCTGGGATTCACTGCAGGCTCCCAGAAGACACCTTTAATGCCACTTTCCTTCCATTCCAGACCTTTGTACCCATATGTACCTGGGGCCGGGGAGGGAAGGAGTTGGGGTAAAGCTATTGTGGCCCCTCAGAGGAGAAGATTTCTCTTACCTAGAGCTAGGAAGCTGAAGACCCATTGAACCACCGATGCCGTCTGAAGCCTCCTGTGCAGTGGCACGGAGAGGGGAGCGAACTCAATCTTCATCTCGGGCTCTGCACCCACGACTCAGGAGGAGAAGGGAGCTCCGCAGTGGGTGAATGCAAAGTGCAAAGTCAATATTTATCCAGCCTTACAGGAGAGGGGATTGGGCAATGTACAGTGCTGGTGGTGGTGGCTGCCTGTGATACGCGGATTGACTCCACAACTTGTTAAAGTTGTAAAGTAGGTATGCTTTATTCAGCGCTGAGGTGCATGGGGATCGTTCCTCCAAAGCATGCACACCCAGGGTCGTTTTTCCTTTACGTTTATTCCCTTAAGGCATACATATACATTAGATTACTGATATGCCTATACATATTTAGTATCTGTCCCCGCTTCGTATTATAATGAGCTAGAAGGTCCTTTGCGCCTTCGCAGTGCCCCGCTCTGGTCACGGGCAGGGGTCTCAAGATGAAGTAAATGAGTCTTCCTCCTGTGGGCAGGGGTCTTCAAGATGAAGTAAATGAGTCTTCCTCTTCTTAAACTTTTCACCTTTTAATGTTCGCGCATGGCTTTAGGGTTTGGTCGGTATCTCAGCCATAAATCATCAGCTTCTCCCCCTTATCAATAGACCCAGACATTCGCATTTCTTTGTCAATAGTTGCTTATCAGTAGAACCAAGCCTCTGTCTCCTCCCCTTATCAGTAGTTTGTGCCTTGTTCTGTTTAGTAAGCATGATAGGTGTTTACAACAGACAATACTTTTGTGTAAGCAAGGGATTCTTCTAACTCTCTTATACAATCCCCTGTATTGTTCCCTTGTACATTTATTAACCCCGTATCACCTGCAGCCACCCTCCCGCATGGGGAGGAGAAGGAGGCTGCCGGGAGGTGTAACCCGCTTTGTGCCAATGTGACTCAGCATGCGGTTAGATGGTGAGGAGCTCCTGCTTTGCCACTCAAACCTGGGAAATAAACTCCTTTCTGGACCCGATTGTGTCTTCGAATGTCCAAATTCTTCAGGATTTGGATGTTCATGGACAGGATGAAGCATTCAGAGCAAGTCCAGAGGAGGCCATGAGGATGCTCAGGGGCTGGAGCAGCTCCTGTATGGAGCCAGGCTGAGAACATTGGGGCTGTTGAGCCTGGAGAAGCTGCGTGGAGACCTCAGAGCAGCTCCCAGTGTGTGAAGGGGGCTGCAAGGATGCTGGGGAGGGACTCTTCATCAGGGACTGCAGTGATAGGACAAGGGGTGATGGGTTCAGACTGAAACAGGGGAAGTTCAGGTTGAATATGAGGCATTGGAACTGGCTCCCAAGGAGGTTGTGGCTGCCCCATCCCTGGCAGTGCTCAAGGCCAGGCTGGACACAGGGGCTTGGAGCAAGCTGCTCCAGTGGAAGGGGTCCACCCTGTGCACGGCAGGAAGGGACAAGCATGGGCAGTTCAAGTGTATTTGCAAGTGCTATGGGGTGAAGGGATTTCAATCTCAGCCAAGGAGGTGGGGAAACAACACAAAGGTGTTTCACTGAGGGCAGGGGTACATGAGCAACATCACACCTCTGACAAGACATGGATGGATGAATGGATGGATGGGGCAGACAAGTATCCATGCCCATGTTTATGTGGTTCATGAGGAAGGGAATGCAATCTGAGCCTCAGGCGAGGCACATGCAAAGAGCGGTGATTTACTGAATGGAAAAACTGTAATTCAGAAATTTAGGGGAAAAAAATCCTCATGGAACAGAGAAACTGCTCAGGTAAACACAGAAACCATCTTGTGTGAGGCCTGGGAAAACCAAGGGTCTGGTGGTAACCAGGATACAGCAGAACGCTGCTAACAGGCTGAACTGAACAATGAACCAGCCCACTGCTAGAGCACCGTCAAGCATACAAAGGCATCGATGAGAAACTGAACATGAGCTGGCTGCAGTGTGCGCTCGCAGCCCAGAAACCAACCGTATCCTGGGCTGCATCCAAAGGAGCGTGACCAGCAGGGCGAAGGAGGTGATCCTGCCCCTCTGCTCTGCTCTTGTGAGACCTCACCTGGAGCATTGTGTGCAGTTCTGGTGTCCTCAACATAAAAAGGACATGGAACTGCTGGAACAAGTCCAGAGGAGGCCACGAGGATGATCAGGGGCTGGAGCAGCTCCCGTATGAAGACAGGCTGAGGAAGTTGGGGCTGTTCAGCCTGGAGAAGAGAAGCTGCGTGGGGACCTCAGAGCAGCTTCCAGTGTCTGAAGGGGGCTACAAGGATGCTGGGGAGGGACTCTTCATCAGGGACTGTAGTGACAGGACAAGGGGTGATGGGTTCAGACTGAAACAGGGGAAGTTCAGGTTGGAGATAAGGAAGAAGTTCTTTACTGTGAGGGTGCTGAGGCACTGGAATGGGTTGCCCAAGGAAGCTGTGAATGCTCCATCCCTGGCAGTGTTCAAGGCCAGGTTGGACAGAGCCTTGGGTGGGATGGTTTAGTGTGAGGTGCCCCTGCCCATGGCAGGGGGGTTGGAACTGGATGATCTGAAGGTCCTTTCCATCCCAAACTATTCTATGATTCTATGAGTCTGTCATTCACTGGGCCAAGGGGCATTTCAGATCCCCAAACCTCCCCACCACCAGGAATTGCAGAACAAAAGCAAAGCAGAGGTGTTAGGTGGAAAATAACCCCTTGTTTTTGTCAGGATATGAGCAACTTACGTCTGCTGGACTTCATTTCTGGAGCCACTGCAAGCAACAAGGCTCTGGTGTAACCCCAAAGACTCTCTTCCTAAAGACACCAATTGCTTTAACTGAGCTGAAAGTGGCTTAGGTTTTGCTTGAATCTCTCCCCATCCTTTGTCTTCTGCTGCAAATGTCAGGACCCCTCTGCTCTGAAAGCAAAGAGGCTTTTAATCAGCTCTGTTGCTTGCAGATGAGATGTTTCCTATGAGGAACAGCAGGCAATGCTGTGGGCAGATCTGCAGGTCCAGAGCTCTTCATGTTCCTGAGCTGTGCAACCCCCAGTACAATCATAGAATCATAGAATGGTTTGGGTTGGAAAGGACCTTAAGACCATCCAGTTCCAACCCCCTGCCATGGGCAGGGACACCTCACACTAAACTGTGTCAAGGGGGTTCATGGTGTGTCCAAGGAGGGGACAACCCTGGTCCAGAGGTGATGCTTCAAGGTGTTTTCCATCCTGAAGTCCTGGTTGATCCCAAGCCTTGGCAGGGAGCTCTTCTGGTTTACTCCAGTGCAAATGGTCATACCTGAGCTCTGGGTGCTCCGGCCCAGTTTAGCACCTCAGACTAGAGCCAAGGCACTGATTTCTCTGCAGGAGCCCATCCCTGAAGGTCTCACCTTGCTCTTTGCCAGTCACATTGTCCTGCTCTGCTCCTTTCCTCTTGCTTTCTCCTCCTGTCACTGTCCATATTGTGGCAGGGGAACTGCAGATGTGGGATGATAGTCAAAAAGGGTGCCATCAGCTCTGGCACTGCTTTACAGGTAGGTCCTGTCCTCGTTGTCATCAACCCCATCCCTACTAACGGGTGTTGCTACTGTTGGAACATCCTTCACAACCCCGTAGTCATAGGATCATCTTAGAGGACTGGAAGGCAATAGAACCAAACCCCAAAACCAACCTTATGGAATAGACCAGTATAAACCTATCAGGTCAAAATAGGAAGGAGTTTAGCGTTACAGTGACTTGATATGGGTCTGGGCTGGAAATGGAGAGGGGAAGAGTCATCTGCTGTGTCTGTGGGGACCACCACACTTCTGAGTGTCCTAGAAGGGAGCCATGCCATGGTATAACCTTATATCGCATCTGTCCTTGTAATACCCCAATCCCCATCTTCCGTGCTCTGGGGGAAGTGATTATATGGGATAAGAAAGGTTTCTACTGGGAAGTGAGAAGATAAGGATTTATTCCCAGGCTTTCTGTGTAATTTTCAGCAAGCCCATGTCTGTACATGGGTGATGATTTGCAATTTGAAAGGAATGATAACAGTGGAGAAAACCTCACTTAGATGAACCTCTCCATGGCAGGACCTATCCACCAAAAGGCCCATCCAACTTCTCCTATAGCCACATGTTTCTCTGGTCACTTACATTCTCCTTCTCTTGTTCTCTTTGCTGACTTGGGTTTCAGTTGTGGATAGGACGAGGGTGGATGGTCCCCATGGCAGCATCAGAGGCAGATCATAGAATCATGGAATCCCAAATTGGAAGGGACCTCAAGGATCATCTGCTCCAACCTTTCCAGGCAAAGCATGACCTAGACTGGATGCCCAGCACCCTGTGCATCCCAGTCTTAACAGTGTTCAGTAGATCATGACTGAGCTGTGACTGCAGGGATGGAAGGGACCCCTGGGACCAGCCATGATCACTAGTGATCCCTACAATCCCATGTTAGCACCTCCTAGGAAACTTTGCTGCTGTTTAATTTACCCCCATTGCTTAATTCTCACCTCTATGGCTTTTAAACCTCATTATCTGTAATTTTCTCACCATTTCCCCTTATGTCCTAATATCCACTCACATACACGTGGCCCCTGATGTGGCTCCAACTCCATCCTCCCTGGCTTTTCCCTTTGCAAGTACTTAGAGTCATTTATCCAATTTCTTTTGCTTGCATTTAGCCTGGAACATTAAGTTCCTTTAATCCCTCAATAGGTCGTTCTCTGTAAGCCCTTTATCACTGGCCTTCGGACCAATGGATCAATGTCCATCTCTGAGTCCAAGGAGGAGCCCATAAAGCCCTGAGTCACACAGCTCTTGGCTTCTGCAAGTCACCGAGCTTTGCAATGCAGCACAGTGGGATGTGCCCATGAGACTTCATGAGTGGAGCAGGACGCACATGGAAACCTGGCCATGCTCCAGGATAGGAGCTAAGAAAGCCTAACACGGAGGACCTGAAGGGATGCATGTAAGGGGCAATGCAATGGCATGTACAGGAAGCCAGGACAAGGCATAGAACCATAGAACCATAGGTTCTTGGGTTGGAAAGGACCTTAAGATCATCCAGTTCCAACCCCCTGCCATGGGCAGGGACACCTCACACTAAACCATGGCACCCAAGGCTCTGTCCAACCTGGCCTTGAGCATTGCCAGGGATGGAGCACTCACAACCTCCCTGGGCAACCCATTCCAGTGCCTCAGCACCCTCACAGGAAAGGATTTCTTCCTTATATCTGTCCTGCTTTCCCTGTCAGAGGAAGCTGGTCATGGGTCCTCATTGAAGTCCCACCACATGCAGACCCTATGGGACTCGATGTCCCAGCAGAGATATAAGCTCTCTCAGAATCACTGTTCCTCTCTTCTAATCATAGATAACCCACTTTTTTTCCCCTAAAGCCTTTCAGTCATTCATAGTATCAGAATCATTGAATCCCAGACTGGTTTGGGTTGGAAGGGACCTTAAAGCTCATCCAATTCCAACCCCTGCCATGGGTAGGGACAACTTCCATGAGAGCAGCTCGCTCCAAGCCACCTTCCCTTCCTATAGGGTCTTGCACTGAGATTTGCCACTCGGTTCCTACAAGACCATAACATTATTTCTTACCACAATTGGTGGTTGCATGTGTCCAGGGCAAGGGGGAGAGCATGCAACGACAGCCTATGATGAGATGTCAGTTGGTGGGATGTGAAAACAAGCTGATCCTTCTTGTTGTCCAAGACCCAGCAGAGAAAGACATAAATCTGGGCAAGCTCTTACGGCGGCAGCATCAGTTCTCATTGTTTGGCTGGTGAGCGTGCTCTTCGTTGTGTCATGAGATGCAGGAATGACCATTAAACCTGCCTCAGGATGGTCTCCAGCAGCTTAAGCTTGACTGCAAAACATCCTGGCTTCAGCTGAGGATGTCAGAAGGAGATTCACCAGGTCCCCTGTTAATCAACTCCTGGTTATCATTGCATGAGGGATGCTCAGAGCTATTCCAGATCCCAGCACAGATGCGGCATGGAACCATTGCCTGGGGGTCTCCCCAAAGTCAGTGTTGATTTTGGGGGCTGTGAAACATGGGGCTGGCTCTGGCTCACACCCCACCTTGGCATCATGAACCTTTTGGGCAGGGCTGTACTCCAGGATGCTACAGTCTGATACAGGTGACACCCATGTCCTTGGCCGTCCCCAAGACCAAAGTCCCACCACAGAATCATGGAATCATTTAGGTTGGAAAAGCTCTTTAAGTTCATCAAATCCACCCCATTCCCAGCACTGCCAAGGCCACCCCTGCCCCATGGCACTGAGGCCTCGTCTCCACGGGCTGTGAACCCTTGCAGGGCCGGTGCCTGCAGCCCTGCCCTGGGCAGCCTGTTCCAATGCCTGAGCACCCTCTGGGGCAGGAATTGTTCCTCAGCTCCATCTAAACCTGCCCTGGGGCAGCTTGAGGCCGCTTCCTCTTGTCCCATCCCTTGTTCCTTGGGAGCAGAGCCCAGCCCCTCCTGGCTCCATCCTCCTGGCAGGCACTTGTAGGGAGCCATCAGGTCCCCCCTGAGCCTTCTCTTCTCCATCTGAACCCCCTAGGTCCCTCAGCCATTTCCATGACCCCAGACCCTTCACCGTGCAGCATCGTGCTCAGCTATGGCCTTTTCCCAGAAGAAGCTGGAGAAGGAGGAATCTCTTCCTGCTTTCCACCATGGTGGTTATTTAAACACTTGTGTCCGTTCTCCTCCCATCCTCCCTCGGAGGTTTGCAGCCAGCGAATCAATTTCGCTGATGGGAACTGATGGATTCCGCTTGTCTTGCCTATTCCATAGCCAGTTCCTGAAAGTGAGCAAGCATCAGGATTCGTATCACCCGGTATCAGCGTTCAGCCATTGATCTCCCATTCCGCAGCTTCTAACTCCATCCAGGTCTGCAGTGAGGAGGCTCCTGACGCTGCAAAACCTCCCGGAGCAGCTTCATCCATGGCCTTTCTTATCAAAAAGGGAGAAAAAATATCTGTTAAAACATGAAATAGGGGGAAAACAGAGAAAATAGAATAATAAACTAGTAATAATAAATCAAATAATGGCATGTGTGTGGCTTTATCCCTAAAACACGTGTGTGGCTTTGTCCTTAAAACCCCAGTAGGGAGAGGAAATGAGTTCAGCAGGGTGATGCTGCAACTGCTCACTAAAGGTGTCTATGTGCGTTTGTGCATACGTGTGTGTTTTGGGATGCCTGGGTCCGTGTGTGCGTGTGTTGGCATAGATGTACGTGTTTGTGTGTGTATGTGTGGCTGTGCACATGTATGTATGTGTGTGCACGTGTGTATGTGTAGGCATCAAAACGCATGGAAGAACGGGTGCGCACGTGTGTACCCATGTGTGTGTATCTGTGCGTGGCGGATGAGCTTCCAACCCAAACACGTCTGTGTTTCTATGATTCTGTGTGTGTCCCTCTACATGTGTGTTCATGTTTATGTATGTGCAGCTAAGGGCACTCAGCTGAACCCATGACAAGATGTCATGCATGTGTGTGTGCGTATGGGAGAGTTTTTATGGTTGTTCATGTGCATGCATTAGTGCATGTGTGTACAGGTGTGAGTGTGCATGCGTGTGTTTGCATGTGCATGGATGTGTGTGCACACATATATGTGCATTTCTGTGTGCAGGAGTGAGCGTGAATGTGTGTGCACACTTCCATGAGCGCATACATGTGTGAACATGAGTTTGTGTGTGTGTATGTGCATGTGTCTATGTGCAAGTGCATGTGCGTGCATGTGTGGTGTACATCCTGTGTGAGTACACGTGTGTTCATGTGCACATATATGTGTGCAGGTGTTTGCACACAAATGTATTGCATATGTATTTGCATACATATGTATGCACATGTATGTGCAGATATCAGTGTGCATGCATGTATGTATGCTGTGCACGTACATGCATGCATATATGCTCACAAATGTCTGCATGGGTACTGCGTATCTATGTGCAGGTATGTGGGTGACCACATTCATGCGTATTTGTGCAGGTATGTATGCATGCATGTGCGCAGAGCAATGTGCACACACTGTGTGCTCATGCCTGTAAATGTGTTTGCATGTGTATGCGTTGCCCACATGTGTCCATGTGTGCTGCATGCATTTGTATGCATGTGTGTAGGTCTGCATCTGTGCAGGTCTGCATGTGTGCATCCATGTATGTGAGTGTAAGTGTGCACTTAGGTACATGTGTGTTCACATCGCATGTGGGTGGATGTGTGTGTGTGTGCATGCATGGGCATGTCTCGCATGTGTATACGTGTGTGTCAGCATTCATCCTTGGGCGTCCTGCACATGTTTGTGCCTTAGTGTGTTATTGTGCACACGTGCATGGGTGTATTTTGCACATGTATGTGTGTATGTACATGTGTGCATATGTGTGCATGTTTTACATGTATGTGTCACTATGTGTGATTGTGCATGTGTTCATGCATGCATGGGTGCATCTCGTGTGTGTAAAGCGATGTAACTGTGCATGTGTGTGCATGCATGTATGTGTGTGTCTTGAACACGTGTAAGCAGGTGTGTGACACTGCACATACGTGCATGGATGTGTTTCACCTGTGTGTGTGCAGGTGTGTGATTGTTCATGCGTGTGTACATATACGCGCATTAGTGTGTGCACACATGTGCATGAACATACCTTGTACACAGGCATGCAGCTACGCGTGCATGCATATGTGGGTGTACATACATGGGTGTGTCTTACATGTATGTGTGACTGTGCATGTGTTCATGCATGCAGGTGTGCATGCAGGTGCGTGCTTGTGCATGCGTGTGCGGCCGTGTGCACGCGTCTCACAGGCGTGCGTGCCTTGTACATGTATATGCACACAGAGGCGAGTCACCGTGCACACGTGTGCATGAACACGCGTTGCACATGCACCCACACACGTGTTCCCCTCCGCTCCCCCGACCCCACCCAAGCCCCGCCCACTCCGCTTAAGCCCCGCCCATCTCCCGTTACGTCGCGGCCGTGCTCTGTGCGTGCCGTGCCCGGTCCCCCCCTACCCCGCATCCCGCATCCCGCATCCCGCATCCCGCATCCCGCATCCCGCCCGGCGGTCCCGGTTCTCGGCTGCCGTGCGGGGAGCCGGCGGCGCGGGGCCGCCATGGCGTGGCCCTGCATCAGCCGCGCCTGCTGCATCGCCCGCTTCTGGAGCCAGCTGGACAAGGCGGACATCGCCGTCCCGCTCGTCTTCACCAAGTACTCCGAGGCCACCGAGCACCCCGCGGCCCGCCCGGTCCCCGCCGCCCCCATCGACACCCAGCCCGGCGCTGAGGCGGCGGCCGGAGGTGCCGGTGCTGGTGGTGCCGGGGGTGGGGAAGCGGCCCCCGGTGCGGCTCGGCCCGGCCCGGCCCCTCACGGGTCCCCCCCGGCTGACTCGGTGATGCGGCACGACTACAAGCCGTGGAAGGTGCAGCGGCCGGAGCCGAGCTGCAAGCCCAAGAGCGAGTACCAGCCCTCGGATACGCCCTTCGAGAAGGAGACGCAGTACCAGAAGGATTTCCGCGCTTGGCCCATTCCCAAGCGGGGAGATCATCCCTGGATCCCTAAACCGGGACCTTCCCCAGTGCTCGCCCTGGACCGTGGGTCCCCAGAGAAACCGGCTCAGGAGAAGCGGAGGAAGGTGCTGCCCGGTGCCGAGAGGAAGGAGGAGGATGGAGAGGCGGAGGATGAGCATCCCAAAGCGGTGCGGGCCGGGGATGGCAGGGACAAGGCTCGGAAGAAGGTGGAGGAGACGGAGGTGGGCAGGGGCAGGGCGGCTGCTGATGCCCTCAACAGGCAGATCAAGGAGGAGGTGGCGGCGGGGGTCAGCTCGTCCTACAGGTGAGACTCCCCCGTCCCCATCCCTATGCCCATCCTCATCCCCGTCTCCATCCTCATCCTCATCCCCTTCTTCAGTCCCCCTTGCCCATCTCCAGCAGGGACATCCCACCCTGGGAGCTGGGTGAATGCAGCTTACAAACACTGTTTTGGGGGATTTGCTCATCTCCCACCCAGGGGACGTCCTTAAAAATTCCCCACCTCTCTGGGTGTCGGTGGTGTGTGCTGTGCTGTTTGCTATTCAGGCATTGAATACACGGGTTCTTTATGTCGGGTGGGCTTGCAGCAGGTTCCCCATCACCCATCCCTCTCATATCCCAAAATTCAGATGCAGCCCTAGCTTGGCTTTCAGCAGGAAAGGTTTGGGTCACCTCTCTGGGATGTGCAAGTCAACCCTGGTCCTTTCCAAGTGTATCCCTGGCTGTTGTGGGGAGGCTGATCTGAAGGACCAGCATCCCAAGGGTCAGCATTCCTGCATCCCAAGGGTCTCAAGGACCAGCACCCCTGCATCCCAAGAGTCCCAAGGGCCAGCATCCCTGCATCCTGAGGGTCCCAAGGGTCAGCATCCCTGCATCCTGAGGGTCCTTGGACCAGCATCTCAAGAGTCCCAAGGACTAGTATACCTGCATCCAGGGGGTCTCAAGGACCTGCATCCAGGGGGTCTCAAGGACCTGCATCCAGGGGGTCTCAAGGACCTGCATCCCAGGGGTCCCAAGGACCAGCATCTCTGCATCCCAAGGGTCCTTGGGACCAGCATCCCTGCATCCCAGTGGTCCCACAGGCAGCTGGGGGTCCACACGAGTGGGGTGCCCCACACACGGCAGGGTTCCACGCATCCCCCTAGGCTGGTGTTATTCCCGAGACAAAGCATCCCAGGGATGCAGCGGGATGCGGTTGACACACGTCCTAGGCCGCTTGGGTGGGGCAGCCTTTGGATGCTGCCATGTTTAACGCAGCGCGGCGGGGGGTGGCACATCTCTCCCCCCCCCCCCCCCCATTATCCCCATCCGGGGCTAGAAAGGGGGTGTCCTTATTTCACCCCAGGACAAGACCCCGTTTGGAGGAATTCGGAGCGGGGAAACTCCTCGCTGGGTGATGCTGTTGTTTCTGAAGGGGTTGGATGTGTCGGGAATGCAAAACAAAAGTGATGGGAGCCGGGAGGAGGGGGGGGGGTTGCTGCTCTGCACGTACGTGTGTGAGGAGGGTTTGCAGTGATTGTGTTTTCCAGAGCTTTCCTTGGCAGATCCCACCGCTGCCGTGGAGGTGGCAGAGAGCAGAGCTGGGGTTTGTGGTGACAAAAACGGAATCACAGCCTTTAGTCCCTGTCTCCGTGTGAATTCCAAGGGGGTTTTATGCCTTGGAATGGTTTATTTTCTTCCCTAGGGAGAGGTAGAGGTGACAGCCTGCCCTCAAACAGGTACTAAATTCATATGGATTTAAGATGAAGCTGCGATTTGGCTCCTCTGTCCCGCTGGGCATGGTCCCTGCTGGGGGGGAAATGGTTTAAACAGGGAGATTTTGCCCTTTTCTTACTGCATTTTGGCATCAGTTCTGGCTCTTACCAGGGATGTGAGTTCTGCTGCGGGCTCAGCTCTGTCCAGGTGTGATGGTGGTGACTGGGATGTGAGAAAGCAGCCAGGGATTTTCGGGATCTGTGTTTTTCAGGGATAGAAGGTGTAAGGAAAGGCTTTTTCCAGCAGTGACACAGTCCTTTCATTGGGATCTCAGCCTCCTATCACCTTGCAAGGTGTGGGCTCAGGGCTGGTGATGGCAGGACTGAGGCAGTCCTAGAGCTGCAGAGCTGTTGTGTTGCTCTCATATACTGGTGCAAGGGATAATTACACTTCCTTGAGGATTTAAACATGGATTTCTCACCTTCCCATCCCTCCAACCTGCTCCAGCCTATTTATACGCCTGCTGTTCCCAAGCAAAGGGGTTGGGTCAGCTCAGATCTTAAACCTAAGAAGGATTCAGCCCTCCTTGTGTTGCCCCTTGGCTGTCAGGACACCCTTGAGGTTTCTCTTTCCCCTTTGGGTGCTCATCTGCTCTCCCACTTATTCTTCCTTGCAGCATATTGGAGGACAAGTGTTTGCTCTGACGCTCAGCCCTAGAGCATAAGCGCCTCTTCATTAATGTAGAAGTGATGTTGTGCTTAATTGTTCTCATCTTCTGTTCAAATGAGGCATCTTTTAAAGTGCTGTTTGTTGTTTGGGTTCTTCTTAAAAGCCAAATTCTCCAAATCCTTATTACTATCAAGGACCCCTCTGCTTGCAGGAGTCCCTCCTGCGTGGGTTTCCAATATCTGCAAGGATGGGAGACTCCATGTGGGCAACCTTTGAGGCTAAACAGCAGCCAAAATCGTCTCCTAGTGATGTAGGATGGCTCCAATACTTGAAGGGTCCTACAGGAAAGCTGGAGAGGGGCTTGGGACAAGGGCCTGTAGGGCCAGGCCAAGGGGAATGGCTTGAACCTGCCCGAGGGGAGACTGAGCTGAGCTCTTAGGCAGAAGCTCTTCCCTGGGAGGGTGCTGAGGCGCTGGCACAGGGTGCCCAGAGAAGCTGTGGCTGCCCCATCCCTGGCAGTGCTCAAGGCCAGGTTGGACACAGGGGCTTGGAGCAAGCTGCTCCAGTGGAAGGGGTCCCTGCCCGGGGCAGGGGTTGGAGCTGGAGGAGCTTTAAGGTCCCTTCAACCCAAACCAGGCTGGGATTCCATGGCTCACATGGGGCTTGTCCTCCATTGCCTTTGCTGGGTTTTGCATGGATGAAGGCTCCCCAGCAGAAGAGATGGGGGGGATTTCCTTACAGTCCTTTGTTACCACTGCACATCAGTGTAATGTGATGCTCCAAGGCTGGGAAGCAATTCCTTGGTGAAACCAAAGAGCACACCAGTAATGGGTTTTAAACTCACTTTATCCGCCTGAGTATTATTTCCAGGTGAGGGAACAGAGATTGGGATAGAGCAAGCCCCTAGCCCAAGGTCATCAGGGAAATCCATGCGGAAGAGAGGGATCCCCTTTTCCAACTTCTTTATATCATAGAATGGTTCTGTGTCGCCCAAGCCCCTGTGTCCAACCTGGCCTTGAGCACTGCCAGGGATGGGGCAGCCACAGCTTCCCTGGGCACCCTGCAGTCCTGCTCCTCGTGGTGGCCTATGGACCAAGTAATGACAAAGCTGAGTGGGAACACTAGGTCTATGTGACTGACCTGACCTCTAGATAAGGCTCAGGACCCAACCTAGGGGTTTTTTCAGCTCCTTGGAAAGCTGTTGCTGCTGGATGAAGCCTTTTTGTGTTCAGTTCTTTGATGTCCCATAGGAGGATCTGATGGCATCCTTTAGGGTTTTATCTGGGCACAGAGGTGGCCCTGGTGGCCCCAGTTCCCAAGTGATTGGGATTGCACTCCTGGAAGCGATGGGCAGAGCTCTTCTCCCCCTCGCACGCAAGGATGGAGGGAGATGAAGCCCTTCTGAGGGTCTGAGACCAGAGAGAATCCATGATAAAATGGACAGACAGTGGCGTTTGCTGCTGGAAGTGGCAAAGAATGCAAGGAAGAATGACTATTTCCCATTTTTCTTTGGAAAAACTGGTAGAATTAGGTGTTTTCCGGATGTTTTTTTCCCCCTCCTCTTTCTTTGTCTTGCACTCTTCTCCTTTTGCTATATTATTCCCCGAAGAAAAAAGATATAAAAGGGAAAGGGGAACTTCACCCCCTTTGCAGTGTCAAAGTGAGTAGGGAGGTGATGAATTTCCCCTCGAGAAGTAATATTGCAAAGCCAAGGTTTCATGTTCTTCACCCGAAAAAAAGGTCTTTTATGGGCTTTCTTTTAACCAAAGCAATTATTTTTCCCCACCAATCTCCTTTCCTACCAGAGGAAACAAACCAGGAAAGGCTTCGATGGAAAACTTGGGCCTGCCTCTAGCATTAGTTGCCTGTTGTTAATGTTCTTGCCATTCATCTCAAGCCCTGGAGGTACTAAAGATGCGGAGCAAATAAGAACTTGTAGTAGCTATAGAGATGAATGAGTCAGTGCTGGGGACTTGCTGTGTGGTTTCCTGAGATACAGAGGAGAGAATTTAGGGAGGGATGTGTATAAAGAAAGGCTGGAGCAGGAAGGAAAGGCAAGGAATTCATGCTCCATCATTATAACTGTGAAAATATAGGGATGGAAGGGATTCCTGTGAGCCACATCCCATTTGTGGGGGAGGGAATCATATATCTACACCACACCAGGGTGATTTTATCTAGCCTATCCCTGCAGATCTCCAGTGGAGGACATGTCCCACCTTGGTGAGATACTTGGAATACTGCTTATGCTGGCAGCTGTGTCCGATTTGGTGGGGATTTTTCCAATGCTTCCTGAAATTTCCAATCAGATCCATAGGCTGGGTCTGTATTAGTGAATGAAACGGGTCAGGACGCATTCCTGGGCATGGGAACACTCTTCAGTTGTTCAAACAGTCCCTAGCCCCCTTCCCAAGTTGAGTTTGGGAATGGGTATGAGCCAAGAACTTATCCCAGCAAGCAGTTTGGGTGCAACCACCTTGATTTGGGAGCTAAAGGACTTTAATAGTGTGAGTGAAGGGTATCCCATACTTCAGCTCCAGAGAGCATTCCTGGTTAGACACCATTTCCCAGTGTTTCAGCTCCAAACAGTGTCAGTGAGGTAACCTGTGTAGGCAAATGGATCCAGTTTTGCTCTCAGCTGGAAGGGAAGGGGCAGGATGTTTCCTTCCATCCAGAAAGGGCTGTTCAAAGAGCTGTTTGGTGGCTTTAGCTGAGCTCTGGCTCAGCAGTTACTTGATACCTACCTTTAGCAGCAGGAGGAGACACAATGTCTGCTCGTACCACAAGGCCCAGTTATATGAGTATGTAATAACTGTGTGTGGAGAAAAGCCTTGTATTTACTAAGGCATGAAGAGGATGGGGTGGGTTTTGGAGACAGGCACCTATCCTGCCCTCATCTGCATCTTGATCTCCTCTGGATATAGTCCACCAGACTCAGAAAGGCTAGTAGTATCTCCAAGTTGGAGTAGTTGTACTCCAACTACTCAGTAGTATCTCCAAGTTGGAGTAGTTGTACTCCAACTACTCAGTAGTATCTCCAAGTTGGAGTAGTTGTACTCCAACTACTCAGTAGTATCTCCAAGTTGCAGTAGTTGTACTCCAGCTACTCAGTAGTATCTCCAAGTTGGAGTAGTTGTACTCCAACTACTCAGTAGTATCTCCAAGTTGGAGTAGTTGTACTCCAACTACTCAGTAGTATCTCCAAGTTGGAGTAGTTGTACTCCAACTACTCAGTAGTATCTCCAAGTTGGAGTAGTTGTACTCCAACTACTCAGTAGTATCTCCAAGTTGCAGTAGTTGTACTCCAGCTACTCAGTAGTATCTCCAAGTTGGTGTAGTTGTACTCCAACTACTCAGTAGTATCTCCAAGTTGCAGTAGTTGTACTCCAGCTACTCAGTAGTATCTCCAAGTTGGTGTAGTTGTACTCCAACTACTCAGTAGTATCTCCAAGTTGGAGTAGTTGTACTCCAACTACTCGGTAGTATCTCCCAAGTTGCAGTATTTGCCTGCATATTCACTGCAGTCACATTAAGGTGGACAATATCCAGCCCCGAAAGTCAACTGGGGGTTGAGCTGACTGCGCAGCAGTGTAAGCAACACTGAGTTTGCTGCTTCAACTGTGTGCAAGCTGGAGCTGGGCTGTGTATGTGCTCAGGATGCGGCTGAACAGGATGAAGAGGTGGAGGTGGCATTCAGGTGATGGAGTCAATGTATTTGAGCAGTTTTTCCTCTGCTCCTGCTCTGCTGTGTCACCTCAGCAGAGACCTTTAGGTACATGAGACTGGATGGGACCATCTGAACCAGTAAGTCCAGTTTGTTATTTAGTCTCTATGAGGAACACTTGAGGCTCTGTCTTGGAAATAGGGAATTTTCAGTTCCATGTTGCCAGTTGGAAGGGTCCTTATCATGTCCTTAGTCTCTGATGGTTTGCAGCCATCATCCCATATCCAGTCTGAGTCAGTGGATGAGTTATGGTTTGGTCTTTTGTTGGCACTCAGTGCACTTCTCCTATCTGGAGGTCACTGCTCAGTGTCTCCAAGTCCAGCATCCAGCATCCACATCCTTTGGCTCTGTCGCTAGCAAGGCAAAGTGTTTCGGTCTCCTTTTTTACTCCCTGGATCAACCATTTCTCTCCAGCTCTTCCTAAAGGAAATCACTGTTTCTTACAGACAGATGCAGACTGTTACCCTTTGGAGATGAGGTCCCCATTTCTGCTGAGACACTCATGTCACGTTTGGGCATCACAGATGCTTTATGAATCCATCACCCTTTAATAACCAGGACCTCCATGTCATTGTCCTCCTTAGGTTGTTACAGCCTTGGAGCTCCCATCCTATAGCAAAAAAAAAAATGTTAGTGATTAATACCGAGCCTAGAATCTAATACTAATTGTCATCCCATGGCATCAAGGTCAGTCCCTTTCTTCCTCTGTGATATCCCTGCTGCTCCTCCTTACCGGTGCTGCCGACAACATGTCATTAGGACATTGCCCTACTTATTACTGCCAAAGTCAACCTTAAAAATGGTAAGCACTGCTAACCTCCTTCCAGGCTGCAGCTCAGCTTTCCAGCACTCATCCATGTCATCTCCCTGCCCTGTTCCCCGTTTTGCTGATGTACATGCTCACTGGTTTAATTAATAATGTCCCACGTGGCTCTGTATTAAATGCTGTACTGAAAGCAGATGGATTTGCACGTTTCTTTTGTCTGCTAAGTCTGTTATCATACCAAAGGACATGTCAAACGTCTCTTCTTCTCCCCTTCTGGATACTGCTGTGCCTGTTGGGACCACAGCTTCTCCTGGATGCCAGAGCAGATGCTGTAGGTCAAACTCCACTTTAACGTAGTGACTTCGAGCTCTTGCTGTACCAAACAATAAATAAAGAGGAGAGGGATCAGCTAATTTAGACAGCAGGACTTGGCGCTGTCCTTCCTTTGCCAAATAAATCACCAACAGCCATTGTAAATTTGCCTTCTCTCACATTTAGAGCATGACCTTTGCTTTTCCTGTCTCCCGCTGCCTGAACAAGCCTTCACTTTCTAAGTACTTCTGCACTCTCTCCTATATCAATCTTGCTTCTCTTTGCTCTTAGCTGAATGTATTCACAGCACTAATGCTGGTATCTTCAGCTAAGTCACATCAGGGCAATGGCATGGATGCTTTCCTGTTAGCAGGACCATCACCAGCCAGGAGGGGAAAGGGAGTTTTAGGGGAAGTTTTATAGGATGGAAGCTGTATTTCTCATTATTTATAGCTTGGCATTCTGGGTATATTTCTGATGTCCTTTATAGATACATATAGAAGGACATATATATGATTCTATCATATATATGTATATGATAGAATCATGGAATCCCAGCCTGGTTTGGGTTGAAGGGACCTTAAAGCTCCTCCAGCTCCAACCACTGCCACGGGCAGGGACCCCTTCCACTGGAGCAGCTTGCTCCAAGCCCCTGTGTCCAACCTGGCCTTGAGCACTGCCAGGGATGGGGCAGCCACAGCTTCTCTGGGCACCCTGTGCCAGCGCCTCAGCACCCTCCCAGGGAAGAGCTTCTGCCTAAGAGCTCAGCTCAGTCTCCCCTCGGGCAGGTTCAAGCCATTCCCCTTGGCCTGGCCCTACAGGCCCTTGTCCCAAGCCCCTCTCCAGCTTTCTTGTTGGCTCCTTTAGGTATTGGAAGACTGATAAGGACTGCTATGCGACATGTACATATATATATGTATGTATATATGTGTACCCAAACTGTGTTGTTCACCAAGTTACTGCTTTAACCTCCAACCATGTCTCCTCCCCAAGTCGAACATCACAGGTGTTACATAGCAAATGCATTTTGCCTTCTACTAATAAACTCGTTTTGCTCCAGTGGTGCCTTCATCTGAAGGGACCCCGCAGCACTTTGCAAACACTGTGTGTGTATGGAGAGAGTCCTGCTGCTTTGGGGACCTGGCTGTGAGCTGGGCTGTTGAGTATGGAACAGGGGGTTTGGTGCTGGGAAGGTGGGGAAGCTGTTTTAGTAGTAGTAATAGTAATTATAGTAATAATAACTAGTAATTATAATAAAATAATATATAATAATAAAATAGTAATGGTAATAATAATGCAAAAATTAGTGGAGTAGGTGATGTGAAATAATGGACCTCATTGCAGGAAAGCAGGGGGCTGGCTTCAGTGCCACTGCAGCCCCTATGACACCAGCAGATCTACCTGCAGGTGAGGACACAGCCCTTGGGCATCCCACTGCACAAACCTGCCTTGAAATGGAGAACTCACCCGGTTTCAGAGTGAGACCGGGAGAGCAGCTTGTTTCAGGAAGCACTTTACACTGCTGTGCTGGGGAGCAGGTATTCCTGCTTCACATCCTGGGATGCGTGGCTGGGGACAGTGCAAGAGGTGGTGATAATGCAGGGATGGGCTGGAATTGGGGTACAGCTCAAAGACCCAACGTCCCCATCTGCAGGGACTCTCCAGGGTCTCTCTTTCAGGCTGCAATTCAGGAGCACAAAGTAATATCCCCAGCAGGGATCTTCGTTGTTTTATGATCATAAAAGCATCTCCTTGCTGCCAGCAGATTTGTAAAACCCTGACGTTTGGCTGCTGCGTGGTTGCTTAACGCCAAGCTTTACACTGAGCTGGTTTTAACTCTAAGAATACCACCACAGAGCCATAAATGAACCATTTCAGCATCACTTGTTCCACCTCCACTGAGCGGGCAAGGAAAGCCAGGCTGTTGGGAGCTGTGGGCTGGCTCCTGGCAGCTCCGCATCCATCCATAGGGCTCCCACTGACTGCAGGCAGCTTCCTCCTGCATGGCAACATCCTCCCCATCTCAATTAGCTCTTGCACGGTGTTTATCTGCCCAGCCTTGCAGGTGCCTGCTTGGGAAGCAGCCAGATTCCTCACTGAAACACTTTGCAAGGTCACTGGTGCTCTATTAACGTTGCTTGGCTGCTGCTTTTCTTGTTCTTTAAAAGGGGTGGAGGTGTTTGGGGATGTGCAAGTGTTTTTCTGCTTTATCTGGCTCAGAAAGGGGATAGAAAATGGTGTTTAAAGAAAACAGTGGTCTTGTGGAGTGGAGCTATGTATTAATTGCAAATGGCAAGGTTATCCTATAGGACTATTCCCTGGAAGGGTTCAAGCCAGGTTGAATGGGGTTGGAGCAAGCTGCTCTAGTGGAAGGTGTCCCTGCCCATGGTAGGGGGTTGGAATTGGGTGAGCTTTAAGGTCCCTTCCATCCCAAACCAGTCTGGGATTCTATGGTTCCCAAGAGTGACAGTGTTGGCACTAACCTAGCCCAAAGCCCAGATCCAATTTCCTTTCCCTCCCCAAAACCCTTCAGGATCAGCATGCCCTCTTGCAGGAATCCTTGCCTTCCCATAGGATTAAAAACTCATGCCCTGGTGTAGATCTCTCAGATCTCCTCCGTGCTCATCCCAGTCTTGCTTCCCTTGTGCAAGATACGGACAATCACAGAATCACAGAATCACAGAATCCCAAGGGTTGGAAGGGACCTAAAAAGATCATCTAGTCCAACCCCCCTGCAAGAGCAGGGTAACCTACAGTACATCACACAGGAACTTGTCCAGGCGGGCCTTGAATATCTCCAGTGTAGGAGACTCCACAACCCCCCTGGGCAACCTGTTCCAGTGCTCTGTCACTCTTACAGTAAAGAAGTTCTTCCTGATGTTAACGTGGAACTTCCTATGCTCCAGTTTACACCCATTGCCCCTTGTCCTATCACTGGATATCACTGAAAAAAGCCTAGCTCCATCATCCTGACACCTACCCTTCACATATTTGTAAACATTGATGAGGTCACCCCTCAGTCTCCTCTTCTCCAAGCTAAAGAGACCCAGCTCCCTCAGCCTCTCCTCATAAGGGAGATGTTCCACTCCCTTAATCATCTTTGTGGCTCTGCGCTGGACTCCTTCAAGCAATTCCCTGTCCTTCTTGAACAGAGGGGCCCAGAACTGGACGCAATATTCCAGATGCGGCCTCACCAAGGCTGAGTAGAGGGGGAGGAGAACCTCTCTTGACCTACTAACCACTCCCTTTCTAATGCACCCCAAGATGCCATTTGCCTTCTTGGCCACAAGAGCACATTGCTGGCTCATGGTCATCCTCCTATCCACCAGGACCCCCAGGTCCCTTTCCCCTTCACTACTTTCCAGCAGGTCAACCCCCAACCTGTACTGGTCCATGGGGTTGTTCTTCCCCAGATGCAAGACTCTACACTTGCCCTTGTTAAATTTCATCAAGTTTCTCCCCGCCCAACTCTCCAGCCTGTCCAGGTCTCGCTGAAGGGCAGCACAGTCCTCTGGTGTGTCAGCCACTCCTCCCAGTTTTGTGTCATCAGCAAACTTGCTGAGGGTGCACTCAGTTCCCTCATCCAGGTCATTGATGAAAATATTAAACAGCACCGGTCCCAGCACCGACCCCTGAGGAACTCCACTAGTCACAGACCTCCAGCTAGATTCTGCGCCATTGACCACAACTCTCTGCCTTCTTCCTTTCAACCAGTTCTCGATCCACCTCACTACTTGATCATCAAGCCCACACTTCCTTAGCTTATCTATGAGGATGCTGTGGGAGACAGTATCAAATGCCTTACTGAAATCAAGAAAAACTACATCTACCGCTCTACCATCATCCCTCCACCTAGTCACTTCCTCATAGAAGGCTATAAGGTTGGTCATACATGACTTCCCCCTCATAAAACCATGTTGGCTGTTCTTAATGACCCCCTCATCCTTGATATGCCTAGTGATGGAGTCAAGAATAAGTTGTTCCATCATCTTTACAATGTTCTCCTTGTGGGATTCCTGTGTGTAAGGTCCAGCTGACCATTATTATGATTATGTGAAATGAGTCATTAGATGAGTTAGTTAATATCTTCCTTCACTCTGTCCTTTTTCTCCTCATTCCTTCCCATTAAGCCACCTACAGAAGCTATTGTGGCCGCACAGATGGAGGGGAAGATGGGCAGAGAGCTCGGTCTCCCAAAGTAGGGAATCCAATCTATTTCTTCCAAAGCAAAGATGAGCAGGCACCTTTGAAAGCACACATTTATGGGGAGCTGGACAGTCTGGGTTTCCAGAAACCCAGGCAGACCAGCTTAAAACTTGGCTTTGGGAAGGCTGGGGCTGGTTAGGCTGGAGGGTTGCAGTAAAGAAACCTCAGTGTTGTGTCTGGGTGCTGGGTGAATGGCAAGAGGAGGGGTTATCAGACACGGGAGAGGGATGTTCTTCAGGATCAGCCGTGTTCCTGAGCTTCAGACTTCCTCCTGCCCTTCACTTTGCCTTTCACCTTGAAGGAGGCTGAGCATCAGCTCTCGGGCAGGCGACTTGGCCAGAAAGAAATCAGTGCATCACGCTCCAATGGGCTGGAAAACCAGGCAAGGATGTGAACCCTGACTGATCCCGTTCCCAGATTTGGGCAGCAATGGTTGGTTTGTTGGCTGAGACGTTCAAGGAGAAGCTGCAGGTGCTGTTTCACTGCAAAGGGTATCCCTTTCCCATCTCCTCTCCTATGGAGCTCCATCAACCTGTGACCCAATGGGAGGTTGAAATGATGCTCAATATCTTGTAAGCTCTTGCAGCCTAGGTCACATTTTGCTATCAGTGCAACAGAACAAACTCCATTGGTGAAGTTCCTGAAACTAAGGGGGGAATTGGCTTCAAAGCTCTAATTTTTCCACTTTGCTGGAGTTTCGGAGGCCAGCATGCTGGGTTGTGGATCAGGGCTTTGACCATGCTTTGCACTGTCATTGTCTGCATATAGAATGGATGCACAAAGGGTCTGAGGTGGGGAAGAAAGGGGGGATTGGAGGTTACCCATGCAACACCCTATGGAGGTATGGAAATTCCTGGGTTGGTTTGCATGGGGCTGATGTGCCGTGGCTGGGTGACAGCCTCCCACCAGGTACCCTGTGCATCCAGAGGATGAGCACAGCAGTCTCAGCCAAGCAGCAGAGCTTAGACTCACAGAATCAGATCAGGTGGGTTGGAAAAGCCCTTTAAGTTCATCAAATCCAACCATTCCCAGCACTGCCAAGGCCACCCCTGCCCCATGGCACTGAGGCCTCGTCCTGCAGCCCTGCCCTGAGCAGCCTGTTCCAATGCCTGAGCACCCTCTGGGGCAGGAATTGTTCCTCAGCTCCATCTAAACCTGCCCTGGGGCAGCTTGAGGCCGGTTCCTCTTGTCCCATCCCTTGTTCCTTGGGAGCAGAGCCCAGCCCCTCCTGGCTCCATCCTCCTGGCAGGCACTTGTAGGGAGCCATCAGGTCCCCCCTGAGCCTTCTCTTCTCCAGACTAAACAACCCCAGTTCCTTCAGCCACTCCTCATAAGGCTGTTGCAGTGCTGCCCAGTAGCTATGGCAACTTGCATGGAGGATGCCTGGAGAGGGATGTGTTGGCAAGCAGCCCGGCAGAGGGAGGACATGAGGAAAACCACGTGTTCCCTCTGGGGAGATGGGATGGGTTTCGGCAGCATCATTGTGCGGAGAGCGTGGAGATGCTGTCATTGAAAGTCGGTGTGCTTGGAGCAACCTGGTCCAACACCGCTGCAATTGCATGGTGCTGCCAAGGGCTTTTACCTATGGAGGAGGAATCATGGAATCGTGGAATGATTTGGGTTAAAGGGACCTTAAAGCTCATCCAGTTCCAAACCCCTGCCGTGGGCAGGGACACCTTCCACTAGAGCAGGTCTGCTCAAGCTCACAGCAAAGAGAAGCTGTTTCATCCCTTCTGTACAGGCTGCAACCTGCCTTTGATATCCCATAGGCAATTTAAATGTACAGCGCTGCTTTATCCCATGGTTGTAACTGAAACCCTATTGCAGGTAGGAGATTTGTAAGGGGCATTAGGACCACCCCATCTGTACAGCGCTGTATTTCATCCATGTCATCTTGTGCGCAGCCCTCCACTTGTGTCTGGCTAAATCCTTCTGGATGCTGGAATTGGAATCCAAAGGGAGCTTGATACATTGGAGAAACAGCCTGAAATAAATGGGGAGCAGTTCAGGAGAGGTGAGGACAGGGTATGACATAGAGGTAGGAATCGGCAGCAGCACCGGTGCGGATGGGAGCAGCTGGTGCAGGAGCAATTCTGCAGCGAAGCATAAATCACGTGTCAGCAATGTTAGTTCATTTAAAGTAAAACTCAACCAGCAAACCCATTGAAAAAGTACTTTTGGACAAGCAATGTGCTGAGAGGAACTGGACGTGTAAGATGTGACACCGTTCCGTGTTAGTAAAGCCTTAGGTAGACTGTTACTCAGGTTTTGGCTTTGGTCTATGGAGCAGAGAAAGTCCTGAGGACACCCATTAGAGAGGTCAGGAGTGCAGGAGATGTGGTCGTTGCAGGAAGCTGGGAAGTGTTGAATGGTTTTGGGTAGAGAACAGGATGACACGGAGAAATGGATACTTGCCTTTGCACGTATGAGATCTAATGGTCCATTGGGATGCTCGGGGCTGCTGTAGTCACAGTCAAGAGGAGCAAGCCTTGGATGGTGCGAGTTAAAATGGTACAAAGTGCTTTGCTGGAGCAGATCCGAGGGATATTGTGCATCTCTGGAGATGGCAGTAGGAGGTCTCCATAGTAGGGGGATAAAAAAAGTCGTTACCATTCATTCCCTGCATTGATTTTCTGTCTGCAGTGACCTTGGTGCTGCTGCTTTTCTTTATGCTCCCCAGGGCACAGGTGGGATCGAGCAATTATAGTTTTAATAGAAGGTGCCTGGGTGTATCTGGGATGACGTTTGATTTATATCATCTTGATAGCATCTGATCCTCAGTCATTACCCTGCTACCCCCTCTCCTCTCCACCGTGCTCCTGGTCCTTTGTCCCCTGTTGGGGTCCAACTCTTGGAGACTTATTCCATGTTGGGCCTTGTGTGGTGCTGTGACTGAGACCCGATAACCTTTTAGTGGGCTCAGAGCCTCCTAACAGAATCCCAGCCTGGTTAGGGTTGGAAGGGACCTTAAAGCTCATCCGGTTCCAACCCCTGCCACGGGCAGGGACCCCTTCCACTGGAGCAGCTTGCTCCAAGCCCCTGTGTCCAACTTGGCCTTGAGCACTGCCAGGGATGGGGCAGCCACAGCTTCTCTGGGCACCCTGTGCCAGTGCCTCAGCACCCTCACAGGGAAGAGCTTCTGCCTAAGAGCTCAGCTCAGTCTCCCCTCGGGCAGGTTCAAGCCATTCCCCTTGGCCTGGCCCTACAGGCCCTTGTCCCAAGCCCCTCTCCAGGTTCCCTGCAGCCCCTTTAGGCACTGGAGCTGCTCTCAGGTCTCCCCTTCAGGAGCCTTCTCTTGTCCAGGCTGCCCCAGCCCAGCTCTCTCAGCCTGGCTCCAGAGCAGACCTGCTCCAGCCCTCGCAGCAGCTCCATGGCCTCCTGGCCTCACTCCAGCAGGTCCAACATCGCTGATGATACAGAATCAAAAGCAGCATCACTGCTTGATGCCAGAGGTTAATATGGGACTGCTGCCCCTGCCCTGCCTGGCTGAAAACCATGGCATGGGGAGAACATGCATGGACACGAGAGCAAGTTCCATGTGGATATTGATGGAAAAAGCCCTGTCACTGGGGCAGGACCAGGATTTGATCCAACAGAGCGTTGAGTGCAGCCCCTTTTCACTGCTTTAGCTTTGCTCTCAGCAGACATAACCCAATGTGCCAGCTTCAAGGCAGTCATTTTCCCCACCCTCCTTTGGGCTGATTTTCCTCTTGGCTGGAACGTGAGTTATTCTTTTTGTAATGCAATATTTAGTTATTACTTAATATAAACATTTTATGAGCTGCTGCAAGGGCTGAATTATTGATGGGAGGGGAAGGAATGCTTTTCCTGAGCCTTTCTGCTCTGTCAGCTGCAATAAATACCTATCTAGGAGTGTGCTTAAAACATGCTATGCCTGGGAGACAAGCACAGTGCCTCCTTCCCTCATCTCTCTCGATTAAATACCTTAATACGTTTGTCCCTAGCATGTCTTCTTTCTTCATTAAGCTTGGAACAGCTCCAGAAGAAGAAGTATTTGCAGATTGTCTCCTTTCTAAATACATCTTACTTCCCCACTAGATACACATGGCTCAGGGAGGCTGTAAACATTTGCTCTGCACACAGAAGTGCTTAGTAATAACAGATCCTCCTCTCAGTGCTTCGCAGCACACTTATAAAACCAGTGCTTTTAATTTCCAGGCCCTTGATTTATTGCCTGGGAGCTTTTGGTTTGGCTTTAGGAAAGGGATTGCAGAGCACATCTCTGTGTGCTGGCAGCTGGGGTTGGGGTTTGGCAGGCAGGGCTGTGATTGCAGCCCTGTGATGGCAGGTAGGGCTGTGATTGGAGCCCTGTGATTGCAGGTAAGGCTGTGATTGCAGCCCTTTGGTTGCAGGTAAGGCTGTGATTGCAGCCCTTTGGTTGCAGGTAGGGCTGTGATTGCAGCCCTTTGGTTGCAGGTAGAGCTGTGATTGCAGCCCTTTGGTTGCAGGTAGGGCTGTGATTGCAGCCCTGTGGTTGCAGGTAGGGCTGTGATTGCAGATGCTTGCAGTGATTGTGCAGTGAGAGGGATGCTTTTATTCAGTCGTGCATTAACAATATGCTGCTTGGGAAGTGGGTTTCCACGATCAGATGTATTTTTAGGGCTGTTTATGGCCACATTTTCCTCTAGATTGTGCGTCTCTGGACCCATGAGCATCCATGCAGCACTGTGTCAAAGCAAGCGGTCCTTTTGCAACCTCCTCCTGATGCTCTAGAGGTACCAAAAGACCCCAGGACATCAGACCCCTGGATGGCAACATCCTACTGGCTTCCAAAACTACATCAATGCAAGATGCTCCTGAAAATGGGAATGGTCTCAGCTCTTCAGGCTTTGTTCCCTGCATGCAGCATTTCTAAATCTCCTTTGCTGGCCCAGGCAGCCATGCACATACACTGGGGTTTTCTTTCATCTCTTCTCGGTTTGAGCTCCCCAGAGCATGTTACACACAGGCTGCTTGCATCTGGAAGCAGAAAACCACGTCTCTACTCAGCTTTCTCCTCCAAAGGGAGTAAATCCTACCCATTGCAAGCTGCTTATTGCCACGTGCCGTGCCTTTATGTTCCAGATTCTCCACTTTTGGGGCTTCTTTCAGCTCCACACCTCTCCTTTGGAGCAGAGCACAGCCTTGGTAACACAGGGCTGAGTGCAGGGTGTGTTTCCCTGCTCATTTCAGTGTGCCTGGGGTGATGGTTTGGATCAAACGCACTGTGAAGCCTCTGAACACGAGCACCATTGCTGTAAAGCCAGAGCCCATTTGGTCTATGCTTTGCTTTCAGGGCTTTCCACTCCTTAAAAGCACTGGAGAAGCCCTTGAAAAACAACCAATTAATCATAAAGTAACCTTCCAGAACCTGCTTTCTCACTATTTCCCATACAAAGCTTTCTGACAGATTCTCCTTATCCTCCTTTATTCATGATGGCTTTCGTGTGGGCAGCGTGGTACCAGCAGTGACCAGTAATTGCTGCATTCACTCCCATCGGTCCCCATTTCACCTAATTAGAAGGAGATTTCACAATGCGGCCATCTGCTCCCCTGCCTTGCGCTGTCTCTTTCGCAGACTCCCTCGAGACAGCTTTGATGGGCCCAGGATTTACTGATTCAGTATCACGGGATCAATCCAGTTGTTGGGGAGCCGGGGTAAGCGTTCCCCATTACACTGTTAAGGATGCACAAGTGAAGCTGATGGTTTCCCAAGCTCACAGAGATGGGATGAGGAAATGGAGAGAGTTTCCTGTGCTATTTTTCTCATTCCCAACAATTAAATTTATTCTTGTGCCTCCTGCAGGCAGGCTTCTAAAGGAAGATGGGCTAACTGGAAGTGGCATGGCTTTGGGTATCACGCTGTTAGTGATGCGCTTTAATGGACCTCATTCTACTCCTGTTATAGCCATGTCACTTGTAGTGTGTTTTATGGTATCCTATAAGGATGCATGGGCATATTAAGCTTTGTCCTCTTCCCAAAGAAGCCTTTCTACCCCCCAGTTCTCCCCCTAAACTGTGCCCATCCGCTCAGTGCAGTTTAGTCCATGGTGCTTTTAAAGCATCCTTCCCGCAGCAACCAGGGCAATTTCAGTGTCATTTCCTCCCCAGTCATTCTACGTAGATTTGGAGCAGGATTCTCTGCACTTTACCATGTACTGCACAAATCAAATCTACATCTTGATTCTGCAGCCCTTGAAATAGGACTGTATTAAGGGTAAAGGGGAAAATCCGACTCTGCCTTTCATTGCTCGGTAATCCTTTATCTTATAATCCGTGCTCTCTTCTTTCATCTCCTTAGTTCCCACCCAGCTCTGCTGTGGTTCTTTCAGTTGGGAAAGCATTACGACCTCTTAATTTTGACTAAATTAATGTTTCTTTGACTAAAGAAACATTCAATGGGTACATTGCATGGGAAGGTGTATAAAGGAAAGCAGGACTCAGCCCACTGTCAAAGCCAGCAACTGCCTTGTCACTTTTGTATGCTAAAAGAATACTTTAGCTTCATTATGCATATAAAATCTTGTAAAGAAACAGCACGAGCTCAAATACACACACAAAGGCACAGCAGAAGTGATGGGACTAAACGTGGGTTAATCCATATTCATCCGTGTTCTGTATTGCGTTATTGGAGGCTCTGTGGCTGTTACTCTTGGGGCACAGTAGAAACGCAGCTGCGAACTGTTCATCCTGCTGGAGCTGGTACCCAGCTGATGGATTCTGAGTGGTTCTTGTAAGAAAGAGCTGCACCCATCCATGGGAAAGCACAGACCTGTGTGCAGCGGGAATGCCACTCAGACAGGCCTTGCGATGTATAAACTGTTGTGGGTTTGAATTCTTTCCTGTTCTGAAAAGAAGATGCATCCAAAGCATATGCATATATATGCATATATATATATATATAAAAGACATTTGGTTTTATGCTATTTTCTATGCTTTACTTTGTGTACCAATATAGGATAAACTCGGGTGTCTCTGGAGCCTGAGCATATGCGTGTGCATTGCTTTCTCAGGCAATATTTTGGCTGAGCTGTTGAGGTGTAAGGTCACTTGGGACATACCTGCTTGTTACAATACCCTGCTTTCAGTGGTCTAACAGAAAATGAGGCCATCCTCATTGCTGGGTCTCTAAGGTGAGCTGCAGGCTTCTCTGTGCTGTAGTCATCCGGGAGACATTGGTGTGAGCAGCCATTGAAGCTGTGACCTTGCGTCAGTATCTCCATCAGCTGTGCAGGATCATTGAAGGTGGAGGGGGGATGCTGCTTAGGAGACCATGGGGTTAAATCATGTATTCGCTTGCATAGGCTGTATGTACACAAGAAATCATAGAATCCCAGAATCCCAGGTTGAAGGGACATCAGGGATCACCTGCTCCAGCCTTTCCAGGCACAGCATGACCTGGACTGGATGCCCAGCACCCTGTGCAGCCCGGTCTTAACAGTGTCCAACACTGGGGAGTCACCGCTTCCTTAGGGAGATTATTCCAGTGGCTGCTTGTTCTCATTGGGAAAAGTTTTCCTCTTGTGTCCATTTGGAATCTCCCCAGCAGTAACTTGTGCCCATCACCCCTCAGCTTTCTGATGTCCAAAGGGAGTCTCCACTTTCTCTGCAGCCACATTGACCTCCTGGCACACGGATCAGGTCTCCCTGAGCCTTCTCTTCTCCAGCTGAACAGTCCCAGCTCTCTCAGCCTTTCCTCACTGCTGCCCAGCCCTTGGACCATCGCTGTGGCCCTTCTCTGGACCCTCTCCAGTCCGGCCACATCTTTCTTGTACAGCAGGACCCAACCTGAGCACAGTGTTCCAGGGGTGGCCTGACCAGCACCAAGCAGAGTGGGACAGGGATATCTTTGTCTCTGCTGGTGATGCCCTTACAAAAAGGAATGTGGTTATTCAGGAGCTTCTTTGCACTGGGTTGTCAGGAGCATACTGCAAGGGAAAACTTGAATACCACGTATCTGGGCACCAACTTTGCCCTGGGGCTGGGTTTAGTTCTCTTCTACTTAGTGGTCAATGTAGTTGTTCCTCAATGCTTCCTCCATGAATGGTCATGGGGATCCTGATCCGTGATTTCCTAACATTTGCTTTGCTGCCATTTCAGACATAGAAACCTTTTGAAATCCGGTTACTACATCTCCTATTAAAGCCCACAGCAGAATTACTTTCATGTATGAAGTGAAACTCACTGTGGCTAACTCATTGCTTCATTTTTCATGTGTGCAATGAAGCTTCAGGACACCTGGTGCCCAATCAGCATAGGGAGGATATTCAGGTATAGTCATATAGTAACTACTACAGCAAGGAGCAAATAATAATGTCCAAAGTGACTAACGCAGTGGCAAAACAATAGCTGCTATTTAAGCATCACCATCTTCCTCCTTTACCTCCTTTACTGCTGCATCTGTTCCTACTCCTGTGCCAGGATGAGCAGTTACGCTGTCGCACAGACTAGGAATGAAAGCAAAGAGCCACGCTGATTATGAACTTGCATTAGAAACACAGAAAGAAGGGAAGTGATGATTCCCTGAAGGGAGGAGAAAATACAGCCAGTCAAATAACATTGCTGCAACAGAAAAGCTATTTCGTGTCAAGCAGCTGTGGCCTGACCTTCCTTTGGGGACACCCATCCTTCTGCATCCCTGATTTGGATGATCATTGACCACATTAAGATAAAATCTTATCTGTTATCTGCCAGTACCACCCATCTCCGTCATTTGCCTCAAGGGCAAACCTTGCAGTTCCAATGCAGCTGAACTGCAGCACCACTAAAGCATCCCCAGCTTGGAGAAGGGCCAGGATTTAGAGAACAGGAGCTGGCCGTGAGTACCAGAGCTTCCAGGAAAGTCAGATCCCTGCCCAGCACTAGAAGGGTAAATGGTCTTCCTGAACCCCCCCAGCAGTGTGAATGGAGCAATTTGGACCAGATCTGTTGTGAAGCAGAGCAGGTCAATGAGATGTGCTGGCCTTCATCTCCTTGGGCAGCAGCTCTTCAGTTCTGTAACCATTCGGCCTGTCGTTGATGAGAGGTGATGCTTTTATGTTCCCTTCCCACCCTGCTGCTGCAGGTCTGATCGCACTGTGAGTTTGTGACATGCAATTGCTTCGTTTGACCTAAAAAGCTTCATTTTCCACATCCTTAGGCAGCACTTCTCGCTGCACCAGATTCCCCTCTTGCCATGGATTCATGGAATCACAGCCTGGTTTGGGTTGAAGGGAACTTAAAGCTCATCCAGTTCCAACCCCCTGCCATGGGCAGGGACACCTCACACTAAACCATGGCACCCAAGGCTCTGTCCAACCTGGCCTTGAACACTGCCAGGGATGGAGCACGGATGGTCCTCAACTCCCCTATCCCTCTGTGCTGAGACGTGAGCAGTGGCAGGGCTGTTACTCTTGGGGTTGCTGTCCCACAACTACATTGCTTTTTCAGCTCTTTGGCCCTCTGCAGTGTTCACCATCACCTTCAGCCATGTACTTACGACATTGGAGGTGTGACGGCATGTGGAATAACTCTGCCTCCTTGGAAGGCCATGCTCCATGGTCCTCAGGCAGTGCAAATCCATGATTTGTGGGCTGCTGATTCAAGCAACTTTAATAAATGGAGCACAGCATGGTTCTGCTCTGCCAAATGAGTGACTTCATCCTTTTCAGTACATTAATCATACCTTTCTCATAGCTTGCTGCAGCCAGTGCTAAAGTTGCCTTGCTGAAGGCTCAGCACTTTCCTCCTCTCCTGTGCCAGTGCTGTGTGCGATGGGCTCTAACCAGGGATATCCACACATACTGATCCCTCCCATCCTGCTCATACTTACTCCTTTGTGCATTGTGCAGGTTTCAAATCCAAGCATTAATATATGACATTGTTGTAGTCTTTGCACACAATTAGATGTTGGCTTTGTCCAGACAGAGTTGTCCTGTCTATGTATGTATTTGTGTGTGTGTGCATGGCTTAGAGGTTGGTTCTTAATGTTAGGGAAATAATCTTGGGCACCAGGAGCTTCATTATACCATTCATAGAGCAGACTTACAGTAAATTATTGTGTACAAGATAATAGCATGGGCACTAGAGGATAAAGCTGTCATTAAGCATCCACGCAGGAGTTAGAGACAGAGCACTTGATGCAGCAATGAGAGGGCACTTCTTGCTCTTGGGGTGGCAAATAGTATGTGTGGCGAAGAAGACTGCAATAGGAGTTGGTTGGAATTGACCTTTTAACCAAAGGGGATGGGTTGAGGTGTGATTCTGAGCAACCTGATCTAGTTGAAGATGCTCCTGCTCATTTCAGGGGGGTTGGAACTGAATGAGCTTTGAAGATCATTTCCAATCCAAACTATTCCATGCTTCTGTGGGACGAAGTGGTTCAAGCTGGTATCTTGGGGTGCAGGGGGCGTAGCAAGGCCAGGTTGGACACAGGGGCTTGGAGCAGCCTGCTCTAGTGGAAGGTGTCCCAGCCCATGGCAGGGGGATGGAACTTTATGAGCTTTCAGGTCCCTTCCAACCCAAACCAGTCTGTGAATCTATGATGCTGTGTTGCAGTAACATGTCAGCCTGTCAGAAGCAGCGATTTTAGAATGAATGAAACATTTCAGAGCAAACATTCTGTAAAGCCTTTCTTTCCCCCGCTAAAAAACCTGAATAGTTTTCATTTCAGGTTAAGCCATAATTTTCCAGGTCAAGCTTGAAATATCCCTTCTGTGCAGGACTCCTTCATGAAGTTCCTGGTCTCCCTTTTCTGCACCACTCAGACATGCACACCGGGATGAGGGAGTTGGGCTCAGAGCCTGTGCCGCTGCTGTCAGCAGAATACATTTAACATCCTGTGCTGATTCTGAATAAACATAACCTCTCTTGAAGTCCTTCAAAGTAGGTAGAAGACCTGGCCCTGGCTCCTGTTCCTTCCCCCTCTTGGCTTTGCTGTGGCACCAGTAGATGAAGGCAATTAGTGCCTACAGAAGTGCTGGTGAGCCTCTCCAGAGATGGCTGCATGCCATAGCCTGGAGCTCACATCAGCCCCGTGTTCCCTGGCTAGGGTGGAGGAGGCTGTTCAGGTCACTTTCTATCTTTAGCAATCTTTAGCCAAGGGGAAGATGCAATTAAACAACCAGGGTGGATGAAGCCCTGTTCAAGAGCTGTGTGTGGTATCCACTGATGCATGTAGAGAGCAGCTCTTTCCTTTAAAGAATATAGATCAGGCCACCCCCTCCCAAGGCTATTGTCATAGAACCATAAAATGGTTTGGGTTGGAAAGGACCTCAAGATCATCCAGTTCCAACCCCCTGCCATGGGCAGGGACACCTCACACTAAACCATGGCACCCAAGGCTCTGTCCAACCTGGCCTTGAACACTGCTAGGGATGGAGCATTCACAGCTTCCCTGGGCAGCCCATTCCAGTGCCTCAGCACCCTCACAGTAAAGAACTTCTTCCTTAGATCCAATCTAAACTTGCCCTGTTTCAGTTTGAACCCATCACCCCTTGTCCTATCACTACAGTCCCTGATGAAGAGATATGTAAGATGATTACAAGATGATCTTCTACCTGTTCATTTGCAAGGCGTCTGCCTCATCCTTTGCAGCACTATGGAGGTCTATAGATGGCTAAAATCCCTTTATCTTCACTGTGTATTTTCCCTGTTGGGCTTAGAAAAGGTCATCTCATGCCTCATAGACTCCTTTTTGCTGAGTTTCATTTCAATTTCCATTTCAGGTCAGTGCTGGGTTCATGATGGAGTCTAATTATTCTTCGTAAGGCTGGGACCAGAGGTAGGCAGAAAATGAGGAGATTGGTTGCTATTTCAGTTCAAGCCCTGTGTTTCGTGCCAAGATAGCAATTCTTAACATCTTCCTCAGCAAAATGAAGAGCAATGAAAATCCCTTAGATAAAGCATTAAAGAGGGGGCCTAAGCTCTGCTTGTTGGGTACCTCCATACTGATTCTGGTCCGTGCTCGTGACTCATCCTTGCAGTGTGCGCAAAGGCTTTTGCTTCGGTTTTAGGTGAGTTTGAGGCTGTGCTCTTTTTAGGATGGGGTCTGGCAAGTTCCTGAAATACATTCAGAGCTAATTTTGTGTTTTCTATTATATGAGCTGTTGTTCTCAAAACAGGGGGAAAATAAGATTTTCAGGGCTTATTTCAGATTGCAGCCAGAATTTGTGGCTTTTGGGCACCTTCCCTGCAGGTTGGCCTTGGGATGTTAAAGGGTAATCATAGAATCATAGAATGGTTTGGATTGGAAGGGACCTTCAAAGCTCATCTACTCCAGTCCCCTGCAATGAGCAGGGACATCCTCAACTAGACCAGGTTGCCCAGAACCACATCCAGCCTGGCCTTGAATGTCTCCAGGGATGGGGCATCCACCACCTCTCTTGGCAACCTGTGCCAGGGTTTTACCACCCTCATTGTAAAGGATTTCTTCCTCACATCCAGCCGGAATCTCCCTCTTTTAGTTTAAACCCATCACCCCTCATCCTATTGCAACAGGCCCTGCTAAAAAGTCTCTCCCCATCTTTCTTATAGACCCCTTTTAAGAACTGAAAGGCCACGATAAGGTCTCCTTGGAGTCTTCTCCAGGCTGAACAAGCACAACTCTCTCAGCCTTGAGATGAGGGATGTCTCAGAACTGCAGGGCCTTTCTCCAAAGCAGGAGATAGACATTCGATGGACGTTCACCAGACCTGGAAGGGGGATTTAGGTCACCTTCCTGAGGCTCCCCCCTCATCCCTACAGTCAATATTGATGCAGACCTCAAGCAGGGCACCTGCCTCCTCATTCCCACTTTGCATTAGTGAACTCAGTGTGCCTGGCGCTCAGATGTGGGGATCCAGGCTGTGAAGGTGCTAGCACACTCCTGCCTACACTGTGGCTCAGGGTAACTAGTACTTTTCCAAGCAATTGGGCTAGGTTTTGGAGCTGACACATTCCAAGGGCAGTTCCCAATGGGCTGTTTTCCCTCACTCATCTGTGGGGGAGATGAGAGGTTTAGGAATTAGTACTTTTGTGCTATTTAACCACGGCAAGTTGAGTTTCTGGGCACGGCCGCAACCAGCACAGAACAGGCTGTGTCTATTCGAGTAACACTTCTGCAGTTTAGGTGTTGACTGACTATGAAAACCAGGCATGAAGATCAGCTGCTGCACCAGACATAGCTGGTAAATGGTCGGAGTTTCTCTCCTCCTTCCATTGCTCTGCATAGCAGATAGCCCATGGCAAGGGGTTGGAACTAGGTGATGCTTACCATGTGATGTGAAATGCACATGTGCCTGAAAGGGGTTTAGAATAGAATCCCAAACTGGTTTGTGTTGGAAGGGAGCTTAAAACTCATCCAGTTCCAACCCCCTGCCATGGGCAGGGACCCCTTCCACTGGAGCAGCTTGCTCCAAGCCCCATCCAACCTGGCCTTGAGCACTGCCAGGGATAGGACAGCCACAGCAGCGTGGGTCCACCTATGAATGGCTGTTAATCTGTGCTTTGGCTGCAAAGCCAGGCTCATCCTGGGCGGCACAAAGTAGTCAAGGGTCCTATTGCCAAGTGCAGTGGACCTGAGTAGTCACAGGATTCTTATATCTGCAATAAGAGCAGCAAAGCAAGGATGGAGAGGAGCAGAGGGATTTGTGCTCATTTTTAACAGTCAAATGAGAGTGGTTATTGCATCAACAGCCCAGATCCATTGCATGATGTGAGTGCCCACTCACTGATTTTGGGGAAAGGTTGTGATTCTCACCTTTGAGATTCCTACCTCTGCTACAAATACAATAGTGAATAGCTAACGGGTTCAGAAGTTGCTAGGAAGGAATCTGAGTGACAGACAGACATGGGCAAAGAGAATTAGTGCATGATTTTGTTGCCTTTTGGAAAGCAGTTGGAAATGCATAGTCTATTTTGTGGATGCGGAGCCTAGGAAGAAGCCTCTTACCTTCTGAGTAACTTAGAATGACCTTTGATTTAGTCAGTGAGGTATTCAAAGCTTTAATTCAGCTCTTTAAAGGTGTTTCCTCTTCCTTTGTCTCATCTCTTCATGCAGGAGGGGTGTTTTAGCAATGGACTGCAGAGACAAGTGGGAGACAGTCCATGGAACAGGAAAGAAGGGGACATAGATGAGCCCGTTCACTTACTGCTCATTCAGCACAACAGTTTCATGAAGGATAAAGGATAGCATCCTTCAAACAGGCAGTACCCCTGGGGTTTGACAGTGTTATCCAAGGCCAAGAAGGGCTCAATAGTAAAAGAAGGGGGAGAAATGAAGAAATACAGTGAAAATAAGAAGCAGATGTAGGTAGAGTCAGTATGAAGGAAGAATGGAGAGTTGAAGACGGGATTTGGCTCATAGATTGGGATACCTACGTTTAGGGATGTATGTGTGAGTGTCTTCACGTGTGCTAGATGTTTGCATTCCCATCAATGGGCATCTAGTCAGATAACAGAGCCCAGAGAGGCATTCAGCTCATCCTAAAGCAGTCACCCATCTCTGCCATAGGGAAGGGCTCTCCAAGCCCCACTGACCCCACATTGACAACCACAAGGACACAGACACCCTGCAGATGTGATGAGACCTTAATATAAGGGTCTTAGGAGGAGAAACACACCCAGGAGACCGTTGCAAGCAGCAGTTATCTTGGAAGGGAAAGGTCTTTAACAGCTCTGTGAATGGGTAATGCAGTACTGGGTGGGCAGGGAGCTGCCCTGATGTCCTGCACATGAAGGGATCGGTTATTACGGGTCCTTGAGGATGACAGATGAACTTCTGCAGCCTCCCCATCTAAGCGGATGCTCTGATGATGAACGAAGGGTGCGTGTCCGTGTGAAGCTTTCCTGAGCCCCTGGACTCAGTCCAGCTGCTTATCTTCTTACAAGTAAAAGCTGAATATCTCCATGAGCATTTGTGCAATTTGGTGGAAGTTGATTAAGATGTTCAAAGCTATTATGGGAAGGGATTGACTGGCAGTACCCTCACACAGAGGTCATTTCCCTCAGAAACCAGGCTGAGGATGAGCAGCACAACCCAAAGGGGTTGATGGAATGGGGCGGGAGGGACAAGGGTCTGCAACTTCAAGGTCCCATTGCTGCAGAGGTCCCAAAATTAAGAGAAGGGCTTTGATTTTCAATGAGAATTCAGCCCTTTGAGGAGGGCTTGGATCACCACTGTTAGGGTAGATGCTGGCTTGCATTGGAGTCTTTAAGGATCTAAACACAGCCTGGGACCATGCCTGAGCACAAGCTGTTTAAGGTAGCAACACCCTTGGGCTTTCTCCATCCCCATTCTCAGGTGAATGGCAGTCCTTAGAGAGAAAAAGGAATGGTTTGCTTCAGAACTGGTAAGGAGTTGGTGCTTTTGGGGGAAAACCTACAAAATGCAAGAGAAGGGGAGTGTGAATGGGCACCAGAATGTGTCCAGATGCTGAAAACCTTTGAGATGTCTTTGGGTAAAGTTGCAGCTGTGTCCAAAAGAAATGAAAGATGATGCTATTTTTTCATTAACTCAATAATAGAGAGAAGCCAGAGCTCAGATACCTGATAAACTGAATTTTCTGCTCTGCTGGAGTTTGCAGCTAAGACAGTTTTATCTTAAACCGCTCCTTCATGCAATTAACAAAACTATTGTGCATAATATAGGCAAAATGATGCCATTCGCTATTTAAAGGCATGGGTTAGGGAATCTTGGCTCCTTACATTTCTGAATCGCCCAGCTCTCTTGCCTGCAGGGAAGGTTGGTGAGAAGTGTGTCCTGTGTTGAGTTGCAGAAGATGAATGTTGATATTCCTTCCAATTGTTCTCTTCCAACCTAATTGCAAGAGGCAGGAACTGGCTGTAGGTAACTTTTCAACATAGAAAGGACATGGAGCTGTTGGAACAGGTCCAGAGGAGACCACGAGGATGAGCAGGGGCTGGAGCAGCTCCTGTATGGAGCCAGGCTGAGAACACTGGGGCTGTTGAGCCTGGAGAAGAGAAGCTGCGTGGAGACCTCAGAGCAGCTTCCAGTGTCTGAAGGGGGCTGCAAGGGTGCTGGGGAGGGACTCTTCATCAGGGACTGCAGTAATAGGACAAGGGGTGATGGGTTCAGACTGAAACAGGGGAAATTTAGATTGGATCTAAGGAAGAAGTTCTTTACTATAAGGGTGCTGAGGCACTGGAATGGGTTGCCCAGGGAAGCTGTGAGTGCTCCATCCCTGGCAGTGTTCAAGGCCAGGTTGGACAGAGCCTTGGGTGCCATGGTTTAGTGTGAGGTGTCCCTGCCCATGGCAGGGGGTTGGAACTGGATGATCTTAAGGTCCTTTCCAACCCAAACCATTCTATGAAGTAAAAAATGAGCTGTTGGGAGCCAGTTTCTTTAAACCTGAATGGATGGAGGCAAAAGTTTTTCCTTGTTGAGCAATGGGGGATGCCATTCCCACATTCTAGTACTCTCCTGTTGGCTTTACTCCTAAACCTCTTTCTCTTTCGATCCTCAGAAACGAGTTCAGACCCTGGGTAGATGTCAAGCCTGTGAAAGCTATAAAAGCGAAGCCCCAGTACAAGCCACCAGAGGAGAAAATGACCCATGAAACCAGTTACAGCGCTCAGTTCAAGGGGGAAACCAGTAAGCCTGCTCCAGCTGATAACAAATACCTGGAACGCCGAAGGATACGCACTCTCTACAGCGAGCCCTATAAAGAACCTCCTAAGGTGAGAGACATGGTGGAAGGGACCCAGGGCCATCACTGCATCACTGTCTAATAGAGTAAAGCTGGGGTGAACGCTGCCTGTTGTCACTCCCCTTGTGTGGCATCTTCATTTCCAACCACTGGGTGCATCTGGGGATCCACCTGGGAGATGGTGGTGGATGGAAAACTGAATATGAGCCAGGGTACAGGCACAGGCAGCCCAGAACCCCCCCATGTGCTGGGCTGCACCCCCAGAGCCTGAGCAGCAGCTCAGGGAGGGGATCCTGCCCCTCTGCTGTGCTCTGGGGAGACCCCCCCAGCAGCCCTGATCCAGCTCTGGGGCAGCAGCACAAGAGGGACGTGGAGCTGCTGGAGCGAGGCCAGAGGAGGCCATGGAGCTGCTGCGAGGGCTGGAGCAGCTCTGCTCTGGAGCCAGGCTGAGAGAGCTGGGCTGGGGCAGCCTGGACAAGAGAAGGCTCCTGAAGGGGAGACCTGAGAGCAGCTCCAGTGCCTAAAGGGGCTGCAGGAAAGCTGGAGAGGGGCTTGGGACAAGGGCCTGTAGGGCCAGGCCAAGGGGAATGGCTTGAACCTGCCCGAGGGGAGACTGAGCTGAGCTCTTAGGCAGAAGCTCTTCCCTGTGAGGGTGCTGAGGCGCTGGCACAGGGTGCCCAGAGAAGCTGTGGCTGCCCCATCCCTGGCAGTGCTCAAGGCCAGGTTGGACACAGGGGCTTGGAGCAAGCTGCTCCAGTGGAAGGGGTCCCTGCCCGTGGCAGGGGTTGGGACTGGATGAGCTTTAAGGTCCCTTCAACCCAAACCAGGCTGGGATTCTCTGGGCTCTGGTACAGGTTAATGCACGTTGCGGATGGCAGTGCACTGTGCCAAACTGTAAAGAAGCGAGGGTAGGCTTCTGCATTGTCATTTCCCAGGTGGTTATCCAGGCAGCTTTCTCTTCCTGCCTCCAAGACTGTGGGCACCCCACGTTACGCTTTACCCCAGGAGCAGCACGCTAAGAGCCAGATCTCCATCTGTAACTGATTCAGAGGACTCCACAGGTTTTGACAGTAAATGCTTTTAGCTTTGATCAGATCGATGACAAAGGACGTGAGCTGAAGTATGTTGCAGCCTTATTTCCTAGGAACAGTGGAGGATGTACGTGCATATAAAAGGAGTCAGTGTGTGCAGGTTTACACATAGGACAGTTAGTCCTTCCCCAGATGCCTACGTTTGGGAGGTGTCAGAAGGATGCCAGGGTCAGCATGGAGGAGCTGAATGCTCCTGTTCCTCCTTAATTTTGAAGCTGTCCTCCTTCCTTTGGAGCCTGCAGAAACATGTTGATGCTAGGCACTGCTGTGGACCTTGCTCAAGTGCCTATCAGTGTCCCAGCTATCCCCAAGTAATTTTACTCCATTGTGGCCTTTATTAAGGAACCAACACGAGGAGTCATAGTCCTGAAAGAGAGGTGGGGATGTGTAGCAACATCTTTGTCCTGAGCATCATTTGTCTGCTTCTGATCCAGACAGTGACAATCCCCTATGGGCTTGCAAAGCCCCTCCTGAAGTCAGAGAAAGGGACTGCAGTGATAGGAGAAGGGGTGATGGGTTCAAACTGAAACAGGGGAAGTTCAGGTTGGAGATAAGGCAGAAGCTGTTCGCTGTGAGGATGCTGAGGCTCTGGCACAGGGTGCCTAGAGAAGCTGTGGCTGCCCCATCCCTGGCAGTGCTCAAGGCCAGGTTGGACAGAGCCTTGGGTGACATGGTCTTGTGTGAGGTGTCCCTGCCCACAGCAGGGGGTTGGAACTGGATGATCTTAAGGTCCTTTCCAACCCAAACCATTCCATGATTCCGTGATTCTATGAATGGATAAAATGACTGATGTCAAAATCTCCTGCTGTGTCCTGGTCTGGATGCAATGCACTTTGCTGGTTTCAGGGGCATTGTGCCTTGAGGGCATCCACACCAGGAAAGGAGTTGGCCATTTGCAACTCAGCATGCCCCCAGCTGCTCCCCTCCCTTTGTAGCAAGGCATAGCTGAGGGAATAAGCTATTTTCATGCTATTTCTGATCTAAATCCTGTTTCCCACCTGTCCTTGTGTCCCTCTTTCTCTGTCTCTCCATCTCTGTGTTGTTGTTTTGCGTGTCGCCCTCCATGCAGGTGGAAAAGCCTAGCGTAAAGCCTTCCAAACCAAAAAAGACCACAACAAGCCATAAACCCCTGAAAAAGGCCAAAGACAAGCAGATTGCATCTGGCCGGGCTGCCAAGAAAAAGAGCGCCGAGACCTCCAACACAGCAAAGCCAGAGGACAAGGAGAAAAGCAAAGAGATGAACAATAAACTGGCTGAGGCAAAAGAGTAAATGTCACTGCACTTTCCTTTCTCTCTCATTTTAGTTTCCTTTCCTTTCTTTCTTCCCCCCCCCCCTTTTCTTTTTCCCTTTCTTTGATTAAATAAAGGCCACAAAATTAATTAGAGGCTTCTAATCTGCTTTTTGTTCTGATTGTATTAGAAGCTGTTCTGTTTTATTTCCAAGGAGGATTAGGGAATCCTTGTTTCTGAGGTCAGGTTGTTCTGCTTTGCCTGCACAACACGGCTCTGCACAGAGTGAGGGACGTGGGAATGCACAAGTGGGGTCATAGGAGATGAAGGTGATGGATCAGCCATGATTGTGTCCAACCTGGGCTTGGTCCTTCAATGCTTTGATGGTGTGGAAGTGCCCGTTGAGCCATGGAGGGGCTGTGCTCTCATCCCATGAGGTCCTTTTGGGGTTGGCCTTTATTCGGTCATCTCCCACTGGTGGAAGGTTTTGGAGGCAGAGAGAGGATCAGAGGTTCATTCATGGTGCTGTGGATCCATTAGAATCAGTGGTGTGGCCAAGGGCAACTTCCCCTGGTGACGCTGGTGGGACTTTTGCTCCAAGAAGCAACAGGAAAGGAGATCCAGTGCAGATAAAGGGCCAATCCCCCCCCTCCAGAGTAGCAGGTTTAGCTGCATCAAGGCAGCTTCACCCATCAACACCTCTTGAAGTCCTTGGTTTAAACAGAAAGGGAGTTGAGGAAAGGCACAGAGAGCAGTGAAGACTTCCCAAGCATGTGGCAGGTCAGGCTAGGTTATCAGCAGGCTGTTCTTCCCTATTGCTTCCCCTAGGTTATGGACCTTTTTAGTTATTCCTGGTTTGGTTTGAACCTTGGTCTGCTTTCCTCACTTCTGGGGTGCCAGTAGACAGAGCTAGGTTTCAGGAAGAGGTTTGGTTTGCAGAGGTGACCTTCCAAAGGGTAGGAAGAAGTGAGTCAAGAAGGTTGGCTAAGAGCTGTCAGCGCCCGTTGTGTTGACTCTGCCGTCTGTTGGTGTTCATGTTGGCTTATGCGCATCCGAAGAGGGCCATAAACCAGTTGCTGGGATCCCTAGACTCCCTCCAGGCAAGATCTCAGGGTTTCAATCCTATTTACTGTGCTCTTCCTCTAGGAAATCCCCATGCCCAGCAAGACCAGTTTGGAAGCTGTCAACACAGTGGGACCATTTGTCAATGAGTATGAACTGGGCCAACAAGCTGGCATTGCATCGCCCAGAGACTGGGTCGTTAGAGTCAATGGGAGCTGGAAGAGGTATGGTCCCAAACCAAATTTATGTGCCTAACTTCTGGATTGGGACCTAAATACCTATGGATCAATCTTAACTGAGGTGTTGAAGTCTCCTTTAGTGGAGTAGCTGCAAGTGAAGATGAAAGGTTCTTCTTTTATGCAGCTCAGTATTTCCATCCTAACATGCGGTCCAGCTTGAAGCTTTCGGAGAACAGATAATTGGGAATAAGGAAGAGAGAGATAGGAATTAGGGTAGGAAGATGGTGGTGAAGGAGTAAAGTGTCAGAACTGTGTTGTTGTAGAGGAGTTTGAATGAGGGAAGTCTTTCTGCTAAGGTATTGTAGAGATGTGAAACTTAACAGAAGTGATGGGCCATGAGGGTGAGGAGTCCCATTTTTTGGTGTCTCACCCCATTGGAATTGGTTCTTTTGGAAACATAAAGGAGTAGTGGGTGAGGAAGTTTCTAAAGAGGAGGAAAGCTCTGTGGTACACAGATAGTGACATTCGCTGGCCTTAGTAATGAATAAATGCCAAGTTCAGTGTGTCGTGTGATGTGTCCTGTTCGCCTTGCGCTAACGGCCTAAACCTTTGAGTATAAAGTAAGTGTAGTGTTCTGAATTCCGTGGTGTATTTCCAAGCTTAGCTGTGTTAGAACTGTGTGCTATGAGCTAGTCAGGTTGTGTATGTGGAAAAATATATATTCATATCTAGAAATATATATATTTAAAACCTCCGATGTTTAGGAGGAAACCAGGGAAATCCTCCAGGAAGTAAAACTGTGGAACTCTTTGCCAATGTAGTGCATTTTCTCTTGGATGTGCATGCTCCATGGAGACGCTGACCTGTCCATATTGACCATTGCTTTTCTGAGTGCTCAGAAGCCCCTGCAGCAAAGCTCAGCTCTGCCTCCAGAGCAGCTCGGTGAAAGGCTTGTGGCTGAGCTGGGTGCTCTTCCCACCCCATCGCACAAGGGACAAGTGGCCAGAGAAGCCTGAGCTTCCAAGACTTGGTGTGATTCCTTGGCATTTAGATGCTTCATGTGTCTTCACGCCCCTCAGTAACGTCCTTTCATGTCACAGGATATAGAAACAGCGTGAAGATGACGTGTCACAGCAGGCAGAACATGTCAGGAAGGCATGTAGACAGATACCAATAGCCCAACACACCGATCTCACTGCACGTAAGGGAAGACCATGCCAAATAATTCTCCCTATTGTTTTTTTCGGCCCTAAGTTTCATATTGAAGGAGACACCACGCTTGCCACCACTTCACCTTAAAGTCAATGGGAGTTTAGCCTTTGACTTCAAGGGTAACCAAATTTTGCCCAAGGAACATCATTCAGTGTTTAAGGCCAAGTTGCACAGGGCCTGGAGCAACCTTATCTAGTGAAGGTGTCCCTGCCCATGGCGCAGGGGCTTGGAACTGGATGAGCTTTAAGATCCTTTCCAACCCAAACCATTCTATCATAATGATTCTCTGATTAAGATGCTCAGACAGACCACATAATCCAAGCATCTCCATGCCACTGGATCAACTGCTTCTCATCCAGGGCTTCAGGATTGCTTCTTCTCAATGAAGAGCATCCATCACTGTCTTGGAACAAAACATGCACAGTGGGTGCTCAGAATATGGCCTTATGTGTCCTTAATACATGAAGGTTTGGGGGGCATCTCACTACAAAGCTAGGTATGAAGTGGTCTAGATTCCATCTCTACTGAAGGAGCTTCCAAGGGCCATTGAGCTGCCTATTTTGGACACCTCTCTTCGAGTGGGATGAATGATCCTTGGAAGCTCTCAATCTTTGCAGAAAGAGCCTGGGAGACTGGTAGGGCCCTCTCAGACAACAGCAACTTAGGGATATAAATCCTGGCCTTTGCTCCATGTGTGCTAAGTGCTCAGCACACATCCAAGCAGTTTAGCGTTGCATCGAATACCAGGAACTGCAGCAGAGCCAAGCCTCAGGGTGAAATCCTGCATTGCTCTTACCTTCCACAGACTTTATACCCATCCACTCAGGTTTATCAGAAAGGAGACCAAATCCCTGCTGTTTCAAGTTCACTTTGGACTCTGAGCTTGTCGATCCCATTGGGAAAGAGTGCTCTGCTGTTCTGTGTTCAGCTACCACGATGCTGATTCTGTTTCACTGCTGATCTGTAATACGTTTTGCTTTCCTTGTAAAAAGAACAGAAGAAATGGTTTGTTTTTTACCCTGTGACCGTTCCTATGCTGTCTACTGCTTGCTCTTGCATTTTCACTATATTTCACTGTTTCTCCTTTCTGCAAAATGGTGCTATTTGCTGACTGATGCTCCTGTTCCCTGACTGCTTCGCACACCGATCACCTGCTTCTTCATTCGCAATGCAGCCACTGTGTACGGCTCCCATCAATTCCACAACCTCTTGCCTCTTGGAGGCAGATCAGAAGTGTCTAATTAATCTTTTGTGGCCTGGGTTTGGTTGCATATCACCAACGTGTCTCTTGTAACGTGTTTAAGCACACACGCCTCCCCCGTGGTGCTCTTTTCTTTCCATTCTTGCTGTTCTGATGAGAGTGACACACAGACACACTCACACACACACGGATTAATGTATAGCCAATGGATTGTGATGTGCTTGTGATCTTTGCTTGCTCAAAGGGTCTTTTTTTTTTCCAATGATAAATAAATGCTAAAGACGAATAACCACCTCCTCGAGCTTGTTTTCTCCATAAGAAGCACCCTTCCAACCGTGATCAGGTTTGTGATGCTTAAAGCCGCCACTTCCCTGCCTGCCATAGGGACAACTGAGCTGTCAAACCTCACTCCCTTTAGATGGCTGCTCCCCCCAGGCTAGCCTGAGAGCCATGTGTTTGCAAAGGTGAAGATGGACATGAAGCCATGTAATTGGAGCAGAGAGTTTGCTTATATATCCTCTGTCTACAAGTGTCATGAACAGAGGGTGAGTGCTCTGCATGCAGGGTGCTGCTGCACCTCATGGTGGACATGAGGACCTTGTGCCCATGCTGCGTTAGGTCAGGGAGCAGAAGGTAAGGCCCATGTTGGAACTGGATGACCTTAAGGTCCTTTCCAACCCTAACTATTCTGTGATGCTATGAAGAGCTGGAAGGAGGGGATGTGGATGAGGTTACTTAATCACTGTTTCCCAACTTGCTTTGGTCCCAAACCACCTGAAAGGCCCAATAAGAGGGATCAAGGGGCTATAAATCATTGAAAGGAGGTGGTAAGCTTTTGACTTGAGCACCCCTGAGGTGCTTGACAGTGACTGTGGAAGTCCAAAGCACTGATTTTATATTAATGAAGGTGTAATCTAATGAATGTATTAATGAAGGTGGAGGCTAATGAATGTGTTAATGAAGAAGGAGGCTATGTGGAGAAATTATAGTGGAGAAGACAGCAGGGCTGAGGGTGTAATTTCCTTTTAAATGATGAGCCCTGATCTTACCTCAGTCTCTGTTTTAATTACCTGTAATGCTTATTTTCAATCAATCATGTTTTTTCTCGTCTAATGGGTATTCCAATAACATCCCCACCAGCCCTGGGGAGAACTGTCTGCATTGGGCTTGTATTTTGAAGCCTCTTCTCCAATTGTTGACTCCATGGAGCACCAACCCTTCTCTGCCTCACCATTTCTGACTGCTGTTTCTCATCCCTGCCTGGTTTACAAACCACTTCCTGGATTTATTCCACCTCTGACTACATGGTGATGACAAGTGCTGCTTCCTCATGTCCTCCTGTATGCCCCTACCTTCCCTCTCCTTTTCCTACCAGCTCCCATCCGTTCAATGATCACACATCACTCTATGGTGTTTAAGGTGTTTCAGCTGAGCTGTAGGTGCAGGGATTTAGCATTTCACCCCTCCACAACTTGATATTGGAGATAATGTTCATTTTTAATAGATGGGTCCTTGATGGGGCTGATCTGTGACAATCCAGGTTGGCCAGCAATGTTTCTTCCCATGACACAAAGGTCTTTTCAGCATGGATGGGTGATCCTGCTGCCCACACTCAAGAGCTGGAGAACATGCCTTCGCTTCCCTGTTGCTCTCTGAGGTTGCTCAGCATCACAGCCAAAAGAGAAGGGTGGGACCTGGTGATAGGCGAAGGGACCTGGATCCTCTGGGCTTTAACCATCACTGTCTGAACCTGCTGCTCCTGATTCCTTTATAAGTCATTAGTAACTGGCACTGCCCACCTAATTCCAAGGGCTGTTGTGAGAATCATGTCCATGCAAAGCCCTGGAGGTGGGTTACTAAACATGAAATGCTTTGCCTCATAAGAGAGGAGTGTGGAGGTGCTGGCTCCTGATTGTCAGTGTTGGTGTCTGGATGAGGGGACAAGGAGAGGAGAGAAAATAGTGGTGTGTTGAATGTCAAGAGTCAAGTCTGCATCTCAGACTCTTGATGACGGAGCATCTCAGTGCACTTGAGGTGTTGCTTTGGCTGCACAGTGTGAGCAGCCCATGAGGAGATCCTGATTTTAATCAGTTGGTTTTGAATACTTCGAGCTCTGAGGGCTGCAGCAACACACCCGGGAGCCTTGTGCATGGGTGGATGAAGAGGTTCTTGCCTGAGGGAGAAGACAAGGCTCAGGGGGGACCTGATGGCTCCCTACAAGTGCCTGCCAGGAGGATGGAGCCAGGAGGGGCTGGGCTCTGCTCCCAAGGAACAAGGGATGGGACAAGAGGAAGCGGCCTCAAGCTGCACCCGGGCAGGTTTAGATGGAGCTGAGGAACAATTCCTGCCCCAGAGGGTGCTCAGGCATTGGAACAGGCTGCCCAGGGCAGGGCTGCAGGCACCGGCCCTGCAAGGGTTCACAGCCCGTGGAGACGAGGCCTCAGTGCCATGGGGCAGGGGTGGCCTTGGCAGTGCTGGGAACGGTTGGACTGGAGGAGCTTAAAGGGCTTTTCCAACCTGGTTGATTCCATGGTTCTATTCAATGATTCTATGATGTTCTCCATCTTAGTCCTGTGGCCAAGCCACTTCAGCTCCCGTCTGATGCAGGGAATGAGATTTACCAGTTTTACCACTTCCAAACCTCTGAGCTTCCTTTGGGAGCCTCAGTTATCATTATTGCATCCCTGCCTGGTAAAGCCAGGTCAGGTGAGTGCTGATACTCCATCAGCTGATATGTCAGCCCTCATACAAGTGCAGCTTCTTGTGCCACAATATCCTTTGGATTTAGGGTTTATTTAGGGATGTACCAGTGCGGGAGAAAAAGGGACTTTTTAAGATGTCTCTGTCATAGCTGGTGCCTCCCAGCATCCCCAACAGCAACAGCAAATACAGAAGAGGAGCTTATAGGAAGAAGAAATGCATCATATGAACATGATGACATGGGCATGTTCAGCACTAAGAGCAGTGTCTTTTACACAGCTGGAAATAACTGTGATGTTCCCACATGGAACATCATGGGCTTCAGCTCCCTCTGCTTCCAGCAGTGTCATGGTAAGTTTGAACCAGTTGGAGATTTGGCATTCCACTTCCATTTACCCTTATTCACATGAGCTTCAGGGTTGGGAGCAATTCCACTAGTGCCACTGGGTCTGTGATGCAAGGTAACAGCTCTGAGTACTTCAGGATGGTGATGTATCATGAACCGTGGGTTTGCTTGTAAACAGTGTTCATTTCTATTGCAGGGTGCCTTGCAGTTCCCTACCCACCATTGTGGAGGTCCCTAACCATGGTTCCTAACCATGCGGAAGAGATGGGAGCCCAAGAGCTAAAGAAAAAGCCTGCTAATGGATTGAAGGCATCTTAATGCTTTCTAAACCACCAGCTTTCCCTGCAGGGAGTCTGCTCCACGGACACCAACAGCAAGGACCAGCCACCAGAAAATTATGGATGAGGAGCAGTGGCAGCTCTTAGCACAGAGGAATGATAACCCTTAACCTTGGCAGTTCATCAGCATGAGAGATGGAAAGGGGGGAATGTTTCTGAACCCCCCTCCTTGTCATCTGCCCACCTCCCACCCCAACCTAGCCTGAGACATGCGCCAGCCTCAAGCTCCCAAGTAAATCTGGGTCTTCCCAAGTCTTGCTGGGGATCCATAGACCTGCATTCCCTGCCTGGCTCCGAGAGAGGTTTGGAGAGCTGGGTCACAGCACAGGGTGAGGAGCACCCGGCAGGGTACATGGTGGAGGGGATCTCACCACACCATGGCTGTGGTAGATGGGTCTGTCCTCATCTGTTAACAGCACCCGGGAGCACTTGGTGGTGCCAGTACCCAATGGTCAAGATAGAGAAATCCTTACAGTATCCCTGGGCATTGTCCTGACCTGCTCCTTGGCCTGGTTCAGGAGTTAGTACCCAAGTGAGGACCAGTTCAGCTGAGGCCACCTTTGGAATCAGGAGATTTAACATCAGGGACATGAACCAGCAATGAAACAGTGCTTTGGAGTCGCAGGGCAGTGGATGCCCTTGTCCCCATTGCCCTGCTCCCTCCACTCTCTATTGCTGACCAGGCTTCTCCGTCCCTGTTGGCTCCTTCCCATGCTGTCCTCAGTGCCCCATCAGACCCCGTCCACCCACCATGGTGCTATACCTTCTATTGCCTTCTGAATCATTCTCCATCTTCCCTGCCAGCTTTCCCATGTCCATCCCAACTTCTCCAACCTTTTCCTTTCTCCCACCTGTCCCCCTCCACATCATCCTAAATCCCCAGCTCTATCAGGGACCTTCTCCCCATCCTGCCCAAGTCTGTGTCTTGTGTCCTGTCTCTCTTGGACTATAAACCTCTTTGTTTGCCTGTACTGTGTGATAACAATCACTGCTTTGAATAAATAATACCTCACCTCTCAGCTGCCCTTTATCTCTGTCCTTTCTCAGTGTGGCTTCAAGTAGATGTGTCTGCAAGTGCACTGTGTGTCTGTCCTGGTGGCCACTTGAGCAGTCGGTCTTGTTGCCACAGCTCTGTCCATGGTCTTTTGGGGTGACTCTGCTCATGTTCTTCTTTCCTGGTACTATTCTTTGTTACAGCCACAGAGTCAAGCCTTGTTGTCTATGTAGCCTTCCATGACCTTCTGTCCTCTGCCGTTCTGGTGCACCTGATATAGAGGTTGGCCTTTCTCCAGCTTCATGCAGAGATGTCCTGGGCTGGCTCATTAAACGCAGCAATTGAGGAGAATAAAGGAGAAACCTTGCAGTCCAGAGCAGAAGCAGCCAATGGTGAAGGACACGCATTCCCCAATGCGATACAGAAAGCAGTGGGCAGAAGTGTGTCAGTGGGAATCCCAGCAGATGCATCTCTCAGAGGAAGAACCATAGCATAATGATAATAGGATGGTTTGAGTGGAAGGGACCTTAAAGCTCCTCCAGCTCCAATCCCTGCCACGGGCAGGGACCCCTTCCACTGGAGCAGCTTGCTCCAAGACCCTGTGTCCAGCCTGGCCTTGAACACTGCCAGGGATGGCGCATATATGTGTTCTATATATTTTATATATATATTCCTATTTAATATAAAAATACAGTTCTTCCTTTTCTCTAACCTGAACTTCCCCTGTTTAAACCATTACCCCTTGTCCCATCACTCCATTGCTAAGGCACCCTGTGATGGCCAAAATCTGATGCTGTACAGACGTGAGCCAAAACACAGGGACCCATGCAAAGGACCTTGTAGGCAAAGCAGGAACCTCAAATTGCCTCAAGCTCCAGAGCCTTGGGTGCCACGGTCTAGTGCGAGGATGTCCCTGCCCATGGCACGGGGTTGGAACTGGATGATCTTAAGGTCCTTTCCAACCCAAACCATTCTGTGTTCCCATTGTGGTGAGTTCTCTTTGACAAGAGGAAGGTTGGGAAGAACCTTGTTAAAGGGATCAAATACAGAGGAATATTTGCTGTCAGTTTTTGCAAGCCAAGGGAAAAGTAGAGTAAATCCAATCACTGAACCATTGCAAAGCACCTCCGAAGAGATGTGAATAGTAACTAATAGAGTATTCAGTACAAAGGCAAGTAGATTACATGGCTCTGAGTAATTACACCGAGTGCGTGTCTCACTCAGTAGCTGAAGGGTCCTTATTACACGTAATTAAGTAATTAACTTTGATTTTGTGTATAATTACAATGATTGCACCATTATTAGAGAGGAGCCCAGTCTAAAGCTTAGTGCCAGACGTTGGTGGCCTGCACAGGTTTTGGTCCAGATCCATGGAGCTGCTGATGTTCTATCAGAGAGCGTCTATTGCTCCTCGATGTCTCAGGGCCCATCACTCGTGTCTAAATCAGAAGCACCCATAGGAAAAAGCCACCGCAGATGCAGTCAGCCAAGGATCTTGTCTATATGCCATTGTTTGTAGTAACCCAGATATCCATGGTGGAAAACACGAGGAAAAAGGCTTGTTCTCCCATCGGTAGCTGATCTTCAGGGAAGGGCAGAAAAGCCAACCCTAACATGCACCAAAATACAGCCATTTCTGCCTCTTCAGCCCCCTGACGCAGCTCAGCACAAGGTGAGAGCAGGAACAAGCAGCCACCAGCTTGCCTTTCACCAGTGGGAACTGAGAGGGAATGTGCCTGAAGCAGGAAGGTGAAATTTCACAGAAATGGGTTTCGAAGCCACCAAATGTTGACCCAAATCGAGATAGAAGAACTTCGGAGAACATTTGTGCAGCTCATAAATAACCACATATTTTTTTCACCAAACTGGGAATGATATTTCAAACCAAGAAAAAAAAGATTCCTATTTAATTTCATCTAGAACTGCAGTGTTCTGATTTCATTCAGCATCTCCTGCTTCTCACCTCAGCATTTTCATTTTCATAGAATCATAGGATCCCAGCCTGGTTTGGGTTGAAGGGACCTTAAAGCTCATCCAGCTCCAACCCCTGCCACGGGCAGGGACCCCTTCCACTGGAGCAGCTTGCTCCAAGCCCCTGTGTCCAACCTGGCCTTGAGCACTGCCAGGGATGGGGCAGCCACAGCTTCTCTGGGCACCCTGTGCCAGCGCCTCAGCACCCTCACAGGGAAGAGCTTCTGCCTAAGAGTTCAGCTCAGTCTCCCCTCGGGCAGGTTAAAGCCATTCCCCTTGGCCTGTCCCTACAGGCCCTTGTCCAAAGCCCCTCTCCAGCTTTCTTGTACCTCCCACTCTCAAAGTGAATCGAGTTACTGTTGTATTGCCCACCCATCGTACTGTATATAATTTCCTACCGTGCTTCTCTGTTCAGATTGTAAAGCATTTGTGGCTGGGAGTTTCCCTCATTCTGTTCTGCTCATCTTGTGCTTATCCTGAGGTATTAGTGTAGTAGAAGTGATTAACAGGAATTATCCTCCCACCAGCAAGCTTAAATCAGTGGCAGCTGAATTCTGCATGGCTGCCTCTACCTGTAGCGTGCTTGGTACACCCTTATGGCCTTGGGTGTGCTCTGTATCAGCAGCGGTACAGAGCTGTAAGGATGAGGGAGAGAAGGGAATCCCCCCAAGCAAGCAAAGATGAAGTTAAAATAGGAGAACACAAGAGACCAGAAAGTAGAGCAAAGAAAGAAAAGGAGTATTTCCAGATCAGGAATTACATGCGATGGAGGGATTTGGAGGCAGGAAGCAAAGGTTTCTGCTTCCCTCATTCCAAAAGCTGGGTAATAAAACTGGTCCAGGAAGGATCTATCCCTTGGAGAAGAGGAGCAGCAGTGCTGGAAAAGGGTAGGGTGCTCAGGAGTGTATTTCAGACTGGATTTCACCCTTTGTAGGTCCTGGTCTTTGAGAAGCATAGCAGGTTTTCAAGGAAAAGCATTGCCCAGGGCTGAAATGATGTATAGAGTTCATGGGAGATGTTTGCCCACCAGTGGGATCATGGTGGGCATGGATTAATGCTGCAAAACTCCCTATCTGATGGGTTATGTCCATTTAATAAAGCAGTTACTGAAGGAGCTTGGTGGATGGGTAGAGATCCAGGACTGATCCATCAAGGACCAGGGCACAAGAAGCTTTGAGGCCAACAGCATCCATAGTGTAAAGTGGCCAAAACTGCTGCATCTGTTGGATTTACCCTTCTGATTTGTTGGCTACTTATAGAATCCCAGACTGGTTTGTGCCAGAAGGGACTTTAAAGTTAATCCAGTCCCAACCTTGGGCAGGGACCCCTTCCACTGGAGCAGCTTGCTCCAAGCCCCATCCAACCTGGCCTTGAACACTGCCAGGGATGGGGAAGCCAGAGCTTCTCAGAAGGGTGTAAATACCCCAACTGGTTTGGTTCCTTACTCATTTACACCAGCCAAGGGCTGTCCAAATGGCATCCAACAGCTCTTTGTGATGCTGTGAATAATACGTTGGGTTTGGCTGCTTCCCTCACCAGTGATCCCTGGATGACTTATGCTCCCTTGTTCCTTCAAGGCTCTTCCTGACCTGAATTATTTAACCTCTATTTACTCCCCCTTCCCTCCCTTGTCTTCGCTCCTTTGTTTCCTTTACCTTGATGTGTTTATCTCCCACTCTGTCACTTCAGTAACTCCATTTCTCTTTCTATCATCTCATGCATCTTTCAGTTTACCCCCCTGTGCTCTGGCAAGGGGCAGGGTTCCCATTTGGTGGCAGTCAGCTTCTGTGACATATCTAGGTTATTGTCAGGACTCCTCTGTGTAAAATGGCTTTCATTTTTTATGAGTCTGCTTTAATAATTTATCCCCCATCAATGATGGATAATAAAATCACCAGCCTGAAATGGCTTTTCCATGTCGTGGTAATAGAAGAGAGAGGGGCTCGGAAGTCTTATCCCCAGCTGGTGTTCTGGTACAAGATCAGACATAAGCTTCAGTGGAAGGAGAAAGCTCATAACTGAGAAGATGCTATTGTTTGGAATGTGGATGGCTTAACACAGCGAAAGACCTGGGGGTATCAAACCAAGGATCCGAAAGAGGCAGCTTGTCCCTTCCGGACATTCAGCAAAACCCAACTGCTAGACCCCAATGATCCCAACCAATGGAATAACGTAGCTTTGGATTCAGGCTTGGCAGCTGGAGCCCGTCCCTCAGGAGGGTCTTAGAACCATGGAATGGTTTGGGTTGGAAAGGACCTTAAAGCTCATCCAGCCCCAACCCCTGCCACGGGCAGGGACCCCTTCCCCTGGAGCAGCTTGCTCCAAGCCCCTGTGTCCAACCTGGCCTTGAGCACTGCCAGGGATGGGGCAGCCACAGCTTCTCTGGGCACCCTGTGCCAGCGCCTCAGCACCCTCCCAGGGAAGAGCTTCTGCCTAAGAGCTCATCTCAGTCTCCCCTCGGGCAGGTTCAAGCCATTCCCCTTGGCCTGGCCCTACAGGCCCTGATGAAGAGTCCCTCTCTTATTCCAAGCACCAAACCCCGAAATATTTAAACATCTCACCTCACGCACCCAGAGTTCACAATTAACAGCAACCAAATTAGAGCTGATGTTGGATTATTTTCTGTGTTTTCATCCTTTATTCTCCAGCCACCTCTTTAAGCTTTTCTCTGTAATCACACTTTGAAACCAATGCAAGCGGAGGTATTTACCCCTAGGAGAAAACCACAGAGGAGTATTTTTGCATAGAGGTAAACATGAAAGGGATGATTCGTTTTTTGCCTGGTTCCTCATCATTTACCATGTGAATATATAAAACTTCATAGAGTAAATAAAGCAGCTCAGGAGAACATAATTGATTTTCCTCCGTGTAGCTCATTTCTGATGAACTATTCCTTGCTTGTATTTCCTCAGGAAGAATGATGAATGTGTATTTATGGAACGACACAACCACAACTCCCAGGCTGCAAGCATTGAGCTGGTTTTGTGTTAAGTGCATTGCACAGGGCAGTGGTGATAGCAGTGATTGTCCGGTAGGAATTAGCATCATGGCAGAAGAAGGACTCAGGTATTCATTCATACCCAGCTTCCACTGTTTCAGCTTAAACCCACTTCTTCTTGCAGTTCTGTTTCTCCCATATTAATGTACTTTTGCTTTCTAACTCTGAAGAAACACCAATGCCATAAATATGATGCAAAGTCCGACCTGGAAGCCAGAAACCCCCTAAATCTGTTCCTTATTTTGCCATTCATTTTGTGCCTTGTCTTAGCGGTGTTACTGGATCTTTTTGCTTCAGTAGTCATATATATACAGCAGACATTATTCCTTTGTTCCTCTCTATTGTGAGATGTTGTTATGAGGATTAATCAGTGTTCGAGACTGATAATTATTCGGAGTTATCCATGAGGAAAGCACAGCATCGGCCGCTGGGGTCTGTGGCAAGATTGCATTTAGTGATGACAAAAATCACTGCCTGCAGCTGCAGCCGTCAGGCAGCAGCACCAGCCCCCATCATGGTGCTGACAAACAAACAGCTCTGTCTGCCCCGTTTTCCCCTCCATGGATCAGGGAATCATTGAGTATCTCAATGGGAAGGGACCTAAAAGGATCATCGAGTCCAAAACTCAGATATGTAACCTATGCACTTTCCCAAAGTGATACAGATTCCTATGGTTTTGAGCTTGCTTTAAGACTTGGTCCTGCCATGCAAAGTCTTTGGTGGCAATATTGTCCCTGTCCCTTGACTCTATCAGTTCACTGTCCCTATCAGCTTAAGCAAACGGATGGCCTCTATTTGTCTTCTTTTCAGCTGGGAGAGGAAGAAGGGGTGAACTTAAGGAATATTGCTGGTGGAAAGTGGGCAATGTAAAAGCACAGACATGGGAGATTCATGTTTACCATTGGAAGAGCCTGTATTTCTCCTTAGGAAGCGTAGGTAGTTGCATGCATTGGTCTGAGACGGATGAAAACCATCGAACCCACCCCTGCCCCATGGCACTGAGGCCTCGTCTCCACGGGCTGTGAACCCTTGCAGGGCCGGTGCCTGCAGCCCTGCCCTGGGCAGCCTGTTCCAATGCCTGAGCACCCTCTGGGGCAGGAATTGTTCCTCAGCTCCATCTAAACCTGCCCTGGGGCAGCTTGAGGCCGCTTCCTCTTGTGCCATCCCTTGTTCCTTGGGAGCAGAGCCCAGCCCCTCCTGGCTCCATCCTCCTGGCAGGCACTTGTAGGGAGCCATAGGATGACCATGCAACCTTATTGCTCTTGGCACTGCCACCAAGAGACATGGCAACACTAAGACATGTGCACCCTGGCCTCGGGTTGGGGCTAATCCTGCTCTAAGCTGGGCTGAAGGTGTTCGGAGGTCCCTTGTCCCATGAGCCTTTTGTGGAGGCCACTCTCATCCATCCTTCTTTAGGAAACAAGGTCTCTAAAGGGCACTTCAGTGGTGAGACAAGAACAAGACAGAGATGGACCCTGCAATTACTGATAGAAATGAGAGCATGGAGCAAGCAGAAGCACCCAGTGTGTGTGGAGCAGAACAGGCTGCTCAGCCTGCTGGCTGTTGCTGCTGGAGCCAGACAGACACAGGCTGTTCTGGCTGTGACGAATGGAGATGAAGGTTTCACTGATTCACAGCAGGCAGATGCTTTACTGCAGCAAGTGCTCGGCTCTTAACTCTTTCCTCCCTTTCAATTCCCATCTGGAAGCAAGAGACAGCCGGTGGCTCTTCCTGTGCGGAAGGGCTGGGATGTGGATGATGGACATGTCCTTATATATTTATGTATGCGTATGTATATACATAAATCCGTATGGATATATATGCATTTATAGGGGACAGCTTTGCCCACCTAGACCCTGCTTTGTCCCTTGTGCACCATGCCCATGAGCTGCAGGCACAGTTGGGTGACTGACACAAAAATGACAGGGCAGCCTGGAGAAGAGAAGGCTCCTGAAGGGGAGACCTGAGAGCAGCTCCAGTGCCTAAAGGGGCTGCAGGGAAGCTGGAGAGGGGCTTGGGACAAGGGCCTGTAGGGCCAGGCCAAGGGGAATGGCTTGAACCTGCCCGAGGGGAGACTGAGCTGAGCTCTTAGGCAGAAGCTCTTCCCTGGGAGGGTGCTGAGGCGCTGGCACAGGGTGCCCAGAGAAGCTGTGGCTGCCCCATCCCTGGCAGTGCTCAAGGCCAGGTTGGACACAGGGGCTCATTCAGGTTACTGAGCCCAGGATAAATGTGAACCCATTTTGGATATGCAGTAGAAAAAGTAGCCATTTCTGGGGAGGAAAAATACAGCGAACAAGCTCATTTTCCCTTTCTCCCCTCTTTTTTTCCCCTCTATGAAACATGTCAATGGCTTTCATCTATATTTTGCTTAAGAATTCCTTTTCCATTTGGAGAGCTGTTGTTTATTATTCAAAGCCATTAAACAGCCTCTAAAACCATAGAACTCACAAATGAAAGAGGAGCTATTAGGCCATGCAGTCTATTCATTTCCAAGATTTATTAACCTCTGGTAGAGGTATATACCACTCAACCCTATAGGAGGAAGCTTGAACCTGACTTCCCAAATGAGCACATTCATCTCTCTGGCACCAATCTGCACGAGTCTTTGGTGCAGAAGCATTTGCAAACCTCTTCTGTGCTCGAAACATGCATGTTCGCACACAGGGCACTTGCAATTCATTGTGCATTGCTATTGTTGAAGGCTGGCGCTGTGAAGGGGGGTTGGAGTAGATGTTCCATGCAGTAGCTGGAGGATGTCTACGTTGTAAAGCCATTCTACCCACTACTCATCCCTCCCAGCTACGCAGACGATCCTGGAGAGCAGCTAAATCCCTAACGAAGATGCTTCACATGCGCAGACCCCACTGTTGCCTTCTGTCAGTGCTGGTGCCTTTCTCCTTCCAGTTCACTGGACCAGACTGGTTTAATCACAGAAGAGCTGCTCGTGCCTCTTACTGGGCAGGACTGGAGAGGAGATGGAAGGTTTAGGTAGTCTGGGAGGGAAGAGGCATGAAGGACCTCAAGAAGCTGCAGAAGTGTGCAGTGGGGTTTGCCCGGGGTTTATCACAACCTAACATCCATCCATCCATAGAGTCATAGAATCCCAGCCTGGTTTGTGTTGCAAGGGACCTTAAAGCTTGTCCAGTTCCAACCCCTGCCATGGGCAGGGACCCCTTCCATTGGAGCAGCTTGCTCCAAGCCCCTGTGTCCAACCTGGCCTTGAGCACTGCCAGGGATGGGGCAGCCACAGCTTCTCTGGGCACCCTGTGCCAGCGCCTCAGCACCCTCACAGGGAAGAGCTTCTGCCTTATCCCCAACCTGAACTTCCCCTGTTTCAGTTTGAACCCATCACCCCTTGTCCTATCTCTACAGTCCCTGATGAAGAGTCCCTCTCCAGCATCCTTGTAGCCCCCTTCAGGTACTGGAAGCTGCTCTGAGGTCTCCACGCAGCTTCTCTTCTCCAGGCTCAACAGCCCCAATGTTCTCAGCCTGGCTCCATAGAGGAGATGCTCATGTCGAGGTCCAAGTGATTTCTTAAGTCCTCTCAGTCTTTTGTGTGAAGAAGCATCAGTTAAATGATGCAAATCACAGTTGTGTGGAGCTCAGAGAAAGCCATACCCATGCAAGCTCACAGCGCTGGTAAGAACCCATCAGTAGAGTTTACGAAATGAGAGTTAATGGTCCTTCCCTTTTGTGCTCCCTGGAACAGACGGTGAAGATGAATTACCGATTGGAAGCTGATGGCTGTCTAGGGAGGAGGGATATTAACTTGCTTCCATTTCATTTGGGTAAATAGAGGGCAGGCACAGCCAGCATCAGCCTGTGAGGGGGGTTCACCTGCATGTGCTGTACCTCCAATCAGTGTTTCTGCATGGCTGCTTTCAGAGAAATACTGTGATTTAAATTAACTGTGTGGAAAACTGTAGGAAAGAAGTGGCTCTTTGAGAGGAGCTGTGCAGATGATCAGAAGAGAGCGTTGCACAGTCCAGAAATAGGCTCATTCTCTGTTAAAACCCATATAAAATACTGGCAGTTTCAATTGTTAAAGCCACTGAGGTGAATTGTCTGATAAGGGGTGGCAGGATTTATTAAAGGCCAGAGCTTTCTATTTGCTTCCCTATATTCCCGATACGGATGGAGCTGGGATGCTGTAATGGGAATGAATTGCGACTTAGTTTGACAGCCAATCATGGGTTTAGGGATGAGCAAACATCTGTCCATCCCCCATCTGACACTCGTCTCCCTCCAGCCTCTGACAGATGCTCTGATGTATAAATTCACTCAATGCTGCTGACAAGACCCAATCCCAGCCCGAAGAGCCGTGACAAAGGGGGACAATTAGGTTGGTTGTGCCAGCACAAATGACCAAATACTCGAGCAGCTGAGACGATCTGAACAGATTTGTGTCAGGGCATGGGGATGGAAAGGACATATGGTGCGCAATCAAAACAGAGGGTTTGTTATGTGAGTTGCCACTCGGAATGGGCAGGGGCTGTGTCTGCAAAGGGAAAAGCCTTGTAAATACCGGCTTTTGGGGGAAGTGCTCGGCGTGATCTGGTTTTACCCTGGGTTTGTAGCTGTTGGGGATTTGCAGGGTGTGTGCTGGCAGCCCTTGTTCATTTGGAGTCATAGAATCATAGATAGAATGGTTTGGGGTAGAAAGGACCTTAAAGCTCATCCAGCTCCAAGCCCTGCCCCGGGCAGGGACCCCTTCCACTGGAGCAGCTTGCTCCAAGCCCCTGTGTCCAGCCTGGCCTTGAGCACTGCCAGGGACGGGGCAGCCACAGCTTCTCTGGGCACCCTGTGCCAGCGCCTCAGCACCCTCACAGGGAAGAGCTTCTGCCTTATCTCCAACCTGAACTTCCCCTGTTTCAGTCTGAACCCATCACCCCTTGTCCTATCACTGCAGTCCCTGATGAAGAGTCCCTCTCCAGCATCCTTGTAGCCCCCTTCAGACACTGGGAGCTGCTCTGAGGTCTCCACGCAGCTTCTCTTCTCCAGGCTCAACAGCCCCAGTGTTCTCAGCCTGGCTCCATACGGGAGCTGCTCCAGCCCCTGCTCATCCTCGTGGCCTCCTCTAGACTTGTTCCAACAGTTCCATGTCCTTATGTTGAGGACCCCAGAACTGCACCCAGTGCTGCAAGTGGGGTCTCACCAGAGCAGAGTAGAGGGGCAGGATCACCTCCTTCGACCTGCTGCTCACTCCATTGCTCTATATACTCCATGGTTTGACACTTGTAAGATGCTGGATGCACCAAATGGTCACCACCAGCTCCCACCAACCTGGGGTTTCCCAGAGGTATCCCTTTTTGGGTATCCCTGCTCCACTGCTATGGGCAAATCCCACAGTGCTTTCTCCTGTAATAAACGTGTTTCCTTTGGAAAGGTTTAGGTATTAGATTCCCAGTTTTCACTAAGCCTCTGCTGGGTCAAGGCTTCCCCTTTGCCTTCTGTTGTGGTGTCAGGAGAAGCAATTCCTAGGCTGAATTTTGATCTCCTTCAAAGGGAAGGGAATTCCTGCTTGTAAAAGCAATGACCATTTCAGTCATTAAAGCTGCAAGCACTCAGCTCGCGAAAGGCCTTGTGAAGATGTCAGCTCTGTTTAATAGCATTTAGAGGTGATTTATGGCTCTGTTCTGAGACATCAGCAAAGAAATTACCCCCAGAAATGAACATATCTGACCAGAAGTGGCTCATGTGGTAAAGCACAGGCTCTGCTGCACTGGTTCAGTGTTGACCTGTGGTTCATGGACCACTCATGAGCTATAAAGCCATGAGAAGGTGTTTCACAGAGCAGGAACCAAGTGTATTGTGCATTAATACAACCCCATTGCTGTAGGTCTGGAGACATCATCAAACACTGACAACCATCGGTGTCTGGAAGCTGGTGTGGAATTGTACCAATTATCTTTATGATTGAATTTTTAACCATGGTTTTATAGCCATCATTGTAAAATTGTGCTTTTTCTAGAGAAATAAACTGATTTCTGCACAGGGAGAGTATTCTGCTTATTCCTCCCACATTCACACGCACTCCTTCATTGGCTGCCAAACAGGTACAAAGTGCAGTGTATTTCATATTGCTTGGATGCTCTTTAGGTGTCTGGGAAATCTCGAATGCCCTACTCATGCATGACCTTTAACTGGAGAAAGCATCTTCTTCCACCCAGTCTGATTGTCACGGGCAGGAGTTAAAAGAGGGGTGAAGAAGGGAGAGATGGAATCAGTGTCACGAAGTGCCCAAGGGATTTGGATCGGGAATGAGCCACGCACATGGAATCACAAGGTGAGTGGGACGTGTCCTTCGAAGAAGGCATCTTGGAAGACTTTAGCAGCCAGATTGTCCCACTGAGCAAAATGTGTGAAGCAAATCTTGTGGTTTTGCCCCAAATTCAGCCCGTCTCCCAGGGTTTTTCCCTGCCTGCGTCAGGGGGTTGGAACTGGATGATCTTTAAGGTCCCTTCAACCCAAATCAGTCCATGATTCTGTGAAGAGCAGAGATTTCAGCTGTGAGATCCCAGTACCAAGATTTAGGTGCACATTGATATCCTGGTGTGCAAGGGAGAGGCAAGCAGCTCAAGAGATGGTGGCTGGAGCTGTAGGCATCAAGACAACATCTTTCCTCTTGTCTCTTCCTCAGAAATGGGTGAAATAGGCTGAAACTCAAAAATAAAGACTAATAGTCCTGGAAATCTCAGCTAAAGGGTTAAAGGCAATACATAAATAGTGGGTTTGGAGGGGAGCAACACACAGTTCCTGCAGCACTGAAGGTAAGTGGGTGCATGAAAACACTGTGGGGTCAGGGAGCACCAAACTCCGTGTCGAGGTCTGAACCTCCCAGTGTTCTCATCTCTTTAAGCAAAGGAGAAGACAAATCTGACTGCAGAGAGCCTTGCTAATAGAAATATGCAATAACAATGACTTGAACTTGGCTTCCGCATAAGATCGAAGTAATTTCCCCTTAATTCCAGGAAAATATATGGCCTTTCTTGAGGTAGCAGAAGCACCACATAAATCACGGCTTTAATTGAGTTCAAGCCATTTGCCAGCTTTTCAGATTTGATTTTTTTTCTGCTGAGCTGGAGTCAGATTGGAAACAGGGCTGCAGGGAAGCAAAAAGGAAACCTGGACACAAAAGCAGGCAGATCTCGGACCACAGATATCAGTGAATCACAGCAATCAGAAGGAAATGAGTCACAATCCTAATGCCCTGAGAATCGGCCTGCCTGGAGCGCAGTTGGATCAGAATCCTCAAGGACCAAATCTCTGGTTTATAGGTGTGGGTTTTCCCAGAATTGTCCATTTTGACAAATGGATCAAATATGATTAACACTGAGCTGCTTGTTATAGATGGGCTGGGAAATGCGCAGAAGCCAAGTGCGTGATCGTGCAACGTCCACTCCATCCCTTAGGGCTGGCCCTAAGCGTAGAATCATAGAATGGTTTGGGTTGGAAAGGACCTCAAGATCATCCAGTTCCAACCCCCTGCCATGGGCAGGGACACCTCACACTAAACCATGGCACCCAAGGCTTCATCCAACCTGGCCTTGAACACTGCCAGGGATGGAGCATTCACCACTTCTTTGGACAAGCACCTTTTGAGCATCCTCAGAAAGGGTTTTCCCAACTGCTCCACAGGGAGGTTGTGAGTGCTCCATCCCTGGCAGTGTTCAAGGCCAGGTTGGATGAAGCCTTGGGTGGGATGGTTTAGTGTGAGGTGTCCCTGCCCATGGCAGGGGGGTTGGAACTGGATGATCTTGAGGTCCTTTCCAACCCGAACTGTTCTATGATTCTATGATTCTATGTTCTGCTTGCAGCTGGCTCATAAAAGCCCTGGGGACATGTGAAGGTTCTCCAGATGGCCTCAAAACCAGGATCACCTACCATAAGGAAAAAGACATTTCCTAGAGCAAAGGACCTGCTCGGACATCTCTGGGCTTACATGTGGTCCTATCCTAAGAGCAGACCTTTGCTGTGATCCTTCTCACCCAGCCTCAGACGCCAACGGAGCTCCTGAGTTGGTCATCCCAGAGCTGAAAACCCATAATTATTTGGGATTGCAGGATTGTACCACTCTCTTAGCTTTCTAACCTTGTAGCTTCACCCCAACACGGTCTTCACCCCATAGACATAATACTGAATGTCTGCACAAGAGCTGAAGCATTGGGTAATATTCCAAGAGGGAAAGCTCTTCAAATGCCCATTTTCTACATGGGGAGACTGGATTTGGCTTTTATGGAAGCCAATTTCTATGGAAAAACAATCACAGAAGCCAGGAAGAGAGGTGATGTGGCAAACCAGCACATGCACTGGACTGACTGGTGGAGCAGAAACAAGGCACATTTCAGACCATTCTAGTAAGGGACCAGGCTTAAGATATCAGCCACAATTTATGGATGCAGAACTCAGGGGGCTTTTCAGGGAAAGTCATGGAGAAACATACATCCATAGGCTGGAAACTGCAGTCAAGGTGCTTGAACAAGGGTGGCCTTGTTTTCCCTCTTCACAAGTCAGTGGGGAAAGTGAACAACCAGACGGCAGGATATGACTCGAAAATGAACAGCTACCAAACCATGCCGCATCCTGATGAGGTGGTTTTTCAGGGATGTGAGGTAAGAGCAGTGATCCTTTCAGTATTATTAGACACAGAACAGCCTGAAGCCAGCCCTGCTTACGTGGGTATGCTGAGGGGTAGAAAGCTTTGGTGTCTTACTCATGGCTGTAGTGGAAACTCTCTGTAAAGACTTCAGTAATCACAGAATCCCAGCCTGGTTTGGGTTGAAGGAACCTTAAAGCTCCTCCAGTTCCAACCCCTGCTACGGGCAGGGACCCCTTCCACTGGAGCAGCTTGCTCCAAGCCCCTGTGTCCAACCTGGCCTTGAGCACTGCCAGGGATGGGGCAGCCACAGCTTCTCTGGGCACCCTGTGCCAGCGCCTCAGCACCCTCACAGGGAAGAGCTTCTGCCTAAGAGCTCAGCTCAGTCTCCCCTCGGGCAGGTTCAAGCCATTCCCCTTGGCCTGGCCCTACAGGCCCTTGTCCCAAGCCCCTCTGCAGCTTTCCTGCAGCCCCTTTTAGGCTATGGTCATTCCCTCCACAAAACTACTTCAGGCGCTGTAATGGTACCACAAAACCACACATCTGGCCACAGTGTTCACTGTACCAGGAGGAGGTGGTTGGTTGTTCTTCGGATGTCCCTTCCAGCTCCTCCAGCGATCCCATGGGGTCTGCTGGCTGCAGTGTGTCCCTTCCCAATAAAGCCCATTCAGCCCTCATCAGGCTTCCTCCATGCATTTAGAGCCCCCTCATCACCTCCTCAGCAACTCACTCTTCAGTCTTCTCTTAGCAGCATCTCCAGCTCTATTGCAGCAAGACCAATTCCCAGCATGAGGAACCAAACCCTCCTTTGTTTTAACCCCAGTTTGCTTGCAGAGAATGCACCCGCATCTGAGGAGAGGACTTTTGCTTCTCCACGATAAATACACCGACAACAACAAGTATAACAAACAAAGTAAAAGCAAACACGAGGAAAACATGCTGTTAGTCTCTTTCCCATCTGTCAGTCCATCTGCCATTCCTCAACATACCTTCAGTACCCAACAGCTGCTCACAGACATCTCCTCCTCAAAGGGAATCCCCCTCAGTTGCTTCAGGATTCCAGGATGGATTTGAGACCAAAGCACCAGTCCAGGCACTTTTCTGCCCCATCTCAGTAAAACTAAGAGCAATCTGTACCTGGAATGTGGTAAGAACTTGGTTAAATCAGTGTTGGGGGCCATGGTCTGTTCCCTGTTTCCTCTCTAAACTCGTGCTCACAGATGAGATACCTGTGCTTGTGACCTGGAAGAATTCAAAGAGCTTGTGTAAGCTCCAAGTTACATTAAGAACATGTAATGCAAGGATCTGGTGGCCTCTGTGTAGAGATGGTCCCAAAACTGCACACATGCCCATGATGCAAGCAGGAGGCCATGAGTTCTCCCATTCATCCTTGGACATCATAGAATAGTTTGGGATGGAAAGGACCTTAAGATCATCCGGTTCCAACCCCCCTACCATGGGCAGGGACACCTCACACTAAACCATCCCACCCAAGGCTCTGTCCAACCTGGCCTTGAACACTGCCAGGGATGGAGCATTCACAGCTTCCCTGGGCAACCCATTCCAGGGCCTCAGCACCCTCACAATAAAGAACTTCCTCCTTAGATCCAATCTAAACTTCCCCTGTTTCAGTCTGAACCCATCACCCCTTGTTCTGTCCCTACAGTCCCTGATGATGAGTCCATCCCCAGCATCCCTATAGGCCCCCTACAATCCCAGCAACTCGGTGGCTCTATTTTCCCATCATCTGTATAAAGACCAGCAGAGATGTGGCTTGGTTTCTGCCCAGTGCTCCTGACTTCTGCAGGCTCTGCCCCAGGAAAGGCCTGGGAGATGAGCTGGAAAGCCTCACCTCTGCAGAGCCTGGGTGGAACAGAGCCACTCATTCATATGCCATAAAGGATGGGGATGTCCTCGCTGTTGCCTCTCCGTTGGGAGCCACCAACCTCAGCCTCCCCTTTGGGCTCTTCCCTCTCCTTACATACCTGTGGTTTAGTAGCCACAAGGAAGGAGCCTTTTAATCTCTCTGTCTCACCCACCTATTCCCAAAACATGCCTCCAATTCCCTAGGCCATGTTGATGTCCTCAGCCATACCCATTATGTGTATGGTACTTCACAGGTAGCTCATGCCCTAACTACAACCTCTTACTATGATCTTCTCCCTTATTCTGTATTTAGCACTCCACAAAAACATATACACAGGAGAAGGTAGGGAGCTTGAAGAGAGAGGGAGAGCAACCATTAAATGAAGGGATAACGATCACATGCGCCATGAAGCAGGTGATAATCATAGAGTCCCAGCCTGGTTTGTGTTGAAGGAACCTTAAAGCTCATCCAGCTCCAACCCCTGCCATGGGCAGGGACCCCTTCCACTGGAGCAGCTTGCTCCAAGCCCCTGTGTCCAACCTGGCCTTGAGCACTGCCAGGGATGGGGCAGCCACAGCTTCTCTGGGCACCCTGTGCCAGCACCTCAGCACCCTCACAGGGAAGAGCTTCTGCCTAAGAGCTCAGCTCAGTCTTCCCTCGGGCAAGTTAAAGCCATTCCCCTTGGCCTGGCCCTACAGGCCCTTGCCCAAAGCCCCTTCCAACCACTATGCACAGGGCTAATTCGAGAGCAGAGAGCTCATTATGCACCATGCTCAGCACGGGTAGCTCAGCTGATGGAGATGGATGGATGCGTGCTGGTGGATGGGAGGAGAGCCGAGAGCCCTCGTCGTGAGCAGATGGCCAAAGGAGGGGAGGAAGGGGAAGAAGGGTCTCTCAGGGGAGTAAATCTAGCTCAGATGATGTTCATTCTGCTCTCTGGCCCAGCCAACTGAATTAATGTGAAGTGCAATTGGCCTCTTGCCCATTAATGGCATGCTTTAGAAAGGAAAGAGCAGAGAGGAGTCAATCAGTTGAAGTGTAATTGAGGGCTGAGGGATGCAAAGGCTTAATACAGGTGCCTTCACCTCATCATCATGAAATAATACACGGATGAAGCAAATCCCTCCCTTCTTGATGGCTTGGGGAAGCTTCTGAGGACACCAAAACCCCCTCATTATCTCTAGCGAGGGGTTGGGGACAGCCAGACTGGCAGAGCTGAGACCCCCTTGGCATCCTTGTGACAAAAAGCCATTGGTCTAACACCCTGCTGCCAATTTAGGTCCTATATTTGCTCCAGGAATCACCTCTTGGCTGCAAGGGACCAACACGTGCTTTGCTTCCTTGTCAGATCCACCACATCTTGCCAGGGCATCTCAGTTGCTGGAGAAGGGACTTGGGCATCACCTTCGCCATACTTGTGGGTTTGGTGGCTGCTGAGCATTGCTGTGGATGGGGAGGTGAATCAGCGCCCATGATCTACAGCTTTGGGTCTTTGTGAGCCAAAGATCTGCTGGAGTTGACCCATAGCTGCTTAAACATGGTCTGAGCTGGAGCCTGGGCCAACACACAAGGGAAAGACCATGGGACAGCTTTGTCCTTCAGCCAGAGGGGTTCCCCACATTTTACCTTATACAAAACAAGGACCTGCTCTTCACCCAACTCAGCTGCATGGTTTAGTGCTTGCCCAGAGCATGCTCTGTCATTGGCATGGCTGGAAAAGAAGACCAGGCAAAAAGTGTCCCATTGTGGGGATGGATGGGCCCTCAGACACAGCAGGCACAAGGACAAAGGCTCAGCCTTTCTATGGTGCAAACAACCCCATAAATCCTCATTGCGAAATCCAGGAGGCTGGGGGTACCATTTAATGTTATGGAATAAGAGAAGGAAGTGAAAGGAAAACAGCAAGTAAAGGAGATTCGTTGGTCTAAGGCTCCTAAACATAGACACCCTGGGGCTGGCTTAGTGCTTTGCTAGTAATACTTGGAGACATAGAGGTGTTCCAAAGTTCATCTTCCTGAAGGACCCTATTTCTTACCGCTGTTTCTAGGAAAAGGTGCTCAGAGCATCTTTGTTTAAGGGATGGATTTGGATGATCCGTGGTCTGCTGTGGGTCAGAGCCCCACTGGGGCTCTCCTTTAAGAGGGTCAAAGAAGTGTTCAAAACAAAGCTCTCATCACAGATACGATGCTTGGCTGCTTGAGGAACAGGAAAGCACTGAGACCACTTTCAAGAGTGATCATGGTTGGGCTGACCTTGTGAGCAGTGTGTGATTAGAAACAACAGTACTATATTGCATCCTCATCCCAGCCTATTTTTCCCAGGAAAAGGAGGAATTGTATATGTATTTAGAGGTTTCCAACCATCCGGTCCTTATTGGAAACAGCAATCCAACAGCTACAGCCCTAACCTGTGCAACAAACTCATCTCTATTGCCATTTCCAAACCTGGTCAACCCAGGGCTGTGTATGAGCATCACACATGGCTTAACCTGCCTGCTGCTGGGACTGGCTCTGCCGTTTCCATGGCGAGCGACCGTGGGATGCTGTTGGAGCTCCTGCTTCCCGAAGCAGTGGGATGCTGCTGAAAACAGAGAAGCAGATGCCATGTCCTGAGATGCCTCCTCAACGTTCAACCTGTCCCATCTCAATCCTTAGGGGATTTATCCTTATAAAACCCCTTTCCTAAGCAAAATTGAGGGTTTTCCTGGAAAGAAGCTCTGTTAAGCAAGAGATGGCTTCTCTTTTACAAGGTGCTGTTGTGGCAGTATCCATTTTGAAGGTGGGAACCCATCAACAGAGAGGCTGAGGACTTTGGCTTGAGGGAGATGGATGGTTTGTAGTGGAGCTGGATGCTAAGCCTCAATACTTGTCCTAGGAGCCTATAAGCGACCCTGATTCCCCGTGTACCTTTAGACAATTGTGACCAGAGGTGAGTTTTAACTGGTTTGGGGAAGGAATCTTGGTCTGTAACCAAACTCCAGCTCTGACTCCTTCTCTCTGTAGCACATCCATGATGTCATTGCACCCATATGTGCTGCAAGGCAGGGGTGTAATTCAGCTCCAAATCTGTCTGCTCAAGGTCTTAAAATGCAGTACAGAGCCCAGAGCTCATCCAGTTCCAACCCCTGTGACGGGCAGGGACCCCTTCCACTGGAGCAGCTTGCTCCAAGCCCCTGTGTCCAACCTGGCCTTGAGCACTGCCAGGGATGGGGCAGCCACAGCTTCTCTGGGCACCCTGTGCCAGCGCCTCAGCACCCTCACAGGGAAGAGCTTCTGCCTAAGAGCTCATCTCAGTCTCCTCTCTTGTAGTTTGAAACCATTGCTCCTTATCCCATCACTACAGGCTCTACTAAATGTCTCTCCCTCTCTTTCTTATAAGCCCTTTTTAAGTACTGGAAGGCTGCAATAAGGTCGTCCCAGGGCCTTCTCCCCTCCATGTTTTACCCATCTTCTCACTACATTTATATACTTTGGACCTAAAGAACCACATCTTCTCTTCTTCATGTACCTAAACCCCACTGTTCCTCATTTGCAAAGCCATATGGTCCTAGCTCCTTCCCTCTGGAAGCAGCACCCAGGTCCAGCAGGACCCAGGGCTGCAGGGCAGGGATAAAAGAGGGGGCTGCAAAGAGAGGAGGAGTAAAAACTGGTGTGTGCATGGGCCATGTTGTCTTGTTATTGACTGCTACTGATCCAACCAGAGCCCCAGACAGTGACAGCTAAGCCAGGACTCATCCTCATGCTCCCTGCTGTGCAAACCCGGACTGCAGTAGCTCTGCCTGTGCTTGTAACCGTATGTATGGACAGGGAGAAGAGGACAACATCATTTCCAGGCTGAGAAAATCCTACTGGATAACACAGCAGGAGTAGGCTGAAATACAACCCGGATGCAGCGATGAAGTCCAGGACTGGTGGTTCTGAGATGACACCCACTGGTGAGGATCAACACTGCAAGAAGGATGAGGTGCCTTGGCCACACTGCGTTGAAAGAACATTGAGGTGGGTCTTCAGTCTTGCAAACTGTCTCTAAGAGAGACCAGATTTAGCTAGAACACCAAAAGATACACCCCAAAAAGGGAGCGCACGTTGAACTGCAGCTTATGGGTGGTCTGGGACTGAGTGTCCCTCCCACCTTCATAAATGTCCGTTTCTGACTATGAAATGTAGACTTGCGTGTACCAGCAGAGCATTTAACAGACTTAGGCATAGGCAAGAGTCCTGCTAATGCCCAGTTGTGCTAGGTGGTCATATGTACTTGTCCTGGGTTCAGCAGTAGCAGTTACTTTTCTCCTTCTTGGCAGCTGGTGCAGTGCTGTGTTTTGACTTTCGGCCTGGGAACAGCGCTGATAACGCCGATGTTTTCAGTTGCTGCTCAAATGTTTGGTCTGGCCAAGGACTTTCTGAGCCTCATGCTCTGCCAGGGAGGAGGGGAGGCCGGGAGGAAGCAGAGACAGGGCACCTGACCCAAACTGACCAAAGAGGTATTCCATAGCACAGCACGTCATGCCCAGGAGGTAACGGGGAGTTACCCGGAAGGGCTGGGACTGCAGGGCTGGACGAGGGATCGGTCGGTGCTCGGTCGAGTGGGGTTGGACAAGTTATCGGTCAGCTGGTGTTGAGGTGTTGCATTCTCTTCCCTTGTTATTTCCTTTATCATTATCACTATTGGTGGTAGCAGTAGTGATTTGTGTTATCCCTTAGTTACTGAACTGTTCTTATCTCAACCTGTGGGAGTTGCATTCTTTTCAATTCTCCTCTCCGTCCCTCCATGAGTAGAGGAAGGGAAAGAAGGTGGGGGGAGTGAGTGAACGACTGCGTGATTTATGGCTGACTTTGTTTAAACCACGACAATACTCCTCCCACAGATGGCACAGTACATGGGTTCCTCCCCCAGAAAGCTTATGATGAAGAAGAGAACAATTAACATGGGAAAAAAAAGGGGGGGGGGAGGTAAGGGGAGGAAAAAAGGATGAACCATTGAAAAACATTAACAGGGACAATAGCTCCAGCAGGAGCAGCCATAATACATGAATCCAGGGAAGACTGTCATAGAATCCCAGACTGGTTTGGGTTGAAGGGACCTTAAAGCTCACCCAGCCCCAACCCCTGCCACGGGCAGGGACCCCTTCCACTGGAGCAGCTTGCTCCAAGCCCCTGTGTCCAACCTGGCCTTGAGCACTGCCAGGGATGGGGCAGCCACAGCTTCTCTGGGCACCCTGTGCCAGCGCCTCAGCACCCTCCCAGGGAAGAGCTTCTGCCTAAGAGCTCAGCTCAGTCTCCCCTCGGGCAGGTTCAAGCCATTCCCCTTGGCCTGGCCCTACAGGCCCTTGTCCCAAGCCCCTCTCCAGGTTTCCTGCAGCCCCTTTAGGCACTGGAGCTGCTCCAAGGTCTCCCCTTAAGGAACCCTTCAGGCTGTTCCCTAGAAGCAAAGGTTATTTTTCAGAGGTGCCTCATAGCCAGGTCCTGAGCCCCCGTTTCATCCAGGGGACAGGAAAACACTTTCTCCTTTCCCAGCGTTTTCCAAACCTGATGGGGTTGAAGAAAACGTTGGACTTTTTGGCTGGAGAAGTGTTGATCTTGCAGCAGATGGCGCTTCTGCCTAGGAAATAGGCTGGGAATAGAGTTTGGTCGGATGGGCAGTGAGCGAAGCAAGGTGGTGTCTCCCAGGCATTGGTCATTGGACATGGCAAGTGTACCTTGCAAATACCCCAAATTCAGGCTTGCTGGCCAGGGAAGACAGAAGGGGAAAGGGAAGGGGAATAGGAAGGGGAAGGGGAATAGGAAGAGGAAAGGGAAGAGGAAGGGGAAGGGGAATAGGAAGGGGAAGGAGAAGGGAAAGATGAAGGGGAATGGGAAGAGGAAGCAGAAGAAGAAGGAGAAGGGAAAGAAGAAGGGGAATGGGAAGGGGAAAGGGAAGCAGAAGGGGAAGGGGAATAGGAAGGGGAAGGAGAAGGGAAAGATGAAGGGGAATGGGAAGAGGAAGCAGAAGAAGAAGGAGAAGAGAAAGACGAAGGGGAATGGGAAGAAGAATGGGAAGGGGAAGGGGAAGGGGAAGGGAAGCTTCCAGTGAAATCAGACTATCATATTGGCTATTAGAGCTGGAAGTAGTGATTTCAAAATTTTAAGGCAAATTAGTTTGGATTGAATTATTAATTAATATAATAATTGCATGAAAAATATGGCAAAGTATTTCTATGTCCCTGAAAACCTAAAAGTTCTTTCATTAAGAGCATTTTTTTACACTTTCAAAGGCCTTTTTTTTGGTCTTGTCCACAAAAACATAGGTCGAAAGCAACAGCAAAATCTATATACATTTAGGGGGCCTATAAGGATAATCGGGAGGGACTCTTCATCAGGGACTGTAATGATAGGACAAGGGGTAACGGACTAAAACAGGGAAGTTCAGGTTGGAGATAAGGCAGAAGTTCTTTACTGTGAGGGTGCTGAGGCACTGGAATGGGTTGCCCAGGGAAGCTGTGAATGCTCCATCCCTGGCAGTGTTCAAGGCCAGGTTGGATGGAGCCTTGGGTGCCATGGTTTAGTGTGAGGTGTCCCTGCCCATGGCAGGGGGTTGGAACTGGATGATCTTAAGGTCCTTTCCAACCCAAACCATTCTGTGATTCTATGATTTATATGCATGCACACATAAACCCTACATTGATTCCCAAGGGCACTGGGAAATAATGTACTGAGGATGCATCAGATGGCAGGCTCGTTACTTGACTTAGACAACCGATAGCAATTGCTCGGAGAGAGGAAGAAAAAATCAGTGCTGTGTGCTGTGGGGGTGTGCAGAATTCCAGGGTTGCTCCTGGGATGACTTGTGCATAATAAGGATTTTCTCCTTGAGGAGAAGAGGGTAAAGTCAGGCACAAGATGGAACAACCACATAAGCATCTGTTTGAGCAGCAGCCGAGCTAACACCAGCGCTGTTGGCAGGTCAGGCTGGGTATGAACAGATGTGCCCTGGCAAATCACCCCAGTGACTCATAATAATGCAATTTCCTGGCACACTTTTGCTCTTTCTTGGATGCTTTTGCATTATAATTGTGGGGGTTTTCTCCTTTAATTGCTGTTCTTTAAGAGGGGCAAGATTTGTATTGAATGGCTTTTCTCTTTTCCTGCTTGAACACAAGTGACTTTCATAGAATCACAGAATTGTGGAATCAGCCAGGTTGGAAAAGCCCCTTAAGCTCATCCAGTCCAACCATTCCCAGCACTGCCCAGGCCACCCCTGCCCCATGGCACTGAGGCCTCGTCTCCACGGGGTGTGAACCCTTGCAGGGCCGGTGCCTGCAGCCCTGCCCTGGGCAGCCTGTTCCAATGCCTGAGCACCCTCTGGGGCAGGAATTGTTCCTCAGCTCCATCTAAACCTGCCCTGGGGCAGCTTGAGGCCGCTTCCTCTTGTCCCATCCCTTGTTCCTTGGGAGCAGAGCCCAGCCCCTCCTGGCTCCATCCTCCTGGCAGGCACTTGTAGGGAGCCATCAGGTCCCCTCTGAGCCTTCTCTTCTCCCTCTGAACCCCCCAGGTCCCTCAGCCGTTCCCCATCACACTTGGGCTCCAGGCCCTGCCCCAGCTCCATTCCCTTCTCTGGCCCCGCTCCAGCCCCTCAATGTCTCTCTTGCAGTGAGGGGCCCAGAGCTGAGCACAGGATCCGAGGGGCGGCCTCACCAGTGCCCAGTGCAGGGGCACAATCCCTGCCCTGGCCCTGCTGCCGCACTGGTGCTGATCCAGGCCAGGATGCTGGGGGCTTCCCGGCTGCCTGGGCCCGAGCTGCTCACGCTCAGCTCCATCACTCAGCACCCCCAGCTCCTGTTCCATGGGCAGCTTCCAGCCACAATTCCCCAAGCCTGGAGCATTGCAGGGGGCTGTTGTGACCCAAGTGCAGGACCTGGCACTTTGCCTTGTTGAACCTCATCCCATTAGCCTCAGCCCATTGGTCCAGCTTGTCCAGATCCCTTTGGCAAGTGCATCAGTTTTCCTGCTGCTCAATGGCTTCCAGCTCCTCCTGTTCATTGCCACTGCTGCCTGCATCTGTGTAGATGCACTTCAGTTGGGCTGTTGATCCCACCACCTTTGTGGGGGAGAAGCCCCTAATTCCTATGTGACCATTCTCAGGCACTTCTGTGGTGTTTAACACATAACAACCCTGCACCTTTGCTGCTGCACGGATCTCCATCCCCTACCTCCACTGAGACAGGACCTCACTATCACACCATCACATATTGGACGCCGTCCCCAGGCTTATCTCTATTAAGCATGGTTTTATCCCTTTCCCCTTTCAAATCTAGTTCAAATCTCCTCTAACGAACCCAGCTAAACTCCTGTACAGAGATCCTTTCTCCCCATTGAGACGTGTATCCTGTCTGCTGCCAATAGGCCTGGTGCCGTATAAACCAAACCATGATCAAACCCCCCATGTCCTGCTGCTGGCATCATTCTCGGTGCCAGGTATTGATCTACTGCTATGCCTGCTTCTTCCCTCCTCATTCCCTGCAAGAAACACGATCAGATATTCATACAGTGGGAGATCCATCTGTTTGGATGAATTCCCAGTGGGGTAGCTCCATTCCCTTCTAAGTATTCACTTCGTTTTCCTCATTCCCTCCGTATTTCTTGGAATACATTGGTTAAAGACTTAACAAAGGGAGGAATAAATACATTTATTCCTTCTCATCTGGAATACACACATAGGGAATTCTCTCATTTACTTGCATGTGCCTTTATTTAGCAGTGATTTGGGGCATGGTCTGCACATAAAGAACAGTGCCCAGGCTGTTGCCTGTGACTGTACACGGCTGGGCAATGCTCAGCCCATCAATCACCTATCCTGACACTTTCCATGTGTATCAGCTGATGGACAAATAAATGTCATGCTGAGATCCCTGCATTTCCATTTTGACCTCGCTGGCCTTTATGGAAGCAACATTTCTCCATAGTATCTATGCAATTATAGGGGTGGATAAAGGCTGGGGGGACATGGATACACAGAGGTGGGGGAAGATTAAACCTCCCATAGAAGAAAGGCCTTTATAAGAAGTAAAAATGCATCTGCATTGGAGTGGAACGTGTTAAGGCAGCATGACTAATGGCAGTAGAACAAAGGCTAGAAAGTGGGAATTCCAGCATGGGATCCATATGTATTTGGGGGCATTTTATCCCCAGACTGTACCTGTAGATCACTCCTTGGTCTGCAGTGGATGGATGGTTTCCTTTTGCACATTTACATTACTTGGGGCACAAGAGATGCTCTTCCCGTTGTTTAATGCAGTTCTAGTGTCCTCAACATAAAAAGGACATGGAACTGCTGGAACAAGTCCAGAGGAGGCCACGAGGATGAGCAGGGACTGGAGCAGCTCCTGTATGGAGCCGGGCTGAGGAAGTTGGGGCTGTTCAGCCTGGAGAAGAGAAGGCTGCATGGGGACCTAATAGCAACCTTCCAGTATCTGAAGGGGGCCTATAGGGATGCTGGGGAGGGACTCTTCATCAGGGACTGCAGTGACAGGACAAGGGGTAACGGGTTCAAACTGAAACAGGGCAAGTTTAGATTGGATCTAAGGAGGAAATTCTTTCCTGTGAGGGTGCTGAGGCACTGGAATGGGTTGCCCAGGGAGGTTGTGAGTGCTCCATCCCTGGCAGTGTTCAAGGCCAGGGTGGATGAAGCCTTGGGTGGGATGGTTTAGTGTGAGGTGTCCCTGCCCATGGCAGGGGGTTGGAACTGGATGATCTTGAGGTCCTTTCCAACCCAAACCATTCTGTGATTCTATGATTCTATGATTAATAGCTTCTTCTGACAAACTCCAATGGCTGACCCTTAGGATCAGAGTCAGTGCAGGATGCAAGGGACCTTTGGTGCAACCTCCTGCTCACAGCTCTGGGGCTTGGATTGAGGGATTTATCCAGTTGTGGCTTGGAAACCTTCAGGGATGGAGCTTGGCCAAACCCTTCCACTAATTCCCTTCCAAACCCACCTCTGCCGAGATAAAAGCATCCTCTGGCCTCTGCCAGTGTCTCAGTAGATGGGCTGAGGCTTCTTGAAAGAGTCAGCCCTGCACGGAGCAGTTCCTATGGTGCTGTTATGTTATAGCATAGCCAGCTTTAAGCACACCCATGTGCCAACACCTAAATCAAAGACAAGCCAAGATCTATTGTCCCCCATCAGGGGGGAACAGGCTGAGATCAAAACCACTCCAGGCAAGGAGTGAGGCTGTATGAAAGCCCCACAGAAAGGTGTTTCATATAAATGCTGTGTCCTGATCACATTCCCGTCTGTCTGAGAAGGGTAGCTGGATGCTGACCAAGGCAACATCAGTGCTTCTCTCGGAGGTCACCATCATCCCAGGCTGATGGAGGGGGCCTTCCTTTTGGAAACAGAAACACTGCATCAAGGCCTGGTACTGGGGACTGAGCAGGCAGCAGGGAAAGAGGGAAGGAATGCCCTGAGCCTCCATCGTCTGTTTTACCTGCTGTTGACTTGCAGTCAAAGCCATCAGCTCTCCTCTCTGCCCCTCCATTAGAAAGCAAACTGTCTCCAGCCAAGGAGCCTTGGTCACAGAGCAAGGGGGATAGTCTCACCAGTTCCGAGCTGGAAAAGCTTCCTTTCCACTATCAAAACCCTCATCTGCAGCCAAAGCAAATCCAGCCCCATCCTCTTCCCATGTGAGTCTGGATTTATAGACACATTCCCACTCCATTAACAAGCTCTGGAGAGCGTCTGCTGCCAGCTTCATTACAGAGGGGTGGAAAACACCATTCCGAGGAATCCCCCAGCTGGGCATTAATATTTAGCATGTGATCAGCTGCTCAGTATTCCCCTGGCCTGAATAAATCTGTGTTGTGTACGCTGCATTCAAATCAAAGGGCCGTAAGCAGGATCACTCCCCTCACTTCATCTATCTGAGGGGCGCAGTGGAGACAACTGATTTATATCTCATTGTACGCCCTCCATCCCTGTATCTCCATCAGAAAAGCTGGTTAAGAGCAAATCATCTCTTTGAGGCAAATTCAGCCCAGCCCAGCAGGACATTACAGTATTCATGTTGCATGTAGAGTGAAGGCTGGTGCTGCTCAGCAGCTGAAACAAAGGCTGCTCTGGGTCTTTGGAGCAGCAGTTACATGGATCCTTGGAAATCTCAGTCTTCAGACCCCAAGAACAGCTATTTGGGGTCAGGTTAAACACCTTCCTAATGCAGTATTTCAGGGGGATTAGAAGGTGCAAGTAGAGACAGAATCATAGAATCCCAGACTGGTTTGGGTTGAAGGGACCTTAAAGCTCCTCCAGCTCCAACCCCTGCCACGGGCAGGGACCCCTTCCACTGGAGCAGCTTGCTCCAAGCCCCTGTGTCCAACCTGGCCTTGAGCACTGCCAGGGATGGGGCAGCCACAGCTTCTCTGGGCACCCTGTGCCAGCGCCTCAGCACCCTCACAAGGAAGAGCTTCTGCCTAAGAGCTCAGCTCAGTCTCCCCTCGGGCAGGTTCAAGCCATTCCCCTTGGCCTGGCCCTACAGGCCCTTGTCCCAAGCCCCTCTCCAGGTTCCCTGCAGCCCCTTTAGGCACTGGAGCTGCTCTCAGGTCTCCCCTTCAGGAGCCTTCTCTTGTCCAGGCTGCCCCAGCCCAGCTCTCTCAGCCTGGCTCCAGAGCAGAGCTGCTCCAGCCCTCGCAGCATCTCCATGGCCTCCTCCGGCCTCGCTCCAACAGCTCCACGTCCCTCTTGTGCTGCTGCCCCAGAGCTGGATCAGGGCTGCAGGGGGGGTCTCCCCAGAGCTTTCACTGTGTATTCCCCCAGCAGTTTGCAGCTCCTGGGTTTCCTGAGCTGGAAATGGTCTCTTTGTGTTAACATTCCCTATAGAATTCTCCTTTCATGAACTTTGTCCATTTGCTCTAACGAGCCCATGGGAAGTTTAGAACTTGTTAAGTTAAAGCTGAAACAGGGGAAGTTTAGATTGGATCTAAGGAGGAAATTCTTTCCTGTTAGGGTGGTGAGGCACTGGAATGGGTTGCCCAGGGAGGTTGTGAGTGCTCCATCCCTGGCAGTGTTCAAGGCCAGGCTGGATGAAGCCTTGGGTGGGATGGTTTAGTGTGAGGTGTCCCTGCCCATGGCAGGGGGTTGGAACTGGATGATCTTGAGGTCCTTTCCAACCCTAACTGTTCTATGATTCTATGATTCTAAGTTTTGACGTTCATCCTGTCTCGTGGCGATAGCTTCACAGGTTAATGACATGAAGAGGTTCAGCATAGAATCAACTAGGTTGGAAGAGACCTTTAAGATCATCAAATATGTTTGTAGCTTCAACCTGGTAATTACATGACCTCTAGTTTGTGCTTTATGAAAATGATCAAACATTCCTTATGGACTGTCTTTAAACCACTTCTGGCTGGTTTATTTACCACTTTTAGCCGCCACATTGCTCTTTATAAAGCTAAAATGCCTTTGTTTAGTGGTGTCTTTCCCAGCTCCCCCAGCCAGCCTGTGGTTTTGCATTGGAGTCATGCAAAGCCCATTTCAGTTCTCCTTTGTCAAGACACTGCAGACAGTGGGAGGGATTGTAACCCGGCGAGCTCGTGTTTGAATGCAAGAAGCAGACTACAAGAGCTGAGAGAATTGAGACTGCGCGAGCCCTGGCACAGACTATGGGAGATGTGCATTGAAATCCATGTTCTGCCATTGACTTGCTGGGCAACCCTGTGCAAAGCAGAACAACAATCCCTTGGGCACCTATATTCCATCAGGTTCAATGGGAAACAGATATCTTCTGCTTTGGAGGTATCATACTCTTACTGCATGGAAGTTGAGCAAACTCCACTAAAAGAGGGGCATTGAGATGTTAAAGTCATTATAGATGTGGGGTAGTGAGTGTCTATTGTAGCAAGATTGATGGGCCTGCTGCAGAGGGGTTAAGGCAACCCCAAGGGCTTACCATACAGTCCCCATGATCTACTGCTGCATGGTCTAAATATGAATCTATTCATGTACATTGGCAGGTATTTTTCTTCTTCCCTCTTGTGTTATAATGAAAATAAGAGTCAGTAAAAGGCTTTTTAATAACTTCCCTATATTCTGCATTAGGCCTTAAGTGTCATTGAGGGGTTGAGTTAGTCGCTATGGAGAGCTTTGATACCATTGCTAACACCTCCTGTAATAACTCCTGGAATGCCTTAATTAGAGGAAAAGGGGAGGAATGAGCATAGTGCCTCCCAAAAGCATAAATCGCCTCTAGTATTTGCAGTTTCTTCTTGAAACCAGGGCTCTGGAGTGCACTGACTGGAATGGAAGCAGGAGAAAACCTCTTCCCCTGAGGAAGTTGGCTTTGTTTCGCTTGTTTTATGTTTCTTTACAGGTTTTTGGTTCAATCCTGGCTTCTTGCTTAAAAGAGTCCAAGTAATCATAGAACCGTGGAATGGTTTGGGTTGGAAGGGAGCTTAAAGCTCATCCAGTTCCATCCCCTGCCATGGGCAAGGGCGTCTCACACTAGACTGTGTCACCCAAGACTCCGTCCAACCTGGCCTTGAAATAGTCTTCCTAAAAGGAAAGAAAGGGAGTGAAATAGGGAATATGTAGACTTTCCATGAGAAACTTCTCTTGGTTGATGTTTTTTACTTTGAGCTGAATACGATGCAGCCTGGTTTGCTTGGGCTCAAGCCATAGACTTTACAATATACCTAGATCATGTACTGCAGATTTCTGTTCTTCCAGGGCTAAGGGGATGGGCCCAAAGGGTACGGCATCCAATTTTCATAGCAGCTTTAATCTATGTGTGCAATGATGTACTAAAAATGGTCCTGCTGATAGAGAGAAATGGTCCCTAGGGGCAGGATAGATTGTCAAATGTAGTAACACTAAACGTCAGATTTAGAATCATAGAATCACAGAAAGGTTTGGGTTGAAGGGACCTCAAAGCTCCTCCAGCTCCAGCCCCTGCCACAGGCAGGGACCCCTTCCACTGGAGCAGCTTGCTCCAAGCCCCTGTGTCCAACCTGGCCTTGAGCACTGCCAGGGATGGGGCAGCCACAGCTTCTCTGGGCACCCTGTGCCAGCGCCTCAGCACCCTCACAGGGAAGAGCTTCTGCCTTATCTCCAACCTGAACTTCCCTGTTTCAGTTTAAACCCATTGCCTCTCATCCTTTCACTACAGACCCTGATGGATGCAGCTGGAAGCAACAGAGAAATTCTAAATCATCACCCTATCTGATAGTCACACTTTTACATTCAGTGAAGAGACAAAAGTGTCACCGGGAAGTGATCCAGATCTCCTTCTTGACTGTGGGGTTTTCATACTAGTACCTCTATAAAGTAGCTTAACTCAGGCGGGGAGACCCTTATCACCTCTCTGCTTCCTACCTGAGCCCTTGGACAAGCCACTGTGGCCTTTATCCGGCTATGAGTGACTGGAGAAATACTTCAGGGCTCCCAAAAGCTTTGTAGAGCTGGGTCTTCGCCTATCTTTTATGCTTCCAGTGCCACCTCTGACTGGCGTATTTCCCTGTCCCACAGAAGTATCAAAAGGAGAAAAGCATATTTTGACAGTGGAAGCCACTTGTAGTGCTAGGCAGACCCCACTTAATGGCTGAATCAATCACAGTTTAGCTCTTATACACCTCATTGTACTTTACCACAAAGAATTACCTTCATTTAGCTCCACATCCTGGTTTTTCCCCTCCTCTTCAGCCTTTGCATCCAGCTCCTGCGGCTCCTTTGAGCATCCCTGCGTGCAGGACAGGGCTGCCCAAGCAGCTTACGTGGATGGAATAACCTTCTGGAGCAGTGGTGGCTCCTCCATGCAGAGCAGCCCCTGCTTCCTGCTGCCGGTGGGGCTTGTTGCACACAGGCTTTCAGTCTCCTTTGGTGCCTTGGCAGCTCACTGCAAGCAGGCTCTGTCACCAAAGCAGTGGCACAAAGGCTTTTGGCCACAGCCCAGCTGTGCGTCTGAATCCCCTTTCTGCAGAGATTAATGGGAACCGAACACAGAGACCCCGCACAGGCTGTCAATGGCCAGTGTTTGCCAAGCCTAGGCTGGATGGGATCCCAACCAACCTTCTCATGCAGAGCAGTGGGTACCCTTGGTTGGCTCTGTGAGACAAGAATTAGCTTTCTCAGAGATGTTACACCTCTGCCTACCTGTCGCAGTGCGGTCCTTAGGGACAATCCCAACTCCAACCACCCCTTCTGTACTGTAGTGGAGTTTTGGGGTAAGTTGAAGCAGCTGAAGGCCCTGGGAGGGGTTCAGTCTGGAGAAGAGAAGGCTCAGGGGGGACCTGATGGCTCCCTACAAGTGCCTGCCAGGAGGATGGAGCCAGGAGGGGCTGGGCTCTGCTCCCAAGGAACAAGGGATGGGACAAGAGGAACCGGCCTCAAGCTGCGCCAGGGCAGTGGTGGAATCGCCGTCCCTGAAATGCTCTCCTTGCATTCAGATACAAGCTCACTCGGGTGCAATTGCACCACATCTGAGATGAAGCATTAGAGAACCGACACGTGAAGCCCAACAGCTGGACAGCCCCTGAGCTGTTGAGTCTATACACACAAACCTTGAGTCTATACACACAAACCAGGGCTCATTCCCATGAGGAGCTGTAGTGCGTGTATGAGCCCTAAAAGCAGGATTCAATCCTTATCATTATGTCCCAGGTTCAGCAGTAGCAGTCATTTTTCTCCTTAGTAGCTGGTGCAGCGCTGTGGTTTTGACTTTCAGCTTGGGAACAGCGTTAATAACACCGATGGTTTTAGCTGCTGCTCAGTCTGACCAAGGACTTTGTGAGCCTCATGCTCTGCCAAACAGGAGGGGAAGCCGGGAGGAAGCAGACAGAACACCTGACCCAAACTGACCAAAGAGGTATTCCATAGCACAGCACATCATGCCCACTGTATAAACTGAGGGAGTTACACAGAAGGGTGAGATCACTGCCGCGGTCGGGCTGGGTATCTGTCGGCGGGTGGTGAGCGGTTGTATTCTCTTCCCTTGCTATTTCCCTTATCATTATCATTGGTGGTGGCAGCAGTGGTTTGTGTTATACCTTAGTCACTGGACTGTTCTTATCTCAACCCATGGGAGCTACATTCTTTCGATTCTCGTCCCCATCCCTCTGGGAGCCGGGGGGTGGAAGAGGGGGAGCGAACGAGGGCTGTGTGGCTGAGTTGCCGGCTGGGCTTAAACCACGACACATTACAAACATCTTATTCCACATGAAGTGGGAATTCAACGCCAGGTCTGGGCCTGACTGACCCTGCTGTTCCTACCATTCTTTGCACTTAATAGGAAATAAATCTGGTCACAATAAATCTGACACAGTTCCCTCCTCCCATTCCTTCTTGCAGGGATGTTTAAAGCCAGAGAGACAGCCACTGACGCTGCTGTTATCTCTGCTCAGCAGTTCCCAGCTGGCTGATGTGACCCTTAATCTGAGCTAATCAGCACTGCCTCATCCTTTCAGATGGGACCTGCATCCCTCCTCCTGCCCCATGACACTATCATCTCCTGCCAGCTGCACAGCTAAATGCAAAGACAGCTTCAGCGTCTCCAGGGGCTGGAGAATAGTGATGTGCTGCCACATTCATGCTGGGGAGGTGTTTTTTCAGCTCTATGCATTAAAAACAATGATTACCATATGAGTAAATAGATTCGTTAGAGACAGCACAGGCATTGGGATTGAAGTGGTTGGGCAAGAAGGAAAAGGAATAGATGAAACGGCACAGGCCAGGGGGATGTCATGGGGCAAGGGATGTATCTCTGGAGGTCATAGAATAGAATCATAGAATCACAGAATGGTTTGGGTTGGAAAGGACCTCAAGATCATCCAGTTCCAACCCCCCTGCCATAGGCAGAGACACCTCACCCTAAACCATCCCACCCAAGTCTTCATCCAACCTGGCCTTGAACACTGCCAGGGATGGAGCACTCACAACCTCCCTGGGCAACCCATTCCAGTGTCTCAGCACCCTAACAGGAAAGAACTTCCTCCTTATATCCAGATCAAACCTGTAGGTGGCAAGATAAAAGTAGAGAAGGAAGGTTTGGGGTTAAGAGAGGTGAAAACACAGCATGAGTGAGAGGATGAAATAGTTTCTATGACCAAGTAGACGACAAGTCAATGGTGGTCTTAAAACTGGTCTCCATTTGGGTCTGTGGAAGCCACTGGTGGGCTTAGCCCAAGCCAGTCCATGGCAAAACAGTGAGGAACTGTCGTTATCCCTAGTGAGTGAGCCTGCAGTAAGCCTCCTGCCTGAATGCAGCTATCTCAGCCTTGCACTATGTAGAGAGAAGTGGGTGGTGAGAAATGTTCCCTAAGGTACCCACAGTGAAGCACTGATGGCTCTCACCTCCTGCCAAAGCACAGACTAGCGACTGCTCCATGGTGCCTCAGTAGACCCAAGCTAGAGGCAGATGGTTTTGCTCCACACAGCAGCAGGCTCAAGCTTTCTCTAAGAGAAATGCTAAAATTATCACAAAAATAGAAAAAAAAATTGTGATAAAATGAATTAAGGCAAGTGTTTCATTTCTCACAGTTCCCAAGAGTGTGATCACTTGAGTGGAAATAAAGCATCTCCTTCAAAAATGCCTCTAGCCTTGACACAAAGCACTTGCAGGGTACGAAAGAGGCTTCATCCTAAAGCCTTCCAGTATCTGAAGGGGGCCTATAGGGATGCTGGGGAGGGACTCTTCATCAGGGACTGCAGTGACAGGACAAAGGGTAACGGGTTAAAACTGAAACAGGGGAAGTTTAGATTGGATCTAAGGAGGAAATTCTTCCCTGTTAGGGTGCTGAGGCACTGGAATGGGTTGCCCAGGGAGGTTGTGAGTGCTCCATCCCTGGTGGTGTTCAAGGCCAGGTTGGATGAAGCCTTGGGTGGGATGGTTTAGTGTGAGGTGTCCCTGCCCATGGCAGGGGGGTTGGAACTGGATGATCTTGAGGTCCTTTCCAACCCAAACTGTTCTATGATTTTATGACTTGGTAGCAAATGTGGCTGTGCCTTCTTTCTGCTAAATATCACGATGTAATCCTGCTCCTGAACAATTCTTATGGCTCTACTCTGTTCCTCCCCATTTTCACATGCTCCAGTGAGTGGATCTGGAAGTATTGAAGGCCAGGTTGGATGGGGCTTGGAGCAAGCTGCTCTAGTGGAAGGTGTTGCTGCCCGTGGCAGGAGGTTGGAACTGGATGAGCCCTTCCAACCCAAACCATTCCATATTTCTATGATCTGCTCCTACGGTCCCTTCTCCTCTTCAACAACAGCAGTGACCCAGGGCAACCCTCTGCACCATCCTTTTGCTCACACATCCCAGTATCGCATCTCTTCCAAGTGTCACGCTGGAAACTACTTTAGCCGTTTCGTCACTGTAGCCACCAAACCCCCTCTGGACACTGCTTCCCAGGACCCTCCTTTAGCTCTGGGTGGCATTTATTTCTCACCCAGTTGCATGACATCTCATTCGCCATCACGAAAAAGGCATTTCTTTACGAGGCAGCAAAGTCTATGAAGCGTTTCAGCTTGCTTTCCACAGCAGCCCTGTCTGCCAGGTTGTTTATAACTCGTCTAGTTTGTCTGTCATGGATAAATGTTATCAGTCCCCGCGGATCTTGCTGTCTACACCATCCATGTGATTTGTGCACAGAAAGCTTTTTCTTCCCTCTGGCTCCTATTCAAAATGCAAACGTACCCAAAATAACACAACTGCTGAGAGAAGCAGCAGGAAAACCCAAAGGAATGGGGAGAGGAAGGGATGGTTTAAATACTGCTTGGAAGTGATGGACAGTCACTGCTTTGGAGTGCAAAAGGAGTCATTTATTTTGTTTTTAGAAGCTTAAATACACAAAGCTGGAATTCCTGCACATGCTTTGCAGATGATCACTACTTCCTTCTACATCTTTTGCTATACAGAGCACCCACAGCAGGAATGTGCATTGCTGTAGACACGGCGAGGAGGTGCTTTACATGTGGTCTGAGGAATGTTGTCTCACATGGAAGCAGATTGTAGGGGCAGACAGGTTCATGCTTTGTGTACTTCTGTCACAACAAGGAAAGCAAGAATCAGCCAAGACAAATCAGTTCTCATTTTCTCTGGAAACACTCTTTCTATCATGCCAAAACAGGGGTAAGAGTTTCCCCATCCTTCAGCTGAGTGGAATGATCAAAGGTTCTTCTCTTTTCTGGTGACACCCTACTTGCAGCACTGTGTGCAGTTCTGGGGTCCTCAACATCAGAAGGACATGGAGCTGTTGGAGCAAGTCCAGAGGAGGCCACGAGGATGAGCAGGGGCTGGAGCAGCTCCCGTATGGAGCCAGGCTGAGAACACTGGGGCTGTTGAGCCTGGAGAAGAGAAGCTGCGTGGAGACCTCAGAGCAGCTTCCAGTGTCTGAAGGGGGCTACAGGGATGCTGGAGAGGGGCTCTTCGTCAGGGACTGCAGTGATAGGACAAGGGGTGATGGGTTCAGACTGAAATAAGGGAAGTTCAGGCTGGAGATAAGACAGAAACTCTTCCCTGTGAGGGTGCTGAGGCGCTGGCACAAGGTGCCCAGAGAAGCTGTGGCTGCCCCATCCCTGGCAGTGCTCAAGGCCAGGTTGGACACAGGGGCTTGGAGCAAGCTGCTCCAGTGGAAGGGGTCCCTGCCCATGGCAGGGGTTGGAGCTGGAGGAGCTTTAAGCTCCCTCCTAACACCAAACATTCTACAATATGAACCATGGGTTAAGGTGGTGATAGGGGGTCCCAAGCCACACACTTTGACAGGGTGCCCATACCAAAGCAGTGAATTGCTTAAGGCATGGATGAACAGTAAGAGAGGCAAAAACGGGAAGGAAATATGGACTGTGGTCCTCAGGAGATCAGGCTTTAGGAGAATAGCAGCCTTTGGCCCTGAGGGCTAACAGAGCATGGGTTGATGTGCTTGTGCTTTCTTTCATGGCAATTTAACCAACAGAGGGAAAGAAGCCAGTTTCTCCCCATATCTCCATTCCCATTAAACACCCCACTGTGAACGCAATTTGATTGCAATAAAATTGCCTTTTACCAGCACAGATTTCCTTTTCTCCCCTCATGGGAATAACCTATATGAGCACTGATTCTCCTTTATATTGCTTAAAAAGCACATTATGCTGCTCATGACCTGAGAAAAGCGCTAACCCACATACAAGGGACACAAGGAGATTTTGAGGCTGAAAACATCCAAATAGTGCACCTTGATGATCAGAATGAGTCTGGCAGCCCTGAGACTTCCCAGATGTGACTATGAAGAGCATAAGGTACATTGTATGCAGTAAAACACTGTGCTTGTCTCTTGGGCAACGGAAGAGCGTATGCTTCCTAAAGAGAAGAGGAGATCTGTGTGTCCCATTACAACCAGTTTTGGTTCTTCAGCAGAGACTTCTGTTTGCCACGTTGTACCGGTAAGTCTCATATCATCACAAAGAAGAGGCGAACTTCTCAGAGTTGACAGAAGTACTAAAGAGGGCCTCATGAAAACCAGCTATATGAGGGAAACAGTCAAAACCTGATTGAAGACAACTAAATGGCCCTGAAAGGGGAGCATCTGGGCCACTGGACAAAGTCATTTCCCCTCCTTCAGGAAGAAGTCATCGTTGAGGTGAGGAAGGGAAGGTGCAGAGAAGCCAGCAGCCAACCAGCAGCCTGCTATAGGGAATACACCCCACGATGTACAAGTAATGGGAGTTTAAGAGACCCCACTCTACAATTAGCAGCGACTTGAACAACACGAACATTTACATGGAGCCATCTGAATTTATCACATCCAGTCTTGGAGTAAAGACACTGACACCAAAATCTATGGTTATTCTAACTAATCAGATGTACTCAGGATCGTTTCTAGACCTGAGACCAACAGCCTTGGAGCAGCACAGTGTGTGCAATTAAAAGCTCACCCTCCAAATGAGCTGCACGTTCTGGCTCCAAGGGATTCTGTATCAAATCTGTTAAGTGTTGAGTTTATTTTAATACTTGCTAGCATAGTGCAGAGGCAAAATGAGCCAGATGCAATTCTATGGGTCTTCATGCTTCATTCCTACATGTTAATATTCCCCCTACTTCTGCTTTCTGAAGAAGGAGCTCTTGGCTACATCATCCACTGCTCCTCTCAATGACAAAGACACAGTGAGACCGCAACCCAACCACAAAACCTATATGAAAAGAGACAGAAATCTAGGCTTGAAGGGAATAGACCCTCATACAGCACATGCAGAATGGAGCTAGAGCTTGGACTATTGAACCAGGCTTTTGGGGACTGAGTGTAGGGATTTTCTTGGAATATCCGTATTGAAGTCTCAATCTCAGCTTTTCACTGTGATGGGTCTAGTTCCTCACGAACATTAATGACCATTTAGATCGCCACCATGACTTGAACCAGGGTTCTACAGAGATAAATACCTGATAGCTTTAGCTAAAGGATTGGATCCTGTAACTGTAATTTGATACTGCAACAGTCTTGGGCATCAGAAAGCAGCAGTTGTATGTCCTTGTAGGACTGTGAGCCTCTGCTGCCAACATAAAGGAAAACTGCCATCTATAGCCACAAAACCCTAAGTAAAGGTCGAATTCAACAGTCCCAAGGGCTGCAAGGATGCTTGAATCCTGTTGTGGCAAGGTCTCAAATGCAGCTTCACACAGCCCCGCACCTTTTCATCCTCTCACCTAGATCAGCATCAAAGTCATTGGCATCATCAGGCCATCATCAGGGGCAGGCTGGAGCATCTCCAGTGGTTTTGACTGCCCTTCCCCGTACAAAGATGAGGGGTCTGTCCACACGCTTCACGGGCACTGTCTCAAGGGGAAGCTCTGGGTGGGAAGTGGATGCAGTTGAAGCCCTGTGGTCATCTGTTGGTGTGCTGCAGGATGGTCACACAGCCGTGGTAACTGGTACAGCGCTGCAGTGGCGGCTGCTGCTCCACGCTGCCCGTCACCGGGTCGAAAGTGAATGCCTTGTCCGTGCCTTCCCCATTCTCATCCCGGCCACCCAGGATGTAGATCTTCCCTCCACACACTGTCAGGCCACAGCTCTCCTGGAAAGCAGAAGGAAAGCCCTAGAGATAAGGAGTAAGCCTCAAGCTTTAGGTGATGGGATTAAGTCATTGCAATGGGCTCAAATCTCACCTGCCCAGAAGAGGGAAATGGGAAAGGGGAAGGGGAAAGGGGAAAGGAAAGGGGAAGAGGAAGGGGAAGGGGAAAGGGAAAGGAGAAGGGGAAGGGGAAGGAGTAAGGAGAAGGGGAAAGGGAAGGGGAAGGGAAAAGGGAAAGGGAAAGGGGAAGAGGAAGAGGAAGGGGAAAGGGAAGGGGAAGGGGGTAGGATAAGTGATGTTTGGCTCTTGGGGTGGTGCAATCCTACTGTTTCAATTAGAGTTCAGGTATTTGACATGCCTCAAGACAGTGATGGCAGCCCCCCAGGAACAGCACAGACTCATAAGCACAGCAAGAGCCCAGAGAAGCATCCATCACTTCCATATCAAAGCCACTTAAAAGGGTGCACCCCATCATTGCTCTTCACTGTGCCGCAGTTCACATTGCAGCATGGTCTTGGAGATCCATGTTTAGTGTCAACCATGATGACACTAAAACAAGATACACAGCCACCATGAGTGTGTGTTCAGTCCATGGACCAGACTAGAGCCAGTATAACCCTCACCCTGAAACACATAGCGTGGTCCTCAACACCAATAGTTTCACCCTACAGATACACTCATCTAGAATTAATAGCCAGTGTAGACTCAGCCTCAGCAAGAAAACTTGGGTTTGCTGTGGGAGAGACCTCCTCCAAGCAGTGTGGACACTGATGGTGAATACATCATGAATACATATTCAAATATGCTTGAATTTGCAGGTTGAAGGAGGTGATCCTGCCCCTCTGCTCTGCTCTTGTGAGACCTCACCTGGAGCATTGTGTGCAGTTCTGGTGTCCTCAACATAAAAAGGACATGGAACTGCTGGAACAAGTCCAGAGGAGGCCACGAGGATGATCAGGGGACTGGAGCAGCTCCCGTATGAAGACAGGCTGAGGAAGTTGGGGCTGTTGAGCCTGGAGAAGAGAAGCTGTGTGGGGACCTCAGAGCAGCTTCCAGTACCTGAAGGGGGCCTATAGGGATGCTGGGGAGGGACTCTTCATCAGGGACTGTAGTGACAGGACAAGGGGTAACGGGTTCAAACTGAAACAGGGGAAGTTTAGATTGGATATAAGGAAGAAGTTCTTTATTGTGAGGGTGCTGAGGCACTGGAATGGGTTGCCCAGGGAAGCTGTGAATGCTCCATCCCTGGCAGTGTTCAAGGCCAGGTTGGACAGAGCCTTGGGTGGGATGGTTTAGTGTGAGGTGTCCCTGCCCATGGCAGGGAGGTTGGAACTGGATGATCTTAAGGTCCTTTCCAACCCAAACCATTCTAAGATTCTATGATTCTATGAACTGCTCTGCACATTCACATGCTGAGTCAAAGCCACTATCTACTTTCCTTGCCTTCAATCTCAGCAAAGCCCAAATGGCTGCTATTGTGTATAGAGAAGGAAGGCTTAGAGCTTCTTTCCTGATCTTCTTCCTTACCAGAGGCCCAGGGAGGGCGGCCACTTCTCTCCAGCTGTCTTTCCTTGGGTCATAGCTGAAGATTTTACTGAGGAGTCCACCCACAACATAAATGATGTTGTCCAAGCAGACGGCGCTGATGCACCTCTGGTAGAAAGGGGTGGGAGACAAGAGCGTCCACTTGTTGTCCTCTGGGTCATAACACTGGACCTGAGGGGAGAAACACAGCTACGGGAACATGGATTTATCACATCTCCCTGCTCGGATGAAGCTGCTATTCACTAGAACAACAGGGCATAGGGAAAAAAACATGGATGGGAGCTTCAGCACCCAGAGAGCAAAGGGATGAGGGGTTCTAGCATTGCTTCTTGCATCCCAGACAAATGTAAGCCCCTAGGGTGGCTGTTCTCAACCCACACTGCATATGGTTAAGCGTTTGGAGATGGAGATGAGAGGCACTGATTTCTCTTCCTGCAGCTCAGGAGACCAGAAGCATCATGTTTGGCTTGCAGAGGTCTCCTCCAGGAAGTTACTGTTGTTGCTGCTTCTCTGCATGGATGTCCACACTGTTGGAGGTTTGTTCTATGGTGGCTCAGGGCTGACCAGGCTCTACAGAAACCATGCTTAATATATTCTGGCTCCTGATACCTTCCCTCTCTGATCTGTAAGTCTCATTGGCTTCCATTTAAATGCATGACTTCCCGTCTTATTATAAGGGAAACCATTAGTCTTCTAAAAAAGGTGCCCTGGTGGGTTAAGGACAACCCCATTCCCTTCACATTCCCTGGCAAACCTTTTTTGTCCCCATCCATCCTTGATGCCCCAGCGATACCTTGTCAGTGTTAGCGGTGTCATCCACAGCACCTCCCAGCACATAGAGCTTGTTGAGGCAGGAGACCACAGCCGCTGAGCTCACTGCCTGAGGCAGTGGGGCCAAGGTTGACCAAGTGTTGGAGAAGGTGTCGTAGCACTCGAGGCTGGAGAGGCGATAAAAGCCATCAAAGCCTCCCACAGCGTAGATCTGCCACAAAGGGAGCAAAACAAGTGGATTAGAGACTCCTGGACTCACTTACGGGGCTACGCCATGGTGTATGGGAGGAGAGACCAGGACTTGGCCAGAAAGATGGACGTCAAGCCATGGTAAAACCTTGGGGTTGGACTAAATGACCTTTAAAGGTTCTTTCCACCCCAAACCATTCTATGATTCTATGAATTACCCCAAAGTGTATAGCTTTCACCCAAAGACTTAACACAGCTATCTGTAGAAGTCTTGCACCATGATAAATATTAATACTACAGCTTCCTTTGTGGCTACATCAGGTGGCAACACACATGGGTGACATCTCCATTATGTCCTAGTTGTTCTCCCATCAAATCCAACTCTAAATGACCCAGAAGGCAAACACACACTGACAGCTTCTCATTGTACTGGGCAGCAGGAGAAGTTGGGGTGTTCCATGTGGCTTCTTCCCAGACTCAGGCCATCGCTTACCTTGCCCTGAAGAGCTGCCATTTTGTGCCTCCATCGGCCTTTCTGTAGACAGGCAACCTTGATCCAGACGTTCAGCTGGGAGCTCAGCACCCAGACATCGTTGCTGCTGATGTGGCCTCCTGGAAACAGAGGGATGGAGGGTTGGTGTGATCCCAGGGACAGCCCCATCACCTCACTACACCACAATATCGCAGAGGTCCCCCATGTGATGGAACAGCTCAGGCCAGAATGTGGATATTGGGTTATGGCCGTGTAAACTCAGCTTCCAACGGGAGATACTTTATAGACTTCAAGGCATTTGTTATACTGCTCCATCCTTTATAGAGAGCTCATCTGATAGGCATTATATTTAAGTGAGGCAGATGACTGATGTTTTAGGAAGCTCTGTCTTGATGGCACACACCAAAACCAGCTCATTCCATGGCTAAACACTTTTGATAGAGCCCCAACAGGAGGGAATGCTTTTGTTCATGCTGCCATCCTCCAACTCCAAAGTGATATTGTTCCTTTGGATATAATCCAAACCACCTAAGGATAAACTTCAACGAGAAGTGGCTTTGCTCCAAAGCTGGATGCATGTGAATGAGTCCTAGTGAACAGACCTAAGGAGCAGCATCCAAGCAAAGGTGCAACCAGGAAAAGACCGTTTGGTCCCGGGTGACTCACCTGATATGTAAACATCATTCTTCAGTGTGCAGGCAGCAAACTCTGACTTGGTGTAGCCAGGCACGCTGGAGAGGGCTGTCCACTGCCTGCTTTTTGGGTGGTAGAGGTCAGTGAAGGGCAGCTTCAGAAGCCCTTTCTTATCACAGCCCCCAATGACAACGATGACTTCTGACAGCTCCATGAACCTAGGCCACAAAAGGTACGGATAAGTTTCCGGACCAGATCTTTCCATCATCCCTCCCATGCTATCCAGGACACTGGTTAACACAGATAGAGCAAGAGCCTCTCCTGTATCAACTACTGATTTTCTGGGCAAATCATTTTACCACTGCATCTTCCCTTTTATCCGCACAATGAAATTAAAGGCTTAGGTAGGAAGAGGTCCAAACTGCATAGGGGAAGAAAATGGGAATGACCTTTAAAAGCCCCTCATGAGATTGCCTCCTGCCACTCACCCTCCCCTTTCCAGCAGAATCCAACCTAGTAATCCTCAAGGCACAGCCACAGGCATGGAAAGCCATTCCTGGCATCCTGCCTGAGCAAGCTGTCTGCCCAGAAAGAGAAGTGCTTCCAAGAAATCTTAATCTCTCCCCAGCTCTAACAGCAATGAGCAGAGAAGGCAGACAGGAGGGGAAGCGAAATCCTGCCAAGTAGTAGGTGGCAAGAGAGGAATGGTTCTGCAGGAGAGGAGGGAGAAGAAGGAGGAGGATGAAAGAGGATTTGAAAGACTTGGAGCAATCCCCAGCTCTGCCCTGGTTTGTGCAGGTTGAGGCTTGAGACTAAAGCTGCGGAAGGAGGGAGGTAAAATGTGGATGCTGAGGGGTAGGATTTATCCACAGGGGATTTTAGCTGTTTGCATCCTTAAGGATGCAGTGACTCTGTTGTTGAGCAATCCTTTATATTATAGAATCCCAGACTGGTTTGGGTTGAAAGGGACCTTAAAGCTCATCCAGTCCCAACCCCCTGCCACGGGCAGGGACACCTTCCACTAGAGCAGCTTGCTCCAAGCCCCATCCAATCTGGCCTTGAGCTTGTTCTCGTATTAGGCACAGGGAACATGTGTCAAACCACCCCTTCCACCTGCCAGAAACGTGCTCTAAATGCCAGGTTGGGACTTCTGAGGCGCACTGGGGCAACCTCCATCCTTCTGCCCAGGATGCTCCACTGAGCGGCATAAAACCCTGCACTCCTTGGGCTGAAGAGCAGGAGAGCACAGGAAACTGGCCCTGTAGCCCCATGGTCATGGGTGTCCTCTGGAAAAGCGTAGGAAGCCTCACAAACCAACTTGGTTTGATATGACAACCCACCCCAGGGCAGAGGTGTCCGTCGTCACTCTTCCCAAGCACATCATAAGAAACCTGCAGCACCATGAAGAAACAACAGAGACCTAAACCGTAGCTGGTCAAGTCCAAACTAAACAGTCACTAAAAGGCACAGATTTCTACACACACTCAATGCTAGAAATCACTTTTTCTCTGCCTCCTCCACCTTACACTGGCAGCTGCCTGGACCAGCATCTCTCTATCTTCTTGCTGCTCATCAATAAATCAATGCAAAGAACAAGAGTTTGGGAACATCTCAGACAGTAACTGAATTTGATCCCCGGACATTAATTCCTGACCCTGCAGCAATGCCTTTGAGCAAGGCATCATGCTGATAGCCAGGAGGACTGGTGTGGTGTGAGCCTTCCTGCAGCATGGGGAAGGTGGGAGAGAAACCGAAAGAGGTGGAATAAGAGGAGAGCTGGGAATGGACAACAGGTCTCAACCCCAGTGCTTGACCCACTGGTGACAGCAGATCAAGAGCTAAAAACACCCCTTCCTACCCATAGTCTGGACAGATACCTGGAGAACATCATTGCACACCCAGAGCACTGCAACTGGAACACTTCTTGCCCTCCAAAAAGTGTCACATGCGTTACTATAATTCATAGGAATCCTTAAAGCCAGGCAAACATCTCCAATGCCTTCATTTTGGAAGCAGGGAGATCGAAGTGGTGAGGCGCTGGAATGGGTTGCCCAGGGAGGTTGTGAGTGCTCCATCCCTGGCAGTGTTCAAGGCCAGGTTGGATGAAGCCTTGGGTGGGATGGTTTAGTGTGAGGTGTCCCTGCCCACGGCAGGGGGGTTAGAACTGGATGATCTTAAGGTCTTTTCCAACCCAAACCATTCTATGATTCTATTCTATAATTCTAAACAAGAAGCAGCCAGAGGGAAAAGAAGATAGCACAACCCAAGAACGCCCCTCAGACATTAAGATCCATCAGCTGAGGCCATACTGGTTTAGGGAAGATGATGAGTTTTACCTTCTGGGTCTTGATCGCACCGAGCTGCCCTCGTTCCCCAGGATGTAGTACTTTCGGGCCTCATGCAGTAGAGGAATGCACTCCTTAGAGTCCTGGATGAGCCCATCCATCTCCACCTTCTCCAGGAAGTAGGTGGGGTTGAGGAGGGGCAGACGTACATGCTCAAGGAGGTCCTTCAAGGCTCCCTTCCTGGCAGCTACATCGTGCCGTACCCAGCGCATGACTGCCTCAAAGACCACTTCCTCCTTGGGGACCACCAGCTCCTCATCGGACAGATACTCAACCAGCTCCTTCACATCCATCTCCAGGAACTCCTCGTGGCACGACACCTCCACAAAACACTCCAGCATGAACCTCTTGCTCTTCTCTGACAGAGAAGCAATGGAGAATGAATCGGCAAACTTCATGATGCCCAAGCAATTGCATGGGTGAAGCTGGCCTTCGAGGAAGGTGACACAGGCATCTCTGAGCTTGGAGATCTGCAGCAAGTCAGAGAGTTCCAAGATGCTTTCGACATTGTCCTCCTGAATGACGATGCTCCCCCCATACATATAATCAAGAAGGAGAGACATAGTGGAAGCAGATATCTTCTGGATATTAATGATATCCTGGTGGCCTTCCTTGAGGTTGCCACCAAACATGGCCCTGAAGTAGGTGCTGTTGGCTGACAAAGTGGCTCGGTGGCAGGGGAACTCTTGTCCATCAATTAACAGCACCACGTCGGTGAAGATGCCGCTCTGCCTGTAGGAGTTGAGTGTCTGGAGGATCTGCTCGGCGTGGCAGGACCCACTGCAGAGCTTCATGTGCAGCTTTTCTTTGCTCGGGTCCCGCGTCACTTTCTCCAGGCTGCTTGTCCTGAAACTTGATTCTTCTTTCATCATTCGATGCATCCTGATGGGGAAGCAGGGAAGGAGACACAAGAACAGGGCGCTATTAAAACACCTGACTGAGGTGTCAGGTCAACCCGGTCCAGTAAAACGTTGGATGGCATTTGAACAACCTGCTCTAGAGAAGGTGTCCCTGCCTGTGGCAGGGGGTTGGAACGGGGTGAGCTTTAAGATCCCTTCAACCCAAACCATTCCATGATTCTATGATGCTCAACACCAGAATCCCAGACTGGTTTGTGTTGGAAGGGACCTTAAAGCTCATCCAGTCCCAACCCCTGCCACGGGCAGGGACCCCTTCCACTGGAGCAGCTTGCTCCAAGCCCCTGTGTCCAACCTGGCTTTGAACACTGCCAGGGATGGGGTGTTTACCACTTCTCTGAGCAACCCATTCCAGCACCTCAGCACCCTCACAGGGAAGAGCTTCTGCCTTATCTCCAATCTAAATTTCCCCTGTTTTATGTTGAACCCATCACCCCTTGTCCTATCACTGCAGTCCCTGATGAAGAGTCCCTCCCCAGCATCCTTGTAACCCCCTTGAGACACTGGAAGCTGCTCTGAGGTCTCCACACAACTTCTCCAGGCTGAACATCCCCAGTGTTCTCAGCCTGGCTCCATACTGGAGGTGCTCTAGCATTCATTTACATTGAAGGAGCACAGCAATGCCACAGCTCATTTTCTAAAAGCATGACAGAGTCAGCACCACTCATTAAGTGGGGTGCAGTGAGGACCATCAGGGCACACCTGATCACAGCTTCTACCATGGCCATGTAGGTTTTGGATTGCTTTTCTGAGGCTCTGTAACAGCAAAGATACATCTGGGGGGTGTTCAGGCTCTGCTCTTAAGGACCCCTTAAGTCAGGTTCTGGAGCATCTCACCACGAGCCTCTGGCAGGAGCATGAGTCCTCACTGGGGTGGCAAGGTGCCGGACATCAATGGCTTCATGCTGTTTATAGACTCCCCTGCAGGAAGGCAGGCAGCACAGCCCTTGAGGAGGATTACATTGAAGTTCTCATGAGCCAAACCCCCTCTCTCAGCTCTACTCCTTCATCTCTTTCCCTACACCTGCATTTCCCATTGAGTCCTTGCATCTGACCACAGACCCCAAAGATGCTCAGATTGGCTTCAGAGGACACCTCCTGTCTGTGTGTGGGACAACCAAACCTAGTGCTGAGGATCTTCACCCCACCATATCCCTTGTGCCTCCAGAATCCCCCAGCAGTGGGAAAACATCTCTGCCCATGCCATGGGGATGCTGCAGGGACCTAAAGAGCAGTGAAGCAGCGTGACAAGCCCTAATGAAACATCTAAGGAATCCCATGGGAGTGGGTGGAGGCTCTAAACATCCCAAACTCTGCAGATGGATGCTCAGGCCTGCGTAAAGAAGGGACCGGCTGATGGTTGGTTCAAAGTGCTTTAGAGAAGTCACAACAAAGGTAGGTCTCTAAAAGATGCCTTTGCAAAGAACAGGATGGACTCCACATTTCCTAACACATGCAGCTCCAACCAGGAAAGAAACAAACGTTATCCCCACTTCTCTCCCTGACGAACACACACATTCCAATCCATCCGGTCACACATAGCTCCATGCTGGGAAGAAGGAGCTTATGTTTGCAAAGAGACATTCCCCCCTTTCCTCCCCAGTTAATCCAAAAGCCTTTTCCCAGCTCACATCCCTCCAACCTACCCGTGAGAGAGATGATGCCAACGCCAAAGAAAGAGTGGGTTTACCCCTTTACCATCACCCATACTCCTCTTTAGGACACTCTCCATCCGAGTAACACACAGAAGCAAATCCTGCATTACTTACATACATATAAATATATATATATACGCATATATATATATACACACACCTTGCAAGCCTCCCCAGTGCAAGAAGTCCAACATTACCTTGCTCACAAGTTGTGTGCTCCAGGTCGGACCTAGCAAAGACTCAACTTCACTCTCGGAGCGCTCCGATCCGCATTAGGACTCTGAACAGAGCCAGGTCCCCTCTGCAAAGCACACTGAGCCCTTCTGCAGGGGAAGCACAAAAGCATCCCCTTTATCCTCACTGCTGAGAGCTGGAAGGAGGGGGGAAATCTGCTTTTGTTTCTCCTGAATGACATGCCAGAGAGCTACAGGGCATTAGCCATGCATCTGTCAGTAACAGCCAGGCAGGGAGGAGCCGGGATGCAAGGAAAACCCATCCCAGCGCAGGGAAAATACATCACACCAGGGCAGCTTAAGAGGGGCTGAGCCATCTGGAGAGCACATTGAGGTCCAGGTGGAGCGATTCATTGGATAGAGGCTCCGTCTCACTTGGAAACCACACTAAAGATGATAAAATACGGCTCTATGAGCAAAAAGGCTCTTGGAGCAGGAACGGAGCTGCTCAGGGAGGAGCTGCAGTGCCCCTCATTAATGTGGTATAATTAGGTCCTTGAGGATGATGAGAGCAGAAGGGGAGGTTGGGCCCATGTGGTTTTCTGCACCCTCCCCTCTAACTCCATCCCGTTTTGAAGTGCCCATAGCAGGGCTCAAAGCAACCCTGGGGAAGCTCCATGCCCTAACCCTAACATCCATCTAACGTGATGCAGCCAGCCCTCCCTCCGCTGCCCAGCATCACTTGGAACAACTTGTACTGTTTCTCACTAGATAGAAGAGAAATACTAACAATAACCAGCCCCTGCACGTTGTCACCCCGCTGAAATCACCTTTCTGCAGGGCACCACCATCACATTTGCTTGCTGGCTCCTTTCTGCTCTTCTCCCATAGCTGGGATGCAGGGCACAAGCTGGCATCCTGCTTGCTCCCACCATTTGCATATGAATCACTGGCAACCTGGAAAGGACTGTGGTTTCCCAGCTTGTGCAGAGGGCTGGGGGGATTGGGGCATTTGTTCTTAGCACCTTCCACCCTGATAGAGCTGGCACCGTGACCATGTCTGTGCTTGGATGTGGATAGAGACGACCTGGACCCTGTGGGGCAGCACAGCACTGATCCTGCCCTGTGGAGCACGACAAAAAGGGGTCCAGAGGGTTGGAATCTCTTCAGCAAGGTTGCAAAGCTGTCGTCTCCTTGCAGCCATAAAGCATGGGCTGCCAACCCCAGCTTCGAGCAGTGTGTGCACCCCAAGGGTGAGGGGAACCAGCTACTAAGAGCTGCAAACACACAGTTACCACAATGAGAAGGTTTTGCAGTGTGGAGATGTCCCCATGACCATGCCAAGCTGCTTATGGAGGAGATTTCGACAGCCAGATTGCACTGCCCTTGGCCCTGCATATCCCCATGTGTGCCCAAAGTGGTTGTCACTGCGCAAAGGCTGTGCTACAACCCGTATTTGTGGCCTTCTAAAGTGGAACAAAAAGCATTAAATACCCCATAGCTGCAGGACATAGGAGGGATAAAAGGATGCTAGGGATGAAAAGGATGCTGGCCAACAGCAGGGGAAGGACACCTTATACAGGGGCAGGGCTTGACCTCTCCTTTCCTCCCAGTGCTCTGGGTCTTGTCTCAAGGTAGACACAGACACCAGAAGCAGTGATCTTACAGTGAATTAGGACTCTAAAATCCTTTATTTGCATTGAAAAGTCAGCCGCTGGCACATAGAAGCCAAAAGGCACAAAGCCAGGAGAACTAAAGAGATGCAAAACGGGAATCGCAAGTACGTAAGACCAGGAACTCCAGGCATCTGCTGGGGAAAGCTCTGTGTGAATGTAGGACCGAAGCTGCCCAAAGGAGCAGAGCGTGCATGTATGAGAAAGCAATAGGAAGGAGAGGATCACAGAATCAAACCGGTTGGAAAAGACCTTTAAGATCATCAGCTCCAACCGTTCCCCAGCACTGCCAAGGCCACCACCAACCCATGGCACTGAACTATCACTATATTCAGTTTTAAGCATTAAAACCCAACAGGGTGCACTAATACAGTTGCCCTGTGGTGCCATTTTGTTATTCCAATCTTCCTGAATTATTTCTAGACTGGTTTGGGTTGGAAGGGACCTTAAAGCCCATCCAGTTCCAAACCCTGCCATGAGCAGGGACACCTTCCACTGGAGCAGCTTGCTCCAAGCCCCTGTGTCCAACCTGGCCTTGAGCACTGCCAGGGATGGGGCAGCCACAGCTTCTCTGGGCACCCTGTGCCAGCGCCTCAGCACCCTAACAAGAAAGAACTTCCTCCTTATCTCCAGCCTGAACTTCCCCTGTTTGAGTCTGAACCCATCACCCCTTGTCCCATCACTGCAGTCCCTGATGAAGAGTCCCTCCCCAGCATCCTTGCAGCCCCCTTCAGACACTGGAAGCTGCTCCGAGGTCTCCACGCAGCTTCTCTTCTCCAGGTTCAACAGCCCCAATGTTCTCAGCATGTCTTCCTATGGATAGGATATTCATAATATATATATATATATGCATTATAAGACCCTTCTGATGGCAGATAACTGTGTATGCCTAGGGTATGCTCACATCACCATCACCTTGCAGACCTCAGCACTGCAACTGCCAAATGTAAAAGGCTGAAAAGGTCCCCAGACACCACGAGAACCACCCCAGCTGTACCGCTAAGCTCTTACAAACAAGGGCAGGTTCAGAAAGGAAGAAAAAGAGTTAAAGAGCACAACGTTGGCTGTCCCAAGCCATGTGGGCTTCAAGCCAGCAACCAATCCTCAGCTCCTTTATTTGAGTAGCAGACACAGCTTACACGCCTCTCATTTCCATCCTTTCAGCTTCTCAGCATCTTTCCCTAGGGTACAGCAACCACAGCCCCCAGTTAGGGATTATTCAATAGTGTCGATATCAGGAGCTCTACCCCTTCCCCTAGGGCACTTTTATATGTAACACTCCAACGATAGCCCCAAAGCTAGCCAGACTCCTGACACACTACTGAGTACCCATCACCAACCAGGGAGATGGCTGAAAGGGATTAAGGCAAATCCGAGCCTATCAGTCAAATGCAGCCGTTGAGGGGCTGAAGGAAACAGATGCTTAACAAAGAACAACCCCACACTGACCCAGACATGATCCCCTACTCACCCAAAGCAGCTGGGAGCAGATACTGGGGAAAGAACAGGCCAAAGAGAGCAAAAATTCCCTTAATATCCATATTTAGCAAAGAACTGCTCCGGGAATTCCCAAGCAGGGCCATGCATCCGGACTCCTGTGTTTAGTAAGTGCTAATGGATATACGAGCCATTTATCGCGCCATGAACTTGCTTATGGCTTGTGGCTCTCACTGCACCCTGGGGCCATGACTTACGTAATGTGCGGTAGAAATAAATCGCTTCCCATCCCATTTTTAAGCCATTTTTTGGTTTAAAACCGCTGCCCGATGCGCTTTGTGGGTGCGGCATTGTCCCCATGCGGCCACAGACACAGAAAAGTTGTTCTACATTTACTGTTCACAGCTCAGGTCTGCAGTTGTCTCCTCTCTACGTGACTGCTTTACAGTTATTGTCTTAGAGAACCAGAGAACCCCAGACTGGTTTGGGTTGGAAGGGACCTTAAAGCTCATCCAGCTCCAACCCCTGCCACAGGCAGGGACCCCTTCCACTGGAGCAGCTTGCTCCAAGCCCTGTGTCCAACCTGGCCTTGAGCACTGCCAGGGATGGGGCAGCCACAGCTTCTCTGGGCACCCTGTGCCAGCGCCTCAGCACCCTCACAGGGAAGAGCTTCTGCCTAAGAGCTCAGCTCAGTCTCCCCTCGGGCAGGTTCAAGCCATTCCCCTTGGCCTGGCCCTACAGGCCCTTGTCCCAAGCCCCTCTCCAGGTTCCCTGCAGCCCCTTTAGGCACTGGAGCTGCTCTCAGGTCTCCCCAGAGCACAGCAGAGGGGCAGGATCCCCTCCCTGAGCTGCTGCTCACGCTCTGGGGGTGCAGCCCAGCACACGGGGGGGTTCTGGGCTCAAGCGCTCACTGAAGCCGGGTCTTGTGGAGCTGCTCCTCACCCAACAGCCCAAGTCCTTCTCCTCAGGATGCTCTCAATTCCTTCATCCCACAGCCTGTACAGATACCAGGATTTGCCACGTGCAGGACCCTGCACTTGGCCTTGTTCAGCCTCATGCTGTTCATGTAGACCCATTTCTCAAGCTTGTCCAGGTCCCTCTGGATGGGATCCCGTTCCTCAGGCACGTTAACTGCACCGCTCAGCTCTGTGCCATCAGGAAGAGATGCGATATAACTGTACCACTCACGGCCCATCTCCACCCCTCCCGCTGGCCAGACCTTTATGAAGGTCTCATGAAGCAGAACCAACAGCGTGAAGATCAAGGCATCACCACGTTACAAGCGATCCCAGGACACAAAACGGCACCACAGGCTGGCAGGGGAATACTGACAGTTTATTTCACAGAGCATCGCAGAGTTTAGTTTGGTCTAGCTCTATTTTCATCCCGAAAGTATCATCCTTTTTGGTTAAAAAAAAGAAAAGGTAGCAAATACTGAGGATGATCATGGCAACGGTCAGTGCATCACGCGTGAAGTTTAGGTCTTGTCCTTAGGAAAAGGAAAGAAACCGGTGAATTTAAGTCGTTGTTGGATTGCTTTTAACACTTCCAAGCTTTGAAGCACTTCTCAATAACGTCATCTCCAAGGGTAAAAACAGAACATGCGGGTGATTATCAACAGATGCTGAGATTGAACATCTCTCACTTGGCAATGACAACCCACCGGGAATGTTTCAGACAGCACCACATGAAAGGGAGAAGCAGCTTTGTTCTCAAACACCTTCAAAACCACCAAAACCTTGCAGTTCTGCAGAAGAAAACCACACTGGTTTTCAGAGTACCATAGAGAAGGAAGGTATCTGGGGAAAGCAAGAGCATGGACCAGGGTCTTACTCCACTTACATTCGTGTAAACCCAGGGGAGAAGCAAGAGAATCAAAGTCTTGATTTGCACTGCTTACTAAAGCATCGCAATCCGTATTTATCCGTTATCTATAGGGGTATTTTTCTTTTACGTAGAGAAATTGGCCGCTTCTGCCCCCAATCCTCACACACTAAACCCAAGACTTCAGGGTTTCAAAATGCTACTTGAGTACAGCTTAAGATAGAGCAGTTCGGTGCTGCCAAAACCACTCAAAGCCGCTTTCGTTGTGGCTTATTCTTGCCCCTTCCAAGCCTGTTCTGGGTATCAAACGTGATGCACATCAGCATCCCCAAGACCACTTTCTCCTCGGCAAGGTGACTTCTCCCAGCTTGGCCAGCACCCGAAGGCTCAGCTCCCATTCCACCCATGGTGAATGGCATTGATGGTCCCATTGCTTTCAAGGCAGAGCACGCCAAGCTTCAAAGGAAGCTTGACCTCAACGGGATTTCTCACTTTGCTTCGACCAGGATCCAGCGAGGAAGGAAGCAACCCAAGACCAAAAGGCCACGGGGACTGAGCCAAGAGCCATTCACAGCTCCAGCAGCCTTCCAGCTGGCTTCAGCTGCCTTGGAAACTGGCTCTGTGTGAACGGCAAAGTGACCCAAAACCGGGCTTTTCTCCATGAGGACCTGAAGGTCTCCAAGAGCTGAAGCTGCCCTTGGGCTGTTTCAGGGAGGGGATAAAATTCAGCTGTCACTTACTTGGTTTCTAAGCTTTTCTTTTAACCTCTAGCTTAGGAGTTTGGTTTAAAGCCTTTTGCATTGGAAACACGCTGATGAGAGCTCTCACCTTCCTGAGCCTGTCAGCATCTGCTGCAAGACCATCGCTCCTTTGGAGGACAAGAACATGCAGCTCTAAAGATTCTGCTTGTAAAGCAAGGAGGAAAGGTCTCCTTGCAGGAATAAGTTACATTCTGGGGCTGCTTCACCTTCCAAACTATATACAGATCCTTCACCCATGGGCATCTCCTTGGCCTGGAGAAGGGGAAGCTCGCACTGCGCCATCACCTCCTATTCCTATGGGGGTGCAAGGACAGGGAAGCAAGGAGCAACTGCAGATGCCACTTGGAGTGGCAGGCACTTTAGCCAGATCCGAGTCGTGATGATGCCCATGGCATTGCTGATTGCAAGCCATCATTGAGCATCCACGCTTTGGGGAAAAGAGATGGGATAAAGGAGAAGGTGCCCGAGTGACTGAGCCAGTGCAACCCCTTCCCTGGCTCTGAGTGCTACCTCCTCCCCTAGGAAAGCTTCTCTCCTCCAAACAGCCTCTTGTTGCATTAGAGCTAAAACTTCATTGCCCAGGAAAGGGGGAAAGGGAAGGAAATCAAGAGAAAACCCCTAACAAAACGACACTTCACAAGAACATCACAACATTCAGCTGCACAGTCACTGCACCAAGGGAAGGAATGGAGCAGGGCAAGGGGGAGAAAGGAGAGACAGGTCCAACGTGGGGTTTGCAGAGCTCCCCCCCCATCTCCAAGAGGATTTAGGCTGTCGGGTCAGGATTCAAGGTTGAGGATTTAATGAACACGGAATTTCCACTCATGCCCTGGAAAACTTACACTCAAAAACCCAAAAAGAGAGACACAAAAACGTCCGGATTTTCTACATATTTACAAAAAGGAGCCCCCCAACCTCACAGCCAGGGAGGTGGAGCAGCGAGTGACGGGGTATGGGAAGGGGTCTCTGCCCAACCAGCAGTTCCTCACAGGTTCCCATCCCGCAGCGAGCAGGAGAGCACGGCTCTCGCTGCCGGAGTGAGCACAGGGGATGCCACGTGCCAAGGGCTGGACCGGAGCCCCTCAGTTCATCCGCAGCTTGGTGGCCCGGTGGTCCGTGGGGGTGAGCATCTCGTTGGCGTAGCCGTTCTCGGAGCAGAGAGACAGCTCGTCCGTGGTCTCCACGCCGTTGTTGATCTCTGGGGAGGCAATGGGAAAGCAGGGACACGGTCAGAGAGATGCAAATCCCACCAGGTCACACCAAGTGAGCACCGCCAGGAGGTACCCCGTGGTGGGGAAACTGAGGCACTGAGCAGCGATGCTATTCCAGCACACGGGATCCATCGGATCATAGAATCACAGAATGGTTTGGGTTGGAAAGGACCTCAAGATCATCCAGTTCCAACCCCCCTGCCATGAGCAGGGACACCTCACACAGAACCAGGTCACCCAAGGCTTCGTCCAACCTAGCCTTGAACACTGCCAGGGATGGAGCACTCACAACCTCCCTGGGCAACCCATTCCAGTGCCTCAGCACCCTCACAGGGAAGAATTTCCTCCTTAGATCCAATCTAAACTTCCCCTGTTTCAGTTTTAACCCGTTACCCCTTGTCCTGTCACTACAGTCCCTGATGAAGAGTCCCTCCCCAGCATCCCTATAGGCCCCCTTCAGACACTGGAAGCTGCTCTGAGGTCTCCACGCAGCTTCTCTTCTCCAGGCTGAACAGCCCCAACTTTCTCAGCCTAAAATGGTGCTACAGAGATTTAACCCCAGGTTTAATTACACTGCACCCATTCAAAACCAGTTCTGAACAGGGTCTGCCCCCGAATTGGAGCCTACCCCTGCGTTTTCTTTACCAAAAGGGTGGACAGGCATTGGAACAGGCTTCCCAAGGAAGTGGCGGAATCACCATCCCTAGAAGTGTTTGAAAGCCATGCAAATGAGGCCTGTGGTGACACGGGTTAATGGTGGCCTTGACAGTGCTGGGCTTAAGGCTGGACTTGATGAACTTTAAAGGTCTTTTCCAACCTGGTTGATTCTGATTTCAGACCTTGCAAGACTGTAAGAGCTATATGGCATAACTTCAGATTAAAATGCAGGATTTCTGAGCCAATCAGTGCTCAGACCTGAATTAGTTTGGAATGACCATGACCATATCCCACAAGTGGTTCAGTGCAGCAGGGTCAGTCCAGTCCCCCTGTCTTCAGCAGGAGATGACACCCATATCTAGACCACCTCCTCCAGCAGCAGAGAGCAGGGCGTCAGCTGAGTGATGGAGCAAAGGGCTCTGACCAGCCCCATCCATACCTGAGAAGATCAGCTTCTCCTTCATGATCTTGACGTCCCGGCTGGACCGTCGGACAGCAGCGCTGAGCATGATCTGCTCTGGGTTGTAGGTCCTGATGCTTCCGAAGCGCCACCTGCAAGACAAGAGGGAGATATCAGAGACTGGTCCCCCCCTCAACCACAGGAGCATCCTCAGTGCAAGTGGCCACCAACGTAGAGACCAACAAGTCCCCCAGACCCCTTGCTCCCTTGTGCCTACACAACCCCGCACGGTAGGAGGATGTTTGAGATGAGGATGTTATCTCAGAGGGGTACAGACATACAAGCAAGTCATCTTTAGCCACCTTGAGCATCCTAATTCCACCAAGGACTGCAGATGCCCCAAGCGCCTATCACATCAGCTATCCATCTGCCCAAAGGAGGGAGAGCTACTTTGACTCTTAGGGTTAGAAAACGGGAAGAGAACAAGACACCGAACCAAGAAACCCTAATGTTTGCCTTACTGAGTGACATATCCATGGGCAAGGGGTTGGAACGGGATAATCTTAAGGTCCTTTCCAACCCAAACCATTCTATGCAGAAGAGAGCTCAAAGACAAGTTACGGTCTCAAACCTGAGACACAGCAGAGACACCATCATGAGCTGCTCTGCAGGGAAGTACAAGCAGTCCCAACGCAGGGAGCTGGTCACATATGGTGCTTTTAAGTGTCATTTAAGTGTCCCCAGATGTTAGGTCTTTACTTCAATGTTGCTACACAAACCTGTCACTTTTTAAGCCTTGATGAAACTCGGCATCACCCGGAGTTTCCACCGAACAATATGTTTCATATGAACAATACTTTCATATGAACAATATGAGATTGGTGGGAACTTGGCTTGACTTAAAATTACCCAGACTTTCATTCTCGTTACTGAATGTGCGTAAAGAGCATTACTGATAGCAACAAGAAATGGCAGCAAATTTAAGGGGCATTTTGCTTTTAAAGCTGTTTTCCATCCTGAGAGCACCCCTGTAGCGGCCCCTCGGCTGCAGACCCTGGGGAGCGTAAGCTGCTGCAACAGGGGAGAACAGGGCTTGGTAGGCTCAGACAACGCAGCCATTCCCAAGGTCCCATTGCAAAGCGATGCTGTTTAAGCCACGCTTTCCTAGCCCACACCCCACCAATTCATCCTCCTTCCACCGAGGAAGGCTTTCAAGTAAATCCCATTCTCCTTGCCACAACAACCAGGGATGCTATGAGGCTGTTTGACGAAGCAGCAGGGATTTAAGGTGGTTTAGGGGGTTTCTGATCTTCTGGCACCATCTAGTGGCTTCCCCATATAAAAGGAGGTGGCTTGTCAAACTATTTCTACTTATTTATTAATTTAAAGGGTCACAACCACCTTCTCTTAAAGTTCTAACTCCCTCCCCAGCCCCCAGGAGCAGAGGGTTTGAGAAACCCCACACATCTCCAGTTTGGATCCACAGCATCAGCCTGACAAAGCAACAGCCACACAAGAGGTTCTGCACTTTCTCTAGGAAGACCCAGCTGGCGTCAGTTCCGTGGGGTTTCCATCCCCTTCCCAAATCCCACGGGTGACACTGCACCGTCAGGCTTTGAGCGGGGTACGGATGAAGGCGGATGCTCCGCTACAGAGAAAAGAAGGGGTGGGATGGCAACACAACACAAGTCACAGACCCACAGACAGAAGCAACACAGAGGAAGCACAAGGAGGCAAAGACATTAAGGTATAACCAAAAGTAACCCCCCCCCAATATTTGTCTTCTATCGTCATCATCTAAACTGAGCCGACCTGGAAGACCATTTTTACCCTTACTGGCCCATGTAGGTAGATCCCTCTAAGATTAACGTGGTTGCAAATGCATAGGACCTCACAGGGTAAGACCCTCCTTAAACTATAATCGGGGTCAAGTCGTATTGCTACGAGTCTTTTCTTTGCCCACCACATCAGGGTTTTCAGCGTTAGGCTGGGTTGCGTAGCCCAAAGGCACGATGATCTCCTGCCCATAGGTCCTAGACACCCCATGGAGGACATGGGCCTTTTTGAGGCTCAGACAGCCCAGCCTCAAAGGGGTGCAGGGACCAAGGGCTTTTCTCCTCCTCTCCTCCTCCCATAGTGGCTGCAGTGAGACCGAGGGCAGTTAAATACATACAAGGGGCCAATGACTTCTCATAGGGGTGCGTTGCTCTGATTGACCAAGCTAGGAGAGGCTAACCCCATAGTAGCTCAAAATACCGCCTTAGAAGAGCCACCAGTACGTTTAACCACAACGCAACTCCAGTCAACACCCTATGAAATACCCTCTGCTCTGCTCTGGGTCTCCAAGAAAGCTTGTTTAAGAGAAAACAGCACCTCTCCTACCCCCTTGGGCTCTGTTGTGATCGACCACGTTTGGGACAGCAGCGTGCAAAAAGGCCAGACAGACAGCAGGTAGGTCTTGCTCTGGGAGGTTGGCGTCAAAGCGGACCAGACGGACACGGGGTGGGAACAGACTAAAAAATACTGGGACAACAACACAGAGACAGCACACACTGTGTTAGGGCCGCGGCTGGACCCTTGCTTTGGAGGGGAGATGCTAAATGGGGTGGGAAAGAGGGGAGAAAATGGGGTTGTTTGGTACCAAGGTGATAAGATGGAGCGAGCAAAGAGCCAAGCCAGCTGCAACCAGAGTCCCCATCCTGCAATGCTCTTGCCTAAAGCCTGCCCAACTCTTCCATGCCTGTCTTCTCCTTACCCGTAAGCCAGAGAGCAAAGAGGAGGGTAAAAGGGGAAAACACCCAACCTCCCTGTACCCATAAGAAGGGCTCAGCTCAGCCCCATAGCCAGGTCCTGCTTTGGGGAGATGCTTTGAGGACGTAACGCTGAGTCCAAGGAACCTCGTGGAGCAGGCAATGCAGATGGCCAACCCCAACCCCTGAGGCAATGGGTGGGCAGAGGGAAAGGGGCAGATAAGCACAGACAGGGAGAAGAAGTCCTCAGGAATCCAACCCCATGGCACACAGCGGAAGGAATGGAGAAGGAAACACGTGAAGAGTTCGGTCCCAGTATGGACACGGTGAAGGCTTTACTGCAGGAAAGTGACAGCGCTTCCCTCCAAAGGGAGGGGAGAAATCAAACACTGGGTGAGCAAACAGCCAACGCCAGGAGAAATCTGGTTTTCCAGTTGGTGACACTTCCAACCCACCATCCCAGGCTCATTCTCTTCCTTTTCCTATTTATTTTCACACTGAATTTCCAGTTTCACAGTGGTGTAAAACTTGAAAGAGACTCAAAGATCCCAAGTTCCAAGTGCAGCAATTGAAGAGCCAAATGCTTCCAGCTATTAGCCTTATCAATTCATTCCTAGGGCTGGAGAAGTGCTGCTTTATATATTGAACAAGTTATATTATTGTCTTTGGAAGTGGCCAATTTAGAAGAGGTTGGTGCCAAAACCCACTGGTAAATGCAGGAAGGAAGCGGATGCTTTGCATGGGATCATTTCCATGGAGAAAACATTACATCCAATGGGAATTTCTCAGTCATAACATGCTGCAGGCCCTCAGAATAGGGCTGTTTTAAAAGGCAGCAACTTAGATCATTGTATCAGGTCAGACTGCCTTCAAAACATCCACCAGCTTCACGGCTATGGGCTATGCAATGTTCAGGCACCTATGGTCCCCCATGTGAAGGTAGATGTTTGAAAGCATCATGAAAAGCTGTGTCCGTCTGCAGTGAAGCCATAGAAAAGAGGGAGAAAGAAAGAGAGAAAGGAAGGTTGAATGGAAAAGAGGAAGAGGAGGAAAGCACCAGAATTACCTGATCATGTGATAGCTGTGAGATGCCAGAATGCAGCAGAGAGAGAAAGAGGAGGAACATGCACAACAGTCAGAGCAGTAAGAAAATAACCAAGGCAAAGAGGCAAAAAGAGATCAGTTAGAAGTCATCACAGTTGGTATTCCCCCTTCGGAGAGGCTGCCACGATCCTGTCACCGGGGCTGAAGCGGAAGAGCAGGAGCAATCCCTACCCATGGCTACAGAGGAGAGCCAAGCCATGCGTAGGAGAGAGGACGAGCACATCGAAGCGGTGGCTCTGTTTCCACCCACCCCCTCCCATCCTTGCATGAAGGAAGCAGCTCTGGTTTGCCCCAAAATTGACTTGGAATAACACGACAAAACAAGGAACCACAACACCGAAGGCCAAATGGCAAACCCCATTTCCCGGAGCTGAATCACATCAGCAGGTAGTAGTCGGGCAACTCTGTGTGATTTGGTTTTGATAGATCCTCAATACTGCTGCCAATGCTTTCATGTGGTGGAGAAACTGCAATGGCATGGAAACGGGTCTGCCTTGCACAAGGCTCTTGGAAGAGCAAGCCTTTTGTTGCAGAAAGTCCAACTTCTAGTACTAGAGTTTCCCCTTCCTCCCTAACCCTAACCCTAACCCTTCCTCCTACTTACTTGGGGTTGAGTTCGTAGAATAGTTTAAGTTGGAAGGGACCTTTCAAAGGTCATCTAGTCCAACCCTCAAGAGTTTCAAGGCCAGGTTGGATGGGGCTTGGAGCAACCTGCTTTAGTGGAAGGTGTCCCTGCTCATAGCAAGGGTTGGAGCTGGATGAGCTTTAAGGTCCTTTCAACCCAAGCCAGTCTGGGATTCATTCTATGAGCTGTCCTAAGGCAGAGATCCAAAAGATGACATTCAGCCCTGCTATGATGGACATGGCCAGACCTCTCTGAACAACTGCCTTTCCATGTGAGGTCCAGAGGCTGGGAGCTCAGTGCTCCATTGTGATGGACCCTGAGGAAAGCTGGGGGTGGTTTCCAGCTCTTCTCACTTCTCACACACTGAAGGTGGAAGAGAAATCCTGCAATAATGCCTCCCTTCCTCACCCTGCTTCCTCTTGCCCTACTCCATCAAACCCTTTCCAAACTGGAAGAAACTATATATGTATAGAGAGTAAAAGACTAACTATTGCAAAGTCCATAGAGCTGTGACTGCTCCCTCTCCGAGCATTTATCATTTCACTGTGCTCTGAGACCTGTATCTCCCATTCATGAGGTTGAATCAGGTTAATTCCTTCAGCTGGATCGCATTCAGGAAACCCTTCTAATACTGACTATGGGAGGTGATGGAAATGGCTGCAAATATCAACTTGGCCTTCAAATCCTGCTCTTCAGAGAGGTTATTCCCTGCCTCCAGACTCCTCCCTGCATTTATGCATCTGACAGAGAAATACAGGGTCTAAAAGAACAGGGACATCTCTTATTAAACCAACTGATGTATTTGAGGGAATGGAGGAAGCTTCCAGACAACACAGCCACAATGAACTTCTGGAGGAGAGGTTTAATGGGCCCCAATTCAGATCACAAGACCACTTAGGAAAGCTTTAATCTCACCTTGGTCAGTGGCTTCATTAACTGCTGGGAAACCTAATCTAATCCGAGTTATGAATCTGCTGCTCACTCTATCCCATGCTGGAATTGGGGACGTGCTGGGCATGGGTAACAGCATTGGATTGTGCATTTAGACACCATTATAAACAGATCCAACATGTGGCCTGAAGTCAAACTCACAGAAGGTGCTGGCAGGAGGAACAGCCTGCTGTAAGTCAGCAAAAATACATGGGTAATTATGTACCTAGGGAAGAGATTGCTGAGAGCAGATCAACTGGGACAAGGTGACAGCAAAATCACTAGCTCGGGAGGCTGGAGCAAATTAAACTGCTGCTCCTGACACGAAGGCAGTCTGGATCTCAAGACAGAAGGGAAGCGTAGGTCTCTTGATGTCTTCAGGACAGTCGTTTGTGCATGCCAAAGCAGATGAGGTTACAGAGCCAGGGGAATAAGGGATGCAATTTCAGAGTGACAGAGACTGCATCTCTGAGCTCACACTTCTTCCCAGAGAGGGTTATTACCCCGTCACCATTGACAGCTAAAATGCCTCCCTAGGAGAAAAGGCACAGCACTGGTAGGACACTGTGGACTCCTCCGGTGCAATCAGGAGGAGAGCAGCTTTGCCACCTCTGTTATTAGGAAGTTGATTTACCTCCTCCTGATTTATCAGGGTCTGAACTTGTTCTGCCTCTAGGCTTCATGCTCCGCGTTTGTTTTCAAGGGACCCTGGCTAACAGAGAGGCTTCTGCAACGCCCCCATCAAATCCTTGCTGTCCCTTTTCTATGGAAAATGGAGGGACTTTCTCCAGGCATCAAACTAAGCAACTGACTTGATTTGCTAAATCATATTTGTATTTCTTGGTGCAAACAGGAACAAACTGATTTAAGAAAATTATAGCATGTTGGTTTTGAAGACTATAATGGTGGAATCCCAGAACATCACCTCTTCATCAGGGACTGGAGCTATAGGACAAGGGGTGATGGGTTCAAAGCGAAACAGGGGAAGTTCAGGTTGGAGATAAGGCAGAAGCTCTTCCCTGTGAGGGTGCTGAGGCGCTGGCACAGGGTGCCCAGAGAAGCTGTGGCTGCCCCATCCCTGGCAGTGCTCAAGGCCAGGCTGGACAGAACCCTGGGTGCCATGGTTTAGTGTGAGGTGTCCCTGCCCATGGCAGGGGGTTGGAACTGGACGATCTTAAGGTCCTTTCCAACCCAAACCATTCTGTGATTCTATGACTCTTCCTTTAATACATTTTAATCTCTTTCTCAATGTCTATTACCCTAAAGCATTTCGTTTCTCTCCCACAAGCATTTCGTTTCTCTCCCACAAGCATTTACGAGTAAAGCAAAGTTTCTACCACAACTACCTTGAGATCTCTCTTCACAAAGTAGCAGCTACATCCAATTCAATGCCACATCTCAGAAATGGAATTACAGTTTGCAGTCATTGTAGGGGGTCGTAACAAAGAGCTTCCCTGCTGTTGCAATCCAAGCACCTTTGGAGCACGCTGCTCCTCTCTCCCACCTCCACCCCATGCTCTGAACAAAAGCACATGTCACCAATAACACGACAATCGAGCCGCAACGATGCTACTTACTTCTGGAATATAAAAACTCCTACAATTATGATAAATGAAATGAGATCAGATGTGATCCAGATCAGGCGGTACTCGTCTGGAGGCTGGAAGACAAAGAACAGAGGCAGAACTTGAGCCTTCTGGTTTGTTCAATCAGAGGCAGACCACACAATGGTGAAGTTACCACCAGGGCAGAAAGAGCTGCAGATACAAATCACAACGTTTATGACATTTCTAAAATGCATCATCTAAAACCGATGTTATCAGGAAAAGCCACAAACAGGAACAGTTTTAAATGCTCCCTCCTTTCATGTGCTGACATTTTCTTGAAGATCTTGGAGGGCTCAAAGTTTCTATCTCAGCTGTTGCTTGAGGTGAGGGTAAGATGCTGTTGGGAAACTGAAGTCTGTGGGAAAACAGAGATTCATACAGACAGTGCACATTGAACCAGAGAGACGACCAGGCTGGAAAAGCCCTTTAAGCTCATCCAGTCCAACCATTCCCAGCACTGCCAAGGCCACCACTGCCCCATGGCACTGAGGCCTCGTCTCCACGGGGTGTAAACCCTTGCAGGGACAGTGCCTGCAGCCCTGCCCTGGGCAGCCTGTTCCAATGCCTGAGCACCCTCTCAATGAAGAGCTTCTGCCTAAGAGCTCAGCTCAGTCTCCCCTCGGGCAGGTTCAAGCCATTCCCCTTGCCCTGGCCCTACAGGCCCTTGGCCCAAGCCCCTCTCCAGCTTTCCTGCAGCCCCTTTAGGCACTGGAGCTGCTCTCAGGTCTCCCCTTCAGGAGCCTTCTCTTGTCCAGGCTGCCCCAGCCCAGCTCTCTCAGCCTGGCTCCAGAGCAGAGCTGCTCCAGCCCTCACAGCAGCTCCATGGCCTCCTCTGGCCTCGCTCCAGCAGCTCCACGTCCCTCTTGTGCTGCTGCCCCAGAGCTGGATCAGGGCTGCAGGGGGGTTCTCCCCAGAGCACAGCAGAGGGGCAGGATCCCCTCCCTGGGCTGCTGCTCACGCTCTGGGGGTGCAGCCCAGCACACGGGTGATGCGGTACCATGAGAGTGATGCTAATGAATTTCTCCTATCCCAAACCTGAACTATTCCCAGCCAGGAAAAGGTTACCGACAGATCCATCATAACCACCACCACCATTAAAGCACACAGTAATATTTCAGCACAGACACAGAATACATAATGCATAAAGATGGATTCACACAATGGCAGTGTGATGTGGATAGAACCAGTTGGGAGCCATCAACTCCTCTACGTCTGTCTCCCAGCAGAGATCAGTGTGGGTTTTTTCCCCCCTCAGTGAATCTTTGTGTGTCTCAATCTATCCTATGGAAGTGCACCATGGAATTAGCATGACAACGGTTTAATTAGCCAGTGCCGCTGATGGAGATTTAATATGTGTATTTTCCAGCTGAGTTACAGAAGGGTGACATTAAACATTACATTTATTGGATCTATTAAGATGAGCAGACACAAAACTGATGTCTCCTGACATTTTCTAGGCAGGAAAGTGCCATCAGAACTATGCTGAATGAAAGCTCCGGAGTTTTAAGTTAGAACAAAATCTACCCATCTGCATCTTTCATTTATGAAACCACTGGTATTTCACAACTCAAGAGCCCAAACAGCAGGTTTTCTAAAGGGGCAGGAATTGGGTTTCCTATGACATACCCCAAGTAATAGGCAGACATGAGTTAGCTGGGCAGCCTCCAACATCTGATAAGAGGTGTTCCATATATACCTTCTAAAGTCCTGCAGAAATCTCAAAGTTAGAAGGTTTTGGTACCAAATCGAGGTTTTCTAAGTGACAAAAAGGGGATTTCAAGGTGATCAGAAGAGGAAAATCACATTATTCCAAAGACATTCACCCCGCACACATCACTATTGAGAGCGCCCAGGGAGCAGATCCCTCCCTGGTCCTGCAGAGGGAGCACAGGTCAGCAAACACCTATTGAGGAGGCAACGTGTCCTGCTCCATCCAAAGCAAGACCTGCTCTGGAACCTGTTATATTTGGAATACAACATATATTATATCTGGAATATATAGCATAATATATCTGGAATCCTGCACTTCCTCTTCTTTAAACAAGGCTGTTCCAGGGGGATTACGTTGGGGCTTTTATAAGCTTTACCCAATGTAAGTCCTACTTCTGTAATCCTCACCTTTGCAACCCATCAAACCCATCATCAATTCAGTGCAAGTGGGCAGAGAGCAACCCAAACCCTAGCTCTGAGAGACTCTCAGAGAGGGTCCCATGTTGGGTACTTGCTTTAAGAACATCAGACTGGGGGCTGAACTCCAGCTCAAGCTTTACAAAGCCCTCCTCTAACACCATGTTTGACGCTCTCTTGTTGCCAGCAGCTTTCCATCAAGAATAAAGGGTAGAGAGACACTTTTGCTTCAATTTTCCCTTTTGTTTAACTGCAACACAAGTTAAATGTACTTTTGCCATTGCAAATGGCCCCTGGGTGAATGAAGCACAACAGCTTTGCACTGTTCAGCTGGTGATAAAGCTCAACAAAGCCCCCGAGGGCACTGGGCATACAAAGCCTGGCAGGAGCAATGCTCTGCTCCAGCTCCCAAGCCATGTCCCATATGGAAGTGGCTCAGATGGTAAAGTTGGTTACATTACAGCACCCAGGCACTTCGATGTGCAGGAAATCAAGGGATCTTTGTGCTGCTGGCGATGTAGGAGTGCGCAGTTGCAGCTGAGGGATGAGCTGGTGCGAAACCCCTTCGACGAGGGTTCCAAGCATCCTCAATGAGGCTGCCAGCTGTGGTGGAGAACAGATGTTTGCAGCAGCACCATTCAGATCAGGATAATCTCTGCTGCTAACAGATTCAGCCTTTATAAAACCATTTCCAACCTCCAGGTTCAGCGCACACCAGTGTGAGTTCGTGGAGTCAGACACAAGCAGTAGGTTAAGCTGAACATCACACATAGATGTTCACCACCTTGTGATCCTCCCTCCAGCTAAAGATGCACATAGCTCATCAACATTTGCCGGCAGTGTGCGCTCGCAGCCCAGAAAGCAACCGTATCCTGGGCTGCATCAAAAGGAGCGTGACCAGCAGGGCGAAGGAGGTGATCCTGCCCCTCTGCTCTGCTCCTGTGAGACCTCACCTGGAGCATTGTGTGCAGTTCTGGGGTCCTCAACATAAAAAGGACATGGAACTGCTGGAACAAGGCCAGAGGAGGCCACGAGGATGAGCAGGGGCTGGAGCAGCTCCTGTATGAAGACAGGCTGAGGAAGTTGGGGCTGTTCAGCCTGGAGAAGAGAAGCTGTGTGGGGACCTCAGAGCAGCTTCCAGTGTCTGAAGGGGACCTATAGGGATGCTGGGGAGGGACTCTTCATCAGGGACTGCAGTGACAGGACAAGGGGTAACGGGTTCAAACTGAAACAGGGGAAGTTTAGATTGGATCTAAGGAGGAAATTCTTTCCTGTGAGGGTGGTGAGGCACTGGAATGGGTTGCCCAGGGAGGTTGTGAGTGCTCCATCCCTGGCAGTGTTCAAGGCCAGGTTGGATGAAGCCTTGTGTGGGATGGTTTAGTGTGAGGTGTCCCTGCCCATGGCAGGGAGTTGGAACTGGATGATCTTGAGGTCCTTTCTAACCCAAACTATTCTGTGATTCTATGAACATTAAACCATCCTCATGGTCATCTTGTTCTCCTCTTTTCCAAGCAGATTTGCCAGAGCAGCCTCGTGTCCTACCCCAGATAGGATCTGTCAGCAGAAAATATCCCCTCCATCACCCACACTTACTCCTCTGCAGCTGAGCTGTTGTTTTAGGAATGCTTTGATGCAACTATTCCATCATTCTCCCTCCTGTCCAACATGAACGCTTGTTTTGGTTCAGAGACCCAAAGTGCTAGGGGTGTTTTCAGAGCATTTACTGGCAATGTTATGGGTCTTTGGTCTCTGGTTTTCCCTTGTCCAGCAGTGGGGTAGCCAGAGGTAAGACTTGGCCTCATTTGGTATTAAAAAACATGTAAAAAGCTAGTTTTTCAGCCTCACCAAGACGCAGAAGCCAGCTTTGCTGGTTCACCACTACATCCGATTCTGCTGCAATATATACTGATAACTGCTGCTCAGCACACCTGCAAAGATGCTTTTCCATCAGGAGCAAATGGAAAAATCGCGTGGGTTAAACGGGACGTGCAACACAATCTCCAAGAATCCCACCCAAACCCTGTACGAGGCCATCGGATGGAAAGGATTGCGGAAGAGGAGCACGATCTGTTACCACCTTGAGGTTCAAGCATGCAGAGGGGGAACGTTCAAGCACAAAAGCACACTGAACCCAACCAAACCTTTCTGAACAAACCCAACGGGGATGTGGCTGCAGAGGTCAGTGACCACCTTTACACCCCTCCACTGCATCCCCTCCATCATTCTTACCATCAGCCAGGTGGGGAAAGGCACCTTGCGAAGGATGTGGGAGCTGTCGGAGGTGACCGACTGGACACCGGCACACCACAGGATGGAGTACAGCCAGGGCTCATTCACAGTGTAGAGATTCACACTCAGGTTTGCCATGGTGTAGTCCCTGCCGGGAGACAGACAATGGTGAGATGTGAGTCCCCCAGCAAACATCAGACCCTCGTCTCTGAAGTAGAGCAGTTGCCATCAGCCACCGCTGTTATCACAGATGTACTGGATTTGAATTGCTTGGAATAGGTTTATAACAGAGCAGAGCCACTTCATAAACAACCCAACGCCACTGCAAGCAAATGGTTTGAACTTGAGAGGTTTCTTCACCACTTGGATGCTCTCCAACCCAAGCCACAAACCAGCAGATACTTCCTTATGAATGATGGAGCAGCGCGTTCGTGTACCAAGCGCCTCATCACGTTGATGTAAAATCCACATCTGGCTCAGATACCTGTAACACTTCATTGGCAATTTGCTTCCTTAAAAACCGACAGACGTGTTTCCAACATCAATTCCCACAACTTCCATGCCCTTGCTTTGGGGACAGTTGCAGCGTTTCCAGCTTCCTGAGGTCATTTGCCAAGCAGCTGAAGCCACAAGCTGCAGCACAGGAGCTGTCAGCAGCCAACCAAGCGCTGACAGTGGACTCCTTGTACCCATACGATTTGCATTAATTACTCTGTCTCCCTCTCTATGCAGCAGAAGCATCACTAATCTCCCTCACATGGGCAGCACAGAGATTAATCCTTGCAATTTAATATCAGCAAAGCACATGGAGGTGGAAGGGCACTGTACAAGACGAGGACATCTCACTGCTCACAATATGATCAAGCTGTTCCAAAGGCTAAGAGATGCTCAAGGGTGGTTGTAGGAATGTTCCATCCAGAGGCTGATGGCTGGGGGATTGAAAGAACTGTGTTAAACCAGGGCTTGTAGAGCTCACTCTGGTTTGTGCTGCAGGACTGCAGGGATGCTGATGGACACCACAAGGCCTTCAGAATCACAGAATCAACCAGGTTGGAAAAGCTCTTTAAGTTCATCAAATCCATCCCATTCCCAGCACTGCCAAGGCCACCCCTGCCCCATGGCACTGAGGCCTCGTCTCCACGGGGTGTGAACCCTTGCAGGGCCGGTGCCTGCAGCCCTGCCCTGGGCAGCCTGTTCCAATGCCTGAGCACCCTCTGGGGCAGGAATTGTTCCTCAGCTCCATCTAAACCTGCCCTGGTGCAGCTTGAGGCCGGTTCCTCTTGTCCCATCCCTTGTTCCTTGGGAGCAGAGCCCAGCCCCTCCTGGCTCCATCCTCCTGGCAGGCACTTGTAGGGAGCCATCAGGTCCCCCCTGAGCCTTCTCTTCTCCATCTGAACCCCCCAGGTCCCTCAGCCGTTCCCCATCACACTTGGGCTCCAGGCCCTGCCCCAGCTCCATTCCCTTCTCTGGCCCCACTCCAGCCCCTCAATATAGTCCTTTCCATGAGATAGGATGAAAACCAGGCAGGCACTATCCTGCAGTTAAAGCACAGCATTAGTTTTAAGGGTGTGAAACTGGACTGGTTGCTGGCAGCCATGGGGAAACACCACTGGGTGACACTGGATAGGACCACACACCCGAACAGCTGCAGGCTCAGCTCTTCCCTACTTCCAGCCCAAACGTGCTCCCAAATAAACCATCTCCTTTGGAGATATTTGGAGGAACCCCACAATGTGCCAATCTCTTTAAAGAGGAGACTGGAGCAGTCTCAATAGATGCCACAGGACAGTAATGAAATGGATGGATAATCCACGATAAGAAATTCCTGAAAGCTTACCCAGCCTTCGGACTAACCAAGATGCTGTGATAGTAACTCTGGAGCAGGTGAAGACAAGCAAAGGTCAGAGCTAATGAGGATGAAACAGCACTTGGAGGTACTTGGTGTGAAAAGCCTTCACTTTTCCCCAGAGCTGACAGGGTAATAAGAACCAGACAATTCCCATGTTTTATTTCAAACAGGATCATCACATAATGAATTAGAATCAGCTCCTAGGAACATTCTAGGTGATGGGTAGGGACAAGCTTGCACAGCTCAAGCTTTCAACAGCAAATCCATCTGAAAAGAGATACCTCTGCGCAGATAAAACAGCCTGAGATGAGCAGAGAAGATGCTGCGGGGCCCAGGGATGCAGGAGGATGCTCAGAGCTGTGAACACCCACTGCGGAGCACACAGGCTATCCCACCAGAGGGCTGTACCTGACATCCTCATTCGTGACCTTGGTGTAGCGCAGGTTGAGCTTGACGATGCCCTTCTCCCTCATGCGCTCTGCATCCAGCTTGAGGCCAGAAGTCTGCTGGAAGCCCGGTGCTATGTGTCTGACCAGCTGCCTCTCCGTGTCCGGCAGCCACATCACCTGCAACACAGAGCATGGGAGGGGTGGTTCACAAAGCTCTTCGCACGAGGCAGCATCGCAGGCAGCCAGTTTACACCAAGCCAGAAGCTAAATCATAGGAGGGACTGCCTCGTTTGTCAGACAAATGTGTAGGAGACAATGACAGCCCCCACATCTTTAATCAAACGCGTTTCAGGTTTATTCTTGAGCACAAAGGATGTGCAAAACTCACTTAGAGGTAAAAAGGGTTGAGGTATGAAGGGATTGCACCAAGAGCTCATGACGAGACATGGAGCATCCTTAAATCCTGCTTTTCCTGTCCAGTTCAGAGCACAAAGAGAACTAAGGACACGAGGCTAAAATTGACAGTGTAGACAGGATGCACAAGAGAAACCTTTCATAACCCCGTGGTTACAACTAGTTTTCCCCACCCTCTTTTATCAGGGTCTATGTCTACTGCAGCCCAGGGCAAGAATGTCTCTAAGTTCATGCCATGCTTTGAAAGTGTGTCAAATGAATTACTGCTCACAAGCTCAGCTGACGGATGTGAAGTGGATGCAGGAACCAAGCTGGGCAGTGTCAGTGTTCAAGGCCAGGTTGGACAGAGCCTTGGGTGCCATGGTTTAGTGTGAGGTGTCCCTGCCCATGGCAGGAGGGTTGGAACTGGATGATCTTAAGGTCCTTTCCAACCCAAACTGTTCTGATTCTATGATTCTATGGCTTGTGCCGTGCAGAGGCTGGGCCCAACCTGATGATCCCTGTAGAACCACTGAGCACTGCATTGCTTGTTTAATAATCCAGTGACACTCTTCATAGAATCATCATGGAATAGGTTGGGTTGAAGGGACCTTAAAGCTCCTCCAGCTCCAACCCCTGCCATGGGCAGGGACCCCTTCCACTGGAGCAGCTTGCTCCAAGCCCCTGTGTCCAACCTGGCCTTGAGCACTGCCAGGGATGGGGCAGCCACAGCTTCTCTGGGCACCCTGTGCCAGCGCCTCAGCACCCTCACAGGGAAGAGCATCTTCCTATTATCCAGCTAATGTCTAGTTGGGTCTTTCAGGGCCCCTCTCAACACTTGCCTGCCCTCACAGGGAAAGCTCGTTTCCTTATATGCAGCAGGAACACCTCCCATTCCAGTTTATGACCACTGCCTTCCATCCTGACACGCAGCTCAGTGAAGAGCTTCAGTCCAGCTTCTCAACAACCTCCTTGCTGGTGCTGGAGAGACCCAAAGACTTCAAAGTCTTGTCTTTTCCAGGATGAAGAGACTCAGTTCCCTCAGTGCTTCTTGCTACGTCCAGCCCCCTAACCCGGCTGGTGGCCTCTGTAGGTCTCACCCCAGCTTATCTGCCATGTATTAGCAAGCCCCACATTGAACACATGATTGTTGAGTAAGGGGAATAGCCACTTCCCTCCATCTACCAGCTATACTAACATGAGTACAACATGCTATCAAGGCTTCTCACTACCAGGGTATACTGCTGCATCAGCAGTCACCTTGGGTAGCTTTCAGAGGTCCACGGTAACCCCAGGCTCTAGGGCCACCAGCCTGGAGTCGCAGCCTTTTCCAACATGACTTCCTGGCACAGGGTGGCATTTCCCATTAAGTCATAGAATCATAGAATGGTTTGGGTTGGAAAGGACCTCAAGATCATCCAGTTCCAACCCCCCTGCCATGGGCAGGGACACCTCACACTAAACCACCTCCAAACCATCTCCAAAATGGCTCCCACCAGATTTGACACCCAAATGAAGACACTCAAGGATTCAGGGAAACCCATAAGGAGGGCAATTTTGGGACCATTCCCAGCCTCACGGAACTCACAGCCTGCTGCCGAATTCCCGATGCCAGGATGGTTTCCAGGGTGATGTTGATGTAAGTGCTGTAGTAGGGATGAGCTGATGGCAAGTTCTGGAAGTTCAGGATGAGCGATGTGTTGTCCTTGATCACCTCCAGCATATCCGCCAGCTTGCAGACCGACTGGTTGGCAGCTTCCAAGTAGTCAGACCTTGAGAGAGACCCGGCCGTCCAGAAAGGGTCGTTCTGGAAGCAAAGCACATCCCAGTGTTAGTGCCATGAACTCCACACTACTCCGATACAGGTGAAGACCCTTTTCTACCCCACCTTAGCAACACTGGGGCACAGGGACAGCTACTGTTGGTGATCATATTGCAGCTTGCTCAAGTGTTTCTCTGCGCCTTAGTTCCCCTACGTAAGGAGAAGTGGCAGATCCTTGCTGAAAGCAAGGTGTTCTGGACAGGTCACCCCATTTCCAGAGGAGGAGCAGAGCTATAGGGCAAGTAATGTCATTTTCCATGGTAGTGAACTAAAACTGTACTTTCTCACACCATGTTCACAGTCACCAAGTGACCAGAGAGCAGCTAAGGGCTGTTAGAAGAGATGGGCTCCTGACTTAAGGACATTCAGGAACATCAACATCAAAGCGCATCCCAAAAAGTATCCTTCCAGAGGATGCTTTGGCTCTTCTCTTTTGGCGAGGAGCAGTTTCCCTGCATTCCCACAACCACATGTGCAAGTTTCTGTGCAATGTACCACATAGACATCCCCATCACACCTCCAGATCAGCTCAGCTCAGAATGGCGATGAAGCCATTCAGGCTTCCACCGAGCAAGAACCCAAGCAAGTCCAAGCAGGCATAGAAAACCAGTACCTGCAGCAATGCCTCAGCAAGCCATGCTCAAGCTTACAATCGGAAGGGACCTTAAAGCTCATCCAGTTCCAACCCCCGAGCTTCAAGGTCCCTTCCATCCCAAACCAGTCAGGGATTCTATGGTGCTTGGCTCCAGGACACCCTCTCCATGGCCGTACGCACCCGCAGGAACCACTCTCCAGCATTGAGCTTTTCCAGGTCGGTCCAGTTGAACATGGAGGAGTGCTCGTAGGCCCGCTCTGGAAACACTTCCTCCACGTTCGTTGTTCTCCTGAGTGTCTTGTCGTGCATCAGAAATGGCACTCCATCATAGCTGCAAAGACAGGCAGAAGGCCCTATTACAAGGCCAGAAGACACAACCATGTACACGGTACTAGACAAATGCCTGTTCCCACTCCAGTTTCTTGCACAGCTTCGCATCACAATCATTGTGAAGACCTCAACCAGCTTAACGCATCCCCAGCAACCTCAATATCCACCCAGAGGGAAAAGCCTCTTAGATACTTGCTAGGTGTTTGCAGTCATTCGTGCATTAACTGACCCCATCCATCTCTAGATGGCTACTAGAGTGCCAAACTCTTGTAGCTTGGACAAGAACATCCACTCTGAACACTCACATAAGCCAAAGCTTTCTGCAGGATCTGTGGCTCCCAATATCAGAGGTTTTCCATACCCTGCTTGCACAGACACACTCCCAAACTATTCCCAAATTGCTAATAGTAGATAATGAGAAAGATTTCAGAGGCTCCCAGAGTACAGAGAACAAAGTGGTGGCAGGCTTTCAGCAAGATGCAAGGGTTCCAAGCTACCAAAATTGTTCTGAAAGTGCCTATTCCCAGTTGAAAATGGGTTTCAGGAAGCAGCCACGCTCACACAAGTCCATGCATCTGAAAGAAATCCCACCTTTCAGCTGGGACTAAAGAGCCAAATGCATGTCCTGTGGTCTATATGCCGTGCAGATGGCTTAAAAATGCTTCTGGGAAGCCAAAAGAGCTCTTTAAGCTTTCTTCCACTCCATTTTCAGTGATTGAATCAGTGATAACACCACATAGGGCAGTGATGGTTTCTATCCAGGGCAGGGGATGGTTGTCTGCACTCAGAAATCAGGATAAACCCAGCCTGATTACAAGGACATTTCCTAAGCAAGGAACCCATCTTCATCCTGGAAGATTCAGATAAGGTCTGGGAATGAGATGAGCTTTCAGTACAAACCCCATCTGAATGAGGAGCCAAGTCACAGCACTCACTCCCAGAGCCAGAGGGACAACATCACTTGTAGATGACGGAGCAAATGCTGCCTCTGCTTCACCATTGCCTGCAGAAGTCCCCTATCACAAAGGTCACTGGCATCTTTGCTATTTCTAGCATGCACTGTGCCAACGACTTCCTCCCCAACCCAAAGCACCACGCTGACACAGCAATACCATGCTCAGCAGCACGCTGCACTGCTGCAGTCACAAGGGGCTTTAATAAATACAGTTAAAAAGAAGGAAATAAGCTAAGCAACTGCAGAATTAAAAGTGTGGAGTGTTTAAGGGAGATAGGAGCTCAAGTCTTAACATCTCCTAGCAGAGCATCGTCAGATACTGTTACGCTTTAACCGCAGCGTGGAAAATCTATGGGGGCACTTCACATTTGCTCCCTTCCTTTCTAATCCTTCCCTTTACAGAGTCACTCAGCACTACTCAAGTCTAACCACAACCTATTACAGGCACAGATTTGCTAAAAGTACTTCAGAGACAGAAATCAGAGCTTTAGAAGAAGAGATGTGAGGGGAGGTAGAGGATGAGAGGAACACACAGGGATACTGTGCTGCTGCTTGAAGGAAAGTTGGCTTTATAACCAGGGCCACCCAGTTTAGGGTCTGTAACAGGTAAGGAGCAGGATGTGATGGGTCTGAGTGCATGTCCAAGTGGCTCGCCCATGGCAAAGGACACGGAGACATCCCAGGAGGGATACCCTGGACCCATCCAGACCCAGACACAAAGAGCATCTCTCAACGGGATAAGGAGAGCAATAGGTCTTGTGCCACAAACCATTCCCAAAGCTGCTTCCAGCTCTATGGATAACTCACTTTTTGGTCTGAAGGTCAATGGAGTCCTCTTTTTATAGAGTTCTCTTTGAGAGGGCCTCAGATAACTGGGCCATCAAGGGCATTAAGCTGTGGATGCTTGGAGTGCTCCTCTGGGATAGCTGATGAGTGGCAACAGGGAAAGCTCTTGGAGCTTTTCCAGCTCTCCTCCTCCCAAAAGTCCACTTTTCTCCTTGGCCCGTGCTAATGGAAGCAACTGATTCAGCCACGTGAGAGAAGTGCTTGTCTGGGCAGTCAAGCAGATGTCCCTTCACAACTGCTAATGAACTAACTTTGGAAAGAACAGGAATTGCATCACATACATCCCGATTCACACTTCATCCTTCCACAGTGACCTTCCGCTCCCAAGAGGGAAGAAATTACTTTAGTTCTTGTTCTCAAACAATTATGCAAAGATAAAAATAAGCCCCATAACATTCAACCTTCAGAAGCCCATCTTCCACCAGGCAAAAAAGATCTTCCCATCAATCTCTAAAGTGGTCAGAGAAAAATAGGAGCTTTGAGTCTTTCTTGTGATTATAACTGAAACTGAGAGAAACTGAGGGATCAAGGGGTGATGGGTTAAAACTGAAACAGGGGAAGTTTAGATTGGCTCTAAGGAAGAAATTCTTTCCTGTGAGGGTGCTGAGGCACTGGAATGGGTTGCCCAGGGAGGTTGTGAATGCTCCATCCCTAGCAGTGTTCAAGGCCAGGTTGGATGAAGCCTTGGGTGGGATGGTTTAGTGCGAGGTGTCCCTGCCCATGGCAGAGGGTTGGAACTGCAGGATCTTAAGGTCCTTTCCAACCCAAACCAGTCTGGGATTCTGTGATCACCGAGATAAGGCATTACAGCTCCCTTTGTGCCACTTATGCCCTCTTGCACATCAATGTAGATCATGTGAAAAACACAGCTCAGAAAAGGAATGAGAGTATTAAAGAATTATCAAACTCCTGGAACAAAGAACAGATCTTGAAATAACCCTCATTAAATCTCACTAAATTGGCCTTGTCTTCCTGCAAACAAAGATGAGTTTCAAGGCAAAGATATCCAGGTTCTTCCACCTGGACAACTTCACCTTCAATCATCATCTCAAGGAAACCATTAGCATCCTTTGTGCATTACAAATGGAGACACAACTAGGAGTTAGCGGTGTTCACCATGAGAGCCCTTTCCAATGGGAAAAAGCAGCAGCAACCAGACACAGACCAGATAGGAAAGACCCATCTGCGTGGTTTGAGCCATCCACTGGGAGCCTCAGTCTGAAGAGCACACTGGCTTACCTCAGTACGACATCAGCTTGGACTCCATACATCTTCTGCTCCACTGCCTTCTGGAAGGACATCAAAGTGTTTTCTGGTGCCAACTATGGGGAGAAATAAAAAACAACGAGAGATTAGCAGTCAGTGCAGAGTTTATGAAGTAGTGGATGCTGAGAGGAAGATTTAGAGAGATTAGGGAGCCAAGACAATCCTGGTTTGCAGACTCCACAGCAGCCAGTTACACTACCAGCATCCCTCAGGCAGGACTGCATCTTGCTGAAGTCTGACCAGCACATTTAACTCCATTGATGGTCTTCTCACACAAAGAGTTCAATGCAGAGCTATTATGACCTCCAATACCAGAAACCCATGAGCTCAAAGTCTGGTGCAGTATTAGTGTATGAGAGATTCTCTCACCAGCCTGGTTCCCAAACAGTGGCTTGCTGGAGATCCCCATGAAGCAGTTGTTAATGTGATGCCAATTCTCCATCCATGGTTTATATCTAGAGCTATTAAAATACCTTAACAGTTCTTTACTCTCCTACTTTTCTACATAAACAGTGATTACAATACCACTATAGCAAGAAGAAAGCCCATAAACCAGAGTATTATCCATACCATGGAGAACAACTACAGCAAAGGTTCCGTGGCATGTTTTATTTCCACGTCTACTCATTCAATCAAGTCATCTATTGCTCAGTCTCAAAATCAGATCATTCCTCTAATAACAAATGTTCTAGTTAGTTTAGCAACTAGAAAAATAGCTTTAAGCCTTGGAAATGTATCCCTATGGCTATCACGGATGAGGACTCAGAACTTAGCTCATATTTCATGCTGTGCAATGGAGCAGATGGTAACAAGATTTGGGTTTGTTTAAAAGCAACACAGCATAAACACACTTTGGTTTTCTACAAACCAATACAGTAGCTAGCCCCAGAATAGCCATAAACCGATACCAGGCACACCAGATACAAATGACCACAAGTATGGAGGGAATAACTGGCAAGTTTTCTGCCCTGAAACACAAGCACATCAAAATAAAGCTAGTCTTAGAGCTTTTCTGGTTTCCAATTTGCTTTCAGGCTTAGGGCACCTCTAACCCCATTTTCCCCCCACAGAATCACAGAATCCCAAGGGTTGGAAGGGACCTAAAAAGATCATCTAGTCCAACCCCCCTGCAAGAGCAGCCATCTCTGCACCACCAGCATCAGTAGGTTCCCATCAAGACTCAAGGAGCATTCACAAGCCATGATCAGCAGTGTGCGCTCGCAGCCCAGAAAGCCAACCGTATCCCGGGCTGCATCCAAAGGAGCGTGACCAGCAGGGCGAAGGAGGTGATCCTGCCCCTCTGCTCTGCTCTGGTGAGACCTCACCTGGAGCATTGTGTGCAGTTCTGGGGTCCTCAACATAAAAAGGACATGGAACTGCTGGAACAAGTCCAGAGGAGGCCACGAGGATGAGCAGGGGCTGGAGCAGCTCCTGTATGGAGCCAGGCTGAGGAAGTTGGGGCTGTTCAGCCTGGAGCAGAGAAGCTGCATGGAGACCTCAGAGCAGTTTCCAGTGTCTGAAGGGGGCCTATAGGGATGCTGGGGAGGGACTCTTCATCAGGGACTGCAGTGACAGGACAAGGGGTGACGGGTTCAGACTGAAACAGGGGAAGTTTAGATTGGATCTAAGGAGGAAATTCTTCCCTGTTAGGGTGGTGAGGCACTGGAATGAGTTGCCCAGGGAGGTTGTGAGTGCTGCATCCCTGGCAGTGTTCAAGGCCAGGTTGGATGAAGCCTTGGGTGGGATGGTTTAGTGTGAGGTGTCCCTGCCCATGGCAGGGGGGTTGGAACTGGATGATCTTGAGGTCCTTTCCAACCCAAACTGTTCTATGATTCTATGATTTTTATGGTGTTCCGAAGAGGAATAATTAGAACTAAGGCCTAAATACACCATGAAAGGTGCACAATAAAAACCTCCTCCAGAGTTTAAGGTGTCTCTAAAAATCGCTTGTTTTTTATAAGCTGATCACCTGCAGCGCTTGGGTCAGTGAAGCTTTAGGGTACAATCATCAGACCAAATGTCAGCAACAACCTTCGCATAGCTCCGCTATCTCTCCACTCGATTCCTCTGGCTCAAGCCACCATCAATACTGGTTCATTTCTGTTTGTTGCAAGGCGACACAGAACCACGTTATCTTCCCAAAAAGGCTCCCAGTCAAAGCCTGGCTTGTCTAGGTGAAGACAGAGTCAACACCCCCATCACACAACACTGGCACAACCCAGCGCCGGGTCACACAAGGTCGGGCTAAAAGAGCTTGTTGCAGCATCTGCACGATGCTCAGAGCTGTCAGCAGGGAGCAGCAGCCACAAAGATCTGAAGATCCCATCCCATTTGCTCTATCTCCTTGGGTTGCTTTCAGCATCTTGGGTTTCCCCTCTCAAGTAGCTCAGGTTCCTTCGGGATAACAGGGCAAGGTGATGCCCTCTCCACAGAGTAATGCTCAATGTTTGCTTACGGAGACGGCAGCAATCACAGGGCAATAAAGTGAGTAGTCTTTAAACAACAGATAGCTGAGCTACAGAAACCAAAGGGCAACACAAGACCACCAGCCTGTCAGGACGATGCTGGGTAGATGCAACACAAGTCCATAGAATCATGGAATTGACCAGGTTGGAAAAGCTCATCCAGTCCAACCATTCCCATCACTGCCAAGGCCACCCCTGCCCCATGGCACTGAGGCCTCGTCTCCACGGGGTGTGAACCCTTGCAGGGCTGGTGCCTGCAGCCCTGCCCTGGGCAGCCTGTTCCAATGCCTGAGCACCATTTCTTTACATGACTTGATGATCTTACAGGTCTTTTCCAGCCTAGTTAATTATATGATCCTATGATCCATATGAGCAGGGGCTGGAGCAGCTCCCGTATGAAGAGAGGCTGAGGAAGTTGGGGCTGTTCAGCCTGGAGAAGAGAAGGCTGCGTGGGGACCTCAGAGCAGCTTCCAGTGTCTGAAGGGGGCCTATAGGGATGCTGGGGAGGGACTCTTCATCAGGGACTGCAGTGACAGGACAAGGGGTAACGGGTTCAAACTGAAACAGGGGAAGTTTAGATTGGATCTAAGGAGGAAATTCTTTACTGCGAGGGTGCTGAGGCACTGGAATGGGTTGCCCAGGGAGGTTGTGAGTGCTCCATCTCTGGCGGTGTTCAAGGCCAGCTTGGATGAAGCCTTGGGTGGGATGGTTTAGTGTGAGGTGTCCCTGCCCATGGCAGGGGGTTGCAACTGGATAATCTTGAGGTCCTTTCCAACCCTGACTATTCTATGATTCTATGATTCTATAGTAGTGATGTTCATGCATGCAACGCTGTAATACAGGCTGCAGTGAGCTAAAAACTGAGATACCCACTGAGTTCTAAAAGTGAGTGCACTATGACAGTCCCATCATCCTCAGCACTCAAGTCAGTTGCTACTGAGCTTAACCCCATGGAGTTAAAGTGATCCCAGCCCCAGGAGTGGAATATTCCACTCCTGCCTCATCTCTAGTCCCTACAGAGCTTGCAGACCAAGCTTCACTCTTCAGTAAGGGTGAAACTTAACTGGATGCCATTTAGGGCTGTGTGTGGCTGCTCAGATATGAGGCACATCTATTCCTTTCCCAGGAATATAACCCTAAATGAGAGACAAACCCACAAAACTCTGACCAGACCCGGGCTGAAAATGTGGCTGAGCAGAGGAAACAACATTTGAAACTGTTCTATAGAAATACACACTTTGAAGCTGTAACATCACAGAATCCCAGCCCGGTTTGGGTTGAAGGGAGCTTAAAGCTCCTCCAGCTCCAACCCCTGCCCCGGGCAGGGACCCCTTCCACTGGAGCAGCTTGCTCCAAGCCCCTGTGTCCAACCTGGCCTTGAGCACTGCCAGGGATGGGGCAGCCACAGCTTCTCTGGGCACCCTGTGCCAGCGCCTCAGCACCCTCACAGGGAAGAGCTTCTGCCTAAGAGCTCAGCTCAGTCTCCCCTCGGGCAGGTTCAAGCCATTCCCCTTGGCCTGGCCCTACAGGCCCTTGGCCAAAGCCCCTCTCCAGGTCTCTTATAGCCCCTTTAGGTATTGGAAAGCTGCTATACATAAAACATAATATGTTTATATTGTACCTGAAGTTCCCTTTTTTCCCCCTTTAGGATTTTATGTATATAACTTCAACTATGAATTGCATAAACGTCCAGTACATGTCTATGACCATTTCTGATGACACAGCACTGATCTTGTATTGAGAGTTTAGACATCACACTTGAACTGCAAACTTCCACATCTGGCTCATCTTCATCACAAGACTACTGGAAGTGAGGAGCATCACAGATGGATGAACATCTCTGTCTGCTCCGAATCAGCAAACAGCACGGATGTCAGCCGAAGTGCTCTCCATAACGCCATGCCCTGTGTGTGCTGGGCAGTCTCTATAACACCACAATGCTATTACATGCAGCCTGATTCCTTGTGTGTCAGAAGCTTTTGAAAAGTAGATTATATATAAGCCTCGCAGGCAAAGACGTCATCTTCTTGTGAGCATGTGGTAGGTAAGCTCCTAACCTGGCCAGAGCCACTTATCTTGATATAAATAATAGCATCTCCAAATGAGTCCATCATTGATGCAGAAAGCTGCCCTCCCTGGTTTCCAAGCCTCTTGGTCAATCCTAGCCTTGAAGGGACAGAACAAGCCACTCACCAATGAGTGAGTAACCTAGTAAAGGTCAAGCAGAAAGCAAGGAAAGCAGTTTTAACCCTGTCCCTATTCCCAGAGGCTCTCCTGGCACTACTTTGGAGGCAGGATTTCTCTGTGCCGGGGTTTCAGATCCCCTGCAATATGAACCTATTGTGACAAGGGAAAATCTGAGATGCATTTCCATCACCCCAGCCTGTTTCCCTACAAGAAGGAGGGAGTGAAGCCCCAAATCAGCATGTTTTAAGCAGAGATGCAGCCAAGTGGGACAGTTGCTGGCACAGGAATTACTTGCCGAGTGTTAAGCTTTTGTTAAAGGGCTTCACAGCAAAACTGCAATAGCTATAAATAAATGCATCTTTTTTTCTGCTTAGATTACTCTCTGGCTCCCTCCAGTTTGTTTTATAGGTTTCCTCCTTGATACAATACATTCTAGTGTCTAAAACCTATACCTAGTTTTGCACCAGTGCACTGATCGGATGCAATCGATTACTTAAGTAACCCCGTGCTGAAGTAAAGGCAGCCCCGGGACACGATGCAAGGATTTCACCCCAAAACCTCTCTCCTATACACACCACATTAACACTCACTGAAAGCCAGACAGACCCTGCGCAGGGTTTCTAGCGGCTGTTCACACTTGGTTTGATAGGCTCATCCCTTGCAAAACTCAGGTTACTTTCATTTCTTCCTGCTCACAGAGACACAGCAAGCGATTTCTAGAGAACTACCCCTGAATTAACCCATTCTGACTATTTGTCTGCTTAGAAGTCAATTGTGTGTTCAAATGGAGTCGAGAGCTTTGGACCTTCCTTAATGAAGGTTATAGCAGCGTACTAGGTAAGGCAGTGTAGCCTTGCCAGAGGTGGACATCACTACACTGTGTTTCTCCTTCAATTAGGCAGCCCTCCAGAAACCACCATCACAAATCACTGCATCATTTGCATGTTGGGGATGCTAACGAAGACGCTTGCACAGGAGAACTGAATTCATTCCCCTGCATTGTGCGCTGAGCTGCACCAAAGGATTGGATGCTTGCTCCATCAACAGGCTTTAAAGATGCTTTCTCATCTTTCTGTGAACATGAGCATCGTTTTCAGTGTTCTCATGTTCTTTATCTCTCCTTTCCAGTCTCAATCTCCTCGTGAGACAATAACTGGACTGATAACACAGGGTTAACACCTGGAAAACTAAACTTTCCTTCAATAAAAAGACACCCTTTGGTGTTCCCTGTATGGGGTGGGATCTGCCAGGACGCTGGATTTCAGCATTAGTGTCCCATCATATCAGGTCTCTATGAGGTGATAACAATACTGCTTAAAACAGAAAATGAAATATGCTATTATCGTTGTATCGGTATTGCATGTCAAAACGAAAATGAAGAAATGAGCTAGTACATAGTACTCAGTTAATAGAGCTAAAATTAGGCAAAATCTGGTGAAATAAGCAGAGTGTAGGGAGAAGGGAAGAGATTCATTTGTTGGTCCTATTTTTGAGGGACAAAGAGACATTAATGCCCAAGGAAGTTGTGAATGCTCCATCCCTGGCAGTGTTCAAGTCCAGGTTGGACAGAGCCTTGGGTGCCATGGGTTAGTGTGAGGTGTCCCTGCCCATGGCAGGGGGGTTGGAACTGGATGATATTTAAGGTCCTTTCCAACCCAAGCCATTCTGTGATTCTATGATTCTATGTCTTTAATCGCCAGGAATTCAAGGTATTTTAGAGGAAATCCTCATCGACCATTTCTGGGAACAGCTCAAGCAGACCAAAAGGAAGTGACAAGAGCACAACACAAAAAGAGAAAATGAAAAAGGGTTGCTTTGGACAACAGGATAAATTCATAAGCAAAAATCATAGAATGGTTTGGGTTGAAAGGATCCCAAAGCTCACCCAGTTCCAACCCCTGCCACGGGCAGGGACCCCTTCCACTGGAGCAGCTTGCTCCAAGCCCCTGTGTCCAACCTGGCCTTGAGCACTGCCAGGGATGGGGCAGCCACAGCTTCTCTGGGCACCCTGTGCCAGCGCCTCAGCACCCTCACAGGGAAGAGCTTCTGCCTCATCTCCAACCTGAACTTCCCCTGTTTCAGTTTGAACCCATCACCCCTTGTCCTATGCCTACAGTCCCTGATGAAGTGTCCCTCTCCAGCATCCTTGTAGCCACCTTCAGATATGTCACCATGCAGGAGATAACACATTACTGTTGCACTGCACACACAAAAAGCTGCAGTTAGACTTAATGAAAGACTTCCTGACCTTAGGTAGTTGTATGTCAACGAACACGAGCCTTTCTCCAGGTCTGACAGAAGATGCTAATTGCAATTGTTACTATCGATTGGACCAACAGACAGGTTAACTGGCCATATTTTTAATAGGTGGCTGTGCACAAGATACATAGCAAACCAAATGCTTTTCAGCAGCACAAGCTGTACAAACCAAGGCCGTTCAGAGCCCTCAAACAAAGCCATCCCAAAGAGGTGGTAGCAAAGTTTTGGCACCCGAAATAAGATGAAATAAAGGCCCTCAAAACCATCAAGAAGAAAATCCCCTCTCAAATGACAGAAAGAAACCACCAGTTCTTCTTCAACAGTTGAAAGCTCTCCAATAAGCCACAATCTGAACCAGAAGTATTCATTACTGTTTCTATCTATAGTAGGCACCACAAGATGACAAAAAGGCGTCTCTGTGAGAACACCAACGTATATTGGAGGCTTTGGTTCAGGTGTCAAAAAAGTCCCAAAAGCAAAAGAGGTTTGCCTGGACAAGAGAAGGCTCCTGAAGGGGAGACCTGAGAGCAGCTCCAGTGCCTAAAGGGGCTGCAGGGAACCTGGAGAGGGGCTTGGGACAAGGGCCTGTAGGGCCAGGCCAAGGGGAATGGCTTGAACCTGCCCGAGGGGAGACTGAGCTGAGCTCTTAGGCAGAAGCTCTTCCCTGTGAGGGTGCTGAGGCGCTGGCCCAGGGTGCCCAGAGAAGCTGTGGCTGCCCCATCCCTGGCAGTGCTCAAGGCCAGGTTGGACACAAGGGCTTGGAGCAAGCTGCTCCAGTGGAAGGGGTCCCTGCCCAGGGCAGGGGTTGGAGCTGGATGAGCTTTAAGGTCCCTTCCAACCCAAACCTGGCTGGGATTCTATGAACTCCACATGTGCAAGGCCGTATTTGCTGGAATTTTCCCAGGAACAGCAGGACACGCTCCCTGTTGAGGCAACACATTCCCATGCAATAACCCAACAGGCAACCCTCAGCGCAATGAAACGCTGGCTTCCCACCAACATACTTTGTCCTATTGCAAGGGGTACTTTTCCACTCTGGAATTGTGCAAAGCCAATGAGTCAGCATGGCTGAAAATGCTCATCCCAGCACAGTGTCTGCGCTCAGCAAGGAGATGGGCATCATGTGTCATGCAGGAAGAAGCTCAAGAGCATGAGCACCGCATGCGTTGCTGTTAAGACATGCCAAAACCCAGCTGTATGTGTGGTTTGCCAAAAGAGTTCATTTTGACGTTATTTGTAGCCTCCAGCTCTGAAATCCAGAGCTGCTCTTGCCTCTGACATGTCTGAATGGTTTCCACAGGTTTTGGACCAACCACCACCTTTCTGGTCCCATTAATGGGATGTGAGTTTCCACACTTCATGAAGGTTTCCAAGGAGATAGATGCAGCTCTTGCTCAACTAAGTCCTTGCTGTCATTAATCCTTTGGGTGATTTACCTACCATTTGAAATCAAAGGTCATCATGAGGAGCCTAATGATTTTTATATGGAATGTATATAGGACCAACAACCTAAAAGCAGGCAGGAATCAACACTTTGGACATCACCTACAGATCTCAAAAGCAAAGACAACATGCCTCAACTTGAAGCAGCACGTGAAGAAAGACACTTGGGAGAAGACTTTAAATGGCAAATCACAGAATCATAGAACAGTTAGGGTTGGAAAGGACCTCAAGATCATCCAGTTCCAACCCCCCTGCCATGGGCAGGGACACCTCACACTAAACCATCCCACCCAAGGCTTCATCCAACCTGGCCTTGAACACTGCCAGGGATGGAGCACTCACAACCTCCCTGGGCAACCCATTCCAGTGCCTCAGCACCCTCACAGGAAAGAATTTCCTCCTTAGATCCAATCTAAACTTCCTCTGTTTAAGTTTTAACCCGTTACCCCTTGTCCTGTCACTACAAACTACAAATGACAGTTCCTCATTCCCATCTCAGATTCGGTCCCAGCTTTTACCTTCTACCCTTGTTTTGGCTTATTCTCAGCATAAGGACAATATTTGCCAGCACAAGGAGAACACAGTCAAGTCTTTTTGTCACTGGAGACAAAACGGAATTAGATATCTGGAAGAAGAAGCAAAAAAGATGGAAGACCAAAGACAAGAGATACCTGCTTGTAAAATCACCTGAAAACTTTAACATATTAATGTGCAAAATAGACATTTCATGTTTTGGGGTGTCAGATGATCGCTGTACCCACCAGGACAAGACCCTTTCCAACCAACACACACCAAGTGCCAGATGGAACCCTCAATTCCAAGCACATTCCTACTACAACCTTGATGCTCTCCTCATGGGAGTCCAGAAGGGCAGAAATGGATCTGGACGATGAATAATTCATTCTAAAAGAGCCTTTGAAAAGAAACTGATTGATTAACTAAGCATCTGCTAGGAGAAAGGGTTTTCAGCTAGCACCCTGCTGGCAATGGACATTTAGCAGAGCAAACGGTGGCCAGGACTGGATGACATTTAGGCAAGGGAAGGTAGAAGGAGTCAAGCAGAAGAGTCTCTCTAACAGAGAATTAAAGCTTGGGAGGGGGGAACAGGATGATAATGAAGGGACCCGGCTTGGAGGAGCGGTACTGCTACAACAAAGGGTCAGCCAGTGTGGGACCAGCAGCTCTCCTGTACCACAAAGACACACTTCATCTGGGTACAGATGCCAGGATGGCTTCTGATTTTCTCTTGCTACTCCAAATGCAAGACTTTTTCCCTCCTTCAGTGCTCCAAGACAAATTCTATGAGCCATATGGCATGTGCTCCTCACTTCTTTCCTCCACAGAACAAGAACAGCAGTTGAATTCCATGCAGACACCATGAATGCTGCTCTTAAATACCCTAAAGGGACAAGAGAAGAGATGGGGTGTGCGCATACATGGAGGGAAGCGGAGAGGAGCACAGAGGGCTATCATTGCCCCTGTTTGAGGAGCAGGCTGCATGCACTGATGGATCACTGTCCCTCAGGTAGTGCACACAGCTTTCCTGGGAAACTCCATTTCACCTCTTTTTGCCTCATGTACCATACACCACGTACCCCAAACCCCCTTTATTTCAGGACAGCGAGCATCTTCAGCCATGCCATGCATCTCCTTCACTGGCTTTTATCAGAAGAGCACTCAGTCGTACTCGTGTCTTTCTACTACAAGAACATTGGACGTACGAACGCAACATAAAGTCACTTCCAACCCAGACCAGTCTATGATTCTATTATGGACCCAGTCCTGCCAGACGGGTGAAGCAACCAGCTATCAGGCTCTATCAGAGCACGTTTGTCTGCACAGAGAATCACATTTGCCTTCCTTCAGGGGATTTGAAGGCAAATACCGCACTGCTTTTTATCCTCCCCAGTCCCACCAGATCTAACTTCACCTCAGGCCCCAAACTCCCAGGCGCTGCAGACTTGATCTAGACATTGCCCAAGGGAGGAGGTCTGTGTCCTACAGCCCAGACTCCAGACTCTTCTCTAGGCTATTTCCTCCTCTCCAGCTTGACCTGGCTCCATTTCTCCAAACACAATCTACAGACAGTTGGGCTCAACAGCAAAAGCAAAGCAAGAAGCCCTGTGAAACAAGACTGAATGAGCAGAAATGCTTTCTGGCAAGGCTTAAAAATCACTAGTTTCCAAGCAAATATGACTTAGTACCACCTGAGGACTTGTACTGCAGGTGGAGCTCTTCAAACTCAAGCTGCTGTTCGCTACAGGGAAAAGCTGAGCATAGGTGGAAGTAGAAGGAAGCTTTGACCACCTCTCTCTGGGCTTCATCTCTCTCATCCCACCTTAGCTTTGCTACTCAAGAGCACTCACCACACATACAGCAAAGGCAAAGCAGTTGGATAAACCCATTGCCAACTCATCGTGGGACATGTGGACTATTGCTCGGAGGTTGGAACAAGACTTGGTAGTCTTCAATCTTGCTTCTTGTGGGTGCCAGAGCAAACCATCTGCTGCTAATGGACAACTGGCTCTGTGCGCTGGGGATGGTGAAGGGAACGGGAGGTTCAGCACCCTGATGAAGGACACGGTTCCACACGCAGCACTGACTGTTCTCCACCCCTGCCCTTGATCAGCCGTTGCAACTCAGTACCCTGACATGCAAGCAGCATCTTCCTAGGTAGTTTTGTTCCACCCTGCAAGGAGTGCTTGCTGGCTCCAAAGAACATGAAGCAAAGCAAAGGGCCAAACTCTGCTGGGATTCTAACTCCAGATAAGGTTTATGTAAACTAGCTGGAAGATAGAAACTAAACAGCAGAAGAATTCCTTCTTTAGAAGGCTACGAGTGGCACACAAACCTGGAAGCACCACTAGAACCATAGAATCCTAGACTGGTGTGGGTTGAAGGGACCTTAAAGCTCACCCAGCTCCAACCCCTGCCACGGGCAGGGACCCCTTCCACTGGAGCAGCTTGCTCCAAGCCCCTGTGTCCAACCTGGCCTTGAGCACTGCCAGGGATGGGGCAGCCACAGCTTCTCTGGGCACCCTGGGCCAGCGCCTCAGCACCCTCACAGGGAAGAGCTTCTGCCCAAGAGCTCATCTAACAACTTTTGTGACTTCCTACCACGCAGGAAGCATGCGGACCCCAAGTTCTCACTTGGCTGCTTCTGGCCTTCATGGTTGGTGCAAACCACGGGTGGAAAAACCATTTATGATGCCTAGAACTTCATTCCACCACCCAGAGGCAACGTAATAAGGAGTGACACAAATTAAGCTGGCATTTCAAGGGACTGCTTAAAGAAAGACATCATTAAAGTGAACGAAAATACTTGTGTCGTGACAGGCATTTATGTCCCCTAGCAAACTCTTTGCACTCACTCTTCAGCTTGGAGAGGAGCTCAAGAACATTCCAACATGCCAAATAGCTTCTGACAGTCCGTACAGATATTTTTACTGCTTTGAATGTCAGCAAAAAAGTTAGTTAGATGTCTTAAAAGTATACATATATGAAGTACATTTGCCTACTCTACAGTATGCTGTCTAGTCTGAAGGCAATCAACCAGCAGAAAGAGATAAAGGTGCAACCATTCAACACACACTGGTACAGAAGCACCCAAACTGGAGACCTAAACTCTACAGGACAGCCTTATCTAAGCCAATACACTCCATATTTAGCCCGGACATGTCCAGAAACTTCAGAGAAGAGCTCTACGATTACGATTTCAAGCTCTACCCAGAGGCAGATGACAGGAATGTTTCATCACCTCACCCCGTCTCATGATGGTCTGCAATGCAAGAGCACTGTGCAGTCATATAGGGTCAGGCACAGCTTGTTTGTATCTTATTGCACATTGCCACATACTCAAGGCATCTTGCTGGGAGCCGAGTCTAACCACAGCTGGTGAGGTCCTGCAAAGGACATGGAGGTAGAGCCTTCAAGCTCTAAAGTAATAATGAACACCACAAACTTCTCCTGCTGCAGCTCAAGGGCCAAGAATGGAGAGCAAAAACCAGCAGAACCAGCAGCCAGAAAGATGCAATGGCACAAACCACCCTTAGCAAAGCAAGGATTGCCCTTTTGTTTGAAAGGCATCTGGAACAGCTGGGCCGTGACTTGACGCTGGGCTCATGCACTGAATTACCCACCACTGTAATCCTAGCCAGGAGGGGTGCCTTAAAGTTGTATTTGTCATATATATATTCTCTGGAGTTGTATTTGTCATATATATATTCTCTGTCATATATATATTCAGCCTGGAGACCGTCAGATCCAGTTCTGCCTGTGTAAAGGATGGTAGAACTGGACAACAAGTACTAACCATATCAGACTACTCACCATTGGTGCTCCGCGGTGACCTATGATGGCTGGCTTTGGTCCCAGAGCCTTCTTCTCCATTATGCAAGGGGATGAGATGGTGAGGGGGACGAGGTAAAGTGCAACTACAACTGCGAGGTATGCCGTGAACATCAGCATCTGAGAAGCTGAGATGGAAAGAGAGAGAAAGAGCTGGTGAAAACCTTGGTCCTGACCTTCTCACACCACAGGAGCAAAGTCAATGCACTTGCATCTTCCTTGGCAGAAGAGATCTTTTTGCTCATCAAGTCCTGAGGGAGGTTTTCACTTCATTGTGTATTAGAGAAACAAGTTAAGTGAATCGCTTAAAGTCATAGAATCATGGAAGGGTTTGGGTTGGAAGGGATCTTAAGATCACCCAGTTCCAAGCCCCCTCCCATGGTCATAGAATCATAGAATAGTTTGGGTTGGAAAGGACCTCAAGATCATCCAGTTCCAACCCCCCTGCCATGGGCAGGGACACCTCACACTAAACCATCCCACCCAAGGCTTCATCCAACCTGGCCTTGAACACCGCCAGGGATGGAGCACTCACAACCTCCCTGGGCAACCCATTCCAGTGCCTCAGCACCCTCACAGGAAAGAATTTCCTCCTTAGATCCAATCTAAACTTCCCCTGTTTAAGTTTTAACCCGTTACCCCTTGTCCTGTCACTACAGTCCCTAATGAAGAGTCCCTCCCCAGCATCCCTATAGGCCCCCATCAGATACTGGAGGCTGCTCTGAGGTCTCCACGCAGCTTCTCTTCTCCAGGCTGAACAGCCCCAACTTTCTCATGTAGTAAATGTAGTCCAAAACACTGCTGATTTCCAGCCCATCGGGTGGAACAGCACCAAACATTGCCCTTCCTGACAGCAGAAATAGAGCACCAGATAAACACACCTATAAATGAGCCACGGTATCATGTTGGTGCATTTATCACTTGCGTTTACACCACTTGTGTCTACATTGGTGGTTCACCAACACCGCCCATTTCAGGCAGGGTAGAGCCGCTTTAACTGCTTCTGCGTTAAGATCTGTGCCAGCAGAGCTGCTTTTAATTTGCAGCAATAATCTACTGAATAAATTGGATAGCTTAAAGAAATCCTTGGGTTGTGATGGTGCTGCCCTACCCATCACCGACAAGCAACTCTATTACAGCACCAGCAAATGCAGCTAAGACATTATCAGCTGCAATGCTTGGGGCTAGATGAACAGCTCTGCCTCCCATCTCCAACCAGCAGTGCCTTCCCACAAGGTCCAAAGTCTCTGGGAATCTCTCAAAGGTGCTGACAGTGCAACAGAGGCACCCTTGTACCCAACAGACGTGTGTTCCTTATAAAGAACAACAGGCGCCTTTGATCTCCTGAGCTATTTGGAGTCACTTGAAACCACAGATATTAAAGCAAAATACTTCAATTCTTATTGTAATAATGATGATTTACTTTGAAAACTCGTTCAGGCTTTGGAATTTGAGGGAAAACCTCCAAAATATCCTTTAAAACGAATATTTGCAATGGGTACATGATGGAGAAGGTGGGGTTTTAAAGGGGAAGGACAGAGCAGCCCAGGTCCGGTCCTGACCACAACTGATCTGGTTTCACCCGCAAATAAGGTGCTTTTTGCTTCCACCACCTAATAGCCTCATTCAAACATGTTGCTATGAGCCAGAAAGTAACACTAGTAACCTTGCCAGCTAATCTTTCCTCCTCTGTGGAAGAGAGGTCAATCACCCAGAAAGCACTCAAGGCACTGAATGCCATCGTGCTAAGTGAACTCATGCTGTGTCCTGCACCATAAAGACACGGTGCCTTGGAGTTGTGCTCTACCAGCATCAAAACCTCCAGATGGACACAGGATGTGGTCCTGACCCAAATTCCTGCTCACCCCAAAGAACACCACAGACCAAGCAGGCTTGGGAAAGAATCAAGCTCATTGTCAGGAAATCTCGGCTGTGCAAAGACCCTGGTTCTTTCCATCCTAGTACTGAAATTTAGGGATTGAACAGCTCACAGAATCATAAATAGTTTGGGTTGGAAGGAACCTTAAAGCTCATCCAGTTCCAACCTTCATGCCATGGCCAGGGACACCTTCCACTAGAGCAGCTTGCTCCAAGCCCCATCCAACCTGGCTCAGATTCAGACTAAAGGCAAGCACCACGTGAAATGCATGGGCTTCCAAAAACTGTGATCACTGGACTGCACCCACAAGGAAAGGATGCCCCAGCATGGGTCATGTTAAAATGACCAGGATGGACAGGGCCTTTGGGCAAGCTGCTCCAGTGGAAGGGGTCCCTGCCCATGGCAGGGGCTGGAACTGGAGGAGCTTTAAGGTCCTTTCAACCCAAACCAGTCTGGGATTGTATGATTAAAATGGAGCTGAAGACTCACCTAGCCACACATATGTGGCAACTGAGACCATCCACAGACCCCCCCCCCAGAATGAAATAGATGCATGAAATACAAACAAATACAATTTGATGGTCTGTATGGAAAAAGCTCTCTTGGTGACCACCAACCAAGCAAGGCAGATAAACCTCCCACTCTCTACAACATGACAACCCCAATACTTGGGTGCAAGCCTTCCTTGCCCACTCCTCCTGCTCCTAGTGACCATTTCAACCTAGTTTGGGCTCCTCGAAAAGCAGGTTTCTCACACTCACATTTGCTACTCAAGGCTTCAAGGGCTGCTTTGAGTACAATGTTTTCTATTCAACCTTAGAAGCAAGCTTTTGAAAACAAGCTACTATCATAGAACCATAGAATGGGTTGGGTTGGGAAGGACCTTAAGATCATCCAGTTCCAACCCCCTGCCACGGGCAGGGACACCTCACACTAAACCATGGCACCCAAGGCTCTGTCCAACCTGGCCTTGAACACCGCCAGGGATGGAGCATTCACAACTTCCTTGGGCAACCCATTCCATTCCATACTGTCTTTGAAAAGACTTTTAAAGCATCTATTCTCCAGGTTCAGAATAAAGTAGCACGGGGGGGAAAGAACATAAAAGAAAATAGATGAATTTGCTCAGAAAAGAAGATGGTTGCTCATGACTGTCACACGCCTCAAAGAAACGAGACTGGATGCAAGAGCAAGACTTGCACCAGTGCAGCTGCACCAGCTCTTTCCAGATGATTGCTCTTAGTGAATGAAATCGTACTTTGCCATTACAAGTGACTGTGGGTTCTCACAGAGATTTCATTCTTCTCTTCCGTTTTTAACGCCGCCACATCAAGTGCATCTGCACCAAAAAGCCTGTGAACTCCTCCAGGTAAGATGCGCTTCACAAGTAAAATGACCCCCAAATGACTTCAAGATCAAATGGTTTCCTTAAAAACCAAAGTCCCACAAAGCCAGGAGCAGAAGAAGAGAAGGGGAACAGCTTCCTGGCTTAGTTAAAAAGCAGAAGGAATTCAGAAGGAGCACACGCAATCTCTGCTGTAGGCATAACCACAAATCCTCCCTCAACTGGCAGCCTAATTACATGCTAGGCCATACTTAAGAAGAACTGGGTACAACTTTATCGGCGTATGTATAAATCAAGGCAGAGTAATTCTTGCTTAAAAAGGTCTCTCTGGCAAGCAAAATCTTTCCATCTTCAGACACCGTTTCCCCATTCTTCACTCCCACTTCTTGGAAGTCTCTCGCAAGTGCTGCCAAATCCTTCCAGGGCTTGTTTTTCACTGGGGGTTAAATACCCATTCAAATGTATTGTTCCGGAGCTGGCACTCATGTCTGGGAAGATCCATGGATGCCCCGAAGAAAAACACTTCTGAGGGCACAGGGATCAAGTTATTTCACATGAAAACCTGGAGGAGCAGCTGAGGCTTGGGAGAGCCCCTGGCAATGGGGTGGGACAGGGGAGATGCACGGAAGAGCTTCAGTGGAGAGAACCATCAACAGGAGCTGGGTTCAGTGTGACCTTCACAGCTCTTCTCCCTTAGACCTTTGACCATGTCTTTATATGAGTTTAAGTGAGCACCTAACCATCAGGGGACCAGATCTCTACCGAGCCCTCTGGGTGCTACTGTACCGCAAGCAACAAGTCCATTAAGACTTTCAGAAACCAGAAATGCAGATGAGCAAGATGCCAGGGGAAAGAAGAGGTGCTTACGAGATAGAGAGAACACTGCATGTTAGCTGCAGAAGGTGCATTTATGCTTTCTAAAGCAGCCTGATAGAAATCTCAATGCTTTAATTCACTTCATCATTTAAAATAGCCCTTTAGACTCCAGCCCAGGTGTGCTTCTGACTACAGACTGACAGCCATGGGATCTGGGTGCATTCCAAGGAAGCTGTGAGTGCTCCATCCTCAACAGTGTTCAAGGCTAGGTTAGACAGAGCTTGGAGCAACCTGGTCTAGTGGGAGGTGTCCCTGCCCATGGCAGGGGGCTGGAACTGGATAAGCTTTAAGGTCCCTTCAACCCAAACCATTCCATGATTCTATTCCCAGACCATAGAATCACAGAATAGTTAGGGTTGGAAAGGACCTCAAGATCATCCAGTTCCAACCCCCCTGCCATGGACAGGGACACCTCACACTAAACCATCCCACCCAAGGCTTCATCCAACCTGGCCTTGAACCACCAGGGATGGAGCACTCACAACCTCCCTGGGCAACCCATTCCAGTGCCTCACCACCCTTACAGGAAAGAATTTCCTCCTTAGATCCAATTTAAACTTCCCCTGTTTCAGTCTGAACCCGTTACCCCTTGTCCTGTCACTACAGTCCCTGACAAAGAGTCCCTCCCCAGCATCCCTATAGGCCCCCTTCAGGTACTGGAAGCTGCTCTGAGGTCTCCACGCAGCTTCTCTTCTCCAGGCTGAACAGCCCCAACTTCCTCAGCCTGTCTTCATACAGGAGCTGCTCCAGCCCCTGATCATCCTCGTGGCCTCCTCTGGACTTGTTCCAGCAGTTCCATGTCCTTTTTATGTTGAGGACACCAGAACTGCACACAATGCTCCAGGTGAGGTCTCACAAGAGCAGAGCAGAGGGGCAGGATCACCTCCTTCGACCTGCTGGTCACGCTCCTTTGGATGCAGCCCAGGATACGGGACGCAGCCCAGATGCACCACTCCTGTGTCACACAGATTACTCTAGCAGAGCATCCACCTCCCCATCATGGCTGAGGTGTAGGATGCTGAGCCCTGGGAAGGAACAGTTGCTGCCCCAAAGAGAGGACCCAATGCCCCACACCAACCACCCACCAGCCCCTGAGCACCATGCAAGGACACGAGTGGTACTCACTGGCTTTCTCCGTGCGTGCAAACTGCCCCGCTACCAACCACGACAGGGCTGTGACTGCTGCAAGTGCTCCTATATGCAAGAAAGGGGCTGTGGCCTGCAGGACACAAGAACAGGAGAGAAAAAAAAGGTGTTACAAACACAACACCACCTTGGAAATCCACTGATCTCTCAGGCTCCACAGGGCATAAGACCACTCCATTTGCAGTTGGATGTTGCACCATTCCTACATTAGGCTCCTGCATCTGCTTTGGATATCTCTTCTTCCAAATCCTACCTTAGCCTTTGGTACTCAAGCCTCTAAGAAACATAGAGTGGCTCGGGTTAGAAGGGACTTTCAAAGCTCACCTGTCCAACTCCCATGCAATAAGCAGAGATATCTTCATCTAGATCAGGTTGCCTGGAAGTCAAAGCAGGAAGAGACGTGGAGCTGTTGGAGTGAGTTGAGAGGAGGCTACAGAGATGCTGCGAGGGCTGGAGCAGCTCTGCTCTGGAGCTAGGCTGAGAGAGCTGGGCTGGGGCAGTAACAAAGATCTTCTTAGCAAGGTCTTGGAGCAAGCTGCTCTAGTGGAAGGTGCCCCTGCGCATGGCAAGGGCTGGAACTGGAGGAGCTTTAATGTCCCTTCAACCCAAACCATTCTATGAACACACTATATTGTGTATCATCACATCGTATCACCGTGAGAGAAAGCTTGAGAAGCATCCTCTGAGTCATGCTTCTGTTTTCCAGTTGTCTGCCTAAATCTTAAACTCAAAACAACAACAGAAGCCAACCAAGGAAGGGAAGCGCTTCTCAGAAGCGTTAGTCACCCGTGTCACTGCTGTTCTTCCCCACCCCACAGGACAAGAACGCAGCAGTTGCGTTCATTTTTAGATCTATACAAACTTATGTGCAGTGTGAAAACAAACCCGGAGTACTCCTCCCATGAGCCTGGGATGAGCATAACGCTCCAGGCTGGACACCAACATCCCGAGCACTGCTAGCCAAAACAAGGGGAGGAATTGCCCTCTCCCTCCAGCAGCTATGAGTCACACTCAGTATTTTCCACCTCAAAGGCTGCAGCCAAGCCCTGGTTTGAGTTTATGAGCCCAGGAGATGGAGACAAAGTGATCGTGGCCTTGAGGATGCCACGGGAGTTCTGCTGCCACCTTTCTCATTGCCAAGACTTCAATACTGGAAGCGACAAATATCAAGACAGAGTTTTATATAGTAGAAAGCTGCATGTGGCCCCTTTCTCCACTCGGAGAAGCATCCTTGCGGATAACTTACTTGTAGTGAAATAAATACCATCTCCCATTCATCATCCCAGAGCTGTGCTATCGATGACATGGTCACCACGGTAGTTATCAAGGTTGTCACCAGGCCAATCTGCAACAAATGAGAGTATTTACATCCTGTAGCCTATCATTAGCATCTAATAATAAAATAAAATCTAATAGTAAAATAAAACCTAATAATAATAAAAGGTCTAAAACCAACTGGCCTGAAGACCCACAAGGAAAGAGGTCAGGCTTGTGTGCTGTCCCAACATAACCTCCCCTTTTCCACCATTAGAGATACAACACTGGGCTGTACAAACCTAGGACACAGTTCATGGATGATCCCTTACTCTGGACAGTAGTATGGAAAGATCAGGTCATTTCCTTTGTCAACGAGCTGGATCAAAACTAGCTTAAACAGAGATTGCGTTCTGCTGGGCAACTTCAGGAGGTGGTCGCGGACTCTCTTGCCCCTGTTACAACAGTCCTTGATGCACCAGTGCTATGGGAAGTTGGTGGACTTTGCTCAGCTTGACTGCCCAACACTTCTGTTCAGACATAAAGCTTGAGCACACCCAGCACAACAAACACTGCGCATCAGTAAAGGGTGAGCATATGCGTTACGCAAGGCTGTGCATCTCCATCACTAAACAATCATCTAGAGATGGTTCAAGCACAACTTTGTGCATGGATGTGGCTTCACCTGCACCTATGCAGACAGCATCCAAGCCATGCTGACAGAGCAGTTACAACAGGTATTGTGGCTTAAGAACAGGTGATGGATGAGGCAGTGGCTGAAATGAGATGGCAAACCCAGTCTATCAGCCTCCTTCTCCCAGCCTCCCTCTCCTTCCACATGGAAGCACTCAGAGCCTGAGCAAAGCAGTCAAAAAGAACATGTCATCTCCATTTTGAAGGTAAAAAGTTCAAGCTGTCAAGAGCTGCCATTGAAATAACTCCAGCTGTAAAGACCCCAAATCTGGGCTGTCTATCAAGCAACAGTTCACCGTCTGGTATCTCAGTCTCTGCTGTTCCGCACGCCTGCTGGATTCAAAGGATGCTGCTGCTCTCTGCCTCTGTCTCATGTAGTGTCTAGATCTCAAATCTATGTGGGCGACTTGGGCAGAGCAGGCTGACTGACACACAGCAATGAACTGATCAGCTAGGATGCATAGGATATCTCTACATCAATTTCAGATTGGGTGAATTTGGCAAGCAAATACCCCCCCCCCCCCCAACATTTACAGAAATCACTTTTGTACATGAGGATAGGAATTCTCCTTTTAGTTTAGCATCAGTTCATACCTGCTGTTCCTTTCCTAAATGCCCATATCTGAAGGGGGGCTATAGGGATGCTGGGGATGGACTACTCATTAGGGACTGCAGTGACAGGACAAGGGGTGATGGGTTCAGACTGAAACAGGGGCAGTTTAGATTGGATCTAAGGAGGAAGTTCTTTACTGTGAGTGTGGTAAGGCACTGGAATGGGTTGCCCAGGGAAGCTGTGAATGCTCCATCCCTGGCGGTGTTCAAGGCCAGGCTGGACAGAGCCTTGTGTGGGATGGTTTAGTGTGAGGTGTCCCTGCCCACGGCAGGGGGTTGGAACTGGATGATCTTAAGGTCCTTTCCAACCCAAACCATTCTACAAGTCTATAAACAGACTTGCCAACAGCACAAGAGGTGTCTACAGGACAGCAGTAGCTTGCCCTGAGCCTCCAGCTTCTGGGGAACATGAACAAAGCACATGAGGCAGCAGAGGGGCCCAAGAGATCAGCTGCAATGGGTAGGAGAGGATCCCCAAGCTAAGAGGCTGCATTCAAACCACCTTCTCACCCTATCCTCCCCCTCAACTCATGAGATCCCCCCCTGCAGCCCTGATCCAGCGCTGGGGCAGCAGCACAAGAGGGATGTGGAGCTGTTGGAGCGCATCCAGAGGCGGCAATAGAGATGCCAGATCATAAGCACCGGCACACAACCTGTACTGAATCTACTTTTGGTCCAATTTACATCCCCCCAAAGCTGAACTCCAAATTCAGCAGCAACAGAAGACTTTGCCTACCAGATTTCTTCCGTACAGCCCTAATTCCCCTTGATGTCACTGCCCTGTGAGGCACAGAGATGTCAGGACAGAAGTGCCTCCATTCCATCATTTCCTCCTCCCATCAGCTCCTATTTATTGCTTCTTATTTTTGCTCATGCTTCTCCCACCTTGGTTTACAATCCTCAGCTCTTTTTTTGCAGGATTACAGGAGAAAACTGGGAGGAATCGTGTGGTTCGCACATACCAGCCTTTCCCACAGGCTTTATTCTATATTTGAAGGTAATTCAGCACAGTTGCAGGGAAGAATATTAACTTATTCCAGTTTCTCATCTCAACCTCCTTAGAAAGCAGAGGGAAGTGTGGGGAAGGGAACAGAGAGCTGTGATGAAAGCGGACTTATTTGGAAGAAGGGAAGGAAAGGTGGGTTTCTATAGGCAAGAACTAACCCATCTCCACCAACACATTGCTCTTCGGGACTTACTCATCCAAACCCACCCGCCACCTGGAGCGTGTCTGAAAAATACCACTTCTCCCAATGAGGAAACGTATGTTAGGCCCAAGAACCAGCAATTTCTTCTCCAGACAGTCCCTGCTCCCTCTTTGCATCCCCTCCTCCACAGGAAGCATAATTCCTATTGTTTCCAGGCAAAAGAAAGGAGAGGGTGGGGATGTCCGTGCTCTCCCTGTCCCTGTGTACCGGATAGAGATGGTACATCTGTTCAGGCTCTGATCCTGCAAGACCTTGTCACGTGCAGAACAAGCAGTTTCAGGAGGAGCTGTGTAATCAGCACATTGAGGACTGGTCCCTTAATTACCTCTTATAGCAGATTGCCAGTTACAATGGAATGCTGCCAAGCCGTTTTCTTTGGCACTGCGTCTCCCTGCAGCTTGCTACATACCCTTCCTCTCCCCTTCTGTGCTCCTAACACCAGATCTACATCCTAGAATGGTTTGGGTTGGAAAGGACCTTAAGATCCTGCAGTTCCAACCCCCTGCCATGGGCAGGGACACCTCGCAGCAATGCTTTTCAATGCTTTACGTACAAAATCAGGACCTCCTTGGTTTCCACCAAACCACAACCCGCGCGTTGCACATCCCCAGTTTAAACACCTATTTCTTCTCCCAAGGCTTTTCCACTCAGTTCCTCCAAGCACAGCCTCAACAGCTTCACATCTGGTCAGCCCCTCATCCAGGGCTGGGTTCAGCACAGAGAGGAGCACCAGAGAGGTTCATAATGGAGAACCAGGCTGAGCTGAGACTAAGGTCAGGCTGACCTAATGACTCAGTGTGTACCCACCTCCAAAAGCAGCCCTCTCTCTGTCAGCAGGGACCCCAAAGCACTTCAAAGTCTTTGTCCCTAGGCTTTGACTGATCCAACTGTGCAATTTGCTCTGAGATGAGGACACATGCACCAAAGACATCTACAATATACGCTCTTCCCAAAAGGACCATGACAGCGAGTGCCACATATTCCTGAGACTCCTGCTTTATAGAGCTCCCACTCACGTCCAAGCCGAGAAGAGCCCATTTACCTTGTGAAGCCAGTGCAGGTTCATTTGCTGTCCCACAGCTATGTGACATAGTGCTAGTATCTGGGAGGAAGAAACCAAGAGTCAGACATAGGCACATCACAACCTGTAAGGGCTTGAGCATGCAGGAACATATCACCAGCCATAAAGATAACCAAACAGGCCAGGACAGAAAGCAGGGCTGGCACGAGGATGGTTGAGAAGACACCACCTGGCTCAGTTGTACAAACAGATCCTCTCCAAAGCCAAGGATGTGCAAGGATAGACTTAGACCTCCAAGAGGTAGGGATTTAGGATGCTGGTCCATGGGTCCACAGGGAGAAGTGCCGGAATGAGGCTAGGTACCAGCACCGTACTTGAATGGACATCACCTTGAAGATCAGTGCCTACATGGGGCCAGGTACCAGGATGCTACCTGAATGGACATCACCTTGCAGGTCCCAGCACCCTTTGGATGCTGGGATGAGGGGGATGAGAGGGATGAGGGGAATGAGGGGATGAGGGGAAACAACTTGCACTTGTGACTGGCAGACACCAGAGTGGAAACCAAACCACACTAAGGGGAACAAGAGCTGTATTTCCCCTCAGCCCAACTGCACCACTGGTATCAGGGTCTCTGTCTTTATTCCTGATCATCTGAGATCAAAGTGTGTATTCTTCACTTTCCATTGATTTTAGGCAACTTAAGGCAAAAAGAGGAGGAGAAATCACTTCTGAAAGGAGAATTGCTCAAGGTGGAGAGTTGGACAGAGAAGTTCATGTGCGTTTAACAACAAGGACCCAGTTCTCTAGGAAACGACATTTCCTTCTACTCACCAATAACACTGTAATGTAAGTAAAGCCAGCAGCAGTCGTCACAAGTATTGGAATGGACCAGTCACTCCAATATCCCATTCGGTTATATAAAAACCTGAAAGAGAAGTGTGAAGGACAGGTTAAGAAGAGATTCAACACCACAGCAACTTCACCAGGATTAGGTAAACCTTTAGAAGATGGGTCTTTTTGTTCCCACTCCGCAGGGGAGAAATAGGCAGCAAAAAGCTGAAGTCACTCTGAAATAAAAGCCTGGCTTTGTGCTTTGATTCCTCATGGTAAATTAACTCTGCAAAGAGGAATTGGACAAATCTGTCAAAACACAGCAACAAGGATATGTTGGTAAAAGGAAAAACCACCATAAAACAACAATAAAACCTCCATATGGAATCAGGGCTTGAGTTTTCCCACAAATATTCCCTACAAACAAGAGGAAAAATATCCCCATGCATGGCTTAAACAATAGATCCAACACCGTCCCGTGTGCTTTCAGGCTAATAAATACAACATAGAGATGGTGGCAAGGGCAGGGGAGGAAAGCTAATATTGCTGTGCAAAGCTGGGCTGTATCCTCAAGGTGAGAGCTCTTTGTAGAGGGACAAAGTGATGGAAGAAATCGGTCCTCTTGGACTTCCTGGAGATGGTGTTTCTTATTCCAGTGGGCTGTAGAGAAGGTCCAATTCTGCACAAGTGGAGAGTGTCAGGAATTGAGATCGGGACTTCCCAAAGGGTACTGGTTGGAGGAAATGCATCTTTTCCACAGAATCAATGAGGTTGGAAAAGCCCTTTCAGCTCATCCCATCCAACCATTCCCAGCATTGCCAAGGCCACCCCTGCCCCATGGCACTGAGGCCTCGTCTCCACGGGCTGTGAACCCTTGCAGGGCCGGTGCGCCTGCAGCCCTGCCCTGGGCAGCCTGTTCCAATGCCTGAGCACCCTCTGGGGCAGGAATTGTTCCTCAGCTCCATCTAAACCTGCCCTGGGGCAGCTTGAGGCCGCTTCCTCTTGTCCCATCCCTTGTTCCTTGGGAGCAGAGCCCAGCCCCTCCTGGCTCCATCCTCCTGGCAGGCACTTGTAGAGAGGCCACATCTTCAACTGACCAAAGGGTTCATCTGCCCAGCCTGAAGGATGCTTGTGAGGGTTTTTGGCTCAGTGGGTTCCCTTCTCTTGGTCCTTGTGTTTACCTTAAAGCTTTAAGTAAGAGATGGACCATTCAATGGATTTGTGGTCCAACCTTGGCCAGAGGTAGCAGCCGTGTCCTGATGCACTGGAGGGTCAGAGCAGGACCTTAGGCACAGTTAAAGCAATACCGAAGCACAGATGACATCCTACAGGTGTCTCTTCAAAGTGTGTACCTCCAAAACAGCTTCTTTGGTTCCTCTAGGCCATCCCTCCCCAGTGAATTCCCTGGTTTCCCTGCCCACATTTAAGAACAGTTGCCACCTCAAAGCTTAGCAGCAGAAAACCATAGAAGCCAAATGCTTTTCCTATAGCTTAGTGGTCACAGCACTGCTCTAGGAACAGAGAAACCCACATTCACTCCCCATCTTAGTTTTTGGGATCGCAAGGCTCTTCCCCTGCCACCTCTCCAACCCACAGGCAAAGAGATAGGCTTCATCCTCTTGCTGAAGGGGGTTTTTCTTCCCTCCTCTATTTATGCTCCCCGCTCTTAGCTACCAGGTTTCCCAACCCTATATTCAGAAGGCAGGTTCAGCTCAGCATCCTGCCTCTCATCATTTCCTTGAAGCCGACGGGCAGTAAAAGCTTTATGAACAGGAGCACCAGGTATCACAGCAGCAGCACTGTCCTTTGTGCCTAGCATTGGGTCTGGAATGTCAAATCTGCATGTGAAGAGCAATACACTTCCAAGCAAAACTGTTCTGGAGATGGATTAAAAAGACATGAAAGCACATTACAGGAAAGCAAGATGCAAGAGACTCAGTCAACTGCCTTCCCTGGCCAGAAATGCAGAAGGACACCCAGGCCCCACCACACCATGAGAGAGGCAGCCAAACCCAAGAACCTTTATTGCAACTTCTTAGAGTTCCAGCCTGACCTGGATTGAACTGGTTCCACTGGATTTTTGGAGAAAACATCACTGGGTTGACTTGGATTGGGTTAACTTCATCTCCATGTTAATGCCCTGGTACAGCAAGGACAGGATGGCTACAGGGCGGATGGTGCAGCAGGACTGGTTTGGGTTGGAAGGGACCTTCAAGCTCCTCCAGCTCCAACCCCTGCCACAGGCAGGGACCCCTTCCACTAGAGCAGCTTGCTCCAAGCCCCTGTGTCCAACCTGGCCTTGAGCACTGCCAGGGATGGGGCAGCCACAGCTTCTCTGGGCACCCTGTGCCAGCGCCTCAGCACCCTCACTGTAAATGTGGGGCTCAGGTCCCACTGGCCTTCCTCAACCCCACTCATCAGCTCATCCAATGAACAGACCAAGGTGAGCACCCAGGGTTTTCATGGCCTTTCTTCGGTTACAATAGACTAACGCTGTGTGTGAGCATACTGAAGACTCAACCTCCACCCCACTACTCAAATCCAGCATCATTCATCAGCCACAAACTCTGGCCTGGCAACTGCTCCATCTATTCTGTCCAGGAATAATGCTCTCATATAGCACCTACAGAGCAAATCCTTGTGTCCAAAGGTGGCCATCATCCAGGTTCTACTTCGGGACTCAAAGAGCCCTAACAGAAGGGATCTGGAGGGATTCAGACATGATATAACTAAAAGAGAGGGACGAAAGAGAAGAGGGCTCCTCTGAAGTCTTTGCTTATGACACCACTAAAAGCTTCCTTAGCTCAGCTTCAGTACATTTAAGTTTTTGCTCTGATGTCCCTTCAAGCGGCCCTCTGACGTGTCAGGTCTTCACTTGATGTGCAAATGACTGCTTTAAAACGCTGTTTCCATGGCAGTTAGGAAGCACATGAGCCTTCTCCGTGACTAAGGAACAAGGTATTTGCTACACAGACTTGTATTTGTAGTCCTGCTCCAGAGGGAACACAGCCAGGTTCCCAAATGCAGCATCTCCACATCCTCCATTAATCAATACTGAGCTTCCCGTTGCAGTACATCACTTGTACACCGGAGAGCTGAAGTACAATGCAATTAAATGTAGACATCAAAAAGGTGAGGCAATGAACTAAGAGAAAGAAGATATTTACCTAAATTTCAGAGCCACAAGAACCTCTTTGCATGTTCAACTTCACAGGGAAAGGTTAAAGCCTGCAGCAATACATGCCAGGCTATAATTTTCCTTGTCTTTCTGAAGCCCATTTCAGTCACAGAATATTCCCTTAAGTCTTTACAAGCTGGAAGGCCAAATCTCCATCTTTATGTAGGTAAATCCTATCACAGCCACAGTTTAATTAGGCCAAATTGGTTTCATAGAGATAGGCGCATCCACTGTTGGACACCAAACCTGCTGCCTGAATCACAGGCAGTGATTGCTGTGTTGGGTTGTAGGTTTCTGCTACCTCTTAAGTCACCTCTGGCATAGCTGGGTTAAGAAACTGGCTTCCCAGTTCAAGAATGATGTGGAAAGGTTCCAATGGGGAACAACCAAACCAACATAAGCAAGGAGCTCTTCCCTGTGAGGGTGCTGAGGCGCTGGCACAGGGTGCCCAGAGAAGCTGTGGCTGCCCCATCCCTGGCAGTGCTCAAGGCCAGGTTGGACACAGGGGCTTGGAGCAAGCTGCTCCAGTGGAAGGGGTCCCTGCCCATGGCAGGGGTTGGAGCTGGATGAGCTTTAAGGACCCTTCCAACCCAAACCAGTCTGGGATTCTATGATTTCAAAGCCCAAATACCTCCTGCATCCAGAGCAGACCTGCACATCTCCTCCTACTCTGGCATGAGTATTTGGGAACCCAAACCCTTGCAGCACTGCAGCTACAATGCACATTCACAGCATTCCCAGAGCTTTGCTTCATCCCTGCATGATTTTATTTAGCCTTCTCTCAACTTTAAGCTCAGACAGATTTGGCTTTCCACTGGAGTGGACTAGAAGCATTCACATCTTTATTGAAGGTATAAACTGGAAGAGAAAGGAGTTCCGAAATAGCCTTGAAAAGAAGGGGTTTTTCCTTCTAGTCTTACAAATAACCAAGAGCAATGGTGGAGGTTTCAGTTCTAAGAGTGTGGGTCTGAGCAAAGAGGAAAACCACACTCCTAGGAGGAGCCAGCTCACGTCTTTGAGTTGGTGAACACTGAGTTCGTGAACACCCTCCCTCCCACAACGTCAGCACCTAAAGCATGTGATCTATTTAAGGGATCAACTACCCACTACGGTGCAAGCCACAGTTTACATGTTATAGACTCATAGAATAGTTAGGGTTGGAAAGGACCTCAAGATCATCCAGTTCCAACCCCCCTGCCATGGGCAGGGACACCTCACACTAAACCATCCCACACAAGGCTTCATCCAACACATCCTTGAACACTGCCAGGGATGGAGCACTCACAACCTCCCTGGGCAACCCATTCCAGTGCCTCAGCACCCTCACAGGAAAGAATTTCCTCCTTACATCCAATCTAAACTTCCCCTGTTTCAGTTTTAACCCGTTACCCTTTGTCCTGTCACTGCAGTCCCTGATGAAGAGTCCCTCCCCAGCATCCCTATAGGCCCCCTTCACACACTGGAAGGCTGCTCTGAGGTCCCCACGCAGCCTTCTCTTCTCCAGGCTGAGCAGCCCCAACTTCCTCAGCCTGTCTTCATACGGGAGGTGCTCCAGCCCCTGATCATCCTCGTGGCCTCCTCTGGACTTGTTCCAGCAGTTCCATGTCCTTTTTATGTTGAGGACACCAGAACTGCACACAGTGCTCCAGGTGAGGTCTCACCAGAGCAGAGTAGAGGGGCAGGATCATCACTTATCATCCATAAGAGGATGATGTCAAGGCAGTCTGGTTAAAAGAGCCCAAGGCACTGTCAAAGTGCTTTAAGACGCTGCTGAGACACTGAAAGGGAGGATCATTTCCAGCACTGGAGGGAGCTGGTAACACCCGCACTCCCCAGCACATCCCTCTGGAAAGCTCGTTTTCAGCTCCTTCCGATGTTGCCAAGTTTTCCACACCCATGTCTGCTTCAGCCTGAGCTTCTGTCATTTAGATTCTGCAGAAAGTTGCAGCCAAATTGCTCAGGAACCTCCCAGAACAGCCGGCCAGAGAAGCCAACAAACTGAGCACAACCAAATGCTTCGACGTGATTCCAGCCCCAACTTTGGTTTCTTATGGGAGAACACCTACCCCAAACTCCATTAAAGGCACGCAATGGAGACGTGAGGACACATTACATCTATCTGTGAAAGCAGGCAATAGGAAACACACATTACATCTGTACAGTCCTGGTGTCCTGAACATAAGAAGGATGTGGAGCTGCTGGAGCAAGTCCAGAGGAGGCCACGAGGATGATCAGGGGCTGGAGCAGCTCCTGTAGGGAGCCAGGCTGAGAACATTGGGGCTGTTGAGCCTGGAGCAGAGAAGCTGCGTGGAGACCTCAGAGCAGCTTCCAGTGTCTGAAGGGGGCTACAAGGATGCTGGGGAGGGACTCTTCATCAGGGACTGCAGTGACAGGACAAGGGGTGATGGGTTCAGACTGAAACAGGGGAAGTTCAGGTTGGAGATAAGGAAAAAGCTCTTCCCTGTGAGGGTGCTGAGGCGCTGGCACAGGGTGCCCAGAGAAGCTGTGGCTGCCCCATCCCTGGCAGTGCTCAAGGCCAGGTTGGACACAGGGGCTTGGAGCAAGCTGCTCCAGTGGAAGGGGTTGGAGCTGGAGGAGCTTTAAGGTCCCTTCCAACCCAAACCATTCTATGATTCTATATCAGTGAAGTTAAGCAATAGACACTGTCCTGCAGGCTCACTTCCTACGTCACTTTCCCTTACTGTCATTAATAACTTCATGTGAAGATCTCAAATGTGTCCAAGGCAATCAAACAACTCTTAAAGGAGTCTGATGTCAGCCAAAATTGTTAAGGGCTTGCTGCTCTGCAATGGGGAAGCTCTACTCACCAGTTGATTTCATTGTAGTCGTTGTGAACTTCCCACCAGAAGTAAAACCATACCAGGGTCAGGAAGAAGGATGAGGTGAGGATGAGGAACCAGAGCCGCTCCCACTGTGGATAGAAAGAGAGGTGAGCATTAATACTGGCCCATTTCAGGGCCAGTGCCCCCATATTGTCCAACATTCCATCTAGAAGCTGTGGGGGTTGGATGGAGTTAGCTAGGTATTTCCAAGGGTAGATTTGGGACCTTTTTTGACCTGGGGGAGGTGGGAGATGCCAGCCTGGTCCCCAGCCCTGGGCAGAGCGGTCCATTATGTAGATCCACGTTATGTAGCATTGGTTCATCATTTCTCCAGCTCTTTAGGCACGTGGAATGGGGGAATATTTTGGATACAGAGCTGGGGTTTTTCGCTTGTTTGGGTTTGGGGTATTTTATAGGCAATTGTTGAATTAACTTTTCCATTCACATGTGGGAGGTGCAACTTGGCATCTTACTCTCAGCCTAAATGACCGAGTAGCTATCAAATGGCCAAGTCTACACAGCAGGTTATGGATGCTGCTACTACACACACATATATAAACCCTTCCTTACTCCTTCCCTAGGGCACTCAGACCATGCAAACCCAACCACACATCCACGACATTTATTCATTCCCACCACCACCACATAGACAAGTGTCTTCCAGGAGGACACACCACAGCAGCATTGGTTAATGGAGATTTGCACCACCATTCAGCTTTGATGAATGCTCCAAACAACACTCTACACACACACATAGAGGAAAAAAAAGTAAACCCCTAAAACACCTTGTCAGTGTCCTAAATCCAAAAGCATGAGTGAAATCCCAAAACACAAGGACGTCCATGAAGAGAACAGTGCTGCAAACTCTCCCTAACCAGCCCCATTTCCATGTTCTACTTGTTGGTTTTACCCTGCAGGCATTCAATAGTCCACACATGTTCCTGTTCCCAACCAGCATCCAGTCTGATTGGAACAAACCACTGAAACACATTCTTTATGGAAAACATGAAGCTTCTCTTCCCAGGATGAACAAGAAGGGATGAAAACTGACAAAGCGAATGAGTAACTCCACTACTATAATTTCTTTCCAGACCCTGAGTGCAACATTAATCTCTTCTGAAAATGCCCTTTTCTCTACTCTCATGGCTTTTCAATTATGCAGAACAACGTAACCAACACAAACACTGCTTTGGTGATATATGAAATACTACTAGTCTTTGCCTTCCTTTTCCATCTTAAGGGCTGAAGCTATTTACTTAACTGTATATTGACTGTTTTCCATCATGCATCACCCTGGATACCTATCTTGTGATACAGCTCTTCCTTGGATGCTCTGTTTTATAAGAGGTGCCAAGAGAAAAAAGTAGGCAATAAAAAGGCTTGGAATTATTTCATTTTTGTTGTGCCAAAAGTGATGTTTCCTGCTAGAAATTCCCAATTCTTGGCTGGGGTTGTGGTTAGAACATCTTTTTCAACTCAGCTCAAGTAAAAGCCAACTTCTATCAAACCTCTGTACCAGCTCTGTCCCATGAGGGTCTTCGTGTTCCAGATAAATGGGAAAAAAGGGACCAGAAGGAGGTAAAATGGGAATTGTACAGGGCAACTACTGGGTGCATTCAAAACCACATGGCCAAACTGCTCCACTATACTTGCAAAAACTATACTCTCTCCACCTTATCCATAGATCTGCACCTATGCACACAAGTGAGCAGCAGGTCAGAGGAGGTGATCCTGCCCCTCTACTCTGCTCTGGTGAGACCCCACTTGCAGCACTGTGTGCAGTTCTGGGGTCCCCAACATCAGAAGGACACGAAGCTGTTGGAGCAAGTCCAGAGGAGGCCACGAGGATGAGCAGGGGCTGGAGCAGCTCCTGTATGGAGCCAGGCTGAGAACATTGGGGCTGTTGAGCCTGGAGAAGAGAAGGCTGCGTGGAGACCTCAGAGCAGCTTCCAGTGTCTGAAGGGGGCTGCAAGGATGCTGGGGAGGGGCTCTTCATCAGGGACTGGAGCGATAGGACAAGGGGTAACGGGTTCAAACTGAAACAGGGGAAGTTTAGATTGGAGATAAGGAAAAAGTTCTTTCTTGTTAGGGTGGTGAGGCACTAGAATGTGTTGCCCAGGGAGGTTGTGAGTGCTCCATCCCTGGCAGTGCTCAAGGCCAGGTTGGACACAGGGGCTTGGAGCAAGCTGCTCCAGTGGAAGGGGTCCCTGCCTATGGCAGGGGTTGGAGCTGGATGAGCTTTAAGGTCCCTTCCATCCCAAACCAGTCTGGGATGTTATGATTCTCTAAGTGACCTCCTGGAAGGAAAGCACTATGGTTGGAATGCGGAGTTTCCCCAGAACACCCCACCTTTGCTAGCAGGATGCCATCTACAGCACCTATGTTACCTCCATACCCAACACTAGCTTTCTCCAATCCCAAATCCAACAGCGAGGCTGCAGCATCTCTCCATGATGAACCTCCTCCACACCAATCACCACTGCACAGCCGAGCCAACCCTTTGCAACCCAGGAGTTCCAGATTATAATCCACCCATGGAACATCCGGATTATACAAACACCCCAACCTAGAACCACTCACACCTTCACTCCATGCCACCAAAATTCCCCAGGAAGAAGCAATTCCTTACCCTTTCAGCAGACTATGACTATTTGCTCCTGGTGCCTTCCAGTCTATGGTTCTCCAAGCTTTCAAACCTCACTTTCCCCTGTTGTTAGCTGGTTTTTGTCTCCCCATTTGGGTCTAACACCTTGCACGTATCAGCAACACTGCTAAATCAGTTAACTGGACAGGTTTTGCAAGGCGAGCGAGGTTTAAAGTATCTCAAATGCTGGACCAATATTGCTATGTAAAACATAGTAATCCGCCAGCTTTTTAAAGGTCATTATGGGATAAGCTTGGCCAGCTTTCATGCACTGGATGACAGTGATTTCATAAGCCAAGGGAAAACATTTCAGAACATGTTTGGGCTTTATGTTTCATATATCTATTTTTTGTGTGTTTTCTCCTTCATTTACATGCAAGTAGCAGAGCTTGTGTCAAAGCTCTCCAAAAGCTATTTTAGGTCTGTCCTTGATGCTGCACTTGCCAGATTTATTTGCCTGGCTGATTTTGTGTAAACCCAGTCCAATTCTTTAAGGTTTGGCATATTTCAGTGGGGTCAAGAACAGGGAACATCTTCCCGGCACCACTGATGCTATTCAGCACAGACTGAGCCCGAACCCGAACCGACATCAACCTGACCTACGTATACAACATATCGGATGTGGCCTGGCTCCTCTACAACCTCCCTCCAACCACCCCTCATCAGAAGAGCTTTACAGGCCCCTACTTCACAAGCTCCCACATGCTTTAAAGCAAGGTGAAATCTGCACCCTTCAACAGCTTCGAGCCTCTACTGCTAAAGATGGAGTCATCCTGATCACTCAGTCACAGCTTCAAGCAGGAGGAGGAAATGGTACCAACTTCACCTATGGAAGCTCAAGCAGAACCACTAGAAGGTTTGAAGGTGCTTGCAGAAGACGTTCATATTCAGCTCCATGAGACTTTATAGGAATGTCAGCACTGACATTTTGGCAGTTCTAGAAAACCTCCCCTCCTTCTCTTTCAATTTATCCCTCTTCACACCAGGATATGATGGATGTGCTCACCAGTTACCAATTACTTGCAGTAAGCTTAAACATGCTCAGTTCACACTGCACTCAGTATTGTCATGCATATAAACCTGACCAAGTACAGGTATTAGCACCTTCATTCCTACCAGGATGTAATTCGGAGTAGCTTCATGTTTTATCCTGCTTTCTATACTCCGATTCACACCGTTAAAGGGCTTTAGGGGAAGCAAAACCCATGGCAGGGGGGTTGGAACTGGATGATCTTAAGGTCCTTTCCAACCCTAACTATTCTACGACTCTATGAAAACCAGATGTGCTCCAGGTGTGAACTCAATGTACATCAACTACCAATGGGCACTCAGTCCAGATTGGAGCTAATCCTAAATGACTACACCACCACCTCCAAAACGTTTGGAACTAGGTGGTCTTCAGGTCCTTTCCAACCCTAACTATTCTATGGACATTGGGACTTCAGCACCAACTATCTCCTTCCACAAACCTCTTCCCTTGGGCCACACCGCTTGCTAACAAAGATGCAGCCATGTCTTACAGAAGGGCATTAAATGATGTTAACCTCATTGTATCAACATTTAACTTTAAAGGAAAAACAGTAAATGAAGAGTCACCTTTTTCCTTCAGCTAAATGTCTAGAAAGCACATGTACCATGCACTCAGTTAACCTCAGAAAGAGCTAACTGGTACAGGGATGAAGCCTTTGCAGAGCACACCCGATGAGCTGGCCATAGCCCAAAGAAGAATGGAGGGAATATCAATGAAAGTAAGAAAAAAGTGATCTTGAAATGAGAACATTTAAAAGGATCAGGCACAAGTTGAAGTCTTTTGTGCTGCAGAAGAGCTACCAAAACCAGGCGTCTTACATGTACCACTGTGCTTGTGACCTCAGGTCTATTGTGGGGCCACTTCTAGCAATGGAAATATGATTTCTTATTCCAAGATTATCTACAGATACTCAATCAGAAGAGCCCCAAAAGGAAGCAAATGAAGACTGAGCCCTGTTGCCAAGTTTCAGTTTGTCAGCGATTTCTTGATTCATTAAAATCACGGGATCCTTCGAAAATAAGAATTAAAAAGAATCAGCGTTTCAGCCACGTTTTCCACCACTTTGGTGCATTCCCAGCCCCCACCCCATAATGGCAAAAAAACCCCACCCAAATTAAAGGGATTTACCACACAACGACCCAGTTTGTGACTCATTGTGAAGTTGGCTCATGCATTTTACCTGCTTTTGTGATGCAGGTTTTAATCTGACCTCTTTGAAACAGCCACAAAAGTCTCATCACAGAGCATGGAAGAGATTTCTCTATCTGGGGATCAGTTTTGGTTAACTGAGGGCTGCACCAGCCTCTTTAGCTGCAACTCCCCAACCCAGATGGAGGTCGCAGCATTATTTACAACCCGGTGCTGGCAGCAGGGGAGTAGAGGCTCAGGAGGATTATTTTCTTTCCTGTAGGATCTGTAGGAGGGATTATGGAGTTCATGCACACGCACATTGCCACCTACAAGAGCTATTTCATAGAATCCCAGCCCGGTTTGTGTTGGAAGGGAACTTAAAGCTCATCCAGCTCCAACCCCTGCCACGGGCAGGGACCCCTTCCACTGGAGCAGCTTGCTCCAAGCCCCTGCATCCAGCCTGGCCTTGAGCACTGCCAGGTCGACATCTCTTTGCACAATAGCATTTGTAAGCTAAAGAAGTCCTTTAACCAACAAATCCATGCTTTTAAACTGGTTCCTTTAGAGGAGGTTCTCTGGCTGTCACTAGGAAAATCAAACCCCTGCCAAAACCAGCCGAACGCAGAGCTAATGCACATTTGCCTGCCCCAGCCGTTCCCTGCTGCATTACAGGGTGAACTCGACTCGATGCTGTGCCATTCTAAAGAAGCCAGAACCATGGCCATTTGACGATTTACTCTAATACTTCTCAGGCCTGCAGATCACCAAATTGCCCATTATCTTCCTCAAAAACCAGATCAGCACAGCATCAGGATGTAAATGGAGTGTGATTCGGACATAGAACTGAGAGAGAGCATTTAAGATCTTAAAATCAAGATTGCCCAGGGTGAGACACCACTGATCAGAAGGGGCTATCACTACATTCACACATGTCCCTGGTCATGAGGTTTAAACACCGTTATATTTAAGATGGGTCTATCAGTATGTCCCAAGCCCGGTCTGGGGCATGGAGGCAAAACAAAAGGATACAACATCTTAGACTGCATTAAATTGCTTATTTCCTAACATAGATACTCCCAAAGGCCACTGAAATGCTGGTCAATGAGCTAAGCTGCTCCTCTTACTCTTTGCACCCAGCTGGAGGAGAAGGCTGCATTTTCAGAAGGGGCAGAGCACCGTTGGCTCAAGGTCTGCTCCATTCAAGCCAAGGCTGGAGCCAGTTCATTTCCTGGCCGCCTGCAGATGGATGAAGCAGAGCGTAAACATTTTGCCTGGATTCACCCCAGTCAACCCTAGTCCTGAAATGCCCTCCTCCACCTATGGTGGTTGCTGAGATCTGTCAGCTCATCCCAAGCTAACAGCAGGATTTGCATCCTTGAGATGCTTCTACACCTTCTGGCCTCGGGATACAACTGCAAGATCCCCCGAAAGCAAACCCACCACCTCCAGCATCCTCTCTGGCAACCCGAAGCAACGCCGAGCTTCAAAGTGAACAGGAAAGAGAGAAGCCTGCTTTGAACTGTGACTGGGTAAGAGGAAATGCCAGCACTGCATGGATTAGAGCTCCATTCCTACCCAGATTAGCTCATAGCAAACAACGCTCCAGCAATCAATCAACGCGGGTGAAGTCGGGTCCTCTCCAACTCATGCATCCCTAGAAGCTTTCCAAGGAAGTAAATCAAATGCCAGCGCTGCAACGTTGCTGCAAGCTCACTCCAGTTTATACCAGTAGAGCTAACCATGGCAGCCCACAGATGGAAACAGATGGGTTTTACAGCCCCCCTTTGGATTCCCATCCAACTGTGAGGATAGCGCCAATGTTCACATCAAACCCTCTGTGGCGTTTGGTCCCCAAAGCAGCTGAAACCACAGCGAGCAAAATGTCACCCCAAGGGCCTTAAATACAGAGGTGAGGATGTGGGTGATTGGAAATGGAGATGCATAAAGAAAAAAAAAGCAGATTTCTGTTCCTGATTAAAATACGTTCTCCTTTGAAGGCTAAAAGCTAGAAAATAAGGAACAACTTCACACTAAGCCACCACTGAGACCAGCCAGAGGGAACAACCTACTGTTTGGTGGAAGATGTTTAAGTCAGGTGAGTGGAGCAAGGGGGGTACCATGACCTTTTTCACAGTGCCCCATGAAAGCCCTCCAGAGAGCATAAGGGGGCTTAAAGGAAGACAAGAACAAACCTATATGCACAGTCTGAGTGAGTTCCCTTTACGGGTTCATGTGAGCCCCCGCTTGCAGCACTGGGTGCAGTTCTGGGGTCCTCAACATCAGAAGGACACGGAGCTGTTGGAGCAAGTCCAGAGGAGGCCACGAGGATGAGCAGGGCCTGGAGCAGCTCCTGTATGGAGCCAGGCTGAGAGCATTGGGGCTGTTGAGCCTGGAGAAGAGAAGCTGCGTGGGGACCTCAGAGCAGCTTCCAGTGTCTGAAGGGGGCCTATAGGGATGCTGGGGAGGGACTCTTCATTAGGGACTGCAGTGATAGGACAAGGGGTGATGGGTTCAGACTGAAACAGGGGAAGTTTAGATTGGATATAAGGAAGAAGTTCTTTACTGTGAGGGTGCTGAGGCACTGGAATGGGTTGCCCAGGGAGGTTGTGAATGTTCCATCCCTGGCAGTGTTCAAGGCCAGGTTGGATGAAGCCTTGGGTGCCATGGTTTAGTGTGAGGTGTCCCTGCCCATGGCAGGGGTTGGAACTGGATGATCTTGAGGTCCTTTCCAGCCCAAATCACTCTGGGGTTCTATGATTATGGGTACCTTGGTCTTTTAGTAACAGAAGACAGTCCTTCGAAAGAGGAACTTGAACTTTGACAGTTTTAAACTCAAACAGTTAAAAAGAAGAGAAAGAGAAAAACACACAACTACTGATTCCCTTCAGAATCAAACTTCCTTAGCCCAGAGGGATTTACATCAAGAAACATCACAAAGAGAAGCCCAAAACCCTCAACCACAGCACAAGGGGGAAAAACAGCTTTTCACCACAGACCACGATGTGAAGACCCAACCTTCATTTGAAGAGCAAAGACAGGAAAGACGCAGGTAGCACTTGCTACCGACCGGAAGGGCAGCATGACAGCGGGGAGGCTGAAGGGCAAAAGATCAGACGAGCCACTGAAATCAATAGAAAAACTGCAGCTCTCTTCTCTGCAACTCTGGCTTTGAACCAAGAAACCTTTTATTGCTGGATTCGTTAATTCAGAACAGGGGATAAACCAAGTTCCCTTCAATTCTGTTTTCCTCAATTCTGTTTTCCTCAATTCTGTTTTCCTCAATTCTGTTTTCCTCAATTCTGTTTTCCTCAATTCTGTTTTCCTCAATTCTGTTTTCCTCAATTCTGTTTTCCTCAATTCTGTTTTCCTCAATTCTGTTTTCCTCAATTCTGTTTTCCTCAATTCTGTTTTCCTCAATTCTGTTTTCCTCAATTCTGTTTTCCTCAATTCTGTTTTCCTCAATTCTGTTTTCCTCAATTCTGTTTTCCTCAATTCTGTTTTCCTCAATTCTGTTTTCCTCAATTCTGTTTTCCTCAATTCTGTTTTCCTCAATTCTGTTTTCCTCAATTCTGTTTTCCTCAATTCTGTTTTCCTCAATTCTGTTTTCCTCAATTCTGTTTTCCTCAATTCTGTTTTCCTCAATTCTGTTTTCCTCAATTCTGTTTTCCTCAATTCTGTTTTCCTCAATTCTGTTAACTTCTATTTTACGGTGCACCAGGAAATCACTCAGCATTAAATGTTATTGGTAGACTGGACTCCCTCCTTGACTTGTTGCTACTTCAAGCAGAACCAAGGTTTATTCTGTCAAAACTCTTCAGAGATCCTCTTCTTCAGGCTGAGAGAGCTGGGCTGGGGCAGCCTGGACAAGAGAAGGCTCCTGAAGGGGAGACCTGAGAGCAGCTCCAGTGCCTAAAGGGGCTGCAGGAAAGCTGGAGAGGGGCTTGGGACAAGGGCCTGTAGGGACAGGCCAAGGGGAATGGCTTGAACCTGCCAGAGGGGAGACTGAGCTGAGCTCTTAGGCAGAAGCTCTTCCCTGTGAGGGTGCTGAGGCGCTGGCACAGGGTGCCCAGAGAAGCTGTGGCTGCCCCATCCCTGGCAGTGCTCAAGGCCAGGTTGGACACAGGGGCTTGGAGCAAGCTGCTCCAGTGGAAGGGGTCCCTGCCCGTGGCAGGGGTTGGAACTGGATGAGCTTTAAGTTCCCTTCCAACCCAAACCACTCTGGGATTCCTCCTTTTAAACACCTGTACTTTCAACCCCTTAAACCAGTCAGCTTTCCAAATCCAAAACCTGAGTGCTCTACAGTCCCATGCTTAGAACAAGCCATAAAAACACCTGACTCCCTTCTCCACATTAACACTGAATTATAATGAAAATTAGGCAGAATAATCCAACCTAACAAGGCAGTTAAAACTGGTTCTCCGTTCCCCCTGCTGATGGGATCCGTGTTCTGGTCAGAGATCAGAGACATTAAGCCTATTTCTCAGAACTAGTTACTGAAAAAAACACAGAAGGAAATCACTCCTCACTATTAAAACCAGGACTTGTATTTATCCATAGCTACCCTGGCCAAGAATATTATCTTACACATATATGTAAGGCTATAGTGGTCTCCATGTACACTCAACCAGAGGTTTGCTCCAAAGGTTTGGATTTAATGATCTAAATTTGCTCTGGAGGAAGCTGTTCCACTTTTTGGCTATATAAAGAGCCTCTGAAGCCATCTTCTCACTTTCGACACCTTCCACTAGACAGTGTGAATATCTCCTCACCATCCACCCCATGGGTCTCTTGCTGTCAACATTAGTAGAAACATGTTCCACCTCCACCCCCATGACCAGAGATGATTTTCACAGTAACTTGGTGTACAAGGGGTGTTAAACAACCCCAACTCCCACTCTGCTCCCTCCAGCATCTCTACAAGTACAACCATCCAAACCAGGACCACAGCATGCCATCTAAGGTGGCCAATGTGGCTCCTGGGGTACCTCTCCCAAGCACAGCTTGCATTCCCCAGCTAGAAATAAAGGAGCAATTGGAAGGACAGACTGGATTTAGGAATTGTCATTCATCCCACATGAAGAGGGCTCTTGTTCAAGTCAAAGTGCCTCTAGGAATCCATGGCTTTCAGTCTTCGCGGTGACCCCTACCCATTCTCTGCCTCCTGAGCACAGTAACCCTCCTGTTCATTCATCCAAAATAATTAAATAAGTAAATAAAAATCAAGCTTGGGCAGGAAGAAGCTTTTTGACAATCTCTCCCCTTCCCCCTTTTTCTTGTCAAAAAATTCCAGTTATGAAAGAAACAGAAGCCTTTTATAGGAAATACCATATTTTAAAGCAATTTCTTGCTAAAGGGCATCTCGACTTGAGGCTGTCGGAATTTCTGGTCAGAGGAAACAGGACAGAGGCTGAGCCCTTGCAAAAGCTGGCAGTAGATGGGTCAGGATGTGCACAGGCAGATGGAGCGCAATGGCACATATATCTGACCATGCATACAAAGAAATCTATTCCACCCCTTCAGCCATGGGACCAGAACAAATGAAGCTGCAAACTGGGCGGTATGGAAAAGTCAAAAGGGATAACACAGACGTCTGGAGGAGGGATGCGACAGGTTAGACTGGAGCTGAGGAACAATTCCTGCCCCAGAGGGTGCTCAGGCATTGGAACAGGCTGCCCAGGGCAGGGCTGCAGGCACCGGCCCTGCAAGGGTTCACACCCCGTGGAGACGAGGCCTCAGTGCCATGGGGCAGGGGTGGCCTTGGCAATGCTGGGAATGGTTGGATGGGATGAGCTGAAAGGGCTTTTCCAACCTGGTCGATTCCATGATTCGATGTTGAGGACAGGGGCAAGTGACAGGACAGACCTCAGCCACTCAGACTGACTCATAGAATCATAGAATGGTTTGGGTTGGAAAGGACCTCAAGATCATCCAGTTCCAACCCCCTGCCATGGGCAGGGACACCTCACACTAAACCATCCCACACAAGGCTTCATCCAACCTGGCCTTGAACACCGCCAGGGATGGAGCACTCACAACCTCCCTGGGCAACCCATTCCAATGCCTCAGCACCCTAACAGGAAAGAAAGACTCCTATCATAATCCTTGCCACCAACCTCATTTGGTTTTCCTTTGCACAGAACTCAGCAGCAGGTCCATGCTCTGTTGGCTTCAGTCTTCTCCCCACCACAGGTCACACGCACAGCTGAAGAAAACCATCCTGCATCACTTCTGCCCTGCCAGATCTAGGATCTCTCGACAACAGCTATTTTAGACTGCTTGGCTGATTTGATACACCCTGGTCAGATCCGGTTACTTAAGGATATCATCCTATTGCCTAAGGATCACAGAATCAGAGAGTTATTTGGGTTGGAAGGGACCTTAAAACTCCTTTAGTTTAGATTGGATCTAAGGAGGAAATTCTTTCCTGTGAGGGTGCTGAGGCACTGGAATGGGTTGCCCAGGGAGGTTGTGAATGCTCCATCCCTGGCGGTGTTCAAGGCCAGGTTGGATGAAGCCTTGGGTGGGATGGTTTAGTGTGAGGTGTCCCTGCCCATGGCAGGGGGTTGGAACTGGATGATCTTGAGGTCCTTTCCAACCCAAACTATTCTGTGATTCTATGATTCTATGAATCCCCCTGCCACAGACAGGGACATATCCATATGTATGGGCAAGGATACCCATATTATTTAAGGATATCATGCTGGAGCAAATCAGTTACAGCAAAACCACTAGAGCATGCAGTAACTTCAGCCAAGTTACATTAGTACCTCCATAGCTCCACACAGATCAGATGTAGAGATACCCCCTGGCTCCCTCTTGGGCTATAGTGAGGCCTCCCTGCGTCCCTCCTCTGTCCTTGGCCCCACCATTATACACCTAAACACTTCTCCCATCACTCCTTTGAAATTCAAGCCTTCATCTCTTGAAGGACCTGCCAGATAAAATGCAGAGCTTTCAGGGGAGCTAAGCTCTATTAACCAGAGCAGCTGAGCAACTGCTGTGGATGAATCTCATCTCCATCTCCCTGCCACAACGTATTTATCCTTTTCCCTTAAGACACTGTAAATCTCCACGCTGAAGGCTTTAATTCAGACAGCATTCACAAAGACACCCAAAACTTGCGACTGCAGCAAGACAGAAGAGCTGTTTCATCTTCCTGCAGCGCACACATCCTCGAGTCCCTAAATATCCATCAGCCCGAGCACCTGCCTTAGGAAATGAATGGATTTTGTCAAAGGAGCAAGGCCATATAGTCCTAAATAACTGCTCTTTACCTCAAGAGCAAACACAAGAGCTGGGCTCAAACTGAGCACCACCATTGCTCAAGCATGTTTTCAGGTTGTCTAAATTCACTCCCGGATACAATGAAGAGTTTACTGAGGAGTCTTCACTACGCTCTTCTGACATTTTCAAGACTCAATTCCCTGCAGGCATTTGTCAGCGTTAGCATAGAGGAGAAAGGAGACAAGCTAACGTTTAGCCAGCGAATACAAAAGGAAAACTGATGGCGTGATTCCTCATTTCCGGATTACCCAATTGGACTTCATTCAAACAAACAGCACAATGTCATCTCCAAGCAAGTTATTAAATCAACTCTGAAGATGAAAGATGACTGCATCTGCCAGCTGTGCCCCTTAGAACCAGGAACTGAGGATAAACAAGAACAGTATCAGCTGGAACTGTGTGCAGTTCTGGTGTCCTCAACATAAAAAGGACATGGAACTGCTGGAACGAGTCCAGAGGAGGCCACGAGGATGAGCAGGGGCTGGAGCAGCTCCTGTATGGAGCCAGGCTCAGAACATTGGGGCTGTTGAGCCTGGAGAAGAGAAGCTGCGTGGAGACCTCGGAGCAGCTTCCAGTGCCTGAAGGGGGCCTATAGGGATGCTGGGGAGGGACTCTGCATCAGGGACTGCAGTGATAGGACAAGGGGTAACGGGTTCAAACTGAAACAGAGGAAGTTCAGGTCGGATATAAGGAAGAAGCTCTTCCTTGTGCAGGTGGTGAGGCACTCACACAGGGTGCCCAGAGAAGTGGTGAATGCTCCATCCCTGGCAGTGTTCAAGGCCAGGTTGGACACAGGGGTGGAAGAAACCTGCTCTAGTGGAAGGTGCCTGATCAGTGCCAAAGCTGAAATGCAAACCCCAATAAACATTCAGAGATGTTTAAAGCCTCTGGCAGGCTCTGCCCTAAACTCCCACTCAAAGCAAAGCCAACTCAAGTTGATCAGGGCAATGTCCCAGCAAGGCCTGAATGTCTCCAAGGATGGAAATTCCCACTTTCCCCTTGGTTCTGCTCCAGGGTCTGGCCACCCTCGTGGGGAGAAACTTTCCTGCTAACAGGAATTTCCCTTCATGGAGCTTACATCCATTGCCTCTTGCCAAGAGCCATCATCTTCTCTACAGCCACTCTTTAGATAGTTCCAGAGAGCAGCAAGATCTTCCCTTCCCTTCTCCTGGTGCACAACCCCAGCTCTCAGCCTCTCCTCATACATCCCAGTTGGCCCCACTGGCCTCACTTCATAGAATCATAGAATGGTTTGGGTTGGAAAGGACCTGAAGATCATCCAGTTCCAACCCCTGCCATGGGCAGGGACACCTCACACTAAACCATCCCACACAAGGCTTCACCCAACCTGGCCTTGAACACTGCCAGGGATGGAGCACTCACAACCTCCCTGGGCAACCCATTCCAGTGCCTCAGCACCCTCACAGGAAAGAATTTCCTCCTTAGATCCAATCTAAACTTCCCCTGTTTCAGTCTGAACCCATCACCCCTTGTCCTGTCACTACAGTCCCTGATGAAGAGTCCCTCCCCAGCATCCCTATAGGCCCCCTTCAGGTACTGGAAGGCTGCTATGAGGTCCCCACGCAGCCTTCTCTTCTCCAGGCTGAACAGTCCCAACTTCCTGAGCCTGTCTTCATACAGGAGGTGCTCCAGCCCCTGATCATCCTCGTGGCCCTCCTCTGGACTTGCTCCAAAAGTTCCATGTCCTTTTTATGCTGAGGACACCAGAACTGCACACAATTGCCCACCTTGGTTTTATGGAGCCCCAAGCCAGACTCAGATGTGGTCTCTCAGTGTCAGTAAAAAGGAAAACCCACATCTCTCCAGTTGCTGTCACCATTAGAGCCCAGGATGTAATTGGCTTCACTGCCAAAAGTACACCCAATGGCTGAAACTTGTTTTGCAAAGAGATATAACAAAGGGAAAGTACTTTGCACTCCAAGGATTTAAAGCATTTCAGTGACAAAATCAATATCCTTGACTAGCAGATGTTGACCTCCCAGCCCTTACATACATCAGGAACAGAAGCAAGACGCCTGTGTTGCAATTCCTACACCAATTCTTGCTGCATCAGTCAGCTCTCACAGGACTTTGTACCCTGCCAAAGGCTTTATTACCTCTCCATCTAACAACCAAGACAATGAACATCTGGTGTTAAACTCCACTTGAACACACCCTCAGCTTTCTCTCTTGTCCTTGTCATTGCTTAGAACTTCAAATCTCACAAGGTATGGAGGCACTAACACAGGTTGTCCAAAGAAGTGCTGAATGCTCCATCCCTGGCGGTGTTCAAGGCCAGGTTGGACAGAGCCTTGGGTGCCCTGGTTTAGTGTGAGGTGTCCCTGCCCATGGCAGGGGGGTTGGAACTGGATGATCTTAAGCTCCTTTCCAACCCAAACCACTGTGTGATTCTATGGGGACTTACTTCCGTTTGGTGCAGCCTTCTCCAAGCAGGAGATGGACTGACTGGAAGGCAATATTAGTCAACACAACTGATTTGAGCCAGTTTGGCCACTTCAGAACCACCGCAAAGGTTTTGGCTGACGCAGCACTCCTCTGTAACACAATGTGGTCTTTGCAGAAGAGGCATAGAATCATAGAATAATTCCGGTTGGAAAGGACTAGTTCCTTTCCATCTTCCATCCATTTCCAACCCTTTCCATGTTCCATCCATTTCCAACCCCCTGCCATGGGCAGGGACACCTCACACTAAACCATCCCACCCAAGGCTCTGTCCAACCTGGCCTTGAACACTGCCAGGGATGGAGCATTCACAACTTCCCCGGGCAACCCATTCCAGTGCCTCACCACCCTAACAGTAAAGAACTACTGCCTTATATCTGGCAAGAAATACATCTGCATCTGCCAATAAATAAATAAATGGGAAGAAAAAGGAAGAAATTTGGTCTAACATACAATGGGTCTGAAAAAGGAAGAATGAATACACCTGCCATTGTGGCTGCTGAGGCTTCAAAAGCTAACCAGATGCTTCCTGAAGCAAGTCATCGCGTATCTTAGACAAATCTCATTTGATTATTGTAAAGAATCAGCTAATAGCTCACTGCACACCTTGTTAGAGAAGGCCATGAATGAGACTGCTGAGCTGTGACATGCTCCATTTACAATCCCATTTAGCAGGTCAAAGAACGTGGCAGGGACCATATGACTGAAATAAGTGCTCCTACTGTGGCTGCCGTCATGTAGATAACAGATGTAACAGAGAGAGCCAAATCTCTATAAATAACATGATTACCCTTGGTAAAACACCTCCCAGCCTCCAAAAACACCACCACAAACGGCAGCCAGGCAGGACCACTAATTCCCTCCAGGATTCAGAGCTTGCCGCCTTGCAAAGCTGAGGAGCAATGGGGCAGTTTTGCTTGCAAGCAAAGGGATGAAGGTATCCAAACTAAGGGGTAAGGCATACTTGCCTGTCCCTCCTTCCCCTCTTATTATGTACAGAGGACCCGTTTCTCTCTAGGTGTGCCTCACTGAACAGGAACAACATCTAACTGCCCCCCAGGAGCTTTATTCATCACAGAAACAACACTGGCAACTCCGGATGGTGCTACAATGGGAATTCCTGCGCCATTCCAGAGACAGTTCACAGCTGCAGCCAGGGCTGTTTGTGGCTACTAATGGACCCAAGGGACTTCCTGCAGGAATAACAATGTCCTGGACCAGCTCTGCCTCTTGCAATTATATCCTCCCTCATTCAAGCAGCACAGAGGTGAACAGAAATCCCTTAGGGAGCCTCCAATTCATGGGCAAACAGGACAGAGCAATAGGGGTTCCCCCAATCTACCCCCCACAGCATGATTTACTCTTCTTCCACACCTCCTGACAATGTGGTTTTAATCTACTGGATCCTTCCCAAATAACATATCCAGTGCTTCTGGCCATGCTAATGGAAGGATTCAAGTATTACAAACCTATTACTGATGCTAAAGATGCACTGTTCCCTTCCTCTTTACCAAATGTTCTGCCTATATGGAAACCAAGGGGAGGCAGCTATCTTTTCTAGTCTAAATAGGACCAGCTCTTCCAGTCCCTACTGACGAGCATCATCTAGGAAAAACATACTAATACAGCCTACCACTTCTGCCCAGCCCAACTGGATAAGGTCCAAGCTCCACCTGAAGTGAGCACCTTGCTGGGCACAGCATCCCCGCTGAGCTCTCATCAGCATCAAGCAGCAGGACTGCATCCTCAGTGTCTCCTGAGGATGTTATTCCTGACAGCCCCATGATAGCCCTTTTCGCAGGCACATGATGCTGTTGAATTGCTTATTCAGTTTATGACTCGCTTTTTAATTAAAGCACCAATATCCTGAGGCAATGGGGTTTAAGATTAAAAATGGGCTGAATGAAAGCGGGTTTTGTAATCAAAAAGGCCGTGTAAGTTAACTAAGAATAGAGACAATGAAGACCATTACATGCAATGGCCTCAGTACCACCTCTTACTCAAGAGATATCAGAAACACAGATTATCAGAATGAGGATCATTTTGGGCCCATCTTGGGGGTTTTGGAAGGTCTTTTCCTACCGGTTTGCTTCTGGCCCTGCTTGGAAATGAGCCATTTGGCTAGATGGGTGCTATACCAGGCCTAGAAAGGCTGCAGTCATTAAAACCCCAGACGCCTCCAAGCAAAGCCCAACCACCCTCATCCCAACAGATCACTCAACACCAGAGGAAATAGCTCTGCATTTACCTTTGCTGACCCAGGCTGCTTTTGCAGTCTGATCAGATCAGTCTAATCCCAGGCACTGATGTGCTTCCAGCTCTTCTCTGTTCGGTATTTATCAGTTTAATAAGCATGGTTTTCATTGGGAAGAATGGTGGATAGGGTAAATACTGAATATTTATCCCTATTTAAAGGGAATGTGTTTCAGAAGTGTTTACAGGAATTCTGTTGTAAAATGTTCTGGTTCAGAGCAAAGTCTTATCCCAAATAGTCTGCAACAGACGTCAAACAGACTCAAGGGCAAAGGATTGGACTAGGAGAAGAAACAGCCACTAAGCTTATTCCTTTGGCCTGTTTATTTCTCTTGTATCTTACCCTTAGCAGCAAGTGTCTGCAAACCAAAATCTAAACCTGCTGCTTTGCCGTGGTGCTTGGCACAAACACCCCTCTCCAAGGATTTCTTTGCTAGCTGAGAAGGTGGTAACATCACCAGCCAGTGCTGGAAGCAACCTGCAAAGTAAAGGAGGCAGTGGGTGGTATTCTTGATACCAGTGAGGCCTCTTCACCTCTGAATCGCAGAATGGTTTGGGTTGAAGGGACCTTAAAGCTCATCCAGCTCCAACCCCTGCCACAGGCAGGGACCCCTTCCACTGGAGCAGCTTGCTCCAAGCCCCTGTGTCCAACCTGGCCTTGAGCACTGCCAGGGATGGTGCAGCCACAGCTTCTCTGGGCACCCTGTGCCAGCGCCTCAGCACCCTCACAGTGATCATTTTTATGACCATCACTCTCACAGTGGTCATTGGCTCCACCTGCAGAGCCCATGCCCACACCAGCAGACACAGAGGGAGAAAACTAAACCTGGAGCATCAACAAAAGTGGTCCCAAAAGGCAAACGGGAACAATTCCCCATGTGCAAATCCACATGGGTTCTTTCTTCTTTCTCAATCAGCGTCACAAATGACAAGCAATGACAGCTAAAAAAAGGCATTTGCAAGGGCTGTCTGTCCAGCTGCGCTGCCTGATGGGTCAGCTGCACTCCACGACCAAGGAAAGCCATAAAGCAGTGGGTATCTAAATGCTTCTGATATTCAGAAACCACTATCTGGAAGGCACAGAGATGAGGATGACAGGAAGCAAAAATTACTGGCTAATAAAAGCTGCAGCAAAGAAACTGAAGATCTGACTTACGCAAGGTCCCCTTTCTGCTTTCCAGCATCCTTAACAAATCACGCATCGCATTTGTTGCAAAGAGGCATCTTCTGTGATGTTTGTAACTCAGGCATAGCCAAGTCGAATCATGTAAGAACAACTCTGTCACGCTTGTCTAGAGGGAAGCCAAGAGATCCCCATGCAGCTCTTTGCTTGCAGTACCCATCACCATGACTAAAATGCATGCAGGCAACTTGCAGATAAGTCAGTCACGTCCATCCTGTTTCATGCAGGAACAAAAGCCTGATTCTCTATGAACGTGCTGAAAAAGCATTGCAACTGCTTTGTTCCTTAGTGTTTTCTAGTGGTAGGTCAGCACATGAGCTGTTAAATGCCCAAATAATGGCAATGCCCAATTAAATCTGATTTTACTCATTTACTGCATGACCAATGGCAGCAAAAAGCACAAAGACAAGCAACAAGGAGGAGACATCACGAGTGAGATGAGATACAGAGCCCCCAGGGGAGGGACATTCCTGATTCAGCAGTCCAGAAACCATTCCAAGTCAAACTTAACATTTCTGGCCCTGGAGACAACCAAAGCGCCCTGGGAGGATGCTCTCCGGAGAGAAGGCTCGGTTCGTTTCCTTGCCATAAAACAGTTTGCAGCGCCAGAAAAGGCATTCGAATCTCTCATTCTCAACTCCGTAAAAGTGGGAATAATTACCCCTCTCATCAAGAGCTGCACGTTGATTAAAGCATTTCAGTTCCTCCAATGGAAGGTGGTACAGAAATAGCAAGTCTGCCATTACGGCTGTTTCTGCAGCTTGCTGTAGTTGAGAGGGTTTTCATAGCAGCATCGCAGCCAGCCTGACTTCCCTTTCTCCTTTAGGAAGCTGACCTGAAGAGGACGTTCCCTGGACGTTCAAAAGAGCTTGCATTGAAAACAACCCAGAGAGTCAAAGTTGAGGATTTCTCCTGGTTCACCACTCACTGGTGAACTAATCTCTGCTAATCTTGCAGCTCTCCTACATGACATGGATGGTAAGGCGCTGGCACAGGGTGCCCAGAGAAGCTGTGGCTGCCCCATCCCTGGCAGTGCTCAAGGCCAGGTTGGACACAGGGGCTTGGAGCAAGCTGCTCCAGTGGAAGGGGTCCCTGCCCGTGGCAGGGGTTGGAGCTGGATGAGCTTTAAGGTCCCTTCCAAACCAAACCAGTCTGCGATTCAAAGGTGAAGAGACCTCACTGATGTCAAGAATGCCACCCACTGCCTCCTTAAGGCTCCTTCCAGCCCAAACCATTCTATTACATGGGACACAGTTCATGAGCAACCTGCTTTCACACTCTCTGTAACAACATTGGTATTTATCAAGCTGCAGACAAAGCCAGTTTTGGCCAGGATATGGATGGACCAGAGAGATACCACGCATGGGAAAAACAGCTTGGGGAAGTATGCAAGGAAAGAATTCCCAAAGCATCACTGTTTTGCAGCCTGGGGTTTTATAGATGACAAACAACATGGCTTTGGCGTCACATCTAGGATGCATGCTAATAAATATTTTCAAGCACAGGAACAGAGTATGACAGGCACTGCCCACAGTGTCAACAATACCGTCCCTAAAGGTACTGTGATCAAGGCCACGCACAACCCCTCTTCTCCTGCTGTGGAAAAGACTCCAGGAGTTCTTTGCTTGGAGCCCCAAATTAGGCATAAACTTCATTGTACCAAGGTATAAAGCCTGCATTCAATGGTCCTTCACCAGCTTTCTCATGGAGCAAAGGAATGTCTTTCTTTGACATTGGGTGACATGCTTTGACATTGTGTGGGATGGTTTAGTGTGAGGTGTCCCTGCCCATGGCAGGGGGGGTGGAACTGGATGATCTTGAGGTCCTTTCCAACCCTAACTATTCTATGATTCTATGTGACACGGTCTAGCTTTAGATGTCCCTGCCCATGGCAGCAGATTGGAACTTAATGACCTTAAGGTCCTTTCCAACCCAAACCATTCTATGATTCTATAAATAACAGCAGAGTTTGAGCTCTTCCCAAACCCAGCACATATTTAACATGCCCAGAGAGCTTTTATATAGATACACATATATTCATTACTCACTTCCCCAGCTATCCACTTAGGAGCTCACAAAGTAGCTTTTATTGGCATAAAGACAAGATCATTTATAGAGGAGCCTAAATGCCACCAGCACCAGAGCATGACAAACGGCTCGGTAAGAGCAGGAGTGGCCTCCTTGGGTGTAAATACTGATCTTTGCAGCTAAGGGATAAAGGGTGCAATTGCAGAGGCGGACTGCAGGGCTTTGCATGCATTAGTGCGCAGTGGATGTGCCGACTCGTCCTTGCACAGAGTGAGGTGGGAAAGGAGATCAATTAGTTCCCCCTTTATATTGGTTTTCATCAACTAGGTACCATGTTGCAACCCATAAACCCAACCTGCAATTCATGGATGAACCAGACAGGTAGGGAATGGTGCTTTCCCCGTAATTTAGCTCCTCACAATGAATCGGAGATGCTGGAGAACCCAACCCATGAAGCTATACAAACAACAGGGGGAAAAGGAGAGGACATCCCAGCCCTGCAGCGCAGATCCTGGTATATCATCTTCTCTCTCATCTTCTAGAAGGCTCTACCAGGCAATTTATCCGGCTGGTCTTTCATTAGAGCTTCCCATGAGGATTAATGGGAATAAACTTTCCCCATGGGCTGTTGCTTGCATGGCACTACCCTATTCTCATGTCTTACTGGACATAGAATCATAGAATCAACCAGGTTGGAAAAGACCTTTCAGATCATCAAGTCCAAGCCTCCTACCCTGCAGCACATCAACGCTCCCACCCAACTTGGTGTCATCCGCAAACATACTGAGGAAGCACTTGATCCCCCTGTCCAGATCCAGAATTGCCAGGTAAGAAGCAAGGATGCGAAACCCCATCCAGGCATTAACACCTCAGTACATGGATACCCTTCAAGGTACCTTCCTCAAGTGAAAGAGCTTTACAGAGAAGCCAAGCATCCAGCTTGGTCATCCAGGTTGCTACAGGCAGATTTTCCCCTTCAGAATACTAAAAGCAGCTCTTCAATCAATTTCTTGTTAGTGGATGGGAACCTTGGCAGACACTCAAGATGCTCTAAGGCCTACTGACCACATCGCTATCAGAAGCGGTTTTTTCTCCTCCTACTCTGCTCAGACCATGACAAATATCTTGGACTTGAAGGAATAACAAGGGGAGATAAATGCATGGCAAAGAGAAAAAAGCTGGATTTTCATTTACGATTTGCCTACCCCGATAAACCTTTCCAAAGCATTTCTCTTCCTCTTCTTGCACAATTATAATTGCTTGTGCAACAAAACCTGCAGCAGGAAAGTTATCCGCAGAGTCACTGAAAAGGCATGGAATCGTAGAATGGTTTGGGTTGGAAAGGACCTGAAGATCATCCAGCTGCAAACCCCTGCCATGGGCAGGGACACCTTACACTAAACCAGGGCACCCAAGGCTCTGTCCAACCTGGCCTTGAACACTGCCAGGGATGGAGCATTCACAACATACCCTAACCCTAACCCATTCCAGTGCCTCAGCACAAGGAAGAGCTTTTTCCTTATCTCCAACCTGAACTTCCCCTGTTTCAGTCTGAACCCATCACCCCTTGTCCCATCACTACAGTCCCTGATGAAGAGTCCCTCTCCAGCATCCTTGCAGCCCCCTTCAGACACTGGAAGCTGCTCTGAGGTCTCCACGCAGCTTCTCTGCTCCAGGCTCAACCGCCCCAATGTTCTCAGCCTGGCTCCATACAGGAGCTGCTCCAGCCCCTGAGCATCCTCGTGGCCTCCTCTGGACTTGCTCCAACAGCTCCATGTCCTTCTTATCTTGGGGACCCCAGAACTGCACCCAGTGCTGCAAGTGGGGTCTCAGCAGAGCCTGCTGCTCACACTGCTTTTGATACAGCCCACTATACAGTTGTCTTTCTGGGCTGTGAATGCACAGTGTCATCCCTGTGGGCTTTGACATCAAAACCCCTATATAGAAGATTGTATTGTTGAAGAAGATGCTTTGGGTGATGAATGCTCTACAACAGGCCATAGTTTTGGCTTTACTCTTTAGGTGGGCTTTTTCAGGCCCTGATGTCTTCAGTGCAGCTCAGAGCATCCAAGTTCTTCCAGCAAGAAAGAGTTAGTGTGGAAAGTATGCCTGATATTTCAGCTAATAGCTACAGCAGTCATGGTTCTTAATTACAACTATTTATATCAAGGCATGTCAGGTGTAAGACATCTGCTTATTGTTCATACCGGCAATACAGTCAACATTGCCTACACAAAGAGTAGGGCAAGGGAAAGGTAAAGCCTGATTTACCAACGCACAGCCAAACATGAGGTTGACAACTGCCTGCAGGATGCCCGTCCAAACAATCCAGGTCTTTGTCACAGGAAATATCAGGATTATCTGTGGCACCTCAGCTCCCATTTCAGTGGGACTGATGGAACCTCTAAATATAGCACGTGCAAAGCCATGTTTCCGATTTCTTTAATAGAAGTGATAAAAATCACTCTCCAGCAGTCAGGTTATTAATGTTTCCAATCTGCTAAGAGATTAGCACGGGTGTTTTGCAGAGATGTATAAGGACTCTTTGTTCCTTCCTATCTAAAAACAGGCAGGGAAGCTCGGAGGTAGGAGGTGCATCTGCTGTTTAAGTCTACACGCTCAAGAGACTTGGCTTGGACTTACTCCAGTACCAAACATGCTGCAACCACTAAATGAGGCTAGTAAAAGGAAAGGCAATAGCTCTAGAGCTAAGTACAGACAGTATCTCCTGACTCAAAGGGATGCAATCTTCTCATCACATTTAATACCAAACTGGTTCTGTTCCATTAGGAAACTCACGACAAAGAAAAAACAGATTGAAGGGTGAGCTTTGGTCACTGAAGCAAGGTGGCCCCAAGCCCCATCTCCTTGGGCACACCAATCACATGCACATAGACTGTGATCTCCAGTAACACAGGATTATTCCCCACTGGTCTTCATTCAGATTTTGCCTGAATTATTCAAGCAAAGGCTCTTCCATCATCTCCCTTGACATCCTAGCCCCAGATGATCTCCATTAGACGCTGAAAGTCCAAGTACTGCCAGCAACCTGCACCTAAAAGACAGCTGAATATTCAATTACCTGCCTCATAGCACAGGGCTCATTTCCCAAAGCATTTGATGGCTGTGGCCAGTAGCCCTGGGAGCAACACAAAGGATAAAAAGATGCACCCGGCTCCTGCCTGGCATTAGAAACATCATTTCCATCAGCAAAAGTGCATGAAACTTTGATGAGCTTTTCTGTCTAAAGTTAATGCATTAAAGAAACAAAACCAGAACTCATTTCTCCAGCCAAGGATGCCTACAAAAGTCCCACCCAAGGAAATGATTGCACCATGCCATTCAAAACTCAATAAGAGTGCTAATAAATCACTGCTAATAAATCACTGCTAATAAATCACAGGGCAGCAGCCTGGAAGCAGGCTGTGACCACAGCCCAACCTAATTTACAATTGAGCTTGCAGGAGGTGAAACAGGAAAAGGTGGAATGTGACCCACACACGCGGTCAAACCTTAAATTAGGAAGCCATAGGGAGAACTGCATATGGATGTTGGTATTCCCAGGAAAAGAACTGTGGCCAGATGGGTACTTAAATAACCGGTTTCGCCAAGACTCCACTTTAACTGATGCTGGACCATTAAAATGAGCAGATCAAGCTTTCTGGTCCTTTATATGATTCATATCATGTTCTTGGGTACACCTTGGAAGACATCTCCCTTTGGCTTGACACATCCATGCCTGAAAAATGCAACAAGGGAATGGAAAGGTCCCTTTCTGCTTTGAAATACCCAGAGGGATAGGTCGCTTGAATGGGAACCTACAAACCGAATAAATGGAAAATAATGAGCCAAATTCCCTCACCTCTCAGCCAAAGCCCAGTTCAGTTTTAGGAGCAGAACCAGCCTAGACCAATTTTGCATTCAGTTATGCCCAGTGCTAATGGACTATTCACTGGATTTATCCAGTAATCATTTGAATGGCTGGGAAAACAGTGCCCCAGTGCTTTCTCCTTTGCTGGTGGTGGTCCTCCAACTCCTGTCCAGAAGTTTGGGTCGTACTCATTAGACAGACTGAAGCTCTCTCCTTGCAAATTGTCTGCATTATAGGATCATGGAATGGTTTGGGTTGGAAAGCACCTTAAGATCATCCAGTTCCAACCCCCTGCCATGGGCACGGACACCTCACAGTAGACCCTGTCGCCCAAGGCTGTGTCCAACCTGGCCTTGAGCGCTGCCAGGGATGGGGCAGCCACAGCTTCTCTGGGCACCCTGTGCCAGCGCCTCAGCACCCTCACAGGGAAGAGCTTCTGCCTTATCTCCAACCTGAACTTCCCCTGTTCCAGTTTGAACCCATCACCCCTTGTCCTATCACTGCAGTCCCTGATGAAGAGTCCCTCCCCAGCATCCTTGTAGCCCCCTTCAGATACCAGTAGGCTGCATTAGAAGGCTTCCAGTGAACAATTTGGACTTCAGAGGAACTGGCAGATTTATTCTTGTGGCCAAATCTTTATCTTCTTGATACGCTTGATGCTGTCTGCAAAACTGAGTTATTAGCACACAGTGTTCCCCAGTGACTGCCGTTTCACACAGCAGATGTGTATGTAGGAAACAGGCAGATGCAGTAGCTTCCTGGAGTCATGCAATGAAAACTATAAAATAAACGTGTCAGAATCACACAACAGAATCCCAGAATCCCAGACTGGTTTGGGTTGGAAAGGACCTTAAAGCTCATTCAGTTCCAACCCCCTGCTGTGGAATGATGGAGTAAAGAGTTTAGCACCTCACTACTCCACCATTCTACGCAGGGAGGTCAAGGCTCAGAGTGAAATGTGAACTCTTCCAGCTGAGGCAGAGCATCCCTTAGATGGATTAGGAAGGGCTCAGAACGATGAGCCCATCTTTCATCCAAGTACTTCAGCTTCACCTTTTCAGTAGACACCACTGTGTCTATACCTCAACCATCGCTTGGTTGGTGTCCTAGGTTAGTCACGAAACTCTTGCTAACAAAGGAGGGACAGATCCTGGATTTGGGGCAAGGCAGCCTCTATAAAGAGCAGAACTCCATTTCTACACTGGCTACAGGCTTGGAATCAGCAAGGCTCACACGGATACTTTGCAGAAAGCTTGTTTGCAAGGGCTAAGTATTCCCAAACACTTCTAAAGCAACAGGACATGACTTTAGGCCAATGTTCATGCCTTCCTATATGTCAGACAATCCTAAGGTTCATGCCTTCCTATATGTCAGACAATCCTAAGGTTCATGCCTTCCTATATGAGTGGTCAGACACTCTAGTCCCATCCTTCTCTGGATTTCACATCATTCAAGGACTTCATTCCTCAAGCCTAACTCACACATCTTCACTATGCTGGATTGTGAATAGCACAAGCATCATCTCCAGACTCCAGTAGAGCTATGTGGTCAGGGTGACTGAAAGCTTTGGCTGTGATCCCTATGGAGCATAGGAACTCCTGTCCTCGGCACAAAAAGTTCCAAGAGTTTCTTCCACCAAGCTACTTCCCAGAAATCATCCCATTGCATCAAAGGAAGCTCTGCTCTGTCAGCCAGCTTACAGAGTAAAAGGATGTACAAAAGCTACAGATCAAGGCAGAAATCAGCCTACTCTGAAGAGTACACAGCATCCCTTTCATCACTGTCATCTCACACCTATTCCCAAGAGTCACCTTTCTCCAGCACAAAGATGTTGGAAAGCCAGTCATAGAACCAGATGGACAGGCTCATTTCCCCCCATCAGATGAAAGCAGGCAAGCTGTTCTCAGGTTGTGGCAATACATTCAGAACACAGCAGCGCGCGGGGAACAAACAAGGTAGTGCCAAAAGGGATAAACCAGGCCATAAAAGCAATTGCACCGAAGATGTTATTGAGCTTATTAAACCCTTTCTAAATCATTAGGTCCAGAAAATAACATACCCACCTGCCTTGAGCAGCTATCAAATAGGTTTATGGGGTTATAAATTAGAGTCAACAACTCTAGCGAGGTACAAATTAAAACTCTGCTTTGGAAGTATAATTATCGTGATGTCATAAACAGGGACAATGGCACCTCCCTTCCTTTATTCTTTATTACATTGAGGGTTTGCTTTTAGTTTTACTTTAAAAGGGCTGTGGTACAATTAGTTGTAGGGAGCCATCAGGTCCCCCCTGAGCCTTCTCTTCTCCATCTGAACCCCCCAGGTCCCTCAGCCGTTCCCCATCACACTTGGGCTCCAGGCCCTGCCCCAGCTCCATTCCCTTCTCTGGCCCCGCTCCAGCCCCTCAATGTCTCTCTTGCAGTGAGGGGCCCAGAGCTGAGCACAGGATCCGAGGGGCGGCCTCACCAGTGCCCAGTGCAGGGGCACAATCCCTGCCCTGGCCCTGCTGCCGCACTGGTGCTGATCCAGGCCAGGATGCTGGGGGCTTCCCGGCTGCCTGGGCCCGAGCTGCTCACGCTCAGCTCCATCACTCAGCACCCCCAGCTCCTGTTCCATGGGCAGTTTCCAGCAGCTATTCCCCAAGCCTGGAGCATTGCAGGGGGCTGTTGTGACCCAAGTGTAGGACCCAGCACTGAGCCTTGTTGAACCTCATACAATTGGCCTTGTCACAGAAGACATTGGAAGGATATTAACTGCTTGCTTAGTCCATAACCTGGCCAGCTCTCCACCTTTTATAAGCCCCCCTAAGACTTCAGTTCATGTAACCTCCCATCACCATGGGTACCTGCTCCAGCAGGTTTGTACTCTTCAACCACAGGTGTTTTAGCATAACATTCAATGAAAGCAATTGAGCCTTTCCCAAGGATGATCCATCATCAGGTGCTTGAGGGGGGAAGTCACAGAAAGGGCAAAGGAATCCATAAACCTGGATCAAGGTTCAAATAGCAGCCAATAAGTAATAAAAGCATCTTAAAAACGACTGCATTGATCATCTCCGCACACCAAGTGAGGATAAGGAAAACCAGCACACTAATAACACACTGAACTGTCATCTCCAGCACAGCAGAACGGCCAGGAGCGATACCTTGATGATGTTTTGTTTGGACCATGCGCAAGTCCTGGATGAACTCCCCACTTTCTGCAGAAGATCTTATCCTCTTCTTTCCCTGTTTCTTAGCGATGTGAAAGGAGACCATGCTTGCCTCCAACCATGAAGAAAACATAGAATCATAGAATAGTTTGGGTTGGAAAGGACCTCAAGATCATCCCGTTCCAAGCCCCTGCCATGGGCAGGGACACCTCACATTAAACCATCCCACACAAGGCTTCATCCAACCTGGCCTTGAACACTGCCAGGGATGGAGCACTCACAACCTCCCTGGGCAACCCATTCCAGTGCCTCACCACCCTCACAGTAAAGAACTTCTGCCTTATCTCCAACCTGAACTTCCCCTGTTTCAGTCTGAACCCATCACCCCTTGTCCTATCACTGCAGTCCCTGATGAAGAGTCCCTCTCCAGCATCCTTGTAGCCCCCTTCACACACTGGAAGCTGCTCTGAGGTCTCCACGCAGCTTCTCTTCTCCAGGCTCAACAGCCCCAACTCCCTCAGCCTGTCTTCATACGGGAGGTGCTCCAGTCCCCTGATCATCCTCGTGGCCCTCAACAGCCAAGACAAAGGTTGTGCCTGCCGCAATGAAGTCCAGCAAACTTCCTAAGATACAACCTGATCCCCTTGCACTTCGTTTCTCCTCCTCATACACAAAAAGGCACCACATAGTACAAGGATTGATTCCGTACAACCTGATCCCTTTGCACTTTGTTTCTCATCAAACACAGAGGACCATGAAGTACAAGGATTCATTCCCAACCATAATTACCTTTGCTTAATCACTGCAGTGAGAAGAGCAAACCCAGATTTGGCACTAAGTAAAAAGCAGTAACTACAGGAGATGAAGGAACACAGGTAAATAGTACAACTGATTATAGAATCATAGAATCACAGAATGGTTTGGGCTGGAAAGGACCTCAAGATCATCCAGTTCCAACCCCCTGCCATGGGCAGGGACACCTCACACCATGGCACCCAAGGCTCTGTCCAACCTGGCCTTGAACACTGCCAGGGATGGAGCATTCACAGCTTCCCTGGGCAACCCATTCCAGTGCCTCACCACCCTCACAGTAAAGAACTTCTGCCTTATCTCCAATCTAAATACAAATATCAATAATACAAATACAGCCCATTTTCCCTAAAAGCCAATGCCAGGAAAGCTTTTCCAGAGGAATCGTAACTAGCAACTTCATGCAAAAGCCAAGCGGATCTCCACTGCACCTCTATTTGATTCTTGCCCCTACCTGCAACTCAGGGACAGGGATAGAAGAGGTGGGCTCCTGAAAACTTCCAGGTTTAACACCTTGAACACGTCTTTGCTCACAAGGGCACAACATTGCTTGTGAGATCTGAAAGCTGTTAGAAATATTAGCTTCTCACATCAAGCCTGCTACCGGATACCTGCCCTTGCTTGGCTCTCGGATGACAGCAGTAGGTGCATTTTATAGGCACCAGCAGTTGCATCAAGATCACAGAATCAGAGAGTGGTTTGGGTTGGAAGGGACCTTAAAGCTCATCCAGCTCCAACCCCTGCCACGGGCAGGGACCCCTTCCACTGGAGCAGCTTGCTCCAAGCCCCTGTGTCCAACCTGGCCTTGAGCACTGCCAGGGATGGGGCAGCCACAGTAGATAACCAACACCTTCCATTTTCCCCACTGCCTTCCCAATGTTTCTACAGGATTAACAACATTTTCCAGAAGACACTGGTGTGGATAAGTTGGTTTTCAATGCTCACCAAGCCTTTGAAAAGATAGAGTGGGCCAGAAGTTGTCTTTCAAGCTTACAGCCCACAGAAGTCTCTATTCACAGACAGCAAATCAATCCCAACGCCCTCTCTGGACCTCTGAGTAAATTAAGATCATTTTTAAACGCCAGCAAATTCTGACATCTGGAATTGGACTGCAACAGGATCCCAAGGAGGATAAATCGCTGCAGTCCTGCAGACAGGAATGACAGAGCATGCACTGATGGAGGCCTCCTTCCCTACCACTGCAGATAATTAGATGCATATGTAATATAACCCTCCTGCCACCAAATTATATGAAAACAAACCTCCTGTACAAAGCTAGAACAAATCTAAAGCAGTAGCCAAACACACAAGCAGCACATGAATTATGTCACAAGCTTTCATCATCGATGTCAGTGTCCTTACAAAGTAAATAGGGCTTAATAATACAGCTAAAATCCTCCTTAAGCAAAATTCCAGGAAGCCAAGAAAAACAACCCATAATCCTATTTCAGGCCAGCACGATGATCATCGACAAAAGTGTTTAAACAAAGCTCGAGATGGTAGTACATGAATTACTAAGACTGAAACAGGGGAAGTTTAGATTGGATCTAAGGAAGAAGTTCTTTCCTGTGAGGGTGCTGAGGCACTGGAATGGGTTGCCCAGGGAGGTTGTGAGTGCTCCATCCCTGGCGGTGTTCAAGGCCAGGTTGGATGAAGCCTTGTGTGGGATGGTTTAGTGTGAGGTGTCCCTGCCCATGGCAGGGGGTTGGAACTGGATGATCTTGAGGTCCTTTCCAACCCAAACCATTCTATGGTTCTATGACCTCTTCTCTATATGCCATGCTCTTCAGGAGGACGGGCATCGGCTCATCCTCTCCAGTCTACGTAAATTCACCCAAAAAGGCAAGTTCTGATTCTAGGAATAACAAGTCTTAAAATAAAACCCAAAACTCCACGCTGACATGTAGGGCTGGAAAACAGAACTCCAGGTTCCCAAGTTCCTTTTTCAAGGCAGATACTTCCTAGAGCCCCACAGAAGAGTATCTTTCACACTTTGTATTCCCTTCTCCGAACTGTTTTACTTCTCCAGAGTTACCAGAATGCCCACTGTTGCATATTCAAGACGTCAGAATAATACAAAGCTACTTTATCATGATGAACTCTTGTCTAAACGTCTATCATTCTCCACCAATTCTCAAAACCTGAAGTATTTTGGGAGATTTAGCTGCATCTTCCCACTTTAAGCAAGACCTAGTGGGAAGACTGACACAATGCCAGTGCTACGCAAGAACCCATTTCCCATTAGGTGACATTTTGAGCAGCTACATCCGGAGTTAAGAGGCTTGCAAGCTGTATCTGGACTTTACCTGATGTATTCAATTTTGATCCATCAGAGTATAAAGCAGCACCATTTGAGACTAAAATGCAGTGCAGTGATTGCAGCTATAGGTACATTTACCTCAGCTGCCTTCATGCATTTGTTAAACTACCATGATCCCTGCTTCAAAATAGAAAAGATTTTGGTCTTCATCAGATGGGAAATGATTAAATTAGTCTTTTCAGCTATTTACTGCCCTGCTTCTGAAGGATGCCTGATTATTTTGAGTGCATCTGTGTGCCCCAGCAGGATGCACCCAGCTCATGCTGTGCCAATCCACTCACCAGCTCCAGCACTGGGTGCATGGTGACAAGTCAAGGGCACTGTTTTTATTCAGGGTCACCTTTGGTTTTGAAGGTGTCTTTGCTCCTCTCTGTATATTTGGACCACACCAACTTGGCTCAGCCTCCAGGCAGGCTCTGCACAAGTGCTTCCAGGGAATACGTGGCACCGACTGAAGGCAGGTACATTTGCACTTGTGGTTTTAAACACATCTCGGGTTAGCACCATCTCTTTTAGACATCTAGTCCCAGTGTGCAACATGGCATTTGTCAGCCCAATCTGATACGTGCCTCTCCAGCCAGTGCCTGCAACTGGTATCCCATTAAGGTAAGCTATATACAAGAAGCAGCTCTTCAAATGTGATTAGTCCAATATAGAATAAAAATCCCAGTAAATTTAAGCTACTTGCCTCTTCTGTTTGTCTGTGATACTGAGACCTGGTCTTCGGACTTCTGGCATTTCTCCCTACCACTTGGAACCCATTTACTTTAACTAAGAAATTGCAATGGACATTTTATGAAGTTAGGGTCAAAGATGACATCTTCCTCCACAGACAACTGAAAGAGGGAAGCAAAAAAACACCCAAAGTCCTAAATAAGAGCTGGGATTCTTCTTCAAAGCTGTCTATTAACGTAGCGTCCATGCTATCCCTAATAACAGCCTTCCAGTATCTGAAGGGGGCCTATAGGGATGCTGGGGAGGGACTCTTTGTCAGGGACTGTAGTGACAGGACAAGGGGTAATGGGTTCAGACTGAAACAGGGGAAGTTTAGATTGGATCTAAGGAGGAAATTCTTTACTGTGAGGGTGCTGAGGCACTGGAATGGGTTGCCCAGGGAGGTTGTGAGTGCTCCATCCCTGGCGGTGTTCAAGGCCAGGTTGGACAGAGCCTTGGGTGGGATGGTTTAGTGTGAGGTGTCCCTGCCCATGGCAGGGGGTTGGAACTGGATGATCTTGAGGTCCTATCCAACCTGAACTATTCTATGATTATATCTCTTCCAAGTTTTACCCCACAGCACAGAAGTGTGAAAAGTAGGAACTGTTTCCACACATGGGAAGTAAAACCATCATCCAAATCCATATGAGAAGTAACCTACTTTTCAGAAGCCAGCAGGCATCCTAACATCCTCCTGAAGCCACGACGACCTGTGAGTTACCTTAAATTAGGACGCAGCTTCAGATGCTTGGGAATGCCCCAGTGTCCTTGGAGCATGAGGATCTAATCCTTGAAATCAGTGTAATCTTGTGCCATTTAGTGTTATACAGTCCTGCGAGGAACAGGGAGTTGGACTCAATGATGCTTACGGGTCCCTTCCAACTCTAGGTACTATATGATTCTACCATAGGGTGAGAGAAACATGTTCCCCAGTCTCCAATCTGGTGTCTAGAGTACATGTCTCATAGGAGAAGTTATTGGCATGGCCAACCAAGCCTACACCTGGGAGCATAACCTGCAACCTTGTACACATGCTAAACCTCTTCAGCCAAATGATCCTATGGCTGGACTTTGAAGGGTCAAATCGTCCATTGCTGCTCAACTCAGCCAAAAAACAACTTATTACTGTCTTGTCTTTAGAGAAGACAGCCCATGCATGACCCAAAACTTGCCTCCATCACCTTTCAAGCATGCACTGGTGATATCCAACGAAGGACAATACAGCAAGGTCTTTACGGAGCAATATGCTCCTTACGGCACTAATAACTCAGCTCAGACAGCTGAAGTCTTATAGCATCAGGAGAGGGAGATGTGTCTATGTATAGAGAAAAGCCAAAAAGTGTTAAAAAACACCAGGATCTGTGTCCTGCCTTCTTCACACAACACACAAGCCAGCATTCACACTGCTAGAGACTGCTCACCACTAACCCCAATCCACCCTGCTACATTAAAACACTGCAGTCAACCAGGTAGGCAGAACACAGAAGTCCTCTTGAATGAGTCAAGAATGAGTCAATGCACAGGAAGAAGCAAATTCCACGTATTCCGCAAGATTTTTGCCATCGTAAAACCCTAAGGGCAAAAATGGTTCACTGGGAGCTTTTTATCTTGACTATTTCTTGCAGGCCTGGCAGATCCGCTCCTGTGCACTCAAAGGGTGACACTAGATCCATCAACCATGGGAAAAGCAGAGTGAACACCAACAAAGGGTGTGAAAGCTGCACTTCCAACAGCCTTGCCCACACATCGGATGAGAAAAGCTGGAGAAGAGGCCTTTACAGACCAGCATCTCAGTCGTGCTTCCCCCCAGAGCATAGACACTACAGAAAAGGAGAAGCTTGGTGAAGAAAGAGGAAGGAAGGAGGAAGAAGTCCTCTTACAACTAAAATAGGGGCAGGCTGGATGTACAGACAAGCATTGAGGTACATCACTCTTTGGTGAAAAGAGATCACCCAGAAAACCAACTGTATCCTGGACTGCATCGAAAGGGATGTGACCAGCAGGTCAGAGGAGGTGATCCTGCCCCTCTGCTCTGCTCTGGTGAGACCTCACCTGGAGCATTGTGTGCAGTTCTGGTGTCCTCAACATAAAAAGGACATGGAACTGCTGGAACAAGTCCAGAGGAGGCCAAAGGATGAGCAGGGGCTGGAGCAGCTCCTTTATGGAGCCAGGCTGAGAACATTGGGGCGGTTGAGCCTGGAGAAGAGAAGCTGCGTGGAGACCTCAGAGCAGCTTCCAGTGTCTGCAGGGGACCTATAGGGATGCTGGGGAGGGACTCTTCATTAGGGACTGTAGTGACAGGACAAGGGGTAACGGGTTAAAACTTAAACAGGGGAAGTTTAGATTGGATCTAAGGAAGAAGTTTTTTACTGTGAGGGTGCTGAGGCACTGGAATGGGTTGCCCAGGGAAGCTGTGAATGCTCCATCCCTGGTGGAGTTCAAGGCCAGGTTGGACAGAGCCTTGGGTGGGATGGTTTAGTGTGAGGTGTCCCTGCCCATGGCAGGGGGTTGGAACTGGATGATCTTGAGGTCCTTTCCAACCTAAAGTATTCTGTGATTCTATTCTAAGAGTAGTGACAAATCAGGAGCTAAGGACCAGACCCACCAGCCCGCACAGTGCAGCTAACAAACAGCAGCATTTTCATGATGCTTACTGGCCCTTTTCCAGAAAAACCAGAGCTTTAAGCTACTAAAACATAGGTCAGTCAACACGTTACTGAGCATAAGCCTATTTGGCAGAAGACATGAAATAGGCAGGGCCAGGATGTAGAGAACAGCACAGAACAGAGCTTATTTAAGTCTGGGATTTTGAACCCAGCCACTGTGGGCTGGGACAACACTCGATCCCTGGTCACATAAAGGAGGAAAAGAACACAGCCTTTACCCAGATGTTATTGTGCACCAGCCCAGGAGATACGTTTTGCACAGCTGCATGCAAAGACCATGTTATCCTAGGACAGAATAGGACAAGAACTCTGGTATTGCCCATCCAGTCCCATGTCTGTAAAGGAACTTAAAGCTCATTCAGTTCCAACCCCCTGCCATGGGCAGGGACACCTTACACTAGAGCAGCTTGCTCCAAGCCTGTGTCCAACCTGGCCTTGAGCACTGCCAGGGATGGGGCAGCCACAGCTTCTTCCTTTATAAAGGAGATGAACACTTCCCAGCTAGCTCCAGGGAGAGGGGGGACATTGTGCAATGCTCCTATTTTCCTACGCTGAGCCAGACCCTAGGCTCTCCCATCCAGGCACGTGGCCCCAGCCTCCTCCCTTGGCCAGGGACACACACCTCAGACAGCCAAGAAACAGGCAACGCACTACAATTCCTCTATATATGCTCCTGAAGAGCCATATGGTACCAAAGACTGCAGGTACTGCAGGCAGCCTCCAAACAAACACCTCTCTTAACCCTGTGACCAGTCCTAGCAGCCCATAAACCAGCCTGAAGCTTCTTGCAGGAGATAATCAGAGGAACCTGCCAAGATCAAAGCCTCCATTACAAAGGCATCATCATTGCCATCCTTCAGAAAATACCAATTTCTCACCTAGAAACTTACTTGATGGCTTTTAATGCATCTGCTGATCGCACATCTCAAAGGCCTCCCCTTTGACAAGAGAGACATGATTTTGAAGACCATTACTTGCAAATTCCCCCTTTCGGCTCCACATTTAGAGTCCTCTCCTGATCCCAAATCCGCCTCCTTTTCCAAGATGCCCTTACATGCATTGTTTTGCCACTGCTCTCTGTATCTCATGTATTTCTTCATGGAGAAGAACTGATTTTAAAAGATCCAACTGCCATTTGTAATATGAACTTGATACTCCATTCTGCTGAGTGGACAGCCTTGGTTTTACAAGCTTTTTATTCCCCACACAAGCATTTCAGCATACAGACATCATTACCCCCACCCCTTTTGAAACCTCCGAGGCTCTTTTGGGAAGTGCAGCCATTCAAATGTGCCAAACATCCAAAAGATGACATCGGACATCCCGTGTCCTTGACCTCCATGCACACAGCGATGGACTGGCTCCCTCTCACTGCTCCCCTATGTGGGAAGCAAACACAGCTCTCAATTGACAGTCACACATTTAGCAGGAGGAAAAAGGGGAATTTCCTCTGTGGGCGCTGACTGGGGGTGGTATCACAACGAGGGACGTGCTCATCTTTAGATATCACTGCTATAATTAAACCTGGGCACAAGCAGCAGCTGCACAGACAGGCTTGGAAGTGATGGGGGTGGCAATATCCACTCTATAACACCCACTATAATATTTATAATACAATAGCAGGACTCGTTGCTGTCATAGGTCATGAAAGAGCCCCAGTTTGGCACAGCTACCCCTGACCCTTCCAAATACGCAGCTGGCCAAAGCCAACCCCTGCATTCACTGCAGCAACACAGCCCCTCAGCAGGAAGAACCCACTCTCTGTGCCCTGCAGCTCCATTTATGCAAGAGCTCAGGATGTTTAATAGCTACTGAAGTCTAACACCATATTAATCACTTCAATTCACTTGTACCCCTCGAGCTGTATTCGCTAAATCTTGTCTTTCCTCTGGTTCCTGACACAGGGGGGTTTAATGCTGTTATCAGCATTTCCCTTCACCATGGATAAAGGGATACACAGGGCACCGCAGGTCAGTGGAGAGGGGAAGCTGGAACTGCAGAGCTCAGATTGGTTTTAATCTGCTCCAAAGAGAGCACACATAGACAGGAGAAACAATGACAACCTATTTATCTTCTTCAGGACTTTCCACCCAATTTTAACACCTATGGACAGCAGCATCTGAGTAAGTTGGGCCTGAAGGAGTTGCTCATGCACTTAAAATAGACAAATATGAATAGCACTTTGCCTGTTTGTGCGAAGAGCCATCAATGTCAAAGTGCTTTTCTTTACAGAGCTCAAAGCAGGGGAAAAACCGTTTGGTGGCGGCTGAAAATCAGCATCATCAGGTAGAAGAGAACAAGAACTCATTGCCCCCAGTAGCTCCAGTGCAAATGAGGTATTGGAGTTAAAGGGTTTGCATTTGAGCAGTCTGATGTTACTCGCGTTGCAGGTCTGAGGAGAGAGATTTTGGCTATTTCTCTCCTTGTAAGCAAGAAACAATGAAAGAAGAGCACAGAAAGAGGGAGAAAAACCAAGCAGGGAAGAAGGGAGGGCAAGTAGTAGTGTAGGCTTCCAAGGGGTTGTTCCCAGCAGAGACAATGTCCCTTTGTCCACAGCCATCCCTGCAGAAGGTACCACTGCTCATCAGCAGCAGGGCTGGAGACCTGTTTTCCTGCACCACATTCACCCTGTCAATAGCACTGCAGACCTCTGAAGAGCCATAGAATCATGGAATCCCAGGTTGAAGGGACCTCAAGGATCATCTGCTCCAACCTTTCCAGGCACAGCATGACCTAGACTGGATGCCCAGCACCCTGTCCAGCCCAGTCTTAACAGTGTCCAACACTGGGGAGTCACCACTTCCCTGGGGAGATTATTCCAGGGACTGTTTGTTCTCATTGGGAAACATTTCCCTCTTGTGCCCAATGGGAATCTCCCCAGGGTAGCTTGTGCCCATCACCCCTCGGCTTTTCCATGGGATTCCTTGTAAAAATGGGTCACCCATCATCTTTGTAGCCACCCTTTAACTCCTGGCACATGCGATCAGGTCTCCCCGAGCCTTCTCTTCTCCAGGCTGAACAGTCCCAGCTGTCTCAGCCTTTCCTCCCATGGCAGGAAGAAGGAAAGCCCAGAAGCTGCTTCAAACCCCATTATAGCCTATCACTGCTTTTTGTTTGCTTTATTAAGCCCTTACACTCAGCATTACAAGGCACCTCTGAAACCACTTCAATCAGTGGGAAGGATTATAATGGGGGTTTTCGCAGCCATTTCAGCCTCCTCAGACTCTCTAATAACTTTAAACATTGTTTGCAAGTGTTGAGAATCTCAAATTTAATTTGTTTTCAAGGCACAAAGGCCCTGGACTAATAAAAAGCTGAGTGCTGGCCCCTCACAATGCACCCTGAGCACTGGCTGCTCATAAACCAGTTAATGCGCAAAGACCAGCAGATGCTTCCACAATTCACCCTCTTGTGTTGCTGATGGGAGTCATTTACAAAGCAAAGATAAAGCAACACCCTTCAGAGCAGCATCTTAAGGGCACGATGACTATCCCCCTTTGCAGACAAGTCAGAGGGAGTGAAAGGAGGAGAGGAAGAGAGGTCTTCATCTCCAAAGATGTCCTATGGTGCTTTATAAGACAGCCTTCAATAAGCAGAAGGGATGAGAGTCGGGTAACCCTGACAACAAAACGGGTCCAAGAGCATCTCATGCACAGAAAAACGAACACTGAAAGGTCATAGAAAAACAACCAGCAATTCACATTGTCACCCAAATACCTGCAGTGACAGACCGCCACCATCCATCACATTTAATATGCTTACCCAGCATCATTTTAAAGGAAGCAGCAGGAGTATTTCTAGCCCGCACCCGACTCGAGGTGAACCCATCCATCACTGTTGGCAGCCTCGGAGGCAAACACGTTCCCCTGGGGAAGCCCAGCTTCCAACCCATGTAATGGCAGGCTGGAAAACAAGTGGTAATTGATAAGGAAGACAATTTGGGAGCACAGGCAGTGAATTATCTCATGAATCACACCTAGACAGAGAGGGTGGAGAGCTCTCCTGAACCTTAACCCTGTTGTGAAATACAATTGTTTAGCTCCAGCTGTCTTAAAACCTTAAAACATCCTGACAGATCAATACAGACAGGGACTAAAACACACCTAGCATCAGTATAGACGAGCCTTCCAACACACAGATCCCTTTAGCAGTGGTCCAGGACTAAAAAAGAACATCCTCCCAACTCGTTTCACACTGAAATTGCTGAAACACAAGGAGGATGCAACACTAGGAGCAAAACTGAAGGAGTAACATGCTCAATGGATGCAAGCTGGCTAAAAACCCTCAGGAAAAGGAAGATTTGAACCAAGACAACAGCAGGGAGCCTCAGCCAGAGCTTTCCCCCCTCCTAGACCCTGCTGCAGCAACCAACCACCACATAGTTGCAATGGCAATGTTAATGAGGACAGGCTCTCACAATCAAGGACTCTCATTTAGACCCAAGTGCTTGTGCTTTGCCAAGGAGACAATAAATATAATTGGAGCATCCCGTTCTCCAAGGCTGGTGCAGGTTTGCAAGTGAGTCACAAGATGCATTTGCCTCCAGGGAGCATCTGCCATAAACCAAGCTGTGAGCTTGGTGCAGCCCATGCACCACACACCTTGTCCTTAGCCAGAGCTTCCAATCCAATTCCTTACCTGGCAAAGCCAGGGCAGACAAAGAAAGCCACTTATACTTTGATCAATCTAGAAGATGGAGAGAAAAGGGAAGGAGATGGTCCCCTCTTCGTTGCTCTTCCTCAGCTGTACCTGCTGAGATGCTCTCACATCAAGCTGCTGTTAAGGAACAAGCTCAGCATGGGAAAGCTTTGTATCCCAGAGCAGGAAAATGTCCTTCCTTGAATTCTGCAGAATTTTCCAGGAAAGGGAAAATGGAATCACAGATAGCTTTAAATAATTTAGCCAGGCTGCTCCACAGAGCTATTTATCCATTGATCCCTCTATCTGAGAGCAGCAATGCAGCAGTTCAACCACAGCATCTCCCCAGAGGGCATTTGGTCTCAGTGTGAAGACATCAGGCCTGGAAAGTTGCTCCAGGACATATCACAGCTCTTTAGTACGCTGTATCCCCTATGTCACACATAAGTGCATTTACACATCAGCATCCTCCTGCAGCCACTCTATTCTCCAACAGCCTTTGAAGAGCCTTTGCAGCATCACTGCATTACTGTCATGTTCAGAAACAGAACATATCACTTCTCCCTGCTGCTCTGGATCCACATCTACTCCCTTTTATATGCCAGGAGGGTGTTGAACACTTTCATTACAAGAACCCAAGAGGAAGAAGTTTATTTGGCCACATGCTACATGAGGAAGCAGGAGAAATCCTAATGAACTTCCACGTATACACATATTTAGCGAGATACATTCTACTTCAAATATGACAAAAGCCAAAAGAAATCAATAGGTGTGGATTTAGGTGTTCAATAGGGGTTGAATAGTGCACAGAACCTGCTTACTGACAGTTAGACAGGTTACATGCATTCCTAACTCGTTTGCCAGCCTCACCATGGGTGGCATAGAACACGGCCAGTTACAGCTTCAATTCATACAATCACAGAAACAACCAGGTTGGAAAAGATCTATGAGACCATAAAGTCCAACCACTGCTCAACACTGCCAAGGCCACCATAACCCACGGCACTGAGGGCCTCGTCTACGTGGTGTGTGAACACTTGCAGGGATGGCAACACATGCAAAAGGCCATCCTTTTGGCCACTGCAACACTTATTCCCCAAGCACTGGTACATGCGCATATTCACCAGCTCACCGCCACCTCAGCACTTCCAGTTGTATTTGCAGAGCACTGAAAGCGTTAAACATCACTTCACTGATACCAGGCCAGTGTTCCCCATCAGCAGATGAAGAAGAAACAGTACATTTATACCTTGAAAGACTGGTAAGACAAGGGCCAGACCCCAGGCCCCATCATATCCATCATTTAGGGCTTTTGTTACAATAGGAAACCCACCAACAGGAATGACAGAATATGAAGGCAAGAATTCCACAGTCGAGGCTCTCGGATAAGATTACAAAAGAAACCCAACCTCTGGACAAAGCAGAGTTTCTATCCCTCAATGAAATCTAAGTCATCACGCACAATGACATGCACTGAACCATGGTTTATGAGCTCCACCATCAATACTCCACATCTCAGCTAGGAAAACTCCTGCACAAAACACAGAGCTCCCTGTGCCATGAAGAATGAGCAGCTTATGGAGGAGGCTCAAGATTTAAGCTAAGGAAACACCCTGCAGTCTGGGATGGAGATGCTCTTGTGAAACCAGGTAAGGTTTTTGATAGCCATCAAAGCAAACACACCATTGTTTAACTTCATTCAAAGAGACAGAAGCATGAATAAAGAACAGCAGCTCCTGATGGCGTTCCAGCTTCCCCAACCAAGAATAAGCTCATTATAAAAGGTCCTGGGTGGTTTTGTTTCATAGCGATCCATTTAGCTTCTGAAGACACATTCAGAGGTTTCTGATATGAAGGGCATATCTTCAGCCCAATAATGAGCTCACCATTACCACCTCTCTGCTGGTGTAAAGGAACCTGACCAAACCTTGCAGGCCACATTGATTTTGGAAAGCTGATGGGCCAGATGTGTTAGTATTTTACATTAACAAATCCACTCGAAAGTCACCTAGCTCCTCACTTCAGGCTCCACCAGACAAACCAAGCTATATAAGGTGAATTACTTTGGTGATGATTATTTTTCCGCCCATCTGTAATGCACTGGGGAGAGAAAGAAGTGATGGAGTTGTTACTGGAGTGAAACTGAGGTACCACCAAATTCCCCGGCAGAAATAAGCTCCTGATCATGCAACGGCCTGGATAATAAATACTGCACAAAGCAGGGCACAAAGATCCGAAACCCAACCAGAAAGTCGAATGAGGAATTTGGGTTGAATTGAAAGTCAAATAAGGAACCACCAAATCCAAATGCTCGGCTTAGCATTATCCAACAAGTGGTAGCAGTCCAGTGTGTGGGCTGTTGATTATGAATCATGGAATGGTTTGGGTTGGAAGGGACCTTAAAGCCCATCCAGCTCCAACCCCTGCCATGGGCAGGGACCCCTTCCACTGGAGCAGCTTGCTCCAAGCCCCTGTGTCCAACCTGGCCTTGAGCACTGCCAGGGATGGGGCAGCCACAGCTTCTCTGGGCACCCTGTGCCAGCGCCTCAGCACTCTCACAGGGAAGAGCTTCTGCCTTATCTCCAACCTGAACTTCTCTTGCTTCAGTTTGAGCCCATCACCCCTTGTCCTGTCACTGCAGTCCCTGATGAAGAGTCCCTCCCCAGCATCCTTGCAGCCCCCTTCACACACACTGGAAGCTGCTCTGAGGTCTCCACGCAGCTTCTCTTCTCCAGGCTCAACAGCCCCAATGTTCTCAGCCTGGCTCCATACAGGAGCTGCTCCAGCCCCTTCTCATCCTCGTGGCCTCCTCTGGACTTGCTCCAACAGCTCCATGTCCTTCTGATGCTGAGGACACCAGAACTGCACCCAGTGCTGCAGGTGAGATGCCAACTGGATAACTTTTTCCTCTGGCTCTAACTTCAATAACTGAAGATATAAATTTCCTCCCAGATCTCTGCTTGAAGGCTCACAGATACGCACAGGAAACCTTTCACAGCTTTATCTGCTGCCCATAAACATTGTGGGTTATCATGGAAACAGTGACAGGCTCTCGGTGAGGAACTGATGAAATTAAACCCATCGAGAAAACCCACTGAATTATAGAGCAAAGCCCTCTTCCAGCCAAGGAAGATGGGGAGCAATAAAGTAATGACTATTTCCCAGGTTGGCTGGAAGTTTTAAAGGGATATTGCTGAGACCGAGAGTTGTGTTCCAGTATCAGAAACAGAGATGAAAAAGGAAAAAGATGAATAACCAAGTCTGAGAGTTTAGGGGGAATTTTTACTGCAAGAGAGAAACGGGCCGGTCACTCTTGGAGGAGTCAAGCTGCCCACATCACACATTTGATGGCGCCTTGTGATGTTTTCCATGCCAAGCATTACAAAGATGACCCAGGCCAGCAGACACCGCTCATCTCTGCTTCTAAATATGTTGATGCTATCAGCCTCTTGGGAGCTATTCAGCTACCAAATTCTCCTGCCTGATCCAAGCCGTCGCTGTTATTAACCAGCATTTCCATCGAAAACAGACCTATAAATACTCAGAAGCTCTTGGTGCCTCTGGCATTGGTCATGCCCTGGAGTCAACCTCTCCCACTGTCTCATGACACTTTCCCCACAAGACAGCTGTTTTAAACCAGACTTGTTGTGGCATCCCTAAGGAATCAGGATGGATGCAACAGCAGCCTTCCCCTATACTTATAAAACATGGGGAAAAACATAGAATAGTTAGGGTTGGAAAGGACCTTAAGATTATCTAGACTATATATACAGTCTCAGGACATCAGAGCATTATATCCTTTGGGTATGGACAAATGTGGGTGCAGAAAACAAGTCAAAAGGAGAACTGATCCTGACCCAAAATCTCAACCACCTGGGCAAACCCATCATGAAATAAGCATTTTAGATTTATATCACATCATTTGCACATTACAGCACCAACAACCTTACCTTTTTTACCTACACAATCTCAGAACACAAAGTCAAACCACTCATGAGCAGCTTACAGCTTGGGTATAGGCTGGGTGTGAACTGCACTGATTTAGATGAGGTCAGCTGCAGCTTGGGTGCCCAGTTCATGCTTCTAAGCAAAGAAGATGCAAAGATCAGGCTGAGCCACACGTGAGCAAGAAGCTGGAAGAAAAGCACTTTATCCACAAGTTCAGACTCAATAAGGTAGAAGCATCATGAAGCTATTTCAGCATGGCACCCCTGAGCAGAGCTAAAAACTACTCATAGCAGAAATCCAGCAAAAACACGGCCAAGAGGTGATGATCCTGAAGCTGTTTCTACTCCCATGTAAGCTCTGCCTGAGTTGTACAGTACAGGAAGGCTCAGAGCAGCAGAACAATATCCTACCCTGAGACATACGTGAAAATACAACCTATTGAAGGAGATCCCTGGGACCATCTCCAACCATTTGTTTGATTCTCCAGCCCTCAAAAGGAGTGTACTCAGAAATCACCCCAATACCATTTTATTACTCTAAGAAGTCTGTGTGTCCATCCAAAGCGATCTCAATAGGAAACATCAGGGGGTTACGAGTTTTAAGATGCGGTCAAGCAATATCTATTCAATTGGAAGGGTTTTTCCACTCACTTTCCAGGCAAGCTGATGGACATCAGACAATTAAAGTCAAAAAGTGCAGCCAACTGCTGGATCAGTCACATTCCTCCTCACTACTGTTTTATTTCCTTGCCCTTCATCCACCCTTTCCTCTTCCCCAGGCTTTGCCTTGAGGTTTTACAAGTCTCAGTGCATCAGGACAGCAAGCACATAGAAAAGAAAAGCAATCTCATGAGCACAAGAATAAGAATTGGAAGTTCCAGCCAGCCATATAGATAAAAACTGCTATAAAGGAGCAAAAAGAGAGCCACAAACGGAAGGAGGGAGTGAAACCTCAGATCAGCACTCATCCGCCTATCAAACATACCACCACACAACCCATGCTCCCTTAGCCAACTGCCCGTGCCTTGGTTACAGAAGTCATGTTAAGGACTACACGGTCCAAGGCTGATGCTCAGCTCTATGGGGACAGCCTGTAGCTCCTTCATCCTTTTGTGATCTATTAGTTCACGTAGCTGTCAAATAGAAAACTTCTTTGCTAAGGACACAAATGAACCAAGTGAATTTCCCATCACCTGCACTCAAACTTCAACCCCTCTCTTGCTGTATTCTGGGGGGTTTTGGGTTGGTTTGGAGGGATTTTGGTTGGTTTGGGGTTTTTAGGTCAATGGATCTCAATTCTGAACTTTAATCAGAATTGTTGTTGAACACTGCTCATAACCCCCTTAAAACTCCCACTCCTATTTACCCTTCCTACCCAAGGCCCTGTTTGTCTTCGTGTCATCTTCCTCTTGAATGAACTGACTATCCACTGTACCGGGAAGTAGAAGATGCCCAAGGTTCATATCTCATCCCATGTACCCATCACTGCACAGCATCCCTAAAGGGACCAGTGGGTAGTGACAGATGCTTGTGCCCCTTTCCAGTTACTCTGAAAGCCTGTTCACCAGCAGAAGAGGCCTGAGCACTCCCTCACCTGCCTGACCTCTGTTTTTATCATTTGCCATTAAGAAAGAGATACCAGGCTGGAAAGTAACACCCTAGCCCCCTTGCAAGCCCTATGAGCAGAAGCACATCAACTAACAAAGACCCCAATTCAGCCATCTTCCAGTTTTCCAGGAGTTCTTCACTCAAAGGCTCCTAAGCCAGCTTCCAGTGTCCCAGGAAAGCTTCAAAATGATGCAAGGTTCATTTTTCCTATCACAAGCCATTTTCTGTTTTACAGCATTTCTGGAGCAAGCCACTGGCACAAGGTCACTCCCGATGAGCACAGGCAGCTTCAAGGAGTGATGCTGGGTTTATCGTTCAGCTATGGCTTGCTAGAAGTCAGGAGTGAGAAGAAGGGAGCACAGAGCACAGACAGGATGGTGTCTTAGGATGATGTCTTAGGATGGGGCCTATAGAGATGCTGGGGAGGGACTCTTCGTCAGAGACTGCAGTGACAGGACAAGGGGTGATGGGTTCAGACTGAAACAGGGGAAGTTCAGGTTGGAGATAAGGAAGAAGTTCTTTCCTGTGAGGGTGCTGAGGCACTGGAATGGGTTGCCCAGGGAGGTTGTGAGTGCTCCATCCCTGGCAGTGTTCAAGGCCAGGTTGGATGAAGCCTTGGGTGGGATGGTTTAGTGTGAGGTGTCCCTGCCCATGGCAGGGGGGTTGGAACTGGATGATTTTGAGGTCCTTTCCAACCCAAACTATTCTATGATTCTATGATTCTTGCTCTTCTCAAACAGGATGATGTCTTGCTCCTCCCAAACACCCATTGCTGGGCTCTTGCAGAGACAGGGCGCTGAGCAAGACAACCTTTTGTCTGACCCAGTTGGCAAGTCCTACGTGCTTGCACTTTGCTCCACGAGACATTGCCCGGTCAATACACAGGCTTATTTATCCCACGTGATGAGATCCAGAGGGCAAAGACACATCCGTTAACAAAAGCTATTGAGCAGGCTAATAGGCAAAACGCATTCTCCCCTATCCTTTGGCAACAACCCAGTGACCTGAAGGACTATAATAGAAAGCTTTAGAGCAGGGTAAAACTGAAGCCTCTCTTTTAAGGGGAAAAAATCAATAAGATCAGGGGTCTCCCCAGCCTCCACATACCCAGCTAATGTGAACAGAGGCTATCTGAAACAGCGGACAGTGACATGTCAGATCTACCAGCGTGAGGTTAGAGCTTGGCTTCCCAGAAACAAGGGTGCGCTTGTTTCTGTATCTGCCAGACAATGGGACACTTTGTGCAAGTCAAAGAAATCATGTCTTTTTCTAATGCTTGACATATGGAAGGGATTTACCTATTTTTCCCTATAAAAGATTGAAATGGGTTCAGTGCACTGCCAAAGGGAAACCAAATGAAGTCACAAGCTGCAGAAGCAGCTGAGTTATCAAAGCCGGCATCCGGGTGCAGAGGAAGCAGAAGTTTTCCTTGCAGGATTGAAGGATTTAATATTTTTACCTCTCAAGGGCTAAATGTTAGGAAAAAGAATGAAAATTCAATCAGCTATCACAGGAATAATTTAAGTGCTGGAATTTGCTCATCACACAATAGCTTATTCAAGGCCTTGTATCTGCAGCGGTGCCACACTTAAAGCAGAGGTAAACCACACTGGAGAATAACACAGCAGCATCCAGGCAGGTTTCACTTCGTGTTTTGCCATTTATCACTCGTTTCCTGCTGAAGAAGCAGGAACCCCTGACGGCTGCAGAGCATTGCAGCAGAAGAGCTTGTTCAGGCTTGGGCATGCTGTTGATAACTCTTGCAAACACACACAGATTCACATCAACCTCAGGAAGAGCAGCAATGAGATGAAATATCCTTTCCAGATACCACCCAGCTAAAAGCTACATCACCCCACACAATTCAGCTTCAGGTTTTGACCTTACCGGGGAAGGAAAGCCCCAAGACAACAAGGCGCAGCTCGCAGCAGTGCTGTTTGCTCAGGATATGTGGTTTAGGTGGTTACAAACTAAGCAAGCCCTAACGTAAGGCACAGCAACGTGTCCTGTGTTAGAGGAAGCAGGAGGTGGCTTGTTTTTCCAGGAAGACCAGCATAGCTACGTCAAAAAATGTAAAGCACGGAGAGAGAGCAGCTAGCAAGAATGAAACGGCAGTCATGGGGTGAAACCAGCATCTGGGACCAAGAGAAGGGTTGGTTTCACCTGCAATGGATTAGAAGAGAACCTGGGTCTACCTCCTCTCCCTTTTGCTAAGCATCCAACTGGTTTGATCCCATTAAATGGTTGAGTTCTCCATCACTGTTGGAATTTCAGCCTAGAAAGAAGACTTATGCATAAGGTCACCAGGCATCTTCTAGTCACATCGCCTTCAAGTCAAGAGCTGGCTATCACAGCATGACCCCAGCAACCTCAGACACCCAACTGATGGGTAGAGAGGTAAGAGCTACTCTCCTTAGAGCAGGGCACAACTCTGGTTCATGTAAAGCGATTTGAACAACCTTCCAAGTCATACTGGACAGTAACTGGGTTTTGTCACCCAAAAGTAAACTTCAACTTCACAACTGGCCACCGAGGCCTCAGCAAAGCACACAAGGAAGTTGACTCAACATCTAAGCGTTGGAATGCTCCAAGTTTAGAAGACCTCAAACAAGGCCTCACTTGTTTCACTTTTCTTTTCCGCAATTGTCCCTGAAAAAGGGCCCCTTTTGACCGCACTGAAGTCAATTGATTCTCAAGTGCTGGCTGACATCATCTGCAAATAAGCCTGTTGCCAAACAAAGGCTCAAAACTACACAGCAAGGAGAACATGACAAATAACGGGTCCAGACCAGTTCAGCTCCTCTCCTTTAACAGCTCACTATAGAGGTGGCACAAAGCAAAAGACTGATTTTCAGGGATGAGATGAGCTACAAGGACCGGCCACCACATAAACCCCTTAAAACCTCCAGCCACACACAAGCACAGCTTCTCTTTGCACATCTCCGGCTGCCACTTACAGCCTTAAAATCACACTGTGGAGCACAGCAGTAAATCTTCTGGAAACAAGCTGGAGAAAAAGGCTGAATCTGCAATCAAAAACCTCTAAATTCAAGGCCCCTTTTCCAGACGGACTCATAGAACGGTTTGGGTTGAAGGGACCTTAAGGCTCATCCAGTCCCACCCCCTGCCATGGGCAGGGACCCCTTCCACTGGAACAGCTTGCTCCAAGGCCCTGCGTCCAGCCTGGCCTTGGGCAGCCTGATCCAGCACCTCAGAAGACAGTGAAAGCAGACAGAAATTGCAGATCAACTTCACAGCCAACAATGAAGAGCACTCACTGTATTTTTCAGCTTTCTTCATTGATTTTGCTAATAAAGGCAAGACATCAGCAGCACAGAGGTTCCGAGTTCATAAAGACACAAGCACTGCAGGAATCCAAGTCAAACCCCTCAGTGTTGAAGTAGTCTGGATCTCCACCCAGATCCCACAGGCAGCCAAGTCATCTCTAAAACAATACAGGCAGTGTTCAAGGCCAGGTTGGACAGAGCCTTGGGTGCCATGGTTTAGTGTGAGGCGTCCCTGCCCATGGCAGGGGGTTGGAACTGGATGATCTTAAGGTCCTTTCCAACCCGAACCATTCTATGGTTCTAAGTTGGCAGGTTCCTGAAATGCCTTGTGCTGGATGCCAGGAAGGCCACATCTCCATGTATCTTCATGCTGCTCTCCACTAACCACTGAATGCTGTAGAGGTACCTCCCAGAAACCAAACCTTCCATGTACACGTGGTCATGGTGCAGAGCATCATTCTACCCACACCCCAACACCACTTCTGAAAGCATCGGAAACCTGCGTGCACTGCAAGACACCCAATCATAGAACGGTTTGGGTTGGAAAGGACCTTCAAAGGTCCTCTAATCCACCGCCCCGCAACAAGTGGGGACGCCCAAGCACCAGACAAGGTGTAACTCAGACATCCACAGGGCTCTTGGGCTTTTACATCACATTAGCAAGCCGAGGCAGAGATCTGTCAGCGCTCCACCACGGTGCAACCAGCTCAGATCTTGTTTGCAGGACTATTGCGAAGGACCTTTCTACAGGCCAAGGATTTAACATCATCAGTCACATCTGCACAGCAGTATTTCACCACCTCACTGATGTATTTATTAGGCTAAGAATTGAATTGCAGACGGCACCTGAGAAAAAAGGCAGCCAACAGCATTGCACAACACTGGCATCACGGATTGCTAGCCGAGCCCAGTGGGAATGAGGTTGTAGCAACTACAGCGGAGATCTGATGTTAGTAATATCTAATATCAAGATTTCACATGTGCACACACATACACTCAAGCGCACAGGCCTTTAGGTCAGCAGACAGAGCTGGTGTGGCAGCCCTAGAGACATAGAATCATAGAATAGTTTGGGTTGGAAAGGACCAAGATCATCCAGTTCCAACCCCCCTGCCATGGGCAGGGACACCTCACACTAAACCATCCCACCCAAGGCTTCATCCAACCTGGCCTTGAACACTGCCAGGGATGGAGCACTCACAACCTCCCTGGGCAACCCATTCCAGTGCCTCAGCACCCTCACAGGAAAGAATTTCCTCCTTAGATCCAATCTAAACTTCCCCTGTTTCAGTTTGAACCCGTTACCCCTTGTCCTGTCACTACAGTCCCTGATGAAGAGTCCCTCCCCAGCAACCTTGTAGCCCCCTTCAGACACTGGAAGCTGCTCTGAGGTCTCCATGCAGCTTCTCTGCTCCAGGCTGAACAGCCCCAACTCCCTCAGCCTGTCTTCATACGGGAGCTGCTCCAGCCCCTGCTCATCCTCGTGGCCTCCTCTGGACTTGTTCCAGCAGTTCCATGTCCTTTTTATGTTGAGGACACCAGAACTGCACACAATGCTCCAGGTGAGGTCTCACCAGAGCAGAGCAGAGGGGCAGGATCACCTCCTTCGCCCTGCTGGTCACGCTTCTTTGGATGCAGCCCAGGATACGGTTGCTTTCTGGGCTGCGAGCGCACACTGCAGCCGGCTCATGTTCATTTTCTCATCAACCTATCCTGGGTGTTTGCTCAACTTCGATCAAGTGCAGCTTGAAAGAACAACTCCCAAAACATCACCATAACCCATTTGTGCTCCCAAGTCCTTCCTATGACTTTTCCAGCCTCACAGAATCCCAGACTGGTTTGTGTTGGGAGGGACCATAAAGCTCATCCAGTTCCAATCCCTGGCATGGGCAGGGACCCCTTCCACTGGAGCAGCTTGCTCCAAGCCCCTGTGTCCAACCTGGCCTTGAGCACTGCCAGGGATGGGGCAGCCACAACTGCTCGCAATAAGCACATGTACAAAACACATCTGCTGAGCTGCTTCTGGTGAAGAGGAAGGCAGAGCCACAACCACCAGACTCAATCCCACACACGCACTGCAAGAAAGCTGCAGAGTTTCATTTTGTGGTGGCTTTCTTAATTTAATGAGATTTACTTAAACGCCAAGGAGCAATTGCCCCATAGGGAAACATGGCTTCTGCCCCCTTTAATGCAAACCCAACCACGTGCCTGAAGCAGCTCGTAGTTTGAGTTATTAATAAATGGATTGCAAACTCCAGCGAGGAAATTAAACTCGGGCTGTACCTGTTTTGGGATGCTGCTGGAGTGAAGGCCAGGACCAGGAGCTATGTGCAATTCCTCTACTTACAAACTTGGCCCGACTCCCAGAATAGAACCATGACTGTGAATATCTGTATTAAAAGATATTATTAAGCATTTCTGCTTCCAAGCCTTTCTGCTCCAGGAATTCCAGCAGCTTCCCCATCCAAACGAGGATGAGCAGCTGCAATGTATTTGGCAATGTAACCTCTGCCCTCAATTTAGAAGCTTTTTACATCACGAAATGAAACGCATGCAACGTTTGGTTTAAAAAACAAAGGGACCATTAAGTCATCTAGCTTGACTTTAGTACAGGAAAGGCCACTGCATGTCACCCACTTTAATACTGTGCTACAGCTAAACATGGTTTCTAGGCAGACTTTCCAGAAAGGCACGTGATGGCTTTGGAGATGAAGAATCCTCAATATTGCCTGCGGTAAAACAAGAAATAGATCCAAGTAATCCACTTTTGCAAGTTGGTCAGTCCCATTCAAGCCAAATTGCGTCCATCAGTGCAATTAAAGATGGATTCTGCAGACTTGAAACCATCCCTGCGGTATTTCCTAAGGCCACAGAGAATATGTGGCACAATCCACCCTCCAAAACAGCAGGTCAAACATAGTATAAGACTACCCTGTTGTGCAAAATAGCACCAAGACCATTGAGGACCACTCAAGAACATAGCACCAGAACCTACAAGTTAATCCTTACAACATCCACGTCTGTAGCAGGATGCAGATGCCTCTCATCTTTAGACATGGCAAGATGTGCCCCATTTAGAGCTACATCCCACAAGCACCTTGTGAGAGCCTGCATGCTCAGCTGCCAAGAGATTCAGCGTAACAATAAAAATACATCAAAATCAGCTTAAAAGAAAGCAGCACATCAGGACTTTTCAGTGTAAGCGTCCAAAAAAGGTGCCAAAACCAGGGAGTTTGAGGAAAAAGCAAGATCTTTCATCATGATATTTCTTAAATCCAGGATGCAACTTGTGGTCTAAGCCAGAGAGCACTGAGATAGACCAGTCCTTATGCTGGACAAGAGGAGGAAAATCCTGTGGCTATTTGGGTGTAGCATTTGAATGGGATGAGTGCATATCCACCCCTTGCTAGCTGGGTTTATGCTCATGGGCTAGAAGCCAGACAGAAGAGTATTCTCCTCACTGCAGGTTCTCTCATATGGGTACCATACATTGCCCTCTTCTAAGATGCTCATTTCCAACACTTGTAGGAACTTAAGGGCTCCAAAACCTGCTGCTTCTGCCGAGATTTCCAAGCAAGGCTCATTGCATGGCTCCTTTAATCACAATTCGACAGTCCTGCCAAAGGACTTGGTTTTTCCTGGCCATTTTTAGCCAAAGGACCTTCCTGCATGCAAACCACCACGTTCTGCGGAGGAGCTCGAAGCTGTTGCAGCATCTCTAAATCAGTTACCAGCAGCACAGAGATAGGACTTTAATGACAGAGATGGAAGAAAAGAAGGTATTGGTGTAGGCCTTCTCCTTCCCATTATATTGATGTTTCTCCCCTTCCATAACCACATAGGATGGCAGCAGCTGCTAAAAATCAACTGCTTCTTGAACTGTAATCCACTGAAAATTTACTCTTCTCAAGTCTTCTTCTCAATCCTGCATTAATCTAACAAAGGGATGAGGGTGAAGGCCAACACATATCTTTGGGCAGAGAAACCAGCAGAAATAAGCACCAGGCAGGCTCAAATCTGTGCCTTTCTGCAGCCTGCAGCAAATATTTCAATATCCCACTCAAGCACCCTCGAAGAGTTGCACTGAGCTTCTAAAAAGCTTTTTAGCACAGCAGACACTTAGGTTTCTCCCAGACGATAAAAGATATGGAAGCATCTCTCCTACGTCTTAGTTCTCCCTTTTCACCTCCCAAAGCATGCTCTTCTCCCCAACTTTTGGCAACCCATCACTATTCTGAAGCCTTCCCACCCTAAGCTTGCTCTGTTTCCCCACAGCAGCAACATATACATCAGCTTATATCCCATCACCTGCAAAGAAGCATCTCCCACCCATCGCATCTGGCAAGAACTGAGCTCTCCATCACTGCATCTTTCTTTCTGCTGGCAAAGTACCAGCACCCCCATGGAGCACTCAAACCCACTCACACATCTCCACTGGAAACCAATACACATCTCCAAGAAGGGCTATAGCTGAAGGACACCACTGTCTTGGACCATCCATGCTCCACTTGTGGCTTCGCAGGAAGCTCAACCTCTTCATCACAGAGGGGTCTTTACTTTCTTTTTCCCTTTCCCTGGAGGCTGCTATTCACAGCCACTTAAAACTAACACTGAAGTGGTGCCAAGTCTAAATTGTTCTTATAAATACCTAATGCAGCACTGAAAATAGAGAGGACACCAAGGGAGGCTGCTTGTAAAGCGCAGCTCGTCAGCAGTCCCCAAGCAGGGCCCTGTGGGAACGCAGCCTTTTAGTTTCCATCAACATCTCACACGCTGCTTTTCAGCCATTCACAGTTTTAGTGGGAACAGCAGGGCTGGGAGCTGGGATGGAGCCAAACAGTAGTGAAATGGAGAAGGAGGCTGTATCCTGAGTGATAGGATGCAGGCTGGGGAAGGCTGAAGACCACATCTACTGAGACTGTTGCTTGCGTAACTTCCCTCCGCAAGCACTTAGCAAAGGATCACCCTCACAAGCTCATCCTGCTCCTTCTTGTATTCTCCGTTTCAATCATTTACTCCCGTCGGTGCCAGGTTTCCTTCTCATCTACTTAATTTTGGTGGTCATTTCAGACCCATGAGCATCCTTGATCAACTTCCACAAAGAATGGGTTGCCCAGAGAAGCTGTGGCTGCCCCATCCCTGGCAGTGCTCAAGGCCAGGTTGGACACAGGGGCTTGGAGCAAGCTGCTCCAGTGGAAGGGGTCCCTGCCCGTGGCAGGGGTTGGAGCTTGATGAGCTTTAAGGCCCCTTCCAACACAAATCAGTCTGGGATCCTATGACTGTACCATTTTTTACTACCTTTGTTGAGATTAGAGGGCTTCAGACACCGGAACAGACAAGTCAAACATTCGTGATGTTAATATTTCACTTCTGTCATTTGCTGTCGTCAAACGTCACACTCTTATGGCTCTAGACATGGGAAAAGACTAAATATCCAAGTAAACAGCGAGACTGAATTAATTTGTGCTAGCACAGCTACTAACAATGAAGTTTACACTGGCAAGAGTACAGGTTCCCATTGCCTCTTTTGTAACAGGATTTATACAATTCAGTAGAGAAAATCTAACTCCAGTGCTACCACCAACTACACAGGCGAGAGGGAAAACATCTGTTTTGGAAAGCAAGCAGAAAAACAACCACTCCCCCATTTCCAGAAGGAATTCAGGAAATATTCTACCTTGATGCGTTGTAAGCATTCTTCACCTAAAATATCCCTTTATTATTAACATTGGTTTCATCACAAACCCAAAACATAGAATCACAGAATGGTTTGGGTTGGAAAGGACATTAAGATCATCCAGTTCCAACTCCCTGCCATGGGCAGGGACACCTCACACTAAACCATGGCACCCAAGGCTCTGTCCAACCTGGCCTTGAACACTGCCAGGGATGGAGCGTTCACAGCTTCCCTGGGCAACCCATTCCAGTGCCTCAGCACCCTCACAGGAAAGAACTTCTTCCTTATCTCCAGCCTGAACTTCCCCTGTTTCAGTCTGAACCCATCACCCCTTGTCCTGTCACTGCAGTCCCTGATGAAGAGTCCCTCCCCAGCATCCTTGTAGCCCCCTTCACACACTGGAAGCTGCTCTGAGGTCTCCACGCAGCTTCTCTGCTCCAGGCTCCACAGCCCCAATGTTCTCAGCCTGGCTCCATACAGGAGCTCCTCCAGTCCCCTGATTATCCTCGTGGCCTCCTCCTGACCTGCTCCAACAGCTCCATGTCCTTCTGATGTTAAGGACCACAGAACTGCATACATAGCCCTGTACCAGCTACTATGCAGCAAATTAACTCTATCCCAGCCAAAAACAGCACAAGGGGACTTATGGGGACAGCCTGGAAAGGCTCTACCACATGGAGCAATAGGTTAAACCATGAGCTGATTGAGCATCCAAGTCTCATCTCTCACCCAGCATCTCTCAACATCTAGACTTTAGAACAGTGGCTGCACCACTGCCTGTAGACCGGAAGGACATTGCTGTACCCACATAGCCAGAGAAAACCTGACAGAGCCACCAGCTGTCCTTCACAAAGCACAGGGCTGAATCTAAGGGGCCATGGCCCAAAATCCCCCTTTTCTCCCTCTTTTTCCATGTTTCCCTGCCTCCCCCATTTTCCCCAGCTCCAGCTCAATGCTGGCTATTCATAGCCTGAAACACACTTAGCAGATGCTCTGCAGTAAAAGCCTTTGACATCTCTAAAGCATTAGAAATCCCAGGGCATGTTAATCACCCAGTCTGAGCCCCTAATCCTAGCCCAGGCACAACACTAATGGGTTCTGCAGACTCCCTCCCACAGGCATTTTGCCTACATCAGGACTAAGCTAAAGGATATAGCATCCGACATTCTCACCCTGACAGTGTCAGGCTGCACCAGGCAGCCCAGTTATCAAACACCATGGATTTCCTGGGGTTTCAAGCACTTGGGATTTCCCATCTTTCAAGCAAGCACTAATGAAGTAGGAAACATCTTTTACGTGGAGCAAGTGGGGATTTATGGAGGCCACAATACCTGCAGTCAACATACTGAAGAAGGGCTTTGGAGGAAAAACACAATCCAAACCCATTAAGGCTGAAATTGTATTTATTGAATAGGGTGTAATTTATAATACTGGCCTTTTGGCCAAGCAGTCATGAACACAGCAGCTTTCTGGGCTTGTACCACCATGGTAGGATCTAGAGGTGACCAGGAATGGTCTTCTGAAGGCTCATCTAAGTAGCCAACAGCTTCAGCATCACCCTGTGGCAGGTTCATCCTAACCTTCCTAGAGCTGTCTGAGGATGTGGGTCTCAATGATAAGCAAGTTCCTGGCAGGTTAAGCCCAGTTTGAGGCTAACACACCTCTCTGCTCCTTGCCAGCCTATGAGAGGTCTTGCTCCTCTCATAGAAGACCAGAACACTCCCAGATAGACCCAATAACACTCCTTGCAAAGTCTGGCCTGATGGCATCAGGCACAGCAAATGCAGTTCCTGCCTGGCTCAGCTGTCACATGCAGCTACAGGCATCTCTAACACCTTCCCTCCACAATCATTCACCCTGGGTCATCTCACAGCCCCTCTGTAAAACGCAGGGCTCAAAGGTGAATGTAAAGGATGCTTAAGTGATGTGTAAAGCCCTGGAAACAGGGTAGCTCTGCTTTCAATGGAGGAAAATGAAAAAGAACATAAATCAATATTTAATCTAATGATTGGATTTTCCTGCATTCAGCCCATCACTCCAATAAATCAGACACATCCATTCATGGGGATTCAGCTCTGCATCAATGGTCACGTCCAGCATGCAGCATCCAATGCCTTAGTGCCCAACCTTAAATCAAACAGGCTTTTCTGAAAGAGCCTCTTTCCATTAAGAAAACCCAGTACTGTGGTTAACAAATCAAAACTGCACAGAAAAGGGCAAATTAACCCATCCTTTAATAGTGGTTTTCAGCAAAGCAAGCAATTTCTGTGACCTGTGACCTTTGGCTGTCTGGGGATTAGCAATGAAGACCCACCTCTAAAGCCACACAGATAAATCACACCAGTGGTGCTTAGATCATCTGCTCAGGTCATGGAACAGCTCTTGCCAAGTGGTAATTACAAGAGGAATTCACTATAAAGTGAATTAATACACATATCACAGCACTGCAACCCATTATGTCGATGGATCACAGCTCCTCATTTGCCTTTTCACAAAAGGACCTAAAAAAGCCATCAGAAGCCTCAGCTCAAGGCTATGCGGTGCTTATAACCAGATGGACCATCTCGAATCATTCACGTTCCACTTGAAGGGAGTAAATTTTCACAGCAAATGCCCAATTCATTAGGAAGGGTTTGATATCTCATTTACGCTGGCTTGTAGCTACATGAGCAGCAGTAGATACTTTAAAGGCAGGCAGAAGCATTACAAGTATTAGACATTCCCCCCGTCTCCCCTTCTGTATCTATCCAGTTCAGACAACTTGCATTTATTTAAACACAGGATTAGGAGATGGATGATGTAAAAACACCATCTCCAGAAGAGCAACAGTGGTGCAGCAACTCCAACGATGCTGCTGCTTTCCGGTGAGCATCGTCAACTGCCCCATAGGCCATAACAAAGAGACTGCCTTCACCTCTCATACCACATACCAACCAGGGCATCTGCATGAAACACTGATTTAAACCATAAGGGGCAATTTGGTTTTCAATCTCCATTACAGCAGCTCTCCAATACCTCCTGCTAAGTGAGCACCACTGATACTTAAATGATGCTGCCTGCAGAAAGAACAGATGCATCTGGCTCTGGGCATTGCTGTATTTCTCCGCTGCTCTCACATGTTCCAATAGTCCCCGTCTCTTTGCTGTGACCACAACGTGCCCATAAAAGAACATGTTTTGATATCTCAACAGCAGCAGATACATGCCATAACACTGCCTACAACATTTATCATGTACCAGTTATACTGGTGTCATCACCCTCTACAACCCAGCACCAGTACTGTGAGCAGAGACGAGAGGCAGCTCTGCTCCTCCCTGGGTTGCTTTCACTGCTCTGTTCCATCACTTGTCTAGTGGTAAGAGCTGGTAGAGGGATGGATGAATCAACTGAAGTATCCTTAAACACGTCTGTAGCTGGTCAATGGACTAAGACAGGAAGCAATAGATCCATCAAGCCTTTTCTTTTTCAAGTACTAAAACTGTCATGGAAACACTTCCATAATCATAAACATCCAAGAAGGAATAGAGAGAGAAAAGCCTAAATTATCAGGGTGAACATATCCGTGTAAAGCAGAGCACCTGAGGTCACTTTTGGATGCTGTTTTGGCAACAGCCACAACTTCCAAGTCTCAGCTCAGCTTTCCCAGCACAGAGCACAATGCAAGAGGCTGCAGTTTCCCCATCTCTTCCATCAGCCACCCCTGGAAATCATCAAGCTCTGAGCCCTCTCCCTCTCCACAAGCTCACTCCAGTAATGGATCAGAAGCCGGTACCCTCATAGCCAGCTATCAGAGCCTTTAGTTCCTTCCTAGAGCAATGCTTATCTTCAACAGCTTCAAGACACCCACCCTATCTGCTCTCAGCCTTTCTTCTTCCCCAGGCTGAGCACGGCAAGGTTGAAGTCATCTCTTTCCAAATACTCTCTAGGAAAGGCTTGGCTACACCCCCTGATAACGTGCAATGGGTTTCCTGGGAAGCACAGGCAGCCTACACTTCTGTCTGGAAACCAGAGATAAAGGGACGAGGGTGGTAGGGAATACAAGAGCCACCACTCCTCAGGCTGCTGCTGCTGGAGTAAAGACAAAAGAAACATGGACGTATCTGGAATATCACTAACAGGACAAGTCCAGCTTTGTCCTGGCTTGTCTGGGGATCTGTAAAGGGTTTGAAGGTCTCATTTATCCCTATATCCTTCTCTAAATGTTAGCTGTCATTCTGCTTTTCTTCCCGCATCGCCTCCTCACTAGCCCAAAGCCTCTTTTTCTTGCACAGTCAGCACTTGGCCATCAGATCTACTTGCCTACACAGACTACAGACACCAATTACTCAGGCCTGGTTTAAGCTGTTAATTCCAGGTTGGTTTTCACTGGGACCCAAGATGAAACTGGGGGGTGATAAAGATCCATCCCTACAATCTCCTTTTGATTTGCTATTCTGAATTTGGAGCTTCATGGGCCTCACACTAGAGCAGCTTGCTGCAAGCCCGTGTCCAACCTGGCCTTGAGCACTGCCAGGGATGGGGCGGCCACAGCTTCTCTGGGCACCCTGTGCCAGCGCCTCAGCACCCTCACAGGGAAGAGCTTCTGCCTTACATCCAATCTAAACTTCCCCTGTTTCAGTCTGAACCCATCACCCCTTGTCCTGTCACTGCAGTCCCTGATGAAGAGTCCCTCCCCAGCATCCTTGTAGCCCCCTTCAGACACTGGAAGCTGCTCTGAGGTCTCCACGCAGCTTCTCTGCTCCAGGCTCAACAGCCCCAATGTTCTCAGCCTGGCTCCATACAGGAGCTGCTCCAGCCCCTGAGCATCCTCGTGGCCTCCTCTGGACTTACTCCAGCAGCTCTGTGTCCTTCTGATATTGGGGACCCCAGAACTGCACACAGTGCTGCAAGTCAGCAGGTTTCTTTAGGCAAACAACCTACTGACATGAGTAACACTGAGCTCACCTTCCCCGATTACACTTTAGGGCAACACAGTTGCTCCAAGAACAGGAAAAGCAGCATTTGCTGTATCCTCCTGTAAGGGTGCAAACAGGAAGCAGGATGATGGGCTCCAGCCATACAGTTTTTCACCTAGATGATTAGTGAAACATAAAGAAAAGCGGTTGGAGGGAGCACATCTGGCAGCTCCAGCAAGGAAATGCCACACTCGGAATAAACCCCCGGAGGCCCATGATGTTGGAAAAGCCACAAGGCACCTTTGTGTCTGTAAGGGGGCTGGTCTGGCCGTTTATCACCAGGAGCTTGCACATGGATTGCTTCAAAGGTTCTGGATAAAGTAGTAATGACAAAGCATTAGAAACTCTGTGGGCTATTGCTATAGGAGCTACTCAATCACCTGTAGAAAGGTCAGCCCTGCCCAGGGGCAGCTTATAATATTACCCAGAGCTTGAATAAGCAGACAGACAAGTTAAAGCTGCAAGAACACAACTGAGACCCACCAAGTTCGATGCAATTCCTGGTGGCACTGGCCACAGCGCCATAGGAGATACTGTTCCTAGCTCCTCACCTCCAAACCAAGGGTCAAGAGACAGTGCCATCAGGAACCCCCTAAGTGCATTCGTGTGCACCAAGGAGAAGTGCCTGTGTTAGGATGACTCCTGGCATTCCAGACTCATCAGTGCTGGCCACCACCAAGTCATCTCAACAGCTTGATTTCTGTGCCTCAGTTTACCCAGTTACAGGGAGAAAACCAACAAGGTGACAGATGGGGGCTGGAACTGGATGATCTTAAGCTTCTTTTCCAGCCCTAACTATTATCTGATTCTCTGCCACTTCACACGCTGCAAGATAAATATGGGAGGCTGCATTGATGACAGGCTTTTGTATGTCACCAGCAGCAGTCCCATTTATGAACACCGGAGTGTGGCCAGCACACTGAGGCAGGGCATCCCCCTCTAGTGAGACACCCTCCCTGCTCCAGTACCTTCAGTCATCTGGGATCCAGACCTGCCAGTTTTCTTCCCAGAGAAGTGGTGGAATCATCACCCTTAGAAGTGTTCCACACCACGCAGACGAGGCCCTCAGTGCCATGGGTTAGCGGTGGCCTTGGCAGTGCTGGGGTAAAGGTTGGACTGGATGAGCTTAAAGGGCTTTTCCAGCCTGGTTGATTCTGGGTTCATTCCCAGGTGATGCTGGCCCTTCCTAACCATATGTAACCAAAGCAGGCACCTATCCTGGCCTATTCTTGGCAATTTTATGGAGGGGAAAGGTACTTCTGTAAAGATAGAAAGCTTCCAAGGGAAGTGGGGGAGACAAAAAGAGATCCCACTTACATTTTATCTGCCTCAACCACTATCTCAGAAGGGTTCATGGTGGGAAGCACGGCAGCAGCCATGCCTTTTGCTAAGCAAAGAAGCCAAGTCCTTGGTAAATGGTGATAGGATAACATACAATATGGCAGGAAACTGAATAACAAAGATCCCAAGGGCTTTCAATACACATTAACCGCAAAAAACCCAACAGCCAGAAAGCCTATAGAGGAAGATGGACAGAGAAAAAACATCATGGCAATTTTCTTCCGTACAACATCTCTTTCCCCACTCCCACCCAGGCTGATTTCCCAGGTGGGATATTTCCTGTGTACAGACAACATGGTTTGGGAAGCAATAAAAGAAAACCCCTGCAATAAGAACCAGTTGAAAGATTCAGCTTCATGTTTATATAATGCAACCCATCAGCATCTCCCACATGGATACTGATCTTTGCAGCATCTCTGAATGGATTCTATAAGAGGCTGCAGCCAGCCCTAGACTCTACCCCAGGGGCAAGAGCTCTTATGGTGTTGCAATCCCCAGCAGCAGTTCATTCGGGGTGAGGCACGCAAGCTGTGTGCAGAGCACTGTGCTTATACACTGCAATTAGCAGTGCTGTGCTTTAATTGCTGCCGATCCATCAACAGGAGCTGGGAGGTACCTTGGAAGCTGACACCTGAACTTCATTCAGACCATTAACAGCACATATGGCAACTACACGCCAAAGCTTATTGTCCCTCAGTTTGTGCTCAGGGCAATAAGGCTCTGATAAGATGATGCACTGATTTCATAACAACTTCCTTGGTTGAATACTTGTAGTTAGACCAGGAATTGCTTCCTCATACCAGCTACAGAGATTATAATGGTTTGAACCTCAGCAAGACCACGTCTTTTTTATACGCCTTTCATTAAAACAGAATAAATCCAAATAAACCACATTAAAGATCTGAAAAACATGGGATTCTTGCCATTAAAGCTGAAGACACACAGCAGACAAAGGAATTCTGCAGCTCTCCAAATGCAAAGAGGAGACCAAGCGTGCAGGTTGGGTGCCTTCAGCCCCCTCTTTCATCCTCACAAGGAGAGAGGAAAGCCAAAGATAATTACCATTCTAGCAAGCATCCTCCAGAAGAAACTGAGAGCTCAAGCTTACAATTACAATTCCCATTGTCATGGAAATTTTAACGTGCAGTAGAAAGCCTGACCTGCATATATCTGGGGGGAAAAGGAAAGGAATCATTAAAACCGGCTGTTGAGCTGCAGCACAATTCAGAAAACAAGCATTCACATATAGAAGGTTTCAAGGATGCAAAGTTGGCTCAAACCCCAAATTTAGGGGAAAGCCTTTTATTAGAATCATAGAATCATAGAATAGTTTGGGTTGGAAAGGACCTCAAGATCATCCAGTTCCGAACTCCCTGCCATGGGCAGGGACACCTCACACTAAACCATCCCACCCAAGGCTTCATCCAACCTGGCCTTGAACACGGCCAGGGATGGAGCACTCACAGCTTCCCTGGGCAACCCATTCCAGTGTCTCACCACCCTCACAGGAAAGAATTTCCTCCTTAGATCCAATCTAAACTTCCCCTGTTTCAGTTTGAACCCGTTACCCCTTGTCCTGTCACTGCAGTCCCTGATGAAGAGTCCCTCCCCAGCATCCCTATAGGCCCCCTTCAGATACTGGAAGGCTGCTATTTTAACGTGTAGTAGAAAGCCTGACCTGCATATATCTGGGGGGAAAAGGAAAGGAATCATTAAAACTGGCTGTTGAGCTGCAACACAATTCAGAAAACAAGCATTCACATACAGAAGGTTTCAAGGATGCAAAGTTGGCTCAAACCCCAAATTTAGGGGAAAGCCTTTTATTCTAGAAAGTTTGATCTTTTAAAAAGAAAGATAACAACCATGCTGTAGCCTACACTAAAAAAGTTGCTCTTTGAATGCATGCCAGGTTCTCTGATAATTAAACTAGAAACACAACATGTGCATGCCTTATGCATAGAATCATAGAATGGTTTGGGTTGGAAAGGACCTTAAAGCTCAACCAGTTCCAACCCCCTGGCATGGGCAGGGACCCCTTCCACTGGAGCAGCTTGCTCCAAGCCTCATCCAACCTGGCCTTGAGCACTGCCAAGGATGGAACATTTACCACTTCTTAGGGCAACGTGTTCCTTCCTTCTCAGGTAACTCCGGTTTTTGCAAGCCTCAAAACCTCTCAGATGCCATACCCCCTTTTTACAGTAACCACAACCAGGAAAACATGGATTATACTACAATTGCATCTACTCCTGGCTTGCAGTGGCTGAGTTACTACAAGGTCAGATACAGAGCAATACAACAGGTATTATCAACACGCCGCTGCCTTTGTGTAGAGCAAATAGGCACCTAAGTTATAGAATGGTACTTTCCTCTTTTATCCTTCATAGACATACCCAAGTGCTGTGGCTGGATATGTATCAGCTGGAGACAATTAGCATGTTAAACTTCCTGTCTCCATGCAGTACCTTAGGATCTTCTCACATTCCAAAAGTCCTCTGATGCAGAGCAGAGACCACTCAACACCAATACTGGGAGCACCCTGTATGTTGGGGTATGCCCATCAATGCTTCAGAGCTTCGCTCGACAGCAGAGATTGGAGTTTGCAGGACAAGTGGTCCTGAATAAGTGATACCATGAAACCCTCTCCCACCAGAAAGAGGCAAAGGGATGCCAAATACTGACGGGCAGCCCATAGAAGTTACCTGCTTGTTCAAACAGCCAACAACTATTATGCAACACAATTAAAATAATAACTAAAAAATAATCAAAAATTAAAGCTCAAAAATCAATAAAAATAAGAAATGTAAAGAATTTCCAATTAATTTAATAGAAAAGTTTAAATTTCAAATATAAGAAATTGAAAATAATTAAAGAAAAAGGTCTCTCACTCATCTTACGCATGCTCTAGAGCTCTCACCCATGCTCTGCAGTATTCGAGCACATGCGAATAGACATGCCCAGAGGACAATTAGCCTTCTTTTGCATCTTTCCCCTCCAAATACAGTGCTAGAATCACTCATTCCAGCACCAACACCTGCAAGACTCTTTATTGACAGCAAGATGGGAAGAGGTTCTTCATACCTTGGTTTTGGGCAGCTTGGAGCTAATTAGAGACTTAGTTCTCTTGCTCCTGCAAACAGCTTTTATCTCCAATTCTCTGCTCAACAAAGTGGACATTGAGGCCTCATGGCCTTAAATAGACAAACTCAGAGACTGCACATATTTCTAAGCCTAGATCAGGCACCTTTAAACACACAAATTACTTTAGCACTAGAAAAACAATTGGAATTCTAAGCAGAACTGGAAGGCTGCCACCGGTGAAATAAATCAGTGCAAGTGGAGGCAGCGATCACTGACACATTAAGTCAATGGTAATTTTCCTATGGATTTTTATCTAAGAAGCACAGCGTTCTGGTTCATAAGACATATTGGATTGGGCATTTTGAGTGTTGAAGTTAGTACAGGCACAGATGCCAGGACATTACGTCCTACTGTTTTCCCGACAAAGTCTTTAAACCCTATTTATTCCTTCTGTTATGGCTGTAGCTGGGTGTTTGCTCAAAGGAAACTTCCCCTGACTCCAAAGTGGACACAGACTGAGCCGGCCACAGTGGAAGCAGAGGAAAACCAGCACAAACACTTCTACTTTCATAGAATCATAGAATGGTTTGGGTTGGAAAGGACCTCAAGATCATCCAGTTCCAACCCCCCTGCCATGGGCAGGGACACCTCACACTAAACCATGGCACCCAAGGCTTCATCCAACCTGGCCTTGAACACCGCCAGGGATGGAGCACTCACACTTTGCAAAAGGAAATGTGTTTTATGCCACACAAACACAAGCCACGGCTCCTCAATCCATACAGGAGCTCCCGGCCAAGCCGCGCTACCAACAATTGACGTGATTCAGAACCAGGAGCTTTTCTGGCATGGGATCTGCTGCCTAGAAGTGTTTTCTCCTTAACAGCCTCTTTCCCAGAGGGAAAGCACTCCGCAGACAGGAAGATCTCTGGTTATAGGCTTAAAAACAAAGCAGAGAAGCTGTCACTGAAGCAAAACTAACCTTCAAAATCAATGAAGGGATCTCTGGAAGCATTGCTAGAAGAAATAAGTTTTGGATTTGGGTTTTTTTTTTCCTTCTTTAAGTAATGAGCGCACTAAATAAGAACAAAACAGACAAGGGTGCAAGAATTCAAGGCCAGGTTGAACACAGGGGCTTGGAGCAAGCTGCTCTAGTAGAAAGTGTCTTGCCCATTGCAGGGAGTTGGAGCTGGATGAGCTTTAAGGTCCCTTCCAACCCAAACCATTTCATGATTATATGAACAAGAGAACACAGAAGAACAGTAAAACACAACCAGTACCCAAAAGAAGTAACAGGGCAGCTCTGACAGCATATTTTTCATGCCTCTTCTTATAAACATGTCAGGTCTCATGAAACCCCATCTCACGGCTCCAAACAACCAAGAAGGTGCAAGTCCAGCCCCACTGTCCAAATTCCCTCTATCAGATCTCATTAAAACTGCATTCATCCAGAAAAGGGAAGAGCAATCTTTAACATCTCCCCCCATTTATCCCTAGCTAATTCTCACCTCCTTCTGCCTTTCCCTACCTACAAAACTCATTTCACACACAGAAGCTAGAGGCACTGCAGCAATGCAGGTCGTGCATATTCCAAGAAACTGCAAGCACATCAGTAAGATACAAGCAAAACAAAAGGCTCTCCTAGTACCAAAAGGAAAATACAGACAGATGTAACCACACCACTCAATCCCTTTGTCCACCACGACCAGCTCACCATACCCATCATCAACCACATGGTGATGGTCTCTCATAGACCTCCATCCATTCACCCAATGATCTCCACGGTCTATACAAGCCAACAAACAACCAAATATCCACAACTTTCAACCAAGACCGAAACCCATCCACAACCCAAAGTCCCCAAGAAGAAGTGATGCGGTCACAGCATCAGCCACTACTCACCTTGGTGGTGTCATCATGTGACCGCTGGTACCGTTTCCAGCGGCAGCCGTAGATCCCGGTCAGACAGGACAAACATAGCTGTGGCTCGTAGTACTGCAGCGGCTGGTGTTTAACCATGCTCCTTCCAGCCCCTCGGGAGCGGGGTATCAGAAATCCATCAGGTCCTGGGAGCGCCCTGCAAGAGGAGAAAATAAACGGGGGTAAAAAAGGAGGCGATTTAAGATGCTAAAGTAATATCTCAATGCATTAAAAAAGTAGTTTAATAATTAACCATGTCTTCTGGCTATCAAATGATCAGCACATCTATTGCCAGCCCTGTCACCAGCTCTGGTTTGTTACTCAACAAGATGAGAATCAGAATCACAGGGTGGCTTGGGTTGGAAAGGACCTTAGGATCATCCAGTTCTAACCCCCTGCCATGGGCAGGGACACCTCACACTAAACCATCCCACACAAGGCTCTGTCCAACCTGGCCTTGAACACTGCCAGGGATGAAGCATTCACTGCTTCCCTGGGCAACCTATTCCAGTGCCTCACCACCCTCACAGGAAAGAACTTCTTTCTTATCTCCAACCTGAACTTCCCCTGTTTCAGTCTGAACCCATCACCCCTTGTCCTATCGCTGCAGTCCCTGATGAAGAGCCCCTCCCCAGCATCCTTGTAGCCCCCTTCAGACACTGGAAGCTGCTCTGAGGTCCCCACGCAGCTTCTCTGCTCCAGGCTCAACAGCCCCAATGTTCTCAGCCTGTCTCAATTTGCAGGCTTTATTTCCTTGTGCAGTTCCTCCCACAGCACTAAAAGGAAATGGATTCACAGGAGGTATCAGTGGGAAGAGCCCCAGCAGGACAAGAGCAGTAGGCTGATAATTTACACCCCGGGTGATTAGATTTTTATGAGCGACTGAAATGTAAGGAACCAGAGCTCCTGCAAGCACAACCCGAAAATGGATTCAGAGACTTCTGCAGGGCTGAAACCCAGCCCAGCTAAATCAGTTCAGCTTGAGCATCCTATGAAGCCTGCAAAACAGTCCCAGATGATGAACTCGCACGCTGGAAAAGGCAGATATTCCCTTCCCCCTTCACAAGGATCTCAAACAAGCGCTCAGATGCAGAGCTGGATGCAGCCTTCACCCTGGAGAAAGATGCCCCCCCCACTAAGCAGCATTCACTCCCAAAGGACCAGGCTGACTCCAGTGCAAGTGCTCTATTTGCCATGTTGGATGAAGCCTTGGGTGGGATGGTTTAGTGTGAGGTGTCCCTGCCCATGGCAGGGGGGCTGGAACTGGATGATCTTGAGGTCCCTTCCAACCCAAACCATTCTATGATTCTATGTGTGGAAACATCAGTAAATTTGCAGAGAACACCAAGTTGGGCGAGTGTTGATCTACTGGAGGATATGAAGGCTTTACAGAGACATCTGGACAGGCTGGATCAATGGGATGAGGCCAATCTGACGAGGTTCACCAAGGCTCAGTGCTGGAACCTGCACTTAGACCACAACAGCCCCACGCAATGCTCCAGGCTTGGGGAACTGTGGCTGGAAACTGCCCATGGAACAGGAGCTGGGGGTGCTGAGTGATGGAGCTGAGCGTGAGCAGCTCGTGCCCAGGCAGCCGGGAAGCCCCCAGCATCCTGGCCTGGATCAGCACCAGTGCGGCAGCAGGGCCAGGGCAGGGATTGTGCCCCTGCACTGGGCACTGGTGAGGCCGCCCCTCGGATCCTGTGCTCAGCTCTGGGCCCCTCACTGCAAGAGAGACATTGAGGGGCTGGAGCGGGGCCAGAGAAGGGAATGGAGCTGGGGCAGGGCCTGGAGCCCAAGTGTGATGGGGAAGGGCTGAGGGACCTGGGGTGTTCAGATGGAGAAGAGAAGGCTCAGGGGGGACCTGATGGCTCCCTACAAGTGCCTGCCAGGAGGATGGAGCCAGGAGGGGCTGGGCTCTGCTCCCAAGGAACAAGGGATGGGACAAGAGGAAGCGGCCTCAAGCTGCCCCAGGGCAGGTTTAGATGGAGCTGAGGAACAATTCCTGCCCCAGAGGGTGCTCAGGCATTGGAACAGGCTGCCCAGGGCAGGGCTGCAGGCACCGGCCCTGCAAGGGTTCACAGCCCGTGGAGACGAGGCCTCAGTGCCATGGGGCAGGGGTGGCCTCGGCAGCGCTGGGAATGGTTGGACTGGAGGAGCTTAAAGAGCTTTTCCAACCTAAATGTGATTCTATCGCTGTTTCAAGGGAAAGTACTTGGCTCCATCAATTACATGCTTTGTGCGTCACAAGCCTTTTTATATACATATATATATATAGTTAGATGCTTGCTTTCTATCTGGTGAGATTCATATCAAGAACAGACCTAGTAGTTGCGTGCTCTTCACAGAGTCAGTGCACGGGGATAGCAACCTCAAAGCAAACGTTTGCCTGTCTGATGGCATCACGCAGCTCTCGGCTGCCCTCACCTCCTACCAGGGGTTTTCCACAGGTTCCTGGTACACATGAGCACACCCACAGCTGCGGTGGGGATAGTCAGTGCGTTGTGAGCGATGCTCAACAGCAGTTGAGCTTGCAAAAGGCTTGGCTTCCTTTCCAGAGCATGCATGATCTGAGGGCAGTAAGGCAATTGCACCCTCTCTAGGGGAATCACTTCGCTTCCTTCCTTCACTGGGTGTGCAGCACCCCCAGTGTGAAGGTCTTACATAAAGCTATGCGTAGCAATACCCTCACTCCATCAGCAAAGCAGGACAGGGCTTAAGGAGGTAACCTAACCACCTAAGAGCCTGTAATGGCCATGTCATAGAATCGTGGAATTGGTTGGAAGGGACCTTAAAGCTCCTCCAGCTCCAACCCCTGCCACAGGCAGGGACCCCTTCCACTGGAGCAGCTTGCTCCAAGCCCCCGCGTCCAACCTGGCCCTGAACACTGCCAGGGATGGGGCATCCATATCCCATGGAAGGAAGCACCCAAGAATGGGGTTGACCATACTTTTCATTATAGCCAATGCATAAGGGGATGCTGTGGGCATTGCAATCACTGTGGCTGAGTCTAGAAACGCCAGTGAGGACACAGACAGAACCTTCCAGCTTCTGTCCTTCTTTGTATCCATTTACACTCAGTGCTTCATGCTGACAGCCTAGGACAGCCCTGTCCTGACTTGCTCTAATCAGGACTCAGCATCCTCAAGGCAGACAGACCTCGCTAGTTGGTGGTTGTAGTTTCAAAGCCCACCGGACCATTACCAGAGCCTAAAGTCCTTAGGTCCTCTGCTTTCCTCTAACACAAACACACAGAACATCCCTTTGTCCTTTCAGCAAACCTCTCTATAATGCTCTTGGTGCTGCTCGAGGCATTGACCCAGGCAGAGGACACGAGAGGCACAGGGCTTGCACATCAGCTCATTGCTGATCCAGATCCCTACGTGGCTTTGCTCAGCCCCTCAGGGAGAACATGCAGGACAGAGCCATAGGCACATCCAGTCTGAAGCAAGAGCTGTTTGCTGATCACATCGCCCCATGCTCTCCCAGCTCATCTGCCCCTAAGCGCTGCTGTACCACCTCCATGGCCTCATGCTTGAGGACACCTCCCTGCCCGCTGTTCATCCCTTCTCATGCTATTTATAAAGCCCAGCATTAGTCACTGCACAAGCTGCTTCCTATCTTCAGCTTGTGTCTGCTTCAAGATTGTCCCTACAAGATGCGTTTCCTGGTTTGCCTTCCCCATGTGCCAGCAGCACACTGCAGGCAGGAACAACTGTCAGAATAGGTCAGAAACACTGAGGGCGTGCAAAGTTCGGTGCTATTTAAGGATCTTGGACCAAGCTATATTCTCTGCCTTGAAGATCCTAAGGAGCAAGTGATGTCCAAGATGCTGCGGGATGTAAGCATGGTGTAGAAGTTATTCAGAGCCTATTAACAACCACACTGCCAAGCCCCATATCACTGACCTGCAAAGCTAGGATCCAAGGCAGACTGACCATCTCTATGTATAAAAGCTTGGACCATGTACTTGACTTGTTAGCCTACAAAAATTGCCTTGCAAACTCAAACACCAGTAGCACACTCAAGCATTTCATCGCTCCATTCTTCTGGGAAGGCCTTAGCTATTGTCCAGACACCTGGAGAAGCAATCCTGTACACCAGCCACATGCATCCAGGGTGTCAAAGCTGGCAAACCTTGACTTTTCAAACAGAAATCCAATTCATCTGAAGTGGCAGGAGCCTGGAGCAGAGGCTGCCCTTCAGATATAATATAACCTGTGTTATGGATCCATCACCCCATTAACAGAGTTGATGCTCAAGCACTTCAGTCCCTAGCTGAAACTTCACAGCACAACTCACAGGAGGCCACTGGTAAGGCTAGGAAGGGAATAGGGCGAGTTTGGGCAAGCCCTACAAGTTAGGAGGTACATGAAGAGCTCTCATCTTAGGGCTATCACCAGGATCCCTAATTCAACTTGTTCAAGACACCAACATCCCTCTCACAACTGCATATCCAAAGCTATCAGCTAAAGGCATGAACTTTGCTGCACAACCAGAGACAGTGGAAGCACCGAAGCCTTTTCAAACAGCATTGCTTTAATAAGGTATAAGCACACTTCAGAACGGAGAGGGACCAGCAATTAACCCTTCACCATGAAGGTGAATCCTACCAGGAACACCAGCAGCCAGGGTCGAGGCAAAAGTTTTGAGCTTGTTGTCCAGTTCCGAAGAGCATCTACCAACAGCAGCATCTAATCCAGCATCTCCCAAACTCCTAGCAGCGTGAAGGAGGGACATAAGTGTCTTCAGTACAAAAGGGCAACCAAACCAAAAGCATGCCTGCCCACCAATGTCATCACCAGAAGGCACTGCTGGAAGGTTTTAAGAGCAGCTTAAAACAGCTAAACCACTAAAAACAACCAAGGGAAAACAGAGCTGAGAAGGCTCCATAAGCTAACAAGTGAAGCTCCCACCCTGGTTCCTCTCACTGAACCCCAACACAGGCAGATGCTAAGGGAACCCATAGATTCAGGCTGCTCTCCATGGAAGCTGTCAGGAGAAGCACAAGGAGAAGAAACCCAAGATGACCTTAAAAAACCATAACATTCCTAAATGCAGTTGAACTGCAGGAGCCACAACCTGGAAGCCTAAAATCATCCCCTCTTCTCCATGAACATCATAAGCAGATGCATAGAAGCCCACGACGGAAAGGAAAGCACACAGAGCACCCATCCTCCCCACCGCTCGCACAGACACCCGAGTAGTAACAGGAGATGCAGGAAGAGACTGAAGCACAGCAAGGCAAGATGCTGCTCGAGAGAAACCCCGCTGATACCATCTGCCTAGAGATCCTTGCATGGCCAAGACGCTGGACCGAATACTTACTTCTCCTGCTTCCAGAAATGGATTTAATGGTGAGAAGCAGAAAGCTTGTACCACCTTAGAATCACTGTTCCCATGACATCTACAGCTTTGAGGTGGAGAGAGCAGGCTATGAATGATTCAAGCCTCTGCTGGTTAGCATTACATACAGAAATGAAAACAGGAAGCAAGACAACATGCATTAATTATTCACATTCAGCACCACGCACCAGAAGGGAGGGGAGGGATAAAACACAAACCCACACAAGCAATCAACCTTGGCTTCAAAGATGCATCATCCGCCAATGGCTACAAACTTCTCCGAGCTGCATAACGGAGCTTGCCAGATAGTTTGGCCAAAAAGGAGGAGCAGGGTAGAATCCATCTGCAAATACAAGGGGAGCATTTTCCGAAGGCTCCAGGATGCCTAATTAGCACACGCTGCATTCCTGAGATACTGGGCTGTAGGTATCCCTTACAGCCCGTGACACGTTATTCCTTTCCAAAGAGCATCAGAGAGAAAAAGAGACGAGGGAATTCAAGTGGCAGATTTAAAAGGGAAGCTCTCTGGGGAGATCTGGCCTAAAAAGATGTTGGGTTTTGTCTGGGTTAACTCCTCCAGCCCTGTAGCCTTAGAGCAATGTTCAGACCTGGAGTGGAGAGGGAACAGAGCAACCAGGACCATTGTTAAACCACCTCAATGCTATCACTTTAAGCAAAGGGAAGAGCAACAGCACGAGGCCTGAAGCGTACTGAGTGAATAACATGAATGAAGCCATGGAACAGCAGGTTTAAAAGCATCCAACCCTTCCACAAGGCTTGGTACAGTCCAAGCCATCCCTCCAGGTTTTTATTCCTATCAACCCAGTTTCATGCAGGCCACACTGAGCTCACTCAGGATCTTGGGACAAGTCTTTTAATAGCCCAGAGACAAGCAGAGTAAAGCCCATGCAGTGACAGCCCACAGCACTGCTCTGAATACCCACACGGTTTGGTCAGCGTGGTTTGGAGAAGCTGGAAGGAGGTATGACAGCTACAGGCTCCTGCCTGCCTTACCTTGACCTGCTGCCTTCAGCCATCGCCCAGATACCCTAGTTGGTTTGGTACAATGGGCACGTAACTTCTTCCTTGAGCCTGCAAACTACTCCTAAACTGGATCAGCACATCCAAGAAAGAGCCAAACCACAGCCAAGGATGCTTTGATTTCTGAAGTCTATGGAGATGCCGGAATGTGCAAACCCAAGCACGTGGGAAGAGGAAGACACCTCCTACACCTCCATCCATTGAGATGTGGAGGACACCTGCGGTCTCCTACATCTCCATCCATTGACACGTGGAGGACATTCATGGTCTTCTCCATCTATCAAGACATGGCTGGAAAGACCCACCAAATGGAAAGCTTTGGCTTTCCATGAGGAGGCTCCCATGACTTCAGAAGCATATTTGTTGGGAGAGTGAGGCAGATAACAGAAATACCATCACATGGGCAACCCCCATATTTAGAGAGGCCAAATGCCATTGCAGCAGCAGGCACACAAAACCAAGCTATCCCATAAAACCAGGCCCAAGGCAACTTATGCCGCTTGCAATGCAAATTAAGTGCAGAAAATAGAGCCCCTGGGGCTGTTTGAGATTCATCTTTTTTAGCTATCCCATTTTAACAGAGCTTTGACAACTTCTGCTGATTTCCACATTAAAAGAACCTTTTTTCCTCCCAGTGGTGACTCATGGGATCACTCCCAGGCATCTCTGTACAACTTCTAAATCTCCATCCCTATTAAATCTTCCATCAAGCTAGTTATGCTTCAAACCTTGTTAAGCAAATAGTTACCTATACCCATTAAGTGAAAACATCACTGCTAACCCATTATCCCTTCTGGTGCTCTTGTAAGCCTTCTTGTCAGCCGTTTCCATTAATTATACTGGAAAATCCTGATTTTCCTTAAGTACTTTCTAAACAATAGAAGTTAAGGGCTTCCAGAGCAAACCCTCTGGTTCTACGCACAGAAAAGAACTGCAAGGATCCTTTATTGCCATATTAAAGTATGAGAAGGAGCTGATGTAAACTCTCGTGACTTTCATGGACTCTTCATCATTCTCATAATCTTTAATACACTGAGCTCATCCCAAGTAATGTAATTTCACTTTCCCCGACTTGGAAGATGAAAATGGAAGAGGGACAATGTTCCCATCTGTTTAATAACAGCACAGCTCTTACGGAGGGATGCTTGCTCCAGCCATTCCCCCAGGAGGAAATCTAAATGCACACTCACACACTGAGCAGTACTTTCCACAGTTTGCTGGCCCAAACCCAGAGCATCTCAACTTCCAAGATGAAGATTTCATTTCAAGGCAGGAATGGTCTGAGAACACCCCTAAAGCCATAAACAGCCTCATTGCTGAGATGATGCATTTCAGTGGTGGAAGGTGCCCAAGTAATGACACCCCTGATCGCTGATTACCTCTGGATGACCCAACAGGGTCATTCTCTCACTGGGGTTATTCTTTCCAATGCCTTGTTATTTCCCACTGGAAATTGGGTTGGGTTAGAGGTCTCCCACTCACTTTTCCAAGGCTAAAAACATTCAGGTTTATATTGATAACACTGAAGAGCCTCTGTACAAATAAAAGCAGAAGATGGGTTAAAATGCAAGTTGCCACTGTCTGGCAAACAAACAATAAAGATAACGTGCAGCAAAGTGTTCCTTGCTATGTGCATATAGAGTCATGGAATGGGTTGGGTTGGAAAGGACCTCAAAACTCCTCCAGCCCCAACCCCTGCCACGGGCAGGGACCCCTTCCACTGGAGCAGCTTGCTCCAAGCCCCTGTGTCCAACCTGGCCTTGAGCACTGCCAGGGATGGGGCAGCCACAGCTTCTCTGGGCACCCTGTGCCAGCGCCTCAGCACCCTCACAGGGAAGAGCTTCTGCCTAAGAGCTCAGCTCAGTCTCCCCTCGGGCAGGTTCAAGCCATTCCCCTTGGCCTGGCCCTACAGGCCCTTGTCCAAAGCCCCTCTCCAGGTTTCCTGCAGCCCCTTTAGGCACTGGATGTATATATATGTAATACAAAAGTGAAGTCTTTTGGTTGAGAACTGAGGCAGGATAGCACACATTGGCAAAACACCCTTGTCCTAAAGGCCAAGTGCTGCTGCCCCAGTGACAGAAAATAAGGGGAACCATTAACAAAGTAAAAAAGTCTGTTTTACAGGCCATGTCTTGATCCATCACCTCCGAAGGGGAACATCACTTTCACCCTGATGCCTGTTGTTGCCAAAACCCTATGACTACATCCTAACCCAGGGAGACAGCCTGCAGAGGCACTTGGATTCACAAAGTGGCAAGTGATGACCCAAATACTCAGGATCTGGCTGACGTGTAGCCCCTATGGGTCTGCCCTGTTGTTTATTGGTCTTCAAGTTCTCTTTCTTCCATTGAATGCTTTGAAACTAGGGCATGGTGTAGTTTGAGGGCTTGTTCGCTTCCAGTTGATGAAAATTCAGACTTCAAAAGATAAACACTTCAAAGGGATTACAAAAGGGAAACTTAGACTTTAATCTCCCTAAATAAATAAGCACAGTGCGTACTAATACCCTCTGCAATCCAACTCCTTCACGTTTTCCGCAGGCTGAAGGGTATATTGGCTGCCCAGTGTTTTGGAAGGGTTGAAAAGCAGAACAGCACACTGCAAGACTGTACAAGCATCTTAAAGAGCAATAACCAAATGCAACCTCTGCTTTTGCCGTAAAACCTTGCAAGTCAAGGCCTTGATACAGCTCTGAAAACCCAGCACAGCAGCATGGAATGGTTTGGGTTGGAAGGGACCGTAAAGCCCATCCAGTTCCAACCCCCTGCCCCGGGCAGGGACCCCTTCCACTGGAGCAGCTTGCTCCAAGCCCCTGTGTCCAACCTGGCCTTGAGCACTGCCAGGGATGGGGCAGCCACAGCTTCTCTGGGCACCCTGTGCCAGCGCCTCGGCACCCTCACAGGGAAGAGCTTCTGCCTTAAATCCAACCTAAATCTCTCCTCTTTAACACCTGTGACAGTCAAAGCCATTGAGAAGGGAAAGGTTCTTTCCTCCCCTGATGCAGGGAAGCAACAAGTACCCATTACACAGATCTTAATATCACTACTAACATGCTCCATTTTCGTCTGTGATGGCAGCGGTGTTGGTCACACATTGCCTAACTTTGGGTTGTACCAGCACTTGCACATCACAGCACACTCATCCCACAAGCATGCCCTCAAGGAGATGATGTTGCAAACTTAGAGCATTCCCCATTCAGTTCCATTTCTACCTAGAGAGCTTGCATCCGTACATCCTCGAAGGACAGCGGGAATAAGGTTCTGCCATAACCCCATGTGCCAGATGTGATGTCCAAGAAGACAACCAAGCTACTTGGTTTGTCTTGGCAGACCTCTAGAGATGGAGAGGGCACAAAATGCAGCTCACACTTAGTTCATATCGTTCCTAGAGAGATATTCAGAAATGAAGACCCAGCAGATAACAAATGAGCACTGACAAACACGTGCAAGGAACCCCAGGAGCTGTGCCTGCCTGTTGACTGGAAATCAGAGCAACCAGTTGAAATGAGTTCCACTTCATGCCCAGCAATTAGAAAGCCAACAGAAAGCTGGATGTAGATAGAAAAGCCATGAGGATACTCCACATGCTCTTACCTGGGATGCTGGCTTGTCTAGAGAGCCCCAGAATCACAGAAACAAGTAGTAATGCAGACCAAAGACTTCTGCTCAAAGTAGGCTAAAGTCACTTGGGACTGGGAAATAATGGATGATAAGATGTCCAGCATCTCCCAGGCTTCCCTAGCTGGAAACATCCACAGAATCCATGCTTTGGAGTTTAATGGTGGATGTCCTAAAGCACAACAGCTCTGAAAGCAGGATGATGCAGCACAAGAGACCATCTTCCCAACCTCAGCTTCACAGTTAGCTCCAAGTGGCCAAAACACAAACCATGCTCAAAGCTTTTCCTGCTGTAGGAATGGTTCTTGTGCAATAAACCTCTGTGGCTCACCAAGAGAGACCTCAAAACACGCCTTCCCTTTTGCCCTGTTTGGCTCATTTCCTCTATTTTTAACAGGCTTTGTGAGCCGTATCTCACACCTTCACTCTTCTTAAACGCAAGTAACAGCTTAAAGAATCAGGTGAACCCACAAACAGGTTCTGAAGCTACTGGGGGAAGGAGGCAAAACACAGCTGGAACATGAGGACTTTTCATTAAGAGGAAACACAGGATACTTTTGGTCCCCTCTGCCAAAGACTTCCTGGTAACCCCGGTATGAAGGGAGTCTGATCTTCTGGGGGCTGGGGAAGAGATGGGCAACAACTCATGAATCGCTCACATCTGCAAGTCTAATGAGTTCTTGGCTTTTAAAAGTAGCAAAGAGGAGTTTTAAGCAGCTCAAGAGGTGTAAAACCCTGTTCTTCCTGAAAGAAAAAGGCAGCTATTAACTGCTACAGAGACAGATGGCTGGGGGAGTCCACAGTACCCAAAAGAAGCTACAAAAATGCATTAAGGGGCATGGATAGAGCTGATTGTACCTCAGGGTAACTGGCGCATCTCTAAAAGTCTGCTTCCATCTTTGAGTCTATGTCATAGGGGAGGCCCAAGTTGGAGTACCCATAGAATAGCTTGGGTTGGAAAGGACCTTAGGATCATCCAGCTCCAACTCACACTAGACCACGTCACCCAAGACTCCCAAACCCAGCCTTGAACGCTACCAGGGATGGAACATTCACAGCTTCCTTGGGCAGCCTGTTCCAGTGCCATAGGAGAGCATCTCTTGTGCTTGACAAGGCCAGCAAACATCAGGCAAGACAGGCTTGTGTTCAGCAGGCACAGAAACATTTATGTTACGGCAACGGAGTGATAATGAATCCAGTTATAAGCAAAGCTGTGATAAAGTTCCCAGAGAACAGGGGGCAGAGGGGGAATATAGGAAGAAAAAAAGAGAAGAAAGTTTGGAGACCACATTGGCAAGGTCACTCAGGCACCAGGAGATGCTGATGCCTTAAATAGTAAAGTGATGAGGACATCCCAGTGCCGCTCAAAACAAGGACTCTGAAACCCTAAGCTAAATCAACCACAAGAGATGCCAGTCACTCTGCTAAGGATTCCCTGCATTCAAGCAGCATTCCAGCCAGCAGCGATGGTGATGTTTGGGAAGAGGGAGGGCAGCAGTCGGGAGTTTCCATGTTACAACAGTTCACTGTTTATGCCACTGCCGGTAATCGGTGGAGAGACCACAGGGAGGAACGTCTGGGTTCCAGCCAACACCAACGACAGAAATAGGCTGGGTGCAGAGGGTTTTCACTAGGCACTATCCTAAGTGCCTCTGACTTCCCCAGGCACAGCGGCTCCAGTACATGTCTGGTCCTGAATGATGAACGAAGCCAAGGAGGAAGACACGCGGCTGACACTAAATCATCACAGCCCAGCCCTTTGGAGCAGTGATGAGCATTGCCTTGGCACCACGCCTGGTGGAGTCACAGCGTGCCACAAACATTCCGACCGGCACACTTCGCTCAGCTCATTTCCATCTCATTCTGTTCCCAAGGAGCTCATGACCTAGTGGGAGGCGAGCAAGCTGCTCTAGCGGAAGGTGTCCCTGTCCATGGCAGTGGGTTGGAACTGGATGAGCTTTAAGGTGTCTTCAACCCAAACCAGTCTGGGATAAATCTATGATAAAAACACACCAGTTCAACAGTTAAAAGCTGGGGTGAAACAATGCAAGGACCCCGACAGCACCAGGAGTGGCTGTTGATCTTTTCAGAAGACATGGAAGAGGAGGTATCTGAACCACAAAAGCAGGGAGACATGCAGAAAAGCACCCAATACATCTGGGAGGAACTGGAAGGGTAGAGCGGCTGTGTCTGGACTAAGAGACCTCATGTTCAACCTCTGTTGCCTAAAGATCATACGAAGGAGAACACGCTGTGATGCTGGCATGGTCTGGGTGATGAAACAGCATCAGCGGGGGTAAGCACAGACACAGCCAAGGCGAGGGAAGAAAGCAAAAGCCATCAGTGGAAGGAGACAACAAGACCTAGGAAAGCACAGCTGGATGCTGAAGAACACTGACGGGGCTCAAACACAGCCAAGAAACTGAAAGATGCGTAAGAAATTAAAAGGATTGAGTAATATTTTTCCTCCCCACAGACTCCTTCCCCACGCTGTGAAACAGAAGTTCACCTCGAGCCTGATGCCTTTTTAGCGTGCGGTTTCGCTGAGGAATTAAGTGGAAACAGAGCCAGTTTTCAACACGCACACCCTGACAAGCAGTTTCCTTTACAGACGAGCTTCTCTCCCTTCCACCTCCCCGGTTACCCCTTTCCTACACACGCCCCTGAAGAGTTCACTCCAACCACACATGAACTCTGTTAGCTGGCCCTCCGAGGGGCAGGTTTAGTCCTCTCTGGAAGGTGTTAGCAGCTAAAGCAGAAGCCTGTCCGACACATTACTGTAGAGGGCTTGTCATCTGCTTTCCCTAAGACGCGTTCCCTCCTTCATTGCTGTAAACTTGGCTCATGCCAGCAAGAAAAGGAGACCTGCATGGACCACACCAACAGCACTCATCTCAGAAGGAGCAAAATGCCTGCACACACTAATTGAAACAGTAAGAGGGGGCAAACACAACCAGCAAGGCTCATTTTACAATCGATACCCCGCACATCTGCTGGGCAACCGCTATGCAGAGAGTTAAGCACGAATGTCTCCGGCTTAATGAGAGGTGGAAAGTCCTAGTTAAATGGATTACAAGCTCTTTATTTCCTATGATTGATTCCTTCCATACGGCTGCAAGAAGAAACCATTCTTCAATAAAAACTGCTCTTAAGCCAAATTAATGAAGGAGCAAAGCTTGCTTTCACGTACTTGCTGCTACCTCCCATTCTGCACACAGCCAGCACATGAAGTACCCTCACTGATCACAACCACAACAAGGCCTCCACATCTTCCAAGATGTCATTTCTCCTTCCGTTTCCAAAGCAAACATTCACTGCTCCATAAGGGTTAGGGGCTCCTCTGTAGCTCCCTTGTTCTACAAGCCATACACTGTTCTGGCTTCCTACATTGAGAATGCATAAATTCATTTGATAAGACTCTAATCACACAGTAAACGCCTTCCTACTATAAGCACACTGGATGTGGTGTGGCCAAAGTAATCAAAAAGAAGAGAGTCAGCAGGATCTGGTGATGTGAAAGCACAAGAAGCCAATTCTGCCTCCCTGATTTCAGACATACTCTGACTCTTGCACTTTGTTTCCTTCTCATTGCAACCGGACTGATTCGGAGCAATCAAAACAGATTACCTGACCTTGGGAAGGCATTATAGGTATTCCCTTTACTCTCAGAAGCTATGAGCTAACTGAAGCAGCCCAGGAGAGTTCAAAAAGCAAGGATGTCTGGGGTTAGGAGATGAAAAGACCTAAAGGGGCTGCAGGAAAGCTGGAGAGGGGCTTTGGACAAGGGCCTGTAGGGCCAGGCCAAGGGGAATGGCTTGAACCTGCCCGAGGGGAGACTGAGCTGAGCTCTTAGGCAGAAGCTCTTCCCTGTGAGGGTGCTGAGGCGCTGGCCCAGGGTGCCCAGAGAAGCTGTGGCTGCCCCATCCCTGGCAGTGCTCAAGGCCAGGTTGGACACAGGGGCTTGGAGCAAGCTGCTCCAGTGGAAGGGGTCCCTGCCCGTGGCAGGGGTTGGGACTGGAGAAGCTTTAAGGTCCCTTCAACCCAAACCACTCCGATTCTATCAACACCAGATGTGACACAAGCTCTGAAAACAGTTTCAGAGGTCCATGGTGGACGCATGCCCCGCATCCCCCAAACCTGAAGACACCACTTCTGACTCATGAAGGTCCTCAATGCCAGAGGCATCTCTGAAAGGCTGCACAAAGTCCACCCTTGGAGGTTTGGAAGACAAAGCTCTGAGAAAGCTGGTCTGAGCTCAGTGCTGACCCTGCTTTGAGCAGGGTGAGAGGGAGCAGCGTCTTCCTGAGGCCCCCTCCCACCCAGGCAACCTGATGGTTCTAGCGTTCAATGAAACATCAAATGCCACCCACCACAGGAGCCTCAGTTCCACAATGACAGGAACATCTGTTTGTTTTCAAGCAAGCAGCTACAGCACATCCTGGAAGCCCTTCCCATAAAGTGATTCCAACATGTCACCCCCCTCCCCAGCTATTCCAGTCTGAGAAGATAATCCCCTTCTCACGAGCTGTCAGGGCAGACATACACAACGGGCTGTTTCCATTTCATCGCCTTCACTGCAGCTTTCTGATCACTTGAAAAACATGGCAACAAAAGGAATGATATAGACACAACCCCCATCCCTTCCTTATTGCACAGCAAACACTGTGACTTGTGACCGAGGAAAGGCTAACACATCCAGTTCACCCCCTCCTCTGTTACAAAGATGCTCAACACAACACAGATTTGTCTCACGTTCCTAAAGCCTCCTTCCAGGTATTAATGGATTCTTTCCAGTTCTGGATGAACCACAGAATCACAGAATAGTTTGGGCTGGAAAGGACCTCAAGATCATCCAGTTCCAACCCCCTGCCATGGGCAGGGACACCTCACACTAAACCATCCCACACAAGGCTTCATCCAACCTGGCCTTGAACACTGCCAGGGATGGAGCACTCACAGCTTCCCTGGGCAACCCATTCCAGTGCCTCAGCACCCTAACAGAATCTGTGTGTTCAATGCAAGGAGGGAGACAGGAGAGTTTCCTTCCCAGAGGGTTTACAAGCTCAGCCTCGGCACTGAGCAGTGAATGAAAACTGCATCTGAGGGAAGAAGTTGGTAACAAGAGACAGGTTACAGCCACCCCATCACACAGTTACTCAACGCCAGGTAAATACTTGTCTTGACTGCTGCTGTGTGTATTCTTTCACAACGTGGCGTTGATCTTCGGTTTGACGTAAGGACGAAGGGATTTCACTGTTTGCAGCAGCATAAAGCTTCCAGGAAAAGGGAATTTTCCCAATTGACTTGGCAAGTGGTTGCAAGTCTCAAATGCTCCTGGCTTTCCAAAGAGCATCTCGAAATGCTGGTCAAGGTCACTGTGACTCTGACATTAGAAGTGGCACGTCAAGGGAAGGGGAGAGGGCAAAGGCAGGAAGGAAACTGCCCCTCCATAGGTTGATGACTCCCACAGTTAACAGAGCATTCAGTCATTTCAAACCCATGCCTGGAGAGTCCTGCTCTAATCAAAACAAAACCCCTCCATCTGCCAGTTACATCAGCTACTATCTTGTTTTCCTTATAAAAGGGACCAGTCACAAGGGATTCATAAACTCATTTAGTGATGCAAATCCAAGACCTATTTGTCAAAGTGCTTTCAATCATTTCAGAGGGCTTTTAATACAACGGGCATTAACCCGCTCCAGCCCAGCACCCCCAGAATATAACCATCATCACAGTGAAACAGTGACAGCTGTAGCCACATTCCCTCCACCCAGCCTCCAGTGAAACTCTACTCAAAGCTAAACAGGAGTTATTTAGGTAGTAAACCATAAAGAGGAGGGGTATCCTGTAACTTGTGCTGTCAGCCTTCCTATATCTGAACCAGCCTTCCAGTATCTAAAGGGGGCTACAAGGATGCTGGAGAGGGGCTCTTCATCAGCAGCTGGAGTGATAGGACAAGGGGTGATGGGTTCAAACTGAAACAGGGCAAGTTCAGGTTGGAGATAAGGCAGAAGCTCTTCCCTGTGAGGGTGCTGAGGCGCTGGCACAGGGTGCCCAGAGAAGCTGTGGCTGCCCCATCCCTGGCAGTGCTCAAGGCCAGGTTGGACACAGGGGCTTGGAGAAAGCTGCTCCAGTGGAAGGGGTCCCTGCACATGGTAAGGATTGGGACTGGATGAGCTTGAAGCTCCCTTCCAACACAGACCATTCTATGAAATGCTGAGCATCACTGCTCATCCTCACAGCCACTGCTACATCTCTCCCCTTCCTTATTCACAACCATCTGGTGATTGATATCAGTCAGGCTAAAGTATTCAAAGCAAGCCTGTGGCCAGGTCATGACGAGCCTGAGGCGGGGCTGGGGATGCTGGCTCAAAGTCCTCCATTGGGCACGCCTCACAGCATTAATGCCCATTTAGGTCATTGAATATAATCCTCAGCCTCATGCTGTAGAGACCATGCTCTTGAGGAAAGACCCCAAGGGGTCTATTAATACAGAGCTATGCAGTCTGTGGGCATTGCTTCCAGCCCAGAGCACCTTATCCAAACACCTGGAGCAGCTGAACACAAGCCCCACGGGGAGCCCAGACGCCAGGATGAAACAGCACCAATGGTTCCCTTCCCTTTCCTGTAAAACACTCCGCTTTCTAGGAAAAGGCCTCAGAAAAAGGAGAGGCTGAAAGTTCATTTTTCTTAAGCAGCTCTGTGACACGGCAGGAGGGAAAATAAGCATCCAACAGGTTTTTAGCAGGGCAGAGTGCTCAGCAGTACAGACTGGAGGTCAGTCATGCGAACATTCAGCTGGGGAGAGTAAGGTGTGTGATATCAGGTCTACTGGCCACCTCCCTGTATAAGAAAACACAGGAAGCAAATAGAACCAACACTGCTGATGAGCCAAGGTGACATAAAAGGCTTTCCAGAACCTGAAAACCTGGAAGTGTTGCATTCCTTTCACAGATCCGTGCCAAGGCAGCTTCCATACAGGAAAGGAGCTTTGGAGTGGTGTCTCTGCCTCCTGGCTATGGAGAGCGCATCCCAAGGACCTAGGGAAAGGTGACACTGGGTTCGGAAGTGACTTGGAAATAGGGCTCAGGAGAATGGAGCATTTTCTCCCTTTTTCCTCTCTTTCTAAAGGAATGCTTCCATTAAAGAAACCAAGCGCTTCACCACGTTGTAAAACAGCCTGAGGTTTACAGTCAACATGTGAGCTCCAAAAGAGTGTGGCTGCTCTGGAAATGTCCTTTCCAGCATAAACCCCTCAGCTAGCGATGCTGGCCAAGCTGCTGTAAATAACCATTTTCTTCCTCTTTAAGCCTGGTTATTAACTTTCAGCTTTCTAAGCAATTCTAGATATTCCAGTAAGTTGGGGGTTTGGATCACGCTGCTTTCCAGGACTGCCTGTTTAGCCCTTAGCAGCACAGCAATTGAAAGCTGCTGAGCAGCCTGTGAGACTTCAGAAAGTCATTTTTCCTCAGCTTGGACAGCCTTTCATAGGGCTAGAATCCCAGCCTGGTTTGTGTTGGAAGGGACCTCAAAGCTCCTCCAGTCCCAACCCCTGCCACGGGCAGGGACCCCTTCCACTGGAGCAGCTTGCTCCAAGCCCCTGTGTCCAACCTGGCCTTGAGCACTGCCAGGGATGGGGCAGCCACAGCTCCTCTGGGCACCCTGTGCCAGCGCCTCAGCACCCTCACAGGGAAGAGCTTCTGCCTAAGAGCTCAGCTCAGTCTCCCCTCGGGCAGGTTCAAGCCATTCCCCTTGGCCTGGCCCTACAGGCCCTTGTCCCAAGCCCCTCTCCAGCTTTCCTGCAGCCCCTTTAGGCACTGGAGCTGCTCTCAGGTCTCCCCTTCAGGAGCCTTCTCTTGTCCAGGCTGCCCCAGCCCAGCTCTCTCAGCCTGGCTCCAGAGCAGAGCTGCTCCAGCCCTCAGAGCATCATAGAAAACCCACTAGTCCCAATCACAGAATGATTTGGGTTGGAAGAGACTGTAAAGCTCATCCAGTTCCAACCCCCTGCCAAGGGCAGGGACACCTTCCACTAGAGCAGCTTGCTCCAAGTCCTAGATCTTACTAAGATCTCATAAAATCAACTTGAATTTCAAGCATTTTCAATTTGCTTTGTTTGCTGTTCAGTGTTCTGCCAAGCCCTCAAGAACTCCACATTTCCGCCTTTATCCCTTCCCTTGAGCATTGATTGACCAAAGCCTGTTAAAACCTTCCCCTATTTTTTGCCAGCAGCTGATGCCACCTGCTTCCAGCACCAGGGATGAGAGCAAAGCATCACACATCCGTTTCTATTCCGGTGACGTTATGCAAGTGCCTTCTTCACACACCACCTACACCGCGGTCCTCAATCTGTTTGGCTTCACAGCATCCCTCTCGAGTGAGAACACAAAGGCAACTCCGCGTCTCGTCTAGCTCTGTCTTTCAATGGGCTGTTCGTGTTTCTTTTATCAGCTTAATAAGGTTTTGTTCCCTTTGCTGCAGAAGCATCATTGCCACTTAGGACTGTGGGTCTGAACCCAGCGTATGCAGCTTGCTCAGCACACCCAAGCTCAAGAGCTCTCTCTGCAACACGTTGCTCAGTTTTTATGGGGGGGTAATTGTGATTTCTCTTCAATCTCCCCTTGAGCTCCCAGTAGACATTTAAACATTGGCACTGAAAAGCCCTTGGGTTTTCTCCTTAACTGGCATGGCAAAGCTGTTGTGTTTCAAGCCTGCAGATGAAAAGCCAGGCTCTTTACTAAAACATCTGCAAATTGGACAAGCCCAACGTCATGCCTGGAGGCCAAGCACCAAAACGATCACACGTATAGACACAAAGCGATCACAGATATAGACACGTTTTAGACAGGGTTGAGAGGGGTAGAGCCAGTTCTTTGGTAATGGGGTGCTCAGTAAGCAGGACCTTTCCCTAGCATGAGATCTTTCCCAATAGGGCTCCAGGGAAGTTGTTTCTCAAGCTCTTAAACTTCATAGAAAGTCATTAAGGTTTGCCTAAAACTATTTATCCATGTGGCAAGAGCAAGCTGCTCTAGTGGAAGGTGTCCCTGCCCATAGCAGGAAGTTGGAACTGGATGAGCTTTAAGGTCCCTTCCTACACAAACCATTCTATAAGGACATAATCCTGCTGGCAGATTGGCCATGGCTACAAGAGCTCCACAGCCAGCACATAGCTAGATTACACCCAGCTTCGGGATAATGAGTACAACTCAACACTACTCTGCTCTCTACAGCCAAAACCCAGGGTAAACCCAGCCTTACATCCAGCTAACTCAAAACAAGCTGCTTGAGGGTCCATTATAAAGACACTGCCTAGGCAAATCCCTGCTATGTGTTGGATTAAGGCCAACTTAATCCACCTATCCCACTATTGCAGCAAAGGTCAAAACACAGCTGGATGCCATAGGATGTATTTAATGTTCACAACCCTGGCTTAGTCTCTCCATACCTTGAGTCACTGCCTCCACATTTATCTTGAAGTTTCCAAAACGTAAGACTGCTCACTTGCAGATAGGAGCAAACTCAGTGGTGGTGCCACTAAGCTCGAACCATCCTGTTAAGGCAAGAAGCACAGAGGGGAACATGCCATATTTCAGACATTATTTCATACGGGGAAACAGTTTTGCTTTCTTCTGTAACTCAAGAGTTGCTATGACCCTTAGTTAATAAACCCCAGCCCTGTGCCACCAGCTTTCCCATCAGCTTCCCCAGCTCCTGACCCCTTGTTCGGAGACTCGAGGAACTAAAGATGCAGAGCAATAGGATCTCCCAGGCTCGCTTGGAAGCTTTGCTTGTCATGTCATCACAAGTGAACTCCCTGCAGCTTGTTTTGTCTGTCCCAAGAGACTTCTTCTATAGGGAAGAACGACATCGAGACACATCCACCCCATAGCAACACAATAGGGCTCTCACAATAAATGTGAGAAGCCCCTCTGGCAGGTTAAAGCCATTCCCCCTTGGCCTGTCCTTACAGGCCCTGTTGAAGAGCCAAATAAAACCCCTCTACTCAAGCTGACCACTTCACCATAGAGCTAAAAAGCGGGTACAGGATCAGCTCCGGGAGCTCCAGTGCAAACACCCACCAGACATTCCCAGTTCCTACAATGCCATTTAAACACGCTTGAATTCAGTTTCAGGAGGCAAATACGTCGCCCTTCTCCCCTACCAGCTCTACTGCATTAACCTTTGTCACTGCTATGACAGGTAACTCTCCTGCCACATCCCCAGCGCAACGCTCACGAGAAGCACAAGAAAATGAGAGCTTTTAAAGGGACAGTCAATAACCTTGGCAAGAAGGCTGAGATTTGTGTCTTTTAACTGCACATTCATTCATGCTTTGTAATGAAGACCCTCTGCTGTGGAGGCTGAAGCGCTTGTTCCTCAAAGACAGGAGCTGTCAGCAGCTTTCCTCCTCCTTTATGGAACAAATACTCTTCAGAATAGCTTCTCACTACAGAGTTGGCTTGGCAGCCGTAAGCTGTATTCCTGATGGTCTCCATCTTCGTATTATGACAATCCTAAAGATTTGCTTTAATTTATAACGCAGTTTATTAGCTAAAAAGATTTCATAGGGCAGTTATTACCTAGAAGGAACTGAAATGGGATCCATTCGTCACCCCTCTACTTACAGACAAGACAGCCCAACAAAGCCAAAGCTCGTCATCGATTTCCTGTTAAATCAGGTCCTGGAGGCAGAAGAAACTCATTGGATCTTTTAATCTCGTAGAGCTTTGAAATCCTCTCCCAAGATGGTTTAAACTAACACAATGTGGAAACTTGCTGCGAAACTAGAAACAGGAGGTGGCCAAGGCTTCACCTACACAACAGCTCAAACATTTTGCCTGTCATTATCCATGCAACATGGAGAAGAGACTCCAGATCTAGGCAAAGGATGGCAGATTAATGCATAGATTCCTCAGTCATTCTTTGCAGCAAGCTGTGTGGTATTGACTAAATGTACAAATATCACTTGGGCGTCAGCAGCTGAACAGAGCTAAGTGAGAAGTTTAGCTCAGAATACTACTGGCTTATTCAGAATCACGAAGTGGTTTGGGTTGAAGGGACCTTAAAGCTCACCCAGCTCCAACCCCTGCCACGGGCAGGGACCCCTTCCACTGGAGCAGCTTGCTCCAAGCCCCTGTGTCCAACCTGGCCTTGAGCACTGCCAGGGATGGGGCAGCCACAGCTTCTCTGGGCACCCTGTACCAGCGCCTCAGCACCCTCACAGGGAAGAGCTTCTGCCTTATCTCCAACCTGAACTTCCCCTCTTTCAGTTTTAACCCATCAGCCTTGTCCTATCACTGCAGTCCCTGATGAAGAGTCCCTCCCCAGCATCCTTGCAGCCCCCTTCAGACACTGGAAGCTGCTCTGAGGTCTCCACGCAGCTTCTCTGCTCCAGGCTCAACAGCCCCAATGTTCTCAGCCTGGCTCCATACAGGAGCTGCTCCAGCCCCTGATCATCCTCATGGCCTCCTCTGGACTTGCTCCAACAGCTCCATGTCCTTCTGATGTTGAGGACACTTGAACTGTGGACCACAAATGGTGGTGAATTTGTCAGATGCAACATAACACGGACAGTAAAGCTCCTTATAGACACGAGGATGTTGAGCAAAGGGTAATAAGACCTTTGCAGCACTCTTACTTGACCACAGCATCATCCAGAGACTGCAGCCACATCCCGCTGTTGCAAAACCGACACACAACCCCACCTTTGTTTGCTGGAAACAGGAATACACGATGAAGGAGGCATATTATGGCCTCAAAACCAAGTTTCCTTGAAAATCCATATAAATCAGGGCAGATGAGTGACCCGAGTGGGCAGGATTAGCTGTGTTCATGCACGCACAAGTGCGGGATGTGATTCGTCTCGGAGGGCATTCCAAGCAGAAGACAATAGCTCCTTTCTGCAACACCTCTCCTCCCCAGATGATCTTTCATTCACCCACGTGCCACACAGCACTGAATCGCAGTTCCCAGCATGTAGACACGCTGCTTTTAAAAGACAACGGCACAATCAAAAACCTAATACCCGGAGGGAAAAATAGGACATCCGTACGGATTAACGCAAGCTGGATGGCAGGTGTGAGTGGGAACAAAGAAATCAGAGGTGCTTTCATTGCAATCACTGCAATTCCTAAACCCACCCTCAAATGAAGCTCTTCCAACCCTGTAAAAAGACTCGGACTCTATCTTGTATTCATATTTAAGCAGCCTTCCTCCTATCAAGCCTTCGACATGCAAAAGCCCCAAGGACAGAGATCAAACAGCAAGGCAGGATGGGGAGAAGTTCAAGTCCCAAAAGGTTGCTCCTGTGCAGAAACATCTCCAAGCTGCTGACACATCTTGGCAGCTGAACATTACCAAAGGGGGGGCACAGATAGGAAGAGACTTGACATCAGCTGCTATTTGCACAAGCCCCAGACAGATTCAGGTGGCAGTTCCACTTGCATAAAGGAGATACAGCAGGTAAACCACCCTGAAGCTTCCTTGGGTTATTTCATGGCTAGATGTCTAGGCATGCTTCAAAAGATATAAAGCTGAAGTCTCAATGAAGTATTACCTCTAACTTATAATGAAAATCCATTAAAACAATTAGGTTGCATTAATATAGTTTCTATCACTTTTACCCATACATCTGTCCTCAGGCCACACCAGCTGCTTTATTTCACACTGACAAAAAGCTAACAAGGCCTCTAGAGACTACAACCACAGGAGTCCACTGCGTAAATCACCTACACAGAAGAAGAGAGACCAGAACCATGCAGCAGGTTTTTCTTTCCACTGTAGGTTGAAACCTTCCCCTATGAAAAACCCCACTCGATTTCAGCACATTCCAGTCCTCTTTTTCAGCACATTACTGAAAATCCCACACTGGTTTGGGTTGAAGGGACCTTAAAGCTCGTCCATTTCCAACCCCCTGCCAGGGGCAGGGACCCCTTCCACTGGAGCAGCTTGCTCCAAGCCCCTGTGTCCAACCTGGCCTTGAGCACTGCCAGGGATGGGGCAGCCACAGCTTCTCTGGGCACCCTGGGCCAGCGCCTCAGCACCCTCACAGGGAAGAGCTTCTGCCTTATCTCCAACCTGAACTTCCCCTGTTTCAGTCTGAACCCATCACCCCTTGTCCTATCACTCCAGCTGCTGATGAAGAGTCCCTCTCCAGCATCCTTGTAGCCCCCTTCAGACACTGGAAGCTGCTCTGAGGTCTCCACGCAGCTTCTCTTCTCCAGGCTCAACAGCCCCAATTTTCCCTCCAGGATGCTCCCCACCATGCAGCCCATAAGCTGAACCCCTCTTCTGTCCCAGCCTCTGCACTAGGTGCTCCATCACCATCAGTCCAAGCACTCCTGCTGTTTCAGAGTGTTGTTGCAACAAAGCTCTTTCTCTCCCAGTGCACAAAGCCCCAGCAAAATAGCCCTTTGACTGCCCTGCAGCACTTCAGGTCCTTCTCCGGTTGCCACAATCCTGCTGCACTTCATCTTTCACCCCCACCATCAGGATGTTGCAAACCGGCACTAAAACACACAGAGAAGCACTGAAAAGCAAATCTCACCATCACGTTCGCAGCATGGATGGTTTCATCCCAATTACCTGTTCTTGTCATGCAAAAAGAGCTACAGGAGGACATTCAGATCCTGATCCAGACAATAGAATCATAGAATAGATAGGGTTAGAAAGGACCTTAAGATCATCCAGTTCCAACCCCTCTGCCATGGACAGGGACACCTCACACTAAACCATCCCACCCAAGGCTTCATCCAACCTGGCCTTGAACACCACCAGGGATGGAGCACTCACAACCTCCCTGGGCAACCCATTCCAGTGCCTCACCAGTACAACAGCCAGAAATTAAGACACTGCCCTAAGCATCTATTTCAGATCTTTACATGCTGGAATCAGCCCTTCAGAGCCTCCCAGAAGTACTCTTGGAGGAAAGACAGACATTAAAGCCCAATTCTACATTAAAGCTCAATTACACATCTGAATCTGTCTTTGCCCTCTGATTCAGGGGAGCCCAAGGAACACGCACGTACAGGAACAGTTTGTTTCAAAAGAGGACCTATAAAGACAAAAGCGTAGAAGTTATGCAGAGAAACCAGGCAGAGAATGCAAATCCTGACCTACTTCTCCCTCCTGGCTGGGAAAGGGCACGAGGCAGCTGCTATTGCTGCTCTGCAAGCACAGGAGATGAGCAGGAGCCCTGCCAAAACCTCTGCAGTGATGCCTCTTCCAGACACAGGCTGCTCCCTGCAGGGACCATCGTCCTTCTGCCCAGGCAATGAGACCACAAGAAGACAGAGTCAGGGTCTCTGAAGGACCTGGAGTCAGCTCTAATACCAATAGTATTTCTCACTGGATTCCTCTGCCAGCACCTGCTTCAGTTCTGCTTCAGGCAGGATGGGGAAGAGCAGCATCTTCTAGGTAGGTCAGATGGCTTTGTAAAGCCTCCCTCAAAACCAGTCTCCAAGATGGGAAGGGGGACAGGGACAAAGCCATTGGGGTGATAGGCGCATTGGCTTGACTACAACACCAACTGGACACCCATAGACAGCAGTGTCTTCTCTGACCAAGATCCATGTGAAAGCCAGCCACTCTCCCACTGTAACAGGCCAATGATGCAAGGAAAATGCCAGGAGAGGAACAGGGAGTCAGAACAGGAAGGGTTTCACTCAGCAGCTTCCCCACTGGAGGAACTTCTTCACTCTTACTATGCAAGATAAAGCTCTTGAATCGGGTCTTCATGCTGGGCTACCTACCCAAGAGCTACTGACCTTCTGCAAGGCCAGTCTGCAGGGAACTTCTCTCCCCAGTCAGGCCAGTTACTGCAGCCAGAGGTGAATGGGAATCAATGGCATTTATGCAAGACCCCCCCTATGGCCCTTTCCATCTCAGAAGGTTCAAGTTTCCTATGCACCTGTGAAAAAACTGAGCAGGACCTTTAAGAGCCATGAGAAGCCTTCCTCCCAGGCTATTCCATGTACCTTTCTACGGGAGAACACCTTTCAGATGAAAGAAAGCCATCAGATCTCACACAGACATGAGCTGACTGACCATCAGCATAGGTCAGACGAGTCTGAGATGTGCTAATGTGAATTGTACTCATGAAAGCATCAAGCTCATTCAGCACAAGGTGGTACAGAATAAATGCAACCAGGAAGCAAGAGCTAGAAATCTTACATCAATCAGAGGTCCAGCTCACCTTATACAGACACATCTTAATCACGCAAGGCACACAATGGCTTTTGCCAGGGATCCACATCTGGTGCTAGTGCTGCCAGAGCAGGGCTTGGATGCAGGTTATTGGATGTTCCTGCTTATTGCAGCCAGCCAGAAAGAACCTGGGACAAGCAGAGAAGCATTGAGTAGCAGTTCTCCAACAGCTCCAAGTCTCAGCACATTTGCAGTGCTAGCACAAAGGTACATGGGACCCACAGGGGGTTAAAGATGCTCCCAGATTTCAAGCAATGGGAACATCAGAAGCATTGACAGTCCCACATCACAGCAGCCTAAAAGGCAGGTTGAATGGGGCTTGGGGCACCCTGCTCTAGTGGAAGGTGTCCCTGCCCATGGCAGGGGTTGGAGCTGGAGGAGCTTTAAGGTTCCTTCAACCCAAACCAGTCTGGGATTCTATAACTGCCTCCAGTGATGCCTCCCTGGAACCACACTGCTTTCTAATCAGCTCTTTCAAACTGAATCATATATTATGCCATCACATATATTATGCCATCACATATATTATGCCATCACATATATTATGCCATCACATATATTATGCCATCACATATATTATGCCATCACATATATTATGCCATCACATATATTATGCCATCACATATATTATGCCATCACATATATTATGCCATCACATATATTATGCCATCACATATATTATGCCATCACATATATTATGCCATCACATATATTATGCCATCACATATATTATGCCATCACATATATTATGCCATCACATATATTATGCCATCACATATATTATGCCATCACATATATTATGCCATCACATATATTATGCCATCACATATATTATGCCATCACATATATTATGCCATCACATATATTATGCCATCACATATATTATGCCATCACATATATTATGCCATCACATATATTATGCCATCACATATATTATGCCATCACATATATTATGCCATCACATATATTATGCCATCACATATATTATGCCATCACATATATTATGCCATCACATATATTATGCCATCACATATATTATGCCATCACATATATTATGCCATCACATATATTATGCCATCACATATATTATGCCATCACATATATTATGCCATCACATATATTATGCCATCACATATATTATGCCATCACATATATTATGCCATCACATATATTATGCCATCACATATATTATGCCATCACATATATTATGCCATCACATATATTATGCCATCACATATATTATGCCATCACATATATTATGCCATCACATTTTATACACATTAATCTCCTCACAAGGTTTACTATTCAGCATCTCCCAAACCTCCTGGCTGGCATAAATGTGCCTGTAGACAGAGCCATAAAACCCTTGCTGTACTGGCCAGCAATCACAGTTTCTGACCAAAGCCTAACTGCAAACTCCAATCATAGAGAAGGCTTTGTTCAGCCAATCTCCTGCCTTTCCCTCGGGAAACCTCTATGTCAAAAGACCAATAAATGCTGGGAATTTATTATGTGGAAAGACAGCCGTGCAGCTAAGAGGAAGAGGGAACCCAGAGCTAAGCCGAGCTTATGTTTGAAATGGTCACAGAGGCCTGCGGTGGCAAGTCAGATTTGTTGCTCCTCTGTTTATATGCACATAAATACTTGGGGGTGAAGGGCTATAAACTAGAGGAGCTTTATCAGCATCACGGGAGCATTGAGCAGAAGGAGGCAGTTGAGATTTAAAGGTTGCTCAGGAATTGTATTACAAGAAAACAGAGGAAGGAAACCATTTACGAGGAATCGGATAACTCCGATGTGAAGAAAGAGTCTGTTCATCAGCACCGATGAAGGAAAGATTGGTTTCATCCTGAAGGACAGCAGGCGAATCAGCACAAGGCCTTAGAGTTCTCATCCCTCATTAATAGATGCTGCTACCCTGGGCTCTGGAGGCATCTCTGGTATAATTCAGAGGTTTAAATAAAGAAGAACCACGGACATGGTATTTGGGGTCCTTCCAGCCTCCCAAGCATCCAAACACCACATCCTGTCTGCTGGAGGGTTATCCTGCTCCTCACCACCTATGAGAGCACCTGAAGCACAACCTGCCAGACAATCCATCATTTCTCTCAGGCTTCTTCCCCAGGGATTGGAATATTCAAACACCACCTGCATAATTCACTTGCCCATCTCTTTCCTGCAGGGCTGCAGGCAGGGATATTTGGCTGTGTTTCAGTTCAGCACACCAAGCAGAACAGCTTTCTTTAGCATCATGGGATGCAGCTTGCAAATATCTCCCTCTCCCATCCCACAGAAGAAAAGCTGGAATCACCCAAACTTCCCCACCAAAAGCAGTCCGTAAAGAGGCTACAGGTTTAGGCAGGTACCTGGGATGTGCACCAGACTTTCAAACCTGTGTTGTCTTCCTCTCACAACCCATATGTGCTTCTTGCTTGGTCCAGCAACAGCATTTCTACTCAAACCAAGAGCCAGAGCGCTCGCAGCTCCAGGATGCAGCCACCAAGCACATTCTGCCCCTGTTGCTTTGGGTTTAGGTAGCAAAAGGATGTTAGAAGAGCTCCCGAGGTCTTCCCTCATCTGAACCAATAGCACACGGACAGGGAGCTTGGGAATACTTCAGCACTCAAAAGTGTTTGTCCCCAGCATCACTACTGCCCTGCCAGCCACCTGCCAAACCCATTTGGCCATATAACCTAACCAGGCGAGTGCCATCAGGTTTGTTGGCTGCTGTTGGCTGTTCTTCACATGGATACAAGGGTTTGACAGGTCCTTCAGGGTTGCTGGCAGGACACTGCTGCCTCTGCTGTCACATACATGCAGCAAGGTCTCAAGCCAGATCTGAGCAAGTCAATGCAGCTGATGAGCTGCTTTAATCAGGGTCTAAGTAGATCACCCTGAAAGGAACAGTACTACGTGGGCACCTCTGTTTCAGAGATGATCAGTATGGTGCTCCCATAGAGATCTGTTGAGCAATAAAGACCTTTAGTCTGGAGGAATTTGGGATACCCAAGTTATGGATAAAGAGGAATGGGAGGGGGGAAAGTGTAACACAAGCAGTCAAGTGGTTTGGACATGGCAGATACCGCATGGGAATAGGAGAAACATGTCCTACCACACAGCTCCTGGACTAGGACCTGCTTCGTCTTCACCACTGTGGGACGGGAGGGCACATCAACCCTTCCATAACATTTTTAATGAGATAAGGGCATAAACTGGCTCCCTAGCATATTTGGATGTGTGTTCATTCATTACGTCTCTGCTCTTACAGACGTAGCTGGTTTAGGAGTCTTAACCGCCTCTGGTTTTAACAAGATCACTTCTATATTGCTAGAAAAGGAGTATTTTGTTCCTCACCACCTCTTTTTAGACTCAGAATTAAAGTCTTAATACACAGCTTAGAGATGAAACAGAGCGTATGGATTTCTCTTCACCTCCAGGGAGAGTTAATAGCGATCAATCAAAAGGAGAAAGCAAAGCACACAAATAGGGTTTAAATCTTCATATCAAAGTCATCCTCACAGCAAAGGCAGACCTGCTGCTAAGAGCAGCCAGTGGCTTTAACAGTGTCTGCGATTCACATAGGATTGAGGGAGCCCAGGGATATCTTAGGTCCACATTCTGCAGCACACGCAATGGAAGAGCAGATCTCAAGTCATCATCACCATTTGCCTTCCTCCACCCTTCTGTGAAATACAATAACTGCATCCTCTGAATGCTTAATTGGAATTAAACCAGGCAGGCCCAATGTTCTATTCCACAGCCTTAATGGCATTCACTAAACAAGAGACAGTGGCAGGGGGGAATCAATCCATCACAAACACTTCCTGCTTTGCAAGTTTAATCACACCAGCAAGCTATTAACGCATTTCAAACCACAGTTACCTACCCGATATTAGATTTTGGGCTGCACTGAGCAGTAATTAAGATCCTCAAGTCCACAAGAGTCAAAGAAATGCTTGTGCAACCTCCCAAGGTCTCAGCTTGGCTTCCTGTGAGCAGCTCTGATGTCCCACCAAGCACCGGCTTGCACAGAGATGCTGTGTTCAAGGCTCTACCTCTAAATCTGCCGTAATCTGCCTCCCAGGTCCATATACTATAAAGAAAAGCCACAGCGTTGCAGAAACCTCATTTTCCAAGGGGCCAAAGAGGAGGAAGAAATTAAAGTCAAAGCACTGATTTATAAAGAGGTTGATTTATACACTGCAAACATATGCTGGAAAGGGGGGAGGAGGAGGAGGCATTAGCACAGACAGCCCAAGTCAACACATCCTTGTTCTTAGCCTCCTGCCATCCCTGGGACAGGGATCCAAGCACATCCAGCGTCTCCAGGTCTGGCAGCGCCGGTAATTAACTGCACAGATGTTAATCACAGGATGTAAACAGTGCCCTCGCCTGACCCCTGACTTGACGTCAGGCATTGGCAGCTCAGGAGGTGCTCTGGGGAGCCAGGCAGCCCTACAACGTGGGTACACACGTGGGCTGCCTCTTCCGAAGCCACTGTAGTCCCTTCATACCATCCTCTTCCCAGTCTGCGGACATCAACTGTGACACCTCTCTATGTCCAGCCCCAGTTTTCCATTCACAGGGTAAAAACAAGTCTTAGATGCTAACAGCTCCCAGCACTTCCATGACAAGTAATAGACCAGGATTGTCCCTCTGCTCTGCTCTTGTGAGACCCCACTTGCAGCACTGTGTGCAGTTCTGGGGTCCCCAACATAAAAAGGACATGGAGCTGTTGGAGCAAGTCCAGAGGAGGCCATGAGGATGCTCAGGGGCTGGAGCAGCTCCTGTATGGAGCCAGGCTGAGAACATTGGGGCTGTTGAGCCTGGAGCAGAGAAGCTGCGTGGAGACCTCAGAGCAGCTTCCAGTGTCTGAAGGGGGCTACAAGGATGCTGGGGAGGGACTCTTCATCAGGGACTGCAGTGACAGGACAAGGGGTGATGGGTTCAGACTGAAAGAGGGGAAGTTCAGGTTGGAGATAAGGCAGAAGCTCTTCCCTGTGAGGGTGCTGAGGCGCTGGCACAGGGTGCCCAGAGAAGCTGTGGCTGCCCCATCCCTGGCAGTGCTCAAGGCCAGGTTGGACACAGGGGCTTGGAGCAAGCTGCTCCAGTGGAAGGGGTCCCTGCCCGGGGCAGGGGTTGGACCTGGATGAGCTTTGAGGTCCCTTCAACCCAAACCAGGCTGGGATTCCACGATTAAAGCATCACGTCAGCCCAAGCATCCAGGAAACACATTGAGGTGTACATACCAGTACTTTCCAAGGTATCCCTGGACCAAAACCTGTCTAGAGCATCCACAGAAGCCACTTCACTCATGATAAGCACCGCAACGAGATCCTTAAACACATCCGAAAATCCCTTTGCCACAAAGGCACCACTGCTGTCACAGCAGCATGTAGCAATAAAGGACTCCTCAAGGCACCAGCCTACGAGGACTGCCACTATGCAACCAAGACACATGACGGCTGGCATCTTGATACACATCCTTGTGACCTTCTGCTGCTCCAAGAACAAGCAGAGGCAGAACAAGATAACAGAAAGGCGGGTGCACCAGGGAATAAAGCCCTTATTCCTGATGAATATTCAACATTTTCCTTTTTCCTTGCAGTAATCCTCCCATTTTATTTCTCCAAACACCTAGGAAAGCAGACGCGCAAGATCCCACCAGCACAGGAGATGTCCGACTCTATTTGTTAATAAAACCAACACACAGCTTTACGAACACATTCAGATCCTTTCCACCAAAGGAAAAGCAGATGCAAACACTCTCCCATCTCTCAAAGCCTGCCATCACCTTAGCTTTCTCCCTAGTATTTCCATAGGCAGCTTTTGAACCCTCTAAAAAGCACCATTTCGTGCTAAATTCATACCCGGAAGGCACAAGCACTGAAAGAACACATGGAGCAAAGTGAGCACATGGAGCACTGGAAGTACTTAGAAGAGCAGATGACCTCAGGTGCAGAGAGCTGGTGTTAACGAGAAGTCAACACCAGCCTCTCATTTGGGTATTCCCTTTTAAATACATAGTGTTGGATGCTGAGCATCAGCTCTTCCCCATGAAGGGAGCAAAGTGCTGCCTACGCATGGTGCTTACAAGCATCAGGGTTTAGTGTGCAGTACAGAGGCTAAACCATCTCATTCTGCACAACAAAACAGTTTCTGGCCCTCTACCCATTCATCTGTACAACACAGGAGCTCCTCATCCCACAGGGATCAACGCAGACCACACAGGACCAGCAGCTTGTTTCTGCTTAAAATGAACAGGACTCTACAGTGCAGCCTCTGGTGCAGAGCAACCTAAAAGACAAGGAGGTTTGTTACCATCCATTTTGGCTAACACAGCCCCGAAGCAGAGATTCATTTCTCCATTGAGGTCCCAGTGTGAGGCACAGAATCAAGTACAAGTCACATCACCATCATCTATCCCAAAGGGGTAAGAAAGTCCCAAGGCGGACAGGACTTGGGCCAGCACAAACCACCATGGCATTTCAGTGGTGCTTCCAGCTATGCCATACCCACCCTTAAGCATCCCTAAGCATCCCTAAGCATCCCTTTGCTTCCAAATGTTCCTCCTATAGTTTAAAACCTTTATTTCCCCTCCTTATTCCACACACAGGCACCACAGGCTGAAACACAAGCTATAACAAGCACCCCTCAGGCCAAACGCGATGGGCACAGATAAGGTCAGTCTAGTGCTTTATCTCCCACAAAGCTGCCTATTATTAGCAAGCCAGGCTCGACTCTACAAACAGAGCATTAGCTTGGATCAGCAGGAGCAGCACACACAGCCCGGCCACCCCATAGCTGTCACCTCAAAGGCACCCAGTCTGCCCCAGCAAGAGGGGCCAGCAGTGAAGCGAAGTGATTTACTTAGGGATGAAGGAGTCCTTGTATTAGATATCCCTTGAGGCAGCTCTCCTCAGTAGCTGGTACAGACACAAAGCTCAAAGCAAGAACTTGGGGGTAAGTTTTAGCTCTGGAAAGCCTTCCATTTCCTCTCCCTGCTTTTGCAGGCAGACTCGTTCATCCGCTGCTAATCTCTGCTCAGACACTGGCTGTTGACACCGCTTTGAATAAGTAAAGGGATTAAATGGGGTGATTCAGACAAGCAAGGTCAGGCTGAACGGCAGTTGAAGCCAGGCTTGCAGCAGCAGCACGCACCAGCCACATCCATGCCATACACAGTCCCTATCCCAAGGGACGGGGGTTATGGGTTCAAACTTTAACAAGGGGGGGTCAGCTTGGAGATAAAGCAGAAGCTCTTCCCTGTGAGGGTGCTGAGGCACTGACACAGGGTGCCCAGAGAAGCTGTGGCTGCCCCATCCCTGGCAGTGCTCAAGGCCAGGTTGGACACAGGGGCTTGGAGCAAGCTGCTCCAGTGGAAAGGGTCCCTGCCCGTGGCAGGGGTTGGAGCTGGAGGAGCTTTTAAGGTCCTTTTCAACTCAAACCATTCCATGATTCCATGCCATGACACAAAGGTCATCCATAGCTGCATCCATAGCAGCACAAATCTATGGCTGGTGCCTTTGCACATGGTCCACCTGGGGACCAAAACACAGATGTAACAGTCCAAAGCTCGCCCTACGACTCAAAAAGCCTCCAGAGCTCTTCACAACATGGTTCTACCAAGAGTGGCAGGTCGAACATGAAGTGATCATCACCAAACCGCTCACCTGCAAAACTCCTTACCATAGATCTCGATGGGCTTGTCCAACCTAAATGATTCTACAATAGGATACTGAGGTGTCTGAGTTACCAGCTAGGCTTAAAGCACAACAAGGGGAGACCAAGTTTATAGACTTTCAAGGGAGATACTTTTAAGAGCAAATTCCACCAAGACCGGTTGTAATCAATGAATAAACCAGCTGTATTTAAACAGGAATATAAGTTTAATACAACTACTGCAAGAGGTATCCAAGCAACAAGCAGGGAGGCTGGGAATCTGATATTAGCATCATAGACTCTGTTCCTCTGCTCTTTTCTATACCTCTGGATGTGTTTTGCGTTGAACTGGATGTACTTTGCATTGAAGGCTTTCCAAAACGACCTTCCCTAGGGCCCAAACTCCAGGGACAACTGAGCTAAGGAATAAAGAAAGGATACAGAAGAGCAAACAACTCGTGCGGAGTCAGCAGCGTATCTGGTGCCTACAGCAACTGCCTTGTTTTCTTTTGAGGAACTGGGAAGGAAGGAAGCGGCTCAGCACTTCAGAACAACAGCACTATTACAGCTGTATCCATGGAGCACTGCTGATTCAAACCAGGCTCCAGCCATCCGAGGACCACTGCAGATGACACAGGAGCTTGTCTTGGACACTGGCTGGACACTTCTGGGTGAGGCAGTGAGGCTGCTCCTTGCACACAAGCAGAGCTGTACGTGCAGGGCTTAGAAGAGAGCCCAAGGTGATCTCCATAGGACTTCTCCCCCAACTTCTGCCATCCACCTCCAGCAAGGGATGCCATAAACATCATGTAATCACCTCCTAAGAGGAGGGAGATCTCAGCCCACCTCCAAGAGTAAGTGAGACAAGAGGTGTCTTGAGCCCCGGACACTCCAGCTTGGCCAGCACCAGGTCAGTGCAAGAACCAGTGAGGCTCTCTAGTTCAGAACCAAGCACCTGCATAGCTCCTCACTATGCAATTTATCTCCTAGAATCCCAGCCTGGTTTGGGTTGAAGGGACCTCAAAGCTCCTCCAGTCCCAACCCCTGCCACAGGCAGGGACCCCTTCCACTGGAGCAGCTTGCTCCAAGCCCCTGTGTCCAACCTGGCCTTGAGCACTGCCAGGGATGGGGCAGCCACAGCTTCTCTGGGCACCCTGTGCCAGCGCCTCAGCACCCTCACAGGGAAGAGCTTCTGCCTAAGAGCTCAGCTCAGTCTCCCCTCGGGCAGGTTCAAGCCATTCCCCTTGGCCTGGCCCTACAGGCCCTTGTCCCAAGCCCCTCTCCAGCTTCCCTGCAGCCCCTTTAGGCACTGGAGCTGCTCTCAGGTCTCCCCTTCAGGAGCCTTCTCTTGTCCAGGCTGCCCCTGCCCAGCTCTCTCAGCCTGGCTCCAGAGCAGAGCTGCTCCAGCCCTCGCAGCATCTCCATGGCCTCCTCTGGCCTCGCTCCAACAGCTCCATGTCCTTTATTTAATTAAAAGCAGTGATAAGGAACCAAAGAACAACCCAACAGCACCATCAAGATTAACATGTTAGGTGCTGCAGCCACCACAGTCCCAGTTCCCATTGCATCAGCATCCTCTCTGTGCTTCCCACAGTGCCCAAATGAGCTCTCGGTACAATAGCAAAGTCCTCTGGGCAACCACTCTTGTCCCCATGAGACAGCACTAAACAGCTCTGACAACGTCTATTTAAACACTGTCTAAAAATACATCTGGCTTTCGACCACTGCAGAGGCAGGTAAAGCCTCGCAGTGACTGTGACATAGCAAGGACAGATCCTTAGGTACAGCTTAGACTGCACTGTTTCAGGGGCCTATCTGTCAAGTCAGCAAACAGCATCATTTCCAAGCAATTCCCAGTCGATAATCGTTTCAGAGGGTTACTTGCAGTTCCTAATCCCCACGTGCTTTGAGAAGGGTACAAAAAGGTCTTTCTTTCCCCTTTATTCTTTAAATAAATAGGAACAAAACCAGATGCCTCATTAACAGCTCACAGGAGAGGCCAGAGGCAGAATCTGCATTGGTTCCAACTCTTCACGACACAGCAACCTCAATTCCTGGGCATGCAGGATGGAAGTCACCTGCACCTCATGGTACCCGTGGCCAGTTAGGCAAGCACCCAAAGGGGAAATAAGACAGGAAGAAATACCTTGGCTAGAGCAAGCGTTAGATTTAGTCTGCAGTACTTCTACAACATGCATTTAACCCAATATTTTGCGGGCAAAACATCTGTTAGGAGATGATTTCCACTCCCATGGGCCCAGAAACACCTAGAGATGCTCTCGCCTCCCTACAGCCTGCCCCATGCAGCGTCCATCCATCGATGTCTCCCACAAGCAAAATCTCCTCACATCCCTAAAATCCAGGATGCTTGGTACTGAGCTTGGCCACGACCTGGGGCATGAAAAAGAACAGGATCAGGGATGGGAAACTACTACAGTTCATGCAGGAGTATTTACACTCCTCTTTATGGCCTGGATAAGTCCAGTCTCTTAAAATAGAATCATAGAAGGGTTTGGGTTGGAAAGGACCTCAAGATCATCCAGTTCCAACCCCCCTGCCATGGGCAGGGACACCTCACACTAAACCATCCCACACAAGGCTTCATCCAACCTGGCCTTGAACACTGCCAGGGATGGAGCACTCACAACCTCCCTGGGCAACCCATTCCAGTGCCTCAGCACCCTCACAGGAAAGAATTTCCTCCTTGTATCCAATCTAAACTTCCCCTGTTTCAGTTTGAACCCGTTACCCCTTGTCCTGTCACTGCAGTCCCTGACGAAGAGTCCCTCCCCAGCATCCCTATAGGCCCCCTTCAGACACTGGAAGCTGCTCTGAGGTCTCCACGCAGCTTCTCTTCTCCAGGCTCAACAGCCCCAATGTTCTCAGCCTGGCTCCATACAGGAGCTGCTCCAGCCCCTGCTCATCCTCGTGGCCTCCTCTGCACTTGCTCCAACAACTCCATGTCCTTTTTATGTTGAGGACACCAACTCCTGTCCTCTACTCATGCAAAAAGTCACATTAGGGCCAGGCAACATATTTACACCCCTATAACCTTTCATCTGCTTCTCTAAAGATATTAAACTAGTCATGTTTAGGTGAGGTTCCACCTTACGAGGACTGCCCAATGCCTTGGTTAGTGCCTTGACATTTCTAATCCCCCTCTTTTCGTGTGTGAAGAAAAGAAGTTAAAGAGAATCATTTTAAATCAACCCCCCCAAAATCCTTTAGAACTGGTGACTCCACAAATACAGTTAGATGTATATACACCACACCACCGCTCTGCCATAGTTGGGTTTGATGGCTCTTACATTAGTAATCACCCCACTCCTCCCCACTTTTCATTAGCTGCATTGGCTTTGTCAGGGCATCCATGAGACCAAAGCGATCTAGAAACAATTCAACCAAGCCATTAGTAATGCCACTGAGGCCAGGAAACAGGAATTGCACATTCCGTGTCAAAGTAGGAGCCTTGCAGTGATAACTGCATCCCAGACTCACCCTCTGGACTGTACTGGAAGCAGAAGCTGGTGATTAAGTTCACAGATGTGGCTGACTATTTGTTACAGCTCTATCACAGTCCTCACCACGTGTTATAACACGGAGATGTGCTGTAGGATCCAAACCAGATATTAACAGCTTCCAGAAGAACTGGCCTCATGGAAGGAGGTGATCCTGCCCCTCTGCTCTGCTCTGGTGAGACCTCACCTGGAGCATTGTGTGCAGTTCTGGTGTCCTCAACATAAAAAGGACATGGAACTGCTGGAACAAGGCCAGAGGAGGCCACGAGGATGAGCAGGGGCTGGAGCAGCTCCCGTATGAAGACAGGCTGAGGAAGTTGGGGCTGTTGAGCCTGGAGAAGAGAAGCTGCGTGGAGACCTCAGAGCAGCTTCCAGTGTCTGAAGGGGGCCTATAGGGATGCTGGGGAGGGACTCTTCATCAGGGACTGCAGTGACAGGACAAGGGGTAACGGGTTCAAACTGAAACAGGGGAAGTTTAGATTGGATCTAAGGAGGAAATTCTTTCCTGTGAGGGTGCTGAGGCACTGGAATGGGTTGCCCAGGGAGGCTGTGAGTGCTCCATCCCTGGCAGTGTTCAAGGCCAGGTTGGATGAAGCCTTGTGTGGGATGGTTTAGTGTGAGGTGTCCCTGCCCATGGCAGGGGGTTGGAACTGGATGATCTTGAGGTCCTTTCCAACCCAAACCATTCTGTGATTCTATGATTAATGCATGAGGCATCTTCCTTAGAGGACCACGCTCCCATAGAGCATCCAGCAGCGCAAACCTCCACCACAGAAACCCCCAGTTCAAGTCAACGCATAAATCTGAGGTTTCCAAGCCAAACCCTTACCCAAAACCGTACCTATGGCAGTAACCAGTCCCATGAAGATGAGTTTCTGCAGCAGAGCTGGACTAAATCACCTGCAGTGGAATACTCACCCACCCCACCAGATAACTTCATCTCCAGCTCTGCTAAGGGGAAGGCTTTCAGATGCTCATCAGCTTTGCACTCCAGGGAAACAACACCCTCTCCTCCCCTGCACTAGTGATATTCAGCAGGGAAGTACAGATGTGCTCTCACTTGCCACTTGCTTCTTCCTTATGAATTCCAACCCCAAGGCTCTCATTTACTGGAAGTGGTGTTTTCTGCACCCAGACCTTTTGTAGCTGCAGCGTTTTGCTGCTGCTCTGCAAACCGATGAATGAGAACACGAAGAAAGCCAAGAACTGCACAAGGTCAACACCGAGCTCCAAAATATACATGCAAAAAGACAGATCAACACCACCCCAATGTCTTTAACACAAAACCACATCATTCCACCACATACAAGCTGCAACTGAACGGATTAAGGTTCACCTCTCTCCATAAAACTACCCCATAGAATGGTTTGGGTTGAAGGGACCTTAAAGCTCATCCAGTCCCAACCCCTGCCATGGGCAGGGCCCCCTTCCACTGGAGCAGCTTGCTCCAAGCCCCTGTGTCCAACCTGGCCTTGAGCACTGCCAGGGATGGGGCAGCCACAGCTTCTCTGGGCACCCTGTGCCAGCGCCTCAGCACCCTCACAGGGAAGAGCTTCCTTATATCTAACCTAAGGAACATACAAGGTAGTTTACCACTGCCTTTCTATACCCACCATGGGCTTCTCTGAGCTTCTTGCCTATTCAAAGCTTCCCATCAGAGCACTTCACACAGGCTCGGACTGTTAAAAACCATGTTTACAGTGGGTGTTGGCCTTATCACCCGGATGAATGTGTCCTGGATGCATGCCCCGCTCTGCTGAAACATGATATAATCCCTCCAAACACATTATCAAGAACTGCTGGTTGCTTAATGAGCCCCATGCGATTTCCATCTCGCAGGAGAGGGCAAACCCCACCAGTTTGCCTTTCCTAGCTCAGCCCATGAGCCAAGCAAACCAAAGCCTATCGCGAAACAGTCACACCAGCCACCTTTCCTCTTCCTTCCCATCAAAAATCCCAGCAGCTCCCTGCAGGAAGCTCTTTTGATAAATGCTGAAAGGACCTGGAAGTCCTTATCTGCAGTGTCATGGAGTTTAGGGGATATCTGGAAAAAGAATTAGGTCATAGCAAAGTAACTGCATAATCAGGGGGTGATTTGCATCCTTCAGCCTGCAATATCCAAGGGTTTATTGTTTCTGCGTATGGCACTGAATTGCTCAGGTTCAAGTCAATCAGTGCACCCACAGTGAAGTCTCAGTGAACAGATCAGCATCTTCTCACGCTGCTCTGTCAAGGCCTGATTGATGACAGCTTTTCCTTGGAAACATTCTTGGAGAACAAATGCAGTCTTCATTGATGGCCTTAAGGCACTTCCCAACCCAAACTATTCTGTGATTCTATTAAATAATGGCTTGGGTTGAAAGGAGCTCTAAAGCTCATCTGGGCAAACCACCCTAGTGATAAGCAGGGACATCTTCAACTGGACCAAGCTGCACCAAGCCCCTGTGTCCAGCCTGGCCTTGAGCACTGCCAGGGATGGGGCAGCCACAGCTTCTCTGGGCACCCTGTGCCAGCGCCTCAGCACCCTCACAGGGAAGAGCTTCTGCCTAAGAGCTCAGCTCAGTCTCCCCTCGGGCAGGTTCAAGCCATTCCCCTTGGCCTGGCCCTACAGGCCCTTGTCCCAAGCCCCTCTCCAGGTTCCCTGCAGCCCCTTTAGGCACTGGAGCTGCTCTCAGGTCTCCCCTTCAGGAGCCTTCTCTTGTCCAGGCTGCCCCAGCCCAGCTCTCTCAGCCTTGCTCCAGAGCAGAGCTGCTCCAGCCCTCGCAGCAGCTCCATGGCCTCCTCTGGACTCGCTCCAACAGCTCCACATCTTTCCTATCACTGGTATTCAAGGCAATTCTACCACGTTTTGGTATAGCAGATGGGTTATGGAATTGATATACTTCAGAAGCAGAGGTTTGCTATGGGCAGGGATGCTTCACACTAGACCACGTTGCCCAAGGCTGTCCAATCCAGCCTTGAACACTGCCAGGGATGCAGGGATGGCGCATTTATCACTCCTGCATCTGTTTTTGTGGATCCCGTGATGAGGACCCAGACAGCAATTATACAACAATAAAGAGGGAACTGAGCAGGACAAAGGCAAGTAAACCAAAGACTAAAGCTGAGCCCATACATCATCAGGCGAGTGCTTCCCACGATGGAGAGGAAGGGGAAGGAAGGAAGTCAGGCGCACAGGGAACAATCGCTCCAAGGAAGAGGAAGCAGCATTGTTTGAGAGATTGAACAGAAAAGCATACACACTAAGCCCCCAGCCCTCAAATAAAGAAGGAAAAGCCCCACAGCACAGGCTTTGGGAAGGCTCAGCTCCACCTTGACATCCCCCCACCCGAGCCAGGAGGGAAGAGAAGCCGCTTTGTTTGATTTTTCCCAAGCTGCATTCCCAGCCCTTTTCCCCAGGAAGGAAACCTTCCACGCTCCCCTTCCCCTCCAATTTGAACCTGGCTCCTTATTCCACCTCCCCCAGCAAAACAGGCCGCAGGACAACAGGCTCATGCTTTTGCTCCATCGCTCAATAGCTCCCAAGAGCCCTGGTAGTGTGAGGAAACAGGAGCAAAATGCAGCAGCTCATTGCTGGGTCATGAATTCCATCCCAATGTGGGGTAGCAGGATATCCGCAAGCTTTTCAGGAGCTGTAGTGGGGAAACCTGCACACCCAACATGATATCCAGTGATAGGACAAGGGGCAATGGGTGTAAACTGGAGGAGCATAGGAAGTTCCACGTTAACATCAGGAAGAACTTCTTTACTGTAAGAGTGACAGAGCACTGGAACGGGTTGCCCAGGGGGGTTGTGGAGTCTCCTACACTGGAGATATTCAAGGCCCGCCTGGACAAGCTCCTGTGTGATGTACTGTAGGTTACCCTGCTCTTGCAGGGGGGTTGGACTAGATGATCTTTTGAGGTCCCTTCCAACCCTTGGGATTCTGTGATTCTGTGATTCCTTGCCATTCCATGGGGCTGGAACTAGAGATCTTAAGATCCTTTCCGACCCTAACTATTCTATGATTGTATGATTCCCCATTTCACTGAGACCTCCCCTCTTCCCAGCATGGAAGACCCCAAGGATATCTACACCAGCAGGAGAAACGGGGCTGTGCACATCCTATTTAGCAATGGTAAAACTCTGCTCCAGCTCAGTTAACTCCCTGCTGTCACATAATCACAACTGAATTTCATTCCACTTAAGCCTTTCCCAAAATACCTGTGAGTCCTTTGAGGTACTTTTTCCCCCCCTCTCATCAAAAGCTTTGCACAGATTAAATCCTATTAGCACATAACAACCACGCAATGACCATAACGTTTGGGGCTCCTTTGCTTACTGACACTCAGCAAAGCCATTACCGCACCTTCTCCTTCAAATAGAAGTTCAAAGCATCTGAAACCTCAAAGCAGCCTTCTGTGCACAGCACTTAGTGCTAATCCCACCAGAGCAACCCTGCCCTTTACTCCTGGTAAGACGCTGGGCACTGGCTGCCCAGAGAGGCGGTGGATGCTCCATCTCTGGAGACATTCAAGTGGCCCTGGGCAACCTCATCTAATTGATGCTCATTGCAGGGGGGTTGGAACTGGATGAGCTTTGAAGGTCTCTTCCAGCCCAAACTATTCTATGATTCTACTAACAGTGTAATAACCCACTGCTGGATCTCAGCTCTCTGCCCTGTCCTGCCCCACCAACCAGCAGTGCAGCTTCACAATGCTGGATCATTCCTAATCCCTCTCAAATGACAGTTCAGGGCAACCTTTAACTGATGGTTCAAGAAATCACCCCCTCATGGTGGCTGGTAGAGGCAAAGCACTTGTGTGCTTGGACTTTAAATGATCTCAAGTGGTGCAAAAGCCTCAAAGCACCCTTCTCCATCCGCTATTTTAGTGCTGGAAACATTACATCTTTACACCTCTTCCCAAAGGAAGCTGTTATCATTCACATGCCCCATTATCTTTAAGCTTTTTCCTACAAATATCCCTGTGTGTTTCAATGCTACAGAAGCAATAAGAGGTCCTTCCTTAATGATATCTTCTCACAGGTTCCTATAGACACTCTGGACATGAGACTTCACAGAATGCTTTAGGTTGGATGTTAAGGATCATCTGACTCCAACTCCCCTGCAGAAGGTGCCAGCAGTCACCAGAGGGGTGGACTTACCTAAGCTGTCCTGGCAGCATCAAGGAGAGGGATGCGTCTGAAACACCATACTGGGGAGACCACAGAGATGTCACCCACCTCTGTACAGGGGGTTAATTTGTCAGTCATCCATAAGGCTCGTCCAAGTGGCCCTCAAAACCTGGAGTGTTGCAGAGGCCCCACAACCGTGCCCCTGCACATCACTACCAATGGAAAGATGTTCTGCAACTGAACCGAAATCACCTTATCTCTAAATGAAGATGAAAGTCCTTCCTTTTGTTTTCTGTAGTTCTCCAAGACTTCAGCCCAAAACTGGAAGTGCAAAAGCCTGCTAGGAAACAATCGTATTCCCTTTGGTCTTCTTGTTCTTGCAGCCGGATATCGGCCACGTTACCACCTTCTTCACCTAGATAATCCCCCTTTTCACCCCGTGTCTTGCCAGAGCAAATCACAGAATCAACAAGGCTGGAGAAAACCTTTAAAGCCTGCCAGGGATGGAGCATTCATTACTTCTCCGGGCACGCTGTACCAGCGCCTCAGCACCCTCACAGGCAAGAGCTTCTGCCTAAGAGCTCATCTCAGTCTCCCCTGTTCCAGTTTGAACCCATCACCCCTTGTCTTTTCACCACAGTCCCCAATGAAGAGTCCCTCTCCAGCATCCAGTTACCTCCACCCCAGTTACCAACAGACACTTGCATTTAAAAGCTATTCCTGCAGCACACACACAGAACCCAAACCCAGGAGCAAGAGAGCTGCCAGAGAAGCCACTCTCCAACACCCGCTGCTCCAAGTTAGAGCTTTGTGAGCAGGGTAATTCCTAGAGGAATTTAAGAATCCCATTATAGCAACCAGCCTCCCACGCATGCAAACACTGCCCAGGTCTCAGGTTATAGAGGCAAAACACTCTTCAATTCTTTACCCTGCAGCTTTTCACTGGCATCTCCCACAGAGCCAGAGACTGGTACAAAGGGAATGCTTTGAACCCAAATGCCAAGGGAAGAAGCTCCTGTATGGAGCCAGGCTGAGAACATTGGGGCTGTTCAGCCTGGAGAAGAGAAGCTGCGTGGAGACCTCAGAGCAGCTTCCAGTGTCTGAAGGGGGCTGCAAGGATGCTGGGGAGGGACTCTTCATCAGGGACTGCAGTGATGGGACAAGGGGTAATGGGTTCAGACTGAAACAGAGGAAGCTCAGGTTGGAGATAAGGAGGAAATTCTTTCCTGTGAGGGTGCTGAGGCACTGGAATGGGTTGCCCAGGGAAGCTATGAGTGCTCCATCCCTGGCAGTGTTCAAGGCCAGGTTGGACAGAGCCTTGGGTGGGATGGTTTAGTGTGAGGTGTCCCTGCCCATGGCAGGGGGTTGGAACTGGATGATCTTAAGGTCCTTTCCAGCCCAAACCATTCTGTGATTCTATGAATTCAACTCTGACATCTGCTTTCCAAGGGTATTTTCTCCACTGAAAGCTCAAATGACGACAAAACAATTATTAAGCATAACAGGAACTCTTACAAGAACTTTGGGAGGCAAAACTTCTATGAAGGCAGATCTTTTCTGCCCATTATCAGCAACATCTTCCTAGGCTTCATTAAGCACATTACAAATTTACTTTTGTCAATGGAAGTACAGATGCCATTTGATCTAAAGATTAGGATCACATTTCCTTCCTCTAAGGCAAAAGGCAAACATTAGCAGGATTACTGGGGTTAAGCATTAATTATTGCTTGGGAGCGGCCCACACTTGCTGATGCAGGAGACTTGGGTTTAATACTAGTTAATAGTTGCAACATATTAAGGGGCTATTAAGATCCAGCCACATGTGGTAGCAATATCCAAGTGACACCTTTATTTCATAGAACAGTTTGGGTTGGAAAGGACCTTAAGATCATCCAGTTCCAACCCCCTGCCATGGGCAGGGACACCTCACACTAAACCATGGCACCCAAGGCTCTGTCCAACCTGGCCTTGAACACTGCCAGGGATGGAGCACTCACAACCTCCCTGGGCAACCCATTCCAGTGCCTCAGCACCCTCACAGGAAAGAATTTCCTCCTTAGATCCAACCTGAACTTCCCCTGTTTCAGTCTGAACCCATCACCCCTTGTCCTGTCACTGCAGTCCCTGATGAAGAGTCCCTCCCCAGCATCCCTATAGGCCCCCTTCAGACACTGGAAGCTGCTCTGAGGTCTCCACGCAGCTTCTCTGCTCCAGGCTCAACAGCCCCAATGTTCTCAGCCTGGCTCCATACAGGAGCTGCTCCAGCCCCTGCTCATCCTCATGGCCTCCTCTGGACTTGTTCCAGCAGTTCCATGTCCTTTTTATGTTGAGGACCCCAGAACTGCACACAATGCTCCAGGTGAGGTCTCACCAGAGCAGAGCAGAGGGGCAGGATCACCTCCTTCGCCCTGCTGGTCACGCTCCTTTGGATGCAGCCCAGGATACGGTTGCTTTCTGGGCTGCGAGCGCACACTGCAGCCGGCTCATGTTCATTTTCTCATCGACCAGCACCCCCAAGTCCTTCTCCGCAGGGCCGCTCTGAATCTCTTCTCTGCCTAACCTGTAGCTGTGCCTGGGATTGCTCCGACCCAGGTGTAGGACCTTGCACTTGTCGTGGTTGAACTCCATAAGGTTGGCATCAGCCCACCTCACAAGCGTGTCCAGGTCCCTCTGGATGGCATCCCTTCCCTCCAGCGCATCAACCGGACCACACAGCTTGGTGTCATTTCATAGAATCACAGAAGGGTTTGTGTGGGAAAGGAGCTAGAATCTCCTCCAGCCCCAACCCCTGCCCCAGGCAGGGACCCCTTCCACTGGAGCAGCTTGCTCCAAGCCCCTGTGTCCAACCTGGCCTTGAGCACTGCCAGGGATGGTGGCTATGAAGAAGATGGAGATTCTCTTTTGACAAGGAGTCCCATGGGAAAGCCGAGGGGTGATGGGCACCAGTTATTGCTGGGGAGATTCCCAATGGACACAAGAGGGAAATGGTTCCCAATGAGAAAAAAACAGCCACTGGAATCTCCCTGTGGAAGTGGTGACTCCCCAGTGTTGGACACTGTTAAGATTGGGCTGCACAGGGTGCTGGGCATGCAGTCTGGGTCATGCTGTGCCTGGAAAGGTTGGACCAGATGATCCTCAAGGTCCTTTCCAACCTGGTGTTCTGTGATTAAATAGCTACAGGCAGCTTTCTGGCCACAATACAATCACATGGATGGACTGCTACTATCTAACCATGACCCAGATCCCTGTGATCCTTCACCCAGGAACAAAGCTGAGACCTCTGAAGCCCACTGGAGTCCAAGTGACTGCTGGATGCCCTGGCTGCTATGGTGCTCTGAAGAACCAAGCTCTGATTCTTCTGCAAAGCAAACTTTGTTCATCAAGCACAGAAAAGAAGGGGAGAGACTGGAAATTACAGGGCAAGTGGTACAAAGGGGCTAAATAGAGCCCGCAGTGACTGTGTGAGCACTCCAGAACACCCTGGTCCAGAATACATGGTGAGCAGAATGCCCAAACTACGCAGGAAGGAAAAAGACAAAGGGACCACATGAAATATACCAGTTCCATAGCCAACCCCAAACAGACAACTGGCCAAGTGCTGTGCATGAATAGTGAGCAAGTGACAGGGCAAAAGGGGACCTCTTAAGGCTCTTATCCTTTAGATCCTCACTCAGACACTAGTTGCGACATCCCTTCTCCAAGGGAAGCCTTCAGCTATGGGATCTGTCACCAGGTAGACATCCATTAAGATGCTTTATAATGCCCTGCTTAGCACATTCCCGCATGGATGCCCAGGCAGTACATGACATGTGCGGCTTTCTCCTGATGGCCAAGCTTCTCAAGTGTGGAAGTAATCAAGGTACATGCCAGGCATGGCCCTCCTCCGAGCTCAATTCCCGCTCGGCAGCATCCAGGCTGCGGCAGCGCTGCACCTTTGCACTTCCTCTGCTGTGGAACCGAGTTATTCCAAGTCTCATCATTAAAACAAAGTCAAACTCCATCCGTTTCCACTCAAATAAAGACTCCTCTGAGGTCGCTCTGCTCAGTACCCGTGACTCTGCTGCCCTGCCTTGCAGCACAGCTCTCCCACACCAGGAGCAGGGGGGGTGAGCGACACCAAAACCAGCGCCTGGATTTGCTCAGGGTTTATTCTGAGCTGGGTGCAAAGCAGTATCTTTGTGCTATTTAGGTGCTCAGACCCATGCAGCAAGTCCGATGTGATCCATAGCACCACAGAACCAGTCAGGTTGGAAAAGACCTTTAAGATCAGCAAGTCCAACCATTACCCCAGGACTGCCAAGTCCATCACTAACCCATGTCACTAAGGGTCTCAACACTAAGTAAGAGTCTTAAACACCTGGAATAAAGAGGGAAATTCAACCATCCATAGCTAACATCCAGGGTGGGAGAGCAAAAGCCACAGCAGCATTGATCCTTTCACCCAGCAAGTGCTATTAGAAAGACTAGAGCACTATCAGTAGTCTTCAAAGCAGAGAGGCTGCATTAGCGAGCTGGAGGAGGATGGAAAGCCAAACATCAAGCAAGCAGGCCTGCAGGAAATCAGGAAAGTGATATTCAACACTGTAATTACGAGTGATTAAGCTCCTGGGTGACAAATCTGTTCATGCTGAATAAAGGCTGTGGAGCCAAGTTACCCCACTGCCAAAAGTAGCACCAGGAGGCCAGTGACTGACTGCAGAGAGATTGCACCAAGTGACAGCTTGGATGCAGCTTGATGCTGTCCCCATTACAGCCAATGGGAAGGAACAGGGCCACCAAGACTGGAATGGTCACCAATATCTTCCTCAGCCCCACTCGACCGGGCAAACACTGCATGGGAAGTTGTGTTGTACACTCGATTCTTTCAAGCCAGAATAACCACTGACATCTGTAACCATGTTTTCAGCAGCCACCCCATTTAGGTAACCAGTGTCCCATCAAATGGCTTTGGTTTGTGAGCTGTGCAGCATCAGACGCAGGATACAGTGATAGAATCATGGAAACCCAGGTTGGAATGGACCTCAAACATCATCCAGTCCAACCTTTCCAGGCACAGCATGACCTAGACTGGATGCCCAGCACCCTGTGCAGCCCGGTCTTAACAGTGTCCAGCACTGGGGAGTCACCACTTCCCTGGGGAGATTATTCCAGTGGCTGCTTGCTCTCAGTGGGAAGCATTTCCCTCTTGTGTCCATTGGGAATCTCCCCCAAGAATAACTTCTTGCCCTTCCCATAGGACTCCCTGTCAAAAGGGCTGAGGTATCAGCAATGCAAGCTCTTATATTGCCTCAAAACCACAAGTCTGAGTAACAAAGCTCCCCATATCTCACAGCAGACAAATCCCACTAACGTCCCTTGTGCCAGCACATCAGTTCCTGCACAAGGAAGCCCTTTGGAAAACGGCATCTTAGAGATTTACTTTCTTTACCCCTTTTGCTCCAGATGGACCACGTACTTTGAATACTCCCTCAGCAGCCCCTCACTTCCCATTCTCATCCCACCCATCAGCATCACATCGTATTTTACAACACTGTGTATTATGCTATGGGGATACTCACCAGGTTCACAGCCCCTTCGGGTCAGTAGCAACAGATCAAGGTAAGGGCACAGAACAGCCTCAGACTCTCCCCTGATTAAACCAGTTCTCACTTGGTTCTGTGTTTTACCCCATCACAGCTCAGGAGCTGTCCTAAAACGACCCATGTTTAGTCTGAAAACCACTCTTCTGCCAGCAGCATTGGGAGAAACCAAGTCATACCGCTCACAGCAACCCCCGTGCTGCTCCCACCTCCACTGGGAACGCGTGTGAATAAGCGCCATGACAATGATGCTTTACAGTTTAGCATCAACCTTAAGATCCGCCTCTGAGCACCAGTGCAAAGCTGAGCCTCCAGAGCCAAGCAGACCTCCCATGCGGTGACATCCCCCACCGATTCCCACCTCCACATGGGGAAAATGCCATTTCCCTATTGCACGCAAGGAGCCAACACATTCCCTGCTGCCCTCCTTCCGTATTATTCACGGAGCAACCCACAGAGTCTCTTTAAACCAGGCTGGTGGGGGTGAAACCGAGACAGGTTCAGCTGCCAGACACTTCTGCACCATGTGCAAATGCTTCTCAAGGGGAAAAGCAGCTAAAGATAGCTCAGTCCTGGAATCAGACCCATACGACTGGGAACTTACTCCCACCCCAGCTGATGTTACTGTGTAGAGGAGGCATCTATCCCATCGACATCATCACAAGCTGCTTTTGCAGGGAGATGCTGGGGTTGAAGACCTCCGTTATATTCCCAGTCCAATCCCTCCGTACCAAAAAGCACTTGGAATGAAAAGCTTGGCTAATGGTTTGCAGCTGCAAGCCATGAGCGTCCCATGAGGAGATGAAACAGTCCCTGTGTCACTGTGGCAGCAGCAGGAAGGTTTTCCCGTTACCACCTTTACACCCTGCTGACTCCAAAGATGCTCCGTAAACTCATCCCATTGGCACGATCGGGATAAAGGGAGCAGAGCCCTTTGCCAAGTATGAGCACCCCTAAAGCTCCCAGCTATTTGGGGCAGGTTATGTCCAAAGCTGAAGGTATTTATGGTATCTAGTTACCATCCATCACTGGGGTGTGTGTGAATCACGAATCAAGTGCTCATTATTTGGCTATTGCACCGGCAAAAAGCTGTTAGAAAAGAGAAGGAGAAAAAACCCATTGCAGATTCCCTTTTCTTGTCCCATCCCACATATTACATTCTTTCCATCAGATCTGTATAGCTGCTCATGTGAAACAGTGACATTACACTCAGGTTATCATCATAGTGGAACAAAAACTACGTACTAAAATGCTGGAGCCAGGCAAAAGCTCCTACACAGCATCTTCCAGACCCTCTCTCACTGTAATGGTCGGACTTGATGATCATAAAGGCCTTTGCCAACCTAGCTGGTTCCATGATCTCAGCCACTTCCCACCTCCCAAGCATGTCTCACCACCTTCATGCAAGCATTGCCATCAACCCATTCCAGCCCACCACCAAAGGTGAACCTCCATCAAGTCACCTCCATCCCACAGAAGCCACCCAGATCCTTCTATAGGGTTTTTCAACCACCCCCCAAGCTCTCCACGTCAGCTCTTGGAGAGCATTCCTGCCTAATGGAAGAGGAAAGCACACCTGCACAGTGCAGTTGGGGACAGGGACTGCAAGACAAGGCTTTAAACCTCAGCTTCCTCACAAGCTCAGTGGTACGGATACTCAGGGAGATTTGGGTTAAACACCTCACCCCAACAGAGAAAAGAGGATGCTGCGTGGCTGAGTGCCATGCGTCTGCAACCAAAAAGGCACCCACATTTGAAGGGCTGCCAACAGCGAGCTGCAGCTCTGCTCTGCAGGAGGGGCTGTTGCCTTCCCATCAGTTCAGCTGCTGAAAGTACTGGGAACTTGCCATTGGAGTTAGATTCCCACCCGTTGGGAGCAGGCACCTGAAAAGCTGAGTTTACCGGAATGCAGCCACGGATGGCTACAAACTCATCAGAAGGGACAGGCAAGGAAAGAGAGGTGGTGGGGTACCCGTGTGTGTTAGAGAGTGCTTTGATTGCCTACAGCTTAATGATGGCTGAAGGAGGTGATCCTGCCCCTATGCTCTGCTCTGCTCTGGTGAGACCCCTCTTGCAGCACTGTGTGCAGTTCTGGTGTCCTCAACATAAAAAGGACATGGAGCTGTTGGAACAAGTCCAGAGGAGGCCACGAGGATGAGCAGGGGCTGGAGCAGCTCCTGTACGGAGAAAGGCTGAGAACATTGGGGCTGTTGAGCCTGGAGCAGAGAAGCTGCATGGAGACCTCAGAGCAGCTTCCTGTGTCTGAAGGGGGCTACAAGGATGCTGGGGAGGGACTCTTCATCAGGGACTGCAGTGACAGGACAAGGGGTGATGGGTTCAGACTGAAACAGGGGAAGTTCAGGTTGTGGATAAGGCAGAAGCTCTTCCCTGTGAGGGTGCTGAGGCGCTGGCACAGGGTGCCCAGAGAAGCTGTGGCTGCCCCATCCCTGGCAGTGCTCAAGGCCAGGTTGGACACAGGGGCTTGGAGCAAGCTGCTCCAGTGGAAGGGGTCCCTGCCCGTGGCAGGGGTTGGAGCTGGATGAGCTTTAAGGTCCTTTCCATCCCAAACCATTCTATGACAGGGTTGAATGATTATGGATGATAATCATGGGAAGGCCAACAAGGGACATGTCATGGTGCGAATCTGTTCTAGACCACCCACCCAGGGTGAAGAGGCAGATGAAGCACTCTGTAAGCAGACCAGGCCCAGTCAGCATGGGTTAATGGAAAGCAGGTGGTGGCCAGTCATAAGTGGCATTCCCAGGGATCAGCACTGGGGCCAAATTCCCCAATGCCCCGCCTGGCAATGAGCCCTTGGGGAATCCAGACACCTCAGCAACCCCCGCAGACCCACTCAAACAGCCACAGCCTAATTTGCCTCCAAGCTCAGCCATTCCCAGCTGTATTTATTCTTTTAATACCAGCTACATCACCTCGGCCCAATGATTTCTCTCCACAGCTCTGCCATTTAGCAAGCATTAAACCTGATGGTGCATGAGACAGAACAGGGTTTTATTCACACCCCCGTCCAAGAGCTGGCTGAGGAATGCTGGCAGCCACAAGTGTTTCAGGCAGTATTTGTCTCATACCTTTCGGGTCCAAACTCTATGGGTCCAAACTCTATGGGTCCAAACTCTATGGGTCCAAACTCTATGGGTCCAAACTCTATGGGTCCAAACTCTATGGGTCCAAACTCTATGGGTCCAAACTCTATGGGTCCAAACTCTATGGGTCCAAACTCTATGGGTCCAAACTCTATGGGTCCAAACTCTATGGGTCCAAACTCTATGGGTCCAAACTCTATGGGTCCAAACTCTATGGGTCCAAACTCTATGGGTCCAAACTCTATGGGTCCAAACTCTATGGGATCTGTCAGGAAAAAAACGCCAGTTTGGCTGCAGAACAGCTTCATCATCCTCATCAGCTTCAGACAGTGCTGAAACAGAGCAGCAATCATAGAACGGTCTGGGTTAAAGGGACCTCAAAGCTCTGCCTCCAACCCCTGCCATGGGCAGGGACCCCTTCCACTGGAGCAGCTTGCTCCAAGCCCCTGTGTCCAACCTGGCCTTGAGCACTGCCAGGGATGGGGCAGCCACAGCTTCTCTGGGCACCCTGTGCCAGCGCCTCAGCACCCTCACAGGGAAGAGCTTCTGCCTAAGAGCTCAGCTCAGTCTCCCCTCAGGCAGGTTCAAGCCATTCCCCTTGGCCTATCCTTACCAGTAAGTTTTAGGTGGCCAGGTAAAAGCAGCCAGAAGGCAACAGTGGCTGGGACACGTACAAGGAGGATGCGACATCAGTGTCTTGACCAAGCACTGGGGCACTCCCATGGAGCAGCAGCGCTTGGACAACTCTTCCTCTCTCCCAGATGTCCCTCTTGGGACTCCACAAGCCTTTAGAAACAATCATCTTCTGGAGCCTAACAAAGGGTTGGAAAAACAACCACGCATGGGCAAGTAAATGAGGGTGAGGCCCAGAGCTGATGCCAGAGACGGAAAGGTTAAAGGGGAGATGGCACACATGGAACAGGATTTAAGCTGTTCTTGCTGCCTCTTCCTCCTAGCACTTGCTCATTTTTCATTCCTCCTAGATCTAACCCCAGGCCCCACCATGGCTGCATTTCGCTTCCAACTTGAAGTGGAGAACTTCTTATAAGTACTATGAAAAGGGTCAGGGATCCCAATAACAGCTCTCGAGGTAAAAAGAGGGTTGGAAATCACTGCAACCACGTTCTCTCAGTGCAAAAGGCTGGTTTGCGTTTCCCGACTGCAGTATCTAACCAAGAGAAACTTCCCAGGAGACACTGCCTCAAGCACAACGTGTCTGAGCCATAACCAGTACCAAGAGATGCTCCTTCTCCCCAGCTTCACAACATTTGGAGTGGATTCGGGTATAACGATTTGGGTATCAATTCTGGTAGGAGTCAGATGGCTTTGCTACATGAAGTACTGCAACCGGATAACCCCAGGAGTTCCCATTTCCACTTACTTTAACTCTGGCTTCTTTAGATGAGGTTGCTATCCCAAAGCCAAGTTCGGAGCACTGGATGCTGCGTTTAATCCTATTAGCTGATTACATGGCCGAGCAGCAGCAATTGTTTGCTGAAAGAGTGAACCCAACTGCCCAGTTTGGGAGCCAGACGGTCACAGTGACCTTGTGTACAGCAGCACGTAACAGCAATGGGTGTTGGCTTTTGACAAGAGTGGGAGCAATCTCTTTCAACAGCTCAGCCTATCTACAGCACAACCAGGGCTGATGCTCCTCATGCCAACCCTGGTTCAACCAGCCTAAAGCCTGGAGCATGGTTTTGCAGAGGGTGGGCATGTTTCTGCTATATATTGTGCTATACAAGCATCCCTCTTGCCAAGTCCCAGCTCCTTCCTCCTCCATCACCTGCCATGCCATCACCTGGCCTAATACACATGGCAAGAATGAGGACCAATTTGTCCTTTGTTCACAGCAGAGGGGACACTCATGCAAGAGGGCAGCAACCCTAAAGGGACCTTCCTGCCATGACCAAAGGAGATGAACATCGGGTTTGACCCTCTTTTCCCATGACTTTGTGCACATTTCTGGCAGGAGTCATGAATAACAACAAGGAAGCAAACAAGGAACATCCCTTCCCATCCTGGCTCCACTTCCTAATGGGAGCAGCCAAAGAAACAGGTTTCCCTTTCCAGGTCCCTTGACTTGTTGTTGGCTGCCTGGTTTCAACCTCCACACTGAATGCCTTCTGGGGAAGGAGCTTTACAGAGGCTGAAGATTCCATTCCATGGAGATTCCACGGACATTCATTTCCTCGTACCAAAAGGAAAGGCAGTTTCTGACCACACCACCCTGCCGTGAAGCAGGTATCACCACATCTCTTTCCTGGGGAGTTTAGCACAATAAACCCTGGTCACACTTCCAGAGACAAGCTGTGGCCATCTATCCTCTGGAGAAGGCTCCGTGTTGCAGATCCCAAGAGGATGGAGATGTCTGCATAAGCATGGAGTCAGCTGCCCCAATTTGAGGGGGACAAGACATGCCCACACTCAGACTGGAGCATCCCCCCCCATTCATCTCAGGGCATTCAGGTAACACATGGGAGCTGCTGGGAATTACACCCTTCCAAATTAAGATGATTCCTGGCCCAGATCTACACCACTGCACCCTTTACCTCTTTCAACCCCTGTGTTTGCCATCCTTCCAAAAGCCAGTGCCCTAAAAGAGCATCGAAGAGGAGAACTGTCCTCCCTGCACTACTGTTCAATAGCTGTATAGAAGCTCTGAGAACCCTTTCTCCAAGCAAAGAGCAACCCGGAGAGATGCAAGAAGGCAGATCCCTCAATTTCAATCCACGCTGAGACCAACTACCACCTTCTCTAAGCATCCCCAGCTCATTACATGCACACTCATAGAGCACAGAAGCCTTTCAGACACCTGCTTGACCGGTTCACAAGCCTCAATCCCCAAATTGCCCATTTCCTTGATGAAAAGCACATTTGAGAGGGACTTACGGAGCAGCAGCACTTCCAGCACCATTCCCTGGTGGATGTTTCCGGACTAAAGGACCCAAAACACCCCCATCTCTCCAGCTTTCTGACGGTTTGAATGGTGCTGATGAGCTCCCAGCTGGAACGGCTCTTGCGCACAGCTTTATCTGCAGCAGAGCACACTTGTGTGCTCTGAACCTCCCTTATCACTGCTGCAAATATCAGCAGAGATAGGGAGAAGCACGTAATGCCTGGGGAGGGAAGGCGCACAAATACAAGTGGACACGTCATCTTCTGACCCCATTTGACCAAGCTCATGGCCTCAGGGGCTCCCTGTTCATCACCCCATGTACCCTCAAAGGCTCCACAGCCCCTCGACAAGGACAGCCCAACATCCAGCCCGTAAACTGTGCCAGGAGCAGAGCGGACTCCAGACCTTCAGCAGGTCATCCCGATACGGCCCTCCAGGCAACACGCAGGCACGATACAAAGTTCATGGAAATAGGGAAAAAGCCAACGTTTCGCCTGAGCTGGGGGAAGAAGCCAAGAGAGCAGACTGATTGCCTCATGGGTCCAATACAGCACTCGCTACAGCCACACTATTACTCAAGAAGCTTGGATTTAAGGACTGGAGAGAGAAGGTTCCTTAAGGGGAGACCTTAGAGCAGCTCCAGTGCCCAAAGGGGCTGCAGGAAAGCTGCAGAGGGGCTTGGGACAAGGGGAATGGCTTTAACCGTGGCAGGGGTTGGAACCGGATGAGCTTTAAGCTCCCTTCCAACACAAACCACTCCGATTCTGCGATCCCACTTCAGACAATGCTCACAGCTTCCAGCTGCTTCAGTTACATGCTTTGCCTTAGGCAAAGCAGAAGAAAGGGGCTGGTGGATGCTAAACCCCAATCACCAAAACAAGGTGCTCTGGGTGGACTATTCAGTTTCGGGCTTAAAGGCTCCAAGTTAGATGCGTTGAACACATTAACAGCATCAGGTCCCTGCCTTCACGCTGCTCCTGTGACAGCAGGATTGATGCCCACCCTCCCCAGAGGGGCTTTGTGGAATGGTTTGCCCCAAGAGCACAAAGACCCTCTCGCATCCAGAGCCTCCTTTCCAGCCTTAGAGGTCTAGCAAACCACAGGGTAAGTTTTAAGCTCCTCACTACCTGTATTACTTCCTATACCCCGTGCAAGCTCAGGAGCAGAGCTGAAATCACAGCACGCTGCAGGGCTGCTACGCGCCCGGGTACCAACTCAAGGAAGGACATTTCTTCACCCATTGGCCTTCAGCAGCATCGTTCCTGCCCGAGTTCTCAGGGACAGCATCTCTGTTGCTATAAACCCACAAGCAGCTTTGTTTCCCTTTGCAAAGCAAAGCTGTATAAGGAGAACCCACGCAGTTTGTGTTTCAGCAACAAGCATCCACGCAGCGGTGCGACCTTGCGAGGCACAAAGGCTTTCCTGACAGCACAAGAGACACCAGAGCCCACTTATTCCCATCACATTAACATTTTAACATACACGGCTGTCTTCCCCACAGATACACCACATCCCCTTAACACACAGCTCTCCGACAGCAAGAGGCTGGAGATCCACACACACAGAATCCTTATGCAGAGGAGACAGATTAGGAAACACTTGTGATAAGGCAAAGTATCTCCAGCCCAGCTGTCAACCTTGCACTTTAAATTAGGCTTTTAATGAGGGCTGCAAGCACTCTGCATTCCAGCGATTAACTTGGAGCTAAATGAGTTTAGTTGCTTCTTTAACACCCATTCTGCTTCCAGGTTTCAGGCAGGAGCAGAAACAGGAGACAAGAGCTACAAGGAGCTTGCAGGCCCTCAGGCACCAGCAACTCTTAAGGGTAATGCCAAAGCACAAGGAGTGGGGTAACCCACCCCTAAGATAAGAGCCACCCATCACTATATACTTGCAGAGCATCAAATGCAACACGGCAAGAGGTTCGGGAGCTCACAGGACTCAGCTTGTGAGCATAGGGAAAGATGAGACAATAATATCTACACATTGCCATCTGTGTGAAAGCTGGAAAACAGCTCCCAAGTTCAGGGTATGAAGTGCAGAGCAATCCTTCGTGATACACATCATTTGCATGTGAACAGAAACACGGCTAAAAATAGACCTTTTGAGAAGCCACAGGTCTCACCTTACCTCTTGGCTTGATGGATTCCAGGGCTCCAAAAGCAGCCACAGATTACAAAGCCTGTTCAGCCATTAGTACAGCGCGACTCTCTAAGCGCAAGCAATAGCCACAGATGGAAAAATCATAACCCAAAAAGCTGGAGAGAAACGGAGCGAGTCACTCAGCTGGATTCCTGCCTGGCCGCCCAGCCCAAGCCGCAATCACTGCCTGTTGGCTCCCTTTCCATCTGCAATCGGTTTAACTGGCAGTTTAAAGCCTCATTGACAAGACCCATGAATAATTAGTGGGGAGATTGACACCGAAATGCCCACAATACCTGCAAACAATCACTGCTGTATCAGGCCACTGCCTACAAGAGATCACAGCCTCAAGGAGCTTCTTTATGGGGCTTCTTCATACAAGGAAGTGGTTGGGTAAGGAAGAGACACACTGGGTTTGTGTATAGACCTCTTCTCCAAAAGGCCTTTTTTGTCTCCAAGAAAGGTCAAAGGGTTGGATGACTCCCTCCTACATCAGCAGCTGAGACATGCAGGAAGCATTTTAATCCCAAGGAAAGCATTAATTACCTCTTAAATAAAAAGCAAACACGCTAAATCCACCCAAATATCCCAGAGTGACCTCACCACCCCGGTAAGTCCCTGTAAACAAGCCTCAACCCTCCCCATCCCTCTCGGAAACAGGGTTTAGGCACCAGTAGAACCCCCACTTAGTGTGACCTGGGAAGCTCCCAGACCTCAGCTCCATCTAAACCTGCCCTGGGGCAGCTTGAGGCCGGTTCCTCTTGTCCCATCCCTTGTTCCTTGGGAGCAGAGCCCATCCCCTCCTGGCTCCATCCTCCTGGCAGGCACTTGTAGGGAGCCATCAGGTCCCCCCTGAGCCTTCTCTTCTCCATCTGAACCCCCCAGGTCCCTCAGCCCTTCCCCATCACACTTGGGCTCCAGGCCCTGCACCAGCTCCATTCCCTTCTCTGGCCCCGCTCCAGCCCCTCAAGGTCTCTCTTGTAGTGAGGGCCCAGAGCTGAGCACAGGATTCGAGAAGGAATCCTAGGCACAAGCCTCAAATCCTCCCCAAGCTCTTCAATGACCTGCTCCAGGATTACACCTTCCTCCCAACACCCTCATAGAGCCCTCAGTGCATCACCCCATCACCCCAGAACCTTCGGGTACCAACTCCCAACCGGCATCCACAGTGCTGTCGCCACCTCCAAGCCTGAAAATGTAATCTATTTTATTTGCTTTGCTGCAATTCTGCAGTAGGCAACAGGCCCATTGACTTGATTTTAGACCCAGGCAATTTGATTTATGATGAGGGGACTGTCAACTCAAGAGACTTAGCAATATGAGGTTAAGTGGCCCAAGATATAATCTATTAGAGTGGCTCAGAACAACACTTGGACATTGAAGGGTACAGCCAGTCCATGACATCCTTTTAAATGCTACCCCCAAAATACCTACTACAGGAAATGCTGATCTTCACCTTGTGCTATTTAAGTCGGATGCGAGATGCTTCGCCTGAGCAAGCTGTGTAAATAGGAGCCCAAAACTGCATCTAACCTCAGGTTGGGGGAGGGAGAAGTTTCATTTCGGCTCAGAAAGGGGGGAAGGGAGGCAAAAATGTGGGGATCAGACATTTATAAAGAGATTGTCCAAGTTACAGCAGAGTTTTAAGGGAGTTTTAAGAGAAATGGCAAGATATAAAGAAAATAAGATTAAGAATTAAAGGCAAGCTTGCTCTAAGGGGGGAAAAAAGCCCAAGCTGCTTTAGCACAGTGCCCCATGGTAAATCTGAAAGTGAAACACATCCTTCTGAGCCTTCCCAGCCAACAGCAGCACAACCTTACAGCCCATCACCTCCACGTACTCTGGGATCCAGCAGCCTGGACCCAAAACCTGGCTCTCAAGCAGCCAGAGATGCAGTGGTTCGGGAACAGGAGGATTCAGTTTTGTCATGCCTAAGGAATTACAGTAAAACCAGGACAAGCTATTTCCAAGGCAGAGATCAGCTGCCAGCAGCACAGATGTGGGGAGGCCAGATTTGTGCATCACCCAAAGAAAGGGGCTTTTTGCCTCCCTCCTATCCCCATCCCACCCTTTATCCAGTGGGAAGGAAGTAACAGCTGACATCAGCAACACCTGGATCAGGAGCCACAAACCCCAATAAATCAGTGCAAGAAGCATTCACTAATCCCCACAGGTTTAGAAAGCTGAATGTGCCCAAAGATGAAGGGAGCAAGAGAGGCAGAGCTCAATCACAATGCGTAATGGATTCAGTATGTGACAACACACGATGCATGGAGATAGACGCGAGCATAGAAGAACTCCCCTCTACCACCCAAGAAGGTCCTTGTTTGCACTGAACACCCTTCAGGGGAGCACTCTGGACCTTGGAACCACTCCTTGGCAGAAAGCTTCCCCCACTATTCCATTCCCTATAAAAACGAGGCTTTTCTCTCAGGTTATTGAGCAATGACAAGCTATTTAACCAACACGCAGGCAGCGTCCCACCAGCATCTGTGGGGATTTGGGGAGGAAGCGAGGAGAACGCAGCGGTGAGCTAAAGAGGAAAAAGCAGCAAAGGCAAAACCACCAGCATTCAGCTTCTTCATAGGTTTGGAAAGTCAAGACACGCATTAAAGTAGCTGTGTCTAATCACTGTTTATAGACGGGGCTGGCAGGCAAAAGCAACTGCTATAAACAGCCTTTTAAATCCCTTTTCCCAGCATTGCTCTTACAGTATCCTTACAAAGGTCTGTTAAACACCAGCAGTGTACTCAGGGTAAGGGAAAACCATCCGGGAGAAGAGCCGGAAGAGGAATATTTGGCTTGAGGAGGGATGGAGAAGGAATGAGGTGCCTGGGTCCCACATACACACTAACACTGCACCCCTACAGGACCCTCTTGGACCCCTGTGTGGACAAAGCTTTCCCCTCCATGTATTCCAGCATGGATAAGGAAGCAGCTCATTGGTGTGACACTGCCCTCTCCTGAGCAGAAGGAGCTGCTCAGCCTCACGCCTAGCGCCATACAATGATGGGGAGCAAAAAACAGCCCAAAGCAACCAGTTTGTTGTAAGCCAAAACATCACTCACCCCGCAATTGGCACCAGCAGAGCCCAAAGCAGCCTCCTCACGCCAGAAGGACTTAGCTTCGTTCTGCACAAGGGCGAGCAACCACCATTTGGTCTCCTTAACACTTAATTACCAGCTGCTGCAGCCTACCAAAGCCTCTTTGTAGCCACAGCCAAGTGGCTCCCAGGTGGATCCCATTCCTTCATCTCAATATCAAGAAGGTGCAAAGCATCTCATTAGAGGGGCTGTGGATGGGGCAACAGCCTTTCTGGGTGCATCTTCTCAAGAGAAAGGGGGTCCAAACCAGCCTCCAGGGAAAGCATGTTCCTACACCCCATGTTTGTAGGAATGCTGCTCTCAGGAGGAGGCCTAAGCACCCATCTTCATCCAACCACAACACTTAGTGTCAGTGATAACCGCGCCAGCCCATAGCTCTACAGCAGCAATGCCATGAGGATTTCAAAGGTACAACCACATCCTTTCATCTTCACCCTCAGGAAGCTTTCCAAAGTGAGTTAAAGGACAATATTCCCTGCAGGTGTGTGGCTGTTAGAAGGGGACCCAGCTCTAACTTCCACCACCTGTGAGCATCCAAGTGCCTCCTAGCAAAAGACAGGGTGAAGGAGCCATCTGCTACCAGCATCTTCAGCTCAACCTGGGAGACCACTTGCAACTGAGTTACTGTCACCCACACCTTAAGAAAACACCCAACAAAACCCTAAATATACTGATTTGGGCATTGAACAGCGTGAAAAACTACAGCAGTTTTAATGCAGGATCGAATTGCCACGGCAGTTCATGGATAAATCTACAACAAATAGCCCCTGGCCTCTGCAACCGGCTCAGTATCTTGTTATAATCTCCCTGCTTCATAAAAGCAATTTGTTGCCTTGCAAAACCAAGCCCCTTTCTCATTAATTCCAAGCCAGCAGTCGTTGAACCTACAACTTGACACCGAATAGATGGATCCGAGCAGAACTCGTTTCATTGGCGCTGCTCGTTGTCATGCTTCGCATTCAAGTACAGGATTCATCCCAGGGAAGAGAGGAACACACTTATTCGATAGAGAAAGTACAGCTTGACAGAGACACCCACTCTAAAATTAACTCTGCCTTAAAGCAGAGCTTGTATTTGACACCTTCTAAAGCAAAGAGAGATATTCCGGAGCTAAACAGTGCTGGGATATTGGTGTGAAGACGTCACGATGGAGGAAAAGAGGTTAAAATAGCACGATTAAGGATTCAGGATGCATCCTGATCAGGTGGATGAAGGCTGTATAATGTATTAATGGACCACTTCCCGTAGCAATCTGATGACTGATGAACACAGGCAAAATGCAAGGCAGGAAATCCATTTAGTTCAGCTTTTCCCCAGCCACACCTGCCAAGAGCAAGCTGGCAATATATATGAAGGAACAAAGGTAAAAGGCATTTATCCCGCATCACTGTGTGATCCAACCCCTAAAAAAGCTCTTTAGGAATAAGCACTGGTCTAACTTTGGTCCTTAATACACAAGTCTGAATGTCCTGGCTGCTGGGAGCACCCCAATGAGAACACAGCATCCGAGCAGTGCAATAGGGTTTAATGTTCTCCACACAGAGCCTAACTTTCTAACAGAGGAAAATCCACATGGGCTTACTGAGCAAACACTCATTTCCCTTCACAGAGGGACAAAGAGCCAGCAAAGAGAACCATAATTCAATATCTGCTTCACTTCACATGCAGCACGGTCACCACCATTCCGATTACCCACCCGTAATCCCTTCCCAGCCCCAAAATAACCCTTAAGCCAACACGATTAGCAGCAATAACACAGACCCACCCCTAAACACCCAGTACATGGAGAGTTTGACAAAGGCAGGTTTTTAGCCTGGCTGAAGAATCCCCGTTTCCATCTCGCCAGGGGTGAAATTTCACAGCTTCCAACATCAGGAATTGCTACAGCAGACCTTTTCCAGAGGAAAGGCTCACATTTCCACTGCAACTCCTCCAAGCCCAGTTTTCCAAGCAGTGAATAGACAGGACTTGGGAGAGAGCTTCTATAAAACAGCAATGAGACTGATTCTTCCCCCCCCCCCCCCCCTTTTTCCTGAATTATTCCTTTTTCTGAGCAATTCCTTTGCCAAGCATCAAGACAAAATAATACCCTTTATAGTCACCTTCTCTGCTCAGGGCTGGGAAGAAATAGGGGGCCTTAACATGGGGCTTTGTCCCTAAGAGCCATCCAGGACATCCCCATCGCATCCTCAGAGCGTGCGAGGGGAGTTTGGGTGCTGGATAGGCACAGGGTGCTCACGCAGCGGTGTAAGGAGCAATAAATTCCTTTGGGATTTTGCTGTCTCAGGGTTTTACAGTGCTGGACAATCCCAGTGGAAAGCCCCGGGGCTGTGGGACACTGCAGATGCCATTCTTTTGAAAGCCATGTATAAAAATGAAGCATTACCTGTAAAACAAGTAGGGTTTAATGGGGAAAAAGGGGGTGGCTGGATCCATACCCTGGAAACTTGGGGTGTCCTGGAGACCCAAGGGAGTACCCTGAGACCTGTCCTTAGGTGGGCGCCCACTCATATCCCTCATCACACAGCAGCATCCCACCACATCGTAACTTTGCTTGGGATGCTCCCTGCTAAGGGTACCACCCGTGGGGGTGCGGAGCGCCGTTTTGGGGGGGGGGCACAGAGGGCAAAGAACCATCTTTTGGGGTGAAGAATCAGCTTTTCGGACAACAGAGCACCTTTTGGGGGGTCAAACCCGGAATATCACCATACGCACACCCCGGCTCAGCATCATCATCCCCCCACACACACACACACCCAGGGACACGGGGGATGCGGGATGCAAAGGGCCACCCCTTCCTCCCCGTCCAACCGGTCCAACCCTTTACCTGCCGCCGCTGCGAAAGCCTCCAGGTCGCTAAGCGCCGGGATGGGATCGGGGCGGAGGAGGACACCCCTGCTGCTCCCCGCGTTGGCAGGGGTGGGATAGGGACAGCGAAGGGAGGGACGGAGGTGGCACCACCGCGTCCGTGTCCCCGGCTCGGCACGGCTCGGCTCGGCTCTGCCGCCCGCTCCCGGCAGCGGGGCGGGGGCTCGGGCGGGCGGCTCCGCCCCGGACAGCGGCGGCAGGAGGAGGAGGAGGAAGAGGAGGAGGAGGAGGAAGAGAAGCAGGGTGGACCCAAAGGGGAGCCCGTCTGCCCTGGGGTGTCCCTGCGGGGGTGCGAGCAAGCCTCTCCCAGCCACAGGGGTTCGGGTTTGGGGGTTACACTGCTAAGGGAAAGGTTGGGGCATCCCTGCCAAGGGGGGAACTCAGCCACATCGTGGTGATGCCCCAAAGCTCGGCTCTGGGAGCCCTGAAGGGATGGGAAAGCTGGGGGGGGGGGGGGGGGCTTGGTAATGCACTGTGGGGTTTGGATATACCGAGCCCCAAAAGGGCAGCGAACCCCCAGCTGCATCCCACATAGAGGCATAGAATGGTTTGGGTTGGAAGGGAGCTTAAAGCTCCTCCAGCTCCAACCCCTGCCACAGGCAGGGACCCCTTCCACTGGAGCAGCTTGCTCCAAGCCCCTGTGTCCAGCCTGGCCTTCATCACACATCACCAACGTCTTCCTCCTCTGAGCTGCGACGTCTGCAAGTTGTTCACCCCAGGGAGCAACTTGTATGTACACACAGGGTGTACATACTCACACACATAGGATGTACACACACACATAGGATGTACATACACACATAGGATGTACACACACACATAGGATGTACACATACACATAGGATGTACATACGTGCACAGAGGGTGTAGCTAAAACAAAAAGCTAACCTGGAAAACCTCCACAAGCGAATATATGGCTCTGTACACCCCGAGCTGCTCTTAACTGGGCACCAGTAAATCCCTGCTTGGCAGCAGGGAGCAGAGTGGTCACGAGGGTAAATACATCATTCACATTTCTAGTGTTGGGGTACTTATATCGAAGGCAGTTGTGTCTCAAAGCCCACTAGGAGGGATGTTTTACACAGCAGGGGTTCCCACTTGGATGGAGGGGACCCCTGGACCTGTTCTACACACTGTGGCCATCCTGGTGCAGGGTTCTTGAGTTGTAACGGCTTCATGGAGTCATGGAATCATAGGATGGGTTGTGTTGGAAGGGAGCTTAAAGCTCCTCCAGCTCCAACCCCCTACCACGAGCAGGGACCCCTTCCACTGGAGCAGCTTGCTCCAAGCCCCTGTGTCCAGCCTGGCCTTGGGAAAGGTTTGGGGGGGAGGAAGATGGGACAAAGGAAAGCTTGGAAAGTTTGGGTAAAACAATGCGTGTTTTGTTGTGTCTACACCAAGCTCAGGACCTGTTTTCTGCACACTAACATCACAGATGAATCAGGGCACGAAGGATGTCCAGGGCCACCCAGCACCATGGGCAAAACTGAACTGTATCCTCGATGTGAATCCTTCGCCCTTCTTGATGCGAGGTGGCAAAACACTCACCTCAGAGCAATAAATCCCTTCTTTTCCATGCAAATGGTCCATTTTCCACCATTTGGGCCTATGCATGGAGCCAGAGAGGCTGAGGAAGTTGGGGCTGTTCAGCCTGGAGAAGAGAAGGCTGCGTGGGGACCTAATAGCAGCCGTCCAGTACCTGAAGGGGGCCTATAGGGATGCTGGGGAGGGACTCTTCATCAGGGACTGTAGTGACGGGACAAGGGGTGATGGGTTCAAACTGAAACAGGGGAAGTTTAGATTGGATCTAAGGAGGAAATTCTTTCCTGTGAGGGTGCTGAGGCACTGGAATGGGTTGCCCAAGGAAGTTGTGAATGCTCCATCCCTGGCAGTGTTCAAGGCCAGGTTGGATGAAGCCTTGTGTGGGATGGTTTAGTGTGAGGTGTCCCTGCCCATGGCAGGGGGTTGGAACTGGATGATCTTGAGGTCCTTTCCAACCCAAACTATTCTATGATTCTATGATTCTAAGTTTGAAAAGGAGGGGATGTGCTGTCAAAATAACAAGCAAGAGAAAGATCCAGGCTCATCCTTACCCGGATAAAGCCAACAGCTCCCTTTCTCTCTAAGAGACATAGAAACAACCCAAGAAACTGCATCCACCAGCAGGAAAGCCTCCCCTGAAGGAAAAGATTGGAGCTAAAAAATCAATGTATAAAGCCTGATCTGAAGTAGAGATTCCCATCCCTAAGCAGAAGAGATGCAGGGCTGCCTTACAGGCAGTGGCACTGGTAGCTGTTGGCCATCACTGCGGTGTTGCTCCATCACTGGCAGTGTTCAAGGCCAGGTTGGATGAAGCCTTGGGTGGGATGGTTTAGTGTGAGGTGTCCCTGCCCATGGCAGGGGGGTTGGAACTGGATGATCTTGAGGTCCTTTCCAACCCTAACTTCTATGATTCTAAATGCTTTTCCTTCTGTTGCTGACAGCAGGCATTTCGAACTCCAAAGTCCTTCGGAGCTGTGATTATCTATAATCCTGATGGAAACACATCCCATGGGAGCGTTTTAGTTGCTCGCCTGTTTGCTGGGGCCAGGGCAGAGCTTCAGGCTGTGTTTTCCCACAGGCTTAAAGGTGGATGTATGGGGGGGGGTATGGGCCTGATGCCCATAACAAAGTCATGACTGTCCTTGTGACTTTAGACAGCAGGGAAGAAATTGTACAGGCTTGGGTGTCTGCCTAGGGATCGTCTCCTTTTCATTCCAGCAGAAATAGTCCAGCCACTGGGGATATCAAGGGGAAAATATCTTCTTCTGGCACCGGGAGGAAATACTCCTCTAAGTTGTGAGGTTCCAGAAGCACGGAAGTCGGGAAGCGATTTGCTTTTTAGCATCCATTTGCTGAGCAAAATGCCTCCAAAAAGGACCAGAGTTTGCACATTTTCATAGAATCATAGAACAGTTTGGGTTGGAAAAGACCTCAAGATCATCCAGTTCCAACCCCCTGCCATGGGCAGGGACACCTCACACTAAACCATCCCACACAAGGCTTCATCCAACCTGGCCTTGAACACTGCCAGGGATGGAGCACTCACAACCTCCCTGGGCAACCCATTCCAGTGCCTCACCACCCTCACAGGAAAGAATTTCCTCCTTAGATCCAATCTAAACTTCCCCTGTTTAAGTTTGAACCCGTTACCCCTTGTCCTGTCACTGCAGTCCCCAATGAAGAGTCCCTCCCCAGCATCCCTATAGGCCCCCTTCAGGTACTGGAAGCTGCTCTGAGGTCTCCACGCAGCTTCTCTTCTCCAGGCATATGCTTTTTTCAGCATATTTCTTCCATTTGTCCTGTTGAATCCCACACAAGCTCCTGCGGGGATGCAGGGATGGGGATGGTTTCCTTTCCAAGCCATCTCCAAGCAGCTATGAGGAGGGGAATGAAGAGCAGACTGTCTATGCCCCCTGCTAAAGGCTGTGCAGTTGATGGAGATAGTCACGGAGCAGCCGATGGAAGGAAATTTCATAGGAATTTTGAGGCAGCTTTTAGGAGAACAGATGGAATTTTGGATTGGGAATGTTGTTTTCAGGTTTAAAAGCGCCTTACCCTGCTTAGAGCCTTGAATGCTCAAAGCTATCTTAAATGCCTCCCTCTGGCACAGTTGGGATTTCTGCGGTGCTCGTTCCTCACTATATATCCGCAGCCACACTCGATGCACCTCTAAACCCTTCCTTAAACCCCTTTGTACTCCTGCGACATTCCCAGTGTGTGATCGCTTTCTAAGCGGCTCCATTAGGACCTAGCTCAGCGCTGATGCTTTAAACCAGGCGTAGGCAGATTTCACACCGCATCCTGAAAGCGTTTTTCGTTACACACTTATGGAAAGGAGAAATCGCTCCAGAAGGGAATGTTTTTGTGTTCTGGCAGGGAAATACGAGACTGGAGATGTTGGGATGCAAAGGGCATCACGTGCAAAGCCTTAGAGGAGGCGGTGCGGCGCTATTTGGGGTGTGGGGATGGTGAAGGAGATGCTGCAGGGAGTGGAAACAGAGGGAAAGGGGTGAATGGTCTTTGACCACAGCATCACCCTCCTCTAAGAAAAAGTGGGGTTTCACCCTTTCTGTGGGTAGGGGAAGCCTCCTTTTCTTACTTCCAGGCTCATAGGAGGGACATCCTCCCTGGAGAAACACTTGCCCAAGGCCATCTGATGACACATCCATGCGTCTTTCTCAGTGTCGCAGGATATCTTGTTCATCCCCAATATATCAGAGCAGTTTGGATGCTGGTTTCTTGCATTTCATAGAACCCCAGACTGGTTTGGGTTGAAGGGACCTTAAAGCCGATCCAGTTCCAACCCCTGCCACGGGCAGGGACCCCTTCCACTGGAGCAGCTTGCTCCAAGCCCCTGTGTCCAACCTGGCCTTGAGCACTGCCAGGGATGGGGCGGCCACAGCTTCTCTGCTCAGGGTTGGGAAGGCCTGGAAAACAAGACAGGGTACGGCGAAAGCGCAACAGATTCCCCCATAGCTGCCTTTTGTGGGGAAGAGCAAGGAACACCTAATTCATCGGTGATGAAACCAGTGCCGCAGCTGGATGGAAGGCACTGAGCAAGGATGGCGGAGTTGCAATGCTCCCTGTCTATCGTTCAGAAGGAGAAAATGAAGCATGAGAAAAGCAAGGCCAAATTTATCCAGGCAGGAAGTGAGCCAAGACCTGTCTGTCTGTCTGCCTGCCTGTCTGTCTGCCTGCTGTGCGGGGCTGGTGGGAGGTAAATCCCCATCGGCTGCTCCATAGGTAGCCCTGGGCAAGGGGAAGGAAGCGGTAAGGGACATGCTATTGTTTTCCATGCAAATACTCAAGGAATGCAGGGCAGACAGGAGGGAGAGCTGTGCCTTCCTGTGTTTGTGCTGCCAGTATTTTCATTAAGGTGCTTTTCCCTAACTCTTTCTCCGAGGCCTTTGTGCCTCTAATAAGTGTAAGGAGGGAGCTGACTGCAAGCGTCCCCTTAGGCACAGTTATTTCACCATAATAACACTTACGGGGACAACATGCAGAGCTATTTTGCTATTACATCCTCTGTATTTCAACCTCTCCTTCATTTATTTTACTCATTACAAGGCCATGCAAGGTATCCATCCATCACTGCAGCAGGGGCAGTGGTGGGCCTGTGAGCCCTGAAGAGATCATTGGGGATGAACATAGAATCCCAGAGTGGTTTGGGTTGAAGGGACCTTAAAGCTCATCCAGCCCCAACCCCTGCCACGGGCAGGGACCCCTTCCACTGGAGCAGCTTGCTCCAAGCCCCTGTGTCCAACCTGGCCTTGAGCACTGCCAGGGATGGGGCAGCCACAGCTTCTCTGGGCACCCTGTGCCAGTGCCTCAGCACCCTCACAGGGAAGAGCTTCCTTATACCTAACCCATGTGAATGGGGTTACCCAGCAACTAGAGATGAAGATACTGTTTGTCCATTAAGTCAGGAAACACTTTGCCTGTTTGCACAATAGCTTTGTTTGCCTGCTCTGTGGTAGGTTAACCAGCAGCCCCACAACCCTTCCAGGAGGTGAGATGAATGCACTTAAAGAGTTGGAAAGTCACTGGCACGAATTATTACTGCAGGTAAATCAGATCCCAGCCACCCTTATTCTCCTCTAATCACTGCACTGGACTCTTCCAGCATGGGGAAGACAGCTTCTCGCTGTGACCATACTGATGGTCCATATAGTCATGAATAAAACCAAGAAGGACTAATTTTGTCCCGGCATAGTCTGGAAGAGGGATTTAGAATCAGCTCCCGCATCCCTTCCCCACCGTCGGAATAAAATGCTTTGTGGCATGTCATCAGTACAAAATTAGCCCTGAGCACATCTGCACATAGAGCGAGCGGCAGGAAGTCAACAACAAAGTCAGTTGAGAAGACAAACAAGCATTTTAGTTTAGCTGTTAGGAGACATGAGTGGGGACAGTGACAAACAGAAGCCAAAGTCTCCCCATCTGATGCCTTCGTTGGAAGCTAGGTGCTCCTCTGCTGCAGGATGGTAGTTAAATAGGCAGAACATGACTGGAGGTGTATTATCAGGTCAGTCACATGAGGCATTTTCTCTCCTGTCGTATCTGAAAGGTGCAGTTGAGCCCTTGGAAGAGGCAAGCGGAGCACACCTGAGCAAAGGTTAACCAGGGTTTGGTCATCTTGGCTATCCCAGCCCCATTGCCCCACGTGGCGGCCTCTCCACCACCATCCCCCAGATCGATTCCTCAGGAGCCAAGCATGAACTTCCTCAGCAAGTGACTCTGTGAGCCCAATAGAAAAGAGTAAGGATAAAGCTGGCAAGGTCCAAACAGGGGGTTGCAGGCAGCATCGGCTGTAAGGATGTAAGGATGCAGGAAGGGGAGAAGTCGGTTGTCAAAAGAGGAGCCAGGAGGAGTCTTTGTGGTGCTGATGGCCCAGTGACAAGGGATGAGGGATGTCTGTCTCCATCAAGATTTCTCAGGATGAAGAGCTCCTTGTGTTCTTCTTTCCCTCTAGAAACCCTAAAGGATCTTGCCCTGTACCAATATCTTATGGTAACAGCGCCTGGACTGGCACCACAGCCCTTCAAAGGGCTTGGAAGGAGAAACCTGGGTCTGATCTGTCTATCCACGGCCCACTGGATGAAGGTGTGGTGGAAAGTGGTGATTGACCTTGTGCAGACAACTGACAAGGGTTTGCACGAGGGTTTGTGCATTGCCGCAAAGGGTACCCACAGCCAAGCCGGTGGCAAGTCTTCATCCTGTATCCCAAGCTTTTGCCCTTTTATTAGTTGCCATTTTCTCCCCACATTAAATACACAATTAGAAGTAATGAACCCATCTGTAACCCTCATCTCCTGCTCTCATTATGAAGCTTAGGATAAAGACAGGTCTGCTCCAGGGGAAAAATAATAGGCAGGCATTAGTACAACATCCCGTGTTGCCTCCCACATCAGCCTTCATTACCAAAGGTCTATGAGTGCTGGAGACATTCATGGCTCTGTTCCATCAGTGGAGCAGTAAAATCAATATCTGGGTTTAAATCCGGACTGGTGGGTCCCAGCTCAGCTGAGGGGCAGGAGTTAGAGCAGGCATCTCACCCCCCATCCACCTATGGTCTGCAGCTGGCCTCACTCATGAAACACGTGCCTGTTGACTACAGCCACATGCTGTTAGCAGAGGGAATACATCTGGTGTGCACACGATGGTGTTTGAAGGAGGGAGGCATCTTCTCTAGTGAACAGTGACTGAGCACACTGACCCAGCCAGGAGCCCTCGTCACTGGATGCAGTGCACGGCATCCCTAAGACCCATCCTGTGCATCTTCTTGGTACCAAGGAGCAGTCTCCATCTCCTTTCCTCCTCTAGCCACACAAACCAGCATCAAGCAGACAATGACTATACGGATGGGACAGGGCTTTTGTCCTGCTATTCCACCCTCAGTGCTCAAGGCTCAGGAGGACACAGCACTCAAAGATGCTTATACACCATGTCATATATGAAAAGAGATGAATTAAGATCACACTGAAGCTCTTTGCTCCCGGAAGGGAACGTCTAGGCATCACCGAGGATCCTTTTCCTCCCTTTTTTAAAGCCATTAAACCAGCACCTTCCCCACTATCTGGTGATTCCCTCACTGAAGGTGGTTTAAGGGAGGAAAATCCAGTCCTGAATACATAACTGGGGGAAATGAGACAATTTCAAGCCTGCAACTCCTCTTTTGAAGCACACACTTAGCTGTAGGTGGGAATAACTCCCCACCCACTGCCAGACTGTGTTTAGATGTATTGTGAGAACGGGAGGGCGCGTAGGTAAAGCTGTCTCTGAACTAATGAGTCAAAATGACTGTGTTTAACGGTGTTCCCTAGATGTGGTCCACTTGCTAAACAAACGTGGCTGAAACAGCAAGGAAAGGAATCTCTTTGTCATTGTGTGAAGCGAGTTTCCCCTGCCCTTGTGAGAAGGAGCTTTGCCAACAATGCTTCTGATACCATCTGGCCCAAGGAGTCAGAGAGGATGAGTGTGAAGGCCAAGCCTGCATTGGAACCCCAGTGGGTTTTGCTGGAGGAGCTCCCATCGCATCCATCCTCAAGCAAACTCCCACTTGGTCTATGGAAGGTGTCCTTGCCCATAGGAGGGGATTGGAACTGAATGAGCTTTAAGGTCCTTTCCTACCCAAAGCATCCTATGAGCTCCCACAAGCTGCTCCCCATGCAGACAGGGCTGCATTGTTCCCTTCTGCTCCCTGCCTGCCCTCCCCTTCTTTTCTCTTAGCTAAAACATCAGTCAGAGGCTTCTTGATGATGCCTTTGTTGTGCAGCCGCATCCCCCAGCATGGGGAGGTCTGAGCTTAGGGCTCACTCTCCTTGTGCCAACACAGAAACCTATCTCTATTGGCAACAACCACCATCAATACAGGGAGAACTTTCACCTGCTCCAGCCCGTGCAAGGCTTTAGCCACATTAGCGTGGCTTTGGAGGTGCTGTTTCCATCTAAACACAGATAGGCACACAATCGGACCTTTCATAGGTGTGCACTGGGCCAGTTAATATTAAACACCACCTTTGGGGGATAGCTCTCCATTGCTGCAGACCAAGAGGAACCTGCCGCATTCTTCTCATAGCTTCATTGCACGTAGATGAAATCATATCTCCTGCAAGTGGCTGTGCCACAGACCTGACCTGTATCCCTGCATCCCTGAACAAAGCCTCTCTTATCCAGCAAGGCAAAGGGGAACATCAGCTTTCTGATTATCTCCATCCCGGAGACGCAGGGTTTGAAGGTCTCTGTTCTGTGACCCCATAACAGGGGCTTTATGCACAGGCTGTAATGAAAGACCCATCACAGCCTCTGGCTAAAGCTGTCTGTACTGGAGCGTGTTTGCACAAACAATGCTGATATTAAACCCCCAGAGTTCAAACCCTCATTGTCCGCAAAATGCGATGTGAATCCATTCCTTCACCACCACCTAATGAAGCAGCCATGTATTTTCTTCCTGATACCGTATCATGTGTCTTTACGTGATGCCGTTGCAGAGGTTTATATAAATTTCATCTGTAAATTGGTTTTTGATGGGTGAAATACGGCTTGTGTGTGCGTGCATCTCATTTCAGTTGTCCGAGCATCACTAACTATGCACAAGCAAACTCCTGTACTAAAGTAAGATTGGCATTTTGGGGACTATTTGGCCTATCAGGGCCTCGATATAAGATGTTGGAAAGATGAGGCTTCCTTGCAGAACAGCACCAGAATTTGGTGGCCTGGGCTCATGGAGAGGATCTTAAGCAGAGTGGAGGGGTCAGCGTCAGAGCTGATGTTGCCTGAAGGTTGGGTCAACCTTCAGGTTGCCTGAAGGTCAACATCCCCACCAAAAAGCCCCACTAGAAAAGCAGGACCAGTCTCCATCTCTGATGCACAGCGTTACACAGGGTCACAGACTGGTTTGGGTTGAAGGGACCTTAAAGCTCATCCAGCTCCAACCCCTGCCACGGGCAGGGACCCCTTCCACTGGAGCAGCTTGCTCCAAGCCCCTGTGTCCAACCTGGCCTTGAGCACTGCCAGGGATGGGGCAGCCACAGCTTCTCTGGGCACCCTGTGCCAGCGCCTCAGCACCCTCACAGGGAAGAGCTTCTGCCTAAGAGCTCAGCTCAGTCTCCCCTCGGGCAGGTTCAAGCCATTCCCCTTGGCCTGTCCCTACAGGCCCTTGTCCCAAGCCCCTCTCCAGGTTCCCTGCAGCCCCTTTAGGCACTGGAGCTGCTCTCAGGTCTCCCCTTCAGGAGCCTTCTCTTGTCCAGGCTGCCCCAGCCCAGCTCTCTCAGCCTGGCTCCAGAGCAGAGCTGCTCCAGCCCTCGCAGCAGCTCCATGGCCTCCTCTGGCCTCGCTCCAGCAGCTCCACATCCAATCCTCCAGGAAGACTTTTCCCAGGAGATTTCTAGCACCACACTAAGCACCGAGGCCACACGGCTCTTCCCATTGCCTTGCTGCTCTGCTTGCATCACTGATGTGCCACACTCACTACTACACGAGTTCACCTTTGCGTTCAAGCCTGGAGTCCTTAGGCAGTGTCTGTACTCCACGAGATGAAACCAAAGCCATAGATGTGAAATAGCAGGAGGAGGCAAAAGGCCTGGACACAGCAAGGAATCCACTCCCTCAACCCAAGCTGTGCTGGCAGCACTCCTGCTACCTCCTCATGGTCACCAGCAGCAAAACGGTCCCATAGAACTGGGAGCACTGGTTGGGCAAGGGCTGAGCCAGCACTTAGCTCCAAGGGCTCCTTGTCCGTGGGGTCCTGTGGTGCTAGGGCAGAGTGAAACCCAAGGGAGTTTCAGCAGTTACCACCCAAATTCCTAGGGATGCAAGACAGGAAGGATGGGTAGGGCCGAGGAGAGCAGCAATGACTGTGTCCCAGCCTGTGGTCAGAACAGGGTTGGGCGAAGCAGTGTCAGAGCATCCCACGTTCCAGGGCTGGGAGCATGGGCTGCACCCCCAGCTGCAGGGACAGGCCAGTGTCTTATGGATGGCTTTTGCCAGCATCAGAGAGGGAAGGCATTTTGCCTTCATCCCCTGTGATGTGCCTGTGACACTGGGACACTTCCTGCCATCCCCAGTGGGAAGGAGAAAATGATGTAGGAGCAGCATCCTTCTCTCCAGCCAACTCCTGCTGGGCTCCATGGAGGAAACATGAGCTGAGTCATAGAATCCCAGCCTGGTTTGGGTTGAAGGGGCCTTAAAGCTCCTCCAGCTCCAACCCCTGCCACGGGCAGGGACCCCTTCCACTGGAGCAGCTTGCTCCAAGCCCTGTGTCCAACCTGGCCTTGAGCACTGCCAGGGATGGGGCAGCCACAGCTTCTCTGGGCACCCTGTGCCAGCGCCTCAGCACCCTCCCAGGGAAGAGCTTCTGCCTAAGAGCTCATCTCAGTCTCCCCTCGGGCAGGTTCAAGCCATTCCCCTTGGCCTGGCCCTATAGGCCCTTGTAAAAAGGTAGGATAAATCCTGGTAGATTGAAATGACTCGGGGGTCCCCACTCTCAACGCAGCAGTTGTCCTAGAGGGATAAGCAGGAAGCCACTGTAGGCAACACCTACAGGTCCTTTCATTACTTGTGTAAATGAGTCCAAACCATTTCCCAAGCAAGGTCAGTGTGAAGATGTCCTGGCTATTCAGGCACCCACAGAAGCCCTTCTTCAAACCAGGTTTGTAAAAGCCCCTAAAAGTGCTCATTTTGCCCCATTTATGCCCCGCCAGCTCCGCTCAGCACCTCACTCTTCAGCAGGGGGTGGATCCCCGGCCAGGTTTGTAGCTGCTCGCTGAGAGGCTCTGGCAGCACTGGCACCATGGAGAACCTGTTGGTCCCGTCCCGCTTCCAGCTTCCTGCTCGACCTGCCAAGAGCTGATCCTAGGAGGAGGCATCTCAGCCTCCTCGCCCGCCGGAAGCACGGTGAGAGCAGGGACACACATTCAGCCTCTCCTCCCTGCCTCCCAGGACCAGACCTGCCCTGTCTTTAGCTGGTTTCATCCTGAGTTCCTGCTGGTCCTGGGTTTTCCTCGTCTTGAGTTTTCCTTCCTGGGCTAGGAGGCTTTTTCCAGCATCTCCAATGCTGTAAACACCCCTGTTTATCCTCCTATTACCAATCATCCAACCCAGCACCAGCTCCATTCCACTGTCAAACACCCCAAACCCCACATCGGGTTAGCAACCACTGCTGCAACCACTGTGGTTCTCTCTATATATATACATACATGGTGTGAATACACTCACGCCCCATCCCTGGCAGTGTTCAAGGCCAGGTTGGACAGAACCTTGGGTGAACTGGTTTAATGTGAGGTGTCGCTGCCCAGCGGGGCTGGAACTGGATGATCTCAAGGTCCTTTCCAACCCAAACCATTCTATGATGCACAGCAGCTGCAGAGCAAGGACATCTCCACTCTTTGGGGCAGATTTCGCCTCCTGCTTTGCAGGACAGGTTGGAAAGGCCACGAGATATTTGCTTTGAACATGAGGTAATGTCTGGGGTGGAAAGGTTATAACAAAGAGGCTTCGAGTATTGACACTGCGGGACCAGCAGCCACCAGCAAGCTGTGCCGGGCAGCGGTGTTGTAATGAGGAGAGCAAATATTATGTTCTATAGGTGTAATGAGCTGCTGCTGCTGTTTAACGCTGGGCTCCTAAGGAGAGTAAAGCCTCCTTAAATAGTTGGGATTCCTTTGAGCAGCACAGGGATGAGAGGAATAATATTTGGGAGAGGAACACACCCCACATACCAGCAGCATCCTCGTGCTGGGTTCGGAAGCAGAGAGCAGCCGGCATCTCCCGGCCACAGATGGTTCCCATCAGGATGGATTTTTTCCTGCTAATCCCAAAACAAGCTTGAGATGTATTTTTATTTCGGAGTGAAGTGAAGGAAAAGAAGGAATCTCCGACATGACCCCTTGTTTTTCCAGCCTCACTCCCTGCTTGGCCTCTGCTCTGAGCAAGAACAGTAAAGGCATTTCATGTTAAAGGCAATACTAGCAGAGACCCTAAGATCAGAAACTCCTGGGGTGGCTCTTCCGGCTCCTCCTGACCTGGAATTTTACCCCATCCAAGCTGGAAATGGAGGTGAAAGTATGAAGCCAGGACTACCTGTTTCTATTACTGACCTGAGCCAGAACAGGGAGCGCGATGACAGCATTGAACTTTGATGAGAGCAGAAGTCAACCTAAACCTCTTTGGGGTCTGTACCCCTGTTTTGCATCCTTGTCCTGCCTGTGGCCTGATTTTCAGCAATAGGAGAGGATGAAGAGAAAGGAAGCCACATCTGAAGAACCAAATAGGTTAACTCCTAGATAGGATGAAAGGGGGAAGGTCTTTCTGGAGGAAGATCTGGCTCTGCCGTGGTGTGGACGAGCTCCCACCATACCTGTGATGGGAGAGGCACCCCCCACTGTAACTCCTGAGCCTAGGAGCTCATTTTGTTCCCATTTTATGGCTGAAAGAAAGGGGAGAGGGAATCAAGAGCTTGATAGAAATAACCAGGACTCCTTCAGGCTGTTAGGAGCATCCCTGCCGCCAGCAAGTGCTTGGCAAGAGAGAAGGTGATTTAGGGATGTATATTAAAGCATCCTCCTGTCCACTTCATGCTGTTCATCGAGGGGTGGATGGTATTAGGGTGCTGGGGGGTGTCAGCAAGGGTACCCGGCAGGGAGGACCCGCCCATGCTGCAACTCTCACCTTTAAGTCTTGAACCCGCTTTGAGAACCAGGGCTGAAGTCCTGAGCTAACCCGTGCCTGGAGCCATCACACGCGCTCAGCGGGATCGTCACCTAAGGAAGAAAGAGTGGTCCAGACTGCATCAGTGGGGGACTGGGAATCAGTTACACTCAAAAGGCATCCCAAAAGCCCTGCTTTGTGGCCCTGAGCCGTCTCTTCTCCAACTGAACGGTCCCAGCTCTCTCAGCCTTTCTCACACACTGCCCAGTCCTTGGATCATCTTTGTGGTCTCTTCTCTGGACCCTCTCCAGCCCATCCTCAGCTTTTCTGTACAGCAGGACCCAAACTGAACCCAGTATTCCAGGAGTGGCCTTACCAGCGCTGGGCACAGTGTGACAATGACACCTTCATCCCTGTGGTGATGCCCTTGTTGATGTTCCCCAGCACCCTGCTGGGTTTCTCTGCCCCAGCCGCTCACTGTTCACTCCTATGGAGCTGGTTCTTCCAGGTCCCTTTCCCAGAGCTGCTCCAGCCGGGCACATCCCAGCCCGTGCTGCTCCAGGACTGGGTTTGCCCAGAGGCAAAACCTGACACTTGTCCTGTTGAGCTCCATCACGTTGTTCCCAGCCCGTTCTTCAGCCTGCCCAGCTCACCCTGCAGGGTGGCTTCACCTTCCCAAGTGTCCACTTCCCCACTCAGTTTGGTGCCATCGGCAAACTTCATCAGGACACATCTGATCCCACCATCTAGTACTGACACGCTCTTTCTTTGCTCTCACAGACGTCTACCCAGCTTGACACTGCACTGGGAGCTTGGACACGAAGCAGCCTCACAAGGTGGTGCCCTGCCCTTGACAGCTCCATGGGGTTCGTCAATAGGAATTTGGTTTCAGATAGATCCTCCTGGGGCTCTTGCACTTCCCATGAGGTTGGGCATCCCCCCCCTGCTCTCTGCACCTCCCCGCAGTGATTCAGCACGTGCAAGCGCTGACTCATCACAATCTCTCAGCAGTGATGGACTTCTCACGTGCTCCGAGACTGGGTGGTAGGAGGAAGAAAGCGCTCCCTTCATCCTTCCCTGTGCCTTGAGGACACGTCAGAGGGGATTGCACACACATCAGCAGCGTGGGGCAGCCGGGGCAGGCTGGGGTAGCGCGAGGACTCAGTTCTGGTGTCCTCAGCGTAAGAAGGACACGGAGCTGTTGGAGCAAGTCCAGAGGAGGCCACGAGGATGAGCAGGGGCTGGAGCAGCTCCTGTATGGAGCCAGGCTGAGAACATTGGGGCTGTTGAGCCTGGAGAAGAGAAGCTGCGTGGAGACCTCAGAGCAGCTTCCAGTGTCTGAAGGGGGCTGCAAGGATGCTGGAGAGGGACTCTTCATCAGGGACTGCAGTGACAGGACAAGGGGTGATGGGTTCAGACTGAAACAGGGGAAGTTCAGGTTGGAGATAAGGCAGAAGCTCTTTCCTGTGAGGGTGCTGAGGCACTGGAATGGGTTGCCCAAGGAAGCTGTGAATGCTCCATCCCTGGCAGTGTTCAAGGCCAGGTTGGACAGAGCCTTGGGTGAGATGGTTTAGTGTGAGGTGTCCCTGCCCATGGCAGGGGGTTGGAACTGGATGAGCTTCAAGGTCCCTTCCAACCCAAACCATTCTATGATTCTATGACTCTTCTTCTGGATAGGGATGTACAGAGAGATGAGATGACCTGGCCTGGGAATTGCTGCCCAGCATGGGAATGGGTTGCCAACCATCACCCAACACCCAGTGGGACCTGGCCTCCAGGACACGCTCTTCTGGCTGAGTAGAAGGGATGGGGATAGGTTTAGGAAGAAGGATTCACAGAGGTGAGGAAGAGGATGGGTAATGCTGGGGTTGGTGTCTTGCTTTGGGGTCTGCAAAGGGTGATGGCAGCACAGACCTTGCGGAGTCAGGGATCTTGACTGTCTCCATCACAGATCTCAGCACAGACATCAGGAGATGATTATTGCACACAGAGATAAAAATAAGTGCTTTCTGCAGCAAACAGCGCCACTGAAAAGGCTGCCAAGCTCCTGAGTGTGTGACCACCCACTGCAAGTCCTATGGGAAATGATGGAGAAACCTGCATTCCCTCCCCAGGGACAAGGGGCGATGGGTTCAGACTGAAACAGGGGAAGTTCAGGTTGGAGATAAGGAAGGAGTTCTTCCCTGTGAGGGTGCTGAGGCCATCCATACAGATACCTGGTCAGCCCAAAAAGGTGATATTCCCTCATGCCACTGCAAGCAGAGGGGGGGACAACACTCTCTAACCTGCTTTGTATGTGAGTCAGAGCAGATGAACAAGATGTTCCCTTCCAGACTGAACAAAGAAGCTTTAAAAAGCATCCTAGGTATTTCACCCCAAAGATCCCGTGATGAGGATGCCTTTGCGTGGCTGCAATCCAGGTGTCTGCAACGCTTCTCATAGGGGCAGATGGACAACATCAGAGAGATGCACCCAGTCTCAAGTTCCTCCGTGGCCAGGGCTGTATCTTATTTACATCGCGTTTGGCTTTTCTGCTGCTCAATGGTCTGGTATCGTGGCCTGGGGCTATGGAGCAGCTACAGCGATGGGTCCAGCACCCTTCTTCTCTTCCATGACCCAGCCTCAGCACCCATTCCCTCCTTCGCCATCTCACATGGGCTTCAAACAGAACAGGAGAAACTGGAGAGAGGCCTGGACACGTGCAGCAACAGAGAGGGGATGCCTGGAGCTGGGACATGTCTCCAGATGGAACTACCACGTTACCTGCTCAGCACCAAACTGAGCTGCCTGCACTGGGTGGATGGATGTGATTTCTTCAGCAGGGTGATTTCTAAACACTGAGAGACTTTTTCTGCCTTTGGCTCTTCTGCCTCATTGGATTACTGTTAATAAAGCTCTTCAGAATTAATGACCCCATTAGGAACTCCAGTGTCTTACCTGGAAGTGAAGCCTCCAGCTTTACCCATCTATAACCATCCTTTCAATAGCATCTCCGGAGCTTTCTTCTTCCACCATGGGCTCACTAGCACATTGGACTCTATTTAGAGTGAGGGATGTTCTGGACACGGGGTATAACTGAGTCAAAACAGGCCAGGCTCTGGCAATAGAGGCTTTCTGCGATGTGGGTTCTCTAGTGTCTCATAAAGGGTTGTGCTCCTATTCAAGCCTTTCCCTTATGTGTCATTTATAACCCCTCTCTACCTGCCCAGCTCCACAAGGCTCCAAGGCTGCTACTACCTGTCAAGCGGGTCTGAACCTGGGGCCAAAATTGGTTGGATGAGACAAAACAGCAGAAAATGAGCCCACCTAAACCTTGCTTTCCCTTCACAGAAAGGATGTGCTGCGATGCAGCGCCCGTGCCCATCGCTGGCCACTAAAGCTTACAGCCTAGTCCCGAGCAGAAGGATTGTAGGAGTCAATCCCGTTTAAGCCTTTCTATTTAAAGAAATAAACTCCCCAAGCAAAGCAGCCTAAGATTAGAAACTCAGAGGATTCCCTCAAGTTCCAGCCACCAGCCCGAGCTTCAGCCCTTGGGGGTGGTTCATTACCCTCCTGGTGCCCGAATCCTGCGCCCCAGTGAAGTTAAGCACAGATTATGCTCTGCAGCTCCATCACAGGACCAAAACTCATGCTCAAAGCTGGTTTAATGCTGCTCCCTCTCTGTCTAAACCATCCCAGGTATTGGCTGGTTGACAAATAGGGGGTTTAGGCAGGAGTGTTTTGGCTTCTATGGTACCACAAGTGCTGCATCCAGGCCATGAGGATGCTTCAAGACGCAGCAGCACAGATAAACCTTTGTGCCTGGCTATCAGCGGTGGAGAGCAAAGAGTTTGGGTGTTGTGTCTATGAAATGAGGCTGTCTCTTCCTACAAGATAGGAGGAAAACAAGCGTTTTGCATCCTGCAAAGTGCTGAGGAATGGGGCAGTTATCTGGGATTTGATCCCAGCTCTGCTGCTCCCCCCACAAACAGGCTGAGAGCTGGGTTGGGTCAGCCTGGAGAAGAGAAGGCTGCTGAACGGGAGACCTTAGAGCAGCTCCGGTGCCTAAAGGGGCTGCAGGAAAGGAAGAGAGGGGCTTTGGTCAATGGATGTAGGGACAGGCCAAGGGGAACGGCTTTAATCACATAATGGCTTGGGTCCCTACAGGCCCTTGTCCAAAGCTCCTCTCATCCCTGCCGTGCATCCCATTAAACACAAAGCAAGCCAACAACTAAAAAGTGATCCCAAAGGAACCGGTGAGCCCTTCTCCCCTCCCAGCACTGCAGCAGGATGGGAAGCAGTTGCCAGTGGTTGCTTTTTCCAGGCACGGGGAGCGTGACTCATTCCCAGCAGGAATTTCCATCTCACCCCATCGCCTCCATGGGAGCGCTCCAGCTCCAGCCCCAGGGAAAGCAACAAGGAGGAATCACAGGCAGTGGTCAAGAGCAGCCAAGAAGCAGAGACCTTCTCTGGTCCCAGATGTCAGGAGCTGGGCAGGGATGTGTCCAAGAGGCTCCCAAGGTCCCTGTTTCTGCCCTGCTGCCAAATGGACGCTTTGGAAAGGAGGAGAGGTGAAATCCTGCAGCACTGGGGAGAGCTGCTCCATCACAAGGGTTGGAGGACTGGGCATCAAGAGAAGAACATCTCATGTGCACATTGTCTTGGTGATGGTCACCACTGATGGGTAAGTCATGGTGAGGGACCTCAAGTCTATTTGCAAGCTCAGATTAGCTGCATGTGCACAGACAACAGGTCCAGCCATGTGTTAAGAAGGAGACATCCAGGGATGACCACAGTGCCACAGCCCATGACTCATGGGATACAGTCATATCATACAATAATAGACTGGTTTGGGTTGGAAGGGACCTTAAAGCTCATCCACTTCCAACCCCTGCCATGGGCTGGGACACCTTCACATATATCCATGCCTCAGGGGTAAGCCTTGATTCCTCACGTGCAGAACCTGGAAGGAGATCTCGGAAAGCTGGAGGTGGATGGAAAGAGTGCAGATGTGACTTCATGGGCAGCAAAGCACCACAGAGGTCACAGACGTACAGGGATCCAGCAGCCGTCTGCAGCAGGATGGTCCTGTCGGAGCTGGACCAGATGCTTGCAGCCCCGGTCGTGGCTTGTGCTGCTTGGGTTGTGTGTGATTTAATGCTCACTAGGAGGCATCTTCCACTGTCACAGCAAGCCTGAGCTGTGTCCTATGCTGAAGCCATACCAAAGTCAAGGACTTGCATGGTTTCATCAGACGTTTGCACTGAGTTTCATGAAGGGCTCGATGGGAGTTCGGAAACCTGGGTGCATTCCCCAGTTGCACTGGGGCACGCAACCTCACCCAGAGACTGCTGAGCTGCCTCAGTGAAGGGTTTCCTCAGTTAGAATCATAGAATGGTTTGGGTTGGAAAGGACCTCAAGATCATCCAGTTCCAACCCCCCTGCCATGGGCAGGGACACCTCACACTAAACCATCCTACCCAAGGCTTCATCCAACCTGGCCTTGAACACTGCCAGGGATGGAGCACTCACAACCTCCCTGGGCAACCCATTCCAGTGCCTCAGCATCATAACAGGAAAGAATTTCCTCCTTAGATCCAATCTAAACCTCCCCTGTTTCAGTTTGAACCCATCACCCCTTGTCCTGTCACTACAAAAAAGTTCCCAAAGTTCCCCACTTTGGGAAGCAGAGAAGATCCTGGTGCCATGATTGGGACCTTCGGATGCTCAGAGCCATCACCCAGGCTCATCCATCCCAAAGTCCCTTTATTTCCTCTCCAATGCATTTGCTCCACCTTCCCTCTCCACACTCCCTGTACCGTTAGAGATGGTGATGTCTCATCCTTTGTTTCCCTAGACTAAACAAAGCATTTTCACTTGGAATCACACAGCCCTCAAAAAGCCACTGAGACATCCCTTGCCTCAGGCAGGCCCAGCTATGGTATGTGTGTAGCTACTATGTCCTTGAAGACCTCCAGTGATGGGAAGTGCAAGCCCTCTCCAGCCTCCTCCCTCTTCATCCTTATATTTTTCCCTAATATCTGACCTTAATTGGTAGGATTTAACCTGCAACAGCTCCTCCTGTGCATCCTGGGCATGGAAAAGCTTCTTCCGTTCCTCTTTGTACCAGTTGTTCTATGCGTTTGAAGGCAATTTCATGTCTCCACTTGGTTTCTTCTAGCTAAAAATCCCATTTCAATCCATTTTTCCCCAGAAATTCCAGTTTCCTGATTGCCAATCTTCCCTATCATTTTCTTTCCATGTCTCTTGTTGGTCCCTCCCCTGTTTTGGTATCTTCACTGGGCTGCAAACAGCTCAACAGCCAAAGGTTCCCCAACACGACTACATCCCCAAGTACATGACCGCAGGAGGACTACGTGCAGGACAAGCATCCCAAGACAACACTGACCTTTTCTTCCTATCAATAGCATCACCTTTGCCTGGTGTTTAGCAAGTGATTGATCAATGTTCCCTCTCCAAACCTGCCATGTCTTGAAGAACCCATCAATAGCACTCACTACAGGTTGACTTGGTTCTTCTTGATCCAAGCTGCAGGAGTTGTGTGTGGCGTGTCAAGTGAACTCCAGCAGGGCTTTAGTATTTCCCCATCCTTTAGAAATACTCTTTATGCAAGTTATAGACTTCAAGGCTGCAGATTACAGTGGGGCAACTCAGCGTCAATTCAACCCAAACGAGAGCATCCATGTGGGGCAAGCAAAAGAGGCTGAACCATCTCTGAGCTCAAGCAGCTAGGAAATGAACCCACAAATGCATCTACTACACGATGAACTGGGCTTGCTTTCTAGTGTAAGCTGTGCATCTTATGGAAGAGCTTTAGAATCACAGGATCATGGAAAGGGTTGGGTTGGAAGGGACCTTAAAGCTCATCCAGCTCCAACCCCTGCCATGGGGAGTTCTGCCTAAGAGCCCATCTCAGACTCCCCTCGGGCAGGTTAAAGCCATTCCCCTTGGCCTGGCCCTACAGGCCCTGATAAGGAGTGTACCAGGCAGTGATATAGGTATGACAAAGACGTGCCCCGTCTCCCGGGGCACGCACTGCTGTGCTTTTCATTCACCAGCTATTCAACACATACCAGCTCACCCTTTTTCTACCCCCATCCCTGTGCAGACACAGATTGAATGTCAGTGGAAAAGAATTCCCTTAATGAGTGTGCTGGGATAGATCATCTGACTGGGTTTGCTTCAATCCATCCCGTGGTCACACAGCCCGAAATGTGCAGCAGCGTCTGTCTAAGCCTTTCCATTTATAGGACAGAGATGGGAGAGCCAAGAGGATGGAAACAGTGTTTGCAAGCAAAAGGCCATAAGGTTTAGAGGTGGAACAAGACTTCCCAAGGGAAATGGGCTTGCAGGGTGGGTATGCCCCGGTTTCGGGTCCTTTGGGAAGGCACAGCCTCCGTGGGTTGGGTTGGGATGCAGTGCTGGAGTGGCTACAGGAAGGATGCTGAAGTGTGAAAGCACACCCTGGTGCATCTCCCCAACCTCATATCCCACCTCCCTATGGCACAGAAGCAGGAATCCGGCTCCGGAATAAATCCCAGCTGTCTCCAAGGCAGGGCGCAGCGTTGGCTTTCCCTGGGCAAGCTGCAACCTCAGGGTAAAGCAGATCCTCCCTGGAAGGCGAGCCCCTGAGCTGTCGCTCCTTGGGAAGCCAGCTTGCTGCTGAGCTGTGTCAGTGAACACCATATGCCTTTAATTCCCTCTTCCTGCAGCAGATCCCTGCGGGAAGCGCCGTGTCCTTAAGGAAGGTGAGTGTGAGGCACCCAGAGATGCGTTCATAGGCACTCGGATGCAGGGTAAATCACCATAGACAAGCTGTACTAATGATGACAGGCTCGAATTGCTCTGTCCTGGATATGTATAGTGTAAAACGTATGGTTTCAGTTGGTTATTCCAGTGCAAGGGGTTGTTCGAGCAGGTCTGAGTTACTCCACAGGGATTTTCCTAACCTTTGGCAATTGCAGAGTCAGGAGAGGAGGGGACGTGAGCAGGAGCTGCTCCTGCTGTTTCATTTCAAATATCCATTCCCTGAGCATGAAATGCTTCGTGTCAGAGCTGAAGGGGTTTTTCAGGTCAGCCAGGAGGTTTTGCTGGCATTTGCACCAACACCACTGGGGCTGTCAGCTCAGATCATGCACTGCCGAGCTCAGGGCTTGATGGGCACTGAGAAACCCACGGCAGGGGGCTGGAACTGGATGATCTTCAGGACTTTTCCAACCCAAACCATTCTGTGAGTCTATGATGCTGTAAAATGTTTGGTCTCCATTCACAGAATCCCAGCCTGGTTTGGGCTGAAGGGACCTTGAAGCTCATCCAGCTCCAACCCCTGCCCCGGGCAGGGACCCCTTCCACTGGAGCAGCTTGCTCCAAGCCCCTGTGTCCAGCCTGGCCTTGAGCACTGCCAGGGATGGGGCAGCCACAGCTTCTCTGGGCACCCTGTGCCAGCGCCTCAGCACCCTCACAGGGAAGAGCTTCTGCCTAAGAGCTCAGCTCAGTCTCCCCTCGGGCAGGTTCAAGCCATTCCCCTTGGCCTGTCCCTACAGGCCCTTGGCCCAAGCCCCTCTCCAGCTTTCCTGCAGCCCCTTTAGGCACTGGAGCTGCTCTCAGGTCTCCCCTTCAGGAGCCTTCTCTTGTCCAGGCTGCCCCAGCCCAGCTCTCTCAGCCTGGCTCCATCCAGTTCAGATCAAAGCGATCAAAGAAAATAAAGCACTTCCCTACAGGCCCAAACCCTTCCTGGCTGGTGTCTGTCGTGAGACCGCAGGTTTGGATCAGACCTAGGTGAGAGACCACAAGGAAGCCCCCTCGGGTGCCTCCAGCCCTTTTTATTCCTGATTCCTTGTGCCTTACAGGAAGGCAGCCCTTCCTATTCCCTGCTAAAGGCACTGACGGCTGTTGGGGTTGGGCTCTGCACCCTGGCACATCCCTCAAGGATACACGGATGTGCCGCAGAAGCAGGAGGTCTGGCACTTCAGGGCATGGTGACTAACAGCTACAGCAAAGGAGGGCTGCGCATCCCTCTGCTCAATACATCCATCAAGTTTGAAGCACATCGTGACACGCAGAAGATGCTCAGACCATGATTTTTATACCCAAAAAGATTATGGAAAAGGGTTAAAAGGTGGGAAGGGAGAAAACATTGAACACAGATGGATTTAAAAATAGCAGAGACAGACGAGATGGGCTGGATGAGACTCAGCAGCCAACAGAGAGATGGCAACACAGAGACCAAGTTAGTGCACTGCAGCATTGATTTACACCCTATTCCTATACGGTGGGTCAGACACCAGCCCTGTGTAGGGCTTTTCCGCTGCACAAACTCCCCCATGCCCGTGGCACTGCTGCCTCTATCCCAAAGGGTTCCCTATGGAGCAGTGTCCAAACACGGCTCCCACCCGACATCCCCTTTCTGTGGAGCACTCACTGCCTGAATGATGCTCTTCCAGGTCGGTCCTGCCCGGTGCAAGGAGGAGAGCAGAGCAGAGCAGAGAGCCACTGGGGCCAGGCCGCAGATGGGTTTGACCTTCCTGGTGCAGGAAGTGGAGCTCAGGGGCTCATGGATGTGCACTGGTCCCTTCTTGGCCCCGGTATCGCTCTGTAGAGGGGCTGTTACTGCTCTCACCCATGGATTGCAGTGACAGGACAAGGGGTGATGGGTTCAAACTGAAACAGGGGCAGTTTAGATTGGATCTAAGGAGGAAGTTCTTTACTGTGAGGGTGGTGAGGTGCTGGAATGGGTTGCCCAGGGAGGTTGTGAATGCTCCATCCCTGGCAGTGTTCAAGGCCAGGTTGGACAGAGCCTTGGGTGCCATGGTTTAGTGTGAGGTGTCCCTGCCCATGGCAGGGGTTGGAACTGGATGATCTTGAGGTCCTTTCCAACCTAAACCATTCTGATTCTATGATTCTGTGATTGTGCTTTGGCTCCTGTGCAGCTCTTGCTGTCTGACCCCAATGCATCACCCTTTGCCATGGGGGCATCATCAGGGACCCAGCACGAAGCCTCTGTAGTTTTGATAGTGGTCAAGGATGAAGGAAAGATGTTTCTCTTCAAGGCCAGGTTGGACACAGGGGCTTGGAGCAAGCTGCTCCAGTGGAAGGGGTCCCTGCCCGTGGCAGGGGTTGGAGCTGGATGAGCTTTAAGGTCCCTTGAACCCAAACCAGTCCGTGACCACTCTATGATATTATATGAGAGCTGCTCCTAGTCCCTCCTGCTTCACACTCTTCCTGCAAGGTTCTCCTGCAGATCCATGTTGTTCCCTCCCTCCTCCCCTCCTTGCATGGGACAAAGAAGAAGCGTTCAGAGAGCTCTCATGGAATCTGGGATTTGAGCAGCCTTCGAAACCCTCTGCAAGAGAAAAGGATCCTGCGGTTGCTTCAGAGAGAAGGAGAAGGACTCCCTCTCTCTGCCCTCTCGCAGAACAGCAGCACTGACCTGAAAAGACATCCAGGATCTCTGGGCATGCTGCATGCTGGTGTTACATCCATTCACGCTGCACAGCTCGGGGTCCTCAGCATCTTAAGGGGCATGGCATGATCTGCACTGTCATTGCTTCTAGTGGGAACCGTAATAGATCCCATTTGAAATGATACTTTGCAGCGTCTCGGTGTCTTCCTTACCAGGATGAATGAGGAAAGAAGATGGATGCAGAGCCCCAGGGCATCACTGACCTCTGTGCCGCCCTCTGCTAGATGCTGGGCAGAAGTAACCCTCATTCATGGAGACCCATGGGTGATTTTGGTGCTGCGAGGGCTGGAGCAGCTCTGCTCTGGAGCCAGGCTGGAAGAGCTGGGCTGGGTCAGCCTGGAGAAGAGAAGGCTCCTTAAGGGCAGACCTCATCCTGTGTGCCAGCACTTAAACAGTGGTTACAAAGAAGATGGAGATTCCCTTTTGACAAGGAATCCCATAGGAAAGCCGACGGGTGGCGGGCACAAGTTACTGCTGGGGAGGTTCCAAATGGACACAAGAGGAAAACTTTTCCCAGTAGGCACAAGCAGCCCCTCTGCAGAAGGACACCAGGGCCAAGAAGGGACCCGTGCACATCCATGAGCCCCTGAGCTCCACTTCCTGCACCAGGAAGATCAACCCCATCTGCGGCCCGGCCCCGGCTGCTCTTTGCTTTGCTCTTCTCCTTGCACCGGGCAGGACCGACCTGGCAGAGCATCACTCCCGCAGCCCGTGGAAGCAGAGGCTCCCCTCCCTGCCGATGGGCGCTCCGAGCTCCTCACCCCGCCGCACTGCGCTCTGCAGGCACCGCATCCCGGGGGCACCAGGGGCAGCGCGGTGCAGCCCGAGAGCGGGGCTCGTCCCGCTCGGCCCCGGCCCCGCAGCGGTGCGGGCTGGTGCAGGGGGAGGCCGCAGCGCACCCGGAGCCGCGGTGCAGGAGCCGGGCAGTGGGGGGAGCAGCGAGACCGGGACACGGGGCACGGAGCGGGGCCGAGCCCCCGGTGCAGGGCAGCGGCTCCCGGCTCCTGCAGCCAGCGCAGCGCTGCCCCGGGGCACAGCAGTGAGGGTCCTGCAGCCCCGAGCTCCACACGCAGGGACAGGGATGCGCTGAGATGGGAGCAGAAGGGGGATGTCGGGTGGGAGCCGTGTTTGGGCACCGCTCCGTGGGGAAGCCCTGGGGATAGAGGCAGCAGGGGCATGGGGGGAGAGTGCGCAGGGGAAAGCCCTGCCCAGGGCTGGTGTCTCACCCCCCATATCCTGGGCTGCATCCAAAGGAGCGTGACCAGCAGGGCGAAGGAGGTAATCCTGCCCCTCTGCTCTGCTCTTGTGAGACCTCACGTGGAGCACTGTGTGCAGTTCTGGTGTCCTCAACATAACAAGGACATGGAACTGCTGGAACAAGTCCAGAGGAGGCCACGAGGATGAGCAGGGGCTGGAGCAGCTCCCGTATGGAGCCAGGCTGAGGAAGTTGGGGCTGTTCAGCCTGGAGAAGAGAAGCTGTGTGGAGACCTCAGAGCAGCTTCCAGTGTCTGAAGGGGGCCTATAGGGATGCTGGGGAGGGACTCTTCATCGGGGACTGCAGTGACAGGACAAGGGGTGATGGGTTCAGACTGAAACAGGGGAAGTTTAGATTGGATATAAGGAGGAAATTCTTTCCTGTTAGGGTGGTGAAGCACTGGAATGGGTTGCCCAGGGAAGCTGTGAGTGCTCCATCCCTGGCAGTGTTCAAGGCCAGGTTGGATGAAGCCTTGGGTGGGATGGTTTAGTGTGAGGTGTCCCTGCCCATGGCAGGGGGTTGGAACTGGATGATCTTGAGGTCCTTTCCAACCCAAACCATTCTGTGATTCTATATAGAAACACGGTGTAAATCAATCCTGCAGTGCACGCACTCGGTCCCTGTGTTCCCATCTCTCTGCTGGCTGCTGAGTCTCCCCCAGCCCATCTCCTCTGTCTCTGCTATTTTTAACCCCCCCTATTTCCGCCTTGGTGCAGCTTTTCCCATGGTGACACTCGCAGCCTGCAGCGTTCTCCTAAGGAAAATTGTTCTCCCAAGTGTAGGCACCAGCTCCAGCAGGGATGAGGGGGAGCTCGGAGGCAGCAGCACAGGGATTGTGCTGTTTCTTGGGGCTTTGTGTCACTTCTTGAAGCATGGGAAGCTGTCGGCTACGGCCACACGCAGCCAGGAGTGTATTCCCAGAGCAGGATTCAGGGCGTGGGATTGGGGCTGGGATGGCCAAGAGAAAGCCTGGTGGCTCTCAAGGCTGGGGGAGGCTTTTAATTGACCTGAGCCCTGAGGACAGTCATGATGTGGGTCCACAGATGCAGGGGGGACATCAAAGCACACGAAGTTCTCTTTATCTTAGGGGTTCTCCAGTGTATGGGGAAACACAGGTAAAGGGGCCCTGCAGGACCTGCTGGAGAGCATATCCTGGGATCACAGAACCACAGCATCATGGAATCGTTTGTGTTGAAGGGACCTTAAAGCTCCTCCAGCTCCAACCCCTGCCCCGGGCAGGGACCCCTTCCACTGCAGCAGCTTGCTCCAAGCCCCTGTGTCCAACCTGGCCTTGAGCACTGCCAGGGATGGGGCAGCCACAGCTTCTCTGGGCACCCTGTGCCAGCGCCTCAGCACCCTCACAGGGAAGAATTTCCTCCTTAGATCCAATCTAAACTTCCCCTGTTTCAGTCTGAACCCATCACCCCTTGTCCTGTCACTGCAGTCCCTGATGAAGAGTCCCTCCCCAGCATCCTTGTAGCCCCCTTCAGACACTGGAAGCTGCTCTGAGGTCTCCACGCAGCCTAAACCATGGGCACAATAGGAAACATCTCAGGCTTTGTTTTGGAAGCCACGTGCATTGTGTAGGGCGATGCTGTCCTGCCGATGCCACTGAGGCCACCAACACTGCACTGCGGTGTCCCCCCGGTTTGCAGAGGAAGGAGGAGAAAACAGCTCCCTCCATACCCATCATCCGACACCTGCCAACCTCATCAGTCTCTGCTCCAGGGCAGTGAGGAGCCCCCAACAACCCCCCCACATGGGTTCGGAGCCCCAGAGATGAGGCTGTGCCCATCCCAAGGGCCATGATCTTGTGAGCAGAGGAGGCCATGGAGCTGCTGTGAGGGCTGGAGCAGCTCTGCTCTGGAGCCAGGCTGAGAGAGCTGGGCTGGGGCAGCCTGGACAAGAGAAGGCTCCTGAGGGGGGGACCTGAGAGCAGCTCCAGTGCCTAAAGGGGCTGCAGGAAAGCTGGAGAGGGGCTTGGGACAAGGGCCTGTAGGGCCAGGCCAAGGGGAATGGCTTGAACCTGCCCGAGGGGAGACTGAGCTGAGCTCTTAGGCAGAAGCTCTTCCCTGGAGATGTGGCACTGGAGGCTGCTCATGAACAGTGAACAGGAGACACCAAATGCTCTGCATTTTGCTCTGCAAACCCTCACCATGAGCGTGTCCACTGCGAACAGATTCCCTTGTCACTGGCACTTCCCACATGGATGCTGTGTCTCTGAAGAGGTGCCATGAGTTCTCCTAGAGGAAGACCACGAAGGACAATGCTTGTTGGGAAGGTTACAGCTCACCAAAGGAGGCTGCTGGGGCAGGAACCACTTTTGGCCTTGAACAGAGACTGGGATTTGGGATCTGGAGATCTCCCAGCTGTCTCTCTCCACCTGGCAGCAAATTTGGCTTCTTTACATATTATACAATGTGCAAATTACAGTTTCCCCGTGCTTTTGTCTGTCCAGCACATGGCTTTGCCATTGGAAACCAGTCAACAATAACCACAGCTGGCTATGGCCAGATCCAACCTGTGGCCTTGGGAGTTTCGGATATGAGTGTTTCCCTTTAAGTAAACTGCAGCCCTTGATAGTCCTGACCTATTCAAAGCTCAGGAGCTGCCTTTCATTCCTTGCTGCTTCTTTGCTATGTTCAGGCAGCAAAGGAGCTTGAAATAAATCCCAACTGGATGGGGCTGAGCCAGATCCGTGCAGGAGAAGGGCATCGGTAAGGCTTCGATTCACACGTGTCTTTCTAACCCCAGCATCCCCCTGGGTACCAAACCAGGAGTGAGCCCATGGAGATACAGGTCTTGTTGTCAAAGCCAACAGAGTCCAGAAGTGCAAACGGTTTTAAGGACTGAATCCAAGCTGTGCAGGGCTGGTAAAGATCCAGCATTCCCTGAAGGAATGCAACAACGCTCCTCATTCATCGAACCCTCCTACCCCAGCTCTCCCACACCAAACACCTCTGCCTCAGGCTGAACAAGAGACCTTGTGTGCAAACCCAAATCCATCAGCACCGATGCCTCCTCCAGCCTGTCAAACCCTGGGTGCTGCACAAGAGATGTTTAATGCTGTGTGCTGGGCTGAGAGCAGGGACTGCCTTTGGGCAGCCCCATAGCTGGAGGTGCAAAGAGAGGCAGTTTGTGCATCCCCTCCCACTGTGGGAATCAGATAGCGCCTTGGTTACAACAAAACGTAGGCATCCCCATTGGAAAAGGATGCCCAAAGGACCATTGATCATGGTCCTGTGCTGCAAGGGGTCGGAGCAATCCCAGGCACAGCTACAGGTTGGGCAGAGAAGAGATTCAGAGCGGCCCTGCAGAGAAGGACTTGGGGGTGCTGGTCGATGAGAAAATGAACATGAGCCGGCTGCAGTGTGCGCTCGCAGCCCAGAAACCAACCGTATCCTGGGCTGCATCCAAAGGAGCGTGACCAGCAGGGCGAAGGAGGTGATCCTGCCCCTCTGCTCTGCTCTGGTGAGACCTCACCTGGAGCATTGTGTGCAGTTCTGGTGTCCTCAACATAAAAAGGACATGGAACTGCTGGAACAAGTCCAGAGGAGGCCACGAGGATGAGCAGGGGCTGGAGCAGCTCCTGTATGGAGCCAGGCTGAGAACATTGGGGCTGTTGAGCCTGGAGCAGAGAAGCTGCGTGGAGACCTCAGAGCAGCTTCCAGTGTCTAAAGGGGGCTACAAGGATGCTGGGGAGGGACTCTTCATCAGGGACTGCAGTGACAGGACAAGGGCTGATGGGTTCAAACTGAAACAGGGGAAGTTTAGATTGGATCTAAGGAGGAAATTCTTTCCTGTGAGGGTGCTGAGGCACTGGAATGGGTTGCCCAGGGAGGTTGTGAGTGCTCCATCCCTGGCAGTGTTCAAGGCCAGGTTGGATGAAGCCTTGGGTGGGATGGTTTAGTGTGAGGTGTCCCTGCCCATGGCAGGGGGTTGGAACTGGATGATCTTGAGGTCCTTTCCAACCCGAACCATTCTATGATTCTATGATTCTACAAAGGCACAAAGCAAGAGCCTGTTCGTGTTTGGGGTTTATAACAGAATAGCCAGAAACTGGGAGGGGAGACAAGGATACAGAGGGCTGCTTTGGGGTTGTGGGGACCACGAAGCCTGCCTGACCATGAGATCCATCTCTGTTGGGTGAGATTTGAGCTGGGGTAATCACGGGGGTGCTTAGTACAACTGGCAAAGAGCAGCCCAGCATCCTGGGTACCAGCCCTCCAGGCAGATTATCTGTCCAGGGAGTGAGAAGATGCCTCTATGAACCCCTAGGGAGGGCTCAGCATCATTCAGGAGAGCGAAAGCAGAGCAAACCAGTGGTGCAGGATGCTTGGCTCCGGCTCTGCCCCTGACTTGTTCTCTGTGCCTCAGTTTCCCCATGTCTTAAACCAGATCAATCGGTCTTGCACAACTTCATCAAATGCTTAGATCCATGGAACGGTTTGGGTTGAAGGGACCTTAGAGCTCCAGTTCCATCCCCTGCCATGGCAGGGACCCCTTCCACTGGAGCAGCTTGCTCCAAGCCCCTGTGTCCAACCTGGCCTTGAGCATTGCCAGGGATGGAGCATCCACAACTTCCTCAGTCGGATCACAAACACTTGGACATCTGCGGATGGGATGAGTCAGATCTTCCCTCCTGTGACTCAGGTCCCAGATGCTGAGCCCTGCACGGCAGTGGCCGTCTCCCATTGAACAGCTACAGAGCTTCCCCTGCTCCAGGACCCTTATTTGCTGTTCTTACTGCAGCAACGCAGCCACAGACATCTCCTGAATGCCTCACTATGCCCACAGCTCAACACTCCTGTGAGCTGCTAGACCTATATGGGAAGACCAGGAAAAAACCCTTTCTAGACTAAATTCTGTTCTAGGAATACAGGGATCATCCCTGTGGTTAATTCCAAAATGGGAAATGGAGGAAAGTTCATTGGATGATTAACAGCTTTCCTCCCTGTGAGCTAGAAAAGAAGGAAAATGGAACTCCGAAGAGTGGCTTTTGCTTCTAAAATGAACATAATTCCTCCTGGAGCACGAATGTGCTCTGCAATAGAATCACAGATGGGTTTGGGTTGGAAAGGACCTTAAAGCTCATCCAGTTTTCCAGCCCTCCAGCTCTGGCAGGCTGCATATCTGACCCTGGAAAAGTCTTTAATGCGTGGAGGGATGCAGCCCGTTGACATCCGGATGCTCCAGCCCTTGTAAAGACGACACCAGCAGGCATCGCTCTGCAAGAATGCGTCAGGGTTGCATCATGTGGGCTCCTTGAGTGCTCCATAAATCCTGCTTTCCACCTCTCTCCTGCCAAGTTTTCACTGCAAATCCATACAGGAGCTGGAAAACACATCCTGCAGTTCCCTGCTGGCACATCTGAAACTGGCCGGAGCGCTTAGGCTGGGCACAGTAAGTGGGTTTTGATGCATGGGGATGTATAAAAGTCATCCCTTTTTGCTAAGGGTCCTGCATGCAGACCCGGTAATCTGGGAGGAAGGAAGTCCAAACATGCAGAAACACATGGTGGAATGTATGAAACCCTTTGTGTGATCCCATGTACCCATCACACATCGGAAGTGGCATTGAAGTTGCCAAAAAAAGGACCAAAAAGCTTGGAAAAGCCAAATGGAAGTTCAACTGGGGAGCTTCCAATTGAGCAGGACACAGGGAGCAAAGAAACCCTCAGGTGTCTCCTCCCTGTCCCCACCAGTGCTCAATCCTCCCTTGAAAAGAAGGCTCAGGGAGACCTTATCCCCGTGTGCCAGGAGTTAAAGGGTGGCTATGAAGATGGAGACTCACTTTTGACAAGGGAAAAGCCAAGGGGTGATGGGCACAAGTTATTCCTGGGGAGATTCCCACTGGACACAAGAGGGAAGTTGCTCCCAATGAGAAGAAGCAGCCATTGGAATAATCTCCCTGTGGAAGTGGTGACTCCCCAGTGTTGGACACTGTTAAGACTGGGCTGCACAGGGTGCTGGGCATCCAGTCTAGGTCATGCTGTGCCTGGAAAGGTTGGAGCAGATGATCCTTGAGGTCCCTTCAACCTGGGATTCCATGATTCTATGATCCCCCACCAACCAGTCCCCTTGCCTTGCAGACTGGATACCTCCTAAGCTGCCATGAGGGTTATGGTCCTGGACCCAACTTTGACCGATGTGAAGGGACCTGACCAATGTGCCATTTGCCTCCCGCAGCGACCTGGATGTAGGCACAAAACTGGTTCGGTCCCATCAGATCAGCACAGCGAGGTGGTTGGATCAGCAGTCAAGAGCCCTGGCCACTGGGAAGGAGGAAGCCCCTTCTCCTATTGTACATCTCTGACCAGCTTTCCTGCTGCCTCTGGGAGAGCAGGAAGACAAGAGGCCGCCAAGCCCCTTCCTCAGCATCCCTTTGCTTCCGCATCCGCGGCACGTGGGTGATGAGAAACGCACATGCCATTTGCTCCTGCTGGACCTGCGCCCGGAGCCTCGTGTCTGTGCTCAGACTCAGCTCTCCCCTCCTCCTTTCCTGCCTTAGAACTGCTGCATCCAGCCCAAACCACAGCGGAACCCTCCAGCCCCAGCCCTGTCCTGCCTTCAGCTCCCGCATCCCATCCCCATCCCCAGTTTTGGGATGATTTCCAACAGGGAGGAACACCGGTAAGAGGGGTGAGGCGGGCAGTGGTGTGGTTTGTGTGCTGCATACAAGTGTGAGGGCACATGCGTGCACATACGTGTACATAAGCACACGCTGAACCCACCCTGCTCTGTGCTGGAAGCAGAAGATTGGCTGGAGGAGGATCTCTCTCCAAGAAAGGAGTCCATCTGAGGGGCGTTTCTGCTCCGTCAGAAGAAATGGTTTCCTTTTATATCCCGTTTCGTCAGGAGAAGGCCAAAACCGCGCTGCTCTGGTGGGGGGGCGGGATGCGGTTCTGTTCCTTCTCTCAGCAATCTGGCAGCTTCAACTCAATTTAAAGGAGAGGCAGAGAGCTCAGCCCTTTAAAGTCCCCATACGCTGCTTCGCAGGCAGCCAGGAAGAGCTTTGACATCGCAGAGGACGAAAGCTCAGCTTTAACGAGACATCAGAGATTCCCCCCTCGCAGCCTCGCTCCATGCATGACGCTGAGCAGATCAACCCCCTGTTCCTGGGCTTTCTCAGCTCGTACCTGGTAATAAAGGGTTAAAAACTCCAAACAGGACATTCCTTGCTGCCTGCCTCAGCTCCTTACAGCGGGGGAAACTGAAGCTACAGCATCCCACATGCGTGGTCTCACCCTGCTCTTGCAGCCTACCCTTGAGGTGACCTTGGGTGTTCGTGGTGATGACGTGGCTGGAAAAGTCACCACTTTCCTTTCTCTTTAACTTTCGGATAGCTCCAAATGGTCCCAGTCACTGTGAGGCAGAAGGGAAGGAGGCAGGGAGGAGCGCGCAGCTCACCCAGCCAGCCTGGAAAGGGCTCCCTGTAGTCATGAGTCCTCTTGGTTCGCCATGACCCCAAACGAGAGCTCCTGTATCACTGCAGAAAGAGCATGGGACCCAGTGGCTGCGTGGGTCCTCACAGCTCAATGCCTGATGGATCATAGAATACATCCAACCTAAACGTCCCCTGTTTCAGTCTGAACCCATCACCCCTTGTCCCATCACTGCAGTCCCTGATGAAGAGTCCCTCTCCAGCATCCCTGTAGCCCCCTTCAGACACTGGAAGCTGCTCTGAGGTCTCCACGCAGCTTCTCTGCTCCAGGCTCAACAGCCCCAATGTTCTCAGCCTGGCTCCATACAGGAGCTGCTCCAGCCCCTGCTCATCCTCGTGGCCTCCTCTGGACCTGCTCCAACAGCTCCGTGTCCTCCGCATGCTGGGGACACCGGATGGCAAACTCCTGCCTGTCAGCAAGGACCCCTTCTCCTCTCCCCACATCCCAGCTCCTGTAGGGATACGGGATGCTGGGGTTGCAACCCGACCTCCCATCACCCATCCTGGATCTCCCCCAAGGCCGTGCAGATGTCATTCTTTCCACCCGAAAGCACCAGAGGAATTCCCCCCCTCTGCCTCCTGTTGGCCGGAGAGCCTGCGGATTCGGAACTTTTCTCTGGGAGCATTAAGCAGGGATTACAAACTGGGATCAAGGGAATCTCTCTGCCCTGTGCCTTGTGGGAAAGCTGAAGCTGTGGCCTCACTGAGCTCTCCTTCCTTGCCGGTGCATCACGGCATACCTGCGGGATACCACGGATGGAGAACTCCCCCCTTTCCAGAGCCATCACAGTGTGTTTCCCTGCTCCTTATTCTCCTCCATCACATCTGCGGAAGAGGCAAAGCGCTTTGCAGAGGGTTTCTGCATCCATAGGCTGGATTGTATCCCCCTTTAGGGGATACAAACCCACCCTGCGGCCTCCCAAAAAGCCATGGACCAGCATCCCCAGCTCTGGGAACAGCAGAGATGAGTTTGGCTCATTGCTGCTGCAGCCCAAACAGGCCAGGGCATGGATCCATGGGACATTCAGCCTTTCAGCTTCATTGCCATCCTTTGTGTGCTGCCTATTCAAAGCTGGTCCCTTCCTGCTCTAGCCAAATTGGGACCCGGACACGGCTGCAAGCCAGGATGGGGGAAAAGGGCTGCGATTCTGTCCGAATCACTGCCTGCAAAGACATCATCACCCTGTGAGGCCTTGAACTGAACAAGCAGCAAAGGAGGATGCTGCAAAGGGAAGATTAAAGCATCAACCCTGAACTTGCCCTCGAGCTGAGCAGAGAAGCAGAAACCACCCCAAGCCTTTGTATGTGGGTACCCAGACAACCAGGTGAGGTCTGACTGGCTCTGCATGGAGAACCCCTCATCCAGCACAGTGGATTTGCCTACAGGTGAAGCCATGGTGTTGGATTGCTATTGGGAACTCACCTGTGACTGGAGCCATGATGCTGGCTGGTTCCTGTGGCTCTTCACATGGCTCTGGGAGGTGATCTCAGACTGGTCCCTCCAGCTCACCTACACTGGTTCACCTTCACTGTCCATTCCTGCTCACTAGGTAAGAAGAAGATCATAGAATCATGGGATGGAACAGTTTGGGTTGAAGGGACCTCAAAGCTCATCCAGCTCCAACCCCTGCCACGGGCAGGGACCCCTTCCACTGGAGCAGCTTGCTCCAAGCCCCTGTGTCCAACCTGGCCTTGAGCACTGCCAGGGATGGGGCAGCCACAGCTTCTCTGGGCACCCTGTGCCAGCGCCTCAGCACCCTCACAGGGAAGAGCTTCTGCCTTATCTCCAACCTGACCTTCCCCTGTTTCAGTTTGAACCCATCACCCCTTGTCCTATCCCTACAGTCCCTGCTGACGAGTCCCTCCCCATTAATATCTCCTTCTGGAACTAATTAGTCTAATTCGCCTTTTAGATTGGATCCCATGTGCCTCCTGTGGATGCAACTGCATGAGAAAGGACTGGGTTAAAGTCCTTTAAACCAGGGATCTGGTTCAAAGTGAGCTCCTGAGAGCTTCATGCTCCTAAGTGTGGGATCTGGTGAGCAGCTTTAGTCCCCCGCCCCATTAAAGCTGAGAGGTACAAGAAGGGATTGAGTTTCTGTGCTCTACAAATTGCCTCCATTGCTACCACAGACCACGCTTGCTCCTGGAAAGCAGAAATCCTGCACCAGCGCTGATTCCTGGCAGCGTTAGGGATGCCACAGTGCCACTGAGCAAGCTGCTCCAGTGGAAGGGGTCCCTGCCCCTGGCAGGGGTTGGAGCTGGGTGAGCTTTGAGCTCCCTTCAACCCAAACTACTCTGGGATTCCATGGAAACAAGGGTCAGTGTCCTGGGTCACTGCAGCCTCCAGGAAAGGGTGAATGTGGAACGCTGCTGGAGTCTGCGTTTAAGGAGTTCTGTCCAAAGAGCCTGTTAGACTGCAGGGTTTGCAGTCTAACAGTAAATTGCTCCTTTAATATATAATCAAGTGAATGAGTAACCCTCTATGCTTTAAAGAAGAGAAGCCAACGAACCACAAGAGCACGTCCAGATGTTTCACAGCTGGGCACGGAGCTGGCGGTAGGACACCCAATACCGGTCAGATCTCCCTGTCCTCCACCCCAGCAGCTCCCCCACACCCGGCCCACGCGCTGGGACAAGGCTGCACATCCCAGTCTGGTTTGTCCAGGGATATCGGGTCATAGAATCAAGGAATGGTTTGGGTTGGAAGGGACCTTAAAGCTCCTCCAGCTCCAACCCCTGCCACGGGCAGGGACCCCTTCCACTGGCGCAGCTTGCTCCAAGCCCCATCCAACAACGTTTTGGGGGGATTTAAATCAAAGTACGTTATAACTCAGTAGATCTGCTCCCCCTGAACCCAAAAGCCCCCCCTCCCCGGGAGCAAAACCACGCTGGAAATAGCTCCCAACAAAAGAAATCCGACTCTTTCCCTATGCACGAGCGTGGCTTGGAGCTGGGCGGCTGGAGGGGAGGAGCTGCGCTGGAGCAGTGGATGTGTCTTTTGGCAGCCGGGCCCTCTCATTACAGGAGCAGTGGAGACGGAAGAAGGCAACTCCCAGCATCGCTCCCCCTTCCCGGTCCTCTTCCCGCATCCCATTGCTGTAGGATCTCCGACGTGGCACTGTGGGGGCAGGGAGCGCCTGCAAAGCCCTATTGCCCTTGGAAATCATTGGATAGCAACTAAAATCTCCCCCCACAATGCAGATCAGCCCCATTCCCAGCGCTTTTTCCCTGGAAAAAAGATCTTTACGGTCCAGATGAAGCTGTTTGCTGATGGGTTTGTGGGAATTCACTCATTCGCTGCATCTAAACCAGTGCCGATTCGCTGCGGCTGACCTGCGGCAACGCACTGAGGATGGAGTTCCCCGGAGGGGGTGAATGAGTAGTGTGGGGTGTTTGGTGATAGAAAGGAAGAAACGGGAATATACACTCAAAAATTAGGCCAAAAGCTGCAATATCCTAATGCTTAATCACAAAGAACTATTTGTACCCCACTCCACATTCCTGGTTTTGAGATGGAGCCATTGAAAGGACTGAAGCACAGAGCCCTGAGCCAAAGGGGTTTGGTGCTGGGAGGCATCGAAACACATGAAGAGTAAAAGCGTAAGAGTTTATCTTATTCACTAGGAAGAGAAAGGAATCTTACATGGGAAGTAGTTACAGGGAAGGGTTTGAAGGTGGAGCAAGGCAGAGCTTGGCAATGGAAACCAGCTGGCACTGGAATTTAAAGGAGCTTTTCTCATTCCTCAGCTCTGGTCCACGCTGCTGGTTCACAGCAGTGAGATGTCACCGGGTGTCGATTGCTCGCCATCAGCAAAGTCACTTTTATACTATGGCAATGCAGTAATAAAGCACCAAATGTGCTGTTAAAACCCTGAGGCCACGTTCTGATCATTTATGGAGATATAAAGATAGAAAAGTGCTGCAAACATACACAAAGTATGATGCTTAAGGTACTTTAACCTCTCCTTTGCACTGAATCACTCCCAGATGGAAGCAAAGCCCTAAACATCACAGTTCTGAGGCCATTAGGCACATTATCATTAAAGACTGTGGCATAAGGTGCCTGCCTGAATGCAGAATGCCCAGGGAAGATGCCAGCTGGAAACATTCCCCCTGTCCTGTCCCTACAGGCCCTTGTCCCAAGCCCCTCTCCAGCTTCCCTGCAGCCCCTTTAAGGCACTGGAGCTGCTCTCAGGTCTCCCCTTAAGGAGCCCTCGCAGCATCTCCATGGCCTCCTCTGGACTCGCTCCAACAGCTCCGGTCCCTCCTGTGTTCCTGCCCCAGAGCTGGATGCGGGGCTGTTGGGAATGGCTGGATGGGATAATCTTTCTGCCAGCCAGGATGAAACACCCCGTGAGCAGAACAAACCTCCCGTTATCTGCTCCCGCTGTTATCAAGGTCTCAGTGCTGCGAACTGTGCTGTGAGTGAAACCAGCGTAGGAACACACACAGCAGCGCACACTCTGGGCTGCTGTTTGGGTGCTGGGGAGCCGGTTTCTTGCAGCTGGTGGAAAACTCTGGTTAAAGACCTCTCCTTGTTTGAGTCTCTGCTCACCTGGCATCGTCTGAATGGTTTAGACAAGAGGAAAATGTCCCTTTTTGATGCCATCTTCTAGATGCATCTTCTTGGGCAAAGAAGAGATTCAGAGCAGCCCTGCAGAGAAGGACTTGGGGGTGCTGGTTGATGAGAAAATGAACATGAGCCGGCTGCAGTGTGCGCTCGCAGCCCAGAAACCAACCGTATCCTGGGCTGCATCAAAAGGAGCGTGACCAGCAGGGCGAAGGAGGTGATCCTGCCCCTCTGCTCTGCTCTGGTGAGACCTCACCTGGAGCATTGTGTGCAGTTCTGGGGTCCTCAACATAAAAAGGACATGGAACTGCTGGAACAAGTCCAGAGGAGGCCACGAGGATGAGCAGGGGCTGGAGCACCTCCTGTATGAAGACAGGCTGAGGAAGCTGGGGCTGTTCAGCCTGGAGAAGAGAAGCTGCGTGGAGACCTCAGAGCAGCTTCCAGTGTCTGAAGGGGGCCTATAGGGATGCTGGGGAGGGACTCTTCATCAGGGACTGCAGTGACAGGACAAGGGGTAACGGGTTCAAACTGAAACAGGGGAAGTTTAGATTGGATATAAGGAGGAAATTCTTTCCTGTGAGGGTGCTGAGGCACTGGAATGGGTTGCCCAGGGAGGTTGTGAGTGCTCCATCCCTGGCAGTGTTCAAGGCCAGGTTGGACAGAGCCTTGTGTGGGATGGTTTAGTGTGAGGTGTCCCTGCCCATGGCAGAGGGGTTGGAACTGGATGATCTTGAGGTCCTTTCCAACCCAAACCATTCTGTGATTCTATGATTCTATGACTGGAGTTGTGAGAAAGAATGGGGAGTGGAAAGATGAGATGATCCTGAGGCAAGGTGCTTGCAAGATGAGAACCCAGGTTTGAGGACAGAATATCCCAAGCCAGAAGACACGATCGGATGCTGGTTTCTATATAGCAACAAGAGGTAGTAACCTGCTGGTACCTGTCTTCCAAGGGAAGTGGAGAAACTTGGGAGAGCCAAAGTATGAGGAGGGGGGAATGAGATTACATGGGGAATAGAAGCAAGGGAAGACATAAACATCAGGCAAACACAATGCTGCAGCATCCTGTTAACATAACCATCGATGAGGATGGTGCTTATCTAATGGGCAGTATCTAGATTATCTCTGTATCCCAGACTGCCATTAAAAATATCCCATGCTGGCTTAAAATGTGCCTGGGTTAAATGCAAGTGGCGCTCAGGACCTGTGACTCAGCACAGAAACTCTCTATGGCACATACTTTGCTGTAAGCGCTCAGCCAGGCAGTCTGCCACTGGGCAGCATGAGCATTTAACTCCTTCAGCATCACTTGGGGCTGGATTTGCTGCCCTAATGCCTTTCTAAACTGCCTCATTTGCCAGACAGGAGGACTGTGCCACTGTGTTACGATACAGTGAAGAACAGACCATAAGTGACCTGCTCATCTCATGCCTAAAGTGCAGGGGAACTATGGAACATGTGGTGGGGAAGACATTCATTGACCCATCACAGCACAGCTGATGGGGAAAAGGAGAAGTGGGTGTTAATGCACATGGAGAGACGGATGGAAAACCAGCCTCTGGGGACACAGTAATATGAGGAAGATCCCCAGCTGCTGGTAACTTGGATATCAGAGTACAGCAAAGCATCTGGGCAACCTGAGCCAGCTGAAGATGGCCCTGCTCATTGCAAGGGGTTGGACTAGATGAGCTCTGAAGGTACCTTCTAACCCAAACCATTCTGGTTCTATGACTGCAGGTCCTCTTGGGTATCACCAAATCAGGGAGCATCTGAGAGATGGGAAGATGCGGTTTGAATCAGGTGAAGATGTTAAACACTTGCTGACTGACTGCTCTGGCATAGATCACACCCCTCATGTGCCACCAACCAGGCAGCTTCAGGAGGTGCTGGGAGCAGAGGGATGGCCACAGAAACATAGAATCCCAGACTGGTTTGGGTTGAAGGGACTTTAAAGCTCATCCAGCTCCAACCCCTGCCACGGGCAGGGACCCCTTCCACTGGAGCAGCTTGCTCCAAGCCCCTGTGTCCAACTTGGCCTTGAGCACTGCCAGGGATGGGGCAGCCACAGCTTCTCTGGGCACCCTGTGCCAGCGCCTCAGCACCCTCACAGGGAAGAGCTTCTGCCTAAGAGCTCAGCTCAGTCTCCCCTCGGGCAGGTTCAAGCCATTCCCCTTGGCCTGGCCCTACAGGCCCTTGTCCCAAGCCCCTCTCCAGGTTCCCTGCAGCCCCTTTAGGCACTGGAGCTGCTCTCAGGTCTCCCCTTCAGGAGCCTTCTCTTGTCCAGGCTGCCCCAGCCCAGCTCTCTCAGCCTGGCTCCAGAGCAGAGCCGCTCCAGCGCTCGGATACAACAATAAGCCGATGCTAACAGGGGCCACAGCCCCGAACCCACGCCCAACCACGGCTTTATCTCGGGAACGCCGCTCCCGTCCAGCGCCGGGCAGGCGGGCGGAAGGACCGCGCATCCCGCAGCCCCCCCTCCTCGCCGCGGCTGCCCGCCATTGGCTCTTGGCCTGGGTCCTCTATGCGATCCTCCCCTTCCTCCCGGAGCGCTTTTGAAGAGGCTTTTCCCAACTTTCCAGAAGTTTCTTCCCGACCCCTTATAAACCCCCGTCCGCGGGCCCGCGAGGTGCACAGGGAGCCGCGCGGGGCAGCGCCGCAGCCCGCAGGTAAGAGATGGGGGTACCCTAGGGTAGGACCGGTGCCAGGCAGGGATGTGGCCAAGCAGTGATTGCAGCGGGCTGGGGTCACTGCGGGGTCCTGCCTGCGCCCATAGGGCAGGGGAGTTGTGTGTATGGGGGGGGGGGGTGATTGCATAGGGGTGCATCGGGGATAGGTTGCGTTGGAGTGGGGGGGTAGGGGACAGGCTGCCCCACGAACTGGGTGTGTGTAGTGAAAAGGCATTAAAAGACCCCCCCCCCATCACCATCTTTACGTTGTTGGAGAGGGTTGCAGAGGCTGCACCCTGAAGAAGCTTTTGAAAGGTGAAGAAGGGGATGAAGGAAGCGCTGGTTTGGTCCAAGGGGTCCCAGAGCATTCCTGGTTGGAGGACGGCTCCGGCTCCAGTTACAGCTCAGCCTGGGAGCCTCCGGGACCCTGGGCACCAGCCCAGCGCATGATGAGAGCTCACTGCAGCCTCCCTGCAAGCCCAGTGCTGGCCTTTGCCTGCCTTAAAGTGTCACATCCCTCTGCGGACACGGGAACGGCCTTTTGCTCTCTTGCATGCATTCCTCCATCCTGGTCATGGGGGAAACACAGCCCTCACGGGGGTTTGTGCCTCTGGGTGGCTGTCATGGGTGATGCCCCCTCCAAATCCCACCAGCAGAGCAAGTCTTCACATCCCAAGGAGGGCTATGGAATGCCACGTTGGCACGGGGCGTCCCATGCGTGGGCTTTGCTGCACGCACTCAAGAGAGGATGTCATTGGCTGTGCATTTCCCCCACATTCCCTCTATTTCCAGCCTGGGTAGTGGATCCACTGCTAATCCCAGCCATAATCCAAGGATGGGGAGCATTTCTCTTGGTGCCACTGGACTGTATCACCCATTTCTGGCTGGTCTCTGGAGTAATGAACCCTTCTTAAGCTGAAGATGAAAGCGGTGTGGGCCACCCTTTCCTTATGGGAACTACTCCATGTATCTGTTCTCTTTCAGAATGAAAAAGGCAAACGTTGGCTTCAGTAGGAAACAGTTCCAAGGTATCCTTAGAAAGAAAAAGGGCCAAATTAAAACCTTTAAGTGCTTATTCGCCACCTTAAAAGTGCAGTTTTGAGCCTGTTGCACAAATCTCTGCTCTTCAGTAGCCAGGATGGCTCTTCCCTTCAATCGAAGGCTCGCTCCTGAAAGGAGTTTAGGATATAAATCGCTGAGGATACATAATCCCTGCTCTGGCAGAGGGTCCCTGCTGCAACTGCGCACTCGCTTTCCTTCAGGCTACGTGCGTGTTTCCTTCCATATGTAATCCCAGCGGGTCCTTCGCTTCCTCTGTTGCCTTTAACCCTGAAGCTGCTCCGTGACAGCCCGTTCTTGTCCCTGCATGCAAAAAGCAGCCTGGAGCGGGGTGGGAGGAGAGGAGCAAGGAGGGAGAGCTCACCATAGCCTTGGGTATGAGGCAGCCAGTGGGAGGAGAAGGTCACGCAAAGGCTCGCTTTGGGAATGAAGGGGGAATTTAAGCCTTTAGGAGCTGCTGTGGGGCAGGTTTGCTGGGAGCAGTGTGAAGGCAGGAGGGAGGGAAGGGCTGGGGACAGGTTCTAGCCTTGGAGGTAAGCAGTGTGAGCTCCAGAGAGCTTCCAGACACGGCGTTTAGGACTGGAGAACATCGAAGCTCCCATTGGAGCAAGTCCAGAGGAGGCCAAGAGGATGAGCAGGGGCTGGAGCAGCTCCCGTATGGAGCCAGGCTGAGAACACTGGGGCTGTTGAGCCTGGAGCAGAGAAGCTGTGTGGAGACCTCAGAGCAGCTTCCAGTGTCTGAAGGGGGCTACAAGGATGCTGGGGAGGGGCTCTTCATCAGGGACTGCAGTGACAGGACAAGGGGTGATGGGTTCAGACTGAAACAGGGCTAGTTTGGGCTGGATTTAAGGCACTAGAACTGGCTCCCAAGGATGTTGTGGCTGCCCCATCCCTGGCAGTGCTCAAGGCCAGGTTGGCCACAGGGGCTTGGAGCAAGCTGCTCCAGTGGAAGGGGTCCCTGCCTGTGGCAGGGGTTGGAGCTGGATGGGCTTTAAGGTCCCTTCCAACACAAATGGTTCTATGATTCTATGAAGCTGGTAGCTCTGAGCCCTCACAGGGATGGAGCACGTATGTTGTGGTAAGACGCATCTACCTAATGCCTGAACGTATTGAGATGGGGCTCTGCGGGGGGAAAGGAAGGGTCCACCACATTCAGCTCCAGTGCCTCCCTTGCGGCTGTACAGGCAAAACTTCAGTGGGACAGAGCTGACCATACAGCGTTGGAACTTCTCAAGGCCCCCCCCTCTGCCTTAGCTTGGTGGAAGCTCATGTACTCCATCTAGTGTCTAGAAAGCTGAGTACTTTCGGTACCAAGCTCAGGTCCCCAAAGAGGACAATCCCTGCTGCACACTGCCCACAGTAGCCCCTGGACTGGTGGGCCGCACTGTGCTGTGTGGTCCTGGGCTGCAGAAACATCCCAATTCTAGCTTCTGACCAGGACAAAGGTTTGACTTGCGACTGTTGGGACAATTCCAGAGTGGTTTGGGTTGAAGGGAGCTTAAAGCCCATCCAGCTCCAACCCCTGCCATGGGCAGGGACCCCTTCCACTGGAGCAGCTTGCTCCAAGCCCCTGTGTCCAACCTGGCCTTGAGCACTGCCAGGGATGGGGCAGCCACAGCTTCTCTGGGCACCCTGTGCCAGCGCCTCAGCACCCTCACAGGGAAGAGCTTCTGCCTAAGAGCTCAGCTCAGTCTCCCCTCGGGCAGGTTAAAGCCATTCCCCTTGGCCTATCAAGACCATATCAGACCTGTTCCTTCCATTCCCTTGCCCCTCTTTAAATCCTGTACTGCCCATGAACATATAGTAATAGAGTCAAATAGCTTAAAAATGAAGCTTTCATTCAAAATGCATGGGCTGTGCATGCCAGAGCACAGCCTGCACTCTTTTAGGTTAACTGTTGCTATGGGGAAAGCCCAGTGTGGACTTGGGATGGTTGCCCAGGGGGGTTGTGGAGTCTCCTACACTGGAGATATTCAAGGCCCGCCTGGACAAGTTCCTGTGTGATGTACTGTAGGTTACCCTGCTCTTGCAGGGGGGTTGGACTAGATGATCTTTTTAGGTCCCTTCCAACCCTTGGGATTCTGTGATTCTGTGATTCTGTGATTCTGTGAAGCATTGATGTGGATGCTCTGGCTATCACTGTGGATTGCACTGGAAGAGCCTCTGAATGCTCAGGAAGGGCTTGAATTGTGTTGACAATGAGCTCTTCTTGCCCGGCAGGTCTTCAGAGGCATCGGGTGCTGCTGAAGCCATGTGGATTATCCTGGTCCTTGCTCTCTGCGGCCTCGCTGCCGCCGTGCCCTCGGAGGACAGGAAGCTGAGCGACAAGGCAACAACACTGGCTGACCGCAGCACAACGCTGGCCTTCAACCTCTACCATGCCATGGCGAAGGACAAGAACATGGAGAACATCCTCCTGTCCCCCGTGGTCGTGGCCTCTTCCCTTGGCCTCGTGTCCCTTGGGGGCAAGGCCACAACTGCATCGCAAGCCAAGGCGGTGCTCAGTGCAGACAAGCTGAACGATGACTATGTCCACAGTGGGTTATCCGAGCTCCTGAATGAGGTGAGCAACAGCACGGCCCGGAATGTCACCTGGAAGATCGGGAACCGCTTGTATGGCCCGGCCTCCATCACCTTTGCTGATGACTTTGTGAAGAACAGCAAGAAACACTACAACTACGAGCACTCCAAGATCAACTTCCGAGACAAGAGGAGCGCCCTGAAATCCATTAACGAATGGGCAGCCCAGACCACGGATGGGAAGCTCCCAGAGGTCACAAAGGATGTGGAGAAAACTGACGGAGCCCTCATTGTCAATGCCATGTTCTTCAAGCGTAAGTTCTGCCTTCTGTTCCTGATATAAGACACCCAGAACCTAAGGCAATAGAGAGCAGCCCAAGGAAACAGGTCCTATGTCCACTGGAGGCATGTTCTCTTTCAGAGCAAGTAGATAGGAACTGTGCATGCAACGACCACCCATTCCCTGTTCTTACACGCTGAATTTCTCCCTCCTGTAGCTCACTGGGATGAGAAGTTCCATCATAAGATGGTGGACAACCGTGGCTTCATGGTGTCCCGTTCCTACACTGTTGGGGTCCCCATGATGCACCGTACAGGTGAGTTGCAAACCTCCATCCCTGTGTCAGGACCAACAGGAGTTAAGGTTTCTGCTCCGTTACTTGGTTTTCCACCAGCTGCTTCCAGTGTTGTTTTCCTCATGGGTAGTAAGTGTGAGAGGACAAGGCTGGGTGTGCTTGTTCTGCTGACCCAGTGTCTCTGTGGGCAGGGATAATCCATGTTTACTATTGGGTGCTTGGCTGTTAGGAGTAAATCCCAGCTCACCACACCAATGAGCTGCAGTTTGGAGCTGCTGCCAACTCAAATAACACTGGACCGGTTCCCAAAACAGTGCTCAGACTCGCTTCCCTATGGGTCCAGGGTTAATTCACACCAAGGTTGTGGGGAGCTTTGCTTCTGCTCCACATCTCACCATTTCCTGCTTCTGATTTCAAGGTCTCTACAATTACTACGATGATGAGACAGAGAAGCTGCAGGTGGTGGAGATGCCACTTGCTCACAAGCTCTCCAGTATGATCTTCATCATGCCAAACCATGTGGAGCCTCTGGAGAGGGTTGAGAAGCTGCTGAACAGGGAGCAGCTGAAGACTTGGGCTGGCAAGATGAAGAAGAGATCAGTGGCCATCTCACTGCCTAAAGTCGTCCTGGAAGTCAGCCACGACCTTCAGGTAAAGGAGGTCTTTAAAGAAAATAGTTGGGACTTAAGAGTTCTTTGGGTTGGGAGACAAGATAACGGGATGATGGGCTCTGTATGCCTGTCATCCAGGGGCTGGGGTAACCACGGCTAGAATGGATTGCACTGTGTCATCTATAGGGATGCTGGGGAGGGACTCTTTGTCAGGGACTGCAGTGACAGGACAAGGGGTAACGGGTTCAAACTGAAACAGGGGAAGTTTAGATTGGATCTAAGAAGGAAATTCTTTCCTGTGAGGGTGCTGAGGCGCTGGAATGGGTTGCCCAAGGAAGTTGTGAATGCTCCATCCCTGGCAGTGTTCAAGGCCAGGTTGGATGAAGCCTTGGGTGGGATGGTTTAGTGTGAGGTGTCCCTGCCCATGGCAGGGGGGTTGGAACTGGATGATCTTGAGGTCCTTTCCAACCCAAACTATTCTATGATTCTATGATCTCTGACCTCTCTTCTCCTAGAAACACCTGGCTGATCTGGGTCTGACAGAAGCCATTGACAAAACTAAGGCTGACTTGTCAAAGATCTCTGGCAAGAAAGACCTTTACCTCTCCAATGTCTTCCACGCTGCTGCTCTGGAATGGGACACGGAAGGGAACCCCTATGATGCTGACATCTATGGCCGAGAGGAGATAAGGAACCCCAAGCTCTTCTATGCTGACCACCCCTTCATCTTCATGATCAAGGACAGTAAAACCAACTCCATCCTCTTTATTGGCAGGCTTGTGAGGCCCAAAGGAGACAAGATGCGTGATGAGTTGTAGTTGGGTTGGGTTGGTTTTATCCCCAAGAGCTTTGGTTTGTGTGTTTTTTAGTGGGGGGATTTCAAAAAAGGGGAAACACTATTTTGTATCCTTCTCGAACTATGGGTGCTATTCAGACCAGGGTGCATTGTGATGAGAAACCAGCATACACTTTACTTCACCCCAAAATACCTACTGCACAAACCCACCTCCAGAGAGGAGCCTGGCACAAGAGGGTCACCAGGAGTGGAAAGGAAACTGGCATGCACCATCCCAGCCGTGATGTTGAGGCTGATGCCTACCTCCTCCTTGCATTAGTTAAGCCTCCTGCTAAGTACCTTCCTGCTACCACCAGCTCTACAAAGGCACAAGCCCTTCACACTTCCATCTCAAATGCTTCTGCACATTGAGCTCTGCTGCTTGCTTTTCTCCTTTGCTATGTGGCACCACACCGGAGCTGCTCAAGTTGCTCTGCAGTTGTTCCTTGCTTCTCTCTTCTATCCTCAGTGGTATATAACAAAGCACAAAGGGGCAATTCTAAGGTCCAGCCTCTTCTATGGTCCTGAGAGCTGAGCAGGACTGTGACAGCATGTGAGAATGGAGACTGCATAGAGTTGTGCCTTTCTGTCCTGCCTAACCCTGCTCTGGATGACTTCAGCTGCAGTAAGCTATCAGCTCCACAGCTAGAACACTCACTGCAAAGCCAAGCACAGCTTTGCTCAACACTTCACAGAGAAGTAAGCAGCTTTGGTGTCTGCTAATACCCCTAAGACCAAAGCTAGGTCCCTTCAGCACTCTGCATGACAGAAATGGCTCTGCTGCACTCCCCTGGGGATCAGCAGGGGGGCTCTTGGGCCAGCATCTGGAATTGAACATCCTGTACCGTGCAAACAGAGGAACTCCACTCCTCTTGGTGCTTCTGCATCAGCAGATGAGGCTGGGAAGGAGTTAACCACTGCGAAGGTTGTTCCAGTTACAAGCAGGGTTGGTGGCTGTCAGCTCCTGTTGCAGGCCAAGGGACTGGAGGAGGTTCACTTCTACTTTCTTCTTTAAATAGAGAGCTTTAGAGCTGCCATTGCCTGGCCCTTTTCCGAAGCTCCTCCTCTGCATGATGCTTTAGCTCCCTGTTGGCTGTCCTGGGTAACAGCATGCTGAAAACCAAATGTATTTATAGTTATTTATGTCTGATAAAGAGCATGTTTCACAGCCTGCTCCAGTCTAGACTTGGAGGTTATTCCTGTCTTCTTAAGGGATAGCAGGTTAATACTTAAGGAAGTAACTGATACAATCCCATGAGCATTGAAGTCATTACGCACTGAGAGACACTGCAAACAAGTCATGACAAGATGACTGGGAGAAATCCATCACAATCCAAGTGCCAGTTAACTCAAACCCAGCAAGGAGCACAACTGCATTGCTTTTCTCTCCCTTTTATTTCCCTGCCAATGTGCTTGCTGTCAGGTTCCTACACAGAAGCACAACACTGCACTTTCTCAGACCATAAACAGGACTATTTCCACTTATTTATTAAGTTAAAACCATCAACTCTCGTATTAGGTGCTTCCTACAAGCAAAAATTCAGCAGCTCATGCCCCCAAGTTGGACCTGGCCATGCATGCTCCAGGTTTGCAAGCTTACACAAGCTTATCGTCTGCCTTAATTGCTATCGAAGCCAGCCAGAATGGGAGGTTCTTGTCCTTAAGCCCCTTCTCAGCTCATATTCCCAAGTGCTTTTTTGGGAGGTAGGAAGTAATCCACAAGGATATACCCAAATGCACAGCAAGCCTAAAGCCCAGGGTGTACGGTAGATGCTACCTGGTGAGAAGCAGCGCACTGAAACCCACATGCTGGAGGATTGGGGTGGGGGGTAAAGGGGTGGGAAAGGCAGGAACACACTGTGGGATGTGAATAATGTGCATCATGTGGATGCAGGCGTCTGATGGCTTTTGTTGTCTCTTCTTGTACCACACAGTGACAGTCGTCTAATTTTGCAATAAAACTTTTTCAATGAAGCCCTGGCAGCCTTGGTCACTTGAAGGGTTTGGATGGAGACAGAATACTCCTAAAAAAGGCTTGGAGAGGCTCTTTGCCATCTTTAAATCCAATTCACTTGCCTTAATCTAGTGATTAAGGACAAAAATACACTTAATGCACATGTCCATCAAGGGAAATGGATAGTATTAGGTCAGGTTTTCTTATAATCCCAGACTGGTGTGGGTTGGAAGGGATCTTAGAGCTCATCCAGCTCCAACCCCGGCCACAGGCAGGGACCCCTTCCACTGGAGCAGCTTGCTCCAAGCCCCTGTGTCCAACCTGGCCTTGAGCACTGCCAGGGATGGGGCAGCCGCAGCTTCTCTGGGCACCCTGTGCCAGCGCCTCAGCACCCTCACAGGGAAGAGCTTCTGCCTAAGAGCTCAGCTCAGTCTCCCCTCGGGCAGGTTCAAGCCATTCCCCTTGGCCTGGCCCTACAGGCCCTTGTCCCAAGCCCCTCTCCAGCTTTCCTGCAGCCCCTTTAGGCACTGGAGCTGCTCTCAGGTCTCCCCTTCAGGAGCCTTCTCTTGTCCAGGCTGCCCCAGCCCAGCTCTCTCAGCCTGGCTCCAGAGCAGAGCTGCTCCAGCCCTCACAGCAGCTCTGTGGCCTCTGGACTCACTCCCAACAGCTCCACATCCCTCTTGCATTGTTGCCCCAAAGCTGGACACAGTACTCCAGAGGGAAATCTCACCAGAGCAATAAATCCTTGATGTTGTCCTCAACTTCTCACACGACTGATCGAGCAAGAAGTACACAACCCTAACTCTTAAGCTCACTACTTGCACATCTCTTGATCTTACTCACAAGCAACTGAACATCTTGATGCTACCAGTGATCAGCACCATGAGACTAAGTTGGAGTCTCACACTCTCCAGGAGAGAGCCCTCACTGGAGGCCTGCAGGAGAAACCTCTAGCTGATCATCATCTCACATATTGGGATGTATTAGAATTTAGACACAATATGCAAATCCTTGCACTCTTCTATTGCTTCCAGCTTTCACACATTTCCTGCTCCTATAATGTGACGAAACTGGTCTGTCATCTTGCCTTTTGGAATTGCTTTCCAAATCCAAGTTCCTGTTTAAAAAGTCAAAATTTGATGTTGGCATTGCTTACTCTAACACTTCTAAAAAGCTTTCCATGGAAAGACGTACACAGAAACCTGGAATCACTTTCTCTTACACCCTGAGGAAGCACAACTCTTTGACAGGAGACCTGCCAGAGAAGCTGGGAATAGGCAGGCTGAGGCTCGCATATCCACACTCGCTGCCAGACAGCATTTCCCGACACTGTCGCTTTGGAATTCCAGTTGCCTGAAGAGAAGCCTTCCCAAAATGGCAATCTGGCTGTCAAAGCCATTACCAAGCAACACATTTTGCAGATTTGTAGGTTTTAATGCAGCAAATAGGTTCCGAATTTCTCAAATGGGGACAGAAAGTCTGGATCTTGCACACAACGTGATCTCTAAGGGTGTGTGTAACAGGCTCTTCCCATTACTGCACTGGAGTTTGAGAAACACACTGGGAAAGGAGGTGACAGAACCAGAATCTCTGCCTGAAACTTAACCAAATGCTCAGTCTCGTCGCTTTAAACTACAGGCTTTAGCTTCACCACAACAGACAAGAACAGCTACATTCATACAGCAATAGGACAGAGGTGGAAACACATCCCTGCATACAGACTATACATTTCAACAGCTTAGGTAGCCTTGTCATCTCTTATCAGCTTCAGGATGTCATCCTACAGCTTATTAAAGCCAGTTATTAATACAGTGAGAAATAACAGACTGTCTGCTTAAGACTCAAAGGAAGACAAGTGTTTCCCCAACTGCTTCAATCTATTTCCACCTCAAAGCTTAGGACAGGTTTGAAACCAAAGAGTGTACACTTACTTCTCCCCAGCTACTGTGTAAAAACTCCTACTCAGGAGTTTGTCTCACTCCCCATCTCTACCAGCAAAGGTTACTTGATCCTGACAGGAGCTATAATGTTCCTGTGTGGTCTATAGGCCTGAAAGTCACACACTGAACATCCTTTCAGCGCCAAGGGAAATAAATGGATGTACAGAGGTGCAGAAAGCATTCAGTAGAATACAGTAACACTTCAGTTTACACTTTCAGTTGAAGCCACAAAGGTGTAAACTAGGATGACTGCTTTGGACCCTGCTAAAAAAGCTCCCCCTTCTGGAAACCTCAGAGTAAGGGACTGGTATGGAAGTGAAGAGTTACCAGCACTACTCTAGTTCATGTTATTGATGACCCCCTGAATACCAGATTGCTGCTCCAGCTCTACCAGACATCAGTATTTTGTCCCCACTTTTAGGATCTCCTAAGTTCACTCCAAAAGGGTAACACGACCTGGAAGAAATGCAACAGAATTCCTTCCATAGCAAAGGTGGAGCAAGGCTTTCCTGGAATACATCTTGGAAAACAAATAAAGGACCTCCACAAACACTGTCTTTTGTGATTTTATTAAGAGATGTTTTCAGGACAGTCAAGCTTCTGGTTGCAGATGTTACAAACCCTACAACAAAAAACAGAATACTGAGTGAGATGGTGGCAAGCTATTTCCCATAACCATTCTCCTACCCCAAACGCTGAACAAACGTGATTCCATGTTTGTTCCATGATTTCCAATCTCTCACTTCCTGCATTTTAGCCAATGATCCCCTTTTCCCCCACAGGAGCCCTGCAAAGTCCCTGAACTCTGCCTATTCACACAAAGCCGCCTTCATAGAATCTCAGGGGTTGCAAAGGACCTTAAAGCTCATCCAGTTCCAACCCCTGCCACAGGCAGGGACCCCTTCCACTGGAGCAGCTTGCTCCAAGCCCGTGTCCAACCTGGCCTTGAGCACTGCCAGGGATGGGGCAGCCACAGCTTCTCTGGGCACCCTGTGCCAGCACCTCAGCACCCTCACAGGGAAGAGCTTCTGCCTTATCTCCAACCTAAATCTCCCCTGTTTCAGTTTGAACCCATCACCCCCTGTCCTGTCACTACAGTGCCTGATGGAGTCCCTTCTCCAGCATCCTTGTAGGCTCCCATGAGGTACTGGAGGGGGCCTGCAAGGACACCAGAGAGGGACTCTTCATCAGGGGTTTAAAATGAAAAGGAGCTCCTCATTCAGTCAGAGACCACCCCAGCCTTGCTTTCAACAGCAGCTGAGGAATCTGGAAGCAGCCTTAGGCCCTCTCCTTCCTGCTGCTCTCAGAGAAAGCTAGCAAATTGCACATGTTCACTGGGAACAGCTCAGAGCAGATCTGAAGACAATTTCAAGCTATGTATTTCCATCTTAGAAGCTCCTCATTCGGAGAGGGTTTCAACTTGCCATTATTTACATACAAAACTAGCCTAAGCACTGTGCTCAATGTTACTGGCTTCCAAGTATACCCGCCATGGGATCCAGTTTGGCACAGATACCCTGTGCTGCCAACTTCACATTGGTAGCAGTGGCATAACATGAAAACACCCAAGGCACTGAACCCTTCTCAGACAAATGCCTCTAAGTCAATCAGATTGTGACCCAAGGTCCCCAAATTCATGCTGTAGGACACAACATGAAAACAGGGCACTTGGCACAAGGATATTCCCTTTCAGACTCGTCATCCAATCTTCACTGAAGGGTGTGCTTAGCTGGTTTGCAGCCTGCCTTAAACCGTGCCCTCTTCATCCAGGGCAATACTCTAAACCAAGTCCAACTGAACACTCTTGCCTGGTTCAAGGCAGCACCTTTTTCCCCTGACAGCTTTTCTTGGGTGACATGACACCCTTTCCACATGGATCCTCCCCAGGCCTGCCTCCCACCACACAGAGAGAAGCACTTACCCCTCAGGCAGTGGGAACCGGCTGAGGCATGGCTGGCTGTTCTGGTTTGCCACCTTTCTGCTCTGAAATGGGGGTGGTGGGCAAGATCTCTTCTTTGGGTTCCACGATGCTGACATGGTCTGGAAGAGGCTTTTTGGGGCCAATCTTTCCACTTGGGTCCCAGGGCAACATAATCTTTACTTTGATTCCCAGTACTCCTGTAAAGAGTGACAGGACAATACAAAATCTCAAGCACTCATTCAGCAGGGACAAACCCCACAAAACATGCTTTTCACACCAAAAACATCCCCTGACAACACTAAGATGCAAGCTGATTAACAGAAATCATAGAATGGCTTGGGATGGAAAGGACCTTCAGATCATCTAGTCCCAACCCCTTGCCACAGGCAGGGACACCTTCCACCGGACCAGGTGGCCCCAGGCCCTGTCCAACGTGGCCTTGAATGTGCTAAAGCTTAGAAATCCCATTACTCTGAATTTAAATCAGCATGTTTTATCTTTATCCAGTTCACTGCCTTTGCTAACTTCAGCCTGGGACTAGGATGAAAACATGCTCTATCCCTAAGTCATGCCTACCCTGGTTTAAACCCCGTCCTTCCTGGGGTAACTCACCTTCCTAGGAAGCTGAGGGTTTTTGCATCCCTTCTCAGACAAATGCCTCAAAATCATCCAATGAATAGGACATCCTGCCCAAGGCAGCCTCAGCACAGCACCACAGAACATGGCACTGAACAGGCTGCAATGACACAAGGACATCCCTTCTGACTCATCATCGCATCATCACTGAAGGGAAGGTGGAGAAGAGCTTTGTCTATGCTACTACCCCTACATCAATTAAACAACAACTCAAACTAAGATGCATTAGTTGTGTGTTTTACCAGGCGGAAGAACAAGTGTAAGCAGGCCTGGCTGGTTGAGCTGGGAAGACTTGCCAGGCACAGCTATAGGGGAAAACTGTCTGCATTTGGCCTTTTTGTGCGTCCGGTAGCTCCCATGTTCTGTCTGCCTAACTCTAGGAGCCAAGAAAGCCAGAATTCAAACTGCCAACAGTTGAAGTTCAGTCAACCTGTGTTTCATGCAAGTTGTCTTACTACCAGCCTCAGAGGCCAGAGGATATAAGTGACAGTATGTGAAAAAGCTAAAGCCACATGCTCAACTGGAAACATTCAAACCCCACCACTACAAAAGTGGATGTAGGATGAATACCCAAGTCTGTTTGTCTGCTGAAGGCCACTTCTCCATTTCCCATTCCCAAACACAAATAAAGTTCTACTTCAGATACCACATGCAAACTCCACACCAAGAGTTTAGTTGCAAAAGGCCAGGAACACAGTAGGTTTCTGGAGTCTGAACAATGAGCACAACTGAACTGCTCTGCCAAATCAGTGGTACATCAAAACCATGCGAGCTGCCACCCCACAAGTGAGAGGGAAACCTCCAACCTGCAGGCATGGGATACCAGCAGCTGAGATCTTCTGGTTCTGAAGGCCAACACAAGGAACCACCACAGATACAAAAGGGATCGGCATCCCATGCACTCACCCTGCCGGAGAAGGACGTGACGCACGGCTGTGTCAACATAGTAGTTCACTGGGTCTCCACTGTGGATCATCAAACCATCCACAAACTTCATGGACTTGGCTCGCTGACCTCGGAGCTTGCCAGACACAACCACCTCGCAGCCCTTGGCACCGCTCTCCATGATGAAGCGGAGGACACCATAGCAGGCTCTGCAGGGAGAGAGCAACAGCCACTGCATTATTGCCACTCTGCCAAATCCAAACGGCTCCATGGAGCTATTTTATCCCAGTTTCAAGCACAGGCAATCGCACTTCTACTTTTGTTTGTAGAAAGCCTTCTGAACGTACGCCCCAGCACCCCAGGTCCTGCCAGTGCTCCACAAAGCAGCAAACTCTTCACATTGTTTTAGCACTGTCAAACACAGCTCTTCTGACTTATGGTCCTTGTAAGGTTGTAGGAACAGTGACAAGCACGTTTTTAGTGACACAAGAAAAGCTGCACAGCTGAGGCAGCCAATACAGCCATGTCAGGAGTGTAGCTTCTCATCCCTTCTCAGACAAATGCCTCTAAATCAACCAATGATGACAGGATGCTCCTGCTGAAGAACCACATGCAGCATCACAGAACATGACGCTGCAGAGATACCACACCAAGAGGCATCCACTTCTGACTCGTCATCTTATCATCACCGAAGGGATCTAAGAAGCAGGGCCAAGTGTCACCTGAACTATAATTCAGCCAGAAGGCTTGAAACTGTGTTTCACTCCTCCGCCCATTTATTCACAAATAAGTAACTGCAAGCTTTATGCACACTTCCTCACTGTGCCATCACACAGCTTGCTCCACTCACCGACGCACTGCTAAGCCTCCCAGAAGCTTGTACCGCAGGGACTCTGCCTGAGCGATTGCACACAGACCTCTCGTGGCCACCTTCTCTGCATAGAGCTACAAAGGAAGAGAAGTAAACTCAGAAACAGGACTGTATCTCAAGATACTTTTAATTCATAACACAGGAGCTTCATACTACTCTACGCCTCCATCCTCTACACCCAGTTCAGTTAGTCTTTCCACATTTACATGTAGAAGCTTAATCCTTTGACTCTACACACCCTTAACTCCTCTGGTGCCAGTCTCCTACTCCTGGCAAAGCTGAGACACATCAGCAAGACTCCACTGAAAGCCACGAGACTATTTAAACCTCCAGGGTGCAGTGTCAACGAGCCGCTGCTTCAAACAGCTCCAGAACATGGGGGATCGTGGGACAGAGGTATCCAGACAATCACAAGGACAGTTTTTACACCTCAATTACATAAGTCAGCTTAAGGTTTAAAACCCAACTTAAGAAATAGTTTGATTTTTGAAAGCTTTGAGAGGAATCCACCATCTCCAAGACCCCAAAATCTGATACTTCACAAGCAGCAAACATTCAAACTCATGCACATGATACTCCTAGAGCTGACAAATCATGTTGTGCTCTGTGAGGGTTTGTGCCATACAGTCTATTTAAGCAGTTGCTGGAGATAATCAGCAATGTTCACTGTATAATGTGATCCAGCAATGCTGGCCCAGCAGGAATAAACGTGAGCACAACCCCGGACAACCCATTCACCCCTGCCACTAATCCGTTTTAGAGGAAAGTATTAGTAAGGACATCAAACTTCAGACATTAGAAGACCAGTCACTGGTCTGGGGTTACTTTAAAGTCTATTTTATTACAGTCTCATACTCAAATCTCAGAGATACTTCTGCACCAGAACTGTTTGTTTATAAAGACAAAAGCATTATGAATTCAGTAAGGGTGATGGTAACACACAAACATCAAACATTATGCTGTTGGACTAGTTCTCACCTCAATACTGGGACAACAACATTCTATAACATATTTACAGGCAAATTTAGAAAGCTTTACCTGCAACCTTGCTGGGAAATCAAAGAAACCCAGCCAAAGTGACAGCACTCAAAGCACCCCAACCAGCAAAGCATTTGTGCGAGCAAGTAAAACACGATCCAGGTTATCTTGAAGTCAAGCCCCCTTTCAGCTGACACCATCCAGACACTGCACAAAGCAAACTGCACAACCCGCTTACACTGCTGTAACAGAGACAGTTTTACCTCAACGCTTCCTTCAGGGAATCCAAACCTCTTCTGCACGACAGCCGTCAGCTCCCGGATGCGGCGGCCCTTCTCTCCCAGGACATTCTGAGTTCTGGGAAAGAAAGGACAGAATGACTGAGAGAAGTCTCCAAGTCAGAGCTTGTAACCATCCCAAAGAGCTTCCAGACTGGGCATCGAAGTTCAGGGGCTGCAACACTGCTGCAGCACCAGAGATCGCTTTGGGATCTACTTCCCAAGTAGCCTCCCGTAACAGTCATCACTTTAAGCTCCAGCCTGCAGCAACATCCCCTACAGGGCCTTGCACAGCACCCATGTGTCAACAGCAGGATCTCAGTTACCTGGTGGCAAGTATGATAATCTCGGTCCTGGTTGGAGTGACCCGGACTTCTACTCCGGAGTACCCATCTTCAGCCAGTTCACGAGTCAGAAACTCATTCAGCTCAGCTTTGAAGATGCCGTCAGCGACAAACTGAAAACCAAACGGACCAAGTCAAGCTCTTTTCAAGTGCTCAGCCTGAACATAAGATCTTCCCATTTGGAGTTTGGGAGCAATTCGTCCCTGGGATCAACCTGCAGACCAGCTGCCTCTCCCCCCATGGAAAGGAAGCAGCAGTGGGGAGAAATAAAAGCATTTTCCCTGGAATTCCCATAGACAAGTCACTTCTTCCAATATCTGAAGAGGGCTACAAGGATGCTGGAGAGGGACTCTTCATCAGGGACTGCAGTGATAGGACAAGGGGTGATGGGTTTAAAATGAAACAGGGGAAGTTCAGGTTGGAGATAAGGCAGAAGCTCTTCCCTGTGAGGGTGCTGAGGCGCTGGCACAGGGTGCCCAGAGAAGCTGTGGCTGCCCCATCCCTGGCAGTGCTCAAGGCCAGGTTGGACACAGGGGCTTGGAGCAAGCTGCTCCAGTGGAAGGGGTCCCTGCCCGTGGCAGGGGCTGGATGAGCTTTAAGCTCCCTTCAACCCAAACCAGGCCGGGATTCTGAGTCTAGCAGGAACCTACCCCACTGCCTGGCGCACCCCTCGCTACTGCCACACTTGACGCTGAGGGCTGCCATCACAGCTCACTGCTGTGCCCTGCAGCAGGGCTTTGATTCCGCATAAACCTTAAACGAAACGAGCTCCCATCCCTTCACCAGCCCCACAGGGCCCGTGCACTTCCACCCTGACAGCGCCAAGGCCTCCCTCCCTCCCCAAAACAGGCAGAGCCCCACACTCTCCCGGCCCCTCTGACCCATAGAAGCCGGCAGTCACGAACTCCCAACGCTTCCCACTGTAGAAGAGGGAAAACTAAGGAAGCTCCTCAGCTCCCAGCCCCACTCCTCAGCTCCCAGCACCACCCCAGCCTGCCTGCCCTGTGCAAGCCCCCCGTGGGGTTGTGTGTGGAACCACGGCCGAGCCCCTCACCCCGGCACCCGCGCAAGGCCCCCCTCACGCTGCCTCACCCCGGCCTCCGGCCGCCATGTTCCCCGCCGGGCCTCCGCGCCGCATCCGCCGCCATCCTCCCGCATCCGCCGCCATCCTCCCGCATCCGCCCCGCCCCGGCGACGCCCGCGGCCGCCCCCGACGCGACGCCGCCGATATGGAGGCGCTGGCAGGCCGCGGCGAGCCGGGATGCTGCCCTCACCTTGCGCTTCTTGGAGATCTGCACCGCCATCTTGAGCCGCGCCGCCCGGCGGAAAGGGGGGAACCGGCCCTTAGGGCGGGCTATATCGGCCTTCCGCCGCTCTCCATTGGGCAGCATGGATCACGTGGGATGGCTGGCGGGGACAGATGGGAAATGTAGTCTTCCCGGTGCACTGGAGCGCCGCCATGTTGGGGAGGCTTAACCCTATCGCTGCCGGGGGGGTTCCGGCTCTACCAGGCTGGTGTGAAGGCACACAGGCGGCATTAAACCGGCTCCAAAACCGGTATAAACGGGCACAGGGTGAGGAACTGGAGAGATGTGAAGGGCAGTGGTCAATGGCTCGGTGGCTGGATGGACAACAGTGACAAGTGGTGTCCCTCAGGGGTCCATACTGGGCCCGCTACCTCAGGAGGCTCAATGGGGCCAACGGCAACGTCCAGCCCCTGGGTTGGGGCAATCCCTGGTGGTTTGAGCCCAGAACCCAGAGGAGGGCACGGAGCTGCTGTGAGGGCTGGAGCAGGTCTGCTCTGGAGCCAGGCTGAGAGAGCTGGGCTGGGGCAGCCTGGACAAGAGAAGGCTCCTGAAGGGGAGACCTGAGAGCAGCCTTTCAGTTCTTAAAAGGGGCCTATAAGAAAGATGGGGAAAGGCTTTGTAGAAGAGTCTGTTGTGATAGGACAAGGGGTGATGGTTTTCAGCTGAAAGAGAGGAGATGAGAAAATGAACATGAGCCGGCTGCAGTGTGCGCTCACAGCCCAGAAAGCAACCGTATCCTGGGCTGCATCAAAAGGAGCGTGACCAGCAGGGCGAAGGAGGTGATCCTGCCCCTCTGCTCTGCTCTTGTGAGACCTCACCTGGAGCACTGTGTGCAGTTCTGGTGTCCTCAACATAAAAAGGACATGGAACTGCTGGAACAAGTCCAGAGGAGGCCACGAGGATGATCAGGGGCTGGAGCAGCTCCCGTATGGAGCCAGGCTGAGGAAGTTGGGGCTGTTGAGCCTGGAGAAGAGAAGCTGCGTGGAGACCTAATAGCAGCCGTCCAGTACCTGAAGGGGGCCTATAGGGATGCTGGGGAGGGACTCTTCATCAGGGACTGCAGTGATAGGACAAGGGGTAATGGGTTCAAACTGAAACAGGGGAAGTTTAGATTGGATCTAAGGAGGAAATTCTTTCCTGTGAGGGTGCTGAGGCACTGGAATCAGTTGCCCAGGGAGGTTGTGAGTGCTCCATCCCTGGCAGTGTTCAAGGCCAGGTTGGATGAAGCCTTGGGTAGGATGGTTTAGTGTGAGGTGTCCCTGCCCATGGCAGGGGGGTTGGAACTGGATGATCTTGAGGTCCTTTCCAACCCAAACCATTCTATGAGTCTATGAAGGAAACATCCATGAGGAAAACAGTGTGAAAATCACAGCCTGGTTGGTTATTTCCAGGGCAACATCAGGAGGCTCTGCCAGAGGATGCTGTGTTGTTACCCCTTCATCTCCTGCTTTATGTACATCTTAACAACAGCTCTCAACTGCTCCTAGTGAACTGTAAGTACAGAGGATGGTTAACTGCAAACTTCAAGCTACCACAGCTCTTTCCTACTGTATGTGTGCAGCAGGGCTGTGGTCCTTAGGAGTCAGTAAATAGGACGCTTGTGGCTCCAGGGCAGATCTGCTGTGGGTTTGTTTTCCATCATCACCACTGCAGCCTGGGTACTGGGTTGAATGAGTGCCAACAGGATGGGATTTCACACGTGAAGCTTCTGTGGTGGCCAAAGATGGGGAAAGTGGTTTAGGGATTTTAGGGCATTACAGGGGTTTGGTTGTGCCATTTCAATTAGAATTAATTATAATGGGTAGAATTGATGTATGGTGTATAGGAAATAGAGATATAAATTGGATTGTACCATATATATTATCATGGTTGGACTTGATTTTAAGGGTTGTTTCCAACCTAAATGATTCTGTGAAAATAACCCCCACACTACTGGGTAACCATGGCCTGTTTGGGAAGAGGCAGCAAAGGGAAACCCTGCATTGCAAACCAACCAGAAAAGAGGTAGAAAACAAGGGGATAAGGGCAAAAAGGTTGGAATATGCTGCTTGGTTTTCCAGAAGGCTTCTCTTGGAAAGCTCTGTCAGAGGCTCTAAAGAAATGATGGGTGAAGGCAGGGGCATTGCACAACTCTGCTCCTTGCATGGATGCTGCAGCAAAAGAAGAAATTAAGCATTAAAATCATCAAAAAAGGCAGAAGAAATGGGAGACCATCATTTCATGGCTCTGTGGATAATCCCAGCGTGCACATCTGAGTGTGCCTCTGTCTCCAGTAGGGTAGAGGTGACATGGGACAAGGTCAGAGCAGGGCAGCAGGGATGCTTACAGAGCAGGGAGCACCTAAACTGTGCAGGCTGGGACTCAGCCTGGTGCAGATAAAGATGTGGTGGAGATCTACCAACCCACACAGGTTGGGTCTGACCATTTGTGGCCCTCCCATGAAGAGCAGATGAAGGCAGTGGGAGATGAGTGTTTGCAACAAACATGTATTTTTGACCCCACTTGCAGCACTGTGTGCAGTTCTGGTGTCCTCAGCATAAGAAGGACATGGAGCTGTTGGAGCAAGTCCAGAGGAGGCCACGAGGATGAGCAGGGGCTGGAGCAGCTCCTGTATGGAGCCAGGCTGAGAACATTGGGGCTGTTGAGCCTGGAGAAGAGAAGCTGCGTGGAGACCTCAGAGCAGCTTCCAGTGTCTGAAGGGGGCTACAAGGATGCTGGGGAGGGACTCTTCGTCAGGGACTGCAGTGACAGGACAAGGGGTGATGGGTTCAGACTGAAACAGGGGAAGTTCAGGTTGGAGATAAGGAGGAAATTCTTTCCTGTGAGGGTGCTGAGGCACTGGAATGGGTTGCCCAAGGAAGTTGTGAATGCTCCATCCCTGCAGTGTTCAAGGCCAGGCTGGACAGAGCCTTGGGTGCCATGGTTTAGTGTGAGGTGTCCCTGCCCATGGCAGGGGTTGGAACCGGATGATCTTGAGGTCCTTTCCAACCCAAACCATTCTACGATTCTATGAAATCAGAACGTTGATGACCACCATGACCCACCAAGAGGCATTGCCACTGATGGCGGCACTGATGGCCTGGCCACCACCTCTGGTTTTAGGCTGGTCTGCTCAGGCCATGCAGAGTTGATGAGCAAAGAGAAGGTCCCCATAAACATGCTGGGAAGCAATTGGAGTTGCTTTGGAACAGCACGGTGAAAACGCCCCCAACCCTTGAGGGAAGGACAGAGCGCAATGGGACCTCCACCACCAGCTCTGAATCCATGGTCCAGCCGTGTAATCCCTCTCCTGAATGGGATGGCCACATCCAGACTGCCACTGAGGTTTGCCTCCTGCTAACTCTTTGTCTAAGCACCACTAGGGCCCCATTAACACCAATGACGGTGTTTTGGGGCTCCTGTTTTCCAGCAACACTTTGCTGCAGATGCAGCCAGGCAAACCACGCAGGGAATTCCACTATAAGCAGTACAGCACCGGTAAAACACATCTCCTTCAAACACCCACCCCAGTATTGCCTATGGGAGCAATGAAGAGGCAGCAGCGTCTGAGGACCCAGCTTCCCTCCTCACCTTGTTTTGCCACTAGATGTCAGTGGAGACGGTTGCCAGGGTGGGAAAAGCTTCCTTGCGTTCCTCTCCTCCCCATTCCCTCTTCCCCAGGGATTCATTCGTCCAGGATTTGAGGGATGGGGGAGCATCGGTGAGACAGAGCCTGTCTGGAGCAGCCCATGGAGCAGACACATTTAGTGCCCCCTCTGAATGCTCTTCTTGCACTTGTAATGAGTCCAACCATCATATCCTTCCCTCAAGCAACTCCTTCCCCTCTCTGGGCTGACCCAAGCTTGGCATTCCCACACCATCCACCCTTCAACCTCCCTATGATCTCTCCAGAGGGAAGGGACACAGCAGGACACTCTGCTCCTCACCCCCATCTCCAGCTCCTGTTGTTCCTGCTGTCCTTTGCTCCCACTTTTTTCCCTATCGGGCTGCCAAAACACACCAACCCCAGTGGTGGCCCCATCCTTCTCTCTCCTTTTACCCCCATGCTCCTCAAGTGCCAGTTACTGCCTGTAGACCCCATCAATGCTGTTCCCAATGGAAAATTCCTCTTGGCCAAAATTAGGAGCCACAACTCCATCAATCTCTTCCCATCTCTTCCCCAGGGACTGTGGCTGGAGCCAGGCTGGAGCCAGGCTGACCAGGGATGGATTTAAGGAGCCCTGAGGGCCCAGGGCTCAGACTGGGCTGGTTTAATGTGAACAGAAATACTTGCTTAAGCACTCTGTGGGCTCCTCGTGCTCTTCTCCATCTGCATCCCTGGGCATGATGAGACAAAACCAGCTCCTGTCCAGATGGTGGAATAGATGCTGATCCTTCCCAATGCTGTAGAAATCACCACTTCTGCTTCATCTAGGTCTATATCTGCAATAAATCAATCTGGGTGTAATGCACCCTAATTTCCGTGCCCCTATTTCAGCCTGCAGGTTGCTGCTCATCTTGTTTTCTGAACTCACCCCTCAGAGGGACCCACTGAGCCTCATCCTCCATGAGCTTTGGAAGTTCAGAAGGATGCCCAGGAGAAAAGCAGGTAGGAAAAGGGGATGGAGTGGCCACATTATGAGGAGACAGTAAAGCAAACAGGCCAGGGATGTACCTCAGACATCCTTAATCCATCTGGATGGACCATAGGACTGACCAACACGACAACAGTGTGTGACCTTTCCCCAGCCCATCGCTGAGACACAGAACAAGCAGGAGACATCTCATCTCCAAGGAAAGCTTCCCTTTTTCCTCCAGCATGGTGCAGTATCACACTTTTCCTTGCAGCAGAGGCGATGTGGAGCTCCCTCCTTCCCCCCTTCCCTGGCCCATCCTGCTGCTCCTGGAGCCCGGCTGTCAACCAGCTCCCAGGAACCATCCAACACAAACACACATATATTCTGGAGGAGGTTATTTAAAGCCCTGCTCTTTCCCTGCCCCAGCCCAGCTCCACAGCAGCCTGTGAGCACCGAGGGCAGGGGTATGGGGATGAGGATGGGGCTAGGGAGGAACACCTTGCTCAGAGATGGTGAGGTTGGGGGTGGCACTTGGAGAACCCACGGTCCCAGCACCGTGCAAAGTTGGATCATAAAATCATGGAGCGGTTTGGGTTGAAGGGAGCTTAAAGCTCCTCCAGCCCCAACCCCTGCCACGGGCAGGGACCCCTTCCACTGGAGCAGCTTGCTCCAAGCCCCTGTGTCCAACCTGGCCTTGAGCACTGCCAGGGATGGGGCAGCCACAGCTTCTCTGGGCACCCTGTGCCAGCGCCTCAGCACCCTCACAGGGAAGAGCTTCTGCCTAAGATCCAACCTGAATCTCCCTTGTTTCATTTTAAACCCATCACCCCTTTTCCTATCACTACAGTGAGGGGACATCTGTGTTTGAGGTCCTCATCCCAGGGTCACACCAGCCCATCAGGCCAGGAGCTGGCTCTGTGCAGGGATCTGAACACATTAACCAGGCTCTCAAGCTGTTTTGAAGGAAAGACCCTTCTAACCCCCACAAACCCCACTCTGTTTGCTGGTTTCCAGCCTGGGACCACGATACTGCCAGAGCAGGAAGTATCTGGCCCAAGATCATCTCATATTTTTAGGCTAAGTTTACCCAGGAGAGGCTCAACCAATGTATTTCTGGATCACATAAAGACAGAGAAAGGCACAACATGAGCAAAAAAGCCTGGCCTTGACGTGCATCCCCTTTTCCATGCCCTATTAAGGAGAAACTATGTGTTGTATCAGCGTTTCAGGGTCAGCATCGACACCCAGAGCCGGGGTCAAGCTGCACCCTGGTACAAAGCAGGGGCCTTGGTGGTGTTAGGCAGCACGGGAATGTCCCTGCTCCCCCCCCCAGCCATGGCCCAGCTAAGCCAGCGGGCTCCAAACTGCAGCCTTTGGAGCCGGGAACATTTCAGTCCCTTCCACAAATAGCAACATGGGATTCCTCCCTCCACTCCATCCATCCCTGGCTCCAGCCGGCTCCCAGGGATACATGGTGATGCTCCGAGATGCCGTTTGCAGCCAGAAAGGGTTGAATTCCTCTCTGCTCCATCCCTGCTGAAAGGGAGACTGGCAGCATCCCCAAAAAGCTGTGATGTGCCCATATCCCTCACCTCGGAGAGCTCAAATCAAGTCTGGAAAATCAAAGGATCCCAATGGCCTCCTGGCCCCAGTAAGGCTTGGATTTGCAGGACTATCCATAAACCCCATGATGGATGGCTGTCATTCGGGTTTGCGGGGCCAGACAGAGGTTCCCTTTGTTCCCAATGTCCAAGTGGATGGAACCCCCCCCCCCCCGAGCTTGCTGCAGCAAAGGCAAAGAAGTGGGGATATTACCCCCTGACATGGCATTTGGTGGCACCAGGGAACCCCTGTGTCCTCATTGCACGTGCCATGGGGTTAGCAGCAGGTTTCCTCGCTATGGGAATGCCAGCTTGGAGCAGGTTCGGGAATCAGGAGCTGTCCTGCCTCCCCGCAGCTCCTTTCATTGCCCAGACAGCAACATGGTTTATGGCAGCCCAAGGCCATTGCACAGGCTCAATTAAACCCACATCCCAGCATTTTCTCCCCGGGAATCTGGCTCCCGTTCAGAGCATCCAGGAGGGGCTGGCAGCCCTTTGCAGTGAAGGGGCCAGGGAAGTCAGCGGCTTTCCTTGCTTGCAGGAATGCTGGATTTTGGGATACCCTGTGTTTCCTGTGGGTAACAGTGAAAGGGCATTAGGAGCAAATGTCCTGGCTAGGAATGTCCCGGACTGTCATTGCTGCTGCTGTTTTCACATGGCAAAATAATCCCGAGGGAGATCCTGTACTACCTAAGGACTGTGGTGGCTCTGCAAGGGAAAGAAGCATCAGGGAAGAGCCTGAGGGTCATCCAAACCGCACCAGGACACATTGGTACAGGCACACAGGACCTGCCCTTCCCATTGCACCAACACAGCCATCCCCCAGTGAGGCAGGGCTGCTGCATCCTGATCCAGCCTCTTCCTCCTGCACACAGAGCAAGGCACGAACTGAATTTCGTGGCAGGCAGAGAGGTGAGGACAAACTTCATCCCTGTGATCCCCGGAGCTCAGACACCCGTGGGATTTGGGGATACAAAGCTGGTACCCACCAGGATGGAACTGCAGCATCCCATTCCTTCCGATTCTCTCCCTGTGAGAGCCTTTGGGGCCACGCTATAGGGGGATTTCAACAGGCTCAGCACAGACCTTGTCTCCATCTACCCCCAAAGAGACCCTTGATGTCGAGTCCTCACTATGGCCTCTCTTCCGAGCTCTGTCTCTGAGGATGCACCTCCTTCTCCCAAAAAGCTTTCCGGGGTGTTGGAGGAATGTAATTCCTGCCTCTGAAATCACCTCTTTCACAGCAGATGCTCTGTTCCCCTTGCAGCTATGGGCAGCAGGAGATGGAGCTGGCACTAAAGGGTGGCTGCTCGAGGGATCTGTCTGGATATAAAGCTTCTGAGTGAGGCTGATAGATGGTCTCCATGGGATGGGATTCCCAAGGCTATTCCCAAGCAGGATGATGTACCACAACCCTGTGCTCTCAGGGCAGACTCCTGGATCTGTGATGCCAGGCCCAGGGCCACTATGGGCTCAGCAGATCAGCCACAGGCCTGAGGAATGGCAATGGCAAGGAGGAGACTGAGATGGTCTCTGCTAGGACAGAGCTGCCCCCAGCAGCCCGAAAGCTGCTGATCACTAGCACAGGAACAACGAGCCCACATAAAGGAGGGGGAAAAGGAATGGACTCGATGGCAGTCAGCTCCCAGCCACGTTTCCCAACAGCGAGGAAGCTCCCCTGCAATGGGATGGTCCCAGGGGAGGGTGTCTGCTATGGGAAAGGGAGCTTGGAGCAGGAATCTCAGCCCAAGCCGAGGCCCTGCTGCGGGCTGGGAGCTGCCTCACGGCTCTGCCAGGACCAGAGGAGGGCACCAGGATCACAGATACAAGAAGCCAAGGGCAGAAACTCTTCTGGGCACCCTGGGCCAGCGCCTCAGCACCCTCACAGGGAAGAGCTTCTGCCTAAGAGCTCAGCTCAGTCTCCCCTCGGGCAGGTTCAAGCCATTCCCCTTGGCCTGGCCCTACAGGCCCTTGTCCCAAGCCCCTCTCCAGCTTTCCTGCAGCCCCTTTAGGCACTGGAGCTGCTCTCAGGTCTCCCCTTCAGGAGCCTTCTCTTGTGCAGGCTGCCCCAGCCCAGCTCTCTCAGCCTGGCTCCATAGGAGACACCATTCAGACTTGTTTCCATCGGCTCTGCCTATCCAGGATGAGGCCACAAGACACAGCAGCTTAATGCACATTCCCAGCCTTACATCTGCAGGATGCTGCTGTCCCTGCATGGCCTGTGAGGGGTGCCAAGCCTGGCCCATGGCCATCCTCAGAGGCACGGGCTGCCTGTCCCACCCTCCCAAGAGCCAACCCCCCATCCAAAGCTCCCAGGCAAGGAAAACCATCAAATCCCCACGCCTACAACCAGCACCATCACCAGGCACAGCGCAGAGGGAAGGGATTTTCCCAGCAAGTACCAGTGGAAAATGCAACCCAGGGCAGAGACGGACGGGATGAGAGACGCTGCATTAAATGAACGGAGGCTGCTCCTGGAATGTGATTCAAGTAGAAGGGGGCCTATAGGGATGCTGGGGAGGGGCTCTTCATCAGGGACTGCAGTGACAGGACAAGGGGTAACGGGTTCAGACTGAAACAGGGGCAGTTTAGATTGGATACAAGGAGGAAATTCTTTCCTGTGAGGGTGCTGAGGCACTGGAATGGGTTGCCCAGGGAGGCTGTGAGTGCTCCATCCCTGGCAGTGCTCAAGGCCAGGTTGGATGAAGCCTTGGGTGGGATGGTTTAGTGTGAGGTGTCCCTGCCCATGGCAGGGGGGTTGGAACTGGATGATCTTGAGGTCCTTTCCAACCCAAACCATTCTGTGATGGATGGGAAGCCCCGGCTGTAAAGCATTGGGAAAGCCTGCCTCCGATGGCAGGTTTATTGCACGGGCTGGAGGAGCAGAGTTTCTTGCTGCCCTTGGAGCAGCTGCTACCGTTGCAGTTGAATCGCCTTGCCGGGTATAAAGCCCCTCCTCGAGCTATTCCCAAGTCTCCAGCAGCTTGGGAAAGCTCCTGGGGAACATCTCCCTTCCCTTCGGAGCCGCTGCTTCATGGGGATCCCAAACCCTGCTCGGGGAGCCCCTTCCCATATGGAGCGGCACGAGGAAGCTGTAAGAGCGGGGTGGGATGGAGGGGAAAAACACTTGGGAGGAGCAGGGCTCAAGGCCACGTTGGAAGGCCCTTTGCAAACACTTCACTCACAGGGTTCACTGGTTCTTGGCTTGGCAAGACCATGGGGAACCAAGCCCAGGAAAGCTTCCAGCAGCAGAGGGAAGGCGGCACGATCCTGCGGGATGGGAGGGGAAAGGGCGCTGTGGTTGCAGGCAGGGGTGGCCAATCCCATCTCCTGCCCTGCAGCAAAAGGAGCCCAAGGGCAGGATTGAAAGGGGGCCGGGAGCAGCTCAGGTGTGTGCTAAGGGTGCAGCGGGGCTCTGGAAAGGTGTGTGTGGGTCTCTAGGAGGGGCTTGGAGGATAGGGGCCAGTGCGAGGTGGCGCTGCCCATGGCAGGGCTTGGGAGTGGCGGAGCTTTGAGGCCCTTTCCATCCCAGGCCAGGCTGGGATTCCAGGATGTGGGAACGTGGTCAAAGGCCTGGAAGTGAAGCCCTGCAACTCAGAAAGGGGCAAAGGCAGAGGTTCTGCACCAGGAATGTAAGGGTTTAAGCCGCCAATTGCAGCAATCACCAAGTCATTACAAGAGCAGGGCCTGACCCATTACAGCAGGGCCTGACCCATTACAGCAGGGCCTGACCCATGGGTGCAGGATCTGACCCACAGGAGCAGGGTCTGACCCACAGGAGCAAGGTCTGACCCATCAGAGCAGGGCCTGACCCATTAGAGCAGGGCCTGACCCATTACAGCAGGGTCTGACCCATTACAGCAGGGTCTGACCCATTACAGCAGGGTCTGACCCACCGGAGCAGGGTCTGACCCACCAGAGCAGGGCCTGACCCACAGGAGCAAGGTCTGACCCATTAGAGCAGGGCCTGACCCATTAGAGCAGGGCCTGACCCATGGGAGCAGGGCCTGACCCTCCATCTAACCCCATCACCTCCCTTAGACCTGATAAATCCCTGCCAGCATCTGAATGGCCGCTCACAAACGTGGCCATCACTGGGACCCTTCCCCTTGGGCACCTGCCCCGCTAAACAAGGTTTTTGCTTCACTGCTTGGATTCACTTCAAGGCCTTGAAGCACAGGAGAAGACCTGACACTTCCTGAAGACCAGGAAATGGAATACGGGCCTCGGCGTGCTCTTCAGTTCAGCTCTTCCCTGTTTGATGAAGCCACTGGCTGCTACCAGAGGTCATTCCAGCAGCTCACAGCCCAGCACCATGGCCCTGAGCAAGGCAAGGACATTGCAACCTTAACGGGCACTTCCAAGGGAGCCGTTTGCCCTTGGTAGCATCACTTGAAACCCATCACCTTAAGTAAGTGCTTCTTAATGTTCTTAGTGTTCCAGGACATGGAGCTGCTGGAGCAAGTCCAGAGGAGGCCACGAGGATGAGCAGGGGCTGGAGCAGCTCCCATATGGAGCCAGGCTGAGGAAGTTGGGGCTGTTGAGCCTGGAGAAGAGAAGCTGCGTGGAGACCTCAGAGCAGCTCCCAGTGTCTGAAGGGGGCTACAAGGATGCTGGGGAGGGACTCTTCATCAGGGACTGCAGTGACAGGACAAGGGGTGATGGGTTCAAACTGAAACAGGGGAAGTTTAGATTGGATCTAAGGAGGAAATTCTTTCCTGTGAGGGTGCTGAGGCACTGGAATGGGTTGCCCAGGGAGGTTGTGAGTGCTCCATCCCTGGCAGTGTTCAAGGCCAGGTCGGATGAAGCCTTGGGTGGGATGGTTTAGTGTGAGGTGTCCCTGCCCATGGCAGGGGGGTTGGAACTGGATGATCTTGAGGTCCTTTCCAACCCAAACTATTCTGTGATTCTATGATTCTAATCAGCCCCGGAGCTCCGGGAAAGCAGCAGAGGGCAGGAGGTGGCTGCTTTCCCCTGTGTAAGACATCTTATGATGATTTATGGGTGCGTGTGCATCAGAGGCACTGAGATAAGGTCATTACCTGCCCTCCTATGCACCCGCCCAGCGGCAGCTCGGGGTTTAACTGCTCGCTGTGGTTACACGACACGGGAGGATGTGGGGAGCTCAGGATGCTGTGAGATGGATGTGGGAGTGCACACAGGGAGCATTGCGCTGGGTATGGGGAGAGAGCAGGGAAATGGGTTTGGGTTTGCTCCTGTGGCTGCTAAGTGAGGAACGGCACAGATGATGTGTGCGCTTGCAGCCCAGAAAGCAACCGTATCCTGGGCTGCATCCAAAGGAGCGTGACCAGCAGGGCGAAGGAGGTGATCCTGCCCCTCTGCTCTGCTCTGGTGAGACCTCACCTGGAGCATTGTGTGCAGTTCTGGTGTCCTCAACATAAAAAGGACATGGAACTGCTGGAACAAGTCCAGAGGAGGCCACGAGGATGAGCAGGGGCTGGAGCAGCTCCTGTATGGAGCCAGGCTGAGGAAGTTGGGGCTGTTCAGCCTGGAGAAGAGGAGCTGCGTGGAGACCTCAGAGCAGCTTCCAGTATCCGAAGGGGGCCTATAGGGATGCTGGGGAGGGACTCTTCATCAGGGACTGTAGTGACAGGACAAGGGGTGATGGGTTCACACTGAAACAGGGGAAGTTCAGGTTGGGATAAGGCAGAATGAGGGAGGAGCAGAGCTCATCCCAGCCTGACTGCGACACGGTGAATGACAGCAGACACGATGGTGAAAGACTGCAGGTGGGGAGCAACAACACACAAGGCCTGAAAGGGACAGAAATCAGCAACGTTTCTCTTTGGAGACATCCATCAGGGACAATGACACCTTAAAACACAGTCAGAGAACCGGAGGCAAGCACCAACGAAGGGACTTGCTAAAGCCGCAGCAGTCACTGAAGGGCAGATCTCGATGCCCAGACCCTTGGTCCCTCAGAAGCTTTCAGCTCTGTCACCTCTTCCTTTGTGCTAGGGGCAGCCAAACTACTTTGCAATGCAGAGAATGGAGACGAAGGCCTCAAAGCAGCATCCTCCTCACTTGTAATCCAACCCCAGGGCTCCTTTGGGAAGCTTTCAGATCCAGCGCTGGCTGACCTCCACCCTGCGCTTCCTTCTAATGGCTGTTGGCATGAGGACAGCCCCAGGCCTAATGGAGCAAAACACTCTCTGAGGTGCCAGCACCAGCTGGGTCTCGGGCTGAGCCTGTCCTGTGTATGTGATGTGTGGAGCTGGTGCTTTGCCAGGCTCAGCTCCAAGCCCTGCTCATCCAGACGAGGTGGGCAGGATGCTTCAGGCCATGGAGCGATGCTGCTCGTGAGCAGCCTGGCAATAACCTGGTCCTTGCTTTTGTCTCCACCTCCAAGGAGCAGCAGTGATAAAAAGGCCCTTAGCACAAGGTTATTTTCTAGGGCATTAGTCAGCCTTGTAAGAGACCCATCAAGAGCAAAAGAGACACCAGACCAGAATGCAAAGCAGAGCTTAAACTTAACACCTTCACCCCCCCCTTTTCAATATATCTTTAAGGAAAGGGTGAGCTCTAACCAGTGGAGGGGCTATCTGCTTTAGAAAACAAGCAATCAGCAAACACACCAAGTGACTGCCATCAGGGTGCTCTGCTTTTCAGCATCTCAGCTCTTCACATCTCTACATAAACCACTCAGCTGCAACACAACTGTCTTAAGGGGCTATAGATAAATGCAGTCTTTACTGATCCTGTTGTTCTGTTGGAGTAACACCCCCAACATCCCAGAATTACCTCCACCTTTGTCTGCTTAGGACTTGAAATCGATGAATCGTCTCCTCATCCTTGGCTGAGCTCAGGCAGATGATTCCCAAAGCAGCAGCAGCACTTCCCTGCTGGATGCACATGAGTTATCCCATTCGTTATCCCAGAACAACCCCGCTCTGCCGGTGTCCTTGGGTAATAACTCACACTGACCTCAAGAACACCCGGTGGGAGGCTGAGAATGGCTGTGACGTGGGTTTGCTCTCCCAGGAACACGGGACCGGTCTTGTTTAACATCTTCATCGCTGACATGGACAGCGGGATTGAGTGCGCCCTCAGCAAGTTTGCCGATGACACCAAGCTGTGTGGTCCTGTTGATGCGCTGGAGGGAAGGGATGCCATCCAGAGGGACCTTGACACGCTTGTGAGGTGGGCTGATGCCAACCTTATGGAGTTCAACCATGACAAGTGCAAGGTCCTACACCTGGGTCGGAGCAATCCCAGGCACAGCTACAGACTGGGCAGAGAAGAGATTCAGAGCGGCCCTGCGGAGAAGGACTTGGGGGTGCTGGTCGATGAGAAAATGAACATGAGCCGGCTGCAGTGTGCGCTCGCAGCCCAGAAAGCAACCGTATCCTGGGCTGCATCCAAAGGAGCGTGACCAGCAGGGCGAAGGAGGTGATCCTGCCCCTCTGCTCTGCTCTGGTGAGACCTCACCTGGAGCATTGTGTGCAGTTCTGGGGTCCTCAACATAAAAAGGACATGGAACTGCTGGAACAAGTCCAGAGGAGGCCACGAGGATGAGCAGGGGCTGGAGCAGCTCCCATATGGAGCCAGGCTGAGGAAGTTGGGGCTGTTCAGCCGGGAGAAGAGAAGCTGCGTGGGGACCTAATAGCAGCCTTCCAGTACCTGAAGGGGGCCTATAGGGATGCTGGGGAGGGACTCTCCATCAGGGACTGTAGTGACAGGACAAGGGGTAACGGGTTCAAACTGAAACAGGGGAAGTTTAGATTGGTTCTAAGGAGGAAATTCTTTCCTGTGAGGGTGCTGAGGCACTGGAATGGGTTGCCCAGGGAGGTTGTGAGTGCTCCATCCCTGGCAGTGTTCAAGGCCAGGTTGGACAGAGCCTTGGGTAGGATGGTTCAGTGTGAGGTGTCCCTGCCCATGGCAGGGGGTCGGAACTGGATGATCTTAAGGCCTTTCCAACCCAAACCATTCTGTGATTCTATGATAGAGGGTGCTTCATTATGCAGTGTGATAAGGAACAGATTTATTTCTATAAAGAGAAATCTTCAGGTGATGCTGGCACTGCTTTGTAAGCAGGATGCAGGGGCACAGAGAATTATAGAACCATGGAATCCCAGCCTGGTTTGTGCTGAAGGGACCTTAAAGCTCCTCCAGCTCCAACCCCTGCCACGGGCAGGGACCCCTTCCACTGGAGCAGCTTGCTCCAAGCCCTGTGTCCAACCTGGCCTTGAGCACTGCCAGGGATGGGGCAGCCACAGCTTCTCTGGGCACCCTGGGCCAGCGCCTCAGCACCCTCACAGGGAAGAGCTTCTGGAATCCTGAACATCTGAGACAAGAGGTCCAGGTTATGGGGGTAACTTCTTGTTTCTCAGCCCATCTCTATTCCACCCCTGGCCAGCCCTGCTCTGCGATACAAACTAAATCATGGTCTGCTCAACACGGTAACTCCAGGCTGTATTTCCAAGGGGGGGAAGGGCTGCAATTTCCCTTGGGATGTAAAGCACATTCCAGCATGTTAACCAGCAGCCTGGCTACCTGCTACCTGCCCTGCTGCAGCTTTAGCTCAGCTTGTGCAGGGAAGCAGCACTGTAACACGGCCGTATCAGCTCCCCACATAAATGCTGCTGTGTTCAATCAGCTTCTGCCTGTACTTAAGTAAACCCAGCATCACCCCACTCTTGCCGGGAACAGAGAGCTCTGCTCCAGTTCAACCCCAGTCACCACGGGGCTTTGCCACCTTCCCCAGTCCAGCCCCGAGCACTGCAGTGCTTTGATTTACCGGATGAACTGACCTGCAATGCAGAGGCACGCTTGCTACACTGATCCTCCTCCCGGAGCTGCAATCCTCAGTCCCCCCTGGGGAATGCCTGGAGTAGGGAACTACTCGGTATAGGAAGCACGTCAGCATCTTCCCAGCTGCGTTTCTTAGCAGCTCCTGTGCTGCATCCCTGATTTCTGTGAAGTTTCCTTTCCTTTTATCCCTTTCTCCATCCTCCTCATGTGTCTTGAACTGAGGTCTCAGTATCCCCGAGCTCACCTCTTGACGCAGGCTAGAGGGAGCAGCTTACTCCCCCCATCCCTCCCATCAGTCTTAAGCAGGGCAGATGTGCAAAGAGAGAAAACACAGGGAGAAAGGGCTCTTTCCATGGGAGCAGCTCCTCTCCCAAGCTTCCTGGGAAGCTCAGCATAAAGAAGGGCGGATGAAGGGAGCTATCCTCTGCCATGCTGGGATTTGCAGGCGTTGCACAGTAGCCAGGGCTCTGTTACATGCAGAGGAGTAAAAGATCCTTTATTTGAAGAAGAAGGCGAGGGGTTTGTTTTCCTTTTGAATTCCTATTAACAGTGAGAGATACCTGTGCTATATGGGAAGGAGGTTTCACCCACGTGCCTGGGTTTCTTTAAATGTTCCCATGAAACAAACAGAGAGAAACCCTGGCACAATTAATGTGTAGTGAATTTTATCGCAAACCCCCATCACTTCCATCAAATTCTCAGTCTCATTTGCCCTTTGGAAAATCTGGGAAGCAAAGCCATTGGAGAAGAGAAGGCTCCTTAAAGGCGAGACCTGAGAGCAGCTCCAGTGCCTAAAGGGGCTGCAGGAAACCTGGAGAGGGGCTTGGGACAAGGGCCTGTAGGGCCAGGCCAAGGGGAATGGCTTGAACCTGCCCGAGGGGAGACTGAGCTGAGCTCTTAGGCAGAAGCTCTTCCCTGTGAGGGTGCTGAGGCGCTGGCACAGGGTGCCCAGAGAAGCTGTGGCTGCCCCATCCCTGGCAGTGCTCAAGGCCAGGTTGGACACAGGGGCTTGGAGCAAGCTGCTCCAGTGGAAGGGGTCCCTGCCCGTGGCAGGGGTTGGAGCTGGTTGAGCTTTAAGGTCCCTTCCAACCCAAACCAGCCTTGGAAACCCAGAGCAAAAAGGGACCCTAATGCTAGAGGGCTTTGGGATGCAGCAGGAATTCTCCTCACACAATTAGGCGAATCAAGCCTGTTAAAGGACAATCACACTGAAGAGTTATCATCAATCCCTCTCTTTCGTTATGCAATTACCCTAATTACATCAAGGCAATTGAACAATTCTTTTGCTAAGTGGAGCTTTGTTACAGGCTCTTCATTTAGGGCATCATTTTAGTCCCTCATATAAATACCACCTGAAAGGGATGGTTAAAGACCACTCTAAGTGGTGCAGAAGGGTTTTTCTGAGCAGAAGGTTCACATTTCTACGTAAAAGCACAAATCATAGAAGCAACAGCCAAGAAAATGTCCATTTTCATCCCCAAATTCCTGGTTTTCCCCTTGGATGGATGCCCAAACCTTCCGTAACGGCTCCTGCGGCATGGATTTACTTCCACTTTTTTATTATTCAACTTTTTATACATAATAAATACAAACTTTTTACAGCCCATATAAAGAAAGCATCTTGCACCTATGCTTTCAGTGTACTGACGCTGTACACGATGAGACGTCCAATACATGCCCTGTATGAAGAAATCATAGTTAAAAAGGAGGCATCTTTGTACAACTTCTCTTCCTTTTTTTTTTTTTGTCTGTTTTTCTTTTTTAAATAAAATTAGCAGCTCTTACAGAAAATATCTTAAAATACAACTAAAAGAGACTTTAAATAACGCTTTCTGCTGTTTTGAAAGTCCAGGGATGAAGGACGCAAGAAAAAACTGGCCAAAGAAAGCGAAGGTGAACGTTACGATGGCAATAGTTGTTCTTCTGCGCGGTGAAGCTTTCCAAATGGTTTGCAGTTAAATCCTTTTTATTTTTCTCTTTAAAAACTTCTTTTTCTTCTTTAAACTTAAGAATAAGTTTGATAAAACACATAAAAAGACCTCAAACAGATCAACAGGACAAGAGGTGCAAAAGAACGACGCGTGTGGGAAAGACTTCATTGGACAGGCACTGATTTCAGCACTGATCCATGAATGGGTTTCTTCAAACAGCTCCGCTCTAGGTTCAAGATCCCACTGGGAAAGGAGATTGGCAAACAGCCTGGGTTGGGATTGACAAGGATGTGTGAATCGTATGGTAAAACCTGGTTAGATGGATTGGTTTTTAATCTGTTTTCTGTATAATGTAGCCTCAAAAAATAGCCCTTGTTAATAAAGGTAGAGAACGTACTGGCTTAGGAAAGAAAATGAAGACACAAAAGCAACAGAACCCCTACAACAGCTGAAAAACCCCAACCTCGTGATGATGCCTTTTAGCTGAAGCTTTGATCTGATGGAGATGGCTGAAAATCATTGAGTTCATAAAGAAAACCCCTTTTCCTCCAGTTTTCCCCTCTCCTCCGACCATTTCAAGAACAAAAAGGTTCCTTTTTCAGAGATCTCAATTGAGAATTAGCTGGGAAGTTCTTTTACTCTCTATTTCTTGCCTATAAGAGCAATTGGAGACTGTGGTCTTGGCCACCACGGTGGCCTGAAGGCTTCACAGGAGCCAGAGGTTCTCCTGGCTCCCTGGCTTTGGCTAATGAATGGGTGTCCATGTGGGAATATGCTATAGGACCATCCAATGCCAAAACTAACTAACGCATGTAAATACTCTTAAATGTAACTCCTAAGATGTTCTGATGCCAAAGATACACTGCTAATGATGGATAATAAAGTACACGGCAATAACTGGGAGAAGAGTGACCCAAATACTTGGGCAACAAGAAACCAAACCAAAATCCCCCAAAATCTGCTAAAAAAAAAAAAAAAAAAAAGAAAAAAAGAAGCTCAATTTCCAGATCTAGACAAAAATCTCACTTAACTTTTCTACCAGTTGGTTTACGCTATGGAACAAGATGTTGCTACTAATTCAGCACCTCCATATTAGATACTCTATTCCTAAATGTACTGCATAAATACGAATACAAAGGACGTAACAGTTGAACTGTTCATCATTGGAGAGGTGTGCATTAACGCATGGCCTGCATCAGTTTGCCTCATCTAGAAGATTCTTTGCCTGTTTTCTTCCTTTCTGCAAGGGGATTGAAGAGGAGCCAGCCTCTATTTATACTCAGTTCCCTTTCTTTTCGTTCTGCAAATCTGATTAATCCCTAATCAGACAAAGCATTTACTACTTGAAGAATTGACAATCTTTTAACACATTCCTATGGCAACAGTAATATACTGTACTAATGCACGTGGTCGAAGGACGTTATGACTAAGTTGCATGAAGGAGGCTCTTTCTCCTCAGCCTCCATATAAAAACTGACCATCTTCAGCCAAGAGAGAAACCTGCTCCAAGGCAATCCTCTGCTCGCTGTTTGGCCCGTCTTGCTTTGTGCTAAGAGAGGAAGAATGATGTATATAAATCAAAGCAACAAAATCAAAAGGCACAAAATAGTCATGACTGCGGGAAGGAGACCACCAGGTCACTGCCACATAAAATCCTCCCTATCTCTTGTTCTAGTCAAAGTCTTCATCATGCAAAGGTGCCTAAAAACTGAGATTCGACCAAATATCACGTCTGGTCTTGATTGTAGCACTACTACTTAACTAGTCCCATCGTTACACCAGAGTGATTTCCACGTCCTCTATCTTCTCTGTGGTCCGGCGGTGATGCTGTGTTGGGGGTGGTGGAGCTGCTCGTACCTGAAACAGCCAGAACCAGCCTGTAACTATCAGAGTATTTCAGAGCTTGCATAGACTAAACCAGCATTTTTAGGCTCATACCTCCAGATGAAGCAAATATACAGGTTATATATGAAGATCAACAGAACTACAGCGAGACACCAGGTGAATTCAGGCCCAGTTATCCCCAGTTAAGCCACCAAGGCTCTCCTCTATAACTTGTCATTACTCTTCGGTGGTTTTCCTCCAGGATAACTAGCACTCCCAACAGGGCAAACACACCAAGTGAAGTATCCCACTTATTCTGCATGCGCCCATGGATAATTCAGTACCTAAACCTGGGATACACTTTGGACCTTACATCGAATGCTGAAATCCGATGATGCCCTTGCCTGGAACTCACGTGGACTGGGAGCTACAACAAGGTCTTGTTGCGTCTAAGTGGCTTATTGGTATTTCCTCAATCCATACACACCTGAAATCTGATGCTATATTTACACTCTGCCACATCAATGAAGTTATTACTGCTCCTGATAGAGCTTATCTTAAGTGCTAACGCCATTGCAGGCAGGAGTTTTGGCATGTGATTGCAGAATACACTGGAGTGACTTGCTATGGAAAACATGAATTGTGGAGCAATAGCATAATAAAATACACAGTATTTTCAAACCAGGCATATTTAAAATGCAAAACTAACAGAGATCCTTCCAATTAAAGCATGACACTGGAGTAATATCCTGAAAAGACACTAAATTGCAAGAAACTCATGAAATATAAAGCTATTAAATGGGAAAGCTGAATCAGCATCGTTTTGCAAGGGAATATGAAACTTCCCCATTGAATAGCTAAATGCTAAATGATGCAGCACTACCTCTGCCTTGTGGATAAAGGTAACCCACTGACTAGCTGGAATAATGAGGATATAACTTATGAATAGCCCAAAATGCTCTTTTTGTGCAACCGTTGAGGATGCCAGGAAAATACAACCGCATATGATTTGATTTAGGACTATGAAACCATCCCAACCTCGATTTCAAAGCTAATCCTAGGAGATGGAGTTTGCAAGTCCTAAAGTGATTAAATTCTTCCTTTCCTTTCCTGGCAAAATCTCTCTTTTGAGGCAGCAAAGACAAAACAGAATATACAGATGTTGCAATTCAGACTTTTAAATCCAAACCTCTCAAATCAAGGGGTCTGGAAGTAAATTTAACCCTAAACGCAATGAAGTCCACACATTACCTCAAACTGCTGGCACGCAGATCTGTCTGCTGGCACACCGGAGGAGACTTGTACAAATGATAGAATTAAATGGCTCTGGCATTTATTCACCCCCTTTTTTAGCTCTGTTCAGGGGTTATTCAATGTGTCAAGGACAGAAATAACCCCCCAATGCCTGCAAAGGCACTCTCAGTTTATTGCCTACCTCCTATTTTGCTCTCACTATAGATGTAATTTCCCCACGGGTTTGATTTCACGATCTACATGCCTCATGCAGAGACACAGAGGTATTACAACTATAAAGGCAGAGGCAGAAGAGCAGCTTAGATGAAGGAGAGGGGATGGGTAAGATTCAAGGTCATCTTTAAACACGCTGAGTAAGTGTTTAAACAAGTGCAGCTTTGTTTTGTTCTAGTGTTTACTTCGTCTCAAAGAGCTCCTGTGTCCTCCAGCTTTTTGACACATCTTTGGTATTATCAAAGGGGAGTGAACAGACCTTCCCCTGCGGTATTCATCTGAGATAACACGTTTTAATACATAGTAATTGCATCCACAGAACACAGAGAGCCAGATCATCAGTGCTGCATCACCCCCCTGCTTTGAACGCACCCATCCTGCTTCACCTAAACTTGGCTTTATACCTTTGGAGTCTCAATAGAACATCAGTATCTGGTTTTAACTCACAGGTCGCAGTTTTCCATAGGAACTTTCAGGAGGAATTCGTGGAGGCTGTGAGAATCCAGGGGACTCTGAGCTGAAGCTGTTTTCTGAAGGGGGAAGGAGCAACGCATCAAAACCAAGCCCCTCAATACCCCTGAATGAACTTCAGGTGGCAAAAAAAGCTTCTTTTTTCCCCCCACTATGAAATAGGAACATTCGAAATGATCAGGGGGCTGGAGCACCTCCCGTATGAAGCCAGGCTGAGGAAGCTGGGGCTGTTCAGCCTGGAGCAGAGAAGCTGCGTGGGGACCTAATAGCAGCCTTCCAGTGTCTGAAGGGGGCCTATAGGGATGCTGGGGAGGGACTCTTTGTCAGGGACTGTAGTGACAGCACAAGGGGTAACGGGTTCAAACTGAAACAGGGGAAGTTTAGATTGGATCTAAGGAGGAAATTCTTTCCTGTTAGGGTGCTGAGGCACTGGAATGGGTTGCCCAGGGAGGTTGTGAGTGCTCCATCCCTGGCGGTGTTCAAGGCCAGGTTGGATGAAGCCTTGGGTGCCATGGTTTAGTGTGAGGTGTCCCTGCCCATGGCAGGGGGGTTGGAACTGGATGATCTTGAGCTCCTTTCCAACCCTAACTATTCTATGATTCTATGAAAGGAAGCACCTTGCTGAACTGTTTCTTTTGCCATCCCCCAGTCTCTTACCATTAGTTGAGGGTGATCTGGGGAAGTACTGAGAACCTCGTTTATCCGGACTGTGGTAGGGGCTAGTGGGAGGCTGGTCGTACAGGGGCAGCGGTGGAAGGGCATGGTTAGGCTTTGGAGTTGGGGATACCTGTGGGAAGAAGAGACAGGGGTTGCAGCAAACCCCACTCCTCAACAGCTTTCACCTACCCCTCGAGGCACAGCCAGTTGTCTGACACATCCCTACACTAGAACTGACACATCAGTGCACAAGAGCTTTCATCTGGAGGAGAACTACGTGTCAAAAGTGCTGTCAGGGTTTTGAGGAGGAAAACCAAGCTATCCAACAGTGACTGCATGTCTGTTAAATCACAGGTTGCCACTGAGCAGAGGTTTTCATCCTCTCCCAGGGAATTCAGACTTTGGGAAGGTCAGCTGAAAAGTCACTTGGCCAAGTGTGCCACGCACACAAAAGCCTCAAGATTATGAGTTTTATCACATGTATCATGTCAAAGTGAAGTTTTCATGGTCTGCCCCGATCAAAGACTAAAAATATCAGAGAAATTACCTTGTAGGGCACACAAAAAACCAGTTTCTAGCTCACTTACAGAGGAGAATGTGTCCGATTTTCTAATATTAAGAATAAAATATGAAATGAGGCCATTTTGGCAAAAATCACTGTAATTCACTATTTGACAGCACTCTGCCCTTCCAGACTGAGAGGATACAGAACAGATTTCAGTATGAAACCATTAAATGAGGGCTGAGAGAGCCTGTAATTCTTTCTGCCAGCTTGCATTTGATGTCTCAGTCAAAGCCATAAATTCATTACAGGAAGTAGACTGGGAATTTCCTCCTTGGCTTCATTTCCTTTCTACCAAATACTTCCCTTTATCCACAAATCCATGACATTTGCTAAAATACATCAGTTGGGCACAATTAGGCTGGGAAAGAAACCCAAAGTGAAGCACTCAGGGTTTGGGTTTTTCATTTTATCCTGGTTCTGATTTGATTTTTCTCCTTAAATTGGTTCTGTTTTATTTTGCTGGAATTATTTATGGGGTTTCTTTCTTAAATTGGTCCCGATTTGGGTTTTTTCACCTTTGGAAGCAGCAAATCTTTGAGCATTGCAAAACCACCCTAACAAACTCATACCCCACATTCAAGCCACCACCTCAACTCTTTACATACCTGAATATCTCCAATCCACTGAGTCTCTCCGTTTTCTGAGGCCGTCAGCTCCTCAACTAACACTGATGGGAAGACCCCAACGCGCCCGTTGAATTCTCCTTCCCAAAAGCCATCATCATCCTGATTTTCCTTGTTCAAGATGCGGATGATGGCTCCTTCCGGAAAGGACAGCTCATCATCCGTCTGGCCCTCGTAATCATAAAGTGCTTTCACAAAACAGACTGAAGGATGGAAGAGGAAGAATAAAAGCATAATTAGCAGAGGCATAAAAAACCCAATACTATACATACATTTAAGGTTGGACTTCATGATTTAAAAGGTGTTTGCCAAGCAACATCATTCTGTAATTGCTGAATCAAATGATTTTGGCTCTAAGGAGACCTTAGAGCAGCTCCAGTCCTAAAGGGGCTGCAGGATGCCAGAACAAAGCAGCAGCGAAGGATGTTCTTTCTGCTCTGCCCTGTGTTTGTCTTCTCTACAACCAAGAGAAAATCACTTATTTCTGGGCCGCAGGGGAAGCTCAGTCACTGCTTGGGACTGCAGCGAGTCCTGCAGCAGCCTGGAACCAACCAAGCTATGAACTCATCAGGTTGGGACCAAAACCACAGAAAGCAGAGAGCTGGGCTGGGTCAGCCTGGACAAGAGAAGGCTCCTGAAGGGGAGACCTGAGAGCAGCTCCAGTGCCTAAAGGGGCTGCAGGAAACCTGGAGAGGGGCTTGGGACAAGGGCCTGTAGGGCCAGGCCAAGGGGAATGGCTTGAACCTGCCCGAGGGGAGACTGAGCTGAGCTCTTAGGCAGAAGCTCTTCCCTGGGAGGGTGCTGAGGCGCTGGCACAGGGTGCCCGGAGAAGCTGTGGCTGCCCCATCCCTGGCAGTGCTCAAGGCCAGGTTGGACACAGGGGCTTGGAGCAAGCTGCTCCAGTGGAAGGGGTCCCTGCCCGTGGCAGGGTTGGGGATGGAGGAGCTTTGAGGTCCCTCCCAACACAAACCAGTCTGGAATTCTGATTCTGGTTTTCCTTAATTTTAGTTAGTCTCAACTCTGAGAGACAGATAAACTATGCAGGTTTGATATGAGATAGATAAATACTGAGAAGAGTTGTACTCAGAAACCGGTCAAATAGGAGAAATTCTCATATGCAGCATCCAAACTCAGCATGCAGAATCCTTTGAGAACAAGGCTGATAGAGAGTTTAGTTTTTTATTGGTATTTACCACTGGAGTCTCCATTCAGGGTGCCTGAGACTAAGTCAGCCTCCGTGGAGTTATTGGAGGTGTGTGATCTGCTATCCAGTGCGGCGAGGGACTGCAGCATGCTCAGCAGACTGCTGGAAGTTGGGAACTGCAGGTACTTCTCTGGCACATACCCCACATGACCCGCTTTATTCCGTGCCTGTGAAAGAGGGGCATAAAAGATTCTCTGGTTTTGCTTATGGCTCTGAAAAGAGTCCAAATGTTTCTCCTGTCCTGAGTTCTGTTTTTTAAAGAAACAGTGAAATAATTGAGAGCAGCCTCAGGAGGACTTGGGCTGTTGGGTGAGGAGAAGCTCCCCATGACCCAGCTTCAGTGAGCACTTGAGCCCAGAACCCCCCTGTGTGCTGGGCTGCACCCGCAGAGCGTGAGCAGCAGCTCAGGGAGGGGATCCTGCCCCTCTGCTGTGCTCTGGGGAGACCCCCCCTGCAGCCCTGATCCAGCTCTGGGGCAGCAGCACCACAGGGACGTGGAGCTGCTGGGGCGAGGCCAGAGGAGGCCATGGAGCTGCTGCGAGGGCTGGAGCAGCTCTGCTCTGGAGCCAGGCTGAGAGAGCTGGGCTGGGGCAGCCTGGACAAGAGAAGGCTCCTGAAGGGGAGACCTCAGAGCAGCTCCAGTGCCTAAAGGGGCTGCAGGAAACCTGGAGAGGGGCTTGGGACAAGGGCCTGTAGGGCCAGGCCAAGGGGAATGGCTTGAACCTGCCCGAGGGGAGACTGAGCTGAGCTCTTAGGCAGAAGCTCTTCCCTGGGTGGGAACTGAGCCTTAAGGTCCTTTCCAACCCAAACCATTCTATTCTGACTCTATGAAAAGAAAACAATCTCAGAAAACCAATACCTTTACCCAGTCTTCCATATCTCCATCTTCTATCACCTCCAACACCTCATGTTCCTCTATGGTCAATTCATCCGGCTGAGAAGCCTGAAGTATATTACAGGAAGATTAGAAAATCAAGGTGTGCAGACCAGGCAGTGTAAAGAACATTCTCATCCAGACTTTTATTAAAGCTTATGTGGTTTCAAGAACTGAACATTCTATGATATAGCATAGTTTAAAACATTCTGTAAGCGTTCTTCTATACATTTACTGATGTTCACAAGGCCCTGTTTCATTTAGGATAGACAGAAGCACCCTGAACAGCATCAGCGTGTCAAACCCTCTGGGATCTCTAATTACTCTGTACTCCAGGTTCACGCCTGCCACTGGCTTTGGCTCCACAGTGGTGTGATTTACAACTGACCTAGCAGTGCTAGCAGACGTAAACAGCTTGAATGCAGTTTGTCAGCAAAGCTTGAACTCCTGAATGGTGGTTTCACTATTACAGTACAAAGAGGAGCTTTGTCACGCAGCCTGACACTGAGAAGGCATCTCTACTACAGCCCCACTGGCTCAGCAATAGGAATTACAACAGGTTGTAACAGCAGACACACAGCTGGTGGCCCTGAAGCCAGGCAGGGACATCTCTGCAAGCTGCAAATAGGGAACAGACGTCAGGACTGTGCTGAACTGTAGTTTAAATGTGTTTCACAATGGCATGGAATTTACTGCTGCACATATTCACAACTAGGTGTTAGATGTATTTAATTACTGAGTCAAATGCTGACACCAGATGGAGCTTGGAGCAAGCTGCTCTAGTGGAAGGTGTCCCTGCCCATGGCAGGGGGTTGGAACTGGATAAGCTTTATGGTCCCTTCAACCCAAAGCAGTCTGTTACTCTGTGGTGATTCTATTCAAGTCCCATAAGCACAGTTGCATCTATTATGTTTGCTGCATCATTCAGTTTTCTAATCAAATCAATACAAAAAGATAACTCACAAACCTTGTACGAATAAACAACTTTGCAGGTGAGAGGATAATTCCTTAGAGTACCAGAAGGACTAGAACTACTGTCATCAAACACATCCATGCTGTCTTCAAACTCTTCACCTTCTTCCTTCTCTGCATCAGCATTTACCTGTTGAAACAAATGAAATTTGGCATCAGATCCCCAAATGAAAAGGGACTAACAATGGAAATGAATTGATCATTATTTTTCAGTGTGTTTTTTACTATTTATGATCACTCAAACGGGACAAAAAACCCAACGACTAAATAATATTCAACATGATTCCCAAATAATGCAAGGAAAGTCATCAAACAAAGCAAATACAGGGAAAGAAAAGAGTAAGAGCTGTCACCATCTTTGCCTAACTCAGATGTATTTCCTTATTCAAGCACCGTGGATTTAAAAAGAACCAGAGAAGACTTTGGAAGCTCCAACCGCACTGATGGGCAGTTATTTATTCCCTATAAGCTATAAACAGGGACTCACGTCCTTTGGAGATGCAATTTGAGAGGCACAGCAAAGAGTTTAATGGGAAAAGGAGTCACTGACTGAGAATTTCTGCTACTAAAGCTGAATGTGCTTGTGAGGAGGAGTCTGAAATGAAGCGCCAACGGAAATACTTGGAAGTTACAGAAATAAGAAGTAAAGAGTCGAAGAATCAGCTTCTCACTGGTGTGTTCTGCACAACGGGCTTGGTGCAAGAAACCAGAATCCTTAGAGAAAGAATGATTAAAAACTAGGTGTAAAAGCTGAAATAGGGCCTCAAGTCGAGACACTGGAAAAATCCAAGTTTCTATAAGGGTAGCTGGGGCAGCAGTGCCATGAGCCGTGCTCTGGCCTCCTGCCTGGATGACATCCTGAATAAACACTTTATCTCATGTGAAAGCAGGCCAGTCCTTCCAACCCAAGGCAGCGCTGTCGTGCATCTGTATTTGCCATCTTCCCTTTATGTATTCCTTTAAATGTGGGAGTGCGTTTGGTATTCCTCACGGAGGGCTCATAAATCAGCACAAAGTTAGGCTGAGACTAAAGGCAGCCTCCCTAAAGCAGGTGATGCTGTACCTCTGCTCTGCAGCATTTTTGCTCTTCCAGACCTGGGGTGAAAGAGCACAAAACTTCACCATCTCTCAACTCATAGAATCATAGAATCACAGAATGGTTTGGGTTGGAAAGGACCTCAAGATCATCCAGTTCCAACCCCCCTGCCATGGGCAGGGACACCTCACACTAAACCATGGCACCCAAGGCTTCATCCAACCTGGCCTTGAACACCGCCAGGGATGGAGCACTCACAACCTCGCTGCAGTTTTTTGACTAGAATCTGGTAATTCAGATGATTCTTTTCCCCTCACATTTTCAATGAGGCCTTCAGTGACACGGTTTAGCGATGGACTTGGCAATGCTGGGTAAAGGCTGGACTTGAAGTTCTTTTCCAACCTATTTGATTCTATGATTCAAGCTTGATTTGTTGCTACTTGAATGTGTTGATGGATGTTGCTGTAACAGCAAATCACTGCCCTGCCTCGTGCTTTGATGTATTCCCAACCAAGCAGAAACTATGGCAAGTGTAAGGTTTCCCTCTCCGGTTTCTAACTGCCTTTTGCTGTGCATGGTCTATGTCCCAGCAGCAGGAGCTGATCCAGCTGACAGCCACAAGAAACATCATGGAAATGAGTGTATCATGTCTAGAAAGAGTCCTTCAGAAAACATCTGCTCCTGGTTTCCTAACACGAGGCAGAAAATGACATTTTCATTTTCAGTGTGGGGGCTGCTGAACCTCCTTGAATGGATTCGTTTGCAAAGAGGGAAAACAGCACCAATGACACAGAAAATGAAGCAGCTTGTTTCCTAAAACTCATCTTTCAACACACTGGTGATGAAAGACAGCATATGCAAAGAATAAATACATGACACAATTACACTGAAGGTATGAAACAGACGGCACAGACAAGAGTAAATGCAGGTAGAAAGTGATGAGACAGTTTGATTATACATATGAAAAAAGGTATGAAAATATATGTAAGATCAAGATCACCATACATATATATATATATATGGACTTAAAGGTCTTTTCTAGCCTACATGATTCTATGATCCTATAATTGCTGCTGAGTCAAATGATTTTAGCTCCAGGGAGACCTTAGAGCAGCTCCAGTGCCTAAAGGGGCTGCAGGAAAGCTGGAGAGGGGCTTGGGACAAGGGCCTGTAGGGCCAGGCCAAGGGGAATGGCTTGAACCTGCCCGAGGGGAGACTGAGCTGAGCTCTTAGGCAGAAGCTCTTCCCTGTGAGGGTGCTGAGGCGTTGGCACAGGGTGCCCAGAGAAGCTGTGGCTGCCCCATCCCTGGCAGTGCTCAAGGCCAGGTTGGACACAGGGGCTTGGAGCAAGCTGCTCCAGTGGAAGGGGTCCCTGCCCGTGGCAGGGGTTGGGGCTGGATGAGCTTTAAGGTCCCTTCAACCTAAACCAGTCTGGGATCTACGACTCTATCACAAAATCAGCCCACTGAAGAGGGAATGGGATATTAAGTCCTTCAGCTCATTACATTACTGTAGTAATGTAGGCATTGACCTTCCTTTCTCCTTTTTCACTCTTTACAAGGAAATACATGGAGAGCTTTGCTGAACAAAGTCTCATGGCCAGCACTGGATCAAAGAGCAAAGCTGGGTACCACGTACAGGAGGTGGGTACCTGGTTTCTGAGCAGTGAACACTGCTCCCTCTTCAAGGCTGAAGCGAAACTGCTGCTTGTGACACGCTGCAGTAATTCCTCTAATAATTGCAAGCAGCGTAATTTTGGCCTTTGGCCTTCTAAGAATTCCATCTCCTGCTGTCCTCAGCTGGCTGCCAAGGTCAACAGCATCTTGTTTTCACACAGGAGCAGATGTAAGAGAAAAAGGGGAAAATAGAGCTCAGAGTTTAGCCTCCCACTCTGTGGCATCTGCTGGCTCACCAGGGACTAGCGCAGGGCTTGGCTCCAGGGCTGGCTCTTGGCATGTGTGATGAGACAGAGAACAAGGCATTGGGCACATTCCAACGTGCACGAGGGGAAGTAAAGGAGGTGGAGTACAAGAAGAAAGGGAAAAAAAGGCACTGTTAAACACAGCTACGTAACATCTCCTCATGTAGAAAGGATCTGAAAGGAATCTCAGTACAAGAACTCCTTTGGGATTTGGGAAGACTGGAGCATGGATCTGCATACTACAGCTTTAATCTCTAATTATACCACTAACCATGGGAATAAAGCAGAGACAGACTACACTGAGTAGTGCCTACAACAACCTTCCCTGCATATCACTGTCACTGTGTCTGAGTTCTGTATAAGGTCCCTGGAGAAACATCCCAACAGCCTGAAGGCAACAAAGTGAGGATTTGGGAAGCATGTGCTCAGACTCCATTCAGTGCTCACTTCTTTGAACTGAAGCTGACACAGATGATAACACCTCTACATCCAAACCCCCTTTTTCCACTATGGCTTTGCCACCATTACCAAGAAGACACTAAAGAAGCAGAAAAGCACAAAGAAACATGGGAATGAGCAGGAATTTGTGTGTGTAGATTCCACATTCTTGCTGAAAGGGGGATTTTGTTTCTTTTAGGTGGTCAGCAAAAGGAAGCAAATCATCTGCAGTGCAAAGAAAAACCACAGCCCTGCTCCCCCTGCAAGTTCTGCTGTTCAGAAGATACACTCTGGGTGTCCAAAGATGAAGATTAATCTGAAGGGGAGATAAAGTATGAATGAAGTCGTTTTAACCCGGTATGAAGGCTATAGTTAGGAAAGTACATGAAAACCAAGACTTTGCAAAAGCCTCTGAATTTTGTTAAATATTAAAAGTATAAACCCCAGAAAAGTTAAGATTTCTTTGAGGCAAACTGACCAAACCTTCAGGAATTTTATTTTGCTTGGTTACTGGTGAAGAGCAACACATGGGTTTAGTTCTAGTGCCAAAGGTGACAGCTCAGCATCACCGGCCACGGAAGGAATGAGAGAAAATAAATGTATTCTGAGGTCTTATAGCAGCTTCCCTTCTCCTTGTTGGTACTGGCAGCTCCAGAGGAGGCCACGGAGCTGCTGCAAGGGCTGGAGCAGCTCTGCTCTGGAGCCAGGCTGAGAGAGCTGGGCTGGGGCAGCCTGGACAAGAGAAGGCTCCTGAAGGGGAGACCTGAGAGCAGCTCCAGTGCCTAAAGGGGCTGCAGGGAACATGGAGAGGGGCTTGGGACAAGGGCCTGTAGGGCCAGGCCAAGGGGAATGGCTTGAACCTGCCCGAGGGGAGACTGAGATGAGCTCTTAGGCAGAAGCTCTTCCCTGTGAGGGTGCTGAGGCGCTGGCCCAGGGTGCCCAGAGAAGCTGTGGCTGCCCCATCCCTGGCAGTGCTCAAGGCCAGGTTGGACACAGGGGCTTGGAGCAAGCTGCTCCAGTGGAAGGGGTCCCTGCCCGTGGCAGGGGTTGGGGCTGGAGGAGCTTTGAGGTCCCTTCAACCGAAACAAGCCTGGGATTCCGTGGTTCCATGAAATCCTTCAGGGAAACATCTAACCCTGCTCACAGGAACGGACAACCTGTTTTCCAAAGCATCATGCTCATATTTAATGAATTAAATTTTCATCCCAAATACCCAAATCGATTTGGAAGCCGGGCTTTGCCCTCCCGATGACTTTCACTGCCATCTCTACTTAACTGACTCTTTAGGAGATGATGTAGAATCAACAGCTTTCTAAACGTCTGGAAGAAGAAAGCCTTTCAGCCAAGCAGCTCAGATAGCATCGTAAACCATTAATGAAACATCAAAGCAGCACACAGACATTTTTCTTTTCAGGAGACGGCAAATAAATGCTATGGCACTTCTCCAAGGTTGGCAAAATCAATCTCAAGTAAACTCAGCAACAGAAACGAGCAATCCTTTTACTCTGGGTTTTCCTTGTGTGAAATTGAGACACGCTCCAACCATGTGAAGCTATGAGCTCTTTGCAGTTAGCTAACAACAAACCCAGTATTCGCACGGGTGTATCCTGCTACAGGGGAGACTGAGCTGAGCTCTTAAGCAGAAGCTCTTCCCTGGGAGGGTGCTGAGGCGCTGGCACAGGGTGCCCAGAGAAGCTGTGGCTGCCCCATCCCTGGCAGTGCTCAAGGCCAGGTTGGACACAGGGGCTTGGAGCAAGCTGCTCCAGTGGAAGGGGTCCCTGCCTGTGGCAAGGGTTGGAATGGAGGAGCTTTAAGGTCCCTTCCGACCCAAACCCTTCCTTGATTCAATGATTTATGATGAATTTGGGGTTTTATTCAATATTAAGTTAGGAATTGCTACTAGGAAAGAGCCGCATGGAACCAAGGTGAGGTTGAGACGACGGAAGCCCTACCATGTGTGAAGAGCCGTTGTTGGTCACCGAGGGCAGGCTGGCCCAGCGCTCGTTTTCCAGTTCTTCCATCACTTGGTTCATGGCGCTTTTCAGCCACGTATCCACGGACACCCCGATCTGCTTCAGCAGGTCCAGGCGAGCCTCTGCTTTCAGCTTTATTATCTGAGGAAACACACACACACCCGTCAGAGCTCTCTCAAGATCACATTCCACTCCTTGCCACGATTCCAGTGTGTTACTTCCTGATCCCCACATTACTCGTGTGGCTCCAAAAGCTGCTCCATGCCGAGCATGTCCGGTTCTTCATTTCCCTGCCTGCAGGAATGCGGAGTGAGCCAAGAGACAGAGGATGGTGTTCTAGAGATGCAAAACCACAGGCACAGCCTATTTCACTAGTGAGAACTGGATGATCCTTAAGGTCCCTTCCAACCCAAATCATTCTACAATTCCATGAAAATAGCATCTATTAGTTCATGGGAAGTTTCTACTCCTATGTTCTAGTGGTTGGTTTAGTGCAGATCATTTCCAAAGGGCAAGAAAGCAGACAAATCCCAGCATTTCACAGTGCTTTTAAAATCAGGGATACTCCTGGGCTTCAGACCCTGGATGCTCTTTCAGCTGGTGACTAAACTGGCTATCACAGAATCACAGAACGGTCTGGGTTGGAAAGGACCTTAAGATCATCCAGTTCCAACCCCCCTGCCATGGGCTATGATACCCAAGGAAACCCAATGTGATACAGCCACCACCCCCAAAATGTGGCTCTTTTCCACCAACACTTCCCAGAGATCACAGGAAGCTCATTTGTTATGGAAAAAGAGTATTACAACAATACCAAAATGAAGTATCCCTCTGCAAGGAACAGCTCCATGAGTTCTATCTTTGGAACTGAATGAAAATGCAGGTTTTCTGACAGCTGGGTGCACTTCAGCATCCTGGCATGCTTCTGTGGTGCTGGAGCCAAGGCCTTCACTAACTTATGGCAAACCACCACCCTGATCCAAATGATTAACAACCTAAAGAGGAGGAAGGGCAAGAGTAGCATGAAGAAATCCGGGACTTCAAGAAAAGCAAAGGAGAATTCCAAAGAACAATTAAGGAAGCGGGGGGCAAACCTAGGAATAAAAATGAGGTTATTTATGACCATTGTCATGATGATGATGATCATCATCATCATCCTCTTCCTCCTCCTCCTCCCTTCCTCCTTCTCCTCCTCTTGCACTTGTTCACCAGAGGAACAAAAACCAAGTGACTTCGTCCTTCAGTGAGTCACTGATGGAGGCAACAACAGGAACCCACTGAACCACCCCTGAGCTTTCCCTGCATTTCCTTTCACAGTGTTCTTCCTTCTTAGCATGTTACTGAGCAAGCAGGAAAGTTTCATGCCCTCCTCAGCCTTCCAGCCCCTTCCACAGGGATCAGAAGCACTTTACTATAGCATTGCTACCTGCAGTGACCCATCAAGTTAATAGCACTGTGAAACCAAGCAAACTCAGCAAAGATGGATGGGTCTAAGCAGAAATTAGAGGGGAAGTACTTTTTCTGTAGTGCCTGAAGCACAGGAGACTATGTAGGGTACGTGTACGGTGGGTTTGATGGATGGACCACTTGTGGATAAGGAATTGAATTGGCTGGATGGCTGCACTCAAAGAGTTGCAGTCAACGGCTCGATGTCCAAGTGGAGACAAGTGATGAGCGGTGTCCTCAGGGGTTGGTGCTGGCACTGATCCTGTTCAACATCTTTGTTGGTGCCGTGGAGAGAGGGATCGAGCACCCTCAGCACATTTGCTGATGCCACCGAGCTGCGTGGTGCAGTGACGCTGGAGGGAAGGGATGGGATGCAGAGGGACCTGGACAGGCTGGAGAGGTGGGAACATATGAACCTCATGGAGCTCAACAAGGCCAAGGGCAAGGTCTTGCCCCTGGGCTGGGGCAATCCCAGCACAAACCCAGGCTGGAGGAGACCGGATGGAGCAGCCTGAGGAGAAGGACTTGGGGTGTTGGGTGAGGAGCAGCTCCCCATGACCCGGCTTCAGTGAGCACTTGAGCCCAGAACCCCTCCGTGTGCTGGGCTGCACCCCCAGAGTGTGAGCAGCAGCTCAGGGAGGGGATCCTGCCCCTCAGCTGTGCTCTGGGGAGACCCCCCCTGCAGCCCTGATCCAGCTCTGGGGCAGCAGCACAGGAGGGACGTGGAGCTGCTGGAACGCAACCATTCTATGACTATGAACTAAAACACCAGTTGGTGTTACACAGATTTTCCCCCCTCTCAACTCACATCCTTACTCTATACGAAAGTTTGTCTGAGGTGAACTGATAGCGGTGGTTTCCTTGTTTTCGACATGCTCCTGCACTTCAATGTTATCTTTCTATTAAGTAGGTATGTCAGAAAATAAATGACTATAACCTTCATTCATGAAATGGATCTGTTTTCATCTGAAAGCTATCTGCAATGATGTCTTTAAACCTCTTTCAAACAATACAACTGCTTTTGAGAGGTATTATTTTCAATTCCCTTTAGTAGATAGGTGATTCTTTAAAGCAGTTTTTAGAGTAGAATTTGTCACTTAAAAGGTATCTCCCTATGGGCACTGGTGCACGCACGCACTCTCCCACATAATTAGGTACAGAGACTGAAGGAATGGATGAGCTTGGGAAGTATTTCCCATGGGAAAAGCCAAAGCCACTTAACCAAGTGAAGTTCTCACTCTTCCGTACAAGTGGTCTTCAGGTGAATGATTAATGTGTGCTGCGAATACTGCTCATAGAGCTGAGAAAAACAGGACAGGAAGTAAAATACAGTTATCTGCATGACAGTACTGCAGCCCAGAGTCAGAAAACACTGCTTCAGAATGAATACAAAGGCCAAAGATGGAGCCACGCATCAGCATTCCCATCTGAAAGGCAGATCCTTCCAACTCAGCTGCAACATCGACTGGACACATCATCCTTTCCTTGTGTTTGTTTTCTGAGACTCTCATAGATGGACTTCGTGCAGCTCAACACAGAATCACAGAATCACAGAATCCCAAGGGTTGGAAGGGACCTCAAAAGATCATCTAGTCCAACCCCCCTGCAAGAGCAGGGTAACCTACAGTACATCACACAGGAACTTGTCCAGGCGGGCCTTGAATATCTCCAGTGTAGGAGACTCCACAACCCCCCTGGGCAACCTGTTCCAGTGCTCTGTCACTCTTACAGTAAAGAAGTTCTTCCTGATGTTAACGTGGAACTTCCTATGCTCCAGTTTACACCCATTGCCCCTTGTCCTATCACTGGATATCACTGAAAAAAGCCTAGCTCCATCATCCTGACACCTACCCTTCACATATTTGTAAACATTGATGAGGTCACCCCTCAGTCTCCTCTTTTGCAAGCTAAAGAGACCCAGCTCCCTCAGCCTCTCCTCATAAGGGAGATGTTCCACTCCCTTAATCATCTTTGTGGCTCTGCGCTGGACTCCTTCAAGCAATTCCCTGTCCTTCTTGAACAGAGGGGCCCAGAACTGGACGCAATATTCCAGATGCGGCCTCACCAAGGCTGAGTAGAGGGGGAGGAGAACCTCTCTTGACCTACCAACCACTCCCTTTCTAATGCACCCTAAGATGCCATTTGCCTTCTTGGCCACAAGAGCACATTGCTGGCTCATGGTCATCCTCCTATCCACCAGGACCCCCAGGTCCCTTTCCCCTTCACTACTTTCCAGCAGGTCAACCCCCAACCTGTACTGGTACATGGGGTTGTTCTTCCCCAGATGCAAGACTCTACACTTGCCCTTGTTAAATTTCATCAAGTTTCTCCCCGCCCAACTCTCCAGCCTGTCCAGGTCTCGCTGAATGGCAGCACAGTCCTCTGGTGTGTCAGCCACTCCTCCCAGTTTTGTGTCATCAGCAAACTTGCTGAGGGTGCACTCAGTTCCCTCATCCAGGTCATTGATGAAAATATTAAACAGCACCGGTCCCAGCACCGACCCCTGAGGAACACAAGTCATTTGTTTTAGCTTGTCAATGAGAAACTCCCTGTATTATAACGTTACTAAGCTGAGCTGCCTCCGTGTATGCATCTGCTTGTGGAATAAGGTGCTATCTCCTAATTCATCTTTATGTTCTAACATTATTGGAGCAAGTCCAGAGGAGGCCACGAGGATGCTCAAGGGCTGGAGCAGCTTCTGTATGGAGCCAGGCTGAGAACATTGGGGCTGTTGAGCCTGGAGCAGAGAAGCTGCGTGGAGACCTCAGAGCAGCTTCCAGTGTCTGAAGGGGGCTACAAGGATGCTGGAGAGGGACTCTTCATCAGGGACTGCAATGATGGGACAAAGGGTGATGGGCTAAAACTTAAGCAGAAGAAGTTTAGATTGGATATAAGGCAGAAGTTCTTTACTGTGAGGGTGCTGAGGCACTGGAATGGGTTGCCCAGGGAGGTTGTGAGTGCTCCATCCCTGGCAGTGTTCAAGGCCAGGTTGGACAGAGCCTTGGGTGCCATGGTTTAGTGTGAGGTGTCCCTGCCCATGACAGGGGGTTGGAACTGGATGATCTTAAGGTCCTTTCCAACCCAAACCATTCCACGATACTACATTACAAGGACTTTCCATGTGCCTTCCCTAGAACAGGATCAGCCTCCTTGTTTTCCTGTCTTACCCTCATTATGCAATTCCCAATTAGCCTGAGTTACACAACAGCACCAAACATCAGCCCAGGCATGCCATAAACATTTGTACTTCGTGTTAGTACCCTGCTGTAAACCGTGTTGTTTGTACTAAGTTGTTAACTAGAATAAACAAGCTGCTCCAAGATCCTTGACTGTACTTGCTACGCGTCAGACAGGAGTTTTTAATCCAGGGTACCAAGCCAATCCAAGGAATTACCCCCCTCTATTTCCACATCGTAGCCTTAATATTTAACAAATGTTTGTTCCAAACCACAACTGTTTTGAGTTTCATTCCACTGCAGACAAGCCATAAAACTACTTAACAGTGTTAGGTCAGGCCTGCATTTGAAAGACGTAGAACACTATTTACAAGCATACATATATACTGTAACCTAAATAATACTGCTGGTAGACCAGGATTAACAGCTTCCTACCTATAAGAATGCAAGAAACCCCAACCAGACAGTAGTATAACTTTATTCTGACATTGGAACAGCTACCTATGGATTCAATCCGCTCTATTTGGTGCTGGTCAGGCCAGCACTGGAATGTTGTGCTCAGGTTTGGTCCTGCTGTACAAGAAAGATGTGGATGGGCTGGAGATGGTCCAGAGAAGGGCCACAGTGATGGTCCAAGGGCTGGGCAGCAGTGAGGAAAGGCTGAGAGAGCTGGGACTGTTCAGCTGGAGAAGAGAAGGCTCAGGGAGACCTGATCGCATGTGCCAGGAGGTAAAGGAGGGCTGCAGAGAAGACGGAGGCTCCCTTTGGACAAGGAGTCCCATTGGAGAGTTGAGGGGTGACGGGCACAAGTTACTGCTGGGGAGATTCCAAATGGACATAAGAGGAAAACTTTTCCCAATGAGAACAAGCAGCCACTGGAATAATCTCCCTGTGGAAGTGGTGACTCCCCAGTGTTGGACACTGTTAAGACTGGACTGCACAGGGTGCTGGGCATCCAGTCTAGGTCATGCTGTGCCTGGAAAGGTGGGACTGGATGGTCCTTGAGGTCCCTTCAACCTGGGATTCCATGATTCTATGATTAAAACTACAAGCCCTTCATTAAACTATCACTGTGTCTAAGTCGTGAATTCATCAAGAGGGACCCACCATGCACAAGAATGCCAAGTCCAGCTTGCCCAGTCTATAGATTTCTGAGCTGGGAAAGGAGCCAGGAAGTGATGCATTGAGATGGGAAGAGACATGGTGTACTCTGGGACACATCACGGCTTTGCATTACAATGTAAAACCACACACACTACAAGACCCTTAGGAAAAGGATGCACAAGTTCTCAAAGCCTTGTTCCCTCATAATATATTGCAAATAAAAACTAAATAAGGCTTTAATCCTAGATTTTTTCCCTCTCAACCAAACGGACTCCAGCAGCCCCACGTGCCACGCTTCCTGACGGAGCGACCTGCACTCCCAGAAGCTCATAGACTTGCAAACAGGACCACAGAATGAACTAGGCTGGACAAGACCTTGAAGATCATCAAGTCCAACATGTTAAGTCAAGTAAGCACTTACATTCCCAGCAGTATTAAGTATCTCCAGGAAGGCAGCTGAGTTTCGAAAGCTCAGGAATGCTGGAATTCAGCGCTCGCTCCAAAACCTGGGTGCTGCCCAAATCTCACTGTTACTAAGCCTCACTGTAGGACACATATTTTCTTATTTAATAGTGAAATTCCAACTTACAAGTCCTATTTACCCACCCATTCCTATTGCATCGCTAAGGACTTTACACTGATTGAAAACACCTCAGCCACCCACAGAATTTACAGTGTTCTGGGTGGTTCCTGCTCTTCTATTGCCTTAGTTGATGGTAGGTTATAAGCAGATGAAAGGGAAACCCCTCAATATCTTCAAAGATATAAATACTGTTATCTATTTCTCACATACCTATGGTTGCTCTACATGGAAGAAGGAATAGCTCTGTTTATTTACTGTTCCAGGCTTCCTTAAGCAAAGGTTTTAGACCTACAGCTTGCACAAGTGCTTTGGAAGTCCTGCAAATGAAACCCAGCAAGAACACATTACATAGCTGGTCTCTGTTCCCAGAGAGAAAAGGGCCTACAAGAAACCAAGGGCTCATTCACATCCCACAAACACCTCATTACAAGCCTTTTAAAGTCAGTTATAGAAGTGTCGGGGTAAAAAGCAAACAGAGAAATCCAGCAAAGCTCAGCTAATGTGGTCCCTTCAGTGCTCAGGGTGATGATTGTTAAGGTCAGTGTTCAAGGGGTCTTCCTGAAAAGAGAGTTCCTTTATTTTCCATGATTTTTCAAGGTGCAGAACAAGACCAGGACCAACATGTGCCCAGTCAGAGAGTGCATCTTTCCCTGCTGCATGTTCCCTGGGCCTTTGGATCTATAATAAAGCCACTTGAACCCCACTGCCCTGCCCATTTCTCCATAGAATCCCAGACTGGTTTGGGCTGAAGGGACCTTAAAGCTCCTCCAGTTCCAACCCCTGCCACGGGCAAGGACCCCTTCCACTGGAGCAGCTTGCTCCAAGCCCCTGTGTCCAACCTGGCCTTGAGCACTGCCAGGGATGGGGCAGCCACAGCTTCTCTGGGCACCCTGTGCCAGCGCCTCAGCACCCTCCCAGGGAAGAGCTTCTGCCTAAGAGCTCAGCTCAGTCTCCCCTCGGGCAGGTTCAAGCCATTCCCCTTGGCCTGGCCCTACAGGCCCTTGTCCCAAGCCCCTCTCCAGGTTTCCTGCAGCCCCTTTAGGCACTGGAGCTGCTCTCAGGTCTCCCCTTCAGGAGCCTTCTCTTGTCCAGGCTGCCCCAGCCCAGCTCTCTCAGCCTGGCTCCAGAGCAGAGCTGCTCCAGCCCTCGCAGCAGCTCCATGGCCTCCTCTGGCCTCGCTCCAACAGCTCCACGTCCCTCTTGTGCTGCTGCCCCAGAGCTGGATCAGGGCTGCAGGGGGGGTCTCCCCAGAGCACAGCAGAGGGGCAGGATCCCCTCCCTGAGCTGCTGCTCCCGCTCTGGGGGTGCAGCCCAGGACACAGGGCGGGGCTCTGGGCTCAAGCGTTCACTGAAGCTGAGTCATGGGGAGCTTTTCTCTTAAAGTATCCAGAATTACTTCTTTCAGACAAAGGTTACATTTATAAGCATGTTCAGATATTAAAACCACATTAAATTCAGATTATAAGTAGATCTAAACCATCTTTTCTGAGAAATACATTATTTCACTGAAGTGTTTTTCTAGTGGCAAGAACATAACCATTAAGTGGGTCAGAGAGGCTCATTTGGCAAATTGTTTTACCTAAGAAGAAAAGAACATGGAAAGGTTCTGGCAAAACATTCTGAGAAGATATTATCATTCTTTTTATTCCATTTAGAAACATTCTCACTTAAATTCTAGGCTTCTTAACATTAAAAGTGTATTAAAATGCAATCATTCTCTTAAAGAAAAATACCGTACCATTCAAATTTGGGGCGAGCAGAAGTATTTGCTCAGTGACAGAAGGAACTGCCAGTCCAGTAAAAACAAGCATTGGAATGCCAAAAATGTCTCAGAAGGCAAAGCAAGCCCCTCCATGCAAACCGGTTTTAAATCACAGTCCAGTGCTATTCCAGTAGGGATGCACTAAATAATCCATGAAATTCAGCTTTCAGTGCCTTGTGGATGTTTGGGGTGGAGAGCAGCTCTGCCAAACCCACCCCAGTTTAAAAGATAAATTTGATCCAACACGGCTCACCTAAAACTTTGATGCTTGAGGCACAAACTTGAGCTCAGCCTTGGCACGGGAGACCTGCAGTGATTTTAGTTGTGCAGCGTTTGACTGCGGTACTGTAAATGGAGGCCATAGGATGCCAGAACAAAGCAGCAGCTGAGGATGTTCTTTCTGCTCTGCCCTGTGTTTGTCTTCTCTACAACCAAGAGAAAATCACTTATTTCTGGGCCGCAGGGGAAGCTCAGTCACTGCTTGGGACTGCAGCGAGTCCTGCAGCAGCCTGGAACCAACCAAGCTATGAACTCATCAGGTTGGGACCAAAACCACAGAAAGCAGAGAGCTGGGCTGGGTCAGCCTGGAGAAGAGAAGGCTCCTGAAGGGGAGACCTGAGAGCAGCTCCAGTGCCTAAAGGGGCTGCAGGGAACCTGGAGAGGGGCTTGGGACAAGGGCCTGTAGGGACAGGCCAAGGGGAATGGCTTGAACCTGCCCGAGGGGAGACTGAGCTGAGCTCTTAGGCAGAAGCTCTTCCCTGGGAGGGTGCTGAGGCGCTGGCCCAGGGTGCCCAGAGAAGCTGTGGCTGCCCCATCCCTGGCAGTGCTCAAGGCCAGGTTGGACACAGGGGCTTGGAGCAAGCTGCTCCAGTGGAAGGGGTCCCTGCCCATGGCAGGGGTTGGGGCTGGAGGAGCTTTCAGGTCCTTTCCAACCCAAACCAATCTGATTCCACGATAATCCCCAAACCCAACACTTTTTCTGCACCAACAAGGGAATTAGCTAATAAAAGACATTTTTTAACACTTTGTGGGGTTTTTAAGTGGGAGGATGGGCAGGAAGGTTCTACACATATTCCAGCAAAGCCAGTTAATTTATATGCTAAATATTCCACATGGAGTGAAATCAAACGAGTCTGTTGGGGTGAAACAAACAGGAAATGAAACACTGACACAGATAACGTGTCTCAAAAGTGAATGCCAAGGTTAAGAAAGCAGAGGTGAAGCTGTTCATGGAGAAGAGCCCACCTGCATAGCTCCATCCCACCTGGCTGGATCTGACCAAGTTCAAGCATACAGAAACATCGGGAGTTCCTAAACAAAGAAAGCAGTTGGTTGGGAAGGAGATGGAGAGTAGAGAAGAGCAGTATTGAAGCATTCAGAGTTTAAGAAGTTGTTCCCACACTACAGGGAGTGGGACTGAATATAAAGTACCCAAATTCCACACGCAGAGAATGAAATGTACATGAAATATATGTATTCAAACCTTTGTTAACACATAGCAACCCTCAGCAGGTTTGGTGATGACACGGAGCTGTGTGGTGCAGTGACACTGGAGGGAAGGGATGGGATCCAGAGGGACCTGGACAGGCTGGAGAGGTGGGACCTTGTGAACCTCATGGAGCTCAACAAGGCCAAGGGCAAGGTCCTGCCCCTGGGTCGGGGCAATCCCAGCACAAACCCAGGCTGGCAGAGCCTGGATAGAGCAGCCCTGAGAAGGACTTGGGGTGCTGGGTGAGGAGCAGCTCCCCATGACCCGGCTTCAGTGAGCACTTGAGCCCAGAACCCCCCCGTGTGCTGGGCTGCACCCCCAGAGCGTGAGCAGCAGCTCAGGGAGGGGATCCTGCCCCTCTGCTGTGCTCTGGGGAGACCCCCCCTGCAGCCCTGATCCAGCTCTGGGGCAGCAGCACAAGAGGGACGAGGCCAGAGGAGGCCATGGAGCTGCTGCGAGGCCATGAGCAGCTCTGCTCTGGAGCCAGGCTGAGAGAGCTGGGCTGGGGCAGCCTGGAGAAGGCCCTTGTAGAAAGCCCATCTCCAGCCTAAAGTGCTTCTTTAGGCACTGGAAGCTGCTCCATGGTCTCCCTGGAGTCTTCTGATATCATTGATGAAGTACAAAGACTTACACATCTTTGTCATACCATAGACTCTGATGATGTTCCTCTCAACAACGACATTCTCTTCTCACTAAACTGCTTTTTACCTTAAGAGATGAACATTCCTGACCTGTGGATTTCGGTGGCATTTTTCCAGGCTATTCTCAACCTTCTTAACCGGAAAGATGAACGGCTCCAACAGCTCTCATATGGAGAAGGCAATCTGTTTACCCAGCACAGCTCTCCCAAGCATATGCTTCCAGAGCAAAGCCATAGATAGCAGCAAGTGACATTTTACATATTCAGCTTTCTGGGGGTTGGCAGCCTTATTCCATGCCATGGAGCATATGGAATTAGCTTTTCTCTCATTGCTTAGGAGCAGAGGACAGCACTCTCGAAGGGTTTAACTGGAAGAGCATGTAACAGGCTGAAACGTAGCTACGTCCACTTGAGGTAGGACCACATGCAGCACATGATCAACAGATTACATCCTGAGATAGAACAGGAGCCCAGCCAGCAAACACAACCGTTGTCACAGCAGAGCGATAAATATTCATAGCCAAATACAAAGGGAGGGAGAAAACAGCCCTCCTCTTACAATTAAAAATGGACCTAAGCTTCTGAACTCATCAAACCAAGTAAACAGCATCATAATGAGCCTTAATCAAATCTTATCTGGTACAAAGACTCTCTTGAGAGTTGTAGATATCCTAATGAGGAGACAAAATGCATCCCCCTATAATTAAGTGGAAATAGGATTAATTGCTGTGGAGGCTCCAAGACCTTCCTTGAGCATAGACCTGAGCACAAATGGGAAATCTCCCATCATCGTTGAGAAGAATGATGTCAGCTTTGGGACCAACTTTACTGCCTGGGAGACTCCCACTGGGCTATCAAAGCATCAGTCTTTAGCTTGGTGGAGACAGAGTAAGATGAGAGGAAGAATTCAAGCAACTCAGCCTAAGCATCCAGGATGCAGGCTGAAGGAAGGATACAGAAACAAGAACGTAACTTCAACTTTGGTTTTCCCTTATTTCTGCAACACAGAGCAGTGGACACAGCAGCTTTTTGTCTCCACTAGTTTAAAGATAAAGGGATACAGGCAGTGAAGAAACAGAAAGCTACTTTAAGGCAAATTAGATCTATCCAATGGGCTGAAACTTCCTTACTCTTCATTAGGGACTGTAGTGATAGGACAAGGGGTGATGGGTTCAAACTGAAACAGGGGAAGTTTAGATTGGAGATAAGGAGGAAGTTCTTTACTGTGAAGGTGCTGAGGCACTGGAATGGGCTGCCCAGGGAGGTTGCGAGTGCTCCATCCCTGGCAGTGTTCAAGGCCAGGTTGGACAGAGCCTTGGGTGCTATGGTTTAGTGTGAAGTGTCCCTGCCCATGGCAGGGGATTAGAACTGAAGATATTAAGGTCCTTTCCAACCCTATCCTACTGATTCTATGGTTCTACTCTTGTTTCAAAAATGAAAGCTTAAAATGCAGGAGTTGTAGTTCAGTTACATGAGTTGGTTGGTTAAGTGCAAAGGAGCTACATCAACAGTTTATGTTTTCAACTCACTGAATTTCAAAGGTGTTGATCTCCTTTAGAGATGGTGCTTGAATTGGGCCACCTTCATTGAAACAAGCATCCACTGCTCTCAGTGCTTGTCTTCATCAAGAGCCAGCCCTGACACAGTGGTGGTGAAACACTGTCCTGACAAGGATGGAGCTCCTCTGGATCTAAACTCTGCGGTGGAGCATTAACCACAGTCACCTGTGGAGCTCTGCCAGTGCCAGAGGTATTAGCAGTTGTAGTCTAACACTTTCTTTAAAAGCAAGTGAGTTTTGGGCTGGGGCAACTTGCACTAGAGCAGCTGGTGTCCCCATGGTAGAGGGCTGGAACTGAATGAGCTTTAAGGTCCCTTCCAACCCAAACCACTCTGATTCTATGATTCCATGAGATCAACTAATATTTGTTGCAGTTGCAAGCGAAGTTGCATTGATACCTTCCCAATAAAATGAGTTTGTTTTCTTGTAACGACATATGTGTTATCATTAAACACCTCTAGACATGGCACAAGAACAAAGCTACTCTTTCAGTTTCAACCACAGCAGCACCCACAGTGTTTTGCAGATGCTAAGATTTAATGTGACAAGGTGATAATGAACTAACGAACGTTAAAGGGCAAATTACTTTGCACTGTTCACACAGGGTGCAACCACGGATGGTGTCAGGCAACCATAAAATACCATATCCTCAGTAACAGCAGCAAATGTACATCCAATAAATGGGTCTTTGCACGTCTTGGGACTTGTTTCTTCCTGTTTTACTTTATAAACGACACACATCAAACTGACCTTCAGAAAAGAAGAAACGAAGTCTATGAAATGGTTCCTTTTCTGCTTTCCAACTGGATGAGCTTTAAGGTCCCTTCCAACTCAAACTTGTCTGTGATTCTACGACTCCTAAGCCAGGTCCTTCCAACAACTGATCGTTGGCTCCTGCCGGCATTCCAGACACCCTCTTCCCCCGCTTGCTACTATGAGAAGGACCTCTTTGAAGCTCTGACCTAAATCAGTGGGCTCTTTGCTTTGTTTTATTTACCAGCTGCAGCTCCATGACCCAAATGCAGTGCAGTGGGTCAAGGCAAGGGCAATTCCACCGCTCCCCTATAGCCTAAATAAGGGACCGTAACTTTAAGCACAAATTCCATTCCCCAACCCAACCATCAGTAATTCCAACTTAATCACTCGCACTTAAATATGCAGGAATGCTGCAAATGTTTGGTGTTCACACACTGGAAAGAATTATAATTGCATTACCAAGGAAAATGTTTGTGCTCAAAGCTTACGTCGTTTATTCTTCTAGAGATTATATGTGTGCAGAAACCTCCTGTCTAATTAATGGCCCTGAAATTACTGAATGGGGCCACTGAGGGGAGTAGGGACAAGGAAGGAGTGAAGCTGAAAGAAATTACTAACCCCAAGGAAAAACCTTATAGAATTCACTTACTGGCTACTCTTACAAACAATGAATTCTATATTATAACTTATGGCGATATGTAAAAGTCACAAAGTGGATTAAATATCTACAGAAGGGGCCAAGGAGCTGCTGTGAGGGCTGGAGCAGCTCTGCTCTGGAGCCAGGCTGAGAGAGCTGGGCTGGGGCAGCCTGGACAAGAGAAGGCTCCTGAAGGGGAGACCTGAGAGCAGCTCCAGTGCCTAAAGGGGCTGCAGGAAAGCTGGAGAGGGGCTTGGGACAAGGGCCTGTAGGGCCAGGCCAAGGGGAATGGCTTGAACCTGCCCGAGGGGAGACTGAGCTGAGCTCTTAGGCAGAAGCTCTTCCCTGTGAGGGTGCTGAGGTGCTGGCACAGGGTGCCCAGAGAAGCTGTGGCTGCCCCATCCCTGGCAGTGCTCAAGGCCAGGTTGGACACAGGGGCTTGGAGCAAGCTGCTCCAGTGGAAGGGGACCCTGCCCGTGGCAGGGGTTGGAGCTGGAGGAGCTTTAAGGTCCCTTCCAACACAAACCAGTCTGGGATTCTACGATCCATACAGGGCCAAAGCCTATTTTCTACTGTGGACATCCTCCTTGGTCATTACTATTGCAGCACCTCCTATCAAAGCTCTGCCTTTGATGACAGACTCTATTATCTTAAAGGTCTTTTCCAATCTAGTTATTTCTATGGTTCTTTCCAGGCTGTAACAAATAAAAATCACCCCTGTTTTCCTCCCCACCACCTCCCCCAGGAAACATGTCATCTCTCTCCTCACTTTTCCACTGATTTATTAATCATACATTCCTAAGACTTGCAATCACTTAAGGTCCAGACTGATTTCATTTGTTACTCTTACAATATTCTTTGTGCAAATCTTCTCCTCTGCAACTTCTTACCCTGATTTGATTTCTTTCTGCTGCTGCTTTTAGCTTTCATTCTCATTCCCTCTGTCCTTACATATTTAATCATTAACTCTGTATATACTGGAGTACAGCCTATTTGAAATAGTGTAGTCAAAAAGGCTATTACATTTAAAGCACTTTTGTAAGAGAGCTTATTTCTAAAGGAACACCTAACATTTATCACAGCAGCAGGAGAAGTAATTTCACTCTCTATTTTCTAACCTCTTGAACTGTAAATCACATTCTAATTACATCAGGTACTCTGCATAGCTGGTGCTATGAGAAGCACTTAACTGAAACAATTACAGTTGCTCTACAGTTTTAATTAAGCAACTCAGCTGAAAACTAACAGCTCAGTTCCTGTTGCTTGCAATAGGTTTCTTGACTCACTGCCCATGAAACCAGTTCAGTTTTACCAACCCGACACCAGCAGTCACGTATGAAGCTGGTTTATCTCTTCGTGAGTCTTTACCCCAAAACAGGCCTCCTAAATCACTGTAGCCTTTTGAAAGGTACCTCACAGTAGAAGTAGAAAGAGATTTAAAGGTTACTTCATGTTTTCCCATTGACATTACAAATTACTATGTGTATCAAAAAATGCTAGTACAGAAGCACAGCAGCACGTGGCAGCTGCTTCTAGAAGCCAAAAAGCATCAAGAGATATCATCACTATTTTCTGGTATCAATGCCTTCAAGCAGAAGGAAACCAGTAAACTCTACACTGCTTTATTTCTATTTAAGACAAAGCCCCTACATTCAGAGATTCTTGACCTTTACACAAGAGCAGAAAAGGGTGCAAGTTTAATCACTGTTCATCAGGAGGGTTTTTTAACATCCCTCTTCTAATCCCGAGTGTTTCATGAAGTTGATGCCGTGATTTGAGAAGTACAAAAATCAAGGGAAAAAAAAAAAAACCCATCTTAAAATTCCCTGATTTTTGATGCTAAAAGCTTACATTTCCATAAACACAAGGAAGTTTCCTGTGCCCAAGGAAGCTGTGGCTGCCCCATCCCTGGCAGTGTTCAAGGCCAGGTTGGACACAGGGGCTTGGGGCAAGCTGCTCCAGTGGAAGGGGTCCCTGCCCGTGGCAGGGGTTGGAACTGGATGAGCTTTAAGGTCCCTTCAACCCAAACCAGGCTGGGATCCTATAATTCTAACCAAAATTAAAGAGCTGTAACATAAATCCTCCTGTTGCAGGAAGCTGAACATGCCAAAACCTTTTCCTTCTTACCTCAGCTTTGCGAATACTCTCTCTGGCTTCATCTATTTTCTGCTCCAGTTCTGCCCGGGTTTGCTCAGACATCACAGGCCCATGGCATTCCAGCTCTTCAAGTGTCTGTCAGGAACAAGAAAACACGTCCCATATGTAGTCAATGCCAGCAAAGCACTTACATGATAAATATTAATGAGATGTTAGGGAAATTATTGCTTGACTAGATGCTGAGTTGACCACTGATGGTCCATTCCAGGAAAACAAGATGATGACCAAGGCAAAATACCACTTAAATACAGTATTTCACATGGAAATTCCACTTAGAGGAACACCTTGGCGTCTTCACAAAAACACGGTATCGTGGTATGAATTCACTCCTCTATATGTTGATAATTACACATTTAAATTGCTCTACATTCATGTCTGGATGAAGAAGAGCATCTTAAACATGGAGAGGGAAGCTGCTAATGGAAGCCCTGTTTTAGGGGAAGCCAAGTGGGTTTGTTGCATCTGCAGGAATGTTGTGTCCTGAGGAGGATTTGCTGGAGCACAGAAGACACGTTGCAGGTTTCTCAGGTTCATATACATGGATGCTGACTGAAGAACAGCAAATGTGACTGCACAAACTGTCACCAGGTACATGCAAATCTGCTTCCACGACTGTTTATACATTTTGTGTTAAAGAGTCTTTGGGGAAAGAGCAGAAGGAGAATCAGGTGCTAGGACCAGAATCTAGGATGCCCTCTCGTTCCTCTGAGGAGAGTTTTGCCTATCATTTTTGGTTACAGCCCCTGTTAACACCCTCTGCCTGGAGCTACAACTGCTCTTTTCTGCTATGGAGTGACCCAGCTTCAGCAGAAGACAGGTAGGATGGTAAACACCTTCCCTGGTCCTGCTTCTTCCTCAGTGCATTCTCCGGGGTGGGTTGAGGAATGGCTCAAGTTTTTCCCAATGAGAACAAGCAGCCACTGGAGTAATTTCCCCAGGGAAGTGGTGATTCCATGGTGTTGGAACACTGTCGTAATTGGGCTGGACAGGGTGCTGGGACATCTAGTCTAGGTCATGCTTTGCCTGGAAAGGTTGGACCAGATGATCCCTGAGATCCCTTCAACCTGGAATTCAGTGTTGAAGGAAGTGGCATTTATGTTTCAGAAAGGGACTCTTCATCAGGGACTGTAGCAATAGGACAAGGGGCAAGGAGTTTAAACTTAAACAGGGGAAGTTCAGGTTAGATCTAAGGCAGAAGCTCTTCCCTGTGAGGGTGCTGAGGCGCTGGCACAGGGTGCCCAGAGAAGCTGTGGCTGCCCCATCCCTGGCAGTGCTCAAGGCCAGGTTGGACACAGGGGCTTGGAGCGAGCTGCTCCAGTGGAAGGGGTCCCTGCCCGTGGCAGGGGTTGGAGCTGGATGGGCTTTAAGGTCCTTTCCAACCAAACCAGTCTGGGATTCTATAACCAAAACGAGTGAGAAGCTGCTGACCCGGCAGTTTGAATGTATCGTATCAAGAAAGGCTACGATGAAAACGGCAGGTAACAGACAAAAAGAACTCCTTAGTGTTTGCAGGAGCTCCTCTTCCATGCACTGGGGACCTGCATTGGTAAAGGAACGTTCTCCCAACCTACCCGCTGACTGTGGATGATGTTTTTATGCTCCCGGGCAACCCGGGTTGCCCATTTCCGAGCCTCCTTGTTCAGGCTGTGCTCTTCAGTCGTTCCAGTTTCTGATTCCAGTTGTCGACTCTGGAACAGAGAACAAGAGAACAAGTCATGACACAGACCCAGGGCTACCTCTGTAGGGAAGATGATAGTTAGTTATAGGATAACTTTCTATTGCATTTATCAGCCTGGGATCTTGCTTCATACTAAACAAGCCTCCACAAACACAACTCTGCTCCTTATGAACTTTGTGTGGTTCCATGTTGTGAAAAGCCAACAGTGAAACCAAATCAAAGTTCACTGGAGTCCACAACTCACATGGCCTCAGAACAAGCTGACATCGAACACCAAAGACAATCCTACTGCAATGGAAGCCATTTATGATGAATAAAGCCAAAACACAGTTTCACCCATACAGTGAATACATGCAGTATAGGAAGCAAAGATGGAAGGCTACATGTGACCCAATGGGCCATTTAGGTTTGTTCGCTGTAATTTGGGATTCAATCTCAACGCCATCAAATATTTAGAACAGCAACTTCTGTTCCAAACTTCTGTCTACAAAACATCAACTTCAATTTCAAATCACATTCTTGATACTGTTTCATCTTATGCCTGCTTTTACTGTGTGTTTCATTATTCTCCCTTTCAATAAAGGCCACCTAAAGCAAGGTGAAGTAGTTCTCCACTGTCACCAGATTGAACAGAACCCATTTGAAACTCTGAAGACAGACTTCCCAGCATTTCTTTACTGAAATCATTCCAAATCTTTCTGCGGTTTCCATCAGTGCACTCCCCAGTGCAGTGATCAGAGAAGCATTTAGGTTGGAAAAGCCCTTTAAGCTCATCCAGTCCAACCATTCCCAGCACTGCCAAGGCCACCCCTGCCCCATGGCACTGAGGCCTCGTCTCCACGGGGTGTGAACCCTTGCAGGGCCGGTGCCTGCAGCCCTGCCCTGGGCAGCCTGTTCCAATGCCTGAGCACCCTCTGGGGCAGGAATTGTTCCTCAGCTCCATCTAAACCTGCCCTGGGGCAGCTTGAGGCCGCTTCCTCTTGTCCCATCCCTTGTTCCTTGGGAGAAGACAGGCTTGGAGCAAGCTGCTCCAGTGGAAGGTGTCCCTGCGCGTCGCAGGGGGCTGGAACTGGATGAGCTTTAGAGACCCCTTCCAACCCAAACCAGTCTGGGATTCTGTGATCCAAAAAGTTGTTTAGGAAGGAGAAATTCAAGGTTAGCCAGCAGGAAAAGGGTAAGAGAACGGAAAGACAAGGAATACTTTTCAGGCTATGCGCAAAGACCCCAGCCATGCAGAAGAAGGGAGGGATGGTGTCATCAAGTATTTCAGAAGGGGAAGTGGTTTGATTTGTGTCAAGGAAGACAATTTCATTTGGAATAGACTGTTGCAAAGGATGAAAACCAAAGTGATACTGAATGGGAGATTTTTATGCCTTCAGATTATGCGGCCCTCATGGGAGAGGCAATAATACCAACTTCTGTGAACATCCTATCAGAGGATTTAATTGAAAATGAGGCAAAAATCAGTTTAGCTTATTTTGTTCAGCTAAGCTCCTTTTCATCAAAATTGAATACGGCCTTTATTCTTCCTCATCCTCTTCTTGTCAGAGAGCTCGGGGTAGCAGAGTTGAGGGACTGTAAAAGAGATAATTTCCAATGGTGGAAGCAAGCAAGGGAAAGGTGGCTTTAGGATCTCTCAAGCCCCAGCATAAGAAGTACATGGAGCTGTTGGAGCGAGGCCAGAGGAGGCCATGGAGCTGCTGCGAGGGCTGGAGCAGCTCTGCTCTGGAGCCAGGCTGAGAGAGCTGGGCTGGGGCAGCCTGGACAAGAGAAGGCTCCTGAAGGGGAGACCTGAGAGCAGCTCCAGTGCCTGAAGGGGCTGCAGGGAACCTGGAGAGGGGCTTGGGACAAGGGCCTGTAGGGCCAGGCCAAGGGGAATGGCTTGAACCTGCCCGAGGGGAGACTGAGCTGAGCTCTTAGGCAGAAGCTCTTCCCTGGGAGGGTGCTGAGGCACTGGCACAGGGTGCCCAGAGAAGCTGTGGCTGCCCCATCCCTGGCAGTGCTCAAGGCCAGGTTGGACACAGGGGCTTGGAGCAAGCTGCTCCAGTGGAAGGGGTCCCTGTCTGTGGCAGGGGTTGGGGCTGGGTGAGCTTTAAGGTCCCTTCCAACCCAAACCATTCTATGATTCATTACTGTTTGACCTCTTTAATTACCTACATGAAGCTACTCCACCAGGTCACTGCAAAACGTAGAGGCCAAACATATGGATTCATTTAGGGAGATCCAATCCTTAAGATAACATCAGACCTCAGTTTTCCCTCAGCTTATTGGAGGGAGCATATTCAGCTCCTTCCATAGCTTCCAACTGAGTCTTACCAGCTGCAAATCTGAGCAGAAGGGTTTGACATTGCCTCTCCTCTATAAGACATCTCATGACAGATTTTCAGGGTTCCCATTAGTCTTGGCCCTTCCCAGCATCTCATTTTCATTAAGCAACAATACAGACTTCAGTCACTTCATAACCTTCTGCATTATCCCATGCATGTTTTTGGGGTTTTAATCTATTTATCAAAAGCACTTGACCAGAAAGAATGAATGCAAACTTTGTGGCTGCTCCTAAGGGCGTACTAAACCAGAAGAGGATTGCTATTGGATCAGACTGGTTCTATTAGTTATTCATAAAGCAGAACTGCAACCAAAGAGACCTCACCCTTGCTTAAAGGTCTAAAAATAACATAAAACTGGGGAGAAACCCAGAGCTGTGGTCTGTGTGGAAACCAAAAATACAAGGAGGAGACAAGGTCTAGAGGCAAATATAGTCTCCTGGGAAAGAAGGCGAAAACAAGGGCTCCTAAGCTGAACAAGAGCAGAGCATGTGGTCTGAAATACCTGGCTGAGAAGACAGTGCAAGGAGAAAGGTTTTCATCCCAGCAGGACCTGGAGCGCTTCCTGAATACCTGGAGCTGGTATGGTGGGGAGGGCCTTCAGTGCCCTGTGAAGACCAAGCTGCAGGCGCTAAAGGTGGCTCTGAAGGAACCTATAAGGCGAGGAGCTTATAAGCAGCAAGATGACTGGCATGGAAGAGCACGTGCTTCAGGAGGACTTCAAGGATGACTCAAGAAGTCTGCGACCTCAGGTAAAGATAGGCTAGAGAGGTGCATCAAGTGAGAAACCAACTGCCACTTCCATTGGGATGAAGAAAGGAGCTAAAAGCAGAGATTTCTCTGAAATCAGAATTATAGGGGAAAAGGTAGGGAACTGAAGTATCTGGTCCTAACCTGCTTTACTAAATTAAGCATTTGCTTAAGTGTTTTCAGGGCTGGAACTTTCAGGGCTGGAACTTGTGCGCTCGCAGCCCAGAAAGCAACCGTATCCTGGGCTGCATCCAAAGGAGCGTGACCAGCAGGGCGAAGGAGGTGATCCTGCCCCTCTGCTCTGCTCTTGTGAGACCTCACCTGGAGCATTGTGTGCAGTTCTGGTGTCCCCAACATAAAAAGGACATGGAACTGCTGGAACAAGTCCAGAGGAGGCCACGAGGATGAGCAGGGGCTGGAGCAGCTCCCGTATGAAGACAGGCTGAGGAAGTTGGGGCTGTTGAGCCTGGAGAAGAGAAGGCTGCGTGGAGACCTCAGAGCAGCTTCCAGTGTCTGAAGGGGGCCTATAGGGATGCTGGGGAGGGACTCTTTGTCAGGGACTGTAGTGACAGGACAAGGGGTGATGGGTTCAAACTGAAACAGGGGAAGTTTAGATTGGATATAAGGAGGAAATTCTTTACTGTTAGGGTGGTGAGGCACTGGAACGGGTTGCCCAAATGGGAGTGCTCCATCCCTGGCAGTGTTCAAGGCCAGGCTGGATGAAGCCTTGTGTGGGATGGTTTAGTGTGAGGTGTCCCTGCCCATGGCAGGGGGGTTGGAACTGGATGATCTTGAGGTCCTTTCCAACCCTGGCTATTCTATGATTCTAAGATGTCCAGCTGTCCAATGACTCAATTTAACCTCTTCCCAAAGAAGTGGGAAACCAAAGCCACTTACCATGGCCAAGGAATAAAGGAAGAGGCAAAAAAACTCCTGAGCTAAACACAGATGGACATTGTGCTGTTCTCTCAGGGTTTGGATTACAGTGAAAGCAGCGTTTAGTGCTATAAATTCTATCAGTAAACCAAGAGAAAGTTCTGGATGACTCCAGCTTAGAGAGCAGTGATGCTGTTTCTTAAATTAACAGATGCATTTAGGTTGTAGACACATGTTGCCTCTCCATTTTGGTCCGAAATGTTATTGCAGGTGCAGAAGATGCCTTAAAACCAGGTCAAACACACTGTTTCTCTTACTTAAGCTGTTATATCTGGATGCAGATAGCACATGTACAGCTTTAAGAGCAAAAATGAAGTTGGATCTTGAGCCTAAAAGCTCCTTAACTTTGTAGCTGAAGACTAAAATAGTTCAACCCAGGGGAAAAAAGGAGTGAACATTTACTGCATGCAAATCACTGACACAAAACACACCTAAAACTCACAGTCATTTCTTTTACAGAGGTGAAAATAAGGGGTTAGCGTGTCAGTGGTGCAAAGCAAGTTCAACCTCATGATCAACACTGCTCGGGGGGAGGAAGGACGATGCATGACGTTTTTCACACTACTCATAGCTAAAAAGCAGAAGTAAGAGTCAAGTTTGGTGCTCCCAAACGTGAGCCCTCACTTGCAGCACTGTGTGCGGTTCTGGTGTCCTCAGCATAAGAAGGACATGGAGCTGTTGGAGCAAGTCCAGAGGAGGCCACGAGGATGAGCAGGGGCTGGAGCAGCTCCTGTATGGAGCCAGGCTGAGAACATTGGGGCTGTTGAGCCTGGAGCAGAGAAGCTGCGTGGGGACCTCAGAGCAGCTTCCAGTGTCTGAAGGGGGCTACAAGGATGCTGGGGAGGGACTCTTCATCAGGGACTGCAGTGACAGGACAAAGGGTAATGGGTTAAAACTTAAATGGGGGGAAGTTTAGATTGGATCTAAGGAGGAAATTCTTTCCTGTGAGGGTGCTGAGGCACTGGAATGGGTTGCCCAGGGAGGTTGTGAATGCTCCATCCCTGGCAGTGTTCAAGGCCAGGTTGGATGAAGCCTTGGGTGCCATGGTTTAGTGTGAGGTGTCCCTGCCCATGGCAGGGGGGTTGGAACTGGATGGTCTTGAGGTCCTTTCCAACCCTAACTATTCTATGATTCTATTATAACTAGAAACAGAAAAACTGCTGCCATTAGGGATCCAAAGGGACAAAGAAGTATCTTTAGAATCAACTTTGACAAGGGGAAATGGATTTCATAGATCTTTTCAATGTGATATACACAAAGATCTATTACTTAAGTGGCCACTTCTTTCAAACATTACTTCTGCTCTCTGCTCTCACTGTTAGAAATGATCCAGAGCTTTGCTTAAACAGTGTTTCCTGACTGTAAAAAAAGTGATTACTAACACAGTGCTCTTTAAATTACAATAAAATCAATTTGGTATGAGCCAATTTCAGCTCATTATACTTGAAATCAATCAGAAATGGGGTTAACGTTCAAACCACAATAAGACAGACACTAGCTCTATGGCATGGACTTCCCCCTTTTCATCCAATTAAACCTTCAACATCAACCTCAAATATGAGTATTACACCTCAGTCCTCATTGTAACAACCACTGGGGCATGAGGGAATGAAGTAAAATCCATCTTAGTTGTGTTGTCCACACACAAGGCGTATCAAATCACACAGCGAATGTACTGCTCTGCTGAACATTTCTTTACCTCAATGGCTGCATTTTTCCTCCTCAGTAATTCTTGATGCTTTATACACTGATAAAATTAAATCTTACTTTTTTATATATCTATATAGATATATATTTGCCTTCCAAAAAGTTATAGCCACCTTCCTCTGGTCTGGTATTGGAAGCACAGACTACTCTAAATACAGAGAAATCAGTGCATCCTCTGAACTTGTTAGTCTGAGCTGACTTAGGTGAGGGATTAATTCTTACCAGCAGTTTACATTTCATAAACCTTTTGTATTTATATCAAACATATTTATATGCAATAATTAGATAAATAGGTTATTCAGAAGCCAAAGGAATAGTAAAATATTTAATCATAATGCATATATGTATAATATGATCTAAATATATAGAATACGAATACTAAGTAAGTCTTAAATCTCTTTTAAACGTGGAAATACATTCAACAGTAAATGCTGACCTGTGTGAACATCTCTGTCTGTGCACAGAACCTGTCAAAAGTGGAGTCTGACAAAGCACAGCCCTCACCCAACTCCTGATTTCCATTCACTTTCCAACCCCTGAGCACTTGCAGAGCTGAGGACACATGGCTGGGCACAAGCAAGACTGATGCCCTTCTGCAAGTATAACTTACATAGCTTCTATCACACAGCCTGATACAAGCTGCTCAGAAATACAAGATATTATTCTGCGTATGACAGTGAAAATCATCCTTATTGTCCCAATTTATCTGTTAAACTTCTATACCCAAATAACAAGGGGTGAAACACCACAAACTTTCCACTGAACGTGCTGAGATGTTGTTTTTCTGCAGCTTCAGTGAGAAACCCCCATTTATTCATGTGATAAGCTGTCACGCACATCAAATCTGGCCCCGGTTTGTACTTGCGTGCTCAAAGAGGATGAAAGCATCAGTTAACGTCCAGGGGAAACTACGGTCACAGGCAATGTGGATAAAACAACAGGAAAAGGACCTCAAAAGTTTAGTGTCAGCTTCTTGTTGCCATTATCCCCCTCACCACGGACAGGCTTTTTGTCATCTGGTTGCTTTTCTCACACGATAACAGGCAGTTCAAGGAAAAAAACCTCTTTTCCAACAGGAAACAGAGAAAAGCTGGCTCATTTCCTTTGGATTTTGCCCTGTTCTTATGGCCAGGGCTTATCTGTGAGGCATGGGGACAGCATGCTTCAACACAAGAGATTCCTGCGGACTTAATACTTGCCTTGTGGGAGGATGTTGGGTGATTAAGTTGTCACTACACTGAGTATAGCAGCAGCCCCTGTGGAAGACCAGCGTGTGCTGAATGGTTTGTCTTGTGAGGATAAAGGGAGTACAAGAGACTCTTTTCTGTTCTCCACCTTGCTGCAGTGGCCCAGTCTGATTTGTCAATTCATTGATTGAAAGTATTAGATTTAAATGGGAATTAACCAATGATTTCTGAATCATTCTGAAACAAATCATTTCCTTGTAGAGGGACCTGGACAAGCTGGAGAGGTGGGAGCATGTGACCCTCATGGAGTTCAATAAAGCAAAGTGCAAGGTGCTGCCCCTGGGTTGGGGCAATCCCAGCACAAACCCAGGCTGGTGGAGACCGGATGGAGCAGCCTGAGGAGCAGGACTTGGCGTGTTGGGTGAGGAGCAGCTCCCCATGACCCGGCTTCAGTGAGCGCTTGAGCCCAGAACCCCACCGTGTGCTGGGCTGCACCCCCAGAGCGTGAGCAGCAGCTCAGGGAGGGGATCCTGCCCCTCTGCTGTGCTCTGGGGAGACCCCACTTGCAGCACTGTGTGCAGCTCTGGTGTCCCCAACATAAGGACATAGACTTGTTGGAGCAACCTGTACCTGACTCGAGGATTTCATGGCCATCCAGTCAACATTAGTTTTTAGCCACAGCTCTCCCCTTCTAAATGCAGATTTGAGATGGAAAATGTAAAACTGGAAGGTACAAGAGCATTCAGAGCTTTGCATTGAGATGAGTTCCACATCCATATTGCTTATTCCTCTTGCCCACAATACTCAGAATCCCATTCAAACACCATGAAATGCTTCAAACTTTGACCCCAGTCACAGTGATCAGGTATTCAGCCTGCAGAGTGGCCAGGATTTGCTCTTGGAAAGGATGTGATCAGATGTATTCATCACTCTACTTATATTCCTTTTAGTGTTAGTCTTCAGTGTGGAAATTATCATGCATCACCCACACAAACTAAAAGCAACTGAATCTCTGCAGATCATCTACAAACAGAATAGGTGGCAAAAGAATGCTTGATCAGTGTTCTTCAATGAAACACAATGCCTTAAAAATTCATAGCCTGAGCAAATCCCTCATTCCCTTGTATTTATTGAGTAATAGTGGTGAATGTCGAACCTGCTGTTGCCCAGGTAGGACCCTGTTAGCTGAGCATAATTCTATGGATCATAAAGAAGAAACTGCATAGTTTCTTTCTTGCTGTGAGAACTGGTAACAGCACGAGCAGCTGGAAGCTCGGAAACATGCAGTGCAATGAAGAAATGCAGTCATTCTGCAGCCCAAGCGGGTCAGCCAAGTGAAGAAGTCACTGAAAGTGAAGAGGCACGGAGAGTCCTAGAGACACAGAATGGTTTAAATTGCATGGGATGGGGCAGCCACAGCTTCTCTGGGCACCCTGTGCCAGTGCCTCAGCACCCTCCCAGGGAAGAGCTTCTGCCTAAGAGCTCATCTCAGTCTCCCCTCGGGCAGGTTCAAGCCATTCCCCTTGGCCTGGCCCTACAGGCCCTTGTCCCAAGCCCCTCTCCAGCTTTCCTGCAGCCCCTTTAGGTATTGGAAGACTATTATAAGGTTTTCCTGGAGCCTTCTCTTGTCTGGGCTGAACAAGCCCAGCTTTTTCTGTTCCATGCCCCATCCCTGGCAGTGCTCAAGGCCAGGTTGGACACAGGGGCTTGGAGCAAGCTGCTCCAGTGGAAGGGGTCCCTGCCCGTGGCAGGGGTTGGAGCTGGATGAGCTTTAAGCTCCCTTCCAACTCAACCCATTCTATGATTATTCTATGAACAACCCATTCACTGCTTTCCGGCCTCCTGAAGTCAAGCAGTACATGCAGCTCACGTGTCTGCTATCAGACCACACAAGCACCATGTCAAAGAATCATGTAATTCTTAATGTTGAAGAGTTTAACAAGATGAATTACAGCTCTGTTTGACATGGGGAGAGCTCTCTGGATAAAGAACAGGATTAAATTAGTAATAGGGCTGCATTTCATCAGCACATACTAATAGCTGCCAGTTGTTCTACAACTTCCCTATTCACATTAGAGAAGTAACCAATTACACACATCACTATCTGGAGCTGTGAAATTTTAATTCATGCCCCCAAAAGATTAGAAGAGCAATTACAAAATGCTGTGTGAGTGCAAAAGGGAAGTGTGAGGCTGATCCCCACAAATAACACCATTAAATCCCCTTTTCCTCCTTTAACTTAAAATCTCATTGCGGAAAAAGCTTTTTATTTTCATTTGATGTATCTATATATATACTATGCATTAGTATATTATGAATTATGGAGGTCTGTCAACGGAGAACATGTTTCCCCAGGTCTAAAATTGAGTCCTAAAAGAAAAACTGAGGTGTCCATCCATATCAAGGCCACACTGGATGGGGTAGGACCAGGCTGGATGGGGAGCTTGGAGCAAGCTGCTCTAGTGGAAGGTGTCCCTGCCTATGGCAGGGGGTTGGAACTGGATGAGCTTTAAGGTCCCTTGCAACACAAACCATTCCACAATTCAATGATTCTATGTATTATACACATATTATGCATTCTGTTGCCACCTCTATGCGAGTGTAAATTCAGCAACCCAAGCCACATGCAACAAGGACACAAAGGTTAATCATAAATACTACATATACCTCCGCTATTGTCATTCTCATAGCACTGACAGGTGAGGGCTCAATATCCACCAGCTGAACTGCATTAAAACTCTAGATGCAGAGATGGCACAAGGAGGAAAACACACAGCAGTGAAGGTTAGACAGCAGGGCAAAGACAGAAAGGTTCTGCTCACTGTGTTAATAACAAGGTTTAACTGCAGGGAAATAACTGATTCCACACAAAGGAGCTGGAAGAAAAATCAAAATCGCAGTCTGCTACAATGGAAAGACAAAGGAAATAGTGTTATAGATGTGAGAATGTCTGGAAAAATCACTCTTACGTATATTCAGAGGGTTCTTGAATTTAATCACCTGAACTGGAGATCAAGAGACTGCTCTCCAAGTCCTACTAATGAATTCGTGTAATAAAAAGCTGCACAAGTTGAACTTTTTTATAAAGATCCAGCCTTATTTTCAACTGTGAGTTCTTAAAATAACTTCAGTAATGTGAGTGGGACATCAATAACCCATTTGTACCAAAGTACGAGCTGGAAATGTATTTATACACTAAGATTTACGCTGTTTTAATGGCATTTGGGGGCAGCACATACACCAAAATAGTGTTTTCTGAGGGTATTTTGGAATGCAATGCTTTAACAGTGCGCTTTCTGTATCAGTTACTTCTGCTATGTGTCTGTAGGTATTCCTTGAGTCATTTAGAGGTATAAGGACACTTAGTTGGCACAGCATCACACACATTGTAAAACAGTATTAGTGAGCATTAGGAGAACCTCACCAGCATGATAATAAGGTAACAAAATGTAGTAGGAATTACACTGAAAGCAGAGGAACACAGGACTGGCAGGCACAATCTGGAAGCACAAAAAGATCCTGCTCTTCTGTGGATGACAGGGAGCCTGTTTGATGCTTCTGTTATGATGACCCACCTACTGCCAGCAGAGCTGCTGGACTCAAGGTCACCTTCCTTTTCTTTCCCATAAATATAGATGAGGTTAAACCAGAGTGGAACACCAGTGAGCGTTATTCTCTTACTCATTTATAACAGCGTTCATAAAAATAGAGCAAGAACAAAGAACTGAAGGAATGCAGGAGGGTTCTTACAGTGTCACTGTCGCTTGGTTGGAACTGGAAAGGCTGCGGCTTGTGAAACACGGAGTTCTCCTGTAGAAACAGCTGGAGATTGTAATCCCTCACCACCTGCAAACAAAAAATGACATTTAGATTCATTTTGTAAACTTAAAACCATGCTGTAGAGTGAAATGAGGAAGTGTTTCCAACAGAGCTCTAATCTGCAGAACCCTGAATGCAATAAAAGGTTCCAGGGGGACCTTAGAGCAGCTCCAGTGCCTAAAGGGGCTGCAGGAAAGCTGGAGAGGGGCTTGGGACAAGGGCCTGTAGGGCCAGGCCAAGGGGAGTGGCTTGAACCTGCCCGAGGGGAGACTGAGATGAGCTCTTAGGCAGAAGCTCTTCCCTGGGAGGGTGCTGAGGCGCTGGCACAGGGTGCCCAGAGAAGCTGTGGCTGCCCCATTCCTGGCAGTGCTCAAGGCCAGGTTGGACACAGGGGCTTGAAGCAAGCTGCTCCAGTGGAAGGGGTCCCTGCCCATGACATGGGCTGGAAATGGAGCTGGATGAACTTTAAGGTCTCTTCCCAGTCCGAACCATTCCATGATTCTGGTGTCATCAACATGAAAAGGACATGGAGCTGTTGGAACAAGTCCAGAGGAGGCCACGAGGATGATCAGGGGCTGGAGCAGCTCCTGTATGGAGCCAGGCTGAGAACATTGGGGCTGTTGAGCCTGGAGAAGAGAAGCTGCGTGGAGACCTCAGAGCAGCTTCCAGTGTCTGAAGGGGGCTGCAAGGATGCTGGAGAGGGACTCTTCATCAGGGACTGCAGTGACAGGACAAGGGGTGATGGGTTCAGACTGAAACAGGGGAAGTTCAGCTTGGATCTGAGGAAGTTCTTTACTGTGAGGGTGCTGAGGCGCTGGAATGGGTTGCCCAAGGAAGCTGTGAATGCTCCATCCCTGGCAGTGTTCAAGGCCAGGTTGGACAGAGCCTTGGGTGCCATGGTTTAGTGTGAGGTGTCCCTGCCCATGGCAGGGGGTTGGAAGTGGATGATCTTAAGGTCCTTTCCAACCCAAACCATTCTGATTCTATGATTCTGTATCTGCCATTAACCCATGAAAAATACAAAGGCAAACTGGGGGAAAGCCCCAGCTATTGAGTAAGGACTACGTGGTGTCACTACTGTAAATATTTTTCTCTCCTCTTGTGGATAATTTTGTGTGCGCAGCTCTTTTTTTACAGCTGGAATGTCTGATTTCCACACAAATTATTAGTTGCCAGAGCTGAAAAGCCTCTTTGCAATAAGGCATACAAAATCAGTTATCAAATTCATCTCTGAGGCAATTGCTTTCAGAGGAAACTCTCAAAGCTGCATTTTGCCAACCCAAAACTCCTTCAGCTCCCAAATTTCTTTAATGATACATTTCAGACAGAGTGACATGTATCCCCAAACACTCTCTTATGTCACAATTTACACATATTTACAAAGAAAACCTCAGTGATTGCAACGTGAAAATACAGCAGTGCTGCTTGAAGAACTCTACAGAGTATTTTCTGCTTCAGTTGATGGAAATACATAAATAACAGCATGAAATTATAAATAGCTATTAGCAAAGTGAGGGTTTAAATGTACAGAAGTGTATAATAAAGATGGTGTTTATCCCGAAATAGCAGCATTGTGTATGAGCATGGATTCTGGTTATACTTTATGTGCAGTGGTAAATAAAACTTGTTCTCCAATGCAGCACGATGTTGATGCTTGTGTTGCTGGAAAACTGAACTTTAAGAAAGGAATCTTCAGTTAAAGAAAGTAAATGGTCCTCCAGGGTCAATAATGCTCTCACGTGAAACAGTGAAGTACATAATTACTGCACCCATTTGAGCAGTTGAACACAAACACATTCAAATGCGTGGAAACCATACAGGGAAGGTTCACAGGGTGTCTACACCGGGAATTCCCATGGAGAGAAATTCAGATCACGCTCAAGGAGGAACCATCTGCAGCTTCAGATGACTCTCAGCACTGACCAGGGCGTGATGATCATCCATGTCATCTCCACTCATAGAATCACAGGGTGGTTTGGGTTGAAGGGACCTTAAAGCTCCTCCAGCTCCAACCCCTGCCACGGGCAGGGACCCCTTCCACTGAAGCAGCTTGCTCCAAGCCCCTGTGTCCAACCTGGCCTTGAGCACTGCCAGGGATGGGGCAGCCACAGCTCCTCTGGGCACCCTGTGCCAGCGCCTCAGCACCCTCACAGGGAAGAACTGACTGACACTCAGCATATGAAAATGCAATTTAACTTCCTTTGCACTTGAAGAGTCCTATTCAAGACTTCTGCTTCTCTTTTGGAAAACAATCGGATTTTCTTTGGAACATCCTCTGAAATTCCATTTGCTCTTTTCAATAACATTGCTGCGATGTTTCTGGTAAGAAGCCTCACCAACCTTAGGGCAGAAAATACCATTTAAGCACATCTCTGACTACACCTTCTTACTGTGTCTGGTACAGAGTTCACATGTGATTTTAACATGTCAAGTGGCACTGAATTCATAAAGAAACTGTGTGAGAATGTTGACTTAATTCCTGAATAACAGGAAATCTCTTTGGGAAAGTTGTTGCTTAATCCTGCTGCCGAGGAGCCTTTTTCTTTTCTTTCTAACAGCTGTCAAATATATAGTGCAAAATGTTCCAAGGTGTTATTTGCTGGACTTACACACTCACCCAAGTCTGCTGTTACGATGACAGTTCTCATTTATAACTAAGGACTGTTGCTTAAGGGGAAAATTACTTCTGAGGGCTGTTGTAAAGATGGTTTTTCTTTGAAGAACTGAGTTAGAATCTTAGAATCATAGAATGGTTTGGGTTGGAAAGGACCTTAAGATCATCCACTTCCAACCCCCCCCTGCCATGGGCAGGGACACCTCACACTAAACCATCCCACCCAAGGCTTCATCCAACCTGGCCTTGAACACTGCCAGGGATGGAGCATTCACAGTTTCCTTGGGCAACCCATTCCAGTGCCTCAGCACCCTCACAGTAAAGAACTTCTGCCTTATCTCCAACCTGAACTTCCCCTGTTTCAGTCTGAACCCATCACCCCTTGTCATATCACTGCAGTCCCTGATGAAGAGTCCCTCCCCAGCATCCCTATAGGCCCCCTTCAGACACTGGAAGCTGCTCTGAGGTCTCCACGCAGCTTCTCTGCTCCAGGCTCAACAGCCCCAGTGCTCTCAGCCTGGCTCCATACAGGAGCTGCTCCAGCCCCTGCTCATCCTCGTGGCCTCCTCTGGACTTGCTCCAACAGTTCCATGTCCTTCTTATGTTGGGGACACTGGAACTGTGCACAGTGCTCCAAGTGAGGTCTCAAAGCTGCTTTTGAGTTGGACGTCTGAAGTGAAAACTTATTGCAGTACAGTAACTGTTGGCTATAATAAGCAGGTTTTCACACCCTCAATAGCTACACTTCAGGGGTTTTCTAATTGGAGTTGGTTTAAAGTAGTTATATGCATCTGACATGGCACAAGAGGTTAGTGCCATGGGCATAAGAAGGATGTGGAGCTGTTGGAGCAAGTCCAGAGCTGGCCACCGAGATGCTGCGAGATGAGCAGCAGGTGGATGAGCTTTAAGGTCCCTTCCAACCCAAACTATTCCATGATTCTATGGCGTATGAATATGTAGATACTATATATAAGCATATTTAGTTAAAAGATTCAAACCCAGCCTCTTTTTAGAAGATATTTTAAGCCAATATGAATGATAGACACCAAGGTAAATTATTCAAAGTCCTTTTCCAGCAGCAGATAAAATGGTATTTTCATTATCTTTACAGCTACTGCCAAGTACATTCAAACGCAAGCTAGCATAAACCCAGTTTTTAATTCACTCACATATCTAATAAGGTGTGAGCTTGCTTGCAAATGAACAAGGAATGTGTTTCATAGAATCACAGCCTGGTTTCAGCTGGAAAGGACCTTAAGATCATCCAGTTCCCATCCCCTGCCATGGGCAGGGACACCTCACACTAAACCATGGCACCCAAGGCTCTGTCCAACCTGGCCTTGAACACTGCCAGGGATGAGGCACTTACCACTTCTCTGGGCACCCTATGCCAGTGCCTCAGCACCCTCAAAGGGAAGAGCTTCTGCCTTATCTCCAACCTGAACTTCCCGTTTCAGTTTGAAACCATCACCCCTTGTCCTATCACTGCAGTCCCTGATGAAGAGCCCCTCTCCAGCATCCTTGTAGCCCCCTTCAGACACTGGAAGCTGCTCTGAGGTCTCCACGCAGCTTCTCTTCTCCAGGCTCAACAGCCCCAATGTTCTCAGCCTGTCTTCCCTGCATAAATGAGCTCTGTTTCTGCATGGGTGGTTCAGGTAAACACATAAAGGAATATTATGACTGCACCACAGTTGGAGCCCAATGGCTATTACATGTATTTGGGTTTTTTTTAGCCTGGCAAATGAATTATCCAAGTATCAAAATCATCCTGGAAGTGATCATGTATTTCTGATTCTGGCTGCTTGACAAAGCAAACAAACCACGCTCACGACAAGGCTCTGATCTGTTTTCTCTATTTGTCATTCCTAATTCAAAGGAGAACAAACCCTCTAATATTGTGGTATTTAAGTTGACAGCCAATTATTAAGAGATGATCCAAACTGTTTCACAGGGATTTGATGGGAGGGATGACTAACACGGGTCCACATCACACAGTGCACAACTCTCAGCTGCCATTCCTCTTTCCAAAGCTGCGTAGTGAGTATAACTGAACATCTCTTGAGAGCTGTTCTGTAAAGAATGGGCACTGTGTAAATGCACTCCTGAGAATGTACCCTGGGTGGCAACAGGAAAAATTCCCACCAGGAAAACTGGCGCATTCCTTTTAACTGAATACCACTCAGAAGTAACCAAAAATAATGAGCCTTCAGGCTTGTCCTTATTCTGGAAGCAAATCCTAAGCCTGGGAACGTCATATATGCTCCAAGTATTCAGTTACAAAGGATCATTCAGTTCCAACTTACCCTGCTGGAAGTCTCCAGTAAAAATTGGAATGTGTTTTGTACAGCTTGGCATGTCTCTAGTTCAGTCCTGCTGAATGCCATTAAATAATCCTTTAGGTGATCATATACATTTCCATCGAGAGCCTGCAGGAGGGGAAGAATTTAAGAGAATTAAGCAGAGTGTTTTTGTATGTGACTCATTAGGATTCATATTCAGAGTTTTAAGATGCTCGTACAATTATTTCTAATACATTCACCTATAATTATTAGCCTTGGATAGTGTCTGGTGGATGGCATTCATTTCTGACAAGTGGAAATGACAGTGCTTCGGTTCCATTAGATGGCACCACAGAGCATTGTAATATCACCTCCTATTAAATGATGTCCATCCAGTTGTGTAATACAGCCATAGCAGAACAGTGAGGGCAGGTCTGAAGAAGAGGAGATGTGATTTATGTCAAGGAAGGCACCTAGTAACTATAAGGATACACGTGGGGCTTCTCCTCAAAGCACTTCCGCGCTCCAAATGACATCTCCAAGATGCCCAATATCTTTATCATTCAAATACGGTTATTTGCTGTTAAAACCCACTGATAACAGCTGCCATTTCACATCAGCACCAACAGAACTCTTCTGTACACAGAAATCCCAAATACATCACAAAAAGATCTCATAAATTGAACAGTTATCGCGGAGTTCAAGCTCAAAACCCCTGTTTTTAACCAGAGCAGGAAAATCACATTGCAGGGCCTGGGTTACACGTTGGTTTAATGCAAGTTCTGTCTTAAACCTGCAAAACTGTAAGTGGAATGATAATTCAATGTAAATGTTCAACTCTGGGTATAATCATATACATAGTCTATATATATTTCATGATACCAGATTTCACAGATATCCATTTGGGTGGTATACTCAGTGAAACAGCGTATATCAGATTTCAACAGAGTCAAGAATGCATTTCTATATAACATTGCATTTGTCTATTTAAATCGATTTGGAAACTCAGGGAGAGAAAAAGGGTGAAATTGTGGAAGCCTACAGCAAAGTCAAGCCCAGTGTTAAAGACCAGGCTAACGGACACATTTGAATCAGACACAAATAGAATCCCAGCCTGGTTTGGGTTGAAGGGACCTTAAAGCTCAACCAGCTCCAACCCCTGCCATGGGCAGGGACCCCTTCCACTGGAGCAGCTTGCTCCAAGCCCCTGTGTCCAACCTGGCCTTGAGCACTGCCAGGGATGGGGCAGCCACAGCTTCTCTGGGCACCCTGTGCCAGCACCTCAGCACCCTCACAGGGAAGAGCTTCTGCCTTATCTCCAACCTGAACTTCCCCTGTTTCAGTCTGAACCCATCACCCCTTGTCCTATCACTGCAGGCCCTGAAGAGAACTAGCTAATCATTATGACCTAATGAGGAACACAAGAGATTTTCCTTCTGCAATAGAAGTTCCCCCCATCAGCACAGAGCCACAGCAACCACCTGATTACATTAATTAACACACAGACATCCTCAATAAAGGATGCTTGGAGGAAAATAATAGAACTGATTGACTGGAATTCTCGCACCCGAAGTTTTATACCCAAAATCCACTTTATGCTATAGAATTTTCCCCATCCTCCACCTCCCAAGTATAAAGTCCTACCCAGAAAAGGCTGGTTTTTTCTCCTTCAGTCTTAGACATCAAACCTGCCTGAAACGTGCCGGTACACAAAATTCCAGGGGTCAGGAAAGAGGCAGCCAGGTCACAGCACCAAACCAGCAGCAAACATGGGAATTTCCTCCAAGCCCCTCCAGTGTCAGCAGCTCACTCAGCCATAAGCCACCAGCGACCCGTATCCAAGCCCAGCTTGAAGGGTCAGCAGCCAGGGCGGATCCATGAGGCCCCAGCCATGGAAAAGTTCCACAAAGGGAAGGCAGAAGCACCGTATGGCTGGGAAAGAGCTATCTATAGGTTCACTTCTCCAAGGTGTTACATGTGATGGCAGTTTCATCAAATGCTCTTTTCAGCATCTTATATTAAAAAAGAATAATGAAAAATGAGCTTATGACTGGGATATTCCATTCATAAAAATGCCAGGAAAATTCCATGAAAATCCTACAGTGACACACATATGCAAGTTCATGGAATCCCAGACTGCTTTGTGTGGGAAGGGGCCTTAAAGCCCATCCAGCTCCAATGCCGGCCATGGGCAGGGACCCCTTCCACTGGAGCAGCTTGCTCCAAGCCCCTGTGTCCAACCTGGCCTTGAGCACTGCCAGGGATGGGGCAGATGTTCCGCTCTTCCCTGTCTTGGTGTAACATACCTCTACTGGAATTCATCCTGTAGTCCCACTAATCCATAAAGCACAGTCCTAGGTTAGCCCAAGTATTATTAACACTTCATGAGCTGTTATAAAGCTGGAGGGATGAGCCCACAGCATCACGGTTATATGAGTGCCCAAGTTACCATCCCATCTCAAGAACATTTGATTTCACATCAAACACACGCTATCCCAACAGCACGGCTGTCTTATACACAGGCCTTGGAGCAAGCTGCTCTAGTGGAAGGTGTCCCTGTCCATGACAGGGGCTGGAAATGGATCAGCTTCAAGGTCCCTTCCAACCCAAACCAGTCTGGGATTCTATGATTTTATGGTAAAAATGCCAAGATTGGTTGCATTCTCCCAAAAACCACAACTTGGAGATTTTATGATAGAGCATATCTGCTTCTGAAGCTTTTCAGCCCAAACACCAGGCTCGAGTTGTGCTAATACATGTAAATAAATAGCTGAAGCTTGGCAAAGCAATTCTAAACGCTGTTTTGCAAAGCAGCTGTGATTTTTTTCCTTCCAGTGTGCTATAAACCCGTATTTCAGAGCTCTCCCCCACATTCGTATAAAGCCCATATGTTCATTTTATGTTAAACCCAGCAGGAGGGTTCACATCATCTAACTTGAGACTTCTACAGCCTTGATGTATACACTGGAGTTTGTCACTCTCAGTTCTTTACAGAGTCAGTGGAGAGAAGTTGCTACTTCTGTGATGTGATTCAAACAATCCCAGCCTGGTTTGGGTTGGAAGGGACCTTAAAGCTCCTCCACCTCCAACCCCTGCCACGGGCAGGGACCCCTTCCACTGGAGCAGCTTGCTCCAAGCCCCTGTGTCCAACCTGGCCTTGAGCACTGCCAGGGATGGGGCAGCCACAGCTTCTCTGGGCACCCTGGGCCAGCGCCTCAGCACCCTCACAGGGAAGAGCTTCTGCCTAAGAGCTCAGCTCAGTCTCCCCTCGGGCAGGTTCAAGCCATTCCCCTTGGCCTGGCCCTACAGGCCCTTGGCCAAAGCCCCTCTCCGAAGCCCCTTTAGATACATAAGAATAAACATCAAAGAAAAGCATGTCAAAGCACCAGGAACCCCACAAATCTGTCAGCATGTGCAAAGTGTGTCACAGCCTTTCTCCCTTCGTTAATTAAAAGTGGTTTCAATATGATGAAGTTCTTAATTACTGTTAAGAGCTGCCCGATTTGAAGTTAGTAAAGGCAACTTGATCCAGCACAGGCGTGGTTGCGAGCCAGGAGAAGCCAGGGCTACATGTGCAGCTTCAACACAAGGAGAACACTCACAGCACAGCAAACGCGACATGCCATCAGTTACAGGGCACAGAGCTGCCTGCTTACAAATTGTGATAATGTGGTTATTCCTTCTATAAATCACAGAATCATAGAATAGTTAGGGTTGGAAAGGACCTTAAGATCATTCAGTTCCAACCCCCCCTGCCATGGGCAGGGACATCTCACACTAAACCATCCCACCCAAGGCTCTGTCCAATCTGGCCTTGAACACTGCCAGGGATGGAGCATTCACTGCTTCCTTGGGCAACCCATTCCAGTGCCTCAGCACCCTCACAGTAAAGAACTTCTGCCTTATCTCTAACCTGAACTTCCCCTGTTTCAGTCTGAACCCATCACCCCTTGTCCTGTCACTGCAGTCCCTGATGAAGAGTCCCTCCCCAGCATCCTTGTAGCCCCCTTTACACACTGGAAGCTGCTCTGAGGTCTCCACGCAGCTTCTCTGCTCCAGGCTCAACAGCCCCAATGTTCTCAGCCTGGCTCCATACAGGAGCTGCTCCAGCCCCTGCTCATCCTCATGGCCTCCTCTGGACTTGCTCCAACAGCTCCATGTCCTTCTTATGCTGAGGACACCAGAACTGCACACAGTGCTCCAAGTGACGAATGGCGATTATTGTATGAAGCTGCATATGTTAATATTAAAACAAAAGCTCTGACTCGCTGGACTATGTGATATAAAGACATTCCTCTGGGATTTCATCACCTGAATCTCATTCACTTACAAACACCCTGACCCAAACCTCCGAACAACACCATTCACGTTGGAAATACAAAGTCTTGTCAGGTTTTTTGATGAAACAGCTTGAAGGGGGAACTGGAAAAAGAAGGATTTCAAGAAGCCCAGCCCATATTATTCCTCTACAATGGCTTTTGTTCTCTTTCTGAATCTCTAAAGATTAGTAAATCACTCACTGGGTTACAATCAGACTGAAAACCTGTCTATTTTTCAACCTCAAAAGGAAATCTAGGTTTTCTTCTTTATTAAAAGCCAGATCTGACATCAGTACTAAGACAATACAAAGCACCACACAATTACAACTTCCAAGGGTAGATAAAAGTCATTGATTTATAACAAATAATGTCTTTAGAATGGAACTGTGGAGTTAAAGGTGCAAAAATCCTTCCCCACCTGAGTCCAACCTTTAGAAGCTGATGGACGAAATCAGGACTGAGAAGAACTGATAGCTAACAGCAATGGATACACAAGCAAATTAAAGTGTATTTCTATAGGAAACCCTACACATTAACTCAAATTCACCCTGCGAGGGTGCTGAGGCACTGGCACAGAGAAGCTGTGGCTGCCTCATCCTTGGCAGTGTTCAAGGCCAGGTTGGACACAGGGGCTTGGAATTGGATGAACTTTCAGGTCCCTTCAGTCCAAACCATTCTCTGATTGCCTAGAAAGATACATCTCTGTTTCTATATTCAATATATTTTATACATTCAAACACAGGCATTTATGTTTGTGCATGGTTTTGAACTCCCTAACCCTCTCTAGAACCTCATTCCTTCCATGAGACAACCAGCATGGATCAAATCAAGTATCCACGTGAAGACACCCTCCCTTGCATGGGCTGATACAACTCAACAGTTCACCTGAGCTGATTTTGCCTGTGCTGAGCATGAAAAACCTTGATAACTGCTTCACAAGCTGCCACGGCTCTGCCGGAAACAATAGAGCTGATGTTGATGGCAAAGAATTTCCTTACATGGGTGGAGGTCACATAACAAAGTTAGACCTGACCTTACCCTACCCGGCCCAGAGCCTGAAACTGGGAAGATAAGGAGAAGTTTTAACTGAAGTGAACAAAAATCATTGTGTCTGGGGAGTGATAACGGTGCTGTGCAGTCAATGGCACTGCATCAGGTTAATGGGACTTATTTCCCTCTTCAATCAAAGCAAATCCCTCTATGAGAAGGGAGATCCCTATCACAGATGTTACCTCCTATTTCACCTTATTAAAAATGAATATTAAATTCTTACACCACCCTGTTCTCATCTGCACCAGAAACCCTGTTTTATCTATCCCTGACCTATGCTGGTTTGAAATCAACCTGTAACCCAGTTACAACAGGGACTCGGTTTTCTACCCTGTATTTCTTTAACACTACTCTAAACATAACTCAGATATGAAGCATGGTGAGAGGAGCTTTTGGAGTGATTGTGTTTAGAACTTATCCCTATAATCCATTAACTAAACAGCGTGAGCTGACAGTCTGGGAATACTCAGTTGGATGATTTTGGTAAATGAGACTCCGAGTGTCTGAATTTTTATATGCAAATGCTTCAGCATATGAAAAGGAATGAAAAAGGAAAGGTTGGGGTACAAACAGTAACAGGTACATTTTTAATAGGAATTCTTACTATTAAGACATCCTTCTGGATCTACAAGAGGCGAAGAACACAAGTAGTCTGAATGCATTTTATCCCAAGAACAGGAGCAGATCATAGAGTCATGGAATAGTTTGTGTTGGAAGGGACCTTAAAGCTCCTCCAGCTCCAACCCCTGCCACGGGCAGGGACCCCTTCCACTGGAGCAGCTTGCTCCAAGCCCCTGTGTCCAACCTGGCCTTGAGCACTGCCAGGGATGGGGCAGCCACAGCTTCTCCAGTGATAGGACAAGGGGCAATGGGTGTAAACTGGAACATAGGAAGTTCCACGTTAACATCAGGAAGAACTTCTTTACTGTAAGAGTGACAGAGCACTGGAACAGGTTGCCCAGGGGGGTTGTGGAGTCTCCTACACTGGAGATATTCAAGGCCCGCCTGGACAAGTTCCTGTGTGATGTACTGTAGGTTACCCTGCTCTTGCAGGGGGGTTGGACTAGATGATCTTTTGAGGTCCCTTCCAACCCTTGGGATTCTGTGATTCTGTGATTCTCTGGGCACCCTGTGCCAGCGCCTCAGCACCCTCCCAGGGAAGAGCTTCTGCCTAAGAGCTCAGCTCAGTCTCCCCTCGGGCAGGTTCAAGCCATTCCCCTTGGCCTGGCCCTACAGGCCCTTGTCCCAAGCCCCTCTCCAGCTTTCCTGCAGCCCCTTTAGGCACTGGAGCTGCTCTCAGGTCCCCCTTCAGGAGCCTTCTCTTGTCCAGGCTGCCCCAGCCCAGCTCTCTCAGCCTGGCTCCAGAGAAGAGCTGCTCCAGCCCTCGCAGCAGCTCCATGGCCTCCTCTGGCCTCTCTCCAACAGCTCCACGTCCCTCTTGTGCTGCTGCCCCAGCGCTGGACCAGGGCTGCCGGGGGGGTCTCAACAGAGGGGAGCAGAGAGCAAGAATCACCTCATGTTATTTGACAATGAAGGATGCAGCATTTTAAAAACTCATCTAAACCCCAGAAGTAATAAAGTCAACAGCTCGAGTCAGCTGGCTTTGCCAAACTCAGCAGTATTCAGATCAGCGATACAGAACTGCATTTCCCAAGGACATTGGGAAAGAAAGGAAGGAAGGTCAGGAAAACCCATCCTTTTCGGTTAACAGTTACGTGCCATAGTCATTTTCCCTTCAAAATGCTGATTCCTGGTAGTTATTTATTCTAGGCATCAGGATGTCTGAATGGAGAGGAAGAGCTTGGTGCCTTTAAGTCTTTTTCTGTTTAAATTCTCCCATCACTGCAGTTCTTGTCACTGCTGAACAACCTTGTTTTCTCCATTAGAACATCATAACACAAATCAGGTCTGATTTTGTCAACAAAATGGGATACTATATATAAATCACCACCAAACTCAAGATCAAAGCACCAGAAGCATCCCCAAACATCAGCCCTGCAGCAAGCACCTATCTGCTGACAGGAACCTAGCACAAGCTTCTGCATTTCTCAGTCACTGCAACCCTGTAGGATCAACTCTGTAGTGTCTGCTCAGATGACAACACCGAAGCATGAAGTTAAGGAATCCCAGATTGATTTGGGTTGGAAGGGACCTCAAAGCTTATCTAGCTCCAACCCCTGCCACGGGCAGGGACTCCTTCCACTGGAGCAGCTTGCTCCAAGCCCCTGTGTCCAACCTGGCCTTGAGCACTGCCAGGGATGGGCCAGCCACAGCTTCTCTGGGCACCCTGTGCCAGCGCCTCAGCACCCTCACAGGGAAGAGCTTCTGCCTAAGAGCTCATCTCAGTCTCCCCTCGGGCAGGTTAAAGCCATTCCCCTTGGCCTGGCCCTACAGTCCCATGTCCAAAGCCTTTGTAACATGAGGAAAAAGGCTTCAAGATGTACAAAGTGTCCATTTAAAAGCACAATGGTTGAATAAACTCTCCAAGTTTCCTCCTTTTCTCCCTGAACCTGGGGAAGGAGCTTTCATCACCGCAAACATGGGAACAATAAACACTAGAAGGCAGCAAGGGCCCTCTGCCTTCTGTTTGCTCACATTGCCATTTGGGGCTCATAAACACACTCTGCACTTTATCCTACCCCAGAGCTTTGTATTTTCTAGTGTCAATGGTTTTGGGCTTGTTTGCAAGTTCTTTGTTTGGTCTCATTAGTCCCTTGATGATTGTTCCGCACATCATTTTGCTCCTTTCCACTAGGGCAGGGTCATTGTTTTTAATGACAAAACCTTTGTCGCTGGTGAACTGAAGCCTACTCTGAGCACAGAAAACGACAGAATGGCCATCAGGAGATGCCATCACCCTCTCCCAACCCAAAGACCCTTTAAGAAAAGGATTAGTAAAATTAATGACAATATTAATAGAATCATAGAGTAATAGAATTGGGTTGAAGGGACCTTACAGCTCCTCCAGCCCCAACCCCTGCCATGGGCAGGGACCCCTTCCACTGGAGCAGCTTGCTCCAAGCCCCTGTGTCCAACCTGGCCTTGAGCACTGCCAGGGATGGGGCAGCCACAGCTTCTCTGGGCACCCTGTGCCAGCGCCTCAGCACCCTCACAGGGAAGAGCGTCTGCCTTAGATCCAACCTGAATTTCCCCTGTTTAATCATGATATTACGGTGGGGAGGAGGGGAAATTAATCAGGCCAAGCTTAAGAATTGATTTAATTAAAAGACAGTTTAACATCACCAGAGTCCATTGTGTTCACTTTTCTGTTGAGGTTTTTTGCTCATCACTGTCATGTATCAATAGTAGGAGCTTCTAAACTGCTGTCGGCTTCTGGTGAGAACGATACAATCCATAAAGCCATTAATGCTGGTTCAGGAATACTGCTTGGAATGTGGGGGTTTGGTGCCAAGCTTTGTGTTGAGGGTGGGGGGGATCTGTTTAAAAGGAACAAACCTTTCACAGTATTTTTAATTACAGAATTCCGACTAAAACCATCCTTCTCCTCCCCCATTGGTGCTAATAGGACTGCATCCATAAACCATCAACACGATTCCTCTGGGAACCAATAAGAACAGACGACTAAAGTAATAAAGCATACTTGGCACGTGGAATTCCCGAGTGGTATTTGGGAAACACGGATTAATCTTCAGCGCTGCAATGCAGCTGCTCTACCTTTGGCACAGTCCTGTGATGTTTTTCCCTTTATTGTACCAGAGACTTTCTCTCATTGTTGTGTGATTCTATAACGATGACAATAATCACAGCGCTGTGACTCGCAGCCATTTGCCTTTTCAGGACATGAGGCTCATTGGTGTGGATTACAACAATTCCCTAAAATAGTTCCACTTGTTTTGGTCATTAAATATTAGGATGACTGGCAAAGAGTCTTAGTAATCCTTTACTAAAGTGCCTTGTTAGGATTGGAGGGTTCACTCTATGGAACATGCTCTGCCCTTTTCATAGAACCATAGAATGGTTTGGGTTGGAAGGGACCTTAAAGCTCCTCCAGCTCCAACCCCTGCCATGGGCAGGGACCTCTTCCACTGGAGCAGCTTGCTCCAAGCTCCTGTGGCCAACCTGGCCTTGAGCATTGCCAGGGTTGGGGCAGCCACAGCTTCTCTGGGCACCCTGTGCCAGCACGTCAGCACCCTCTCAATAAAGATATATAAAAACTATAAAGATAATAACTGTTGTTAAACTGATAATCCTACAATCCCAGACTGGTTTGGGTTGGAAGGGACCTTAAAGCTCATCATACATGGGCCCTTGTCCAAAGTCTCTGAATAAATGCCCATGGAGAAGAGTGAAACACGACAGAATTGTGTCATTTCTTAAAACATGAATTATTTGGCCATACACAGCCACAAACGTTTGTGAAGAAGTCACTTAGAACAAAGCTGCTTTTCCCTCAGATTTGCCATCATCTTCTCATCCAGCTTTTCCTTAGGACTCTCTATCTCCTTTAAATATCGCTTATTAAATTGAATTCTTATCTATTAAACTGAACCACTCTAGGGTCTAATAAGGCACTGAACAACTTGATTAATAGGAGCAATAAAAAACTTTAGTTCTAATATTCTTTAGCTTGAATTAGAAACCTGATTTCTACCCAGCTCCACATACGTGGTGTTACACTTCAGTCAAATGGAGCTCCTCCAATTAACCTGAGGCACCCAAAAATCAGCCGATTGCCTTGATTCATTCAAATGTATTTTCTTCGGGCATCTTTACATCATTTTCAGCTATCACTTTGAGCTATGGGAGATTAAAAAGCCTTGAGCATCAGCACTGAGACCTTCCTGAAGGTTTTGAAAGCCCAATCTCAACAGTGTCCAAACTTGGGGAGTCACCACTTCCCTAGGGACATTATTCCAGTGGCCAAGTGTTCTCACTGGGAACAGTTTTGTGTCCAGTGGGAATCTCCCCAGCAGTAACTTGTGCCCATCACCCCTCAGCTTTCTGATGTCCAAAGGGAGTCTCCACCTTCTCTGCAGCCCTCCTTTACCTCCTGGCACATGCGATCAGGTCTCCCTGCGTCTTCTCTTCTCCAGCTGAACAGTCCCAGCTCTCTCAGCCTTTCCTCACTGCTGCCCAGCCCTTGGACCATCGCTGTGGCCCTTCTCTGCCCCTCTCCAGCCCATCCACATCCTTTTTGTACAGCAGGACCAAACCTGAGCACAGCATTCCAGGGCTGGCCTGACCAGCACTGAGCAGAGTGGGATAATGACATCTTCAGCTGGTAGGGAATATCTGCTTCCCTTGCATGACAAGGATGTTTATCCTGCTATAAAGCCTTTTTAGCAGAGATGACAACTTGAACAGATGGGAATTTATCTTCTCTATGAAAACCAGCAGGTAGATGCAAAAATCATGCTGCAGGATCCCCCCTCCTCCTCCTCCTCATCTGACTGAGCTTTGAGCCATCTTTCCAATCAGTTGTCTCTCTAGCAATCTGTAAGTGCTAAACAGGAATTTCTTGCTCCTAATGTTCTTCTGTGGCCTAATTCCACATGGATCAGCTCCATTCATTTCCTTTCAGTGAAGCTCACACTGCAGGAATAGTTTTCTCTTCTGATACTAATTGCACACCTATTTACTGCTGATGGAGCCCTGACCTGCCCAAAGAAGCTGAAACCTGAGGTTGTGTGATGCCTTTGGAGCACGCAGCACCATAAAGGCTCATAAGCACAAGCCCTGAATTCCACTTCAGAAAGGAATTCCAAGGCAAGGGAGTTTTCTAAGGACTGTGCCAAAAATACAGCTCAAACAGCCTTTACCCAAGGCTGACAGTGATGACAGCTCCTCACCTCCACCCATGCACCCATGCTGTGACCTCCACCGTCACCAAAGGGGCTTATATTGAGAAATAAAAGCAAAGATTTTGAAGCTGGAAGAAGAAAAAGCATAGCATCCTTTGCCAGCCATATCCTACAAAAACACTCTCAATTTTGGGTTCAAACTTAAACAAGGGAGGTTTAGGCTGGACGTAAGGCAGAAGCTCTTCCCTGTGAGGGTGCTGAGGCGCTGGCACAGGGTGCCCAGAGAAGCTGTGGCTGCCCCATCCCTGGCAGTGCTCAAGGCCAGCTTGGACACAGGGGCTTGGAGCAAGCTGCTCCAGTGGAAGGGGTCCCTGCCCGTGGCAGGGGTTGGAGCTGGAGGAGCTTTAAGGTCCCCTTCAACCCAAACCAGTCTTAGACTCCATGAATCCGGAGTTGCTAAAAACAAACCCTCGTGATGATCCGTTCGGGATGTGTGTCCATGAGTCCTAAACTTGGAATGTCGCGTGTTTCTAGTTCAAACCCTTTGACGTTGCTCCACCTGCCTCCCCACCAGCACTCCCCAGGTGCTTCCTGAGCTTGGCTTTTGCCTCCCGGAGCCGTGCCGGCTGCTTCTGCCACAGCCAAGTATTTCGGGAACCGCTCTTATTGTATTAGAGGGCGGCTTTGAAACACGATGGCAAAGTTTCATTTCCTGTTCAAAATGAGCACGTTTATGACATCGGACAGAAAAAGCCTGATCCAAACCCTCAACGGCTTCGATATAAAATCTTTAAAGAGCCCCAAACAAATAAGTAATGAAATGAAAATGTTATAAAGTTTTCTGTTAACTCTTTCAATGAGGTTTCACAATGAGACCACTCGGATTCGGGAGTAGCTCCATCCCCTTCTTAACCCTTCCTTGTGCCCTTTTCCTAGCAGTGACTTTGGGTTTCTTTTAGCTTTCCATTAATTTTCCTTGTTCTTGTGCTTTGCATCCACCTTCCATCACTGATAGAATCATGGAATGGTTTGGGTCAGAAAGGACCTTAAGATCATCCAGTTCCAACTCCCTGCCATGGGCAGGGACACCTCACACTAAACCATGGCACCCAAGGCTCTGTCCAACCTGGCCTTGAACACTGCCAGGGATGGAGCATTCACAGCCTCCCTGGGCAACCCATTCCAGTGCCTCAGCACCCTCACAGGAAAGAATTTCCTCCTTAGATCCAATCTAAACTTCCCCTGTTTCAGTCTGAACCCATCACCCCTTGTCCTATCACTACAGTCCCTAATGAAGAGCCCCTCTCCAGCATCCTGATGATTTCCTTTTCTCCCTTCCCAAGTCTCCTCCAATCACTGCCTCCTGTGAACCATCTCATGTAAATACACCCCTGACTTTCCTACCCAGGAAATACCTTTCATGAGCATCTGTAAAAACGCACTACATTTCTTCACCATCAAGCCATTCCTGAAGTTATTTCTGTCAAAATGCCAAAAGAAACCTCGCTGACAAGGCAGAAGCATTATCAAGAAATAGCTTTATTATCCCATGAAAAATGATCCTTGTTCTAAGATAATTAAGTGGCCCTGATTTATGTATCATGCTCTGTCTTTCACTACACAATCCCCACCCATGGAGGAACAAATACTCAGCCCCCCTGGAAATAAACAGCCTTTTCGGACCAAATGCTTAAACAAGGAATTGGTTAAATCACATTTAATTGTGGTTAAACATGAGGTGAGACAGAGCAGACTGCCATCAGGGAAACGTGACCATCGTTCACTTTTCACCTGTACAACAGAAGTGCGGTGATCCAGACAGTCTTTTGTCTTGAGTTAGCTTGGAAAGGCCACGTGATGGATGATGATATCAAACACTTCCACAGCTAGAGGTGGCAGTGCTAGCTACTGTTCAGGGCATCTCAACTTCCTCTGCTTGTGGTTTCACCAAAAATACCACCAGAAGTGGTTGTCATCCTGCTGGGAAGCTGCTTTTCGCTTCCCTGTAAATGCTTCCTCACAGTCAGCTGGTAAATGCTCTGGAGCCAGGCTGAGAGAGCTGGGCTGGGGCAGCCTGGACAAGAGAAGGCTCCTGAAGGGGAGACCTGAGAGCAGCTCCAGTGCCTAAAGGGGCTGCAGGAAAGCTGGAGAGGGGCTTGGGACAAGGGCCTGTAGGGCCAGGCCAAGCGGAATGGCTTGAACCTGCCCGAGGGGAGACTGAGCTGAGCTCTTAGGCAGAAGCTCTTCCCTGGGAGGGTGCTGAGGCGCTGGCACAGGGTGCCCAGAGAAGCTGTGGCTGCCCCATCCCTGGCAGTGCTCAAGGCCAGGTTGGACACAGGGGCTTGGAGCAAGCTGCTCCAGTGGAAGGGGTCCCTGCCCGTGGCAGGGGTTGGAGCTGGAGGAGCTTTAAGGTCCATTCCAAGCCAAACCAGTTTAGGATTCTATGAATACAAATGGTCGAAACTGCAGTTAGCATACATTCAATAGCTTATGAAGGAGCTAAAGCTCTCCAAAGCAGATTTTTAGGTTATCAACTGAAAAGTGCGATATAAAAGCATTTAAGAAAAACCCTAAACAAGAGAGCACTATTTTGTATTAATCACTCAACAATTTACATGGATGGATAATGACACTACAGAGCCTTATGAAAGGATTTAATCTCCCCAGGGCTTCACGTGCATGTATATGTATGCACACACACTGATGGTCCTGGCAGGGCAAAGAGCCTGGTATCAGCTGCTGTGGAGCCCACAGTGAGCATCTTCTGGAACACTCACGTGTTGGGCCAGAGCCTCCCTTCATTCATCTTCCATTCATAGGAATGAACACAAGAAAGCAGCACATGCTCCTCAACTTTAAAAGAAAGTAGCTGGACCCATCTGATACTGTAGATAAAGCAATCTCTGGCTGGTTTAATTGTAATTACAGTATATTTGTGGCTTGCAGCTGACAAGAAGGGGAAGTGAAACAATAGTTCTTTCACTTACAGAAGTTCCCCCTGCATTTTAAAAGGGAGCATGACAGGATCTGAAAAGAATAGCTGAATTAAGAAAAGAGATTTATAGAAGTAAATGGAAACCTCCAGTGACTTCAAACTTATTTTCTCTTAATGCTATTTTTTATTTGGGACAGAATCTCTGTTATAACAAAGTAATTCCCTGGGTGCTTCTAAATCACTCTAAAGAGCAGAAAACAATAACGTGTACGTCAAATGATTTCTGACAGTGAGAACGGTGGTTCTGCTTGTTCTGGAGGCTACACAAATATGGAGTCATGCAAATGTTACCCTCTTATTTATATAGGAGACAGTGGCCAACTATTGCTAGGGTAACATTGCTGAGACCACCGAAGACCTTCAGCTACCATGTCAAGCTACTTTTCAAGTCAGAGTCACCACAGGAAAGAACCATTTGCCATACACACCTGATTACTTTCTGGGCATAAATCAAATTATTATTATAAACCATCTAGCCCTTAATCGTGGAGCATGAGCAGCAGGTTGAAGGAGGTGATCCTGCCCCTGTGCTCTGCCCTGGTGAGACCCCACTTGCAGCACTGGGTGCAGTTCAGTCAACATAAGGACATGGAGCTGTTGGAGCAAGTCCAGAGGAGGCCACGAGGATGAGCAGGGGCTGGAGCAGCTCCTGTATGGAGCCAGGCTGAGAACATTGGGGCTGTTGAGCCTGGAGCAGAGAAGCTGCGTGGAGACCTCAGAGCAGCTTCCAGTGTCTGAAGGGGGCTGCAAGGATGCTGGGGAGGGACTCTTCATCAGGGACTGCAGTGATAGGACAAGGGGTGATGGGTTCAAACTGAAACAGGAGCTGGTCTATCCCTGGCAGTGTTCAAGGCTAGGCTGTACACAGGGGCTTGGAGCAAGCTGCTCTAGTGGGAGACGTCCCTGCCCATGGCAGGGGTTGGAACTGGATGAGCTTTAAGGTCCCTTCCAATCCAAATCCCACAGTCTGGGATTCTGTGACTCTTACAAACACTGCCAGCTTCAGCTGAATCCCATTTGTACAAGTCATGTTTGGAGCCTGTAGTTACATTTGTTTTAAATGATCATTAAAAGTGCTTGGTAAAAGTGATGGATGACGGTGCTGAAAACACAGATGTCATCTCGGCTTCATAAAAACTCCCAACAATGCTAATATAGAGAAAACAGGGTTCATCACAACGTAACTATTCCAGTGCTGCTGGCTCATTCAGTTACTCCAGCTAATGGCAGAAAACAACCAGAAACTGTGGACCTGTCATTAGTGGAGTCCTCCAGGGATCAATACTGGGCCCAATATCTTCTTAAGTGATCTGGGTGATGGGATCAAGTGCTCCCTGATGAAGTTTGCCGATGGCACCAAACTGAGTGGGGAAGTGGACACTTGGGAAGGTGAAGCCACCCTGCAGGGTGAGCTGGACAGGCTGAAGATTGGGCTGGGAAGAACCTGATGGAGCTCAACAGGACAAGTGTCAGGTTTTGCCCCCTGGGCAAACCCAGTCCTGGAGCAGCACGGGCTGGGATGTGCCCGGCTGGAGCAGCTCTGGGAAAGGGACCTGGAAGAACCAGCTCCATAGGAGTGAACAGTGAGCGGCTGGGGCAGAGAAACCCAGCAGGGTGCTGGGGAACATGAACAAGGGCATCACCACAGGGATGAAGGTGTCATTGTCACACTTTGCTCTGTGGTACAGGGTGCTGGGCTTCCAGTCTACGTCATGCTTTGTCTGGAAAGGCTGGACCAGATGATCCATGAGGCCCCTTCAGCCTGGGATTCTGTTATTCCAAGTTAAGGGTTCCCAAGCAGCATCTTCCTAACAGAAAATGTTATTTCACAGAATCAGAGAATAATTTAGGTTAAAAGAGAGACAAGGTCCAACCGCTACTCAGAGCAGGGCCAAGCCGATCAGGCTGTGTACAGTCAAGTTCTGAATGTCTCCAAGGTAGGACATTCTTCCCCTCCCCAAGCCCCTGTTTCTCTCTGACCACCTTCATGGCACAACTTCTTCCTTGTATTTAAATGAGAATGACCTGGGTTTCAATTAGGTTGCCTCCAGCCTTCAAAAACCAACCCAAGCCCAGCCTGGAACAGTCTTCTCCACATGCTCCCCACTAGGCAGCCACAGATCATGAAGACTGTTACTACCTCCCTTTCTCTCAGTTTTCTCAGTGTCTGCTTCTTCATCATGTGCTCCAGGTACTACACTCACTCTCAACATTCCCCTGCAACAGCTCAACCACTTCTCATGTGAACCCCCATGACAGCCAGCTCCTTGCTCAGAAGCCAGACAGATGCCTTCCTCTATGAAAACCCTTTCAGACAGTGCTTAAACCCAGCTGAGGATGTGAAAACATCGCATGTCACCTGTCACTTTACAGCCTGATGGTTCAATGCTGTAACATGTCTCAGTATCACCACGCCCGTGGAAGGGAAGAGTTGTTCCAGGGCAATTAGATAACATGGAGTTTCTATTTAAACCTGTCATATCAGCAAGAGAACCCTGATCAAGAACAGGAGCCCAGTCCCACAGCTGCACTTCCTCATGTCAAGCAAGCTGGAAAGTACAGAAAATACAGAAAGGATGACTGAAACAATATAAAAAACCCCCTTCGTGAAACCGCAAAGGCAAAAAAGATAGCGAAGTGCAACAGCTTTTGATGCTGTTCCTCCAACGCAGCCCTCAAACCCCACAGACCACACTAGGTGCGATATGAAATACATGCTTTAAAAGCAGAGAGCTTTAGAAATACTTGTGTTAGTGTTTGCCATCTTATAGAGCGTTTTTCATTGCTCATAGAACAAACACATCACCGCCTGTAAAGATGGGCTTGTTCAGCCTGGAGAAGAGAAGGCTCCTTAAGGAGAGACCTCAGAACAGCTCCAGTGCCTAAAGGGGCTGCAGGAAAGCTGGAGAAGGGCTTGGGACAAGGGCCTGTAGGGCCAGGCCAAGGGGAATGGCTTGAACCTGCCCGAGGGGAGACTGAGATGAGCTCTTAGGCAGAAGCTCTTCCCTGGGAGGGTGCTGAGGGGCTGGCACAGGGTGCCCAGAGAAGCTGTGGCTGCCCCATCCCTGGCAGTGCTCAAGGCCAGGTTGGACACAGGGGCTTGGAGCAAGCTGCTCCAGTGGAAGGGGTCCCTGCCGTGGCAGGGGTTGGGACTGGAGGAGCTTTAAGGTCCATTCCAAGTCAAACCGATTTGGGATTCTATGAATACAAATGGTTGAAACTGCAGTTAGCATATATTCAATAGGTTATGAAGGATCTAAAGCTCCCCAAAGCAGATTTTAGGTTATCAACTGAAAAGTGCGATATAAAAGCATTTAAGGAAAACCCTAAACAAGAGAGCACTATTTTGTATTAATCACTCAACAATTTACATGGATGGATAATGACACTACAGAGCCTTATGAAAGGATTTAATCTCCCCAGGGCTTCACGTGCATGTATATGTATGCACACACACTGATGGTCCTGGCAGGGCAAAGAGCCTGGTATCAGCTGCTGTGGAGCCCACAGTGAGCACAGGGGAGACTGAGATGAGCTCAAGGCCAGGTTGGACACAGGGGCTTGGAGCAAGCTGATCCAGTGGAAGGGGTCCCTGCCTGTGGCAGGGGGGTGGAACCGGATGAGCTTTAAGGTACGTTCCAACCCAAACCAGGCTGCAATTCCGTGGTTCTATATACAGGGGAAAAGGCAGCAGGATTAAAATCTTTCCTAAAGGGAGATCTAGAATGGTTTTGCTTCTTATCTACCTGCGTAATGAATAAACTAGGATGGCACTATAGAAGCAATTCTTTAAAAGATGCTGGAAGATTTAATGTTTTCTTCCCAAGCATCCCTGTTTTGAGTGATGGCTTCACAGTTGCAAACCCAGCAGAGTGAATCATTTTCTTCTTCCCTGCATAAAAATGCTTTAAAATGAACATCTTCTGAATGAGTGAAAACTCTCAGAAGCTGTATGTCACCAGGAACCCTGCCAATGACAATGTTTAGTTGTTGCCTGTTACAGAACACTAAATCAGGCCATAACGTATATTTGTGATTCATTTGTCACGGGACAGCACAATGCGGTATTTCCTAATCAGATACAAGGAACAAAATCAATGCTGGCTTCTCCCGAACATGAAGGGACCCAAAGTGTCTCAGGCCCAACGCTTTCCCAACAGCAGCTTTACAAATAGTACCAAAGGGGCAGGATCCCCTCCCTGAGCTGCTGCTCACGCTCTGGGGGTGCAGCCCAGCACACGGGGGGGTTCTGGGCTCAAGCGCTCACTGAAGCCGGGGCATGGGGAGCTGCTCCTCACCCAGCACCCCAAGTCCTTCTCCTCAGGCTGCCCCATCCAGGCTCCCCCCAGCCTGGGCTTGTGCTGGGATTGCCCCAACCCAGGGGCAGCACCTTGCCCTTGGCCTTGTTGAGCTCCATGAGGTTCATATGTTCCCACCTCTCCAGCTTGTCCAGGTCCCTCTGGATCCCATCCCTTCCCTCCAGTGTCACTGCACCACACAGCTCAGTGTCATCAGGAAATGTGCTGAGGGTGCTCGATCCCTCTGTCCATGCTACCAATGAAGATGTTGAACAGGATCAGTCCCAACACCAACCCCTGAGGACACCACTCAATAAACACATAAAGCTTTGACCCTTCAGTGAAATCCACTCTGATGCACCCCAAAGGAGCAGTACCAACCAACCAGCCACCGTTTTATACCTAAATGCCATTTAAACAACTGCTCTAGACAAAGGATGTAGAAGATCTGTCTTGGAAAGCAGAACACTACTTTCTCCCCGTTTTCCATGTGATTTCTAACAGCTCTATGCTAAAAGTGGCATTTAAGCAGAGGAGCAGGGAGTTTTTGAAGGCAGGGAGGTGGGATAGTCTGTTTTTCCACTCTGAAGGTGATGATATTAAACAAGCAACCTTCTGAAGTACTGTTTAGAGAAAGGGTTTCTCTGCAGGTTACTGAACAACTGAAACCCAGCCTGAAAATCATTTAAAATGTAGACATATGCCGCATACACCACCAGTTTGCCTGATCTAAATTTTGAGGTAATTCGCCTGATTTCAACCAAACCGAACTGAAAATGAAACTGGACCTCGAGCTTCATCTTGCTGTGGAGACGGTGGTTATAGAAACCTCACCTTGTCTACAGAGTGGAACTAACCACCACTTCCTGGAACGCATCCTGGAAGAGCAGACAACAAGTAACTAAGTCTTATGATGTCTGAGATGCTGCTGATTCCACTCAGCAATCCCAACCTGCTCCATACAGAAGTCACAGAATCACAGAATAGTTAGGGCTGGAAAGGACCTCAAGATCATCCAGTTCCAACCCCCTGCCATGGGCAGGGACACCTCACACTAAACCATCCCACCCAAGGCTCTGTCCAGCCTGGCCTTGAACACTGCCAGGGATGGAGCATTCACAGCCTCCCTGGGCAACCCATTCCAGTGCCTCAGCACCCTCACAGGAAAGAATTTCCTCCTTTTATCTAATTGAAACTTCCCCTGTTTCAGTCTGAACCCATCACCCCTTGTCCTGTCACTGCAGTCCCTGATGAAGAGTCCCTCCCCAGCATCCCTATAGGCCCCCTTCAGACACTGGAAGCTGCTCTGAGGTCTCATCGCAGCTTCTCTTCTCCCGGCTGAACAAGCCTAATGTTCTCAGCCTGTCTTCATACAGGAGGTGCTCCAGCCCCTGCTCATCCTCGTGGCCTCCTCTGGACTTGTTCCAGCAGTTCCATGTCCTTTTTATGTTGAGGACACCACAACTGCACACAATGCTCCAGGTGAGGTCTCACCAGAGCAGAGCAGAGGGGCAGGATCACCTCCTTCGCCCTGCTGGTCACGCTCCTTTGGATGCAGCCCAGGATACGGTTGCTTTCTGGGCTGCGAGCGCACACTGCAGCCGGCTCATGCTCATTTTCTCATCGACCAGCACCCCCAAGTCCTTCTCCGCAGGGCCGCTCTGAATCTCTTCTCTGCCCAACCTGTAGCTGTGCCTGGGATTGCTCCGACCCAGGTGTAGGACCTTGCACTTGGCATGGTTAAGTCATTCTTCCAGTCTGCTTTACGTGGGGCAGCTGCTATGAGATGGGAATGTTTCAGGAATTCTTAGCTCTGCCTGAGAGCCTCACTCAAAGAGAACCAAGAGAAGCTGCTGAGTATCTGCAATAAGGCAACAACTCCAAAGGGGCTGGAAGAGACACGAAATGTGAGGAGTTTATGGAAACACTTGACATTAGGTAAAGGTGTGGAGAGGCCTGCAGAGCTCCAACAGAAGAAGGGGTACCAGCTCCACTGCAGCTAAATGAAGAAATACTTAGAGATAGCAAGGTGGCCACTACCACAGGAATACCTGAGGCCTTACTAATAGGAAGATAAAAGGTGCATTTTTAGACTGTTAATCTCAATACATAAAGGAACACGTTTTGTTTGGATACAACTCTATTACAGCATGTATGAGGTCATCACCATTCAAGGTACTAAAACAAGAACTGTGCTGCCCAGAAGAGGTTTAATCCCCTTCCAAAATGCCTCCTTCCTAGTGACGTTGCCTAGAGGAAGGATCAGAAACATTTAATAGACAAAGTCTCCATTCCCCTATCCTTTAGTCCATTTTCCAGTTCCACTAACAGTGGTCTTTATTCTGTAGGCAGCAATTTCCTCCCCAGCTGACTGCTTTTGTCCTTCTAATATTAATTTCATGTGCTGTTTTTTTGCCTGGTCAACACTCATTGACACATCACGGTATCTCTTGCTCATAAGGTTTATATTTGGTTACAGAGAATGACACTGAATGACCGGGCAGCACAGGCCTGAATCCAGAACCTCCCATGTGCTGGGCTGCACTCCCAGAGCGTGAGCACCAGCTCAGGGAGGGGATCCTGCCCCTCTGCTGAGCTCTAGGGAGACCCCTCCTGCAGTTCTGATCCAGCTCTGGGGCAGCAGCACAAGAGGGACGTGGAGCTGCTGGAGAGAGGCCAGAGGAGGCCATGGAGCTGCCGCGAGGGCTGGAGCAGCTCTGCTCTGGAGCCAGGCTGAGAGAGCTGGGCTGGGGCAGCCTGGACAAGAGAAGGCTCCTGAAGGGGAGACCTGAGAGCAGCTCCAGTGCCTAAAGGGGCTGCAGGGAACCTGGAGAGGGGCTTGGGACAAGGGCCTGTAGGGCCAGGCCAAGGGGAATGGCTTGAACCTGCCCGAGGGGAGCCTGAGCTGAGCTCTTAGGCAGAAGCTCTTCCCTGGGAGGGTGCTGAGGCGCTGGCCCAGGGTGCCCAGAGAAGCTGTGGCTGCCCCATCCCTGGCAGTGCTCAAGGCCAGGTTGGACACAGGGGCTTGGAGCAAGCTGCTCCAGTGGAAGGGGTCCCTGCCCATGGCAGGGGTTGGGGCTGGAGGAGCTTTAAGGTCCCTTCCAACACAGACCACTCTTGTGACTGTGATTCTTCACCACCTTCAAATCATCACCTCTCTCTTCAGTTCCTTCTCCATGCTGTTTATGTTCAATCACTATGCTAAATAACATAATCACTCTCTCAGTGCTTTAAGAAGCATGGTTCCCACACACATTTCAGGAGGCGAAGATAGGTAAGAGAGAAACCAGGACCTTGTCAGCAATTCTCCTTCTCTGATAAACCTCAACTATTTACTTTAATCCCACATCTTCTGTATCTCTTCATCAGTTATTAACCTATGAGAAAACCCTCACCACCCCACCTGCAATGTCCTTTTATATAAGCAGAGACTGAGTGGGAAGTTTGTTGAGGCCTCCCAGCAAATCCAAGACATTAAAGCAGATGAATCACCCTTATCCCCTCTTTTTGAAGGACATTTTCCCTCTTTAGAAAGAAAATGATGTTGATTATTCCCATCACATCATATCTGTCTATGTGTGAATTGCCTCCATTCATCACTGCACTTGTCTTGTCAGCCTGGTAGGGACATAGGTTTTCTTCATCTCTAATACCCAGGGCCCCTCCTGAAGCCCTTTCCAAAGGCTGGCCCACACTGAGGTGGGTTTTAGCACCAGATTACACACTGCTGATTATATTCAAGCAGTTTACATTTGAACTTACATTAAAGCTCTTGGCTGAATGCAGCTGGAGCCCAGTTCCATGATACTAGAAACGTCTGAGAGATGTAGAAGAAGACCCCTGAACGTGGTTCTTCTGAAGTAATATCGAAGGAGGTGATCCTGCCCCTCTACTCTGCTCTTGTGAGACCTCACCTGGAGCATTGTGTGCAGTTCTGGTGTCCTCAACATAAAAAGGACATGGAACTGCTGGAACAAGTCCAGAGGAGGCCACGAGGATGAGCAGGGGCTGGAGCACCTCCCGTATGAAGACAGGCTGAGAACATTGGGGCTGTTCAGCCTGGAGAAGAGAAGCTGCGTGGAGACCTCAGAGCAGCCTTCCAGTATCTGAAGGGGGCCTATAGGGATGCTGGGGAGGGACTCTTCATCAGGGACTGCAGTGACAGGACAAGGGGTAATGGGTTAAAACTTAAACAGGGGAAGTTTAGATTGGATCTAAGGAGGAAATTCTTTCCTGTGAGGGTGGTGAGGCACTGGAATGGGTTGCCCAGGGAGGTTGTGAGTGCTCCATCCCTGGCGGTGTTCAAGGCCAGGTTGGATGAAGCCTTGTGTTGGATGGTTTAGTGAGAGGTGTCCCTGTCCATGGCAGGGGGGTTGGAACTAGATGATCTTGAGGTCCTTTCCAACCCAAACCATTCTATGATTCTATGATTCTATAATATGGGTCAATGAAAGCACTTGCACCTTTGCTTTTCAGTAAACCACAATTATTTATACAGAAGACCAGGCTGGTTTCCTTAGGAAATAAAGAAAGGTTCAGTTTGAATAAAGCTTCAAAAGAAGTTGTACAAAAGAAAGGACTGAATAAGAGGGAAAGAAGTAACTGGGTAAAGAAACCAGCACAGATCAGCACTGACTTCAGGAACTGGACCCTGTGCACATAGAACATGGACAGATGAATGGCACCAGCATGACTTTTTCCATTGGTTTTCCATGGTTGCATTTCTCGGTCTTTCAGAAACGATTGAACCATTTTTAGTTTGACGTTTTATAGCAGCTTCTTCAAACCCCACGTTCCTGCGGTATCTGCAGGTTTCTAATGTCACACTACAGAAGGCTCACACCATCCAAAAGACATAAGTGTTTATGGAAACTCAAAGAGATGAAGATCCTACCTAGTTTACTATACACCTGGTTTGTAGTGCACCCAAGATGTAGCCAGACATAGAGGAAACAGGAATGCCTTTGCAAGGATTATCTTGCTATCTTGGAATGCCCTGAGATGAGAGCACACATAACCCACCTGAGCCTGGCAGGACTTTACCCAGGCTATCTCCTCACCTTTTTGCTATCTTGGAATGCCCTGAGATGAGAGCACCCATAACCCACCCGAGCCTGGCAGGACTTTACCCAGGCTATCTCCTCACCTTTTTATTATGTCAAATGTCCTTTTTGCTTGTTTTGCTGTGAAAATATTAAATTCACTTCTAGCATTACATCCAAATAAGAGCATTAAAGGATGACGACAAACCATGCATCTAAGTCTGGAATTATCTCATGTAAGCATCAATGAGTAACCTTACCTTGTCTATGATAAGGAAATACTTTATAAGCATTTTCATGCACTAAACATTTTGTCAGCACAAATATTCATAGTTTACTAAGAGAAAAGCACAACCACATATACACACAGAGCAAAGACAGGATGATGCTTCAAGAACTACCAGCCCTGCATTGCCTCTGTGATACCCAGATCTGGTTAAACCTTCTAAGAAGTCACGTATTAGGCTTATAAATGAATCTGTAACACAGGCTAGGATTTACTCTAGGTGGCATTGCTTAAACTAGTCAAGATATAATGGACTTACATATAAAAGTCCCTTGGAAGCTCTTTTTTGGTGCTCTCGTTTTCTCCTTCGGTTACCTGCTTTTCCTATCACCATTTTTTCCCCCAGGATGCAGAAAGATGTTGGTAATACAGGGATTTGTTAAAATACACTGATAGTTATTCAATAAAGCAATTTGAAATGCAAATTACAGGCTTTGAAGGTGCTGTGTCTGATTGCATCACCTGGAAATAGTATGCAGAGAGCAACCTGAAATCAACTTTGCAAATGGCAGTGTATGAAGTGCAACTACAGAGAGGGTGAACTGGCTTTAAAGAGCTGATTTTGTAGATTTTACAGGTTTCCTGTCACTATCTCATTTTAAGATATGTGAATGTAAGTAATTTTAGGATGATATTAAAAAAGAAAGGGTAAGCACTCATATTTGAACTTTTTAAGTATGTAATTTCCTACGAGTTCAAGTATCTTGGCTTGACTTTGTGACACCATCAAAGTTGATTCGCTGTTCTCTACAATTCATGGTTTGAAACCAAGATATAATGGTTATATTTTCATTAATCATGCCATAAAGAAACTTTCTGATCAGATATGTGGACATTTAAAAGGATTATGGGATATGTTATTGAAGAACTAAACCATTTCCAGCTTACTTGAGGTCAACTACAATAGGCAAACACAGGTCTTAGATATACAAACCTGATTCCTTTACCCAAGTGAGTTTTCAGGAGTTCAGTATAAAGGTGAGTGCTTAGTTTTGGGTTTGATAACAGGTACCAAATACCCTGCACACTACTTCAGGATCCATCTCCTGCGCTGCATTCATCTATTCCAGCATACTGGAAAACTCAACAAAGCAACCCAGGAGTTTGTACTTCCAGACCCATTTTCCTCTCCATATTTTCACACTTCCCAACTCCCATATATAAAAATTAGCTTCCTTACCTTCATAATGTTTACTAGGTCTGTTTGATAATAGCGATCTTGGTGTGCATTAGCAGCTGCTAACGTGAGAAGATAATCATTCCTTGCATGGATTGCCTTGGAATTACACTCGGATCGCCGTGCTTTTAACTACAACAAGAAACAGGAGTTAAAAGATAGGTATCAATGAGAACTTAAATGAGCAAACGTGTATGAACAGTAAATTAACATGCATACGTATGTATTACTATAGTCAAAGCTTTAAAGGATTAATAGTTTAACAGCTTTGTTAATGGTTATGGAATCTCTAATGCATCTTGCCCTCATGCAGTTGTAATTTCACATGTGATCTTTAAAGAACTGTTACAACTCCCACTAGAAAGAGTGTCCTTATGGACATAGGTAATTCTGAGCTCTGACTGCGTAAAGAGTCTTCTCTCGTCACTTTCTCTAAAGATATACCTTCCAAACAGTCATCTAAGATGCAAGAAAGCTTTGGTCCTGGGCCTCGTGAAATTAGCAGCAAAACCACTGCTTCTTCTACTCACCTTTACACTTGCCTTCTGCAAGCTTATTCTTGACTGAAAAAGACTAAGTTTGGACCTGAAACAGAAACGAAGAAAGGATATTACTAATATCATTTCTACAAATGTGCAGGATAAATAACCACTGCACCTCACTTAAAATATTCATTTATATAACTTTTTAAGCCTTCATTTTTATTTGTATAGATTTCAGTGGACCTGAAGGACCAAAGAAAATATTACAAAGTACATTGAACTACATCAATAAAGGGCATTCTGCCCCTCTGCTCTGCACTGGTGAGACCCCACTTGCAGCACTGTGTGCAGTTCTGGTGTCCTCAGCGTAAGAAGGACATGGAGCTGTTGGAGCAAGTCCAGAGGAGGCCACGAGGATGAGCAGGGGCTGGAGCAGCTCCTGTATGGAGCCAGGCTGAGAACATTGGGGCTGTTGAGCCTGGAGAAGAGAAGCTGCGTGGAGACCTCAGAGCAGCTTCCAGTGTCTGAAGGGGGCTGCAAGGATGCTGGGGAGGGACTCTTCATCAGGGACTGGAGTGACAGGACAAGGGGTGATGGGTTCAGACTGAAACAGGGGAAGTTCAGGTTGGAGATAAGGCAGAAGCTCTTCCCTGTGAGGGTGCTGAGGCGCTGGCACAGGGTGCCCAGAGAAGCTGTGGCTGCCCCATCCCTGGCAGTGCTCAAGGCCAGGTTGGACACAGGGGCTTGGAGCAAGCTGCTCCAGTAGAAGGGGTCCCTGCCCATGGCAGGGGTTGGGACTGGAGGAGCTTCTAACTCCCTTCCAACCCAAATCATTCTGGGATTCTATGTTCCAGTATTTAAGCGGTGGCTACAGAGAAGATGGAGACTCCCTTTTTACAAGGAGTCCCATGGAAAAGCTAAGGAGTGATGGGCACAGGTTAGCTCTGGGGACACAAGAGTAAAATATTTTCCAATGAGAACAAGCAGCCATTGGAATAATCTCTCCAGGGAAGTGGTGACTTCCCAGTGTCGGACACTGTTAAGACTGGGCTGCACAGGGTGCTGGACCATACAGTCTAGGTCATGCTTTGTCTGGAAAGGTTGGGCCAGATGATACTCGAGGTCCTGCCAACCTGGGTTTCCATGATTCTATGAAATGGTTCCAGAAATATATATAAGCAGAAAGCAAACAACCTGGCCCAAGCTCATTGAAAGCAATTATCTTCTAAAACTAATACAAGCCCCAGTCTGCTTGATACGCATGCAATTATTGATACATATGCTATTAGAACAACATACTTGGCCTCAATATCTGCTTTTTCCCGCACCGCTTGAGCCATCTGCTCCGTCTCAAAATATTTCTTCTTGCCTTTAGCTAAATCTTTTACTGTCTCCTGTAACTCAGCCTGGATCCTCGTCAACTGGTCCACACACTGGAAAAAAGCAGGCAGGAAACAAAGCATTAATGCGTTTTTGCATCCAAATCATGCTATCATCATGGTTTTACTGCTCCTGGTTGCATTTTATACGGCACAACGCCATCTCCGAGTCACTCCTGGTCATTCATGTCGTTTTTAAAGCTGATCAGTGCATAACCCCAGGTTTCTTTCTTTCTTTGTGCTGCTCTTTAACTACAGAAACTCAATGATAAGTCACAAATGAAATATTAAACTTGTGAAAGCTTTGGATGAGGCAATGAGTAGAAATAAGTGGAATGCAATTGGGGAAAATCCGATGGCAAGCTATAGGAGGTGATAAAGAAAATGGTTAATCCTTCCTTCTCTGCAATCTAAAGTGTAAGACAATAGCTGTCACAGAAAACACACCAGAGCAACAAGAATAATCTGAAAAATGTTCTTTTTAGAGCTTATTTTTCTCTATTTTGAGGGGTTTCCAACAAATAGGGGTGTATCAGAAATCAGTGTCATTCACTTAAGGGCTTAAAACGCAGAATGGGTGAGTGAAGGAGGGAAAGTAACTCCAACCTTTTCCATTCAAGCCAAGCAATGTTACAAGACACATTTTAATGTCAAAATAGAATAATCAAAGGAATAGCAGAAAAAATACCGTACTGGTTCTGACTGGGAGAATGTGAACTTTGAGTGCAGTAGCTGGTACAGGGCCATGATTTAGATTTGGAACCAAAACTGTGGGGATAACCTAGGGATGCTTTAGCGATTGCTGAGCTGATTCCTATCAGCTTCAAAGTATGTATCTGGGAAAGGATCCGTGGTAAGCAGAAAGGACCTTGCTCACAAGCCAAATGTGAATTTTCAATGTCTTGAACTATACTATCTTTAAAAGAGACTTGCAAAGATTTTCTTGTACCCAAACGAGCTCAAGTACACGTAAGAGTGATAGTTCAATGCATTTACATTTAATTATAGATATTACAGACTGGATGTGGTCAGTGAAGGCTCCAGGCAAAACTCAGAGGCAGAGCCTCAAGCAAGCTTAAGGAAAGCAATTTGTCTTTCAAGTTGCCTTTTTGTCCTTCGAAGCCCAGACCCAAGCTCTCACCTCTTTTCACACCATTATCACATACCCAGCTGTGTGGATCTGGAGGTTCTGGAGGACACCACCTCCATAGGAGTCAACAGAGACTGGCTGGGGCAGAGAAACCCAGCAGGGTGCTGGGGAACATCAACAAGGGTGTCACCAGCAGAGATAAAGATGTCACTGTCCTACTCTGCTCAGTGCTGGTCAGGCCACCCCTGCAATATGGGTTCAGTTTTGGTCCTGCTGTACAAAAGAGATGTGGACGGGCTGAAGACGGTCCAGAGAAGGGCCACAAACATGGTTCAAGGGCTGGGCAGCAGTGAGGAAAGGCTGAGAGAGCTGGGACTGTTCAGCTGGAGAAGAGAAGGCTCAGGGAGACCTGATCCATGTGCCAGGAGTGAAAGGAGGGCTGCAGAGAAGACGGAGGCTCCCTTTGGACAAGGAGTCCCATGGGAGAGCTGAGGGGTGACAGGCAAAAGTTACTGCTGGGGAGATTCCCACTGCACGTAAGAGGAAAACTTTTCCCAGTGAGAACAAGCAGCCACTGGAATAATCTCCCCAGGGAAGCGGTGACTCCTCAGTGTTGGACACTGTTAAGACCAGGCTGCACAGGGTGCTGGGCATCCAATCTAGGTCATGCCGTGCCTGGAAAGGTTGGACTGGATGGTCCTTGAGGTCCCTCAACCTGGGATTCCGTGCTTGTATTATTCTTCCAGCCCAGGTGCCTCACATTGTTCTCTTACTGAACACCCCCTCTAAACATCTCAGGTTTTTCAGTACAGCAATTATTAATACATGCAACCTCTTTTACAAGCATTTTGAGAAGAATAAGGTGATGTAATCCAACATCATCACTGATTTCACAGCATTCAACAACTGTTAATAATAATATCCAGCCCATTAAAAAAGCAGCTTTTTTTTTGAGGCAATAGAAATCACTCCTCTTCTCACCACACAATTCTGCTCTCACTCAAAAAGTCACATTCCTTTCTGCCTATAAAGTCATAAAGTCCATAAAAATTCACGTAGGTTCACACTAAATGCAGTGTTTGATGTGTGCAGACCAATAAAGCACCAGGCTCCACGAGGTAACTCCGTGGTGGGTGGTTTGGGGAATGGTGGGGGGTTTCTGAAGACCTCCAAGTGTAGGATAGAGAAATGAAAGGTAGAAAGATCTGTGTATGTTGGAGAGCTGACAGAGACCCAAAATCACTGCAAAAGGAGGTGGGGGGGGGGGGGGGGTGCGTGTGTGTTTGCTGCATCAGTTGGTATTTTGATCCCTGAAATCTCCTGCTGGCATCAAGAAATTAAAGTATCAAATAACCCCAGTTGTTAACATGATGGTTTTAAAAGCATAAAAGCATCTTGGCTGTTGCATCTCTGAAGATGGTGTCAGGAGACTGGATGGTGTTCAGGAGTTTGGGGTTGTGCAGACACTGTAAAAAGCTGTTTCAGAGGTGACAGAGGTGGCTTCTTGTTGCATTCCCTCCACACAGTGGTTTTATTCCATTTGCCTTCAGTCTTCAGACAGAGATCCATGCAAATGTTTTCAGTGGTGGCTACATCATCTTTATAGAGATACGTGATGAAGAGAAAGTCTTCCAAGGCCAACATCTGAAATCACACATCACTTATGGGATGAGCTGACAAGGTCTCTAGGGAAGGATAATGGCAGAGGTTGGGCTGCTGCCCTCCAAACAGTCTTTTGTCTGTACCCTGGGAGGACAGGGGATCAGTTTTCTTACAAGGTCGGATGTGGTCCATAGGGGACACATTTATACCCTGCTCCAGAGTCACCCTGTGATTCATCCATGTTTTTCAGCCAGTTATGGTGAGGTTTTCTGAACTGGTTCCATTATAGTATTAAAAGGGGTGATAAAATGAAGTTTCTATATCCTACCAAGTGGAGGATGGAAAGGTTTACAGCAACACCTGGAAAATGAAGATGGGATCTCATCGACAGCAACTCAATACCTGCTACAGCCTTGGAAGGAAATACTGCTTTTAATAGGAACCTGATTTCAGATGGGCATTCCAGTGTAATGTGACAAGTATTTTACTGACTCAGCAATTCAGTACTGATAAGCTTTTGTCTGGATGGAGGTCAGCATAATGCATTATTTATTCCTTTGGAAATAAAAAGGAAAGGGTGAGGAAAGGCGAAAATTAGACAGTAATGTATAAAAAACTACATTTTTTGTGGAGGAAAAAGAATACCACCAAGTGGATGGTTATTCCATGTTGTAGGAAAACTGTATCACTGTTAGAATCTTTTGGACCACAAGTACTGTCCTGATAACTGTAATAACTTGTTCTGCTAATTCAGAAGTGTAGGAAAACCAGGAATTTCTATCACTTATATAAATTTAAAGAAGCAGTCCCCAAGAAGTGGACCATCCGGTCCAACCATTCCTAGCACTGCCAAGGCCACCCCTGCCCCATGGCACTGAGGCCTCGTCTCCACGGGGTGTGAACCCTTGCAGGGCCGGTGCCTGCAGCCCTGCCCTGGGCAGCCTGTTCCAATGCCTGAGCACCCTCTGGGGCAGGAATTGTTCCTCAGCTCCATCTAAACCTGCCCTGGGGCAGCTTGAGGCCGCTTCCTCTTGTCCCATCCCTTGTTCCTTGGGAGCAGAGCCCAGCCCCTCCTGGCTCCATCCTCCTGGCAGGCACTTGTAGGGAGCCATCAGGTCCCCCCTGAGCCTTCTCTTCTCCATCTGAACCCCCCAGGTCCCTCAGCCGTTCCCCAGCACACTTGGGCTCTCTATGACACCCTCAGCTTGCCATGTGCACTTTGAAAAGCTTTGGCCTGTATCCTGATGCACTGGACATGTCATGCAATTCCATGGGTATATTCAGCTAAAGAATTTCTTAGGAAAGCAGTGTACAAGTTCACTTCTTTCCTAAGAACCTTTAGTCACCATCCCCTAAAAAGCACGGGATAAAACTGCTGCTCTGCACTTCAGTTCTATTGCAATTCTCTTTATGACAAAGGAATTAATGGAAAAGTGAGGTTCCCGATTACAGAATAGATTTGGTGTACAAGTGGGAACAAGTTGTATAATCAAGTTGTGCATGATGGAAGCTCATATGCGAAGACTTGGTAATCAACTGATATCTGAAAGAGGGGCTGCCCATGTTAGAAGATCCAGAATACCTCCAGCGCTATGACTCTACGATTGCACCAGTCATTCCTTCAGGTTTAAGCTACGCCTTTCTTCAAAACCAGAACCCGTTCTAACAAAACCCCCTTGGAATTGTCACTACAAACCCCACCGCCACAGCAGGACGTTAGATTTGCAGAGATAGCTCTGAGCCAGGGTGTATCCGATCTGAGAAGACTCATTTCCAAGCATTTCTAATCTCTGCTCTGAATTGTGATCCCTCTTTGACAAACTGGCTATTTCCTTCTGTAACAACACGCACAGGAAGAGACTGAAAGTACAGATTACAGAAGTGCCATAGGAAAAGATTTCCAATCACCAAGTAGGAACGCCAGGAGCTGAAAGGAGTTATTAAAGCACAAGTACCTTCTTCAACTGCTGCTCCTTAAAGCACCGCACAGTCCGGGCTGGCTCTGAAATCAGGTTCTTATAGTTCTCGCAGATATTGAGGCGGGATTGAGCCACCTGCATCGTGCCTTCTAAAAGGGACTTCCATACGGAGTACATGCTCCTGAAACAAGGAAACACAGAACGGTTGTGGGAAGAAGGGAAGGAGAAGAAAGGAGAGGAAGGAGAAAAGGGGGACAAGGGGAGGGCGGGGTTGGGGAAGGTTACACTGAGCATAGGGTGAGGGTGCTGAGGCGCTGGCCCAGGGTGCCCAGAGAAGCTGTGGCTGCCCCATCCCTGGCAGTGCTCAAGGCCAGGTTGGACACAGGGGCTTGGAGCAAGCTGCTCCAGTGGAAGGTGGCCCGGCCCGTGGCAGGGGGCTGGAAACGGATGAGCTTTAAGGTCCCTTCCAACCCAAACCATTCCATGAGGTTTTTGGTTGAAGCTGGTGCTGCAATGGAACAGACCCTGCACACCCCAGCAGACAAAGCCAGACGGCATGTTAACAATCTTCTGTAAGATCATGGAATTTGTGATTTGGGCATCTTGCCATTAAGCAAACATTCACAGACTGCTCATCCATTTTATCTCGGCTACCTGTAGTTCCTTCAGCATGTGTAACAGGCCAAAGATAACACCCACAGATGTGTAGTGAGCTTCGCGTGGCTCCAGTATCTCACCACTAAAGCTCAGAAGTGCCCAAGAAGAGGGTGGAGCAGGGTGAGAGGGGGAAGAGGGTGAGACCTCCCCATGGCTCACAGAAAGGAAAGGTTGGTGGAGCACACAGAGCCCAAGCACCTGGTGATGAGGAGCACGGGGGTGGCAGGTACTTGAAGAAGACCTCTGGGCATTATGGGCGTATCTAAGGCCATGAAAGGCTTGTGAGTGGGGAGCAAACTGCAGGTAGGAGGGGTCTGTGTGGTATGGGAGCATTTTCTATGCACTTCAGACTGATAGTACAGTTTGCTTCTTAGACACGCAAGTGGTGTGAAGGTACTAACAGTCCAAAGCACAAATTCCATCAACAATAAAACTTGTCAGAATAATATATAGAACAGATTAAAATCAAGTATCTTTAAAGATTTAAGAGGTCCCATTCAAAGGGGGGAGGCTTTTAGCAACTGAGTCACTTCTGCTTTCATGTTCTGATCCACCTTTCATGTTAACGGAACGAAGTTTTGTAAACAACTGGTTCTTACTCTGCCTCCTCTCTGCTGTCAGATGGGATCTGCATGAAGAATGGTCTCCTAAAGAGAAATGTCTTGCTGCCTTTTCCTATGAAGAGATCCCCACACTTATCACTCTAACCTTGAAGCTATTTGCTAGAATATAGAGAACCACAGAATCAAACCAGTTGGAAAAGACCTTTAAGATCATCAACTCCAACCGCTGCCCAGCACTGCCAAGGCCACCGCTAACGCATGTCACTAAGCCACCACTATATTCAGTTTTAAGCATTAAAACCCAACAGGGTGCACTAACAGTTGCCCTGTGGTGCCATTTTGTTATTCCAATCTTCCTGAATTATTTCTAGACTGGTTTGGGTTGGAAGGGACCTTAAAGCTCATCCAGTTCCAAACCCTGCCATGAGCAGGGACACCTTCCACTAGAGCAGCTGGCTCTAAGCTCTGCTTTTATTCAAGTAATAAACATCCATTTAAGCCTAATGTCAGTACTTCAAGGGAAACAGCTTCATTTTTAACTGGCAATGCTCTGCCACAAAGAAAAGAAATGATTTTAACTACAGCAGTGTTAAATGGGTAAGTAAAATAATGACACAAATGGAAATTATAGAGTAACTTCAAGATGTCCAACTGTGAAATTACCTATAATCACTTCTGTCATCAGCTTTTATTCCAAGCCAGTCCTTCTTCAAGTATTGGCTGGCCAGCTTCTGAATGCTCTGTTAAAAAAAAGGAAAAACAAGTTAAAAGAGGTACATTTTTGCTCTTGAATCAGACATTTTGCTCCTATATCTTTATATGTCTGATAACATGACATATAAAGAAGTGATCAATCTGTATCAGTAACAAACTATACAGTGCAAGATTGTTATTCCCCCCCCCCCCCCCCTTTTATGTTTTTGCTTGACTTTAGTTCCTCTTGAGAACAACTAAGGACTTTCAGGCTAAGAGCTGAAACCAGAAGACCTCTGAGATCCACACACAGAATCACAGAACAGGCACACCCCAGCTTTCTGGGCTGCGAGCTGCATCAAAAGGAGCGTGACCAGCAGGTTGAAGGAGGTGATCCTGCCCCTCTGCTCTGCTCTTGTGAGACCTCACCTGGAGCATTGTGTGCAGTTCTGGTGTCCTCAACATAAAAAGGACATGGAACTGCTGGAACAAGTCCAGAGGAGGCCACGGGGATGCTCGGGGGCTGGAGCAGCTCCTGTATGGAGCCAGGCTGAGAACACTGGGGCTGCTGAGCTTGAAGAAGAGAAGCTGCGTGGAGACCTCAGAGCAGCTTCCAGTGTCTGAAGGGGGCCTATAGGGATGCTGGGGAGGGACTCTTCATCAGGGACTGCAGTGACAGGACAAGGGGTGATGGGTTCAGACTGAAACAGGGGAAGTTTAGACTGGATACAAGGGGGAAATTCTTTACTGTGAGGGTGCTGAAGCACTGGAATGGGTTGCCCAGGGAGGTTGTGAGTGCTGCATCCCTGGCAGTGTTCAAGGCCAGGTTGGACAGAGCCTTGGCTGCCATGGTTTAGTGAGAGGTGTCCCTGCCCATGGCAGGGGTTGGAACAGGATGATCTTGAGGTCCTTTCCAACCCAAACTGTTCTATGATTCTATAACTAAGGACAAGGGTTGTGTGAAGCCATGCAATAACATTTATATGCGCACAATGGAATGCCCAGCTTCGATCATTCAAGGTTGCACGGTCATCAGTGAACTACAGAAGTTCTCTTGCTCATGGGATATAACAGTTACTCAGTTACAGTATCCATGAGATTGAAAAATGTAGCACATTTGTAATTATTAATGTTAATTCTGCTCTTTAGTCCCTGTGTTTCTCCTTGCAGTGTCAGGAAACCAGTGACAACGGTTTCATATTGAAGCTTAGAGAGCAGCACCATTTAATTCACAAACCCTGCAAGGGAGAGAGAGTTGCTGTCACAGTCATTCCTCCTTTGGCTTGTCACCATAGAATCACAGGGTGGTTTGGGTTGAAGGGACCTTAAAGCTCCTCCAGCTCCAACCCCTGCCACGGGCAGGGACCCCTTCCACTGGAGCAGCTTGCTCCAAGCCCCTGTGTCCAACCTGGCCTTGAGCACTGCCAGGGATGGGGCAGCCACAGCTTCTCTGGGCACCCTGTGCCAGTGCCTCACCAGAGGTGTGATCATTTAGCATGGGTAGATGAAACCAGACAGCCCACGTGCTGGTGTTTAACACCAGACCTCCGCAGGCAACCAGATGGTTTTGCATCAGCCCAGCCCAGCAGCTTTGCTTTCTTAAACTTGATGCAGAATGTAACTTTTTCCTGTGAGCTCGTCCTTGTTCTGTTCTCAATAACACTTCTTGTTTTGCTCTAGTGAAACAAAGCCCACCACTGTTGGGCTCAGGCAGGGAAGGCAACTGATTGTTTAACCTTTGGCAGCGCCCGACATCACCCCCAGCAATGGAGCACGATCCCTTCTGTGCACATCAATCGCGTTGTACAGGCTTGAGATGGTGATGTTTCAATGCAATATGTTTCTACGGAGCCAAGAACAGAATTCCATGCAAACACTCTCTGGACTTCCATATTGTTTGAGGACATGCTTCCTTGACACTTCTTGAAAAGTCACTTGGTGAAGTGCTGGCACAGGGTGCCCAGAGAAGCTGTGGCTGCCCCATCCCTGGCAGTGCTCAAGGCCAGGTTGGACACAGGGGCTTGGAGCAAGCTGCTCCAGTGGAAGGGGTCCCTGCCCGTGGCAGGGGTTGGAGCTGGAGGAGCTTTAAGTTCCCTTCCAAGCCAAATAATTAAGGATTCTACAGAACAGGACAGAGCTTCACTGAGTAATTACTGATAGCAAAGCTATCAATAACTACAACATAAATCCCCAGCCCAAGTTGAGTTAATCTATAAAACCTCTCCTTCCTCTCAGTTTCACTAATGGAGTGTCATGACTCAAAATCCCATTTCAGGAGAAGCAATACTGGGAGATGGGTGCATCTGAATCCCCAGCCGCCATGAGCCCTGTCCCCCACTGTGCTGGGCACCTCCACGTACCAAGCAAAGGAAAGGACCTGCCTTATGAAGACAGGCTGAGAAAGTTGGTGCTGTTCAGCCTGGAGAAGAGAAGGCTCCATGGAGACCTCAGAGCAGCTTCCAGCGTCTGAAGGGGGCTACAAAGATGCTGGAGAGGAACTATTCATCAGGGACTGCAGTGATGGGTTCAAACTGGAACAGGGGAAGTTTAGACGGGATCTAAGGAAGAAGTTCTTTACTGTGAGGGTGGTGAGGCACTGGAATGGGTTGCCCAAGGAAGCTGTGAATGCTCCATCCCTGTCAGTGCTCAAGGGCAGGTTGGACAGAGCCTTGGGTGGGATGGTTTAGTGTGAGGTGTCCCTGCCCATGGTAGGGGGGTTGGAACTGGATGATCTTAAGGTCCTTTCCAACCCAAACCATTCTATGATTCTAAGATTCAAACCTGTGACAGGTGAGCAAACACTAAACCAACTTTTACTCTAAACATGCAAAACCCCACTTCACCAGAACTACAAGACCAGTCAGCTCTCTGATGGCTGTCAAACAAGAGGTTTGGATTTAACTTTTCCCTTCACTCTGAGGTATAGATCACTGAATTGAAGAGGAAGTTCAATGAATACTTTCTGAATGGTAACACCAATCCATTGATTAAAAAGTACACTGGTTTTAATCAATTCTTATTGGAAAAAGAGGTCAGAAATGTCTGGAACCCCTTCAAGCACTGTGCAACCTCTGCTCGCCAGTTGTCAAAGAGATGTACTTCGTGACTCCATTCGTTATTAACACATTATGCAAGACTTAGAGCAAAGACAGAATAAAAAGCTTGGCTGTCGCATAAACCCAATTGTAACTCATGTGAAGATTCCTCCATGTCTTCGTTTTCCCTTCCTCCACCCCAAACCCCACATGTTGCGTTGCTGTGCTATAAAAAAAGGAGTATTTCACATTGATGGGGGTATAACTGCTTGCAAATCTGCCTGGCAGATGGATGGCTGGGACATAAAACTGTGGCAATCCATCACCCGAGGAATCAACACCTAAAGATGAAGTTCTGCTCAATGGAAGGACCATAAAAGATCAGCAAAGCCTCATGGGTGCTCAAATCCCTGTTTCCAGGCTGCAGCTTCTATGTGAAGTTCCCTATTACCAAACTTTACCTCCTATTTATTTAACAGAACTTTCCAATGTGGTCAGTTGTAACAGACACTGGGGGAGGAAAAATGTATCTATACACACACTATAGTAACTACCAATGGAACAGGAAAGAGAAAGATGTCCCAAACTGGAAGATCACGGATAGAAAAGCATGTAGCTTTTCAAAAGGCACATTAATGATGGTTTTCAAAGCAGTCCTATGAACCCCAGATTGGTTTGGGTTGAAAGGACCTTAAAGCTCATCTAGTTCCAACCCCTCTGCTATGGTCAGGGACATCTTTAATAACTGAGTGGTACTGACAACAGCCAGGTCCCCATAAACCTATTATCAGTTGCAGAAAGCATGGTAGGCATAGCTGATGTAACATTGAGGTTTGGAAAGTATCAACTGGCCAAATATAGTGTTCTTTCGCATTTAGGTGGTTTCAGTATCTTGCATCATTTGGATCGCTTCTCTTTATCAGAGTAAAAAGCACCCCCCTTATACCTTTCATTTCTACAAATAATTCTACACTCTGCTATTGTTGCACTAAAAAACCTTGAAATTGAAAAGGACAGAGAAATCAGAGAATCCCAGACTGGTTTGGGTTGAAGGGACCTTAAAGCTCCTACAGCTCCAACCCCTGCCACAGGCAGGGACCTCTTCCACTGGAGCAGCTTGCTCCAAGCCCCTGTGTCCAACCTGGCCTTGAGCACTGCCAGGGATGAGGCAGCCACAGCTTCTCTGGGCACCCTGTGCCAGCACCTCAGCACCCTCACAGGGAAGAGCTTCTGCCTAAGAGCTCAGCTCAGTCTCCCCTTGGGCAGGTTAAAGCCATTCCCATTGGCCTGGCCCTAAAGACCCTTGCCCAAAGCCCTTGTCCTGCATTCTTAAACTTCATGCTGGACGTAACTCTTTTCTATGAGATCCTCCTTGTTCTGTTCTCAGTAACACTTCTTTTGCTGTACCAAAACAAAGACCCCTGACCCTCCAGATCACTGTCTATGTGACATGTGCCACCACAGCAGCTTTCTGACAGTATCTGTTTACTAAGTGACATTATTTTGTCTGCTAAGTGCTCTCCTGGCAGGGAAAACCTCTACAGGGAAGAGGATTTTAGCATCTCTTTAGCATCTCTCTCTTTCCCTGACTTCCATCCCTGGCAGTGCTCAAGGCCAGGTTGGACACGGGCTTGGGGCAAGCTGCTCCAGTGGAAGGGGTCCCTGCCCGTGGCATGGGCTGGAGCTGGATGAGCTTTAAGGTTCCTTCAACGCAAACCAGTCTGGGATTCTATGACTTTAGCTGTAGTAGAATAAGACTGGTTGAGAATGAAGAGAAACTGCCATACACTGAGAATCCTCCAAAAAGAGAAGAAAAATCCCGCAAACATCTGAGTAATGTGACATTTCTCCATGCTGAACAACGATTCTGCTGCAAAAATGAAGAAATAAGTGAGGTGAACCCAAACAAGTCATTTTGGATGCTCCTGCTTCCCTGATGCTTTGAAATCACTGCAATTTTACATATCTTCAGCTGCTTCAGTGCACCCGACTCACTGCAACTCAGCACACTCGGTGCCAAACCTGTAGCAGACAGTTTGATCAGTCATACAGATGTTTCATTTCACAAGCCTGGAGAGGAACGTGGAACATATTCCACTCCCTTGCCAATCTCTTCCAAACATTTGGACAGGGAGCAGGGAACGTGTGGGAGCAGGAGACGCGGCGCAGGATGTGTGGGGAGGACTCCAGCTGCTGAATGCAGCAGAACCATTGGCTCGGTATTAAATTCCCAGATAGTTATCAAGTGTTCACAGGGGTTATTTAAAGTGGTATTTTATTTACTAGAGCTACATGTAATAAACCCTTTAATGGTTTAATGTGAATGAAGCCCAGCACGGGCCCAGCGCAGGGGTTCCATGCAGGACATGACTTGCTCCCATTTACATTAGAAGCTGATGACGAAACCACTGCCGGACACAATTAGTTTGCCCAGAGCTTACACATGGCCTCAGGCAACGAGACCAGGACTACAGAGGTGCTACAGCACAAACCCAACTGAAAACAAACCATATAACACGCAGCACGTGGGCTCCTACAGCTCAGCCTAACACGTTCTAAAAGGTGCAGATCAAACTGATGCTGGGGCTGTTTATCTGCATGGCCTCTAACATGGTGAAACCAGGGATGAAAGAGGGTTTCATCTGCCTGCAGCATTAACCGCAGAACTCCCTAGAAACAACCTGAAAGGTTGGTTATCAGAGAACGATGGAGTCACAGCCTGGTTTGGATTGAAGGGACCTTAAAACTCATCCAGTTCCAACCCCCTGCCACAGGCAGGGACACCTTCCACTAGAGCAGGATGCTCTGAGCCCCATCCAACCTGGCCTTGGGCACTGCCAGGGATGGGGCATCTAAAAGCTGCACCTAAAGATGCATCTCTAATCACGTTGTTTTTCCTTCCTGGAGATGGGGTATTCCTCCCTACCATTAGATGATTCCAGTTCCAGAAAACACCATTACATTCTTTCATTTCTTTCCAAGCTGCTTCATTTTATACATATGAAGCATGAAAAGATAGCAAAGGAAAACAAAGGGAAAAGCTGAAAAAGTAATTTACAGCAGTTAAATATCACCTACGACATCCCTGCAATCAGGTTCAGCAAAGGAAATGTCAAATCTCTGCTCCTAAATAGGTTTTGTTCATTTGTTAATTTAAGGTTAGGAGTTAAAAGCATTACCTTATTGAAAGTGTGTTAAGAAGAGAAGGCTCCTTAAGGGGAGACCTTAGAGCAGCTCCAGTGCCTAAAGGGGCTGCAGTAAAGCTGGAGAGGGGCTTTGGAGAAGGGCCTGTAGGGCCAGGCCAAGGGGAATGGCTTGAACCTGCCCGAGGGGAGACTGAGCTGAGCTCTTAGGCAGAAGCTCTTCCCTGGGAGGGTGCTGAGGCGCTGGCCCAGGGTGCCCAGAGAAGCTGTGGCTGCCCCATCCCTGGCAGTGCTCAAGGCCAGGTTGGACACAGGGGCTTGGAGAAAGCTGCTCCAGTGGAAGGGGTCCCTGCCCGTGGCAGGGGTTGGGACTGGATGAGCTTTAAGGTCCCTTCAACCCAAACCAGTCTGGGATTCTATGACTGACTCTAAGCTCAATTTTCCACTCTTACTTTGTAAGCTGCTTGCTCTCTTTCCCTTGATTTTCACTGCTCTCCTCTGGCACCTCTCCAGTTGGTCCACATTTTACTAGAAATACAGAAGCCAACACTTGAAAGACGGCACACTGAGTTTTCCAGCTGATTTGGAACACTGTTGGCACTCACCTGCTGCCCATCCCCAGTCACTATCAGCAAATCCTTACTCCCTCCTCCAGCCTTGTAGTGATAACACGATTGCCAGGTTAAGGACAGGCCCTAAGAAACCTCATTTATTTCATCAAAGAACTAGTTGATAGGTCCATGATTTTCCTTCTGGTTTTCATCATGGTTTTGTCCTTTTATCCAAACCACACTTCCCTAGGATACATTTCAGACCACCACAAGAAAGAATCAAGGACCTCCCTAAAGAGAAGATACCCAGCACCTTCTCTATTTACAGACCTGTTACCCTGTAATAGCAAAAAGAAGTCAAAGAACTTAACCCAACTGGGGTGAGTTGCTTTTTCTTTACACTTCTCTTTATTGCTGTGATGCTTTTCTAGGAAATTAAACTAACCTGAGTGATACGTAACTGAATTCTTCCTCTTTCAGCACTCTTTTATATAAGCTGGCACTAAATTTGCCCCTTTAGTCAAAGGTTTTGGAGTTTTCAAAGGCAAAACGCACAGCTCTAAGATGGGAAATCATCAGAGACTAAATCCTCTGCAGCCAAGCTGGCTGGTCCTAGAGCCAAGTCAGATTTATTCAGCAAAATATCCTCTAACCTATTATATTCCTGATCTTTCATTAGGTTTAAACCACGGCACCAAGATAGATATCTAACCCAGGGATTACCACAGTGCTCTACATCCCTCGGCAAAAAGTAACTGCTGGAAGTGTCTTTATCTGCAGATCTCTGTTATTAAAAGTATCCTGACAGATTAGTTCAACAAATTTGAAGTAACAGAGTCATGGAATGGTTTGGGTTGGAAGGGAGCTTAAAGCTCCTCCAGTTCCAACCCCCTCCCATGGGCAGGGACACCTTCCACTAGAGAGGCTTGCTCCAAGTCCCTGTGTTCAACCTGGCCTTGAACACAGATGGGGCACCTATGTGAAATATAACCCAAATACCATGTGTAAAAGTGATAGTAAGAAAGGAGTTGTATCATTCACTCAGCAAAGGAACTACCTGCACACTTGCTGGACCCACCAGTCTCACATGGGCTCTGTGAAACAAACACCACATCCTTCCTTCATCTCAAACAGGTTGTGTGCACAAAGCTTATCTGAGCACAGAGTGCTGGCAAAGGAGATGGGAGAGATCTGTATCATTTCCTCACCATCATTTTCTGCTGGTTTGAGGGATACAAGCTAAAACCACCAACACAAGGTGACTTTGAAGGCACCAGATGTGGGGTTGGAGCTAACACTGCTGTCAGGTCAAGGTATTTTTCTTCTCTGCACACCTTTCTCTTTGAACTGCTGACAAATATCACTTGCAACAAGTCAAAACAGGCTCTATGAACTCCTCAAATGCTGAGTATCTCCCTCCCACCATCAAAGTGGGAGATCCATGCTGGTGGAGAGAAAGCCAGACAAGGATGATGAGCCGGTGCTGTGGGAAATAGCAAAGCACCAGTCTGGAGCAAAAACACCCAACACCAACGGCTTCTCAGGTTCTCACTTTCCTATCTTTATCTCCACAAGTACTGGTTTGCTGAGTGAAACCAGAACCTGGCACTTCCCTGATTTGGAATGTGTAAGGATGTAAAACACTGCTAAATTCCAAATGTCCTGGAATTCAGAGCCTGGGTGGCTGCTGAAGTTTCATCTTCTGCAACATTTCTGGCTGGTGAATAGGCGACAACCACTCCTCTACAATGCAGAAGAAAGCGGACAAGATCTCGCAGGAGAAGACTGAACTAGGGATGCAAACTGACATTAATAGCTCACTTGCCTGATGGAGGAATCTGAAAGAGAAAAATCTTTATCATCCCTTCACTGGAACAGCTCTAACACCATCAGTCCGCACAAGTGAAGAGCCCCACATGAGCGCCTTCCACTGCGCATGCAACCAGTTTCTGATTCAATTCCTTTCATAATTTAAGGAGGTGATCCTGCCCCTCTACTGTGCTCTCGTGAGACCTCACCTGGAGCATTGTGTGCAGTTCTGGTGTCCTCAACATAAAAAGGACATGGAACTGCTGGAACAAGTCCAGAGGAGGCCACGAGGATGCTCAGGGGCTGGAGCAGCTCCTGTATGGAGCCAGGCTGAGAACATTGGGGCTGTTGAGCCTGGAGAAGAGAAGCTGCGTGGGGACCTCAGAGCAGCTTCCAGTGTCTGAAGGGGGCTGCAAGGATGCTGGGGAGGGGCTCTTCATCAGGGACTGCAGTGACAGGACAAGGGGCGATGGGTTCAAACTGAAACAGGGGAAGTTTAGATTGGAGATAAGGAAGAAGTTCTTTCCTGTGAGGGTGCTGAGGCACTGGAATGGGCTGCCCAAGGAAGCTGTGAATGCTCCATCCCTGGCAGTGTTCAAAGTCAGGCTGGACCGAGCCTTGGGTGCCATGGTTTAGTGTGAGGTGTCCCTGCCCATGGCAGGGGGTTGGAACTGGATGATCTTAAGGTCCTTTCCAACTCAAACCATTCTATGATTCTATAGAATCATAGAATCCCAGACTGGTTTGGGTTGGAAGGGACCTTAAAGCTCCTCCAGCTCCAGCCCCTGCCCCGGGCAGGGACCCCTTCCACTGGAGCAGCTTGCTCCAAGCCCCTGTGTCCAACCTGGCCTTGAGCACTGCCAGGGATGGGGCAGCCACAGCTTCTCTGGGCACCCTGTGCCAGCGCCTCAGCACCCTCACAGGGAAGAGCTTCCGCCTCAGATCCAACCTGAACTTCCCCTGTTTCAGTTTGAACCCATCACTCCTTGTCCTGTAACTACAGTCCCTGATGAAGAGTCTCCAGCATCCTTGTAGCCCCCTTAAGACATTGGAAGGGTGGAGAAAGATATGAAAAGAAAGTGTAAACTGAAAATACAGGCTGGAAATTGTCTAAAAACACGAAGAAGAAGATGATGTATTAGATCAGTCACCTCCAAAGACAGAATTAGTGACAATAAAACCAGGATCTTCCAAACCAGAGATTAACAGAGATTGTAGGAAAGGGGATTTTAACAGAACATGAAAAACACATATGAGAGCAGAAGGAGGATGTTAAACTGAGGATGCTCAGTTAAGGAAAATTCCACAGCCTAACGTTACTTCCACTTGATCACAAGGTTATAAATACATGTAGCTGAGTTTTGATGGTTTGAAGTAAGAGTTTTGGGAACTAATTAGAGAAATGGGAAGTTGAAATTAAAACCAGCTTTAAAAACATGCAGCAGTGGCACAGGAAAATAAAGATAGTCTAATAACTGCAGGCACTGATTGAGAGTATTAATAAATGCAGAATTATGAACTGAGCAGTGTCAGAACTCTACCAAATTAAATGCGTTCATCTTCAGTTTATTTAAGGAAAACAGATGTGTATGGAAGGAGCAAAGGATTAAGAACAAGAGTTTAAAAGGCTCAGGATAGGAGATGGAGGATGATAATATCTGTTAAAACTACGTATTTCTATTAGCAAATACAGCTGAAACCCACCATAGAGTCAGTAGCCACAACTTGAAGACAGTAAATGTCCAGCAACAGGCAAGTTACGTGATATAAGTATTGAAACCCCCACCGATATCAACATGTAGAAGGGTGGCACAGACAAATTAAACATGAGAGTGTCCTCCAGTGTAAGTCAAAACAAGCTACAAAATGCCCTTAAAAACACTTCTAATTCAGGAGCTGCCACTGATACAAGCTAACGTTAATGGTCGGCCTGAAAGTATTTAGTATAGTGCTAGAGGGACTTACACAAATGTATACTGGGGTAAACACTGAACAGAGAATTCAGGAGTATCAACAGGGAGGATAAAAGCTGTAGATAATCTCAGTGAAGATTGCATAGAGCTATTGCTGTAACTTCAGGAGCATGACTATGCCAAGAAGAGCTCTCTGACTTTAGTGACAGTAGCAACAGCATCTCAGCCACCACATTGACCTCTAAAGCTACACAACTTAGAGAATCCAAGACTGGTTTGGCTTGGAAGGGACCATAAAGCTCCTCCAGCTCCAACCCCTGCCACGGGCAGGGACCCCTTCCACTGGAGCAGCTTGCTCCAAGTCCTGTGTCCAACCTGGCCTTGAGCACTGCCAGGGATGGGGCAGCCACAGCTTCTCTGGGCACCCTGTGCCAGCGCCTCAGCACCCTCACAGGGAAGAGCTTCTGCCTAAGAGCTCAGCTCAGTCTCCCCTCGGGCAGGTTCAAGCCATTCCCCTTGGCCTGGCCCTACAGGCCCTTGTCCAAACCCCTCTCATCTACTGATCCAGCCTGCACTTCCTGAGCTTGCCTAAGAGGACGTCATGGGAGTATCTAAAGCCCTAGTGAAGCAACGGTCATCTCCAAGTCTTGCTCATATCCTCTTCCTTTCCTCCATCTCCCAGCTTATTCTCTTCCAACCTATACAACAGCCAAGGAGGAGAAAAGCTTTGCCATTGCTTGTCTGGTTCTGCACAGATTCACTCCTTCAGCCGGTAGATTTGTCTCCAGACTGATAGTTTTGGTATGTTCTGAACAAGTAAGTCTGTATGAAAACTACAGTTACAAATGTTAAGGGTAGAAGACAAAGAGACAATGTTCTGTATATTTCTACAAAGTCAGATGCTTCACCTTGGCTGGACAACTCTGTCAGCTGAACAAACAACCCCACTGTTTGCTGGGAATGAGAAAGAAAACTCTGCAGGCTGACATCTGCAATTAAATTTTGGCATCATCATCCAGATGATGGGAAACAAAGGTTTAGGCTTCCAAAGGAAAACAGCCAGATGATCCAGACAGCACGAGGAGGAGGTAAAATGAGTCCAGCCGTACGCAGTATCTTCAACATCCAAGGCCAGCAGACACCAAGGCTCCTTTCTTCTGCTGGTTACTGGGGTTTGAAAATCGATGCAGGGAAAGGGACTGGGGAGCTGTTTCTAGGTGAGGTTGTTGTGAGGGTGCTGAGGCGCTGGCACAGGGTGCCCAGAGAAGCTGTGGCTGCCCCATCCCTGGCAGTGCTCAAGGCCAGGTTGGACACAGGGGCTTGGAGCAAGCTGCTCCAGTGGAAGGGGTCCCTGCCCGTGGCAGGGATTGGAACTGGATGAGCTTTACGGTCCCTTCCATTAGGCCCTGCACCAGCTCCATTCCCTTCTCTGGCCCCGCTCCAGCCCCTCAATGTCCCTCTTGCAGTGAGAGGCCCAGAGCTGAGCACAGGATCCGAGGTGCGGCCTCACCAGTGCCCAGTGCAGGGGCACAATCCCTGCCCTGGCCCTGCTGCCGCACTGGTGCTGATCCAGGCCAGGATGCTGGGGGCTTCCTGGGCACACTGCTGGGTTTCTGGTCCCAGCTACGTGCAGCTTTAGGCAGCTAGTTCTTTGGTCTGCCCTAAAGAGACTTGAGTACGTTCAACCGTGCAAAGGTCTAAGTGCACAGGTTCAATTGTGTTTTGCAACCTCTCTCACTCTATCCCTGCAAATAAATTGTGGCAGGGATTTTTGTCACGGCAGAATTGATTTTTGCTGGGTTTTTTTACAGAAGCAATTAAAACAAATCCACTTTAGCCCCAGGAAAATCATGAGTCCTGCTCACTAAAAACCTCTGGGGGCTTTTGGACACAGAGCAGTAAAGGCAGCAGCACTCTTACTATCTAAGAAGCTGCAAAAAGTCTGCTGTGAGAAGATCCCAGATGAATGTACCACGTCAACACCATTGAAAATCATTAAATAAGGTCTACAGGAGATCACTGACCTCAGCATTCCCTAAGCAAGGTGGCTCCAAAGCTCCCATCAAGCTCCCATCCAGAGAGTTGGATTCGGCTTGGAGCAACCTGCTCTAGTGGAAGGTGTCCCTGCCTGTGGGAGAGGTTGGAACTGGATAAGCTTTAAGGTCCCTTCCAACCCAAACCAATGCATGATTTTAAAGAGCACAGTGATTTTCAGAGTTCACAGTGAAGGATCTTTACCACATCAAATTTCCCACCTTCCAAAGACTCCATATCAACTGTGGAAGCAGAATGTAAGTTAACAGCTCTATTACTCAATGCAAAGCACTCTCCTACAACACCTCCCTCAAGTATCCTACAGGTCATGCAATAACCTTGTGAGATGGCACCTCCATTCCTTTACCTGGTCTTTAAAAGCCCCAGTTTATATTTCGGGGGGGGGGATGTGTGTGTGTTACTGTGGTTTCGTTTTGTTCTTTCTACAATCCAACAGTAGCAGAGACACGATGAGAGGCTCTAGAACACAGATATACAAACGATGTGCAATTCTAAGTAAGGTTGGAGTAACCTTCGACTGTCTTTACTAGTTTTGAGTTTTCCAAGGGTAAATTTGCTCTCCTGATGTATTCTGGTGCCTTAAATCAAGGGATCTCTGTTTTCCACAGGACAGAAGAGCCGGCAGTTGCAATTACTGCAGAGATGTCAAAGGTTGTGTTCATGTTCAAACATCTGTAGCAAGAAAACCCTTCCACAGCCCAGGCTACAGGTGCCAAAGCACTCACTGAGGGGAAAAACAGTCTATTAGAAAGCGGTTTTGCTCTGAAGTTACAAAGCAAGCCAAGTCTTACAAGGGCTGCCAAGAGCATCCGAGTCCAGCTCAGTTGGACTTCATTCAGATGAAAGAAAAATCATTTCCTTCCTGCTCATTGAAGAAAGAATTTCACAGGAACAGAGAAAAAAAATGAGTAAATAAAATCACCAAGTTAATCTCTGCACAGAAAACAAACGGGAGAGGAGGAAAAAGCCCCAGGAGAAGGAAAGCTTCGCTTTGGTTATTTACAACCCGAATTCCTTCGGTCTCAACCACTGCAAAGCACAGGTTCACTCACAAGACCTTTTATCTATGTATCTCTATGTATTTTTCTATCTCTATATATATTTCACACATGAAACTCAGTGATTTGGTATTATCAGACAAACAGGACAACTAAGAATAGCAAGAAGATGCCTGGCGCTGGGGGAAAGGAACCATCTGGTCTCTTCCACACCAACACAATAGGGAAGGAGTGAGTTTGGCAGCTAAGGGCTGGGAAGCATATGGCACCTTTCCTCTTTTCCACCAGAAAATGGGGCATTCTGTGGCTTTTCTCAGTTTGTCTCAGACCCTGAACAGCTCTTGTGTGCTTTGTGGGAAGTTTCCTCGTAGTGGGAAGTAAAATACAGATAATCTCAGAGGGCTTCGCTTTGGGTAAGTCTGAAGTAGGGGAAGTAGGAAAAAAAGACAAAACTCTCTACAATCTTTCAATATTCATAGAATCATAGAATGGGTTGGGTTGGAAAGAATGTTAAGATCATCCAGTTCCAACCCCTGCCACGGGCAGGGACACCTCACACTAGACCATGGCACCCAAGCCCCTGCATCCAACCTGGCCTTGAGCACTGCCAGGGATGGGGCAGCCACAGCTTCTCTGGGCACCCTGGGCCAGCGCCTCAGCACCCTCACAGGGAAGAGCTTCTGCCTAAGAGCTCATCTCAGTTTCCTCAGTCTCCCCTGTATGAAGTATGTGTCTCAACAGAGAGCAGCAGAGGGGCAGGATCCCCTCCCTGAGCTGCTGCTCATGCTCTGGGGGTGCAGCCCAGCACACAGGGGGGGTTCTGGGCTCAAGCGCACACTGAAAACAGGTCATGGGGAGCTTCACCTCACCCAACACCCCCATATAAAATACACCTCTACATCATGAATAATATCCTTGCAACAACTGGAATAAGCCAAAGAAACAACTACTGAATATGGTCACCACAATGTCTGTATAATTTCAGTGTTAAGAGTCACAGCAGAACCAATCCTGAACTACACAACGACTGGAGATGGAACATCAGCAGTGAGCTTTGTAAGTCTTTCTTCTCTAGAGAAATGCTTGAGGAAACTGTAAGGTTTTAATTTTATAGCATTTTTAGACGTGGGAGAAGCTCACAGAAAACCTCTATTACTTATGACGATGGAGATGTTGTTTGCAAATGGTATTTTACACAATTAGCTGTTAGGCTGTATTTATTACGTACAATTAGGTTGTACCTGTGGTTCTCTTCACCTTCATATGATCTTCAGGCAACTGGGTCTAAACAGCTTCATTCCCTGCACCTGAACACCCACATGAGCTCTTCTTCCCTTCATGCAGCTGAAGTTTGGAATCAGCATTTTGTTAAATATTAAACTACTAGAAATTACTCTGCTCTGGGGTGTCCATATCATTTCCTACAACCACCACTTATAGAAACACCGACATACAGGATTTTTGACCTATCAGATAGGCAATTCCTTTCCTCCCGTCCCCAGCATTACATGTTTTTCCAGTTTAATATAATATTGAAGTTTATGGAACATGAGAAACGTCATAAAATTCTGAGCAAATTCAACTGAAAGGCCTTTAACACATGCATGTGACACGATTTGCTTGTTCCTTCCCTGCTTCATCAGGTTTTTATGTATTCACAATCCACCGGAGCTCGATGAGCTCTGAGCAAAGTGTTGTATTTCGATAGGAAGACAAAGGATTAATTAATAGATGCCAAAAGTCATCAGCTTTTATATTCTCTGCTGTTCTTCAAAGGGAAATCACGTCTAACCTCAAGATAAGGCTTCACAGAAAGCCCTGAAAGGTTAAACAAAACCCCCTTCAGTCAAACTGCTGAGGACTCTTAAGACAGGGAGCTATAAATTATTAAGTAGCTTGTCTAATTGCTTCATGATGGCATCTAAAGATCCCCGTTCTCCCTCCCCCCCATCCCAAGGCGCAATTCCAGCTGGATGCACTTTCACCACAGCCCATTATTCACCAGAGTCCGCTCTAATGTTAAAACGAGGTACCAGAGGTCAGGCTCCTAATAGGAAAACAAAGAGTAAGATTCCCATAGCCGCATCACATCCTAAATCTTGAAGCCCCATCAGCAAGCTGACAACTGGAAAACCTAGGAAACCTCATCAATAAGGACTGGAGAAAGGAACTGGATTGCACTGAACAGGCAGGTTTTAAATCCTCCAAACGGAGTCATAGATGGAAAACTGCTCCCTTTAAACACTGCTCTGAACCCTGTAAAGTGGAAACATCAACTAAGAATTAGAGAACTTTGAGGTCTTCAGAGGACAGAGGCAGAAAAGGTGAAAGCAATTTCCAGTTATTATGGAAGAAATAGGCAAACCAAGAAAGAACAGCACAAGATCTAAACTGAATTATGTCCAATTCATCAACAGGCGCAGCTTTTCCAACTCACTAGTCTGTTGCGTTTTAAATAACACATTTCAGGCAGAGAAAACACAATGTAATGACTCAGGGTTTACAAATTACAGCAAATTAAACAAAATAGCTCTTTTTTTTTTTTTACTGGGTAATAGTAAGGAACAGCATTCATGGGTTTGTAAAGTACATAAATAAATCATCCATTCACACAGAACCAAAAGGTAAATGGGAACTGCTGAAGCAGTTAAATCCTGGCTTGAAGCTCCTTGTTGTCTTACTTTACAGATGTTAAATATTTATTCTTTCCTTCTGCCATCATTCCCTGGCAGTGCTCAAGGCCAGGTTGGACTCAGGGGCTTGGAGCAAGCTGCTCCAGTGGAAGGGGTCCCTGCCCGTGGCAGGGGTTGGAGCTGGATGGGCTTTAAGCTCCCTTCAACTCAAACCAGTCTGAGATTCTATGATCTTTCACTGTAATGAAACTGGGTTATAGCATAGCAAAACACAATGGAGTGATGTTAGCATCCTCTCTGGGAAAAAGAAACGTGTAATCACAGAATCAATACTTTGGGTTGGAAGCCCAACCTTAAAGCCCATCCAGCCCCAAACCCCTGCCATGGGCAGGGACCCCTTCCACTGGAGCAGCTTGCTCCAAGCCCCTGCGTCCAACCTGGCCTCGAACACTGCCAGGGATGGGGCAGCCACAGCTTCTCTGGGCACCATGCGCCAGCGCCTCACCATTCTCATACTTAAAGGTAAAATATTTCATACCAAAGTCCACCATAACTCACACGCGGCACAGCTGATACTACCGACACGTAAGTCATCTGTAAATAGCAATGTGCAGTGTCTACTGGAAGTGTAACAATGATTACCAAATGATTTACTAACTGAAGTACAAGAGTGGGAGCAGCTCTACACCCATCCACACAGTGGTACACGTATATCAGGAACAAGACAGAAGCAAACAAGGTAGTAAAATGTACGTGGTGTACATCGTGTCTCAAGGACATAACTGCAAGAGCAGTTGCTGATCGATAGAATCTTCGTGTCCTCTTACCCACCGTCAGCAAACGGCAATCAGAAATACCATGGATACTGCAAAGTGTTGAGTAAGGGCTCAAAAAGAGAGAGACAGTAATGTTCTATTGGTTCAATGCATCTCCTACCTTCAAGTGCTACTGGAATGGAAAAAAAGAAGGAGAAGAAAAAACTCATACCCTTCCTATACTTAGCAATCATCACTCAGCCAAAATGTCACAGAATCAGAGAATGATTTGAGTTGGAAGGGACATTAAAGCCCATCCAGCTCCAACTCCCTGCCATAGGCAGGGACACCTTCACTAGAGCAGCTTGCTCCAAGCCCCTGTGTCCAACCTGGCCTTGAGCACTGCCAGGGATGGGGCATTCAGGAGTAAAAGATCCAAGTTTTCAAGTAAAGAAGCACTATGGAAATCTTATTACCTGGGTTAACCTACATGCCATTTATAGCCAAAAAAAAAAAAGTATGGGAGGGTTTGGTTTGCTTTATAATGCAGCAATCGAAACGTGATCTCTGTACACCAAAACACTCTCAGGGCAAAGGTTGATGGACAATAGAACGTGGCACCAGGAGTTTGTCCTTCCAACACCTTGGATGGCAGAAGCACCAATGCCACGTGAAATAACTCATTGTATATTTCATCTCTTAAAAGGGCAAATTAAAATGAGTTTGTTGCCATATGGTGAGGCGCTGGTACAGGGTGCCCAGAGAAGCTGTGGCTGCCCCATCCCTGGCAGTGCTCAAGGCCAGGTTGGACTCAGGGGCTTGGAGCAAGCTGCTCCAGTGGAAGGGGTCCCTGCCCGTGGCAGGGGTTGGAGCTGGAGGAGCTTTAAGGTCCCTTCCAACACAAACCAATCTATAGTAAAGTCTATGGTCTAAAACCATACAGTGGTTCTATATGTTTTTAGCCACAGAGGTACAAAAGATCAAGAAGTAACATTCATCCATGCAAAAGTCAAGATGTGTGTAGTGAACAAGCTTAACTCTTGTGATGAAGCTCTGGTGGTGTCCTCAGCACCATCCCTTCCATCCTCTTCCTCCTTCGCTCAGAACTCACTCATTTCACATAGGTGAAGCGCACCATTAGAAAACATGAGATAGCACTTAACTTATCATTTACCCAAGGACAAATGCAAATCATTTTGAGGTTTGGGGTGGCTTTTTTCCTCCTTCCCACCCCCCTGATTAATATTCATGAGGATCATTTCACAAAAGCAGTTATAAAAGTATGGCAGAGCCAGCCTGAAAATATACTCATGCTTAAGAGAGAAAGAGGAAATTCCCTCCCTTGCTCCTAAAAGGAGGGGTGGGGGGGATGAAACCCAAACCAAACACACCCTGAATGATGGGGGTTTATAATATTTTAATCAAGTTATTCATTACCCAAAAGTAACAGTGTGGAGAAGCAGATAAGGTTCCACAAAAGCTAAGTTCATTTGTTCTGGACAGGTGGCCAGGCTGCAGCTCCGTGCAGGCATCCAAAGCCCGCCCACAATAGCACTAAAGACGATTATGCAAATGTTCCCTATTCCCTGCTATTTTCCCAGGAATAGGAGAAGGGCTCCATGTGGAAGAAGCAATTGTTTCCCACTCATGTGGAAAACAAACCCAGAGAAAGAAGGGAGGGAATGTGAACGGGAGATAGCAACACATCCCCTCTCACCAGGCTGCTCTTCTGCTCTGTGTGGCTGAGCAGCGCTTGAAATGATCCCAACGGTAACGTGATTTCCATACGGGAGCGCGGATCCAGGGGTCAGACATGGAGTTCAGAGCCCAGGAAATGTATTCTTCATACACAGCTATTCTACATTTTCCCTTGTATTCTACCGAGGCACAAAGCCCTTTAAAGGTGGGAACTCTCCTTGTTGTAATACATCACTTCAATGTGAATGCTGGGGCTGCGGGATGCTTTACTACGAGGAGGAGGAGGTTTGTAAAAGATGGGCAGCCGATCATCTCCTTATCTGGGAGGCTGAATTTTGTGTCACTTCATGCTGTGGAGGGATCAATTCCTAATTCCACTTCTTGAGGACAGTGTAATTAAAAACCAAATGTAAAGGCATTTGTTTCACTTCACTCCTTCAGTGATTATTAAACTAATCACGCTTTACTAAAACACACCACCATGTTGCAGTGTGTATTGTAATCTGTAGTGTACCACAACATGGACTAGGTTAAAGTTACATGGAATATATTGTTAAAAAGCACTAGAATGTTTCTTAGATTTCCAACACAGCTCTTCAAAACCCAAGCTTTAAATCACTCACTTGTACATAAAATGCTTCTCACCTCTCCCATATTTCAATTTTCCACCTAAGTACTCATCTAAATAATTCAGCTATCCTTCTGCCTAGGTGATAACTGTCTCCTAGAGGATTCAGCAGGACACAAAAAAGGCTGTAGGCAAAGGAATGTGATGAAACTAACCAGCAGCCACAATATTAATTCTAAGTTAGGCATAACTAATTGTAACGGCAAGACTGTCCCTTCCAACAAAGCACCAGGTATTAAACAGATGCAGAGCAGCATTAATGGTCAGGCAATACAACAGATACACATCCTGACATCACAGGATCACCTTCCACTGGAGCAGCTTGCTCCAAGCCCCTGTGTCCAACCTGGCCTTGAGCACTGCCAGGGATGGGGCAGCCACAGCTTCTCTGGGCACCCTGGGCCAGCGCCTCAGCACCCTCACAGGGAAGAGCTTCTGCCTAAGAGCTCAGCTCAGTCTCCCCTCGGGCAGGTTCAAGCCATTCCCCTTGGCCTGGCCCTACAGGCCCTTGTCCCAAGCCCCTCTCCGGGTTCCCTGCAGCCCCTTTAGGCACTGGAGCTGCTCTCAGGTCTCCCCTTCAGGAGCCTTCTCTTGTCCAGGCTGCCCCAGCCCAGCTCTCTCAGCCTGGCTCCAGAGCAGAGCTGCTCCATCCCTCGCAGCATCTCTTCAACGAACACCCCCAAGTCCTGCTCCATCCAGCCTCCCCCAGCCTGTGTCTGTGCTGGGATTGCCCTAACCCAGGGGCAGGACCTTGCCCTTGGCCTTGTTGAGCTCCATGACGTTCACACTGTCCCACCTCACCAGCCTGTCCAGGCCCCTCTGGATCCCATCCATTCTTTCCAGCGTGTCAACCATGCTCTGTCCCATCAGCATTAACTTGCACAGAGACTGAGGATTCAGTTCCACAGTTGAACACTTCCAGCCACAAACAGGTACAGGGGCAACTGCGTTATCAGGGGCAGATTCCCCATCCAGCACATCCACCAGAGCCAAGCTGGCTCCATCCCACTGTGATTTACGGCACTAACTGGTTTCATACAAGTAGGGCAACCACCACAGGTTGTGCTACTTGATTTAATAATCACTATTTTGTCTTCAATTGACTATTATTCTTTGCTCTTCCTATTGTAAAGGCACCAGGTTTCTACAGCTGGTAGCAGGGGACTCAAAGAAGAAATGATCATCTGGTTAACCTTGCTCAAATGAAACACAGTAAAATCTTCCTTCATTCCCCCCCAAAAGACACAGAGTTACAGTGAGCCTTGAAGTTGGTTGAGTATAATTGATAGAGGCAGTGTTAAGAATAACCCATATTTGGGGATTTAAAGGCCAATATGTCTTCCACTTGCAGTAAAGTGACATGGGTTTTGACCCTGCAATTTGAGTTATTAAAGATAAAAGCTGCCTCCTGCACATTTTATTCACTTTAAAAAGTCTAGCTTTCCAGAACTTCATTTTTGAGGCTTCTTTTTGCTTCACCTCAACACTACCTAATCCCTGAACCAGGGATTTCCAAAGCACGCAAGCTTTACTTCCGTTTCCAACCCCTTCCTCTTCCCCATTCACATCCCAACAAGCGAAAGACTTCACACTGACCATCAGTCCAGAGTTCCTTGGTAGTTTCTGCCATTGCTTTAAAGAAGTGAGTACAATCCTCCTTGTCACTGAGACAGTTCCTATTTTCCTCATCCAACAGGCTTCACCAACACAAGTGGCAAGTGAAGGCTCCTGCCCATGTGTTCATCAGATGGCCGCTGCCTTCACCATTGTCTCCTGCCTGTCTGGAATTACTCACTGGTTATTTTGACACCCTAAAGTAGAACTTAAATTCTTCCTTTCCCCAGTCTATCAAGGGCTTTGTGTTTCCACTAAGTCCACTCTTCTCTCTCCTCCTTCCTCATAGGAAGCTCCTCCAGGACCAGCCTACCTATGGACTTCTGGGCACTCTATAGACCTTCCAAAGATCTTTCAACTACTTCTTTAGGTGTGCTTGCTTGTGCTCCATTACTACTTGTCTTTCAGCACCAACACCTTTAATTCAAATGCTCCTCTTCCGAGTTCTCTTCTCTTTTTGACACAACTCACTTCAGGTTTCTCTCTTCACACTCTTCTGACCCTTCTTCCCCAAATCAGGCATTTCTACAGCTTCATTTTCAACACCAACTATCTGATCCATCCCTTAAATCTCTTTTTTTCCTTCTAACCCTGCACCTTCTAACACTTCTCAGCTCAGCAACTCCTCATTTACTCACTTCTATTTCTTTTCTTTGGCTTGGTTACACTAAACTTGATCAGCCATTCCATTCCTATAATCTCATTCTTTATGCTGTTCCACAGCTCTTCACCATTCATTCCTTCTTTCACCCCCCAACTCCTTTGTTTTCTTTCCTGTATCTGGCTCTTTCCATCTGTGCTTACTGTAGATCTTCTTTCTTGACACTTTTTTGGTTGCATTTAGCATCACTGATGCCAGCACTAACTGCAGCTCTGGAGGGAATCCGCAGAGAGAGGAAAACCTTCAACAGCCTTAGGAACTTACCCTGATTTACTGCAAACTCCCCCTGGAGCTATCAATTCGTGGTCAGTGCCATGTGCAATTCACTGACTCGTTACAGGACAGGGAGTATTCTGAGACTTGCCTCAATACATGTAAATAATCAGGAATTTCGGAGTTAAAACCATATGCATGAGCATGGCTAAACCATCACACACGTCCCCTGTTGTAATTAAAACATGCCTGCAGGTCATGGAATACCCCAGCCGGTTCCAAGTATCTGGTTGCACAGACGTGGATTTCACTAAAAGTTCTGCTCTAACTTTCATTTAAGAGATTTTACATATTAATTATTATGGGACTTTTAAGTATACAGAGAATGCGTTGAGACAAAGGGACAAAAAGCATTCAGAATACAAAAAGAGGTTATCATCAAATCCCAGACTGGTTTGGGCTGAAGGGATCTTAAAGCTCCTCCAGCTCCAACCCCTGCCACGGGCAGGGACCCCTTCCACTGGAGCAGCTTGCTCCAAGCCCCTGTGTCCAACCTGGCCTTGAGCACTGCCAGGGATGGGGCAGCCACAGCTTCTCTGGGCACCCTGGGCCAGCGCCTCAGCACCCTCACAGGGAAGAGCTTCTGCCTAAGAGCTCAGCTCAGTCTCCCCTCGGGCAGGTTCAAGCCATTCCCCTTGGCCTGGCCCTACAGGCCCTTGTCCCAAGCCCCTCTCCAGCTTTCCTGCAGCCCCTTTAGGCACTGGAGCTGCTCTCAGGTCTCCCCTTCAGGAGCCTTCTCTTCTCCAGACTGAGAAAAATTGGTAGGTGTGCATTCAAACAAACAGTAAAGACATGCTAAAAAAATATTTCATATATATATATAAAAATTCCCTTTTAAAATGCGATCCAAAAAGCCACTTTCTCTTATTCACATCATTATGCACATACCTGAGAGGAAACACACTTCCCCCTTTTTTGGCATACAAACCCCAGGTGATTAATTGAACATATAATTAACGTAAGTTTGTCAACTCCTTCTTTCACTGCAGGCCTTCAGCCCAATATTTACTACCCAGCTAAATAGATAGTGCCACTATTCATTATGCAAAGGTCTCTGCTGCAAACCAAAGACGTGCTGGTAAATACCAGCGTTGGACTCAGTACAAGGTGAGTCATGTTTGAGTTTCAGGTCATTACAGGTAACTGAGCTCTTCGTTCCTCAAATATTTTTCCTCTTTGGATCTTATTTGGAGTTGTGTAAAGAGAGAAAGTCTTCCCCTATGAGCCATAGGGAGAAGAGGGAAAAGAAATTCATTGTAAATAATCAGCTGCTCCTGGGAGACAGAGACATTGCAGCGTGCCAAAGCAAATGAATCCCAGACACAAAGATGCGAATCAAGCTTTAAAAGTGAGATGAAGCAGGGAAATTAAAGAGAAATAAAACCACCTTCATTCAGGACTGCATTTGACACACAGCGGCCAATGTGTGCCTAAAATCCCAAGTTTCTGCAAAGGAAAATGCTCTTCACACGAATGCTCGGAGGGGAAAAGAAGAGAGCTCTGTCTATAGAGGTGGGGGAATGCAGATGGGTTTTGCAAAGTCTTGTTTTCAGCAACCGCATCAAGACCAACTTTCGGCGAAGGAAAGCCAAGAAAATCTGGTTTTCAAAGATCTCAACTAGAATCAGAACCCAAGTGAACTGCATTCATATTGAAATCAGCATTGCTAGATAATGGATTGCAGCAGAACAACTTCTCTTCAGCCAAGGGCAAGCTTCCCATTTGCAGTCTGGTCTCATCTCTCCACTCAAACCTTCCTTTATCACATCTTTCACTTTGACTCAGGGGAATAAGCGGTGTGTTTCTGAACACAAGATGCCAAAGGCAGCTCTGCTGGGACTCAATTGACTTCCACAGGGTTTGGGTCATTAGGAAGCATTTAGATATTGTTGCAAATTTACACAGTGCTGTGCAAACACAGAACGAAACAGATTTCCTACCTGGAAGCACTTGCAACACAAATACACACACCAAAACCCAGGGTAAACAGGTATGTTGTGGTGTGTCAGATGCAGGACTTCGGGGGTGGTTTAGGGGCACGGAATGGGATCACTGAAGGCAAAATAAGGCAAGAGGGAGAAGAATAAAACCAGAATAACAGAATCCCAGCCTGGTTTGGGTTGAAGGGAGCTTAAAGCTCCTCCAGCCCCAACCCCTGCCCCGGGCAGGGACCCCTTCCACTGGAGCAGCTTGCTCCAAGCCCCTGTGTCCAACCTGGCCTTGAGCACTGCCAGGGATGGGGCAGCCACAGCTTCTCTGGGCACCCTGTGCCAGCGCCTCAGCACCCTCACAGGGAAGAGCTTCTGCCTAAGAGCTCATCTCAGTCTGCCCACTTTAAGCTTAACACACAAAGGTACAACACTTCAGAGCTTCACAACCAAAGAGCTGAACATTAACACAGCAAAGGACAGAAAAGCACTGGTGCACACAAGGAAAGCACAGGAACCTGGATCAAATATTTCCATGAACGCTGAAAGAAAGATTTTGCTCAAGTCACTTCAGTTGCTATACAAGGGATGTCAGTATTTTGAAGACTGCCAAAGACATTCTGGCAGTAATAAAGAGGCAAAAATGAATCAAACCCTATGTTAAATATAAAGAAAACATCGTTGAGAAAGATGGTATCTCACTGCTTTCAGAATTAGAATTTTATTAGTATGATAAACAGATGAAAGGGCAGATTTGAAAATTAAAAGCAAATATAGTGCTGGTTCACAGCAGAGAAGATCTACCTAAGATGGGACTGAAATCCCAGCACTGCACACTGCAATATTATAGCTTCATAGAATCCCAGACTGGTTTGGGTTGGAAGGGACCTTAAAGCTCATCAAGTTCCAACCCCGTGTCATGGGCAGGGACGCCTTTCACCAGAGCAGCTTGCTCCAAGCCCCATATATAGTAAGAATAGCTCCAATGTAGCAAGAGAGGATTCACTAAAACCACTCCCTCACTCACTGAGATATTCAACGTGTGGGCAAGAAAACCCAGAGATGACCAAAAATTGACTCACCGATGGAAAAGCCTTCAGATAAATAAAGCACCATAAAGACAAAGACTATAACAACCATCTCCTAAATACATACAATAAAACATCCTTAGCGGCAGCACATAGATGACTGAATGAGTCCACATGCAAGCAGGAATGATTAAAGTATCTCTATCACATGATATTGATATAAATGAGGAGCAATTCACGGCACCAAACTGCTTAAACCCTACCCTAAAACCTGGCATGACTTTTCTTCATGGATTTTTGTACCCCAGTTCTTCTCTAGTATGGGCCTTCCGTATTTGATCACACTGGTACTGAGATTACAAGCCCCACATACACACAGGCTTCTCAACACTGTCCCTGCTCTGGATATTAGTGTTTTTACCAGGAGCAGGCATTTTATCTGCACATAAAAGCAACTCCATCTTCCAGACACATTGAATGGCAGTGCTGGTGGTTCTTCAGTTTGATTCTCATTCTCTGCTCCCACAGCAGTGAATTGCAGGCACCTCTCCACATGATATTTAATTAAAAGCTGCTCTGCTTCTGATTCTTTAGTCCCTTGGATACCAGCTCCATTGACCATTTATGCAGAGAAAGGAATTTCATATAAAACTGGGCTTTTATTGTAATCCGGAGCTGATGACAGTGTGATTTTGAGCCGGGAGGCAGCTGGAGGTGCAGTTTGCTCTAAAAACACAGAAAGGTGAAATGTAAAAACACCTGAGAGAGGAAAAAGCCCAAATCAAGGAGTACTATATATATTAATGCTGTGCAAATACTATTTAATATAGCTTAAGGTACGTCAAACCCTCGACTTCTTTGGCACAGAGGCAGTTCTCCAACAGCACCTCACTGATGCCAAAGCAGGATCCACTCCTATGTTAAAGCCTGGTATCAAAAAGAAGGGTTAAAAAGGGATCTTTGATTTCTACTACATCTCTTGCAGTCAGAGAGAGCTGATTAAACACATCTTGCACAGGGATCCACCCCAGTGCATGTATAAACAGGGCTTGGATAATACAGGGATAAAAGTGGCTGGCTGAAGCATGCACCAGTGCTTTTTACATTGAGGTTGGGTTTATTCTATTTTAAATGGTGGAAAAATACCTGCGATCCTATCAGTAGCCTCTGGCCATGGGTTTAAAGAGCTGAAATCATATCTTAGCCTCAGCAAACTCATTACTGGCCTTTCTGATAACCTGAGTAGAGCAGCATTTATAACCCAGCCCATATAACCACTGAGGAAAAACTCACTGCAGATGTTTCTCAGCACAGGAGTCACACAAGCTCCTGAGGACAACTGGTGATTTGTGCCCAAACTGGGAAGGAAAAGGAGATTTCAATACCAGAAACCTGAGCAAAATAAAGAGAAGCGATACAGGTGATACCTTCAGAAGAGCTGACACTGCGCTGTCAAACCTCACTACAAATAAAGGCAAAGCAGACAATATTACATGAGCAGGGCTGGACACATGCACGCAGCAGAACAAGACGCTCTCCCATCTTTACTGGAAAATACTCTCCATTTAAACACACTAAATGCTTTAAAACTGTACATAATGAGAAGCGCCCCATGACCCGGCTTCAGTGAGCGCTTGAGCCCAGAACCCCCCCGTGTGCTGGGCTGCACCCCCAGAGCGGGAGCAGCAGCTCAGGGAGGGGATCCTGCCCCTCTGCTGTGTGAAGAGGAGACCCCCCCCAGCAGCCCTGATCCAGCTCTGGGGCAGCAGCACAAGAGGGACGTGGAGCTGCTGGAGCGAGGCCAGAGGAGGCCATGGAGCTGCTGTGAGGGCTGGAGCAGCTCTGCTCTGGAGCCAGGCTGAGAGAGCTGGGCTGGGGCAGCCTGGACAAGAGAAGGCTCCTGAAGGGGAGACCTGAGAGCAGCTCCAGTGCCTAAAGGGGCTGCAGGAAAGCTGGAGAGGGGCTTGGGACAAGGGCCTGTAGGGCCAGGCCAAGGGGAATGGCTTGAACCTGCCCGAGGGGAGACTGAGCTGAGCTCTTAGGCAGAAGCTCTTCCCTGTGAGGGTGCTGAGGCGCTGGCCCAGGGTGCCCAGAGAAGCTGTGGCTGCCCCATCCCTGGCAGTGCTCAAGGCCAGGTTGGACACAGGGGCTTGGAGCAAGCTGCTCCAGTGGAAGGGGTCCCTGCCCATGGCAGGGTTTGGGACTGGAGAAGCTTTAAGGTCCCTTCCAACACAAACCAATCTGGGATTCTATTATCCTATAATCCTGTGACTCAGTTTCATTAAAATCCTTTCCCTAATGTCAGCCCTTAAATTCACCCCTCTGAATAACTGTCACCAGCAGATACCAGCTCGTTCCTCTTCACCTTCTCTGGGGGGTTCATACACACCCCTATGAGCTGAGTCCCAGAGCAAAGTCCTGCCTGCCCCTGGAGCTCAGGCCACCCCTCTGCTTTGGATCTTGGAACCAGTTCTCTCTTTTACAGTGACCTTCATGCCATGACTGCTTAGTTTCTTTAAGTGCATGGTGAGAAGAAGGGTTGCTGCTGTGTGCGAGTAAATTGATCTTGATTCCAAACCCACAGCTGTATCTTAGTGCTTTGCTCTGCAGATTTGCACAGCTTATCTCAGGTTTTTGTTTGCTTTTTTCCCTTCTGTGTCTCAGCCATTAGGAAGTTACAGCAAGGTAAGGTACAAGTGTTGAAAACAACCTCCTGAAATACTTCTTCAGTTTCTGGTATTTGTGCTCTTTCTGGGAAGCCACGGAGCTGAAGGCAGGTGTTAACTTCCACAGTAAGACAGTAAATGTAGCTAAATTCAAGTCACAGACTGAGTTGCAAATAAAATACTCTCAAGCTTACAAATCTCTCTTTATACTAAACAGCAATGAGATTTCCTTCACTAAAACTTCACTGGGGTTGTTGAGCTTGGAGCAGAGAAGCTTCGTGGAGACCTCAGAGCAGCTTCCAGTGTCTGAAGGGGGCCTATAGGGATGCTGGGGAGGGACTCTTCATCAGGGACTGGAGCGATAGGACAAGGGGTGATGGGTTCAAACTGAAACAGGGGAAGTTCAGGTTGGAGATAAGGCAGAAGTTCTTTCCTGTGAGGGTGCTGAGGCACTGGAATGGGTTGCCCAGGGAAGCTGTGAATGCTCCATCCCTGGCAGTGTTCAAGGCCAGGATGGACAGAGCCTTGGGTGGGATGGTTTAGTGTGAGGTGTCCCTGCCCATGGCAGGGGGTTGGGACTGGATGAGCTTAAGGTCCTTTCCAACCCAAACCATTCTATGAGTCTATGATTCTAAAACCATTTCCTAAGCAAGCTGTAAAATTCCACCTCCAGCCCTCACAGGGCTGTACATAACAGGAATAAACAGGGATTTACTCTTTCAACCAGCTTCTAATGTTGTGTTTGACAAAGTTTCTCCCTGATTATTCTTGGAGTTTATCCAGGTTTGGGATCGTGAAATGCTGCTGATTCATGGCAGGATTAGGATGTGCTGAGGAAGCATCGGTGGAATTTAGACTTGGTGTGAGCACGAGGGTAGCCTGGCTGATGGTATCAGCTTGTGTGTTCAGCACTGTGGGATGCAGGAACAGGCACTACGTTAAATTCCATTCTTTAGCTATATTTCGTGTTTTTCCATAGAATCACAGACTGGTTTCCTGGAGCCCCTTTAGGCACTGGAGCTGCTCTCAGGTCTCCCCTTCAGGAGCCTTCTCTTCTCCAGGCTGACCCAGCCCAGCTCTCTCAGCCTGGCTGCAGAGCAGAGCTGCTCCAGCCCTCACAGCATCTCCATGGCCTCCTCTGGCCCCGCTCCAACAGGATCATATAATGGCTTGGAGCAAGCTGCTCTAGTGGAAGGTGGCCCTGTCCATGGCAGGGGATTGGAACTGGATGAGCTTTAAGGTCTCTTCCAGCAACCCAAGCCACTCTGTGATTCCATGATTTCTGAAAGCACAGGTACCCAGCTGTGTCTGTACAACCATAGAACAGAAGTATTCTCATCCATAAGCTGGGGCAGAGGCATTAATGGAGACAGCCTACATAGAAAGGAGACAGAGCACAGAAGGATAATACAACTGATCCAAACGTCTTCCACCATTTGTAGTTTTAGAGAGAGGAACAAGAAGAGATAATTTGTGTTTGTACTGAAATTTAGAAGAAAATATGCTTATACAATTGATGCTTTATCTATCCTGATAATATCCTTGATGCTTTATCTTCCTTCACAGATGTTCCAATGGGCAATCACAAAGGGTTTCACTTTGTCAGTTTTCCCACTGCCATCACTCATAGTATGAAATAACAGCTCCAGAGAAACAAAAGGCTGGAAGAGAAGGAAGTGAAAAGCTCATCCTTAGGTTTTGCAAAGCAGTCCCCACCTATTCCAGCAGCCAGTTAAGCACCATCACTTTTCTTTGCAATCAAGCCCCTTTATCTCTGGAGCCTACCGCAAGAACAGAATTGCATGACCCTCCTCTGCAACTGAAGACTTTGCTTAAGAGCACAGGGTGTGAATTGAAGGTGATGCAAGGAACAGAGACCAGGGCAAAAGAGCACTAATACCAGCAATTAATTCTGCAGCACTGATGAAGCCCTTTGCTAGCAGCTGGTTTGCCTTCAAACAGAAATACCTCTGTGTGTGTCCTCTGGTTTTCACACCTGCAAAAATACCTTGGTGGTTATATGAAATCTTACTGCATCAGCAGCGTGAAAATGCTTATTTAGAGGTATTACAGTACCAGAATAATTCATTTATATGAAAACAAAAGGGGGGGGAGGCACTTGAAACACTGCAAGCTTCATGAAAGCACATTTCACTGTAGTACACGAAGTTAAACAAGGAGGATCTATCCAATCCCACATCATAGGCTGTATTTTATATTGCTCTCAGGGAAAATAAAAGGGCAGCTGAATTCTCCTTGTCTATTCCCCTTTGTAAAATAAAAGGGAAGCTGAATCTTCACAGAATCATAGCAATCCTCACAATCTTCAATGGATTGATTTAAATCTACTGTGTAAAAGAACGAAGCACAGGGTCCCTGCCAACTTCCGCAGATGACCTGCTCAACCTCAACTTGTCAGCCTCCTAATTGTAAAAAGCAAGTTTCAAAGCATTAGAAACATATTGCCTCATTTCTTGAAGCTCTGGAGGTACCAAAACAGCCAGTAAGACACGTCTGCACAACCGCATCATGCAGAAGCTTCACTCAAACTCTGAAATAGCTCAAGCTATTTGAAAGAGTGACATGAAAAAAATAACACAGCTCATTTCTCTATTAAATCCCTAATATTTTAATTGTTTAGAAATAAAACCAAAGAAAGGCTGAGGTTGAAAGGGAGCTCTGGAGATTCAACAGATCTAACCCTGGTCCTAACAGCCACCTATACAGCACTAGAAATGCACTCCTAAATTCCTACAAATAACTTGCATAAAGCGGCCAACTAAGGAACAACTCTTGAGGATGGACAGCTTCAACTGAAACAAGGGGAAGGGAGAAGAGGTAGCTCAAGCCTCTACCATTATAAAGCCCTGATATTACAAACACACAACCAAACCCAGCAATTTTTAACTTTTATTGATATGGAATTCATATGATATGGAATTCATATATGCTGGAGTGCAGGAAATCAGCTCTGAAGCCAAGAATCCCAGCCCGGTTTGGGTTGAAGGGACCTTAAAGCTCATCCAGTCCCAACCCCTGCCACAGCAGGGACCCCTTCCACTGGAGCAGCTTGCTCCAAGCCCCTGTGTCCAACCTGGCCTTGAGCACTGCCAGGGATGGGGCAGCCACAGCTTCTCTGGGCACCCTGTGCCAGCGCCTCAGCACCCTCACAGGGAAGAGCTTCTGCCTAAGAGCTCAGCTCAGCCTCCCCTCGGGCAGGTTCAAGCCATTCCCCTTGGCCTGGCCCTACAGGCCCTTGGCCCAAGCCCCTCTCCAGGTTCCCTGCAGCCCCTTTAGGCACTGGAGCTGCTCTCAGGTCTCCCCTTCAGGAGCCTTCTCTTGTCCAGGCTGCCCCAGCCCAGCTCTCTCAGCCTGGCTCCAGAGCAGAGCTGCTCCAGCCCTCGCAGCAGCTCCATGGCCTCCTCTGGCCTCGCTCCAACAGCTCCACGTCCCTCTTGTGTTGGAGATTATCTTCAGTTGTTGGGTATCTTCACTTCTCAGACTTCAGACATAAGAGTAGAGGTGAACGATGATCTTTCACAAAGGGGATGCTCATTTACTCTTTTACATATATGAACTGCTCTAGGGGAAGTTTAGGTTAGCTTTCCAGAGGTACACACCGTTCTAGTTTCATTCATGTTCTGTCACAGCCTCCACAGCCTGGATGAATTTGTTCAGCTTTCTCCTATATCATTTTCTATCCATCTAACAGCAGCGTGTGCAGGTTTACAGCATGTTTTCATAACCAAAGGCCTGAAACATGGGCACATCATCCCAGAAGTTCGCTTTCCATAGAAGATTCTTATAGAAGTTAAGTAAAAATTGTATCATCATTATACCTGATCATAGTTGCATATTTTTATATAGGCAGATAGTGCATTATCCTTCTTCTCATAGAATCAATCAGGTAGGAAAAGACCTTTAAGATCATCAAGTCCAACCATTCCCCCACGAATGCCAAGTCCATCCCTAAACCACGTCACTAAGAGCAAGCCCATTTCCCCTCATGATCCTCCCTTATGGCTGCCCCTCCCATCACAACTTACCCCTCATGGCCACTCCTCTCTCCTCCGGACTATCCCTTACCCCTTATGGTTGCCCCTCTGCCACCGCCTGACACCCCTAATGCATCCTCAGCAATGGTTGGATCCTTCTTATCCAGAAGACGACTCTTCCATAAGCACACAGAAGAATTCCCGCTGCCAAATCCCACGTCCAACCACATTTAATGGAGGCCATCACACTGATGCTCTGCCCTACCTTAAGCGAACAGAAATTACCAGCAAAACTCAAACCCATTAAAGCAACCCCGGACAGAAAATGCCTTTCAAGACACTACTATAAAGAGAAGGAACAGGATTTGATGGGAAAAGTGCAAGTTTCAAGCTAGGCTATTTGGATAGACAATCAAAAAGCAAACACAGATGTACTTGGCATCCCGAGAAGAAATAAATCCAGGAAACCTGGGACCGCCCAAATTTCTCATCCCAGAAAATATGTGACCAGCCCTCACTAAGTGTTCTTTATAGTTTAAATTCCCTCTTTATGGTTTGTGAAGGTAAAAGAGAAAGGCTTCAAGCCACATTTATACACAGAGCTAAGAAAACCAGAGCCGGGGGGGTAGGGGGGTGGTGGGGTGTGTTCATAAATCTCCAGCCTTCCTCCTACTCAATTAGTTTCTGTTTGCAACCAGGATGGAATCTGCTTTTCTTCGGGTTGAAAATATGACAAGCTACCCTTGAAACGGCAGAAAGGCAGAACATTGAGTGTATTGCCAGTGAAATGAACAGCAGTGGGAGTACGTCAGGCAGAAAATATAGGATAATGAATTAAGTCCATACACTCATCAAAACTATTTTGGTGACTGAAAGGGACGTTTTACATAGAGAAATTAAAATGCAAATCAATGCACAGGGTTTGTTCCTACACTGTACTTATCCTGTACTCCCAATTCCTGTGTGATATTCATGTTGATGATGGTATTCATGATGGTGATGTCCCTAACTTACCAAACCCTATTTTATGATATAACCATGGAATCCCAGACTGGTTTGGATGGAAGGGAGCTTAAAGCTCATCCAGTTCCAACCCCCTACCACAGGCAGGGATACCTTCCACTAGAGGAAGTTGCTCCAAGCCCCAGAGTTAATTCCTTTTAATAGACATGGATATTTCCCAACATAAAGCTCATTGAACAGACTGATTACACTTTTAATGGGAAACACTGAAAAACGATCATCCAGTTGCTCAGATGCAACCAATAGGATAGAAACCTGTGAACGCTACTACATGAAGATTAAGTCGCAACAGTTTCTGAGATCAAGAAACCAAACCACCATGACCACATACGCTGGAACTGCAATACCCAAACTGCCCAAGTATGTTTTGACTGTTTCACACTTGTAATTAGGAGGGTCATCTGAATGCATGAATTGTATGGCATTATAATGGATACCATCACACAAATTTCTTCCACATTTTGGATTCAATTCAGACTCGTACTTCAGAAACGTACCCACATCTCTCCCAGTGTTTTACAGCAAAGGGAATCACAGAATCATACAATGCTTTGGGTTGGAAAGGACCTTGAAATCATTTAGTTCTAACCCCCTGGAAATAAGTTCTGTTGACTTTCCCCAAAAATTCATTATTTGGTTGAAAACTTTAACCTTGGCAGCAAACAAATGTTGAATTACACCGAAATTTCACTGAGTGCTCTAGAAAACACTTCAGGAGGGTTTATTATTTCAGCGGTTGAACCAATCTAGTAAGCAAGTGGAGCACGACACCCTCAAGAAACCTGGAGAGGGGCTTTGGACAAGGACCTGTAGGGCCAGGCCAAGGGGAATGGCTTGATCCTGCCTGAGGGGAGCCTGAGCTGAGCTCTTAGGCAGAAGCTCTTCCCTGTGAAGGTGCTGAGGCGCTGGCACAGGGTGCCCAGAGAAGCTGTGGCTGCCCCATCCCTGGCAGTGCTCAAGGCCAGGTTGGACACAGGGGCTTGGAGCAAGCTGCTCCAGTGGAAGGGGTCCCTGCCCGTGGCAGGGGTTGGAGCTGGAGGAGCTTTAAGGTCCCTTCCAACCCAAACCAGGCTGGGATCCTACGATTTCCACACTATATGAGAGACAAATCCTAGCAATTTAGTTATATATTTACCAAAGGAGTATGCCATACAAACACCAGCAGTACTCACTTCCTTAGCTCATGTAGACTTCTTTGCTTGTAGAATATATTTATCATGTTAGCACCACATCTTTTACTACTTTGCAGCTACCACTTGGATTCTTCTCCCACACTGGCCTCGGTAACCTCGCATTTCCCTTCTCCCGTCTCTTCCTTGAGAGAAGAGGCAGGACTAGTTGATAAAAGGCCTTTTATCTGTCTAAAACTGAACAAATCTCCTACTGTGTATGTAAGGTCTTACACTGAATCATCATTCATGGTAGATTTGACTTAAACATTCTCTCTCTGTGGGTTTTTTTTAGCTGTCAACACGGTCTGGTTTGTAGAGGTCTGGTTGCAGGGCTGCAAAGGGGAAGAAGGAAGTATAGCTCTTAAAAATAGGTAAGAACACATCTACTGTACCCTTTCAAGTAAACCCTTTTACAAACAGCCTTAGTAGCCAGGAAGCAGTGCCCAGTTTACCTGGCATCCATCTAAGACACTGCTAGGCGTCAAGTGAAGCGCTCGGATCAGGACTGCTGAGAACTGGAGACCTTATCATTCGTAAAATTAAGGTATAATAACCTGAGAGATGTGCAAAGTAAGAATAACTGCTCAGAAACATCACTACCTATAATATAAGGAGTCACAGAGAGTCCAAAACTGCTTTATAGAAGGTGCAATCAAACATTTCTTCATAGCCCCATAGAAGAAAGTAGTAACACCTCTTACGGATTACCTCGGTCTGCCTCAGAGTCGAAACCCAGCTGAAGTGCAGAAAATCTCCTCAGCTGAATTAGCTACCTGAACTTCAGGGTGAAACAAGGAATGAAACTCTACGTCCCTTTATCAATCCATGACTTTTTTTCTTTAAACAAACCTTTTCTTTATAAGCCCACCCTCCAGAGCACCCTTCCCAGGCAAGGCAGGAATTGCTGGTTGTACCCTAAATTGTGGCCTTTGGATTGTAACAGAGAAGGCGCTCATTTGGGAAAGAAGCAGTGTTCAGTTGGAATACAAACAATTTTCCTTTAAATTTAGGGCTCCGGAATAAATGCAGGACTAAGAAAGCTCAGAAATGCAACAAGAAACCAGAAGAATGCTAAGAGACAAATGGCTTTTGAACTTTTTATGGTGTGCTAGAAAATAGGAGGAAGGGATGTAGGTGATGCTCATCCACCAAATGTTGGCCTCTTTCCTAGAAGCTTTAGGGATTTAAAACAAAACACAACGCACATAAAGAGCATATGAGGGTGCTGAGGCGCTGGCACAGGGTGCCCAGAGAAGCTGTGGCTGCCCCATCCCTGGCAGTGCTCAAGGCCAGGTTGGACACAGGGGCTTGGAGCAAGCTGCTCCAGTGGAAGGGGTCCCTGCCCGGGGCAGGGGTTGGAGCTGGAGGAGCTTTAAGGTCCCTTCAACCCAAACCCTTCTATGCCTGTATGAACTCCACAGACTGAAGGATACACAGCCCAGTTCACTGAATCTTAAAGACTGAGTAAAAAATGAACAGCATTTATTAAGTCTACAGCTCTTCATCTGAAAGCAGCACCACTTACATGCATCAAAACTGCAGGCAGTGGATGCTTATGAGTGCAGTAATTGGAAAGAAAAATAAGGGCTAAAAGCAGGCAAAGAGAAATACGCTTGCATCAGTTCAGCAAAACCTGCAGTTTCTTTCTGAAGGGCTTTCTTTGTAGGAATAGTGTAAGTCGAAGCTTAGCAACCCCTTTCGAAGGAACTCGATGTTTTCAGTGAAAATAGAAGCTGACAGTCCACCTCTGTTCTTAGGGCAATATTATTTTAACCTAAAGAATTCCATAAAGCCTGCAGCAGAGAGCTGCGCAGTTTCTAAAGGCTGCCTTTGAACGTGCCTTTTAAATGGACAAGTATTTCACTTAAAGGCATTTTCGTTTTTCACCTAAGAGAACATGTTGTCAGTGAGACGAGCCCTAAATCAGATACCTGATATTCCCCTCACCCCCAGCCCCGCTTTAAATGCTGACATGGGTTTCTTGGAGAAAGAAAAACTACACTAACAACTGAATGTAAAATCTACATAAAAAGAGAAGGGCACTGATAATATCGTTTGGAATGTCACACGTAGACCCACAGCCTTTGTTCCAGGCCAAGTATATTATATTCAATGTTAAAGGGACATTTAATAGAGAGAATTCTAAAGAGCTTCTTGTTTGGGGGGAAAAAGGGAAATGTGCACTAAGGGGTTGAGCCGTGACAAGTGCAGAATTGTATCGATAATCCCATTAGAACACCTGATTTGTCCAACTTGTCTCTACAAGTTATTCTAAAATCCACAATAGTCTATTTAAGCATTTATGAAATGAGGCAGATCATGTCTTTGTAGCATTCAGGGCCACTGATTCTCCATGCTTTGTTGGAAAGAATGGGGTGAATAGCTCCTAAAGTCTTACACTTCATTTTCTTCAACCTCTGCTTGATATCCTAGTGTTCTGAATGGTGTTGGGCTCTAGGAGAGGATAATACAAAGGTGGGATCAAGCAGGTGTTTGCTTTCTGGAAGCAGTAAGTTCTGCTGATGTATTATTCTTCAGCATCATGGCTTAAAGGACCAAGCCAGGTCATCAATATGCATGATCTCTGCATCAGGCAGTGACTGGGAAGCTGTATGGATCCTCTCCTGGAAAAGGGAAAGCCTGCCAAGCTGAGATTTCAGGCAAACCAATAAAACAGTCCAGGCTCCAGAGGCATCTGACATCATGTACACACGTTCCACGCCAAAGAGGACATTATTCAGGAAAATGGAAAGGAATTAAGACACTTACTTAAAGCAATTACTCATTAATGAATACACATTTCCCATAATCCAGGTTGAAAATCAAGTTTTCCTCTTAGTTTTGTACCCTATTTGCATGAATCCAAACCTCTTTTGAGAGATGACCACTTACTGATGTGGTTCTTTCCCTCTGCTGCGCTCTGGGGAGAAACCCCTGCAGTCCTGATCCAGCTCCGGGGCAGCAGCACAAGAGGGACGTGGAGCTGCTGGAGAGAGGCCAGAGGAGGCCATGGAGCTGCTGCGAGGGCTGGAGCAGCTCTGCTCTGGAGCCAGGCTGAGAGAGCTGGGCTGGGGCAGCCTGGACAAGAGAAGGCTCCTGAAGGGGAGACCTGAGAGCAGCTCCAGTGCCTAAAGGGGCTGCAGGAAACCTGGAGAGGGGCTTGGGACAAGGGCCCGTAGGGCCAGGCCAAGATGAATGGCTTGAACCTGCCCGAGGGGAGACTGAGCTGAGCTCTTAGGCAGAAGCTCTTCCCTGTGAGGGTGCTGAGGCGCCGGCACAGGGTGCCCAGAGAAGCTGTGGCTGCCCCATCCCTGGCAGTGCTCAAGGCCAGGTTGGACACAGGGGCTTGGAGCAAGCTGCTCCAGTGGAAGGGGTCCCTGCCTGTGGCAGGGGTTGGAGCTGGAGGAGCTTTAAGGTCCCTGTAACCCAAACCAGTCTGAGATCCTGACTACTGAAGTTCTGTGCAATACTACTGATTAAATAGAATGAAGCTGGCTCCAAACTACTGACAGACTTGAGTAATGACCATCGAGCCTCTGAAGCATCAGGGATCAGTCATGAAGCCAGTGGGAGCCAGGCTGGATGTGGCTTTATAAAGAGATCTAAAACAGTGCGCTAAAGACATTGAAAATGTCAAGAGAAGGACTATATTGAGAGATTCCAGAGATATAAAGGGCTTTTTTAATGATTTTTTGTCTGCCTCTTAAACTAGACAGCAAAGATAAAGCTGCCACCTGCAGACATGAGGAAGCTCATGGATGGAAAGATTTCCCTCTGGATTTCTCCTAACATTCCCTACAGATAGCTTGCAAATTCAACAAATCCAGAGCTGGATTTCAAAGGCATTTGCTGTCTCTAAACCAACTGCTATCAAGTACATCCAGATATAGCAATCATTCATCTCCCTGCCCAGCACGGAAATCTCTACATAGTCTACTCATTTACTACAAGAGGAAGTTTCTCTGCAGAGGAACCACGGAACGAGAGCCAAGTTTCATCTAAAGATAAGCCTGAGAAATAACTCCTTTCTGTATGTGTGCTTAGTACCAACTAAATCCTTCCTCACATGATCTGGAATACAGAAGTCTCTTAATTCCCTAAAAGATAAAAGTCCTAAAAATACATCTTCCCCACTCTGAGGGCTTATTTCACTGATAGTTTTCACTGGTTGATTAGAGAAGTCACTGGTTTCAGGCATAAATCAAACCCGAGACAAACATCGTCAGTATTACAGGAATACTCTAGAGGGAGATTTGCCATAGCAGTAAATCTAATCTCCTCCTCCAAGGAAGAAAGAAGTCAGTCAGGTTCATGGGTTAACAAAACAGGCTATTGACCAGTCAACCTATGGCTGCGTTGTGTTTGTCACCAAGGCAGGGACCCACCCTTAAAGTCCACAATCCCTTCCTGCTCTCCCTGAGGCCACAGTAACCTTCTGTATCCTCCAGGCCGAAAAGAACACCAGCTTTCTGTCCAGATGACAGGGAATGAACTAATAAGCACAAACCCAGGCTGGGGGAGACCGGATGGAGCAGCCTGAGGAGACGGACTTGGGGTGCTGGATGAGGAGAAGCTCCCCATGACCCGGCTTCAGTGAGCGCTTGAGCCCAGAACCGCCCCCGTGTGCTGGGCTGCACCCCCAGAGCGTGAGCAGCAGCTCAGGGAGGGGATCCTGCCCCTCTGCTGAGCTCTGGGGAGACCTGAGAGCAGCTCCAGTGCCTAAAGGGGCTGCAGGAAACCTGGAGAGGGGCTTGGGACAAGGGCCTGCAGGGACAGGCCAAGGGGAATGGCTTTAACCTGCCCGAGGGGAGACTGAGCTGAGCTCTTAGGCAGAAGCTCTTCCCTGTGAGGGTGCTGAGGCGCTGGCCCAGGGTGCCCAGAGAAGCTGTGGCTGCCCCATCCCTGGCAGTGCTCAAGGCCAGGTTGGACACGGGCTTGGAGCAAGCTGCTCCAGTGGAAGGGGTCCCTGCCCGTGGCAGGAGTTGGAACTTGATGAGCTTTAAGGTCCTTTCCAACCCAAACCAGTCTGGGATTCTATGATACACTGCGCTTCACTCACAGCTGCCAATAGGAATGCGTGGATATAAACTGTACCCCCTTTTATTTCTCCATACTTGAAAGTGTTTTAAATATATCAAGTTTCTCATTGCAACAGGAACCAACACCAGAGACCTGTCCACTCTCAGATCACAGATCAGATAGCTGCTTTTTCTAAGCTCACACACCTCTTCAACATTCATCTGACCACTCAAAAAGCATACGGGAAAAGAAATCATAAGTCAGTGGCTTTTTCCTTTCTTTCAGCTCAACAGGAACTCCTTCTTGCTCCTCAGCCCAAATCCAAAGCTCTAATACAGCTCACAGAATGGACTTTCCCACTTGGTTTCCTCAATGCCCTCAGCTGATGTAATACAGTTAGCAACTGATCAGGATGCACTGAAACGGGGAGCATGTTTCACAGCTCAAGCTCTTTGAGATGACTTGCAGACACATAGAGGTGGACCACGTTGATTGCCTGGAGTCACGTTTTATTTACTCCAACACAATGAGAGCCAAAGATGGACCAAAACCAAAGCATGACAAAACAGGACATGGAATCATAGAATCCCAGACTGGTTTGTGTTAAAGGAACCTTAAGCTCATCCAGTTCCAACCCCTGCCACGGGCAGGGACCCCTTCCACTGGAGCAGCTTGCTCCAAGCCCCTGTGTCCAACCTGGCCTTGAGCACTGCCAGGGATGGGGCAGCCACAGCTTCTCTGGGCACCCTGGGCCAGCGCCTCAGCACCCTCACAGGGAAGAGCTTCTGCCTAAGAGCTCAGCTCAGTCTCCCCTCTGTGTGCTCCCAGCGTGGGACACAGACTGTGAAAGGTTCCTGTTTTGTTAAAACTGTTAAAGAATAATACAAAGTACAGCAGAGGTGCAATTACAACCTGAAACGAAATAACAACACCATTTTACCTCCTTCACAAGCTAAGGAAAACAGTGTTTTATCAGGCAGCAGCAAAACGCATTCACTAAGTTGCTCTTTCAGCTAACAAAAGAGTATTCCTTCCTACTGATTTCAGCCAGCTTATTAATCATGAGAACAGCTAATAATACTCCTATAAAACTGCAATTTAAATGCTATTAACTAGGAATCCTGCTAATGGGAAATGAAAGCCTGCTCAAGCTCTCAATTCTGAACATTAAGGTGAGCCTCAAATGTCTATTTAATGATGCAGTACTGAAAATACCATTGAAACTTCTCCATGCATATCTACAACAGATCCAGAAAGCCCTTCACAACTGGAGGGGTGATACATCAGATGCTTCTCCCATTTATACCATGGCACAGCCAAAAAAGCCAAGGAAGAACCCACCAGAGGCAGATAATAAGCACTGAAACAAGCCTGAAATCACTTCAACAGGTACAATATGGCGAAGAGACCGAGTAAAACCAACTGCCTTGGTAAAATGAGCCATAGTGTAACTTACATAGGGGTTCTGATACATCATAGAATCATAGAATAGTTAGGGTTGGAAAGGACCTGATGATCATCCAGTTCCAACCCCCCTGCCATGGGCAGGGTACACCTTACACTAAACCACGGCACCCAAGGCTTCGTCCAACCTGGCCTTGAACGCTGCCAGGGATGGAGCATCACATACATTTAAGATACCTGAGTAAATTATCAACACTGCCCCATGTGTTTCAGGAGCATTTGTATAGGTATTACTTCAAACAAAAGCACTTTGTAGAGTGAAACTTGGCACCAAGCACTGGGCAGCAGAACACAACTTCTTTTAACCAACAAAGCATTCAGTTCTGGGCAATTGGTTTTCACTCTCCACCACTATTTATCTCTTTCACTTGCCAAAAAGTCCTAAGTAAGAATATTCTGAGTCCTGTGAGAGTGACAACAGGCTTTTGGACAGAATCTGTGAAAAGATGTCGCAATCCTGCTTAAGAAACCTCCAGTTTCCTTTAGAACAGGTTTAAAAGGAAGATTCCCCCATTGATGAATCCGACTTCACATTTCTTTTGCAGCACAATTCCTCTCCCCCCCCCAAAACCAAGGCTCGATGTGGAATTTTATTACCATCTCCAACACAGAAATCCTTTTCACAGGCCCAAGAAGAAACATCCAACGTTGTTCCTGAGCTGGGCACTTATCAGCAAACCAAGGAAGCGAGCCCAAAGCCCTCATTCATAGAAGCAGGCATTGAAGGGATGTCAAATGATGCAGCTGGATTGCTGGAAAGCCTGGGGGGGGGGTGGTGTTTAAATGCAAGGATCTGAAAGCCTCAGTTGTTAAGACTGAGCTTTCTGAATCTGAGAATGTAATTATTTTTCCAGCTTATCCAGACTACTCCCTAAAAGCAGCGACTGCTGCATATAAAACACATTCCCAGTGTAGAATGGATAAATGTATCAAGAATTCATCTTAAATTTAATGTCATTACAAAAAATCATTACAAAACTCACTAACAAACACATACTTTTAATCAAAGGATCAGGAGGCATCTATTGATTCTGTCAACGAAAAATTGTTGCTCTGAATCAAATCAAGTGCAACTGCCAATGCAATCGATACATGCCGATGTCAATCCATGTACAGTGGAGGAAGAGGAGCTGCAGTAATTGCAGATCCTCATAGCACTATTGTCAGCGTCTGGATTGAATTCAGTGCAAATTTCATTTGATTTACAAAGTGTTTTCAGCTGAGTTTGAGGGCTCAGACACCCTGCAGGAGATGTAGGGCTAGAAAACACATTCGGCACAGACACCAAAATCATCTTTCATCATAGAATCATAGAATAGTTAGGGTTGGAAAGGACCTCAAGATCATCCAGTTCCAACCCCCTGCCATGGGCAGGGACACCTCACACTAAACCATGGCATCCAAGGATCTGTTCAACCTGGCCTTGAACACTGCCAGGGATGGAGCATTCACAGCCTCCCTGGGCAACGAATTCCAGTGCCTCACCACCCTAACAGGAAAGTATTTCTTCCTTATATCCAATCTAAACTTCCCCTGTTTCAGTCTGAACCCATCACCCCTTGTCCTGTCACTACAGTCCCTGATGAAGAGTCCCTCCCCAGCATCCCTATAGGTCCCCTTCAGACACTGGAAGCTGCTCTGAGGTCTCCACGCAGCCTTCTCTTCTCCAGGCTCAACAGCCCCAGTGTTCTCAGCCTGGCTCCATACGGGAGGTGCTCCAGCCCCTGCTCATCCTCGTGGCCTCCTCTGGACTTGTTCCAGCAGTTCCATGTCCTTTTTATGTTGACTACACCAGAACTGCACACAATGCTCCAGGTGAGGTCTCACGAGAGCAGAGGAGCAAAGTCAGGCCACCAGCAACACTCGTTCTGGGCAGACCTGGGGGTAACGCAGCACTAACAGGAGGCTTAACTCAACAAGCCACAAACTACAGGTAGAGACACCCAAGCAACAGCTTCCATTTTCACATGTCACTTCTGTCCCTGCCCCAACACCAACAACTGTAACATCAGCCACATCTCCAGTTGTGTTTATTGTATACTGAGCTCCACAAGCTCCTTTGCTACTATTTCATTCAACTTTTAATCTGGTTTAAAAGAAATTAATGTCTTTTTAAGCTGTTGGACTTGGACTTAAGCTCCAAGAGCCTTCCCTGTAAATGAAGGAGGCAGCTGTACCCTTATGAGATGCTTTCTAATTTTGGAAGCAGGGAGGAAAAAATCTATCCTCCCTCCTTTCTCCCAAACAAACCAGAATTCATTCCACTCCCTATCACCAGCACGAGGCCAAATCTGGCTGCTTTTATTGCAGATGAATGGGAAGCTGCTCCTACTGAAGAATGGGAATGTAAATTTATATTGGCCCGAGGATGTCAAAACCCATTTCCTCTCCTTCCAATTGACCTGATTTTACTTTTTTACTCAGGTTTCACACTAACTTCTGAGAAAACCTCAAAGAGGTCCCTGACTTTGCAACAATTTGAAAGAATAATATGAAAAATGGTTTCTGTACACAGGAACTTCCTTGAGTCAAAACATCCATGAAAAAACGGAATAGGTCTAAGCCCTGCACATGCCAAACTGTCCAAATTGGAGCTTCAAGAGATACTTTCATAGTGACTTACAGAAAGAGTAAATGAAAATCCCTATAGACCTAATGAATAAATTACATCAAGAGAACAATGCCATAGATAATAAAATTACTGTAGAACCTACCTGTGCATATTCCTTCTCAATTGCTGCTCTTTTCTGACTGAATGCTCTGAAAAAGAAGGAAAAAAGAAATCCATTAATACATAAATCAAAATACTAAAAATTCAATAATTTCATTAAAAAGATTTGGAGTCGGGCTGTTGGGTGAGGAGAAGCTCCCCATGACCCGGCTTCTGTGTGCGCTTGAGCCCAGAACCCCCCCTGTGTGCTGGGCTGCACCCCCAGAGCGTGAGCAGCAGCTCAGGGAGGGGAACCTGCCCCTCTGCTGTGCTCTGGGGAGACCCCCCCTGCAGCCCTGATCCAGCTCTGGGGCAGCAGCACCACAGGGACGTAGAGCTGCTGGAGCAAGGCCAGAGGAGGCCATGGAGCTGCTGCAAGGGCTGGGGCAGCTCTGCTCTGGAGCCAGGCTGAGAGAGCTGGGCTGGGGCAGCCTGGACAAGAGAAGGCTCCTGAAGGGGAGACCTGAGAGCAGCTCCAGTGCCTAAAGGGGCTGCAGGAAAGCTGGAGAGGGGCCTGGGACAAGGGCCTGTAGGGATAGGCCAAGGGGAATGGCGCTAACATCCCTTCCAACACAAACCATTTGTGATTCTATGATATAGTCACAGAACATTCTAGGTTTTTACAGAACCTGGATATGGAGCTCCGTATTTCGCCATGAGGGTTCCCCCCCTCCTCATGCAAAACAAATTCCACTTAAATTAACAGCATAACAACAAATGTCACAAGCTGGAAGCCTCAGATATCCCCTAAAAACCTGCTACATTGAGAGGTTTACACTGGAGAAAAGAAACAAAAGCATCCAACTGGCCTTACTGTACAACTACAAAACACCCTGGAAAGCAAATCTGCTTGTAAACCCAACCAAGATCTTGGACCTGGCAGGACTGCAAGCTCCAGCATGAAGAACATGTCTTGTACAGTAGCACCTCCCTCAATTAGAAACATTTCGAGTTTGTTCTGTGCTTTAAATGGGGGTTTGGAATGAAAACTGGCAAGGCAGCACATCATCTGACTTATACAATACTTGAATTGGTGTTTGATCTGTGTTTTGGTGAATTAATATAATGGTAAATCCTGAAGGAGCAGCAGGATGAGGCGCCGCATCCCTTGAAGCCGGTGTTCTCCGCTGCTTTGTGACTGCATTTCCCTCCATTAGCCAAACACAAAGCTGGATTTAACCTCGGGACAGTTTAGACAGGAATCCTTTTATGACAGCTATAAATATATTACAAAACATGACGAAATATGAGGCTCAAGTAGACACATTTCCCAGGAGAAAATTCTTTGGAGCAGGGAACTAAAAACAAAAGTCTGACTAAGAAATGCATCATCGTTCCTTAACCTGGGAAACCTGAACACTTTCATGGGTATCCTGACTTTACAGGCAAAGCTGGGATATTCTTAACCTTATTGTTGTTCCAGATGGAATTTCAAGTTTATTCATATAAGGAAACATTTGGTTCCACGAGCTAATAAAATGTTCTCTAACTGCTACTGAAAAGCTTGTAAGAAATGAATTAGTGGCTCTGCAGGAAAGCACAAATGGTATTTAGGGATCCTTTAAATTGGGAAGTATTAATATCTGCTATTTGCAGCCCTTCACAAATTAAGCATTAGTTAAGTGCAGAGAACAACAGAATTAGACAACCAAAAAAGGATCTTAGTGCTGTTCCTGGAAGACAGATCCTAGACATCACCTTTATCCTGCAAACCGTGAATTTCCTTTGCCCCCCCTAAAAATCATTTAAAAGCATTTAAAGACTTTGACTGTTTAAGAGGGTGAGAAAGAATAAATACAGTCATAGAATCCCAGACTGGTTTGGGTTGGAAGGGACCTTAAAGCTCATCCAGTTCCAACCCCTGCCATGGGCAGGGATGCCTTCCACTGGAGCAGCTTGCTCTGAGACCCTGTGTCCAACCTGGCCTTGAACACTGCCAGGGATGGGGCAGCCACAGCTTCTCTGGGCACCCTGTGCCAGCACCTCAGCACCCTCACGGAGCTTCTGCCTTATCTCCAACCTGAACTTCCCCTGTTTCAGTCTGAACCCATCACCCCTTGTCCTATCACTGCAGTCCCTGATGAAGAGCCCCTCCCCAGCATCCTTGTAGCCCCCTTCAGACACTGGAAGCTGCTCTGAGATCTCCACGCAGCTTCTCTGCTCCAGGCTCAACAGCCCCAACATTCTCAGCCTGTCAAGAAAATATTCAACAATATTGGGTGTCTATAACTTATAAACATTTTCCATCTATATCTAATACTTGCCACAATCCTCATACTGCAGGAAAATCCTGACTTAAGTCTCCAAACCAAAGAAACACAATAAAAATAAATTTATTCTCACCATCAGGACAAAAAGCTGCCATGTAAAAGGAACTATATTTTATTGCCAATCCAGAGGGTGACCAAGAACCTATCTTTAATAGACCCTGATGTTAGGGCAGTCTGCTATGAGCCTGAAGGAAAAGCCACACTCAGAAGAACTATTCCAATGGTTTCAACATACGTGATTTAACTCCAGCCACCCACAGCATCTCCTCACACTTCTGCCTGCAGCTCCTTCCGTGGCTCACAGCTCCGTGTGACTAGAATGAGCCTAATCCTGGAGGGATTACAAAGGAATGTTCGTTCTGAAGGCCAAGCAGCTAGAGAAGCTCTGCAGAGGACGGCTGTCTTACTTTGAAATGTCATGAGTTGAGAGAGCTGGGCTGGGGCAGCTTTACGGTCCCTTCCAACCCAAACCACTCCATGGTTCTATGGGCTTTTTTGGCTATGGACATTCAGACTAATTGCTCAGAAACTGTAATTAAAAGAATATTATACAACTGTGCAAAGCAGCAGAAAATTACAAAACAGTATAAAATCCAAAACATCTGGAATTGTTATGCTACAGAAAAGCACCTGTTTTAACTGACCTTGACCTAAGGGAGTCCCCAGCTGCTGCACTAACAAAGCAAGGCGCAGGGAAATGAGCAAACACCACACTCAGCTCTACAGAGAGTGGATTTCCCACATCAGCAGAACACACAGCAACAGAACCAATGCTTTCAGTGCTATCTGACAGATGATGAAAGGAGAGTGGGGAATTTCACATACACACACTGCATGGTGATGTTAACTAAACCCATTGTTTAAATCCTTTTAACACACACTCCTGTATCCATAACAGAATCATTTTCTCAGCATCATTCAGTCAGTATAATTTTCTCTTTGCTTTACCAACTGTGTATGTCCCCAAGTCAACAGAAGTGAAAGCCACATGAAGTGCTGCAGATCTGTAAAGCCCCAATGCCATGAGAACAGGAACGGGAAAAAGCAGGAGGAATTAGATGATTTTCCATTGGTTTTATGTTATGAGCTATTAAGGAAATTTCAAAATTGAGTCTAAAAATGAACTCACCCCATGACGAATTCCTGAAGTAAATCCACTTCAGAATTGCAGAGCAGATTGTGACTGATTTTAAAGTGACTCAATCCCCCAGCACTCAAGGAGGTGAATCAGTGAATTAGGAAACATCCCAAATTTCCAGCTTCCCATAAAGCAGATAGAGAATAATTCCTGACAGCTGGAACATCTGCCAGTGGAAAATGATGACGCTGCATCTCCTGCTTCTGATGTACACTTGGAGCACACATACTGTGAGAGGATATCCAAGCCAATACTAAACTGGTTTTCTTTATGATGGAATCAGACACTCACTCCACAACCTTCCACTAAAAACATTAAAACAGAGCTCTCATTTCTGGGAGTAATCCCAGAACACTGAAACCCCAACGTCATGTATCAAGTTAGGATCACAGATTGGGATTGTTCAACCTTTTTGTCCCATTCAGAGACAAAAATCACTACTGAACAACCTAAACCCCATTTATCTGACAGGGAATAACACCACGGATACAGCTTAGCCCCCTCCAAAATATCCCAACCTACATTTGAAACCAAAACCTGCATGCAGCAACTTAAAATGCAGTGTTAAATATCAATTCCCCACCTCCCTGAACAGCGAAACAGATCTGAAATGGCTTTTACAGTGATGAGATGGATTTATTCTAAGCAAGGGAAAGAGATTCTAATCCATGAGCAGCAGGGGAGGCACCCGACGGTGAACTGCTTACTCCTGAAATATTCATGTACAAGATGGCATTGAAATCCCCAACTGGCTGCCCCAGCCTGACCTGTTGCTCAAGGCTGGAGTGTTTCAGGGCTGGACTTGGCATTCGCCTTTGTTGACCTTCATGAGGTTCCTGCCAGCCCACGTCACCCATAGAATCATGGAATGGTTTGTGTTGGAAAGGACCTTAAGATCATTCAGTTCCAACCCTCTGCCATGGGCAGGGACACCTCACACTAGAGCAGGCAGCTCCAAGCCCCTGTGTCCAGCCTGGCCTTGAACACCGTCAGGGATGGGGCAGCCACGACTCATCCCACTTTCCCCACTAACATGAAAATGCACCATCATACAAGTGCATTTCTACCTGGTTTTTAACTCCAGGACAGGTATGACACTGACAAAGACACAACCCTGAATTCAGAAGCACTTCAGCTAACATCAGTCAGCACTGTAGCTCAGTGTAGGCCAGTGGCTGGCAATAAATGCTGAGTTAACAGCACAGCAGCAGCTCTGTGCCTAATTAGACACTCCAGGAACACCCATACACACAGGAACAACCTGCATTAATATTCCCTTTCCGTGTCCAGCAGAGACAAAGACAACCTACTTGGAACAATAATTCATCTACAGAAATGATCCCTCAGGACAAGACTGGCAAAAGCTGTGTATAAGAGGCTCCTCTTTGTGCTTTCCTGTTTATCCTAAATAGAATTACCCTTAGAAAAGCATTTTGAAAGATAAGCATAATATTCTGAGCATCTAAAGGATGTTATTGGACAGAAAAGCACTGATTTCTACAGTTATCCATAGACAGCCTTCAGAAGCTGGAGTACAACAAACCAGGTTAGTAAAATTAGAAACACACTTGTAATAAGAAGGGGTCTCCTGTTGGCTCCTTTCCACCAGGTAAGCACACATGTGGTTCTTCAAAGGCAAGAGCAAGCAATGTGCCACTTCAAAGGGGCAATTTTAACACTACATAGATCTAACAACAGAGGCTGAGTGATCAGAAGTGATTTTCATCACAAAGCGGCCACAGCTTCAAATTCAGGGACTGTTGCAGGTTGGGGAGTTGACATAATTACACTAAAAAATGGCTTTTCCTTTGCAAGCCCAACTCCTGTGAGTACAGAAAATGTAATAACGCAATAGCCTTGCCTGGAATGCAGTCACTGAACCATTTCACTGCCTACAGGATGTAAAAACATCACCATTAGCTCTGTGGTTCAACACAAGTAGCTGACAGGCAGCTGGAAAGCTCTCGAAGCTTCCTCAGGTGTATATTAAGTGCAAACACAATATTGGTAAGGAAAAAGAGAAAGGAACAGTAGCTTCCAGTATCTGAACGGGGATACAGTGATGCTGGAGAGAGACTCTTTTGTAGTGACAGGACAAGGGGTGATGGGTTCAAACTGAAACAGGGCAAGTTCAGGTTGGATCTTAGGCAGAAGCTCTTCCCTGTGAGGGTGCTGAGGCGCTGGCACAGGGTGCCCAGAGAAGCTGTGGCTGCCCCATCCCTGGCAGTGTGGTTGGACTCAGGGGCTTGGAGCAAGCTGCTCTAGTAGTGACTTTGTACCACCCATTAAATAAACTCTAGAGTAAGTTACTGCTCTGTGTTGAGCATTAAATAGCACTGTTCAACCACAGTTCTGCTGCTTAGATTTTGGGTTGGCTTCATTTGTCTGCTCTCGAGCTCAACTTGCTGTCTCATAGATTAGCACAAGATCATCAACCATGCCCTTTTGCGTGGAGACATTTATGTGCAATTCTTACCCCTCAGGTCTTGCAGAAAGATGTTCATCAACACACATGTCAAGAGCATTATCTTGGCTCTTCTTTCCAAATGCTATGTTAAACACTGAAGTCTAAGTGAAGATTTTGGCTTCAAAGACTAAGGGGAGAAGAAATCAACGTTGAGCACTGCAGTCATTTCCCTCAAGGCAATCATACATCTTCCCCTATTGCCTCTGAAAGTGTTCTGCTGCCACCATTCCCATAGTGCTCCCTGTATGCCCCTGACCAGCTGTAGATGTAACTGATATCCTTCAGCAGTGAAGCAAAGCTTTAACACTCCTTTGCTGCCCATCATTTTCACTCACCTGTACCCTGTCTTTTCACTCCTAGCTCAACCTTGAGGGGCTTCTGCTGACACTCCTCACCTTCTCACACAATGGGATGATTTGCTCCTTTCCTCCTTAGAAAACCTAAGCTAAAGCCATTAATCCAGGCATATTTCTCCTTCCTGGCTGCTTCCCAGGAGATTCTGCCCACCAACTGCATGAACAAGCTGGATTCTGCTCTCATGGCAGCATGTCTGCAGGTCCTGAAGTCAATTTGTGGTCATGGAAGCCCAAGTCTGGACAGGACTCCTAAGAGCAATCCCAGCCTTCCTCCCACGACAAGTATGGATAGTTTGCAGTTCTTACACCACAAACATCTCAATGCAGTGTGAATGTGGCCTCCAGGCCAAGGCTTTGAACAAGAGCACACTCATATAGGCCAAGCTCCATCAGCTGGGAAAGCACACAAGCCAGAAGGCCAAACTCAAAACCACTCTCCTGAGGTCACCCACAGCCTAAACTCCTGCCCACAATGGAGCTCTACGAGCCACCACGAGAAGCCAGTGACATTTCCTGCTTGCGAATCAACTCCAGGTTTGCCTGATCTCAGCAGACGTGTGAAGGGCATCTTTACAACTCTTAAAGTGCAAGTATTTGTAACATCAAGAAGCTCTTCGCTTGCTGAGTCAAGAAATTCAGCTGGTTTTCCCATAGGGAAGCTCACTGCAAGTCCAGTTCTCTGGGAAGTATAAAGGATGACTTTCTTGAAACTTGATTTTGATCTACAGACTCTTTGTACTATCTCATCTCTAGTCTTAAAGTAGCTCCAAATAGAGCTTCCTAATGTTCTTGCAAAAAGGCATGAACTGACAACTCAAACATCCTGCAACCTATCAGAGCTCCTCCTTCCTCTATAAATTCCTTACTACAACACACATCATTTTCAAACCGTAGTTTTCCCCAAAGAAATAAAAGATACAATATCCTAGTGACCTACGCCAGTGATTTGGGTGATGGGATCAACTGTACCATGACACAGTTTGCCAATGGCACCAAACTGAGTGGGGAAGTGGACACTTGGGAAGGTGAAGCCACCCTGCAGGGTGAGCTGGACAGGCTGAAGAACGGGCTGGGAACAACGTGATGGAGCTCAACAGGACAAGTGTCAGGTTTTGCCCCCTGGGCAAACCCAATCCTGGAGCAGCACGGGCTGGGATGTGCCCGGCTGGAGCAGCTCTGGGAAAGGGACCTGGAAGAACCAGCTCCATAGGAGTGAACAGTGCGCGGCTGGGGCAGAGAAACCCAGCAGGGTGCTGGGGAACATCAACAAGGGCATCACCAGCAGAGATCAAGGTGCTACTGTCCCACTCTGCTCAGTGCTGGTAAGGCCACTCCTGGAATACTGGGTTCAGTTTGGGTCCTGCTGTACAGAAAAGCTGCAGATGGGCTGGAGAGGGTCCAGAGAAGAGACCACAAAGATGATCCAAGGACTGGGCAGTGTGTGAGGAAAGGCTGAGAGAGGTGGGACTATTCAGCTGGAGAAGAGAAGGCTCAGGGAGACCTGATCCCCATGTGCCCAGCCCTGTGATGCCCATATGTAAAACACACTCAGTAAAATATATCCAATTTAAAGAAAACTATCAATATATATGCAAAATACTCTGTGCGACAGTGCAAACCCACATGGAAACTCGAGTTTAAACAGAAGACATTTGTGGTTTGGATCAGCACAAGCTTCCAGTGAATCAAAAGCTTCTCCTTCACAAACCTCTCATAAATGACAAAGCAATTTTCTCCCAAATTTCACTTTTAAGCATATTTCTGGCTCAGATTTTATTCATCATCAAAAATACTGAGTCCAAGCCACCTACAATAAACTATTTCTATTGTAACCCATGAAGTATCTTTACCTGGTGCCTGAACAATGACCCTCCAGCAATGCACAGAGAAAACAATTCCAGACAATATAAACTCCTCATAAATCACAGCACTGTACAGTTCGAGATTAGAATGAGCTGCCACTAGCAACAAAGCCAAAAGGAATCAGTTCTGTCACTATCAAGAGAGAGCTCCTGCAACCTCAAACCTAGGCAATGTTTTCAGCTATTTGTCTCAGCAAAGTACAAGCAGTTGTGGATGTGAGCAGAGAAACATGACAACCTAACACAAAACAATGCTAAAATACAGGTCTTCCATTAAGAGGAATACAAAAAGGAATCAAAACCAGGAAGCTGCAGGGGAGTGTGAATGTTTCATCGGCCCTTTTCAAACCAAAGGCTTTCAATATTAAATATATATCTTTATATCATTAGTCAATATGAAGATTAGGTTTGAAGCTCAAGGGTATTTAAAATGAGCACTAATCAGGTTTTATTTTAAAACAGGAAACAAAGCAAAAACAGGCACAGGGTGCTCAGAGGAGCTGTGGCTGCCCCATCCCTAGCATTGTTCAAGGCCAGGTTGGACACAGGGGCTTGGAGCAAGCTGCTCCAGTGGAAGGAGTCCCTGCCCATGGCAGGGGTTGGGGCTGGAGGAGCTTCAAGGTCCTTTCCTACCCAAACCAGTCTGGGACTCTGTGATTCTATGAGATACAACAATGGTACTTTTCCGTGGCTTATCCAAACCAGATGCAAAATATTCAAGGTATTTCCTATCTAGACACACCACCACATAATAATTCACACAGCCTACCAGGAGTATTTAGGAAACAAGAATACAAGGAGTGTCTTTGATCCCCATTTGCTTCTGAAGAAGCCAAGACACATTCCATCATTCACACAGCTTCTTTCATCCTAGAGCTAACAAAACGGTTTGAAGCAGGAAGCAACCCGGGAGGTTTTCCCTCACTCATCTGTTGCATTTTAGGAATCTTGACAGTGTCACCCAGGTTTCACAGAGTAACAGCATCCCAGACTGGTTTGGGTTGGAAGGGACCTTAAAGCTCATCCAGCTCCAAACCCCTGCCATGGACAGGAACACCTTCCACTGGAGCAGCTTGCTCCAAGCCCCTGTGTCCAACCTGGCCTTGAGCACTGCCAGGGATGGGGCAGCCACAGCTTCTCTGGGCACCCTGGGCCAGCGCCTCAGCACCCTCCCAGGGAAGAGCTTCTGCCTAAGAGCTCAGCTCAGTCTCCCCTTTGGGAGGCTAAAGCCATTCCCCTTGGCCTGGCCCTACAAACCCTTGTCCCAAGCCCCTCTCCAGGTTTCCTGCAGCCCCTTTAGGCACTGGAGCTGCTCTAAGGTCTCCCCTTCAGGAGCCTTCTCTTGTCCAGGCTGCCCCAGCCCAGCTCTCTCAGCCTGGCTCCAGAGCAGAGCTGCTCCAGCCCTCGCAGCAGCTCCATGGCCTCCTCTGGCCTCGCTCCAGCAGCTCCACGTCCCTCTTGTGCTGCTGCCCCAGAGCTGGATCAGGACTGCAGGGGTTTCTCCTCAGAACACAGCAGAGGGGCAGGATCACCTCCCTCAACACACCATTTACACCCCAATCACAGCACTCTTGAGATCATCCCAACCCGTTTGTACCTTCAGGAAAAGCTGTTGCTGGTTAAAGAACAGCTGCTGTTTGTTGCACATCTCTGCAGACACCACCACACATCCAACAGGCAGTGGGAATGTGCCCACACCTCAGCCACTTCAGTGCAAGTCTCCTAACTGTGCCAAAGTGGGTTTAAGCTGTTTAAGGATGGTTGTCACCCCACAAGCCAGGTGAAATAACCGATCTGCTTACCTACAGCTTATTCAACACACGTCTGCTAACAGGAAAGCACATTCCTGCTCTGCATAGAGCTTTCTTTAAACAATACTGCTCGTAGTTTTCCTTCAAAGGATATTTCTGTACCTTGCATGCAGGAATGGGATCCGTCCATCACCTAGAACCGTGAAACGCACATGTTCTCCCATCACCATCTTCTAATTTCCCTGCCAGAATAACTCCGTGCTACGTTATTAGAGGCTGTGGTCCACATACTATGGAAAACCAAGTGGTGTCACAACCACAAAACACCTGCTCTGAACAAGCCATGGAAAGGTTGTCCCATTTGCCAGTATTCAGCTCACATACAGTATCCCCAAGACAGATGGGACTAAGACGAAGCAACATGGGAGACACTGAAAACAGAATTAATCTTCCTGAATCTGGTGTCCTTCTGGAGACAGTGAGAAAAGGAGTGAAGGCTGCTCAATTCTGTAGGTAGAGCATCTGCTGGGTGGAAAAAAGGAAGGAAAAGTACTCTGATCTTCTCCTATTCCTGTTGCTTGTTCACCAGGGCACTCCCAGTCCCTGAAGTGTTTCTCTCCCAGTTCAGCTCATAGAATCTCAGACTGGTTTGGGTTTGAAGGGACCTTAAAGTTCCTCCAGCCCCAACCCCTGCCACGGGCAGGGACCCCTTCCACTGGAGCAGCTTGCTCCAAGCCCCTGTGTCCAACCTGGCCTTGAGCACTGCCAGGGATGGGGCAGCCACAGCTTCTCTGGGCACCTTGGGCCAGCGCCTCAGCACCCTCACAGGGAAGAGCTTCTGCCTAAGAGCTCAGCTCAGTCTCCCCTCGGGCAGGTTAAAGCCATTCCCCTTGGCCTGGCCCTACAGGCCCTTGTCCCAAGCCCCTCTCCAGCTTTCCTGCAGCCCCTTTAGGCACTGGAGCTGCTCTCAGGTCTCCCCTTCAGGAGCCTTCTCTTGTCCAGGCTGCCCCAGCCCAGCTCTCTCAGCCTGACTCCAGAGCAGAGCTGCTCCAGCCCTCGCAGCAGCTCCATGGCCGCCTCTGGCCTCACTCCAACAGCTCCACGTCCCTCTTATGCTGTTGCCCCAGAGCTGGATCAGGACTGCAGAGGGTTCTCCCCGGAGTGCAGCAGAGGGGCAGGATCCCCTTGTTGACCTTTTCAACAGATAAATTTGTACAGCACAGAGGCGCTTTTGCTCACTTGAGTGTAGTAAAGTATTTGGATGTGGCTGGATTCACAAGAACATTCCTTTGGCGGAAAAGATCTGGTCTCAGCTATTAACTGGATGGAGCACCTCCATGGTGAAGGACTTGGCATTCATCAGCTTCAGCAAGTAGAGAACATCAAAGCACCCCTGCTAAGGGAAACGAACTTTCTGGGGAAGATCAAAGCTCAACGTGCTCCACAATCCTGGCCTGGGGTGTTTAAAAGACTACCCCAAACTCCAGAACAAAGACCACTGTCAACAGCCGCATTCCTCTGGCACACAGAGCTCTGCGGTAAGGGTGACTTGGCTGCAGGACACACAATACAAGTGGTCAGAAGTCCAAGTCTCCGCAGGAAATCAGGAATAACAACATCACCATCCTTGATGTCAAGTAAAAGAAACATATCTTCACTCCTACTTGCACTCAGGCAAATTTGTGAAGGCAAAAAGAGAGCAGTATCTCACCAAAAGAAAAGGGGGCACAAATGGGAATCACGTGCAGAAGAAAGAATTAAAGAACACTTTGACCAGGCTTCAGCCACACACTAGATGATGCTCAAGATCTATCTTTCCGTAGATTTTATACTATTTATTGAGTGCCTAAAGCCCTGTAGTGGCTACAGAGCAACAGAAAATAGAGGATTTAATTCCCCTGAATTAGAGATAGTGAAGTCACTTCACACCTGCCACAGGTAGGTTAAAAACCAACTTTAACCAGTCTTTGGATACTGGCCTCAAAATTCTACAAGCTTACAGATGAAAGACTCACGTAATAACATGGATTATGTTCTCCTCCTCAGAAGAAAAGACTGAGCTTCAAATCATAGAATCATGGAATGGTTTGGATTGGAAAGGAGTTTGAAGATCAACCAGTCCCAACCCCTGCCACGGGCAGGGACCCCTTCCACTGGAGCAGCTTGCTCCAAGCCCCTGTGTCCAACCTGGCCTTGAGCACTGCCAGGGATGGGGCAGCCACAGCTTCTCTGGGCACCCTGTGCCAGCGCCTCAGCACCCTCACAGGGAAGAGGTGAAGCCATGAAGCCAGACTTGACTTGAACTCAGAAAATTGGATATTAAAAAGAACTGAGCACAATGAGCTTCTGCCTTATATCTAACCTGAACTTCCCCTGTTTCAGTTTGAACCATCACCCCTTGTCCTATCCATACAGTCCCTGATCAAGAGTCCCTCTCCAGCATTCCCACACCCATACAAACATAAAAATACTGCAGCAGATCTTGTATAGAAAAATGTTAACACTTGTGCCCTGCGCCTCTCACACAATTCTGTGGACTAACAGCCTTGAGAACAGGGAAAGAAGAAGAACAACTTCAAAAGCAGGATCTGTTTCAAGTTAGGTGTTACTAAGCAGCTATATTTACTTGTCCTTTTCTTTAGGCAACTTAGATCTCACAGAGATAGAAACAATCACACAAAATCAATGAACATGAAAGAAACTTTCTAAGAACCAAGCACATTACAACAAGGTGTAAAGCTGCTGCCATCAACACCTTTCTCACAAGTGGCAACACAGCTGGAAGGGAGCAAAGTACAGATAGAGAAAAGACAGGCTAAAACCAGGCTGGGGAGACACCAGTGGTATGAAAAGCAGCTGCTAGAACTCAACACACCCTCATTCTGCTTATTGTTGCTTTTATAAAGATTATGGTTAATTCACAAGTCACAGAATCCCAGACTGGTTTGGGTTGGAAGAGACCTTAAAGCTCCTCCAGCCCCAACCCCTGCCACGGGCAGGGACCCCTTCCACTGGAGCAGCTTGCTCCAAGCCCCTGTGTCCAACCTGGCCTTGAGCACTGCCAGGGATGGGGCAGCCACAGCTTCTCTGGGCACCCTGGGCCAGCACCTCAGCACCCTCACAGGGAAGAACTTCTGCCTTATCCACAACCTGAACTTCCCCTGTTTCAGTCTGAACCCATCACCCCTTGTCCTATCACTCAAGTCCCTGATGAAGAGCCCCTCTCCAGCATCCTTGTAGCCCCCTTCAGACACTGGAAGCTGCTCTGAGGTCTCCACACAGCTTCTCTTCCCCAGAGTGAACAGCCCCAAGTCATTCCAGCACCTCTCCTCTGTCTCTGCCTGGTTTTAGGATGGACAAACTTGGATTTTACATCAAACATGAACAGAAATTCAACATATGGTGATGTTTCAAGGTAGGAATTCACAATTACAAAAACAACTATTTCACTACATTGTTAAAAGTCTGAAAAATATCTGGGCATTTGGGTCCATTTTATTGTATTTAATAAAGCATTCAGGCCCTTATCTCTGTCATTCTCAAGCTCTCAATTCAAACCACAGCTCCTCTGCCTTTTCTACCCTTAGAAAGTAATTCCAAGTAATTCTTGAAATTTCCAGCCTTCCCAAATATTGCCAGGAATGTCTCACAAAATGCACAAATTAATTTCTTCTTCTATTCAAACATCTTTAAAAGCCCTTTTGATCTAAGACCAGCTTAAAGTATCATACCCTCAAGAAAAAATGTGGATTGTTTGGTTCTTTGCCTTCTCCCTTTTACTCCTTCCCTCTGAACATGCAAACAGAATACAGCAGAGGCCAAAAACTAACTTCTCTATGCTCAATATTGTATGGAGGTGATCCTGCCCCTATATTCTGCTCTACTGAGCCCCCACCTGCAGCACTGGGTGCAGTTCTGGTGTCCTCAACATAAGGACATGGAACTGTTGGAGCAAGTCCAGAGGAGGCCACAAGGATGAGCAGGGGCTGGAGCAGCTCCCGTATGGAGCCAGACTGAGAACATTGGGGCTGTTGAGCCTGGAGAAGAGAAGCTGCGTGGAGACCTCAGAGCAGCTTCCAGTGTCTGAAGGGGGCCTATAGGGATGCTGGAGAGGGACTCTTCATCAGGGACTGCAGTGATATGACAAGGGGTGATGGGTTCAAACTGAAACAGGGGAAGTTCAGGTTAGACATAAGGCAGAAGCTCTTCCCTGTGAGGGTGCTGAGGTGCTGGCACAGGGTGCCCAGAGAAGCTGTGGCTGCCCCATCCCTGGCAGTGCTCAAGGCCAGGTTGGACACAGGGGTTTGGAGTAAGCTGCTCCAGTGGAAGGGGTCCCTGCCTGTGGCAGGGAGTTGGAACTGGATGATCTTAAGGTCCTTTCCAATCCAAACCATTCCAAGATTCTATGATTCTAAATAATTATATTTAGTGGCTTTACCACCATAAATCTTTAAAACCTCACAAATGGCTGAGCTCTTTTCATCAATCAGATGACAGGTTTTGTCCCTCTCATTAAAAGAGGCTGTTGGAGGAAGTACACGGGGACAGCGATGTGCGTGAATAACCTGCTTGGATCCACTGGAGATGGGATTTGACCATGTTCTCACAAGCATGACGAATGGAACACTTCAGGTAACTCAGACTGTGACAAGGGACATCTCTGAACACTAAGAACAAGTTTAAAAACAGAATAGAATCTACATGCTGACAAGAGGGAAAAAAATCCAATTCAATACATTAGGCTTTAGTTACTTTTCTTCTCATTCCTCAATTATTGATTGGAAAATCTCTGTTTATTTCAGACAGAAACACAACCACTTACAAACATGAATCCAATAAAAAGCCTTTAACTTAACAGTTTCCTATAATGTGTTCTGGAAAAAAGCTATTAAAATTTTAAAGGCTACAATAAAAAATACCCAAGGAGCAAAGCACCACATTCAGCTATTACACACCACTTCTGTTTACTGCAAGTACTTGACTGGAATGACTACGGGTTGATTAGGTTTGGCCCTTTTTTAAATACATGAATGCAGAACCCCCTTTTTTTGCATTTTTTCCTAATGAAGTAAGTGCCTAAGAAGATTCAACAAGCTCATTGACTTTAGAAGACAGAAGTATACTGGTTTGGGGTGAAGGAACCTTAAAGCTCATCCAGTTCCAACCCCTGCCACGAGCAGGGACACCTTCCACTGGAGCAGCTTGCTCCAAGCCCCTGTGTCCAACCTGGCCTTGAGCACTGCCAGGGATGGGGCAGCCACAGCTTCTCTGGGCACCCTGTGCCAGCGCCTCAGCACCCTCACAGGGAAGCCGTGAAGCCATGAAGCCAGACTTGACTTGAACTCAGAAAATTGGATATTAAAAAGAACTGAGCACAATGCACCATCAGAGGACTGGCCAAACAGGTCTCTAACATGTACTGTGTTTCTGAAGATACTTTTTGTAAGAGCAAATAGCGACAGGCCAAGGGGAATGGCTTGAACCTGCCCGAGGGGAGACTGAGCTGAGCTCTTAGGCAGAAGCTCTTCCCTGTGAGGGTGCTGAGGCGCTGGCCCAGGGTGCCCAGAGAAGCTGTGGCTGCCCCATCCCTGGCAGTGCTCAAGGCCAGGTTGGACACAGGGGCTTGGAGCAAGCTGCTCCAGTGGAAGGGGTCCCTGCCCGTGGCAGGGTTGGAACTGATGAGCTTTATGGTCCCTTCCAACCCAAACCAGTGTGGGATTCTGATTCTCTATGAGGTTCGAGTGACCTTTGTGAGATGCAAAATACACGCAGGTCTCAATTATAACATTAAAGTGAAAATATTAAAACTACTTGATACAACAACAACCATCATATTCTCCAAGTCACATCATCTTCTATGAAGAACAGCATCTTCTTTCATATTATTATGTTTTAGAAAGACCAGCCTGTGACACCACTTGCATGAGGGACCACAGAGAAGTTTTTACTTCCTGATTTAACTCCAGTTCTGCGGCACAAACATCAGCATTGCCAACACTCAGTGTTCACAACATGCCAGAGGGTATTTTCAGCATGGCATAAATGGAACTTGTTCTGAGCCAGTCTGACACATGGTCAAAAACACTTCAGGGAAACCAGGTCTGGTGGTGCAATACTGTCTCCTGCTATCCACCACACCCTCCTTGCCCAGGCAAGAGCCGAGAATCTGTGCCCGCAAGACAGAATGTAATGGACCATGAACCAGAGTAAAACAGAACCAGGTTCACTAGCAGAGGAAGAGAGACTCATAAAATCACAAACTGGTTTGGGTTGGAAGGGACCTTAAAGCCCATCCAGCTCCAACCCCTGCCACGGGCAGGGACCCCTTCCACTGGAGCAGCTTGCTCCAAGCCCCTGTGTCCAACCTGGCCTTGAGCACTGCCAGGGATGGGGCAGCCACAGCTTCTCTGGGCACCCTGTGCCAGCGCCTCAGCACCCTCACAGGGAAGAGCTTCTGCCTAAGAGCTCAGCTCACAGCAGCTCCATGGCCTCCTCTGGCCTCGCTCCAACAGCTCCATGTCCCTCTTGTGCTGCTGCCCCAGAGCTGGATCAGGACTGGGGGGGGTTCTCCCCAGAGCACAGCAGAGGGGCAGGATCCCCTCCCTGAGCTGCTGCTCACGCTCTGGGGGTGCAGCCCAGCACGCGGGGGGGTTCTGGGCTCATGCGCTCACTGAAGCCGGGTCACAGGGCACTCTGTTCACCTGTGAATGTCTAAACCTCCAGAAGAAGGACAATGCTGGCATGCAAGGGAAGGGGAGAAACATTCTCTGTCCTGAAGCCAGATGAAAAAGGCAGAGTGCCTTCTATCAATAGTCTCCCTTTCCCAAGCCACTGCAGGTATTGCTTGCAATACTTCGTGTAGGTTACACTGAAAATGCTGACAGTACTGTCTGCAGAAGATGCTAAAAGCACAACCGGCAAAGGATGCAAAAGCTGCAAACTAAACCCTTTTCCTACCAAACAAGATGAAACATACAACACAGCACCATAGGAAGTTAAGCCAGGCTACACTGATTGTGTCTGGAATGGTAAGAATTTTCCTCCTCTTTCCAATACAGCTTATCATGACATTTGTGATATGTCCTGAAGATCTTCAATTCCCCTGACATACGGGGTTTTGGAAGTACAAGTATGGGATTATAAATACTTAGACCCTCCAAGGGAATTCCTTTCCTACAGGATCAGGCTTGGGTTTGATCAAACAGATCAAAGGAAAAGCTTTTTGTTCCTTTAAAATAACCCTGTGCCATGTGTTCTGATATCCAAACCTCACTTGATTGGTTGTCAGCTACACCTAGCAATTGTCACTATAAAAATCTGTAACAAAGGCAACTTTATAGGACTGCATTCCAACTGCTGGTTTTCCAGAGCTCTGCCAAGTAACACTGTGGTGAAAAATGATACTTAGCTCCAGGAAAGGCCATAGTCGGATAGTCACAGAATCAGAAAAGTGTTAGGGTTGAACGGACCTTAAAGCTCGTCCAGTTCCAATCCCTGCCACGGTCAGGGACCCCTTCCACTGGAGCAGCTTGCTCCAAGCCCCTGTGTCCAGCCTGGCCTTGAGCACTGCCAAGGATGGGGCAGCCACAGCTTCTCTGAGCACCCTGGGCCAGCGCCTCAGCACCCTCACAGGGAAGAGCTTCTGCCTAAGAGCTCATCTCAGTCTCCCCTCGGGCAGGTTCAAGCCATTCCCCTTGGCCTGGCCCTACAGGCCCTTGGCCCAAGCCCCTCTCCAGGTTCCCTGCAGCCCCTTTAGGCACTGGAGCTGCTCTCAGGTCTCCCCTTCAGGAGCCTTCTCTTGTCCAGGCTGCCCCAGCCCAGCTCTCTCAGCCTGGCTCCAGAGCAGAGCTGCTCCAGCCCTTGCAGCATCTCCATGGCCTCCTCTGGCCTCGCTCCAGCAGCTCCACGTCCCTCTCGTGTTTGGGGCCCCAGAGCTGGACACAGGACTCAAAAAAACGAATCAGAAAGAAATAAAACCCCACACAGCTCTCTGCAGCAAAAGAATTAATTCTTAAAAAGGGAGCAGAGGCAACACTGAAAATGCAACTTTTGGCAAAGAAAGTGTGTGTTGTACTTCAAACCAGAATCCTCCTTTTCCTGTCTTCAACGACAAATGCACACCACAGCACAGCACTCACAGCTAATGTAAGAAGCCTGAATTCTCCTGAAAGCTCCTAAAAAAAACACAAGCCCTTAAAGAAATCAGACTTCCATGGCATGTGCTGGAATTGCTTTAATAAACAAAAGCTCATTCAAATGCAAACCTTGAAGCTAAAATGGAGAGGAGAAATTCTGTTTCTTTCTGATGTGAGAAATGGTTTGTTGGGGGGGTTTTACACTATTATAAAACCTCAGAACAATCATCTTTTGATGATTTCCCCTTCATCAGTTCACCCGACACTGTAAAGCTACTTGGAAATAGTGAAACAGAAGATGTATTGCGTTTTATATGTCAGGGATAAAACAAATACTGAAGGAGTGTGGCCCATTTCTCAAAGTCACTGTGCCAAGACAGGCCTGAAGCATTACACTGGGGCTGTGTTTATACTGAAACCTGGGTTTTTCTGCTCAAAACTTGGACTTCCACACCCAGTAGCAACAGTTTTTTTAGGTACATTCCAAGCTTCCCTCAAACAGTTCCAGTCAAAACATCCCCAGATTTTAATTCCATCAAGAATGTGAGCATCTCATTAAAGCGCTGCCTAATTATAGGTAACGTGCCCAGACCACAGAGCCTGTGGTAGCTTTATATGGAATATTATTCAGAGTAACACCACTGAGTTCTCTCCAAAGTTCTGAGATTTATTCATATTTAGTGTTCTAGCAAAGAGTTATGCTCTGTGCTCAGCTATTGAACTGAGCTTTGGAGGGGGGATAAATAAGGAACTCGCAATACTCACTAGCAGTGAGAAAGAACAAGCCAAGAGGGAAGAAATAGCACCAATTCCTAAGAAAATGGAAAGCTTTGAAGTAAAACATTAAACTTTTAGATCCACTGCTTGTACAACGACATCCTCTTCAAGCCTGACTCAAACAACATTGTACATAAGTTTCCATGAGTTTCCCTAATTCTGTTTTCCACTTTGGCAGGTTGAAGGTTTCAGAAGCTGGAAGCACAGAAAAATCCCTCTGCTCCTACTGAAATAAAGCCACCAACACCAGAGGCAAGCACTGCATCTGTGAATGGACTGAACGACCTTGAAGGAAAAAGGAACTGTGGTGATGAAGGACAAGCTTCTGAGCAGTATAAAGGACAATAGAAGCTGCGGCTGCCCCATCCCTTTCAGTGTTTAAGGCCAGGCTGGACTGGGCTTGGAGCAACCTGGTCTCATGAAAAATAGGGCCCTGTCAGATACCAGCCTGAGGCAAACATGCTCTGGAGCTCAGTACAGGGTTCAAGAACATCCAAACAAACTGCATTCCCTGCAGCTGGAGGAAGAACAGGAAGAAACTCCTCACCACCACTTTGCCTCAGGGCAGGAAAAGTAAAGCTTTCTCCTCAATTTTTAGCACCCTAATACATATGGCTATATACGTATCTAAATATATGTTCTTCTACAGTTTTCTTTCCCAGTTACTGATCCTCCTGCAGCACTATCCATACTGTGACGAGACTATTCCCTAACACAATTACCTGTTAAGTGATCTGTGTTGTAGCTGCTCTATTAGATTTGCTGTATTTAAAATTGGAACTGCAGTTAGTTTCTACTTCAGTAGCTTGACTCACAGCCAGAGTTGCCGTAAACCTTATCACGAACCTACCAACATCATCAGTGAGGTTACAGAAGCACAGCTGAATTCCAGCAGAGAGTACAAAGTTTATTCACACCAAAAGCTTACTATTAAGTGGAGCGTAATTCAATGCATAAAATGACATGTCAAAACTAGCAGCAACCAGCTATCTGCAGATATATATTCATTCAGACTTCTTTTTCCTTATCTGTACTGTTCATTCAGGCTTGTTATGACAGGAATGAGACACCAAGTTAGAGACATCGAAGCAGTACTTTGTCCTCATCCTGAGCACATAAACACAAATCCCCAGTAAGTTCCTTGTTCCCTCACACACACTTCACATCTATCCTGCTATGTCTCAGCTGAGCAGAGGGAAGTGACAGCCCAGCTGACAGGGAAACAGCATCTGAGATCAGAGAGGGCTCAGATTGTTAAGGAAGACCCAAGAAGTTCTCCCCACTTAGGAAGTAAACTGAGGCTTAACAGCCCTAGCAGGCAGAAGTGGTACTACTGAACATGATACACAAAAGCACCTTGGAAACAGAGGTGATGCCCAAGAATGAAAGTTCACAAAGTAAGAACTGGATCAAGAAAGGATCAGGGAAGAGATCAAGTGTCTGAGAGGAAAAACAAAAAGGCTGACAAATCAGCAGGAGGATGCAATCATCAGAGGATGGAGGACAGAAAACACAGGCTGTGCAGAGACTGGATGGAGCAGCCCTGAGAAGGACTTGGGGTGTTGGGTGAGGAGAAGCTCCCCATGACCTGGCTTCAGTGTGTGCTTGAGCCCAGAACCCCCCCGCGTGCTGGGCTGCACCCCCAGAGCGTGAGCAGCAGCTCAGGGAGGGGATCCTGCCCCTCTGCTGTGCTCTGGGGAGACCCCCCATGCAGCCCTGATCCAGCTCTGGGGCAACAGCACAAGAGGGACGTGGAGCTGTTGGAGTGAGTCTAGAGGAGGCCACAGAGATGTTCTGATGCATCCAGATCAGGAGTACACAAAGATGAGGAGCTTATGATTTTGGCAATTCCTTTCCCACTCTGAATTTTGTTGAATGTTGAAAAGTTAAACTCAGGACCCAATGAATGCAAGGACTGTACTGCTAATCCATCTCAGCCAGAAGTCACAGAATCTTCACATCTATTTTCAACACACTACAGAGTCAACAGACTTAAAATAATGAAGCAATATAGGATCAACACATCCAGACAGCAAAAAATAGCCAAGACTCAAATAAAGAGGCCTTTCCAGCTCTGCAGTTCCCAAAGCAGCAGCAGGAATTGGGAGCAGGAGGCTGTGGTTACACAGTGACTTCAATGCTACTGTACAACATTGCTCTCCCTCTCCTTCCTCATGTACTCTTCCTCGTACCCCTCATGGTAGCAGCAGCACTTGTGCAGCCACACAGGAAGCTGGAACAGATTTATCCAAAGAATACCCCTTTTGGAGAGAAAAGTCAGGAAAGGTGTGACTTCAGGTGGGTGAGCTCCCTAATCCACATGCCTCACCCATCCTTGTGCTGCTACAGGGAGACAGGAGAAACAGCTGGCAAACAGAGCTGCCCCTTCAGCAGCAATCGAGGCTTCAGAACAGATTAAACTACACCCTCACTTTCTCTGGCAAAACATAAAAGCAGGCAAGGTTTTAAAAAGCCATTTTCACAGATTCACAGACTGGTTTGGGTTGAAGGGACCCTTAAAGCTCATCCAGCTCCAACCCCTGCCACAGGCAAGGACATCTTACACTGGAGCAGCTTGCTTCAAGCCCCTGTGTCCAACCTGGCCTTGAACACTGCCAGGGATGGGGCTGCCACAGATTCTCTGGGCACCCTGTGCCAGCGCCTCAGCACCCTCACAGAGAGGAGCTTCTGCCTAAAATCTAATCTAAATCTAGCAAAAACTGTAAAGGCACACAAACCAGACCTTGAGATACACTTCAAGGTAAAGCAGCTAACACCCAGCAATTTCTAAAGTCTACAGCATATAATAAATACATTACAGAAATACCAAATTGAATCAAAATATGGATTATACAGCTTTAAAATATGGACTATCTGCTTTACACTTTTTCAGACCCATGCACACACCCAAAAGGAAAGCATGCCAATGTCCAAGCAAACCATGGACAACTTCAGACTACTATGTGTGACTTATTTACTACCACCATACAAAGCAATCTTTAAAACCAAAAGAAAACCTATGAAAAATGCCAACGCCTCTGTTAAATTCAGCTATTCAGAACACAGTTTGCCCCTGGAAAAGAAATATACTGAATTAGCTTGCTGCCTAAAAGCAGGCAGGTGTGGAGAGTGAAGTAGTAACTTTAGACATAGAGAAACTTGGAAGGATTTCTGGCTGACAGAAACAAAACCTACATTTACCTTTCAGGGGGGAAAAACCTCCTTTTGCAGCACAGTTGGAGAAAGACAACCTTGTTATAGCAATGCCAGCACATATCTACCACATGAAAGGGGATGGGAGCTTCAGTGAGCTCCAGAAGATAAACATATGTCATGCTTAAAACGGAGCCAATGAGCCTACAAGCATCCTGAATCACTTGTTCCACAAATTCCCCAGTCACTAAGTCTGAAGCAATGTAACACCAAAAGCCAAATCGAGATCCTAAAGACAGAGATGTATTTTTAAACTGATTTGCTAACACATTTCAAAACACATTCTGTATTATAGTCTTGTCAAGTCATGAAGAGATAATTCAGCCTTACTGCTACTGAGCTTCCACAAAGAAGAGAAACACAACGGAGTTTGTTGAGACTGCAATGGATATTTATTTTTCTTTTTAAATAGATACCGTGTTGTGTCAAAAGTTGTCCAACTCCCACTAAAGCTTTCCACTCAACCAGCACACAGTTGTGTCAAGTCCCAGGTATGCTTTCCACAAGCAAAATATGTTGCCTTTTCTTCCCAGCCTCCAGGACCTACATCATAGAATCACAGACTAGTTTGGGTTGGAAAAGCCATTAAGATCCTCTAGTTCCAAACCCCTGCCATGGGCAAGGACACCTCACACTAGAACATGCTGCTGAAGGCTATGTCCAACCTGGCCTTGAATACTGCCAGGCATTTACCACTTCTTTGGGCAACCTGTGCCAGTGCCTCACCATCCTCACAGTAAAGAACTTCTTCCTTGTATCTAACCTAATATTCCCTGTTGCAGTTTGAACCCACCACCCCTTGTCCTATCACCACAGTCCCGGATGAAGAGTTCCTCTCCAGCATCCTTGTAGCCCCCTTCAGACACTGGAACCTGCTCTGAGGTCTCCACGCAGCTTCTGTTCTCCAGCCTGAACAGCCCCAACTTTCTCAGCCTGTCAAATCTACATCCTTGCACACAAAGCACTGTATTATCACTCAAAAAGATGATATATTTTAAATAAACAGGGTGGTTTAGGTTACGTGCAGCCCTCAAGGCTATGAAATATCTGCAAAGGGGCTGGAGAAAAGGTAGTTACACCTATAGAGATAAGCCTTCTATGATAAGCCACAACCCTGACCGAGAAGAATCCTGTTTGGAATAAACAGTAGTTGAGTCTTCATCCTCTCCAAATGACATAGTTTAAGCCTTCAAACTACAAACATTTAAAGCAGTGCTCAGTTTTGCATAAAGATATCAAAGCTACTGGAATGACAAGTATGCTTATGATCTGGGGGGCTGCCAAAAATCATCTGCTAATACACTACATAATGGTTGTGTTCTTCTAGGATTCGTAAGAACTTTCTGATCTTTGCCTTGTGTCCTTTCTTTTTAGTTGTATACAAAACTGAACTAAAATGATAGAAAAAATGTAATTAAGAGTTTTAAATCCCATACAAATCATATGGTTTAAGGATTGTGTGATTTGAACGCTTGCATTTATATGCTAATAAATACAGAGATTGTTTTAATTATTTACCATTTTTAAATGTGAATTTTAAATGCGTTCTTAATCACTAGCTTGCAAGCCACGCATTCAGACTTCCCTGTTGCCACTGCAACAGTTGAGCTTGTAGAATTTCGAGCAGTACAACTCAGAGAGTACGAAGTCCTACTCCTGCAGCGCCCAAAAGCTCCAAGTGTTATGAAAGGACCCAAACTCTCCCAAGCCTTGATAAACAAACAGTTTTCAGTTAGAATTTAATACTTTGGGATAACAGCAGGGTGCTTTCCACAAAAATCATTCTCTGTTCCAGAGACAAAAAGATCCTGTGTGTGGTTCCAGGGAGCATTGCTTTCTGGAACATTCCGGAATCACGGTGGCTGCATATTCTGAATACAGTCATAAACACACCAGTAATGGGATGATGAAGTTGACACCCAACGTCTCACACAAGTGTCACACACCAGCCAGCGCAGCACCAACAGTACCAAGTCCTCAAAGCCCAGCTCCCCCTTCCCAGCAAGAGGCAGTTAAAAGGCCTCTGCATCACAAAGCAAGTTTGCATTAATTTTAAGCAAAAATTCTCTTGTTCTCTCTTATTCTGTTATCTGATATTTGAATAAAATCATTGACACAACAGAGCTGTCCTATCCTATCACATCATTCCATGTTTAAGGAATGTTTAATCTGTAAATCCAGGCAATGATTCCGCAAAGGCAGATTGCTCGCAGCAAGACTGCTGGACAGACTATGTACATTTACTGACTGTGGTAGTGAATTAAATGTATTAACCCAGTTTCTTAATCCATAACATCCAAATTTATAAATTAACTGTAGAAAAACTAAATTACATGAAAGAAAACTATTTTTCAGTTGGCATTTTCACATGTTTTCCTGGCTTTGTAACCACAGGCCAACAATGCCTGTGACATCTTTCAGCAGGACACAGACTGAAGTGATTATAAGCGCCTGAAAAATAGGAAATGCCAATAAAACCTGGACTAGAACAGCAGTACCTGATCTGGATGTTCTAAAAATATGTTTCTATCCAGGGGGAAAAGAATTCTTTGGCTCAGCCTGTTACTTATTACTCAGCATTTGGTAGTTAAACACTGCACAGCCACTCATTTGAATCGAAGGAAATGAATGCTGTGATCTTGCCCAGACAAAAAAGTGTCTCAACACCCACAGAAGAAAAACAGGGGAGAGAAGGTTCAAGCCTCCACAGTGTGATTTATGAAGAGAGCACACTGGGAGAGCGAGACAAACAGCCCAGCAGCTGTCAAAGGCAACACATTTGCATTTTATATACAAATATAGAGCAAGGCATCTTGTTTAAATAAGTAATGGGTGGACTATACACTGCCAGACAGAGCAGGATGGCACAGGACTTACTGCTGAATACTCGACAGAAGAGCCATCCTAGAAATTGATTCTCCAAATGGAATGATTAAGCTTCCATATAAAGCAATACCCCAACCACCGTGTTTTCTTAAAAGCAAACTTTTAACTTCAAAAGGAGCAATCACATTAGGTAAAATGAAGACTAAAACCCCCACAATTATGTCCTGTTTCCCTACTGATCGTCACCTGGACAGAGTTTTAAATTCTATATGTAAGTATCTTCGTATGAGTTTCTTATGGTAAAAAATAGAATCTATTTACAGAATCACAGAATCACAGAATCCCAAGGGTTGGAAGGGACCTAAAAAGATCATCTAGTCCAACCCCCCCTGCAAGAGCAGGGTAACCTACAGTACATCACACAGGAATATTTAAAAGTGTTGGTTAAAAGAAGACATAAATCATGAGTGGGTTTAAGATATTTGCATCATTTTAGCAGCCTCTTACAACTGGTAAATCACAATCTGGGTCTATTTTACAGAGAAATATTGCTGAAAAGACCAATGCTTTTTGCATGTTGTTTGTGACAGGGGCTTTATTTTTTTACCATTTCCCCCATTGAAGAGGAGAAAAAATGGTTTGCATTGTGTTAGCTCCAGTTATAATTTCCAGCTGTGTCAAAACTTTAACAGCCTAAAAGCAGGAAATCCAAAGAGGAAATTCCATCGTCAGTTCCTGGAGTTTTGTAACTCCAATGTTCTTCTAAAACTGGACCTTAAAGGAATTTTTGGTAGCATTTGCTGTAACCTTACCTGATATCTTCAAGTAGCTCACATTCTGCCTGATGCTTGGCCTGAAGTTTTGTCATCTGCTCAACCTGAATGTTTTTTAGCTCCTGTGTAACTTTCACCTACAAAACAAACCACAGACCACATATATTTGCTGGAGAGTTTAAACGGTTTCAACAAGAAAAAGACACAGTTTGTGTCCTCCACCTATTCTGAAATGGCACATTTCAAACACAGAGTTAAGAGTGCAGTTTAAGATTCATAAAGGCTGATTTCAGGAAGTGCTGTCACCCCAGCAGGATTACACTGCACATGGCAAGAACCTCATGCTTAAGGCCCAACCATTACCAAAAAGTACAATTTTATTCCAAAACCTTGGAGCTTGTGTGCATTAAAAAGACTTTTGCCCACCAAAACCCAGAAAAAGAGGCTGGGGGGGGGGGGGGGGGAAGGGGGGATTACATTATAATGTACATATTTAGCACTTCAGTGCAAGTCAGGCCCATTTTGAAATGTACTGAACTGTCCTACACTTGCTATCATTTAAAGAGAGCTTAAACACCAAGTTGGATTTTGGTTGCACATCACATCAAAAGAGCCTCTCTAAAAGGCTTCAGAAGGTCAACCTTTTGTTTTTCGTATTGGTGTCATTTCCCTTTGAACCTTGTGATCACAAAGCTAAGATTTCAGTACTTTGGGAATCAACTTGATAACTGGCAGCACCATTGGCACAGGTATAGGGAATGACTGGATTCTGGAAGGGAATTTGGGGGGTGTTTTGTTGTTGGTTTTATAGAACAAGAGGTCTTGGCATTTAAGCCCTCTAGTGATCACAGGGAATCCATATATCGGCCTAAAAAATGACCTGAAGACATTATGCATTCAGGAGGGCAGAAATGCCAAACAGTTACTGTAATGCAGGAAGAGGTAAAGAATTCACAGAGGAAGAAGACACAAAATTCCCTCTTTTTCAGTAGCAGGGCAAAAAGCCCTTAGATCTCATCAACCAGCAAAAGCCTCCTCGATTTTAACACTGAAAACAAGCCCCAGCAACCAGCACCCTTCAGCCAACATTATATAAAGACACATTTTTCACATGATACCAAAATAGTTAAAAATCACATGTATGTGACTTCAAGCAGAAAAAAAAATGTCTATTTTTGGCATGAACTTTCAGCATTTGGGGGTTTTATCTGTATATGAAAATGAAAACCCTACTCAAAACAAATAAACCCACACAAGATGACCCATGTAATGGAAATAACCTCGAATAATATAGGCAAAGAATGCCACACATGTAGCATAAATAAGCCACCAAATGCAAACTGAAACAGAAATGAGAACTGGTTCAACAAAAGCAGAGTCCACCCGCAAAACAAGAGGTCGAGAGAGAGAAACGAGCCAAGGAGAGATGTTCCCTGCAGTGCCTTGCCAGGGCTACTGGCTATGACAAGGGATTTCTGTCTATGCTCCCTCTCAAGCCTTCCTCCCTTCCCAAGCTCTCCCAGTCACTATTATATGGTTCTCCACCCGGCAAACCCCTGCAATCTCCTCACCAAGAAACCTCGGTCTCACCTCCGAGATCTCAAACAACCCCATCGAGCTACAACAAATCAGGCTGTGAATGGTTACAGCCCTTATCAGGCAGCAGAGAATATCTAACACACACCAAGCTCAAAGCCACAGAACTCCCTTCCACGGCGCCTGTAAAAGAGCAGCTTCTCCATACCGAGACCTGCTCCTCTGGCTGTAGCTCTCCCTTTCTCCCCACACCACTGCATAACTAACCAAGAAATCTCCATGGATCAGCACTTGCACATAGCTCAAGACCCCACTACGGCTCAAGTCGCCCGGAGAACAACCTGCACGGAGAAGCCGCACCAGCAACAGTCTTTATTCCAAATCTACATTCCTTCTTACATCCCTTCCCACACCAGCCCCCCATAAAGCAAAGCACCCTGTATTCCAACGGACACAAAAAAGCCTCCCCGCTGCATCTGCAGGTTGTTGCCATCACGCAGATGTTGCCCATTTCTGGCTGCCCATGGTCGCTCCGGAGCCATGCTGGGATAGCCTGCATCCCTGCATCAACTCCAGATGTGACCTTCTGCGCCAAGACAACCGACCCATCGCCGCTGGCATCAGCACACCGCAGCACCCCAACGCAGCTGAGCCCCCAGGACACAGCCCATAGCACCCCACAACTGTCTGACCACCTCTGCAGTCATTGCCCCCCTTCCAGCCCTGCCCAGCCATTGCTCTCCTCCGTCTGGAGCACCTCCACTGGGTATTGGGGGTACCCCAAAACCCACGGACCAACCATTTCCCCCCCTGCACCCCTTTCCTCACCAGCCTTCCCCATACCCACAGAGCTCCCCTCCACACCAGATCCCCCTTCTTTTTTCCAACCCCCCCCCCATTCCCCCTTTGCTGGGCCACCCTCCCCAAGCCCCACAACCCCCAATTCACCCCCCCTTGTCCCTCCTAACACTTGTTTTCCCTCACCCGACCTCCCTCCATGCTCCACCATAGCACAGCCCAACCTGTGCCCCCCCCTCCTCACCGGCGCCCTCAAACCCCCTCATCCACCCTCATAACCCCCCCTTTACACCCCCAGACCCCACCACTCTGCCCTAAACACATCCTATCGCTACCAGCACCCCCAAATCAGCCTCCAGCCCCACTTAACCCCCCCCAACACACACACATAGAGCCTTCAACACACGCACACAGAGCCCCCCTCCCGGGGAGGGCCCTCACCTTCCTCGGCGGCGGCTGCATGGTGCTGCGCTGGGTCTCCACATCAATTCCCTCCCCCCGGCAGCAGGATGCGGCCCCCGCTGCAGGAGGAGGAGAAGGAGGAGCGGGCAGCGAGCGTCTCCCTCCCGGTGCAGGGCGAGTCCCGGTCGGCGGGAGGAGGGAAAAGGGGAGGGAATGGGGAGGGGAGGTGGGGGGGGGAAAGAGGAGAGGCCGCCTCTTCCTCACGGGCAGCGACCGAGCAGCGTCCCGAGCGCCGGCCCTAGGGAGCGGGGAGGGAAAGGAGGCGGCGGCGGGAAGGAGGGGACGAGGCTGAGGGGAGGAAAAGGAGGAGAAGAAGGAGGAGGAGGAGGAGAAGAAGGAGCAGGAGCGCGGCTCGGGAGCGCCCCGCTGAGGGGACGCGCGCCCGCCTGAGGCGAGGCCTCCAGCGCCGGGAGCGGCCAGCACAGAGCGGGGGGGGGGGGAGGAGGGAGGGAGGGAGGGATCGCCCCCTGCCGGCTCCGCTGCGGCCGCTGGGGGGCGCCCGTGGGCAGAGCGGGAGGCGGCGGGGGGGGGGGAGAGGGCGTGGGGTGAGGGGTGCGCGAGGGGGTGCAGGGGGTGCATGGGGGGTGTAAGGGGCGCACAAGGGGGTGCAGGGGGGGTGTAAGGGGCGCAGGGGGAGTGTAAGGGGTGCACAAGGGGGTGCAGGGGTGCATGGGGGGTGTAAAGGGCGCACAAGGGGGTGCAGGGGGTTGTAAGGGGTGCAGGGGGGGTGTAAGGGGCGCACAAGGGGGTACATGGGGGGTGTAAGGGGCGCAGGGGGTGCAGGGGGGGTATAAGGGGTGCACAAGGGGGTGCAGGGGGGTGTAAGGGGTGCACCAGGGGGTGCACGAGTTGCAAGGGGTGCACAAGGGGGTAAGGGGTGCACAAGGGGGTGCATGGAGGGTGTAACAAACGCACAAGGGGGTAAGAGGTGCACAAGGGGGTGCAAGGGGTGCACCGGGGGTAAGGGGTGCACAAGGGGGTGCATGGGGGGTGTAAGGGGTGCACAAGGGAGTAAGGGGTGCATGGAGGGTGTAACGGATGCACAAGGGTAAAGAGGTGCACAAGGGGTGCACAAGGCAGTGCAGGGGGTGCACAAGCGGGTGCACGAGGGCTAAGGGGTGCACAAGGGAGTAAGGGGTGCACGGAGCGTGTAACGGATGCACAAGGGTTAAGAGGTGCATAAGGGGGTGCAAGGGGTGCACAAGGGGGTGGAGGGGGTGCACAAGTGGGTGCACGAGGGATAAGGGGTGCACAAGGGAGTAAGGGGTGCACGGAGCATGTAACGGGTGCACAAGGGGGTAAGAGGTGCATAATGGGGTGCAAGGAGTGCAGGGGGAGTAAGGGGTGCACAAGGGGGTGCACGGAGGGTAAGGGGTGTACAAAGGAGGTGCACAGGGGTTCAGGGTGCGTGCACAAGAGGGTGCAGGGGTTTGCATGGGGAGAGTGCAGGGGGTGCACGGGGGGTGCAGAGTGTGCCCAAGGGGGTACACAGGAGGGTGCACAGGGAGGGTGCGAATGGTGCAGGGGGTGCACAAGGGTATGCACGGGGGGTGCAGGATGTGCACAAGGGGGTGCAGGGGTGTGCAGAGATGAAGGTGGTGCACATGGAGGGTGCAGGGTCTGCATAAGGGTGTGCAGGGGGGTGCAAGAGCTGAACGAGGGGGTGCAAGGGTGTGCACGGGGGTGCAAGGGCGGCACAAAGGGGTGCAGGAGTGCATGGAGGTGCGGTGATGTGCACAGGGGGTACGCAGGGGCGCAGTGATGTGCAATGGGGATGCACAGGGGTTCAGGGTGCGCGCACAGGCGGGTGCAGGGGTTTGCGCAGGGGAAGTGCAGGGGGTGCACCGGGTGTGAAGGGGTGTGCACAGGGATGGTGCAAGGGGTGCCTAAGGGGGTAAAGGTGGGGGTGCAGGATATACATAAGGGGGTACAGGGGGGTGCACGGGGGTGCAAGAGGCAAACAATGGGGAATGCACGTCGGGGTGCAGGGGTGTGCAAAGGAGGGGCACGGCGATGTAGGTGTTGCACAGGGGGTGCAGGGGTGTTGCACGTGGGGATGCGGGATGTACACAAGGGGTGCAGGGGTGTGCAAAGACGTAGGTCGTGCACAGGGAGTGTGCGCGGAGGGTGCAGGGTTTGCATAAAGGTGTGCACAGGGGTGCAAGGGATGCACAAGGGCATGCAGGAGGGTGCATGGAGGTGCGGTGATGTGCACAGGGGGTACGCAGGGGCGCAGTGATGTGCAATGGGGATGCACAGGGGGTCGGGGTGCGCGCACAGGCGGGTGCAGGGGTTTGCGCAGGGGTGCACGGGGGGAGTGCAGGGAGTGCACAAGGTGGTGCAGGGATGTGCATGGGGAGGCTGCAGGGGTGTGCGCGGGGGTGCGGGTGTCGCACGCATGAGTGCAGGGTTTGCATAAGGGCACAGTGGGTGCAAGGATGTGCACAGGGGACACGCAGGGTGTGCACAAGGGGGTGCAGGGGTGTGCAAGGGAGGCACACAGGCAGGTGCAGGGATTTGCATGGGGGTGCACGAGGGGCATGCCGGGGTGTGCAAAGGGATGGTGTAGGGTGTGCATAAGGGGGTGCAGGGGAGCGCATAGGGGATGATGGTGCAGGGGGTGCAGATTATGCACCCGGGTTGCAATGTGTGCACAGGGGTTACATGTGTGTGCATATGGGTGTGCAGGAGCGTGCACAGGGTTGCAGGGCTGTGCATGAAGATGTAGAGTATGCATAGGGGTGCAAAGAGGGGTGCTGGGGGTGCAGACGGGTTGAACAGGGTCATAGCACTGCTGCCCACAGCCACCACTGGCACTTTGCACTCTGCCTCCAAGGCATGAGTCCACTGCAGGATCTGGCCACGCAGATTGGGGTGCAGGATAGGACCCGTGCTGCCAGGGAGGTGCTGGGCTTGCTCTGCACCGGAGGAAAAAGGAACCATCACCTTCCCTCCAGCCCTTTTCAGCCTGCCCAAACAAAGTGGAGCAGCAAGAGATGGAGTTGAGCTGGAGTTCAAGTTACAAAGGACTGTCCTCAGAGTCATAGAATACAGACTGGTTTGGGTTGGAGGGGACCTTAAAGCTCATTCAGATCCAACCCCTGCCCCGGGCAGGGACCCCTTCCACTGGAGCAGCTTGCTCCAAGCCCCTGTGTCCAACGTGGCCTTGAGCACTGCCAGGGATGGGGCAGCCACAGCTTCTCTGGGCACCCTGTGCCAGCGCCTCAGCACCCTCCCAGGGAAGAGCTTCTGCCTAAGAGCTCAGCTCAGTCTCCCCTCGGGCAGGTTCAAGCCATTCCCCTTGGCCTGGCCCTACAGGCCCTTGTCCCAAGCCCCTCTCCAGCTTTCCTGCAGCCCCTTTAGGCACTGGAGCTGCTCTCAGGTCTCCCCTTAAGGAGCCTTCTCTTCTCCAGTGTAAACAGCCCCCATTCTGTCCTCAGAGCCTGGGACAGCAGCTGGAGCACCCAAATCCTGATGCACCCCAAGGCCACCACACCAGCAGAGCACCCGAACACACCACAACCCACCAGCCTTTTGCAGGAGGTTGCTTTTAATCAAAGATGAATAAACCAAAGCACAACCCTTGAGCACTGCAGCCACGGGTGAGATGCAGGAGAGCCCAGGAGGCAGAAGTGATGTTCCCAGCCATGCAATGCCATGTTTTGCCGGGTAAGAATTAAAAGCCCCTCATCAGACTTGCTGTTTCCTTTCCCCTCCCAGTACTTAGGTTGCTGGGCTCAGCTTATTAGATCTGCTGCAATGAAATCTTTGAACTCTTAAGTGCATTTGGACGCTTCCTTGAAGCAAATCACCAGGGCAGTTTGCAGAGCACAAGGCAATTCTCGTAATTGCATTTCCCCAAGCGCTCCAGCATTGCTGCTGCTCCAGCTCCTTTATTATTGATGAACAGCTTTACTCCAGCTCCCAGAACATGACCCAGTGCCTTTAAAGATGCTTTAACCATCTTTTAACACTTGAAAACCCCCTCAAATGCAACTTGAATTCTCCTTTCTGCTCTAGCTATTAGTTTGTTTAGTGCTGGCAATTGCTCCGACTCCTCCTGCTGGGAAGATTCCATCCAAATCACTGGTGTGATGTGGTGCCTCTGTGAATGATGTGAGCAGCATCCGTCTGTTTGAGCTACACAACTGGCAGACCCCTGGAGGTGTTCTTGCAGGACCATGCCCCGTCCCCATTAGCAAGTTTCAATCCATCCAAAGCATTTCCTACACACACACGTATACCTGGGAAGGTGATTTGGGAAGACAGAAGCATTGAGTGCAATTGTTGTTTAATACAGTGTGGTGCTCAAGATGAGACGTGCAAACGCAGTGGGATGTGCTCGGGGGGATGCAGAGGATGCTTCATGGAAAAATGCATTGGAAAAAGCATTTTCTGGGCTGGGAAAAATCAGCTGGTGCTGTGGTGAAAGCTGGCGCTTGCAGGGGTTTTGCACTGGGAAGAAATTCCTTAATGTGAGGGTGCTGAGGCGCTGTCACAGGGTGCCCAGAGGAGCTGTGGCTGCCCCATCCCTGGCAGGGCTCAAGGCCAGGTTGGACACAGGGGCTTGGAGCAAGCTGCTCCAGTGGAAGGGGTCCCTGCCCATGGCAGGGGTTGGAGCTGGAGGAGCTTTAAGGTCCCTTCAACCCAAACCAATCAGTGATTTTCTAATAATGGGCTATGTAAGATGGCAATGGGAAGCCTCAAGGAGACCAAGCTGGTCTTGTTCCATGTCAACTCACCAAGGAGACATGTTGAAACAACTACAGGAGCCACAGAGGTTTTTCTGGCCAGGACATGCAGTCATAGAATCATAGAATGGTTTGGATTGGAAAGGACCTCAAGATCATCCAGTTCCAACCCCCTGCCATGGGCAGGGACACCTCACACTAAACCATCCCACACAAGGCTCTGTCCAACCTGGCCTTGAACACTGCCGGGGATGGAGCATTCACAGCTTCCCTGGGCAACCCATTCCAGTGCCTCAGCACCCTCACAGGAAAGAGCTTCTGCCTTTGATCCAATCTAAACTTCCCCTGTTTCAGTCTGAACCCATCACCCCTTGTTCTGTCACTGCAGTCCCTGATGAAGAGTCCCTCCCCAGCATCCTTGCAGCCCCCTTCAGACACTGGAAGCTGCTCTGAGGTCTCCACGCAGCTTCTCTGCTCCAGGCTCAACAGCCCCAATGTTCTCAGCCTGGCTCCATACAGGAGCTGCTCCAGCCCCTGCTCATCCTCGTGGCCTCCTCTGGACTTGCTCCAACAGCTCCATGTCCTTCTGATGTTGAGGACATCCATAGAGGGAGATAAATAGAGGGAGACAAACAAAACACAACCGTGCCCCTGCGGTTCAGGAAACAATTTGTCACCGTCTTGATTTAAATCCTGTGGGATGTGTTTGGTAAATCTATTTGCAAAGGTTCAGCCCATCCCTGAAACCTCTTCTGGAGGGACCGAGTCCTCGTGAGCATCCTCAGGGCATGAATACTCCGTTTTTCCCTTGGATGCGCTGGTGGGAATGGGGGTCTGCTTCCCTGGGGTCCGCAATGGAGTGAGGAAGGGGATGAGATTTTGCAGGAGGTCAGCGTTGAATGAACTGATAGAGGCAGGAGCCAGGCAGAGTAAACAGCTTCTTAAAAGACATTCATTTCATTTCATTTCCTTTCATGGGGGCCTATAGGGATGCTGGGGAGGGACTCTTCATCAGGGACTGCAGTGACAGGACAAGGGGTGATGGGTTCAGACTGAAACAGGGGAAGTTTAGATTGGATCTAAGGAGGAAATTCTTTCCTGTGAGGGTGCTGAGGCACTGGAATGGGTTGCCCAGGGAGGCTGTGAGTGCTCCATCCCTGGCAGTGTTCAAGGCCAGGTTGGATGAAGCCTTGTGTGGGATGGTTTAGTGTGAGGTGTCCCTGCCCATGGCAGGGGGTTGGAACTGGATGATCTTGAGGTCCTTTCCAACCCAAACCATTCTGAGATCCTATGATTTCGTTTTCATGGAATCACAGAGTCACAGGATCCCAGGTTGGATGCGCCTCAAGGATCATCTGGCCCAATCTTTCTGGGCAAAGCATGACCTAGACTAGATGGCCCAGCGCCCTGTCCAGCCCAATCTTAACAGTGTCCAATTATTTATATAGTTTAGTTTCATTTCATTTCATTTTACCTTACTGTAACTTATTTTAATAATTTTACTTTATTAATTTTTAAAATTTAATTTAATTTAATTTTGTTTAATTTCATTTCACATCTGAAAGAAGGCACAAAATACGATCCCAAATTGATCTATAACACCCAAGGAAGCCCAACAGAGGTGAGACATGAAGGCTGCAAACCCCAAGAACCGAATACCAGCTGATGGTAACAACCAACACCTGAAAAACAGAGTATATTCCCTCACCCAAAAAAGCAGAATATGTCCATAAAAGCCAAATCTACAGATGAATCCCAAGGGATGGAGCCCCACTTGAGGCCATCTTCACGCTGCTCTCAGTGTGTAGACAAGGAATAGAATAGTTCAGGTTGGAAAGGACTTTAAGATCACCTACTTCCGACCCCCATGTAAAGGCATCTGATTTAACAGCTGGATTTGATGATCTTAAACGTCTTTTTCTACTTAGTTGGTTCTATGATTCCACCTCCGGAGCCAGCTCCCGTGCAACCACCTTCCCACGTTCCTCTTTATCCTTCACATCTGAACATAATTCCTGGATATAAACCCCATGAAGTGCAAAAAGCTCATGTTGAGTGTGGAAAACACTTCGCATTTAAGGACTCTGGGCTGCCAGGATGCTCTTCGGATCCAAACCAGGCACGGTTTGTCCCATTGCTGCATCCCAGGGAGATGCTGAATGCGAGAGGCAGCTCTGGCTGCGTTTCCACCGGTGGATCCAAGCAGCTGCTGACGGAGCAGTTTTTGCCCATGGAACTGGCAGGAGTTTCCTGGCAGAAGGATCTGCTCTCCAATAGAAACCACAGTGGGAGAGGGCTGGTGACAGAAACGCTGCTGGTCTGTGAGGCCTACCCTGGCCTTCAGAGATGATACAGGAGCTGCTTCCACTGGGAAGCTGGCTTGTTATATTAAATAGGGATATATAGGAATATATATATTTATATTAAATAGGAATATATAGCGATATATATTTTTATATGGAATAGGAATGTATATAATATATATTTTATATTATATAGAATGTATTTTTTATATTAAATAGGAATATATACACATATATAATTTATGTTAAATAGGAATATATAGCTTATATTAAATAGGAATATATAGCTTATATTAAATAGGAATATATAGAAATATATATATATATATATATCCCATCCCTGGCAGTGCTCAAGACCAGGTTGGACACAGGGGCTTGGAGCAAGCTGCTCCAGTGGAAGGGGTCCCTGCCCGTGGCAGGGGGTTGGAACTGGATGAGCTTTAAGGTCCCTTCCAACTGAAACCACTCTGTGATTCTATAATTCAGTGTATTTTTTATTAAATAAGAATATATAGAATAAATTTTATAATAAACAGGAACATATAGAGGAATATATTTTATATTAAAAAGGAATATAGAGGAATATATGTTTTATATTAAAGAGGAATATGTAAGAAATAAAAAACTTGATTGATAGATGGATAGGCAGATAGATAGACGAATAGGTGGGTAGACAGACAAATAGATAAGAGCTAAAGAATGAAAAAATGAATGGAAGTGTATTAAAACAAAAGAATAAAAGAACAAAATAACCCATAATAATGACCTGTGATGTCCCGGGGGGTGGCACAGTCTTTCCCTTCCCTACTTGTGTCTTTGCCAGTGTGGGAGCCGACTGCTGCAAGGAACAGGTAAAGCCATACATTGAGCTTGGGGTTATCTCAGAGCCATGGTTTTGCTCTGAGTGTTTCTCCCAGGGCTTCAAAGGTCTGGAACCAGATGTTTCCAGCTTCCACATGTCGTGCCTCCAGATGTTTCCAGCTCATCCAGCCCTTGCCACTGCTCCATTAAGATGGGGACAGGTTTTTGAAGCCCCAGAGATGCTTTGCCATGAGCACATCCCAGGCTGGGGGTATCCCAGTATCTGTTGTGAGTGCTCCTCACACCCCTCTGCTTCCTAGGATGCAGTGAAACACAAGGGATGCTGAGTCCTGCTCCCACCTTGGTTGATAAAACAACCCATGTGCTCAAGCAATGCTGCTGGCACACACCTTGCACTGCTTTCCAAGCACAACCGCTGTTACCCTTGGATTTCCCCCTAATTGTTGCATCTTTATGTCCACCTCTTCCTTCTTTCACCCATAAATCTCTGCATATCCATCTCAAGGAAAGTACCAGGCTGGTGATGGAGCCTCCGGCCTTTGCCCACATGGGGGTGCCATGCGGATGCGAATGGGAATGATGCGCTTGTCCTACAGCCGAGGCAAGGCGAAAGGAGACACCTAAGTATGGAGACTGATCTTATTTGTTGCCATAAAAAAAGGAAAATATATGGATAGAGAAAAAGAAGATTCACAAAACATGAGAAAGGCAAGAAATAATATGGATGGGGGGAAAAAAAGGCCTAAAAGAAGACCAAAGAAGGTCTTATTTTTCCCTATCCATGTTACTTCTTGCTTGGGCATTCCCCAGTGGAAGAAGCAAATCCCTTTCTGGAGCTTGTTGTAACCTGGTGTGAATTGAAGGAACCTTGAAGTAACTCTTCAGGAGCCCAGGGGATGAATCAGCCTCCTCCAGGTTAAACATGGGCGGAAGGACTCGTCCTGCATGGGGATGGCCGCAGGGGGGATGGAGGTCCAGCCGAGCTGGAGGAGAGCCCATAGAGCCCTGCCACGTCCTGCTTGGGCCTGTTCCACCACATTTCGGTGCAGGCTGGTACACCCAAAGTGCTTTGTTCCCCGCGCTCGGCTGTCCTGGCCTCTCCCCATTCCTCACTTCTCATGTTTGCCATACCTGAAGGGGTGAGACTGGGATTAATTTCCATGAGAACACGTTGAAAGAGTAAATATCTCGGAGCAGGGACGCTTGGCAGGTTCGTGGGGTTTGTTTTCCTCCAAGAATTGGCAGCTTTCCTGCTCTTTTGCGGATTGCTCATGACCAGACGTGAACACCAGGGGCCGTGGAAGCAGGAGGCATCTGCCCGTCTGGAGCAGGACCCACTCTTTGTCCTTGGTCCCATCCCAGCATTGGGCTGTGACTGTTCCCAAGTCTACCCAGGAGGTGCTGCTTGGTGCTTGCAAATGGAGCTGGTGTAAACCAGGTAAGTCCTAGCGCAGCCTCCTCCTTACATCCATGTTATCTCCCATCCTGCTGGGAGTACGTGGGGGGAGGCAAAGGGAGGGGATGGGGGTTGTCCAGTGATGGGTTTTAGCCCTTGGATGGGAGTGAATGTGGTACTGCTGTGGTCTGTTGTGGGAGCGGGACCACAAACACAGCCCCATGGGGTCACATCAAACGTTCATCAGTTGCTTTTCTGATGTGGAGCTGCTCCGGTACTGCTGGAATAGAGGAACCATGAGAAGAGCCTCAAAAAGCCATCCAACGATGCTCCTGAGGTTTGGGAGCACTTTGACAGCAGGCACAGCTTCACGGGTTCGTGCTGTGGGATCACATCAACTCTGGGATGTGGGCACCCAGAGACGGGTGCAGGGTCTTCTGCTAAGAGCCAGCCCCACACAGTCACCATGTCTGGGCTTAACTCCAGGAACCCTCATCTGTGTTCAACCAGGAGCTGTCACTGTGACTTCTGTAGAGTTGGGATGGGATCTGAGGTGTTGCTTCCACCTGCCTTCATCCCGAGGGTCATCTGCAAGGTGCAAGGGCTGAGGCATCAGCAAGACTCCACCAGCCTCTTTCCTCTAAACTCTTCCACACGATGGGAACATGGATACGGACATGGACAGGGGCATGGATGCGGACATCCTAGTGAGCAGCAAGATCACCTGAAGGTTTGCTATGAGTCCTCCAGGTTGAACCTCCTAAGAGGCAGTTGTTGAATTGACGCCTTAACCTCAGGCGATGGATGATGGCAGCAAGCAAAGGTGGGATGGGAAGAAAAAGGGGATGAAGGAAAAGACAAAAGCTCTGTGGGGACAAGAGGCAAGAGGAGGCAGCAAGAGGAGGCTTAGACTAGGGATGAAGACAAAGGACATGGAGGCAGGTTGTAAAGACAATGAAGAACTCTGGAGCTGCAGCGCAGAGCTGTGTGATAGCAAACATGAAGATGATGGTGCCACTTGGCTCTTTATGAAGCACCAGAAGGACCCCGGGATGCTTTCAGCATTGCAAGAGCCTTCTGTGCATGCTTGTACCTGATGGAGCACAACGTTGAGGGGATACTCACTGGGTCGGACCTACACATCCTAAAGGCATTGCTGTGTCTTGAGGGCTCTCCCAGAGCAGATGTCCCAGAAGAACCAGGACTGTGTGCTCCAGGGTTGCAATTCCAGAGCAAACCACGTGCAATAGGTGGAACAATCAGGGCACAACTGCTTGTTGCTCTGAACTAAAGCATTGCCTTTGAGTCCTGGTTCACTGCATGGTCCATAGCAGCCATCTCCATGCTCCATCTCCATTCTGCAGAGGTTCCCATGTCTGTGCATGGACATCCCTCAGGATGTGTCTTCCGTCTAGCAGAGGGTGCTTTGGGGAGGAGATGGTTGTACCCATGATGGTCATGGAGAGAAGAAGTCTGATGTATATGTAGGAGACCCCTTCCCCATGGTGGAGCCCAAAGCCAAGCTCATGTCTGGCTCTCTCCAGGTGGTGTGTTCCCAAGTCGAGGAGTCGTGGATTGCTTCCAGTTGCCTGGCTTTGTTGTGGGAAAAGACAGGAAAGGATGAGGATGGTTCCAAGGTAATAAGGCTGTTGCTGGCATACTTGGGAATGGTGAAACTGCCCCCTGAACTGCTCTGACATGAGGCTGACCTGAGGGCCTCAGCAGGCGCTGGAAATGGAGACGTTGCCCATGGATGGCAGAGCTCCATCTGGGTTTTGTACCTGTGATGCCTGTGTTGAGGCGTGAGGCCAGAGCAGTAGGAGCATCGAGGCCAGGTTGGACACAGGGGCTTGGAGCAAGCTGCTCCAGTGGAAGGGGTCCCTGCCCATGGCACAGGGTTGGAACTGGGTGAGCTTGAAGGTCCCTTCAACCCAAACTATTCCATGATTCCATGATCTTATCAGCTTTATGACAACTTCCCCAGGTTTGGGGGTTTCCCAAGCCTTCCTTGGAAGGACAAGCTGTTGCCAGGCTGCCAGGCTGCTGCTCTGCATTGACTTTGTCTTGAAGGACACGGATCTGATCCCAAAAGCAGTGCTTGCCCTCCTGTCCTGGGCACACTCAGTGTCTCCAGCTCACACAGACCTGCTGCTGCCAGCCCTGGCTTGTGCAGGAGCACATTGGAACAGGGCTGTCCCCTCTGGTGTTCCCTGTGCATGAGCTGAGCATTCCTGCTCTAAATTCCCCTGCCCATCCATGCATCACGGCTGCGCTCCCCCATTGCTTGTTAATGTGTAACTTGGAACCCGCTGGGGCACGTTTCTATGATCCCAATGTTATCTGTTCCCTGGCTGGGTGCATCCCATGCTCGGACCATGGGGATTTCTATCTGTAGCTATATGGTATCATGATAAAGGAGATGGTATCATGGTAAGGAGGGTTGGGCATGCTGGAAGGGTTTCCTGGATCCCTTCAGGGTAGCCAAGGGAAAGTCCTTCTTGGACAGAGAGTGAATATTCACCTAGAGAGAGGCTCTACAACAACGTGTCTGAGAGCAGTTTTGGAGGCCAGGAACTCAACAGCGCTCACGAATGTGTGGCTGGGAGAAGATCGAGGAGTCACAGAACCCCAGCCTGGTTTGAGTTGGAAGGGACCTTAAAGCTCCTCCAGCTCCAACCCCTGCCACGGGCAGGGACCCCTTCCACTGGAGCAGCTTGCTCCAAGCCCCTGTGTCCAGCCTGGCCTTGAGCACTGCCAGGGATGGGGCAGCCACAGCTTCTCTGGGCACCCTGTGCCAGCGCCTCAGCACCCTCACAGGGAAGCCTTTCTTCTCCTTTATTTGCCTGCTGCAAAGGGGAAGAGACCATTGGGTTGCTTTCTGTGTCAGTGGTGGACACGGCACCTCCAGCACTGGGTGGTTTTCAGAGCAGGCACATCTTGATCGGGAGTGGTGTGGGAAGAGCTGGTTGTCCCATGGGGCAGGGGGAAGGTGGAGATACTGGCACCTTGCTGCACCCTCCCATTATCAGAGCATTGGCTGCTCTGCCCCAAGGGCTTGGTGACACAGGGACCGTATCAGCCCACAGCTGCCTGGGCTGCTCGGTCATGGCCCGTTTCCAGGGTTCCCCACTTGGGCATGTCCCTGGTTATCAACACCAGCCATCCCCCGACCCTGGCACTGCGTTCCTCCGGGTGCTTTTGCATGCAGACGTCTCCATTCATCCCACCCAGCCTCGATTTCTCTGTTTTACCTCTCTTCCTACAGCCGGGGGCAGCGGAAGGGAGGAAGAAGCAGTGTCCTGCATGGAAGATGGATGCCCCAGAGGGACTCTTCATCAGGGGCTGTAATGATGGGACAAGGGGTGATGGGTTCAACTGAAACAGGGGAAGTTCAGGTTGGAGATAAGGCAGAAGCTCTTCCCTGGGAGGGTGCTGAGGCGCTGGCACAGGGTGCCCAGAGAAGCTGTGGCTGCCCCATCCCTGGCAGTGCTCAAGGCCAGGTTGGACACAGGGGCTTGGAGCAAGCTGCTCCAGTGGAAGGGGTCCCTGCCCGTGGCAGGGGTTGGGGCTGGAGGAGCTTTAAGGTCCCTTCAACCCAAACCATTCCGTGATTCTATGGTTTTGGCTCCCACAAGCTTGCCCAAATAAGCAAAACCTCAGCGTGGCTTCATCTGTGTACCACTGGCTGCAATATTTGGTGTCAGGGTCTCACCCACTTCACGGGAAAGGCAGAAATAGAGGAAAAGTGAAGGAATCAGTGGCATTTTCAAGAAACGAGAAAGGGATGGGAGTGTTGCTGAGTTACAGGAGCACTGGGGTCAGAGGCAGTGGAAAAATATATAAGGAAGAAATTCTTCTGGTCCAACCATTGCTTCAGTGATCCAGATGGTATCATCATGCAAAGCATAAAGCATGACAGAAAGTAGGATGGAGCTGGTGGCCACACGGTTGGGAGGAGACTTGCCAGAGTCATCTTTTGTTTGGAGAACATGCTGGAGAAACACACCTGAAAGATCTGAGGCTTCATCCAGACCCTAAGGCAAGCAATTCCCCTTGTCCTATCACTGCAGTCCCTGATGAAGAGTCCTTCTCCAGCATCCTTGCAGCCCCCTTCAGACACTGGAAGCTGCTCTGAGGTCTCCACGCAGCTTCTCTTCTCCAGGCTCAACAGCCCCAATGTTCTCAGCCTGGCTCCATACAGGAGCTGCTCCAGCCCCTGAGCATCCTCGTAGCCTCCTCCGGACTTGCTCCATCAACCTTAAAGGGACCTGATCGGGTCCCATCAACCTTATAGGGACCCTATATATTGGCATCTCCCTGGGTGCCAGTAAAGAAGGGAAAACAGAGATGAAGCTCCTATGAAAACCCCATGTGGAACCATGACCTTTGTGGTGCTTCACTGGACTCTGCTTGGAAGGGAGCACCTGGATAGAGAGAGGAGGAGAGGATCTCAGGAGATGGATGGGTGGCCTTAGGGGTACCCATGCATGAATGGGTGGAGATCTTGGAGTCACCCATCCGCTGCCAAGGCTGGGAAGGAAATGAAACTGGGTGCAGAGCTGAAAGTGTGGCTTCAGCCAATTTCAACATGTTTTTCCCCGTTCTGCATATGGGCCTGACACGCTGCTTCAAGGGGGTGGCTTTGGGGGAGATGTGAGCTTGGACCCGGGCCTTGGCACGCAGGAGAGGAACTAAAACTTCCTCTGTGAAAGAGAAATGGTGGGAGCAATGTGCTGATGTGTCTCTATGGGATTTATTTCCTATTAAACTCTATCAAGAACCGCATCTCTTTCCTAGAGACGATGCTCCGAGGCCAAGCATCATGGTCACTAAAGCAAAGTGACCACAAAGCACCAGCCTGAGTGCAAAAGTGGTTTATTCCTGCTGTAAATGAGGAGAAACGCACGGATCAGCCCAGTTCCTGCCTGGCTTTCCTCTTCTGCTGCTTGGTTTTGCCAGTGAAATGATCTTATTGGGAAGGTGGGGCTCTGAGAGATGAAAACCCCAATACGTGAAAGAAAATAGACCAAATGGCTCCAGAGATATCTGTTCTCCTGGAGCAGTGAGAAAAGAGATTGCGGCTGTAATTATTAGATCTCATCAAAGCATTTTAACAATAAGAAACCCCCTTATTTGTTTTATTTGTGTATTTACATGCCATTATAAGGGCCTGTAGGGCCAGGCCAAGAGGAATGGCTTGAACCTGCCCGAGGGGAGACTGAGCTGAGCTATTAGGCAGAAGCTCTTCCCTGTGAGGGTGCTGAGGCGCTGGCACAGGGTGCCCAGAGAAGCTGTGGCTGCCCCATCCCTGGCAGTGCTCAAGGCCAGGTTGGACACAGGGGCTTGGAGCAAGCTGCTCCAGTGGAAGGGGTCCCTGCCCGTGGCAGGGGTTGGGGCTGGGTGAGCTTTAAGGTCCCTTCCAACCCAAACCCCTCTGGGATTCCATGGTTCTAATTTGACTTCTATGAACACATCCATCTTGCTGCTTTTAGTCTGAGCATCGGAGAGCAGCAACAACCCCTGTACAAACACTCGTTTCAGTGCTGATTCCTCACGCGTACAAAAGGCACAAGAGCCTCACATCGCTCTCCCAAAGCTGAATTCATTCAACCTTAGCAGATTACCAATAGCTCCCCAGCAGCCCTCAATAAAGCTGGGCTCCGGTGTGCTGGCTGAAAGGCAGCTGGGTTTATGCATCACCTGCATAGAGCATCCCCTCTGCACTGGACAGATCTGCCTTCTACCAGAGCAAATCACTTCTGCTCTGAGCACATTCCTTATGCTCTGAGGAAGGTTTTTCTCCCCTGGGAATGGTTGACAGGTTACAGTGGCAAACACAACAGCCACTCCGGAGAGTGAGTTTTCATCTCTGAGTCATGGAGGAAATGAAACACGAGTTTATTCTGGTCCTGATGCCATGAAATAGCTCATCCTTTCACTTTGCCCATTTGTGAATACGGAAAGTCCCGGCATTTCGAGGCATAAACATGAGCTTAACTTAGCCTTATCGCGGCCCATCAGCATCCAGGGGGAAGACGCACCTCTGGAAACGCTTGCTTAACAGAGCTCAAAAGGGCTGCATCTGGCTGGCCTTTGCATGAGTAATATCATGCCATCAACCCCAACATCCCATAGGTGTGCTCATAGCATGGATGCATCTAAACTGTGCAATGGAAGGTTTTCCATCCTTGCTTGCTGCTGCCTTCATGGTTTTGCTGGTGCTGTTTGCTTCTCTACATGCCCAGACTGCCCCGAAATGTTGCAGGCTGTATTACAGGGAATGGCTGACTCATGTGCTGTGCTTGGGTGCTGATCATGGCAAGTCCTAACTCAGGTTGGGACATGAACAGGGAGCCCTTCAATACAGGAACGCCCTGTGCTGTTAATGCCCCCAGCTCCTGGCTCTGCGATAGCATCAGGGATATCACTACTGGTTATAGGACATGAGTAGTCGCCATGGTTGCACGAGCTGAGATGAACTTTGTAGGTACAGAGCATCCCCATGCCCTGGCTGAGATGGATTCATTGGATGAGGTTGGGAAGAAAACAGTGCCTGGGCTGAAGGTTGCCCTTGGCAGGATGTGGGAGCATTTTTCCTCTCCTGAGCATCCCTCTTCCAGTTGCAAAAAGCACTGTCCAGGGATGGGAAACCCCTTGGACCAACCTGTTTCTGGTAAGTCTGGCCATCCAGATGCTGGCCAGGCGTCTTGAGGTGATGCCCGTAAGAGCTGGATTTGAGCTGGAAGGTCCCTGTGTGTGTTTATAGGGATGGTCAAGGCTGGGGAAATCAAGACAGGGCAACCCCAAAAAGTGGTGTGGGTGTGAGGGGCAGTGGCCATCCCCTACCCAAGTAATGCATCTATATGGGATCTCCATGAAACACTGGAAGAGCAGGGGACAGGGAGCATCACCTAACCCCAACCCTAACCCTCACCCCAGCTGAACTCTAACCCTAACCATGGTGAGGGCCTGTGTGTGAATCATAGAATGGTTTGGGTTGGAAAGGACCTCAAGATCATCCAGTTCCAACCCCCCTGCCATAGACAGGGACACCTCTCACTAAACCATCCCACCCAAGGCTTCATCCAACCTGGCCTTGAACACTGCCAGGGATGGAGCACTCACAACCTCCCTGGGCAACCGATTCCAGTGCCTCAGCACCCTAACAGGAAAGAATTTCCTCCTTAGGTCCAATCCATGCTCCCTAAACCCTTGTGGGTGCCAGAGAAGAGCTGGGTCAAACCAAGGAGCATCCATCAGCATTTTCATGGGCATTGAACCAAAGTGGCAGGACAAGACATCACCTCAATGGAAGGAGTGATTAGGTGGTTCTTGGGCAGGGAATACCCAGTGCTTAAAGGAGCAGGATGCAGGGAGTGTTTCCATGTTGGTGGAACAGGTTCAGGGCCACCATCCCATGAAGGAGGCCCTCTAGATAAGGAGTTTACAACAATGAAGCATCCCCAGGTGCTGAGTTGACCCCACAAGTACCCAGCACACACGCATGAGCAGCATGAAAAGCCCTTTAAAACAAGTGTAAACTCCTGATGACTTTTCCTCTCTCTTCCCTGGTGGTTAAAGACCATGAACTCATTGGGAAGTGAACGGGACAACTGGAAGGAGAAGGGATGTGAAGAGTTAATCTCATTTCTGGGCTGTTGATCCCATAGACGCAATGTCCCACTGCAGCTGCACTTCTGGTACCCTCTCATGCACGCTCCAGCGAGGGCTGGAGGACCAGGACATGCTCAAGCATCACTCTTGTAACCACCCAAATGGTTGGATGGAGAATGCTCAGCGGGTTTGGGAACAAAACCAGGCTGTGGAGCACGGTTGACTTGGAGGGACCTGAAGAGGTTCGACAGGGACAAGTGCATGGTCCTGCCTCTGGGACATGGTGGCCTTGTGCAATAGGCCAGGATGGGGTGGTTGGCTGGAGGCAGCTGGTGGCCCCAAGTTGCCCCCAGATCAGAAGAGTGCATTTGCAGCAGGGAAGGTCAACCACCCTCCACCTGTGGTGCTGCTCTGCATCCATTACAGAGCTCACGGGCACCTTGGAGGAGGTCAACGCTTGGTGCTGAGCTTGTGCTCTGGTTGCTGGGGGTGCTGGTCCCACACTTCCACCCCTGTCACAAGGCCCAGCTGGACCCTAGGCTTACTTTGGGGGCTGAATTTAAGAGCAGAGGACACCCATCAGCTAGGTATTAGGTCCCTCAGGTGCCCTAAACCCGTGTCAATGCGAGATGACCATGTCCCACCTCCTCATGGCACATGGAAGATGACCACAGATCCCTCACCCTGCTCTTTGTGAGGGGATGCAGAGGTTGTCTTGGGCTCCAGGGCTCTGCTGAGCTGGTTAACACAAGCAGTGAGCTTTGCCCTGAGTTGCCCATTACCTTTTTCCACTGGTCCAACCAGACCATAGGGATGGGATAGGGAGCACGGAGCAAGAGTCCTATGGAGGGTCACCACTGAGCCGGGGATTCCCATTGTTGGCCCTGGGGAACATAGGAAGAAACAAGGCATTGTATCCCAAAATGGGTCATTGTATCCCAAAATAGCTGCATCGTCACAAAGGAAAGGTTGGTGGAGAGCCAATGTGTAGGTCTCCATGAGAGCAGGAGGGTTTCCTCCTACCACAGGAAGGTGAGTGACTCACTGCAATGGAAACTGGAGGGGCTGGGAGAGGCAATCCCTCTCCCTGGTGGCTGCCTATCGGGAGGTAAATCTCCCTCCACTTCCCTTGCAAATCCCTGCTCCTGAAAACATCTATTCCAGGGGGGCTCTTATCAGACAGTCTCTTTACTCTGAACAGAGCCTTGCTGTGGCTCCAAGCACATCCCAAGGCTCTGCCATGGCCGCCCCAGGAATGACGCACTGAGAGGGAAAACCTGGCCAGTCCCCATGCCCGGAATCACCAGGAAGCACCTGCAAGCACTTCAGCTAAGGGAAGGGTCTCCTCGTGGTGTTTGCTATCCAGGAAGAGGTAGATCCCCATGACAATGAGGTGCTTTGTTGTTTCTCCGTGAGCCTGTGCTTCAGTTTTCAGCTACCAGCTTGAGGGTAATGATGGGTTCATGATCCAGACCATGTCCCGGGTGTCCTTCAGCATCCTAATGGGTGAACCATACTCTGTGCCCCCAGGCCCTGTCTAGGTTGTACCACAATGGGTGGGACAAACCCTGAATGGGAGCAAAGCCATCATCTGTTTTCCATGGGTACCTTGCTCGAGGTCCATCTCACTGTCAACCCAGAGCTTTCCCCTTGACTTGGAACAGGCTGGGCAGTGTCTGCTGGTGACCACCCTCCACCCATTCATCCTGCAGCTCAGCTTCTCCTTTCCAAAGAGACCTCCCTGAATCGCTAAAAGGAAGATCAAGGAGGTGATCCTGCCCCTCTGCTCTGCTCTGGTGAGGCCCTGCTTGCAGCACTGTGTGCAGTTCTGGGGTCCTCAGCATCAGAAGGACATGGAGCTGTTGGAGCAAGTCCAGAGGAGGCCACGAGGATGAGCAGGGGATGGAGCAGCTCCTGTATGGAGCCAGGCTGAGAACATTGGGGCTGTTGAGCCTGGAGAAGAGAAGCTGCGTGGGGACCTCAGAGCAGCTTCCAGTGTCTGAAGGGGGCCAATAGGGATGCTGGGGAGGGACTCTTCATCAGGGACTGCAGTGATAGGACAAGGGGTGATGGGTTCAGACTGAAACAGAGGAAGCTCAGGTTGGAGATAAGGAGGAAATTCTTTCCTGTGAGGGTGCTGAGGCACTGGAATGGGTTGCCCAGGGAAGCTGTGAGTGCTCCATCCCTGTCAGTGTTCAAGGCCAGGCTGGACAGAGCCTTGTGTGGGATGGTTTAGTGTGAGGTGTCCCTGCCCATGGCAGGGGGGTTGGAACTGTGTGATCTTAAGGTCCTTTCCAACCCAAACTGTTGTATGATTCTATGAAGACCTGGCTTGCCTGGCATGAGGTCCTATGCCATGGGTAAAATGGGCCTTTGGTCAGTAGATGTCTAAACCAGACACCTGCTTATATCAAATAAGGCACAAAGTATTAACAGATAGGGACCGTGGGGGAGAATCTGTGTTAAATGAAAGGAGGATGTTAACAAGAGGCAGAGGGGTGTTCTCATGAATGTCTCTAATGCGAGATGCTCCATCCCTGGCAGTGTTCAAGGCCAGGTTGGATGAAGCCTTGTGTGGGATGGTTTAGTGTGAGGTGTCCCTGCCCATGGCAGGGGGTTGGAACTGGATGATCATCAGGTCCTTTCCAATCCAAACCATTCTATGATTCTATGTGATGCCTTTCTAATAGAACAGCCCAAGCACAGCTTACTGGCTTTCGTGAGGGGTTCCATGGTGAAATCCAGATGGTAGCTAAAAAACATGGACCTGGTTATCTGCTGGTCTCAGCAAAACTCCCTGTTGCTCACCCAGTTTGAGACAGAGACGTAGGGTTCCGTATAGTGGAGCCACTATGGACCAGGCCATGGCGCTGCTGCATCACTGACGTGTTGGTACCTTCATCCTGACCCTAGCCTGCTGGGATCCCCTGATCTGAGGAGTATGATGGGATAATTCAGGTTGGAAGGGACCCCAGGAGGCATCGTGGTCATGGCAGGGGCAGCTGTGGGGTCAGACCAGGTTGTGCGGAGCTTTATTCAGTTGGGTCTTGGAAACCTCCAAGGATGGAGTTTGCTCAGCCTGCTCATGGTGGAGCAGTTTTCCTTTGTACTCAACCTGACATATGAGTAGTGGCGATGTTACCGTGATAATCCAGGTTCAGTCAAGCAGGCCCTCATTATAGGAAGAGAAAGAAGGCAGCAATCCCAAGGAGTACCACTGTCACGTATCCTGCACCGGGAACTGCTCCGGGTGACGTAGGGAATGCTTGTCCCCAGCTGTGTTTTCCAAAGTTGGATGCCACAGGTTTGGTCCATCCAGCTGAAGAAATGATGCTCTAATAAAGAGAACACAGTGCAGGTCCTGCTTTCCTTCCTTCTCCATCTTCTGACTCATGGACTATCAACTGTCTCTCTTGCTCCTTGGGGATAAGGGCGTCATCAGTTCTCTTCCCCTTCCCTCTCTCTTTGCCTACACATCCTCTGCTCCTGAGGCCCAATTTCTCCTCTCAGTTAGGGATTCCCCAGCTGATGACCTTTTCATCAAGCACTCAATTGCTTTCTGCTTGTATTTAGCTTGGAAACCTGTTCCTTTGGTTCCAGGACTTGTCTGGGCAAAAAGCAAGCACAGGAACAACTGAACAAAGTGGTCACACCAAAACTATTGCCTCCAAAGTGTGGGCTTCCCAAGGCTGCTTGGCCAAGGGCTAGAAGAAGGTTTGTGAATAGAATCTATGGTTCCATGAGTCCATGAATTACAAGGAAATAACCGTTAGACCTGGAGGAACTGGCTTCTGTTTAGCTGAGTGTTGCTGACAGCTTGACCCCAGCTTGCTGAGGACATTGAACCTAGTGCTGGAGACCTGCTTGCTCCTGGCCAAGGGCTCTTCTGCACTGGGAGTGCACACAGAGAATCACGGAATCCCAGCCTGGTTTGGGCTGGAGGGAGCTTAAAGCTCACCCAGCTCCAACCCCTGCCACGGGCAGGGACCCCTTCCACTGGAGCAGCTTGCTCCAAGCCCCTGTGTCCAACCTGGCCTTGAGCACTGCCAGGGATGGGGCAGCCACAGCTTCTCTGGGCACCCTGTGCCAGCGCCTCAGCACCCTCCCAGGGAAGAGCTTCTGCCTAAGAGCTCAGCTCAGTCTCCCCTCGGGCAGGTTCAAGCCATTCCCCTTGGCCTGGCCCTACAGGCCCTTGTCCCAAGCCCCTCTCCAGGTTCCCTGCAGCCCCTTTAGGCACTGGAGCTGCTCTCAGCTCTCCCCTTCAGGAACCTTCTCTTGTCCAGGCTGCCCCAGCCCAGCTCTCTCAGCCTGGCTCCAGAGCAGAGCTGCTCCAGCCCTCGCAGCAGCTCCATGGCCTCCTCTGGCCTCGCTCCAACAGCTCCACGTCCCTCTTGTACTGGGGTCCCAGAGCGTACCCAGCACCGTGATGCTCTTGGTCCGTATCAGTCCCATCAGTGATCCCAAGCCAAGGAGCAGGCCTGAGACACTCTGGATTAATCCCTGGAACGTGACCTTTAAATGCTGGGAGTGGTGGGAGAGTTATTTTAGCTGCGGTGGCAAAGATCCAAATACGAAACACCAGCCAGGCCCTAGATAACAATATTGGCCTCCTGACAAGGACACCAGTTGGGAGTGAGCCTTGGGGCTGGTTTGCCTCTGCAGGGGTGGGTTATCATGGGTTAGACATAGGAAAGCAAGCGCCTCCTCTCTCAGCTGGTTGGAGGTTAAATGAAATACATGTCCGTGATGGAGCATCAACCAGCAGCCTGCATTTACCCAGGGTCACGGAGAAATCCATGTGGACCCAATTTCCCACCTTCCCTCCCGGTTCCAGTCGTAACCAGAGAGATAGATGTCAGTCCCAGAGCTCCGCACTCCTCAGGGTAGGCTTTTTGTGCCCAGTTTGGGTTTAATGGTGTTTTAAATGAGAATATAGGGGAAAATGCAAGAAAATTGATGGTAGAATGGGGGGTTACAACGGAGAAGCTGAACTGCAGCCATCCTCTGCAGGAAGGGAAGTGGTAGAGTCACCATCCTTGGAGGTACTTAAATGATGTGGAGACGTGGCACTTAGGGACATGGTTTAGTGGTGGTCTTGGCAGTGCTGAGTCAATAGTTGGACTCAGTAATCTGACAGGTCTTTTCCAACCTTCATTATGATTCTTCTTGAGGATTGAGATGGACCTGATGTTGGTCTGCTTGAAATGGGATTTGTAACCATGGGATGCTGCTAAGGGGTGACTTGGGTGCAGGAGGATGCCACCAACCTACTTCCAAAGGGCAGGAAGCAGGATGGGTCCTCAAGGAGGGTTGTTGGGGTCTTGTGGAGGTGGAATGCTGCATTTCCCATCCTCACCAACCCACCAAATCAGGGTGCGTGCAGTTTGGGGTCTGAGGAGAGGCTCAGTTTGGCTCTTTCATCCATTTGAAACGCTGGTTTAGATGGACATCTCCAAGGGACCATGCACATCTTGGACACATCCTGTCATACCCTGTGTGTGTGCTCTCCTGTCCATGCCTGGGCAGTCTGGGAGCAAACCTCTTGCTGGGCTCAACTGGATATGGAGCATCCCCCAGCACGTGGCACCCACAAGGAGCACTGGCATTCTGAGGTCCATGCATCCATCTCCATTCCCAGTGCTATATTTTGGGTCACCTCAGCTGGTCATCTCCCTGAGGACATGACCAACAGGGCAAAGGAGGTGATCCTGCCCCTCTGCTCTGCTCTTGTGAGACCTCACCTGGAGCACTGTGTGCAGTTCTGGTGTCCTCAGCATAAAAAGGACATGGAACTGCTGGAACAAGTCCAGAGGAGGCCACGAGGATGAGCAGGGGCTGGAGCAGCTCCCGTATGAAGACAGGCTGAGGGAGTTGGGGCTGCTCCGCCTGGAGAAGAGAAGCTGCGTGGAGACCTCAGAGCAGCCTTCCAGTACCTGAAGGGGGCCTATAGGGATGCTGGGGAGGGACTCTTCATCAGGGACTGCAGTGACAGGACAAGGGGTGATGGGTTCAAACTGAAACAGGGGAAGTTTAGATTGGATCTAAGGAGGAAATTCTTTACTGTGAGGGTGGTGAGGCACTGGAATGGGTTGCCCAGGGAGGCTGTGAGTGCTCCATCCCTGGCAGTGTTCAAGGCCAGGTTGGATGAAGCCTTGTGTGGGATGGTTTAGTGTGAGGTGTCCCTGCCCATGGCAGGGGGTTTGGAACTGGATGATCTTGAGGTCCTTTCCAACCCAAACCATTCTATGATTCTATGACACAAAGGTTATTTTGCAGCAGGAGAAGAAGGAAGTGAGTTCAAAAGTCCCATATTAAGAACAAGTATTTTGGGGGGAACAAAGGGATTCCAGGCTGGGACCATGTGCTGGTCCCCATGGTCCTGCTGCTGGGAGCTGAGTGCAAGAATAATGACCTAAAAAAGGTTTTTCCCTCATCACCAAAGGGAACTGGCTCCTGAGCTTCTGTGGCCTTTATCTGCTGGGTCCTCCATGAGGAACAGATCAAAAGCAGGGGATACGGAATGCAATGGAGGTCCTGCCAGCCCAGCCAAGAACCAGCCTCCAGCTGGGGGAGCCAGGGCAAAACCCACTGTGGTACCAGGCTGTGCTTCCACATCGGGCTGGACCCGTGCTGCAGCTGCCCATGCCCACTGTGTCCCATCACAAGGGTTCTAGCCATGGCTGGGCTCCTGCCTGCCCAGCTCTTCGCCAGCAAATGGAGAAATGAGACCCTTTCAGGGCAGCATCTTCCCAAGAGCCATTTTAGGTTTAGATCATTACATGGATCCTGCAGCCCCTTTAGGCACTGGAGCTGCTCTCAGGTCTCCCCTTCAGGAGCCTTTTCTTGTCCAGGCTGCCCCAGCCCAGCTCTCTCAGCCTGGCTCCAGAGCAGAGCTGCTCAGCATCTCCGTGGCCTTCTCTGGACTGGCCCCACCAGCTCCACATCCCTTCCTGTGCTGTTGCCCCTATGGATGGGTCACTGCTGCTGTTTCAGCCTTGGTCTCAGGGCATGTTCTTACCTGTTCTCTTGGACGCCAGGGTGAGTGCACAACCCCTTCCAGCAGCATCAACCATGCTCAGGGCAACGTCTCATCCTGGTCGCCTTCTCCAGCACCTCCTGTTGATGTAAATCCCAGTCCTGGCTCTGAATAAGACCTTGCTGTGTTCGTCTGTTCAATCTCAGTCTTGTTTACTGGTTTCTGGGCAGTCCCAGGGGAAGATGCAGGAGAGAAAGCACCAAATTTAGCAGAGAACTCAACATCTATTCTAAGCCAGCCATCGGTGGGCTCAGCAGCAGCAAAGCTGAGGATGACCCCGCAGGGGAGGAAGGCTGACCTTGAGAGCCTATGGGGCTTCACAGCATCCTTGTGACCCCCCTTTCTCCTTCCCTTCATGGGCTGCGGTGCAGAGCCACAGCCACCGGCACCACAGGCCTGCTGGGAACCAGCCTGTGCTGCCCACAGCACCCGTAGCCCCAGCCAAGGGGTTAATTTTAACACACCTTCCCCGGTGTGCTGTGTTCGTTTAAGGTCTTTATAGAAGCAGCACTGTTGGCCACAACAGGATCCTTGTGTTTCAGGGCCTGGCAGCTTGTTCCTGCTGCCTGGGAGGTCGTGGCAGCACCCAAATTGGTCTTTATAAGCATCCTCCTCAGGAAGGAGGATGCTGGAGTTTGAAGTGCCGCCAATAATAGGGGTATGTACGAGGTTGGAGGAAAAGGGAGTGACCTGAAGCCCGGCAGCTCCATTGCCCCCCTGCTCTGAAGCCCCATGGCTGCTGGAGTAGGAGGGTTGGGACATCACATGTGGTCTATGGGGAGGAAATGAAAGCTGGGCTAAAAATACCCCCTCGGCCACTGCTGGGGAGTGACAAATAAGACACCCAGAGGCTAAAGCTCTGCACTGAAGCAATGGGGAGAAGATCAAGTCTTCTTCTTCTTCAAGTCTTCTGCTTGCAGGTGCTCCAGTGAGCATCTCGTGCATCAGGTCTACTCCAAGTGCCCCTTCGCCAGCTGGATGTAGGCCCAGAGAGCAACACTGCCCCATCTGCACCCACTTGTAGGCTCTTGTTGCAGGGGTGAGTGGAAAAAGGGTAGAGGGTGCCTTTGGGTGCTCAGCACCCACCAAGCCACCAGCGTGGTTGTGGCTCTTGGGTGCTGCTCCCCCAGATGCCACTAACCTCAGGGAGGGCACAAGGAGGTTCATATAGGAGCACCTGTGTGTGACGGATGGACAGAGGGACATGGTGCTTTTCCAGCCCCAACTCCCACCTCCAACACTTCTCTCTCTCAAACTGAAGCAGGGGAGATTTACATTGGATATAAGGAAGCTCTTCCCTGTGAGGGTGCTGAGGCGCTGGCCCAGGGTGCCCAGAGAAGCTGTGGCTGCCCCATCCCTGGCAGTGCTCAAGGCCAGGTTGGACACAGGGGCTTGGAGCAAGCTGCTCCAGTGGAAGGGGTCCCTGCCCGTGGCAGGGGTTGGAGCTGGAGGAGCTTTAAGGTCCCTTCAACCTAAACCAGCCTGGGGTTCTGTGACCCTCTGATCAGCCCTGCTTTGGAGCCTGTTTGGCTGCTGGGAAGATCCTCCCATGTCCCCAAGGCACCCAGTGGGTACCAACCCTACCTGACCTCTTCCCCCGCCCGCCCTGTTGGCATCCACCACCATGAAGAGATGCTGCATCCTCCAGCTGGATTGGGCTTTTTGATGACTTCCATATAGCCTTCAAAGTTGCTGACAGTCCTGAGTTAGAGCATCCCGGAGGGAAATTGCAGCCACACTGGGAAGCTGCAATATCAGACCTGCTCCCAGGGCATGTCCTGCCTTCTGCGGGATGCCCCTCCTTCTCCCATGAGATATCCCTCCTTCTCCCATGTTATATCCCTCCTTCTCCCATATTATATCCCTCCTTCTCCCATGAGATGCCCCTCCTTCTCCTCTGGGATGCCCGTCCTTCCCCCATGGCATGTCCCTCCTGCTTGCCTGCTCACACAGGCCATGTTTCTTCCTCCCATTCAAGTGGCTGAACACCTCACCAGCCAAGAGACCACCAGAAGTGACCAAACACCCATGCCCACGGGCCAGGGCATCGTTTTTGCACTTCCATAGCTTTAGATGAGCATTCCTAACCCTTTCCTCTCCCACCAACACGAAGCAGCTCCGAAGGCTCAACCCAACCCAAACCTGCCGACTTTCCCCCTTGCTCCCACGACAGCTTTAAAAGGAAGCAAGGAAAAGGGATGTGATGCATCCCAGCTTGTCCTAAGCACTTCTGCTGGGGTCCCCTCCTGTACCGCGGGTTGAAGCCGTACCCATGGATGCGGCGCTGGGCTCTGCTATCGGCCACCCTCACCTTCCCGGTCCTCCCATTCCTGCCCCGCATTCCTCCCCGCTGCCTCCGTTCCTCCCTGCCAGGCAACAGGGAAATGTTTTGAAAGCGTCCTAGAAACCCGCAGCGCTGCCAAAACAGTTGAAGGATGAAGCTGAGAAGGGAAACACGGGGCCGGTTTCCAGCCCAGCTCCAGCGGCTACGGCCGCGGCCTCCCCTCCTGCGCCACAGCTGCACAACTCCTGCTCCTCTCAACTGGGTTTGAAGCATCTGCCGCTGGTTGGAGCTGCCTGGGAGCTGGGAAATGGAGATTTGAGGGGCAGGAGGCTCTTTGGGTCTCCTGGGCAATGGGTGACCAACCTCGGAGCAGCTTCCAGTGTGTGAAGGGGGCTACAAGGATGCTGGGGAGGGACTCTTCATCAGGGACTGCAGTGACAGGACAAGGGGTGATGGATTCAGACTGAAACAGGGGAAGTTCAGGCTGGAGATAAGGCAAAAGCTCTTCCCTGTGAGGGTGCTGAGGCGCTGGCACAGGGTGCCCAGAGAAGCTGTGGCTGCCCCATCCCTGGCAGTGCTCAAGGCCAGGTTGGACACAGGGGCTTGGAGCAAGCTGCTCCAGTGGAAGGGGTCCCTGCCCATGGCAGGGGTTGGAGCTGGATGAGCTTTAAGGTCCCTTCCAGCACAAACCAGTCTGGGGTTCTGTGATTGAAGGCAATGATTAAGGTGGGTTAGGGTGGGCATCAGAGGGTAGCAACCCCCCTCCCATCTCCCTTGCACCCAGATGAGTGGAGCAAGGCGAGCAAACTCAAACGAAGGGGAAGGAAAGGCTTTTCCATGCAGTGAAGCTGGGAAGCTCCTGCTTGCTGGAAGCTGCTGAGACTTTAACCAGGCTTGGGAAAGGTCTGATGAGAAGAGAACTCTCCAGGGGAGCACTTCCCTGCTCCAAACAAGCTCTCAGGAAACCATCTCCTCTTGCTTGTCGAAGCATCCAGCCCCGCGCTGCCGAGCAGCTCTCTCAGCAAGCTGCAGCCTTCATTAATCACCCCTTGACCCCAGAAAGCCACCTCCTGTCTTAAATTGTCTGGCTTCATCTTGCGGTTGAAGAGCTGCGGGTGACCAGACCGTGGAGCATCGGCTGGAGGAGACGGCACCAGGCGATGGCTGCTGAGCAGCAGTGACCACCCCATGGCATGGGGCTTGTGCAAGGACAGGCAATGAACCCCTGGGCATGGAATCATGGAATCATGGAATGGTCTGGGTTAAAGGGGCCTTAAAGCCCATCCAGTTCCAACCCCTGCCACGGGCAGGGACCCCTTCCACTGGAGCAGCTTGCTCCAAGCCCCTGTGTCCAACCTGGCCTTGAGCACTGCCAGGGATGGGGCAGCCACAACTTCTCTGGGCACCCTGGGCCAGCGCCTCAGCACCCTCACAGGGAAGAGCTTCTGCCTAAGAGCTCATCTCAGTCTCCCCTTGGGCAGGTTAAAGCCATTACATCATCCACATCTCCATGCATCACCTCTGGACATCACCCCTCTTTCACAGGGAGCTGGGGTGAAGGATCTGGACATTAAAACCAGGGTCTGGTTAACCCCATTCTTTGCCCTAGAAGTGTTTCCAGGCCCCAAAGGGATGGGCTTAACTTGGCACCACGCTGCCACCGCAGCGGGGCACTGCTTGGCAGCTTCACCACCCTCAGCCTCCCTGCTCTGCCCAGCCATCTGCCTCCCTCTGTGCAAGCAGCGAGCTTCTCCTTCCTCCCTTATCAGCCCCAAATAGCTGTGGGGTGAGGTACTGTTTTCCCTCCTCAAACAAATGACATCAGAAGAAGGAAGCAGGCATTTCTGTTGTTGTTTTCTGGCATGAAGGACCGTCACCGAGATCTCTGCAGCAGTTTCCGTGCCAGATGTCCATATCCTCTTTGCACCGGCTAATGCCTCCTTAGCTGGATGCTTTTGAGTAATAGATGGCATCAGTGCCCTTCCTCTCCTCCCTGGGGCTTTATGGTCCATATCCAAGAGGTCGAAGGAGCTCCTGGGTGAAATCAGATCCAGCTGCTGAAGTAGGAGGATCTGGCTTGCGCCCATGGACACAGATGGGGAAAACACAGGGGAGCGCTGAGGCTTGCTCTGTGCTTAGGGTAGTGGAAAACAACTGGGCCACCTGCACATGGGGTTTGTTCTTCAGCCTCATAGAATCACAGACTGGTTTGGGTTGGAAAGGACCTTAAGATGATCCGGTTCCAACCCCGGAAACCCTCCAGCCCCTGTCCCCAGACCTGAAGGTCTTTCAGCCCAGGTGACAGCACCACAGGGGACATAAGGTTGAACCTGGCCAAAATCGTCCTCAAGGTCCCTTTACCATCTCATGTCCCACATCCCTCTGCTTCCCTTGGAAATGAACCCTTGTGGTAAGCAATGGGCTGTGGGGCATCACCTGAGGTGCATTGGTCCCTTCCCTAAGCTCAGTGGGGCACAGCTTGGTGCCACCCATGGTGGGACAGTGCCCACATCAGGGTGGCTGTGGCAGGGCCCCCAAGCTGGGCTCATCCACCTGGTTCAGAGGCATTTCTTCCCCTCCAGGGATGATCCTGGGGCCCCCTTGCCCCTGTGTGGCTACTCCATGCCCTCGGTAAGGGCCTGTGGGCTCTGCCACAAGGGTGAGCTCTGGTACCAGCACCCCTGGGATGCAGGGAGGGGTCTCCATGGTGATTCTGGGTGGATGCAGCTCTCTGGGGTCCCTGGATGGGGGGCAGTTGGATGCAGTGGTGGGGGGCTGACCTCAGTGCTGGGTGGGCAGGATCCAGGGCTGTTCACAGTCCTCACCCCATCCATGGTACCATCCCCAGGAAAGGCGCTCCTGCCCTGCTCCTACCCATATCCCATCCTTGGAAAGGGGGCTCCTGTCCTGATCCCACCCCTGTCTCCATCCCTGCAGGCAGCCTTCTGCCCCGATCCTGCCCCTGCTTCCGTCCTTGGATGCGAGCTTCGTGTCCTCGCCCTAACCCCGGTCTCATCCATGATCCCATCCCCGGTGGCGGTGGTGGTGGGGGGGGAGACAAGGGGGCAGCGGTAGGGCTCGTGTCCTGCTCCCCCCCGCGGGCAGGCAGCGGGTGTCTGGCCTCATTCCCAGCCCTGATCCCATCCACGGCTGCGTCCCCGCAGCGGGATTCCTGTCCCAGCCCCATCCCTGGACGGGGAGGGGGGGCGGTCCCAGCCCCGTTCGCAGCCCCGGCCAGGGCGGTGCTGTCCGGGTCCTGCCCCGTTCGCAGCCCCGGGGCGGGCGGTGCCCGGCCCCAGGCCCGCCGCCCGCTTCACACGCGGTGGCAGCGGCCCCGGGGGGCAGCAGCGGGACCGGGTCGGACCGAGCCCCCGGGGCATGGCGCTGCCTCCGCCGCCCGCCTGAGCGGAGCGATCGGCACGGAGCGACCGGGCCAGGGACCGCGCGGTGAGCGGGGACCCGGGGTGGAGGGAGAGGGGGGTACCGGGGGCTTTGGGGTGCGGGGCAGGACCTGCCACTGGGACGGGACCCGAGGTGCGGGTGTGGGAGCGCACCCCTGTGCGCATGGAGGGGGGGGACACACTAAAACTGCCCCCAAAGTGCCCCAAAGTGCCCCAAAACAGGGGTGTTTGGAGCAGCAGCGAGCCCCCCGCACGGGCTGGAGCTGACTTGGAGCACTCAAGGAAGTCTCCTGGGCTCCTCTTTTCCTGAACGATTTGATTGTTGGTGCATTATAATCCCTTTTGCCGCTCGGCTTCTCCCTTCCCAAGGGAAGTCGCTGTCAGGAGGTTCCTGTACGCACCGTGGAGCTGACTCCCTGCTTTACTCCTGCTTGCGTTCCTCTACCTCTTTGCATGCTGGGGTCCCTGTGTAACCTATTTAGGGGTGGTTTAACACGCACCGGGATCAGTGAGACGCTGGCTTCAAACCCTTTGACTCCTTTTAATAGCTCCTTAAGCCCCAAACCCCCTTCTTCCCCATAGCTGCATGCTGGGTGGCATCACCCAGGAGCAGATGTAAGGGCAAAACATCTTTCTCTTTCTGCTCCACTTTCTCTTATCAGCTTATTGCAAAACCCATTTGGCAACCCGCTTGCCTTCCTGTGCACGAGGCAGGGAGCAGCCAAACCCGCTCCTGGGGGACGATGCCCCTGGCACAAGGCTTGTTGCTACCAAAATTAGGGCCTTTCGTTAGTGCCCTGAGTTCCTCTTCCTTCATTTATATCCCAGCAAAGGGAGCGTTGGTCTTCAGCTGATGGGATGCAGAGCACCAATGCAAAGGGGGAGCCCCTAAATAGACTTCTGGATGCCGGAGTGTGGCTGTACCCTGGAATTCAACCCCCCAATAGGATCTTTAACTGCCCTGGCCCCAAGTGGCTTTTTCCTGTCTCTGCCCAGTGTGATTTTTATCTCCGGTTATTGACATAAAGCCAAAGCCATGAATAGTTTGCTGGCAGCGAAGCGTGCTGCCGGCCGTGCCATCTCTTCCTGATGCAGCATCCCCTGGTAAAGCCTTAACAACAACCGGTCCATGAAGCAAAGACCCTTTTGCTCCCGTGGGATGCTCCTTATGGAGGATTATCCCCCACATTGTCCCCCAAAGCGCATCCTTCATGGGGTTTTATGGGGTTTGGTGCTGCTTTGGCTTCCCAGTAACTGGTGCAGTGGTGGAGCCTGATAATTGCATTATCCCTAGTCTCGGATGCTGGTTATCATCTCCGTGATGGGTTTGGTTTTGCTGGGAGCATGGTGGTGTTGATGGGTGACTCCTTTGGTTCAGGCAGGAGGCTGTTAGGTCTCTGTGGAAATGTTAATTCTCCCAGATATGGGGTTTATAGGCTAAAATAGCTACCAAAAGTGGGTGATCGACCAGAAACTGGTTCCGTGTCCTTCTTTCAGTCTGACCATTGCACCAGAAAGTCATGGAGGGTGAAACCAGAGTCCAGCGCTTGGTATCAAAAGCAGCGCAGGGCCCCTTTCTATCTCCGGGAAGCCTAAAGGATGTGAGCAATTCCCCCTGCAACAAATGAAATCAAAGTTTAGGGAATCAAATAGGATCTGTCCCTAAGCCCATGGGATGCTGCAGGGTCTCCCGGGGGGCAGGCGATGCAGGGGAAAGCAAGCACGCAGGGAGCATCACCTTTGCTGTAGCAAGAAGGGAAATGTTAATGAAGGGGTGAAATATTGGCCAGGGTGATATTTACTTCCAGCAGGATCCCTCCCCAGAGACCGGCCGTGCTGGGAATCAAGTCAGGTTCAACCAAATGAAGGCAGCTTTAGTTATGCATGAGCACCGATGGCTTTGATGCTCTTATCTCGTTTGCTTTAAAGCCACAGTTTTGGTTGATGTGGATCGATTCCCATGCTGAGGATGAAGGCAGGAGGTTCCGGTACCAGTTGGGAAGCAGAGGGTCGAAGCGGGGTTGAATCAGGGAGGAATTCAGGGAGTTTCTTGGGGGAAACCCAGAAATTCCAAGGAAAAAGCAATTTGGCTCGAAGCGAAACGTTTCGTTTGACCTTCAAACAGCCAGAAAGTTCTCTCTAAGCCGTTCTCTCTCTTCTCCAAACTCCATGTCCCTTTCTGAGCTTGGATCACGTTACTGAAACCCCTGAAACTCCCCCCCAAAAATGCCTTTAATGGGGAAACATTCAGCTCTGCTGCTTCTCAACCTGGGGGCAGGAGGAGAAACTGAGGCACGGGGCTGCTTTATGGAGCTTCCTGCACCTCCAAGGTGCTTTTGTGGGGGAAAAGAAGGAAAACACAGATTATTTACAAGCTTATTTTGGGAGGAATGAGGGTTTCTGGTTATTTTGGGGATGGGGAAGAGGTCGGACCCACAGCGGATGAAATAGGGATATTGCCTGGGATTCTAGGTGGGGAAATGGGTGAAGCCACTTACAGTGCTTTAAACTTGCTTTTTGGGTATCTTGGAAATGCATAATGGATGTATTTTGCCTTGGGATCATTGAAGGGTGATGGGGATGGTGGGACCAGGACACTGGGCATGTCCTCAGCCCACGCTAGTGGCCGGAGCCAGCCTGGAGGACAAAGACGTGGAAGGTCGGGGTGGCAGAAAGGAGCCAAATGAAAAGGGCAGCTGAAACCCAAGCTGTTTGGGCAGGCTCAAATGTCAGCCTAGCCCCATCTCACGTCTCCCAACCAGACGGGCTCAGCAGCATCCGAACGCGCCTCCTGTTTGCTTTGGGTTGTGGAGGGTTTCAACCACGATCCCAAAGGAGAGGAAAATGATGCCGGGCGTTTGCTTCCCAGTGCCTTGAGTAGCTCCTGATCCAGAGGGAGGATTTGGATGAGTCTACGGAAAGCCTATAAATTAGGGCAGGGAAAACACCCACACTGCCATTGTGTCTGCTGTAAAGGAGCTGATGAGGAAGATGCAGTCACTGGATGGCGGTTTTGACCTCCAGGGTACAACGATGGGGCTGTGATTGCAGTTGGAGCATGGGTTTGATTTCCCAGCGCTTCACACTGACAGGACAAAGGGCTGAGTCTGTGAGGTCCTGCTGGTGAATTCATTCATTCTGCTGGTGTCCTCAGCATCAGAAGGACACGGAGCTGTCGGAGCGAGGCCAGAGGAGGCCACGAGGATGAGCAGGGGCTGGAGCAGCTCCTGTATGGAGCCAGGCTGAGAACACTGGGGCTGTTGAGCCTGGAGCAGAGAAGCTGCGTGGAGACCTCAGAGCAGCTTCCAGTGTCTGAAGGGGGCTGCAAGGACGCTGGGGAGGGGCTCTTCATCAGGGACTGCAGTGATAGGACAAGGGGTGATGGGTTCAGACTGAAACAGGGGAGATTTAGGTTGGAGATAAGGCAGAAGCTCTTCCCTGTGAGGGTGCTGAGGCGCTGGCACAGGGTGCCCAGAGAAGCTGTGGCTGCCCCATCCCTGGCAGTGCTCAAGGCCAGGTTGGACACAGGGGCTTGGAGCAAGCTGCTCCAGTGGAAGGGGTCCCTGCCCGTGGCAGGGGTTGGAACTGGATGGGCTTTAAGGCCCCTTCAACCCAAACCAGGCTGGGATTCTATGATTCTATTATTCTAATCCCCATTAATTATTGGGAAAGGTCAATTAAACCTCATCAGACCCCCCCCCCCCCCCCGAGAAAAAGCATATTCATCGCAGTTGTGATTCGGTTGCACTTTGCTTTCATGACTTCGTTAGCAGGTTTCCAAGCACAAACCACCACGGATCAATGACGACCACAGCGATGGCACCAAGAATGTTGAAAAATGGGGCAGAAACCAGGATTAAAGCCCTTTACTTGGAAATTCAGTGTCCAACACATGATCACCTTGTGCTGTCCCTAGGTGCTATCCATCCCTCAGCTGCCCATGACCTTCTCTGATGACAGCCCACTTCTTCTTCATATTGACTCATCTAAATATTCCCGGGAGATACTGTTACGGGAGCTGTTTAGGGATGCTGGCATCACATGCACATGCCTGTGGGTATATATATTTGAGGACATGTGGCTGCTGTGATTACAGCACTGACCTGCTTGGGCTCCTCTCATTGCAGGGCTCCTCTGCCATGCTGCCTTCATCCACTACAGCTGATGGTATCTGTTTTCTGGGGAAAAACCCCCATGTCCTATGGGATAAACAGGGTCAAGGCCATGCTCTAGAGAGATATTGCAACTGACGCAGTCAGGTCCATCCAGACCCAGCACATGGTCCAGCATGGAGGAAGCTGCTCAGGGCTGTATCCAGGTATCTGGTGCAGCAGATGCAGGTGGTCCTCACCAAAGCATCGTGGCAGGTTGGTAGTCATAGAGGGATTTATCTGCTTGGCATCCTCCGGGACCACCGTTGCTTCTTCCCTTCCCTCATTGATGCTCATGCATCACTGTAAGAGCTGTGTTTGTGCCACCCAGCCCGTAGGCAGAGGCGAGGGCTGCTGCCAGCTCTTGTGCCTTCACGTGCCTTGGCCGTGTCTTCTGCAGCTCACTCATTGCAGATGCAGCAGTGACGGGGTAAGGGGGTGGATTGCAGCCACCCCGACAGACACAGCAGGTTTTGTCCAGTGTTTCCAGGCAAAAACAGGGAAAAAAAGCTCAACAGAAAGAAGGACTTTGGCATTTCCAGAAGGAAAAGCAGGGAGAGCACAACAAGGACAAGGCTGCTTTGTGAGGGGGGGGTTGTCACTGTAATTACCCTGTTTGCTCTGCAATTAGCCCTGTTTGCTCCTTGTCCTGCAGATGGAGATGTGCATCTTGGCACATCGGTGGTCACAGCGTGGCCTAGTCTACCCTGATCGCTGAACAATGTTCCCCATCCCTTACGGATGGGTTTCAAATGCCTTGCTGGTTTTTCTAGCTGGGGTTGCTGGTGGGCTGGATGATGGCGTGATCTTGCCCCCATCGGTGCTCCAGAGCTGGGTGATGGGTTGTCTGCAGAGGATAGAGGGAATGCAAATGTAAAGGCACGGATAAACCACATGCAAGGCTGAAGTCTGGAGCTCCGTAACTTCCCTGCACCCTTTAGGGCATCTTGTGTGGCTTCTCTTGGTCACTGTGGCCTGCATGACCTGTTTCATCATCTGCCAAGTCTGTGGCAACCTCTCGTCCGCCACAGATCTGCAAAGCTCCAAGGGAAGGAAGAAATTGAGGAGAAAAGCAGCTGGAAAGCGTTTCCTGCCCCGGCACCGTCAATCCTCTCCATCAACAGGGACAACGCCATTGCTGAGGAACTGATGGAAGCAGGATGAAGGGTGATGGGACCAAAGCTGAACTGGGTGCAGGAAAAGCAAAGCCCTGGGCCAGGACAAAACAAGATCAGCTCCTGGCTCCTCACGTTCATCCCAGAGAGGTTCCTAAAGATGTGTTTGGGTTTTGCAGATGCTACGGATTAGTCAGGGCCTGAGCGTGGTTTCTACTCAAGTCCTTGGGAAGCCAGCGCTGCCCGTGGTCTGTTCCAAGGGGAAGAGCAGCCAAATGGGGGAAGCATCATCAGGGATCGTGCCCATGACACATCTGGATAGGTTTTCTGATCCAGTCCTTGGAGCAAGGGCTGGAGTTATCCCAATGAGATGGGCTGGAGGCATCGCTCCGCCCCTTCTCCATCAGCTATGGGTTGTTCGAGGTGCTTTTTAATGCCATAGTGCTTCAGTTTGGTGAGAGGTCACAGAATCACAGAATCACAGAATCCCAAGGGTTGGAAGGGACCTAAAAAGATCATCTAGTCCAACCCCCCTGCAAGAGCAGGGTAACCTACAGTACATCACACAGGAACTTGTCCAGGCGGGCCTTGAATATCTCCAGTGTAGGAGACTCCACAACCCCCCTGGGCAACCTGTTCCAGTGCTCTGTCACTCTTACAGTAAAGAAGTTCTTCCTGATGTTAACGTGGAACTTCCTATGCTCCAGTTTACACCCATTGCCCCTTGTCCTATCACTGGATATCACTGAAAAAAGCCTAGCTCCATCATCCTGACACCTACCCTTTACATATTTGTAAACATTGATGAGGTCACCCCTCAGTCTCCTCTTCTCCAAGCTAAAGAGACCCAGCTCCCTCAGCCTCTCCTCATAAGGGAGATGTTCCACTCCCTTAATCATCTTTGTGGCTCTGCGCTGGACTCCTTCAAGCAATTCCCTGTCCTTCTTGAATTGAGGGGCCCAGAACTGGACACAATATTCCAGATGCGGCCTCACCAAGGCTGAGTAGAGGGGGAGGAGAACCTCTCTTGACCTACTAACCACTCCCTTTCTAATGCACCCTAAGATGCCATTTGCCTTCTTGGCCACAAGAGCACATTGCTGGCTCATGGTCATCCTCCTATCCACCAGGACCCCCAGGTCCCTTTCCCCTTCACTATTTTCCAGCAGGTCACCCCCCAACCTGTACTGGTACATGGGGTTGTTCTTCCCCAGATGCAAGACTCTACACTTGCCCTTGTTAAATTTCATCAAGTTTCTCCCCGCCCAACTCTCCAGCCTGTCCAGGTCTCGCTGAATGGCAGCACAGTCCTCTGGTGTGTCAGCCACTCCTCCCAGTTTTGTGTCATCAGCAAACTTGCTGAGGGTGCACTCAGTTCCCTCATCCAGGTCATTGATGAAAATATTAAACAGCACCGGTCCCAGCACCGACCCCTGAGGAACTCCACTAGTCACAGACCTCCAGCTAGATTCTGCGCCATTGACCACAACTCTCTGCCTTCTTCCTTTCAACCAGTTCTCGATCCACCTCACTACTTGATCGTCAAGCCCACACTTCCTCAGCTTATCTATGAGGATGCTGTGGGAGACAGTATCAAATGCCTTACTCCTCCGGGTTGGCAGCTTCTAGGAGACCCTCACTACCTCCTTCCCTGCAGGATCTGAATTGGAGGTAGCTGCGGGATAGCTCTTGGTCAAAATGATGCTTGTTAGCAAGAAAGGGCATGCCCACGGCAGCCCACAGTGCGGTGGCACCAGGTTAGAGCCGCACTATTTAGCTGAGAAAGCTGATATTGCTCTTTTCCACCTAAAATCATGGGGGGATTTGGGTCAGGGCACATCCCACACACTCATTCCCTTAGTGAGACCTTTTCTCCTGCAGTAGGTCCTGCTCTCCAAGCTCATGCACTGGATTCATCCCTGTAACCGCATTCCCATGGGCTCCCTGGGACAGGGAACGGCAGTGACACCAAGCCGGCTCCTTTGACAGGAAGGGAGGCAAATGCCCTTTAATTTGATTCCTGGCTGATGGGTTTGCTGAGCTCAGATCGTGTGTCGGCTGGGTCATGGGCTGTCCCCAGTGCACAAAAGGGCCCTTGTCCCTGCTGGCAGACACTGCCGGACTCTGTGCGTCTGCAGAGACTCTTCTGAGTGCATTTTTCTTGTCTCAATTGGTCATTGCCATGCATAAGCTTTGCACAAGCATGGACAGACTCAGTGGTGGTGAGGATGCTGTAGAGCACGCCTTGAAGGCCAGGAAGCGGAACTAGCGAGGTGGCCACCATCAGCCCAACACTAAACCTATTAAAACCCCAACATCATCATCAACAACCAACCCAGGCAGAGCCCATGTGGTGGAGAACACACTTCCTTCGGTATGGAGCCAGGCTGAGAACACTGGGGCTGTTGAGCCTGGAGCAGAGAAGCTGCGTGGAGACCTCAGAGCAGCTTCCAGTGTCTGAAGGGGGCTACAGGGATGCTGGAGAGTGGTAAATGGTCCATCCCTGGCAGTGTTCAAGGCCAGAGCCTTGGGTGACACGGTCTAGTGTGAAGCATCCCTGCCCATGGCAGGGGGTTGGAACTGAATGATCTTAAGGTCCTTTCCAACCCAAACCATTCTGTGATTCTATGATTCATCTGTGCTCCAGATGCAAAATGAGGATAAATAAAACTCCCTTTATCTGCTCAACCGTAAGTCCTCCATGCAAGGGTCTACCTCGGTTGTGTCAACATCCAGTGCAATGAGGCCATGGTATTCATGGGTATGTGGTATGCTGGCAGGAGGCACTGCCACCTCTTGAGTCATTGTCACCTGCACTGAGATGGCACTGTCTGCCAGACATGCTTGCAGGTAGCTTTTGGATAGACACAGCCAAGTGTTGATGGCCACCTTTACAGGAGAAGAAGGGAACGGTATGGTAATAGTATATAGTAATAAGGACAGCATGGACCACTCAGTGTATTACAGTATGGTGGTGCTGGGGTTTTCTAACCCAACCCAACCCACCTCTTCCATGGACTCCTTACCTCCATGTCCTCACCTCCCTACCTCCAGGTTTAGACTGAATATTAGGAACAATTCCTGCCCCAGAGGGTGCTCAGGCATTGGAATAGGCTGCCCAGGGCAGGGCTGCAGGCACCGGCCCTGCAAGGGTTCACAGCCCGTGGAGACGAGGCCTCAGTGCCATAGGGCAGGGGTGGCCTTGGCAGTGCTGGGAATGGTTGCACTGGATGAGCTGAAAGGGCTTTTCCAGCCTGGTTGGTTCTGTGGTTCTATGATTCTATGTCCTTACAGCCTCATTGTTTCCCCGCAGGGCGATGGCGGACCTAACAACTCCTTCAGCCTGGACCAGTCTCATCAACAGCTCCTTGGACCCAAGTGTCGCAGATGACAATGTCTACAAGTGCATATTTGATGAGGACTTCAAGTATGTCCTGCTGCCCGTCTCCTATGGCATCGTGTGCGTGGTGGGGCTCTTTCTCAACCTGCTGTCCCTCTACCTCTTCATCTTCAGGATCAAGACCTGGAACGCCTCCACCACATACATGTTTAACCTGGCTGTATCTGACACACTCTATGTGGTCTCCTTGCCCCTTTTGGTGTACTATTATGCCATGGGGGACAACTGGCCCTTCAGCGTGGGCTTGTGTAAGATAGTCCGCTTCTTGTTTTATACCAACCTCTACTGCAGCATCCTCTTCCTCCTCTGCATCAGCATCCATCGCTTCCTGGGCATCTGCTTCCCACTGAAGTCACTGCAGTGGGGCCATGTCCGCTACGCCCGGAGGGTGTCAGTCATCGTGTGGGTCGTGACTGTCGTGTGCCAGTCACCCGTGCTCTTCTTCGTCACCACCAGCGTGAAGCGTGACACCATCACGTGCCATGACACGTCCAGCAAAGACCTCTTTGGCCAGTTTGTCATTTACAGTTCAGTGATGCTGGTGCTGCTCTTCTGCATCCCTTTCCTCATCATCATCATCTGCTACTGCCTCATGGCGCGGAGGCTGCTGCAGCCCACGCGAGGGATGTCCCGTTTATCCCGATCCAAGAAGAAGTCAGTCAAGATGATAATTATTGTCTTGATGGTCTTCATCGTTTGTTTTCTTCCTTTCCATGTCACTCGTACCTTGTACTACTCCTTCCGGAGCTGGGACTTGAGCTGTCAGACCCTCAATGCCATCAATTTAGCCTATAAGTTGACTCGTCCCCTCGCTAGCACCAATAGCTGCTTGGACCCTATATTGTATTTCTTAGCAGGACAACGATTCATGAAGTTCGCAGGCAGCAAGATGCCAGGGAAGCCTCCGAACGAGATGGCATTGGGCATCGTGCCCAACAGTCACCTGGAAAACAGCAATGACACGGACACATTGTCCAAGGATGTGAAATCCTAGCTCTGCTCCAGCATAGGCAGCACCATCTCCATGACAGAAGGGTCCATCCCAGGAGAAGGGAAGTCCAGGGCCCAAGGCTTTTGGTGGTTGTGGTGCCTTGGCTTTGACACACTTCAACGTGATCTGTGTTTAAACACACTCCTCTGCTTGTTGCTGTTCCAAATGGATTCTTTCAGGAAGATGCTGCTGTGGTTGCACACACAAACCCCATATCACCCTCTTCATCCGAGCCTGCCTTTGTGTCCAACACTGAAGAGCATCTCTCCGCCGGTGAGGCCGGGTGACCCCTATCACGGTGGCCAATCTGCTCAAAGATAATCACTTCCTGAATGTCTTAGCTCATTTTCTAAAGCAGAAACGCTGTGTGCAAAAGGACCCCCCCCGAGAAACCCATCTGCTTTCTCCAGATTCCCTGGCACAGAGCCTGCAGGGAATCTGTGCCTTGGCAAAGGAGCAAAGGCTTTCGGCTGATGCAAGGAGTCAGCTGAGGTTCTGCTAAACAGGGCCATGAAAAAGTCAAGTGCAAATGCAATGGGAAAGGGTCTCTCACAGCTCCGTGCCCCTGGAGAAATGCTTTCCCAGCTTCAAGCTTTGGCATCTGCTGGCAGAACAGGGAAGGGACTCCTAGTTCCTGTCCAAGGGCTGGCTTCCCATTGCAAGGGGTGCTGCTGGACCTTCCATCCCACTGGAGTTTACTGGCACCATCCCGCTGGAGTTTACTGGTAGCATCAAGCAGGTCCCTTGTAGGTTTCTCCAGTGGGGTCAACATCTTCCGAAAGACCCATTAGTGCTTCCCAACAGCAACATTCACCCTTGAAAAGCTTTTAGGGGCCCGTAGCTTCCTTTTAGCTGCTGACTTTAATAATCATCTCCAGCTCATAAAGATGTAGGGTGAGCTCTTCGTGCCTTGTTTTTAACCCCCTTACTACTGACTCGTGTTTCCAGCAAAGCAACAAAGACCATTGGTCACCCCCTTGGCTGATGCTGCCACATCCTTATTGCTAGAGGTGACAGCCCTCCGTGACCTTTAGCAGCTTGGTGGGACCCAAAATGCTGCCCAGATGCCGCTGTCTGTCCTCCCCATAATCCCAGTGCTCTGCTGGAGTCAGTCGGCATATCCCTTACTGACAGTGTTGACCTTCCCTGGGTTTAGGAGCCATGCCGATAAGCATGGTGCTAAGCTTAAGCCCAGTCCTGTCTGGGTTTGGCCTTGCTTCCCCCATCATCAAAGTAAATGGGAGAAAACACCCATAAAACACTTCAGCAGAAGGTTCAATTGGTCTTTCTCTCTGTAATTATCATCGAATCATCGAATAGTTAGGGTTGGAAAGGACCTTGAGATCATCCAGTTCCAACCCCCCTGCCCAGGTCCATGGGTTCCTTGCCCAGCCTTGCCACGAGGATGCTGATTCCTCACCCCAGAACTGGAAATTGCTTGTTCTGCTTCTTGTAAGAGCAGCCCCGGGTCTATTTTCGGCTCAGGCAAACCTTTGATCCTGGGTTAGACCAATTCCTCAGACCTCTTCTTAGTCTCTGCCGTCTTATGAAGTGGTTTGGTGAAGATAAAGAGACACCGCAACGCAACCAGAGTTCAGACAACGGTGACTGGGACCATTGAGGGTTAATGGGGAGGTTCCTGTGGTCCCGGCTTGCTGGAGATGTGGTCCCATGGAGGGCTCCCGTCCCAGCCAACAATGGCCCAACCACAGGAGGCAAAGGAAGGGATTATCTGAGCTCTGGGCACACCAGCAAAGTAAAATAGGACATTTGTGGTGTGATTCATCCCATCTTTGAGAGGATAAGGTTGGGTTAAGATAGGGCTTGCACCTTTTATTCCCTGTGCCTGTGAAGGGATCTTTATGGGAAGGATCACGGCAAAGTCACTGAGGTGAGACCTAATTGGGAGAAATGAATGCAACTGAAGCTCTGAGCTGGCGCAAACATTACTGCAGGCCAGCTCTCCTCCACATGCCAAAAAGCAGCATGAACACCAAGTTACGTGCTCCGAATAACTCAACTACAATGAGCGCAAAGTTCACCGCAGGCCTATCGAGGGGCTCCCTCTGTGATCCCGGTCCTGCACAAGCTGGTGGCACTGCTCAGATGCAGAGCGGTTGCAGAGGTACCAACTGGAAGTGTATATATATCGTTTGTCTGTAAAAGCACTAACTTATACTAAAAAGAGAGGTGGGTTTTGGGGCACTGACTGTACATTTTTATTTTTGTACCATGCAACCGCCTCAGATTTCTTGTAGTAAATAAATTTATTTCTACTATGAGAACTCCTCAGCCATCCCCATTGATCTGTGAAGAAAAGGGGATGCTGGGGGTAGAAACTGGGTTGTTGAACGGCAAAGATGTGTTTCCAGCTCCGGATGCAGCTGTCCACAGCTCAAATTCCTTCCCTTTCATCCTGAAGCTGATTTCTGCAGCCAGTTTACACCTGATCTCATGGAGTCACAGCATGGATTGGGCTGGGAGGGACCTCAAAGCTCCTCCAGCTCCAACCCCCGCCATGGGCAGAGACCCCTTCCACTGGAGCAGCTTGCTCCAAGCCCCTGTGTCCAACCTGGCCTTGAGCACTGCCAGGGATGGGGCAGCCACAGCTTCTCTGGGCACCCTGTGCCAGCGCCTCAGCACCCTCACAGGGAAGAGCTTCTGCCTTATCTCCAACCTAAATCTCCTCTGTTTCAGCTTGAACCCATCACCCCTTGTCCTGTCACTGCAGTCCCTGATGAAGAATCCCTCCCCAGCATCCTTGTAGCCCCCTTCAGACACTGGAAGCTGCTCTGAGGTCTCCACGCAGCTTCTCTGCTCCAGGCTCAACAGCCCCAATGTTCTCAGCCTGGCTCCATACAGGAGCTGCTCCAGCCCCTGAGCATCCTTGTGAGCTCCTCTGGCCTCACTCCAACAGCTCCACGTCCTTCTGATGCTGGGCACACCAGAACTGCACGTTCCCAGCCATATCTTTAAGATGCAGACACAGTCACTGCCCATCGCCCTGTGGTCTGTGACAGAAGCACTTCATGGTCCCCTGCACCACCGATGAAAGCTCCTCTTTGGTTTCCCTATTAAAGCACTTTCTAACCGTTAACAGTTGCCAAAACACAAAGATAAAGCCAAAGGAATAGCTGCAAGCCCCAAAATTCCTCAACTAGACATCCTAAATTACACCGTCTGAAAACCCCTCTTGATGTGCAGCCCAGGTTTTGGAGTCCATCCCCGGGGTGAATACCATGTGGATGAAGGACTTGCATGTGAGTAGCGTTAACTCGTGGGTGACATCCAAGTTTCCCCCGCAATGACTCCTCTGTGGCAGCGCTGACTTGCGTGAGTCACTCGAACCCAAGAACGATGATGAAGCAAGAGCGATACCCATTGACGGGGGATGCAGGGGTTGTGCAGTTACTGCAGAGGAACAAACAAAGAGACAAGAAAAACCCCAAACCCTCTTATTCTAAATATCTCTTGGCACTGGGAGCAGGAAGAGACAATTCCGGGATTGATGGTTTCCTGCCAAGCAAACTGATCTGCCACGTGGGCTGGAGGGAGGCACGCTGCTGCTACAGCTTCCCAGCATCCAAGTCCAGGCTTTCCCTTCCAGACCCTGCCTTTCTAGGAAGCAGACCCCTAATCCGGCAGAGGAAGGCAGTGGATGCTGTTGCTGGAAGCCACTTGGAATAGAATCATAGAATCGATGAGGCTGGAAAAGCCCTTTAAGCTCATCAAATCCATCCCATTCCCAGCACTGCCCAGGCCACCCCTGCCCCATGGCACTGAGGCCTCGTCTCCACGGGGTGTGAACCCTTGCAGGGCCGGTGCCTGCAGCCCTGCCCTGGGCAGCCTGTTCCAATGCCTGAGCACCCTCTGGGGCAGGAATTGTTCCTCAGCTCCATCTAAACCTGCCCTGGTGCAGCTTGAGGCCGGTTCCTCTTGTCCCATCCCTTGTTCCTTGGGAGCAGAGCCCAGCCCCTCCTGGCTCCATCCTCCTGGCAGGCACTTGCAGGGAGCCATCAGGTCCCCCCTGAGCCTTCTCTTCTCCCTCTGAACCCCCCAGCTCCCTCAGCCGTTCCTCATCACACTTGGGCTCCAGGCCCTGCCCCAGCTCCATTCCCTTCTCTGGCCCCGCTCCAGCCCCTCAATGTCTCTCTTGCAGTGAGGGGCCCAGAGCTGAGCACAGGATCCGAGGGGCGGCCTCACCAGTGCCCGGTGCAGGGGCACAATCCCTGCCCTGGCCCTGCTGCCGCACTGGTGCTGATCCAGGCCAGGATGCTGGGGGCTTCCCGGCTGCCTGGGCACGAGCTGCTCACGCTCAGCTCCATCACTCAGCACCCCCAGCTCCTGTTCCATGGGCAGTTTCCAGCCACAATTCCCCAAGCCGGGACCGTTGCAGGGGGCTGTTGTAGCCCAAATGTCCACTTCTTTTTCAAGCAGTGAGTCCTGGCTTCATTTTTCTTCTGGTTTTCCTCCTTGGGGCTTGATTTTCTATGGAACAAGTCTGTCTGCTCCTCCAGGTCATTTCTGATCTACTTGGACAGTTTAAGAGAGGGATAAAGTCTTTCTGCTGTGAAGTTTCATAGAAAGCAGCTTACCACTGGGAGGATAAAGAGCCAAAGGACCCTCTCTCAACAGCTCAACCTTAATATTAGACAACAGAGAAACCACAACCACTTCCCCCCTGCTCTAGCCTGTGGACGGCTTGGGAAGGTGTCCATCACACCATCAACGATGAGCAAGGAAAGGTGAAAGATGGTACCCCAGAATCAACCAGGAGACCGACGCTGCATTCAAAGGGAGGAGATTCCCAAATCCCATGTGTTAATCCTATTACAGCAGAAATTCCCAAAATGGATGGGCCAAGGCAGCATTTGCTTTGGAAGCAACCAAACCAGTGGGTGTTGGAAAGAGCACACCAATCACTCAGCTTTGAGAGGAGTTTATTTCAAGGCTTCCATAGGTTTAATACCAATATTTGCAGACTTTTTGGCAAATAAATGCTTGGGAAAGACAGGAAGTTGAAAATATCCTTTTCTTTTTTGATTTCTCCCCAAATCCCTGCAATTTTAAGCACTGGATAAACACCGACATCTTGGTCTGTGTTTTGGGGGAGCAATCCCACTGGGAATGCAGGCACCCATGTGTATAGAAGCACATCCATGCCCACAAAGCATCCTTCCCACACTTCAGGAGAGGAGAAGGGTTTAAGCCCTTGTGCCTGAGCCCTGCTTGGTGCCTGCCTCCCCATTGGCATAGGAAGCATCCAAACCAGCCCTCTGCACCCCAAAACATCCTTACTTGTACAACAGCATCAATTCAGATCCAGGGAGCTGCCCGGTTGGGGCTCATCACCCTTGAGATGAGCTGCAAGGTCTCAGCTTGGTGCTGGAGGCTCCTGTCTTTGCAGCACAGGATGTGCTGAAGCAGCCCCCCCCCTGAACACATCCTGACTGGGTGGGTTTTGCAGCCCCATTGGATGCAGCCCCATTTCCAGGTCCCCCCCACACTCCATATCCTGAGGGAGCCCTGAAATGCCCCCAAACCACCAAGATCCCACCCTTGAACTTTAAAGAAAGGGGTGCGGGGTTCCCAGCTGAGATCCCAGCCGGTGCGATGACCACTGGGAGACCTTGGAGAGGGGCAGAAGATGCATGGAAGACCGTGGTTGTGGTCCCCATAGCGCAAAACTCATCCTGTGCGGATGCTCAATAGGCTGAACCCTGCTGCAGCAGAGTCCTCTGCTGGTGCTAAGGGGATGTGGCAGCCGGGGGTCCCCAGGTCCAATCCAAGGGAAAACGGGGTCCCTCCTGCCAGGGAATGCCCTGGGACCACACCAAGGGATGGGAGCAGAGCCCCAGGATAGCGGTGGGAGCATAGGGATGCCAGAAGCAGGTCCCTGTGTCTGTGATGGGATTTCCAGCCAGGACACTCCAGGCAGTGTCCTGCTTTCCATGACCACTCCAGGCAGGGTCCTGTGTTCCATCCATGGGGATTTCCAGGAAAAGGAGATGTTTTCCATTTGCTTTGAAGCTTCCCTTGCGTGAGCCGCAGCCTCTCCTCTCGTGACCTGTGGTTTTAAGGGCAAGGAAGGAGCCTGGTCACCATCTGTGCTCCATCCAGACGCTGCTCCAGCTCTGACCCATACAGGCTTGATCCTTCCTTAACATCCTTTACTCATCCAAACTGGAGCCTTGGAAACCGGATGGCCACCACTGGGGAAGGAGCACAAGTACAACCTCAAGTGCATGAATGGAGGTGGTGGCCATTTGACGCCCATGTTGGAAGGTCCTTGGTACGTTTCCTTCATGATGGGGATTTGCCACCATCTCTACATTTGCAAATGGGATTAGTTTGGAAGGATGTCACTGATCAGCCGCTCACTTGGGCTATGACCTGCTCTGCACAACCTCATCCATGGGTGGACTGCGGGACCAGCCATCAGGTTGGAGCAGGACTTGGGGTGCTGGGTGAGGAGCAGCTCCCCATGACCCGGCTTCAGTGAGCGCTTGAGCCCAGAACCCCCCCGTGTGCTGGGCTGCACCCCCAGAGCGTGAGCAGCAGCTCAGGGAGGGGATCCTGCCCCTCTGCTGTGCTCTGGGGAGACCTGAGAGCAGCTCCAGTGCCTGAAGGGGCTGCAGGGAACCTGGAGAGGGGCTTGGGACAAGGGCCTGTAGGGCCAGGCCAAGGGGAATGGCTTGAACCTGCCCGAGGGGAGACTGAAATGAGCTCTTAGGCAGAAGCTCTTCCCTGTGAGGGTGCTGAGGCGCTGGCACAGGGTGCCCAGAGAAGCTGTGGCTGCCCCATCCCTGGCAGTGCTCAAGGCCAGGTTGGACACAGGGGCTTGGAGCAAGCTGCTCCAGTGGAAGGGGTCCCTGCCCATGGCAGGGGTTGGAACTGGATGGGCTTTAAGGTCCCTTCCAACCCAAACCAGTCTGGGGTTCTGTGATTCTGTTCTGGTCACCTGAGCACTCCTGCAATGCCATTAATGAGGCTGGGAGCCAGCACCAGGATGTGGGATGCAAGCCAAGCGCTATTAGGTCCCTGCAAACCTCTGCAAGGATATGATGCCTTCCCTAAAACCCTTGGTAGGTGAACAGCTCCACCACCCCCAGCCGGATGCGGTTCTTCTCCTGCTCCTGCTCCGTGACTGAGAGCATTTTGCAGGCTGGCAGCAGGATACGATGCTCCTTGGGTGCCAGCACAGCCTGTTTGCATATAGGGTGTGGGTGCAGTGCCCCAGCAGAGCAGCGGCTCCTCACGGCCTGTTGAACGGGTCCATCTAGTCCCTGAAGAGCAAAAGGGCCTGAGCACCTTGGGATGGGATTGCAGAGCTGGTTCTTAACTCCTGGGGGTTGGCCAGCTCTTGGGTATGATCCTGTCACTGCACATAGCAATTTGAAAGGCTCCACAAAGGAAAAGGTGCTCAGGGATGTTCACATGGGGTTAATGCTGCTTGTGGACCTCCTTGGGCAAAGGATTCAATCATCTCAGCCTTCACACTGGGAGAAAGGGGATGTTCCTCTGGCTTTCATTGGACACCTCAGACCCTACTACATGTCCTTGTCCCCATGTGTAGAATCCATGATCACAAGGAGAGGATGCATTTCCTATGATCCATGTCCCCAGGGGTATGTACCCCACCTGAGTGCACCTCCAAGCATCAGTGAAGGGCAGTAGGAGACCAGCAGCCCCTCTGCCTGCCCTATGGGAGACCAGGGGACCTGCTCTGGCAGAGTGGTGGCATCGGTAGCACCCCATTGGAGTGGCTGCCTTGAGCCCATCAAGATAGGACCAGACAGGATCTAGGGAAGGGATTCATGGAAGTCTTCAGTCCAACCCCTGCTCAGAACAGGGCTGGTTCCAAGATCAGAGCATCCTGGACATGACAGCTCACCCCAGAGCTGCATCCCAAGGGGGTCCATGGGTGCATGACCCCGAAATGCCTTATTCCTCTCCATTCCTTCTCAAGAAAGCCTATCCAGCCATCTGGAAGATGTCAAATGACAGGAATTGTCCCTAAAGAGCCTCCACAGCACTGCCAGGGCCCCGCGCTCACCAAGATGCTGATATTCCAATGCCTTACCCCTGCAGCATCCTCTCAGGATTACCTCATGGGGCTGAGCCTTAAAAATAACCCAGTGGGGGCAGCGGGTGGGTGGCATCGCTGTCACCACGCTGTCACTAACGTCAGCTTTCCCCATCCCATCTGCACGCCGGTGCCGGCCATGAATCCCATCTGGCATGCGCGAAGGCATCCGAGAAACCACACGGGGTTTGCCAAGGAAGCATCAAAAGGCCTGGAGCAGCCTCTCTGCTGGTGCCTCCCCATCTGCTCTTCATTAGGCAAATGAGCTGCGGGCTCCTGGATGGGTGGTCTGGGCTTGGGGACCCCTCTGTGGTCAGCTCCTGGTGCTGGGGAAAGCAGGAATCTTGGGGATTGTGGGCCTGGATCAAGCAGGAGCCGTATGGATGCTGCCTCCAGCCAGGGCTGCGGGCAGTGGTGAGTGCCCATGTCCCATGGCTCCAGTTCCAGCTTGTGATGAATATCCCACTGTCCTGAGCCTCATCCAGACTTTCTGGGACCATTTCCTAGAAATTCATCATCCCTTCCCAGGCAATACTTCCCAGATGTTGCAATCCAGCTCTGTGTTTGGCGTCTGGCCTGACACCTCCTAGCATCGAAATCCCACCCCATCTCCGAAATACTTCCATTTTCATCCCAATTAACAAAGGGCTCTGAGTTACGGTGCCTCCTCAGGCAGCTCCTGATGGAAGCTGGGATGAAAGGTGATGGAAAAATTCCTTTGTAGCTGCTGTTCTTCCTTTGGTTGCCCATAGATGGAGGAAGAGAGCTTTGCCCCTTCGGGTTCCCTGCTTCAGCGATCTGTTAAGGAGGTTCTGTGATGGGTTTTGGGCTCTCCTCCTCTCCTTTGGATCATCAAATGCTTGCGTTGGGTGATTTAATGCCTGTCCTAGGAAAGACATCGGCCATGACCTGCACAAGGCCCTGCTACCGAACGCTGGCTGAACCCACAAGAAAGGGATGGAACAGCAACAAGTGCAGCTCCAGGCTGGGGCTGCTCCATGAGACAGCCCAGGACCCTGTGAGGACCTTCTCTACCATCAGGGTGCTGAGGCGCTGGCACAGGGTGCCCAGAGAAGCTGTGGCTGCCCCATCCCTGGCAGTGCTCAAGGCCAGGTTGGACACAGGGGCTTGGAGCAAGCTGCTCCAGTGGAAGGGGTCCCTGCCCGGGGCAGGGGTTGGAGCTGGAGCATCCTAACACCCTTTCCAACCCAAACCATCCTATGACTGCTTCTATGACTCGTCTTCCAGGTGCACATCCCATAGGATTATTCCTTCACCACCCTGACCTGGGTGGCCACATCCAACACACTGGTGGGCTTCCCAAAACAGAGCTGCTTTGTGGGACACATGATCCAAGCCAGGCCAGTGATGGTGCAATGATTAACCTGGGCATTCACAACCCAGGGGCATGGATGTGGCCAACGATGTCCATGGAGGTGCAGTCAGGCCAGGGCAGCACAACAGAGAGCCAGGGGTTGATGGAGAGCAAGGTTGCCCCCAAAGAGTTGTTCTGCTGCTCACACACTGGTGTTAACTGAGGATGGAGATATTTTGGGGGGGGGGGGGGGGAGGAAGGGGAATAACCCAACTCCCAGAACACATCATAATTTTGGGAGATATTGATTCTTTTCTTCCAAAATGCAGTGGTTTGTTTGGGAGGTGCAGAATAATTCCCCTTCCCCCCTTTCCTGACACAGAGCTCTTGACTTTTTCAACAAAAAATACCAAAAAAACACACTCATTTTTTTCACAGAATCACAGAAACAGATCGGTTTGGGATGAGGAGCAGCTTGCTCCCAGCCCCTGTGTCCAACCTGGCCTTGAGCACTGCCAGGGACGGGGCAGCCACAGCTTCTCTGGGCACCCTGTGCCAGCGCCTCAGCACCCTCACAGGGAAGAGCTTCTGCCTAAGAGCTCAGCTCAGTCTCCCCTCGGGCAGGTTCAAGCCATTCCCCTTGGCCTGGCCCTACAGGCCCTTGTCCCAAGCCCCTCTCCAGCTTTCCTGCAGCCCCTTTATGCACTGGAGCTGCTCTCAGGTCTCCCCAGAACACAGCAGAGGGGCAGGATCCCCTCCCTGAGCTGCTGCTCACGCTCTGGGGGTGCAGCCCCGCACACGGGGGGGTTCTGGGCTCAAGCGCTCACTGAAGCCGGGTGATGGGGAGCTGCTCCTCACCCAGCACCCCAAGTCCTGCTCCTCAGGAGGACCCCACAAACCGAAACAGTCAAGCGTTAAAAACCCCGACAGAAATGGTTCTCTTTGTCCTTCCTTTGGCCAGAATCCTCTTTTCCTCCCAGATTTTGGTTCAACCACCCGGTTGTTCCATGCCCCTGCCCAAGCCCCAGCTCCCTGTTGGTTTCATCCGGTTGTGGGTTAATGGGATGATTGTGAAACTGGTGGACGCACTTTTGACGTGGACCCTGTGTGGGAGGAGGAATCAGGTCGAAGCCTGTAAGAAACCCCTTTTTCCTTGGAAAAGAGCAAGACAAAGGCGCGGTTGCTTTGCTGCAGATGAAACAGTCACGAAAGCAGGGAGAGACAAAACTATCCTTATCCAGGAAGGGCAAAAGTTTACCCTGCACCATGCAAACGGAGCCCAGGTAATCTCAGGTTTAAGGACGTGGTTTGATACCACCCGAAAGAGCCTCTTGTGTGTTTTGTATTGTCATCCGACAAGGGATTTCCTGTGGGTATCTGGAGATATCCTGGTAACGGCAGTGCCGCTGCTTAAAGACATTGTGAAATGTGTGTTATGTATAAATATACATCTGGGGGTTAAACATGTTGTGCTTATAGATATGCATATATTTACATAGGCCCCAGTGCCTCATCACTGGCAGAGGCCATTGGGGAAGGCACAGGGGATAAGGAAGGAGCGATGTGATACCTGCTTATCCCGGTCTCGGCTGGGGTTAAAGCACGGCACGGCTCGGAAGCACGCCCTGCTTCAGTGCTGCGGCATTCTGTGCGGTGGAGGAGGGCTTCGTGTGCTCCATCATCTCTCCATAATCAGAATTCCCTGCCTTGGGAACTTTCCCACTTGGATCAGCTCCATGCATCACCCTGCCTCCTCCACGTAGGACAGCGGGTGGGCGATGGAGCGGTTGTCGCCAAGCTCCATGTCTTGGTGAGGACAATGAGGGTCTTCAACGGGTCCTTTATAACCATTGGGGAGCTGAATAATTACTGCAGGAGGTCTTCATCCCACCCCTCCTGGGGCTTATGACACCTCCAGCCCATCTGCCCATGGGATAGAAGGACAGGGATAGCTCAGTGGAGATGCTGGCACCTCCTCCATGCGATTCAGCACAATGAATTTCATTCAACACCATGAAGCCCTGCAGCTCTTCACTGTGGGCTTTGGTTCCTCTCACTTCTGTTTTCAGCTCTTAGTGAGCTGTTCCCCAAAATCTTCCATGCGCACGTGAGCAGTGTTTGCATTCAGCTTGCTGTGCTCCTGGCCTCTTCAATGCCTCCCTTTTTGGACATAGCATGGACCTTCCGCAGGAGACTTTCTCTCTTCTAATGCCGTTTTCCACCCTGATCTTAAGCCCTGGCTGCCCTGGGGAACCTTTTTATGGCCTTTTTGAATGGGTGCTTTACATTTGCACCCTCGGTAAGCTTCCACTCCCTCTGCAAACATTTCGTCCTGGTGTTCAGCTGCTTTATTCTGAGGAGCTTCCTCATTTCTCTGTAATTTCCCTTTCTGCAGCTCAACAATGCAGGAGTAGCTTTTTTCTTTCCCCTTTCACTGCAAATAGTTTGCAGTCATTGAACCTGCTCTGCTAAATCCATCCTACTTGCTAACAGGGCCATGTAGGGGTTTAGCCTGTGCCAACTCAAACCCATCAAGATAATGCCCAGGAACGGCTCACCCTATAGGTTTGCCATACAGCATCAAGGATGGAGCACACACTGAGGGCTCCATCAGGAGGGATTTCAGGACCTGAGAGCTTTAAAGGCTTTTTCAGAGGCTGAATCATTAGATCTAAGGCAGAAATTGTTCCCTGTGAGGGTGCTGAGGTGCTGGTGCCCAGAGAAGCTGTGGCTGCCCCATCCCTGGCAGTGCTCAAGGCCAGGTTGGACACAGGGGCTTGGAGCAAGCTGCTCCAGTGGAAGGGGTCCCTGCCCGTGGCAGGGGTTGGAGCTGGGTGATCCTAACATCCCTTCCAACCCAAACCAGTCTGGGATTCTATGATTTTATGAACGGTTGTGGAGCTCTGCAAGGAAAAGCCCAGAGCATCCGGCAGCAGCCACATCCAATGCACCAGCTCTGCTTGTCACTCCACAAGAGACGGAATGATATTGTTTTGAAAGCAAATATTGTTGCAGAAAATGCCCTTTTTCAGATCTACCATGGTCTAGGCCGTGGTCCAGGGGATCTCACCACCACCACCACCATCTTCCTAGGTCAAGGCTGATGGAGATAGCGAGAGCCTGACTTGATCACTCAGAGGGACCCTCCGTCATACACACAAGGCTCTGGAACAACCAGGTCCAGTGGGAAACAAATGGTGCTTCACACAGGAACACATTTCCATGGACATTTCCATTCCGGAGCTGGGTTTTTTTGCCCTGTACACACAGTGTGGTCACCCTGCCCTCAGACCACACTCCTCCAGGGACAAGTTCCCTGGCCCTCTGCTCCAGCCAGCAGACTCCAAGCAGGCAACGACATTCCCGATGCGTAGCCTCAGCCTAATAGGTCTAAGAGGGATATTTGTTCTGGCTTTGCCCCATGCAGCTGGATGTGGGCCGGGATGCTTGAACTTCCCAGCCTGAGCCCCGCAGAGCCGCTGGTCAGGCTGCGGCAGTGCAATAAATGCCTTGCTCTGACTGTGTCCATCGCAGCTCGGCAGCAACACCAGGAGCTCATGCATGGATGCTATGGAAGAAGAGGAAAAGCTAAGGAGAAGCATCCTCAACATATGGTGGTGCTTGATCTATAAAACGACTTGGCTTGGTGGTGTATCTGCAGCCCTAAGCCACGTTATAGCCCCCTTTTTCCATGGAGAATGGTGAATAACCCTTTGCCCGGCTAAAAACATATCAAGAGACAAAAATCACCTCAAGATACCCACATGGATAATGCTCAAGGCCAGGTTGGATGGGGCTTGGAGCAACCTGGTTTAGTGGAAGGTGTCTCCTCAGAGGCAAAGCCCTTTCCTAACCACTCAGCTTTCTGACCTCGTGGAGAGCAGAGGATGGGGACATCGCCTTTCTCCCCTAAATTCCATTCCCTGCCATCATCTTGCTCTGTGTGGCCTGAGGTTTGGAATGCAATCCAGAGAGAAAGCACAACTGGAAACTCCCCAGGGCACAGAGGGAAGGAGGATGGAGAGGGAATGGTTTCTGACCTCTTTGGGCTGGCTCTTATCCCCGGCTGTGGAAGCCACAGGGACCACCAGGACACAAAGCCCGGGGCAGGCTGACCCAGTGGGTTATATCTTACCAAGCTTTGCTCCTCAAGCAAGGTCATCACAGATGCAGAGGTGGAAAGGGGCTGAAGTGATGTGCCTGAGGTCTTACAGTGGCAAAGACAGGATGAGACCCTGGGTATCTGATCCAGCATCTTATGGTCAAGACCATGGGCAACCAGGGGAAGGAGAACAAGGACCAGGGGATCTCTTGCTGGGCTGGTGGGGGACAAGGGGACAGGCAGCCACTTGCCGCATGGCAATGCCCAGTTCGTGTGCTCCCTGTGGAGCTGGAGAGCCTGGAGGCCTTATCACAAGTGGATTCTCTGATGTCTAATAGGGGTTTCTCGCTGCCTTGCCCCCTATGGAGGCATCATTCAGGATCGGCCTCCTTCTTCTTCCCTGGTGCAAACGTCACCATTTCCGAGTTCTCCACCTTCCTCCTGCTGTGATCAAGTGACTCAGAAGTATTTCATCACACAGAAACACACTCCAGTGTGCTGATGAGCATCCTGTTTCTTAGACAAGCCACTGTCAGGCCCCTCCAAAATCAAACACAGCTGCCTTCAGGAACACAAGGGCTTTCAATGCACAGCAAATTATAGGGTTGTCTCTTTTTATCTTCTCCTCCCGGAGTTTTCCCAGTATTTTCTAGGCATTCCTTTTCCTCAGTGGGGCCAGAAAGCTGGAATTTCAGGAACCAGCACTTCCCAGTCTCCAAACTGGGACAAGCCCACGAAGCCAGCAGCTCCTTTCCACCCATAGGATGGATCCCCATTGATAGAGATGCCAGTGAAGCACCAGCTCTGCTTCTTTCCCAGCTCCTTGCTGGGCACAGCAGCGATTCCTGATCCATTTCATCTCCATTTCTCTGGCATCATGTCCCAAGTGCAAACACACTGACGCGTCCCATCTCCATCGCAGCTGGTTGCAGTGAGAAGCAGGACACTTCTCAGCCACGCACATTAGCACTTGCTTGAAGTAACCCATTAAAACCAGCACGGAAGAAGACGTGGTGTCCTTGGAAACATCACGGAGAGGAGCTCTATGATTCTAAGCTCGTTGTTTGCCTCTGTTATTATTTCCCAGCCAACCTGCTCCCCTCCAGCCTCCCTTTCCTTTGCATCTCCCCCTTCCTCTCCCCTTCATCCCAGTTTAGGACTGGGATAGCTCTGCTTTCCACAGAAGAAACCCTTCATGGGGGAGCATGAAAGGACAAATACTTGGCTTTGCATGTGTTGTTTGCATGCCTGTGTGCTCTCTTTCCAAGGCACTGGTGGGAGGTCACTGCAATTCAGAGGTAGGCAGCAAAAGGCTCTCTATAATCCCAAGCCTTGTCCCCAGCTATTCAGAAATCGCTAGCTGAGGCCCTTTGTGGCATTAAGTGCTTGCATTGTCCTTTGAAAACAAGCCTGAGCCTTGGGTGAATGGATAAACCAAGCAAGAACCAGGCAAATCCGCAGGGATGCTTAGACCTGCTCAGCGCACATTGACCAGGGTGCAAGGAGCAATGTCGAAGTCAAAAGAGATGGGGAGAGCAAGAGGACGTAAATGCCTGCAGTCGGACCAAGCAGAAGGGCCTGGGGCAGCTGACATCCAGGCATCCAAGGAAAGGGAAAGACCCAGCACCAGGGTTTTCCAAAGGAAACAACACTGAGCATGACATTGCATCCAACCACAATGCCACGGAGGACTGGAGAAGGGACCAAAGCCTGGATCCCATAGGGGAACGGTCAGAGCTGTACTGGTGTCTCCTGCACACACGTGCAGAGACTGGCAGAGATTTAACATCCAGCTCAAATACAAGGTAAGGAGATGGAGAAACACATCCAAGCAGGTCATGGACAAAGCCTTGGGTGACCTGGTTTAGTGCGAGGTGTCCCTGCCCATGGCAGGGGGTTGGAACTGGATGATCTTAAGGCCCTTTCCAACCCAAACCATTCCATGATTCTATGGAAACCTTCTGTATCCACCGGCTGGAACAGTGACAACTTGCATCATTCTCTAGATGAGGGCAGAGGAGGTTTTTGCCATCCAGGGATGTATTTTTGGCCAGCCAATGCTGCCTCATGGCTTCCTCCAAGGAGTCTCCATCCCTCCGGCAATGCACTTTGCTCCGAGCACCTTTTGAGGACCCCTATGAGACCTGCGGTCCCCGTGCCAACACGCAGGGCATGGCAGGTCCCACATGTGCAGCTGGCCTGCTTGGAAAAGCATCCAGCCCTTCTGAAGACCCTTTCTAACCTCTTCACACCGCTTAATCCCAATTCCCACCAGCTATTGAGTCCTGCCTGGACCAGTTACACTTCATTACAGTAGTGACTTTTAACCTCAGGAATGCAGAAGGCAGCAGAACAAAGCAATCTGGTTCGAAAGCACATCATTTTGGTAGTCCTAGAAGGACAAGATGTACCCATGCCCTCAAGGCTGGCAGAGTGTGTCCCTCTCCTATCTCTGGTACAGCCCAGGGTCGCTTGGCCCTGGATCCAGCTTCACGGAGCTGACACATTCCCATGCTGTGCAGCCTGGCAGGGATTTGCTGATGGCTGTTCTCCTGCACGTTATCTCATCCCAGCACCCTGCGTATGTACCAGCCCTTATCTCCCCACAAACACTCTCCCTGTGCTTACAAACTGGGATCAGTTTTAAACTGGGAGCACATTCCATCTTTTCCAGCTGATTTTGCAGGCTGGATGAGAGCCGTGTCTTGGAGGGGCTGTTTTGGGCAGGAAATACGTGGCTGCACCCCTTTTTCCTCTGCTTTTTCATCTTTTCTCTTTAATTCTCAAACTGGGAGCCTGTTTCCCTTAGTCTGGAAGCACTGGAAGGATTGGGAAGTGCATGCTGGAAGAGAGGCATCTCCAGCCCCCCATGCACAGAGCAATGTGGGGCTCAGTGCCTCTCTCCCCTTATCCATAATGGGTGAAGGGTTCAAGGTGCCCTTGAGCGCAGCAGTCCTGGAGGGAAGCACAGGCTGGAGCCAGCCATGGGTAGGAATGGGACTGTTTGGGCTAAGGATGAGCCTGGTTAGAGCTGCTCAAGGCCCTCAGAAAGCCAACCTCACTCACAAGGGCAAAGAGCTGGAGCAAAGGGCTTGGGCATCGCAGCACACATGGGCCAGCTCTGCTCCCATTGCTGAGGTCAAGCAGCTCAGCACCCATTTTGGCTCATTTCTGGAGATAACGGTGGTTTTAGGGAGTTTGTGGTTGCTTGAAACCCCCTCCAAGCCTCGGTCAGCAGTGCTGCTTGGGAACCTCTGCATCCCCAAAACTGCCTGGCTCGCACCCAAAGCACTGCTCGAGCACTGGTGCCACTTTGTCCCCAGAGACAAGGCTTGTGACCCCTCTGAACACCCGCAGCAAAGCACCAGCTTCAGCCCTTTGCCTTCACCCTTCCTCCTCCCATGTCCGTGGTGTCACCGAGGAGTGAGATGCTCTCGTGGGACAGAAAGTAGGAAGTGGGACAGGAAGCAGGTGCCTTTTCGTGCCACAAACCATTCTCTACCCTTTTAACCACCCAGGTTCTCACCAGCCCTGTATTTCTCCTGCTTTCTCCCCAGCCCAGATGCCACCTTGGCTCTGATCTCAGCCTTTCACTTAAGCCACAGGCCTCCAAACTTGAGAGTTACCTTGGTCCAACCAATCAATGGCAGCAGCCAAAGCATTGCCATAGCCTAGGAAAGACATATCTAAAGCAAAGCAGCATGAGAAGCATTTCTGTGCTGTGTACAGATCTGTGCACCACATCCATCCTTCCAGCTCTGATATCATCCTCACTCTCTTCTTACTTTTGACGAGTGCAAGATACTCTGAGCACATGTTCTGCAGTGGCTGTGGAAACTGGGATCTAATTCTCCCAAAAGCCTCAAGTCTGGTGTTTTCCACAGCCTGGAGAACATCTTGAACGTGATTGGGATCACAGAATCCCAGCTTGGATTGTGTTGAAGGGACCTTAAAGCTCATCCAGCTCCAACCCCTGCCACGGGCAGGGACCCCTTCCACTGGAGCAGCTTGCTCCAAGCCCCTGTGTCCAACCTGGCCTTGAGCACTGCCAGGGATGGGGCAGCCACAGCTTCTCTGGGCACCCTGTGCCAGCGCCTCAGCACCCTCACAGTAAAGAACTTCTTCCTTATATCCAGCCTGATCTTCCCCTCTTCCAGTTTGAACCCATCACCCTTTGTCTAAACCAGTTGGAAAGGGGCCCATCTCCATACAGACCAGGTCAAGCAGCCTCTGTGTCCAGATGTTTCTCCAGCAGCAGCCCCCTCCCTCTGCTCATGAGAGCCCTGACAACCCTGCCAGCTGTGCTAACATCTGGACTTCGCTATCCTGCCTGAGAGGACAGAAGTTCATCCGCCTCAGCCGGAGCATTTATCTCTGCTCTAATGACAAACACATGGTGTTTATCCTCTGCAACACATCTGGAGGTTGTCTGGGATGTGCTGGGGAGGGAGGAGGAGGAGGAGGAGCCCACTGTGTCCTCACAAGGCCACTACATGGGGCAAAGCAGCCTGGCCAGCATTTGCAGTGTGCACTGTGGTGGGTGGGAGAAAGCCTCATATAAGGGTTTGGAATATCATCGTTGGGATGTCATTATCAGCCCCTCCACCTCGCAAAGGAGTAGACAGAGCCCAGGGCAGGCACATCCTCATTATATCAGACTGTGGCTTCAAGGGCTTTCCTGGGCACCCACTGGGCACAGGAGAGACTCTCTCCTTCCCATGCAAGTGGATAGGGTTTATTCCCTAAGGATGCCCTCTCCTCCCTTACCTTCCACAGAATGGATGAAGGAAGGATCTTAAAGGTCCTTTCCAACCCAAACCATTCCATGATTCTATGGAAGGATCTTAAGCGCCTTGGACATCTTGAGCATGTCCAACCACATGCTCAAGCAGGTGACTGACAGTGGGTTGCCCAGGGTGATGGCAGGATGGGTTTTGAGCATCTCCAAGGATTGCGACTCCCAACAACCCAACCTCAACAATCAACCTGTGCCAGTGCTTGACCACCCTCACGGAAGCAATGTCTAAACAGCACTTTTTGTGTTCCAGTTTGTGCCCATCACCTCCTGTCCTCTCACTGGGCACCACTCAGAAGACCCTGGCTCCATTTTCTTTATTCTTTTCTCAATTCTGTATTATTTACACAAAAAATCCTCATGTATTTGGTAAGATCCTCCAGGTCTTCCCATCTCCAGTCCAGGCAGGGCTGGGCCATGGTGGGGCTGGAGACATGGTGCCTCTAGGACAAGGACCGATGGCCCTGGGTGGATGGATGGTGTAGGATGGATACGGACATGGTGTGGGTCTCCTGAAGTCATGGGTAGTGAGTGTTGGTTGTCTACTGAAGACCGTAATAGCTGTGGCTGAAGGGGTCAAGAAGAGATTGTCCCTTCTGGTTTAGGCCGTGTAAAGTTGCACAAAGGCTTCGGCTCAGCTCCATTCTGCAGCACCAGCTCCAGCTGAGATGAGAGTGGCTCCATGCAAAGAAACATCTTGGCCTAAGGTGATGGAGGTCCCATGTCTGCTGGGGATTTTCCATTAGCTTTAGACCTTTGCCTTGCACACAGGCACAGGAGACACTTCCCCTCCTTGGCACATGGTTGGCACCCATCTCAGCCAGGACCTTGGAGTGGTCTCACCCTGTCTGATCTTCATCCGTAACACACGAGAGGGTTCTGGGCAGGTTACAAGGATGAAAGTGGTTTGGTTCCCCATTGTCCTTGTATGGGAATTTGGATGGAAACAGGCGTGTAAGGAGCCAGCCAAAAGGAAATCCTTTGTGAGGTATATCAAAGCAAGTGTTTACAAACCAGCACCAGAGAAGGGGAATAACGAGGGAAATAACTGTAGAAAAGGACAATTTTGCTATTTAAAACTTCTTTAATCATTCCTACCCAAAAAGACAAACAATTCTTGCTCATTTTACTCAAAACCAGAGACCTTTTGGGAATCTGCAGGACTGCATCATCCCATGCCGGAGCAAGCACGATGTGTGGCGTGTGGAAAAGGGCTGGGATGGGTTCTGTGTCCCTGTGGTACCCATGTGCCTTTCAGGGACAAGGTTTTCCTGCTCAGTGGCATCCCTTTGTAAGTGGGATGTTCTGCTGACCCCATTCTGCTTGAGGAGCGGAGGTCCTGAGCACCGGCAGAGGAGAGGTTTCCACCTGCTCCAAATGCATTCAGAGAGACCCATCCGGGTTTTGACACTGAGCAATTCCCAAAGCTTGGCTGAGGCCTCTGCTTTCGTGCTTGCCTTGGCACGGGGCCACGGTGTGAGTCATAAACTGCTGCTGTTTATTTAATGTACCAATTCCGGCTCCTTTGAATCTCAAAAAGGGAAGCTAATTCCTAAGCCAAATCAATATTAACTGCCTGAGGAGGAGAGGAGAAGAAGGAGGAGGAAGCGGAGGAGAAGGAGAAACCAGGCAGTTCAACGCTACTGGCACACCAGTGAGTTTGGTATTGCCCGTTGCTGTGAGCACATCTTCCTCACTCAACGGTCCTAGGACAATGTGACACTCTTAGGACCTATGTGACAGTCCAAGGACCTCCATGGGCATCGTTGTCCTCTCCAGGCCCTGCATGATGCCTCCAAAGACTGTATGGGGATGTAATGGAGGAACACAACCCATCTGCTTGGAAGATGCCCAAAGGAATCAGCCTCTCTACACACAAGCCCCAGCACCGCGAAGAGCGAGTTGGTGACGTCTCTGATAGCTGGGAGCTCTCCTGTGTTAATGCCAGGCAAGTGATGGGCTTGCGGAGAAGGGAGGAGCTGGAATGCTGAGCAAGGAAGAGGGAGAAGAGCCAACGGAGGAACCCATCCAGGAGCTGGGAGGGTGGGAGCCAAGCCCTTGAGCTGTTCTGGTGTTGGCAGACATCAACAGCTTGTGCACACGTGTGCACACATGGGAATGTCCAAAACGGATCACTTCTGTGTCGACCACGGTGCCTCTGAAATACCAGCGATGGGGGCCTTTGGACACTCACCCAGGAGGAGATCAAGCACATGGGATGCAGCTCAGCCCTCACACTGGGGCTGAGCAGAGAGGCACGTTCAGGCGTGCCAAGGTGAGATGAGAGCACAAGGTGTGTCATGCCCAAAGGTCTTGGTTAGCCAAGAGTTGTTTGCACCTGCTCTTATCCCAGTGGAGAAAACCAGTGTTTCCTCCTCTGTCTGTGTTGAAAACCAGATGTCGAGGTGCTGGGAAAAGACATTTAATGACATGATTCCTTGCAGCAGCCTGGTCGCAGCCTGTCCCCATGGCCTCTAGAAGACAAGGTCCAGTTGACCATTAATATATTGTGTGTCAGGGACAGAACCCACGACAAAACATTCTAGAGAGGATCCATGGCTCTTCCTCCAACCGCCCTGTTGTAATGAGCTAGCTTGGACCAAACAGGTCCAAGTCCACAAGCTGCTCCATCGCAGTTGTTCTTGAAGGCAGCGTAGCACCTTCATCATCCGGTGGAGATTCAGAGCATGGCACAGCCGCATCTCCATGCAGGAGTTTCTCATCACACTTTCCTGGAAGCCCAACGGCTTCATCCATCATTCCCGTTGTTTTTCTGGTTTTATTTTCATCTCGTGCTTGTTATTGTTCAGTTTTCCTTTGAAAACCCTGAGGATCCAAGAATAGAAGAACATGGCCGATAATAACAGGAAGGAGGTGACAATGCCTCGGATTACTGGATATGTGAAATTAAACCTATTTCACAAGGTTTTTTCTGTTTATGTTAAAGACTCATTTGGGTCTTTAGCTCTAAAGCTTATGTTAGAGCAGCTGAGATCAAGGATCTCAGATTGATGTGCATGGGAAGAGAGGAATGGAGCCACTGGCAGCTCTGTGTCTGCCTTTCCCTGAGCCTGGCACTGGGGCTGAGCTGTCTGGCAGTGTGAAAAGAAAAAGGATAAATTGGGATAGAATGAAGTATAATTGAATAGAAGGAAATGAAACGAAACCTGGAGTATTGGGTCCAGCTCTGGGGCAAGAATGCAAAAGGGACGTGGAGCTGTTGGAGCGAGGCCAGAGGAGGCCATGGAGCTGCTGCGAGGGCTGGAGCAGCTCTGCTCTGGAGCCAGGCTGAGAGAGCTGGGCTGGGGCAGCCTGGACAAGAGAAGGCTCCTGAAGGGGAGACCTGAGAGCAGCTCCAGTGCCTAAAGGGGCTGCAGGGAACCTGGAGAGGGGCTTGGGACAAGGTCCTTTAGGGCCAGGCCAAGGGGAATGGCTTGAACCTGCCTGAGGGGAGACTGAGATGAGCTCTTAGGCAGAAGCTCTTCCCTGTGAGGGTGCTGAGGTGCTGGCACAGGGTGCCCAGAGAAGCTGTGGCTGCCCCATCCCTGGCAGTGCTCAAGGCCAGGTTGGACACAGGGGCTTGGAGCAAGCTGCTCCAGTGGAAGGGGTCCCTGCCTGTGGAAGGGCTGGGACTGTACATGCATTAAGGCCCCTTCCAAGTCTTCCCTTTCCAACACACCAGCCTGTTTTTCTATGATTCTCTGAAACGAAATGAAATTAAATGAGATTTAATGAAATGAAATTAATTAAAATTCAAAAATAAGATAAAATAAATGAAATTAAACTTCTTTTGTAGGAAATCATTAGGAAACCCACATCAGAGAGGCTGATGCCCTGCAGGAAGGGTAACACGTGGCACCCTGGAGCAGCACTGGGAGTTAAGTCCCCGCTGCTGCCTGCTGGCACATGCAAGCGCGAGCGGAACAAGCTGGTCTTGTTTGCCATCAGCTTCCCCTCCTCCCTCCCTGCCCGTGTGCAGAGCTTCCCTGCTCCTTGGTTTTGCAACACATCCCCAACGGGACAGACCTGCTTAAGCATTTTTAGCTTGGGCAGGTCTCAGGTGGCCCAGGTGGCCCAGGATGGGCAGGTTGGGGACAGGAGGACTCTGATCTAAGAAACTTCACCTACAGCAGACGTGGGGTATAACCCTCCATTGGAGGGTCCTGCAGTGTTTCCTAGCTGTTAGCTGGCAGCTGGGCATTCACTCTTTCATGCCCCTGGGGAAACTGAGGCACAGGTTGGGGTCATCTCACCATTGCGCCAGGAACCACCTGGTCCACTTCCAGCAGTGATGGGTGCAGACCTCCTTGCTTAGGATGGTCTTACAAGAGTGCACCTGACCTCCACATCAGCATCTCCTGAGCATCCATGAGCATCTCCTGACCATGTTTCTGTGCTGGATGGGCATCCATATATCATGGAATGAACTGGGTTGAAAAGACCTTTAAGATCATCAAGTCCAACCACTACCCCAGCACTAAAACCCCACCACTAACCCATGTCACTAAAGGCCTCACCACACTCCCTCCCTGCAGCACCCAAGACCCAAAAGCACATGCAAACCACCACGCTGGGAGAGAAGGTGCAGCAACCATGCCTGGGTTTGCCCAAACCCTGACAATTGATGGCCAGGACCCCCCAGGATTGTATTTTCCTTGTTAGAGCTTCACCCCAGTGTTTGTACAAGACGTCTGGGCACCAGCTCTGCGCTGAGGTTTGTTTAGAAGATGCTGCCAAGGATAATGCTGTTCCCAGCACCGTTCCTGCAAGAACTGCATCCATTCTGGGAAGTTATCCCTGTTCTCCTCCTTATCCTGGGCCCCATGCTGACCCCAGACCCCCTAGTCTTGCTTCTATACGGGCAATGTGCCCGTAACCCAAAGCAGACCCTAGAACAAGCCCTAAGTGGATTTGCTGGACCTTTAAGCCCTTCTCTGCTTGCAGAAAAGGGGATGTGAGAGTTTTCCTGATGGAGTGCGGAGAAAATGATGGGAATCATCCCCGTTTGAGGATGGAGGATGTGAAATGGTCCCTCCGTAGGGATGCTCCCAGTAAAGCCTCCAGCAAGTCGTTGTTCAGTCATCTCCCAGCAAACAGTGTGGAATACCCATTATCCATAAATCAAGGAGTATTAATATCAGGGATAGAGCAAAACTCTTCCTACTAAGTGTTAGCATCGCGTTTGCTTTAGCTGAGTAGAAACCTTAAGCACTGGTGGGGTGGTTTTGTCCACCTCTATGTGGTGGAAAGGAAAACTCGTGTCTAAATTTCTCCTTGTTTCTGTAATTCTGGTCTTTTCCAGCAAAAACTAACAAAAAAAAAGCACTTCCTTTTGTAGAAGGAAGAGACTAATTCCAAGAATTAGACTCAAAACACACTTGGCTTCCCTTTTCTCCCTCTTCAAGGGCATGGCGTGATCTTCTGAGAAACAGAACCGAAAGGGAGAAGCAAGGGCACATGAGTTGCCTCACACAGAAAACATCTGAAAACATCAACGCCAGACATGAAAGGGATGTTTTTTTCCCCAAATACATATCCTCTTTGGTTGCCTTTCCAATGGAAGGAATAGGACACTGAGGCTTATATAGTTGCCATGGTGGCTGGGTGTGATGGACCCATCTACAAGCAAAGGAAAAAGCAGCCCAAGAGCTGCATGTTCATTGGAAGCAAATGGTCCATGCTCTGAGTTCGAATTCCTGGGAAGTTTAGGTCCCTATGGGAGACTCCTCACGCCTGGATGTTATTTTGGCTGCTCAAGAGTCCCTAAAGTCCCCACTGCATCCTCATTGCCTTTGGCAAGGGGATGGGCATCCTGAGTCAATGGCATTGCATTTAACGGTGTTAAAGAGCAAAAAGAGCAGCAAAAGACTTAAAATCCCCATTATAAAAAGGTACGGACTAAGTGCAGGGACTAAAAGATTCCATGTCCATCCAGCTGGGAGATTGGAGCTGTGGTGTGGAAGTCCCAGGTGAACTCAGCACCCACTAAGGCCCTTATGGCTTGCTCCAAGCAGAACTGAACGTGGGGCTCCTGGAGAAGCAACAAGACCTTGCCCCAGGTAGTTTTAAACGCAAAGCATTAAATCCCTTGTGCACAAAACTGCTGGGTTCTTGGCGTTTCAAACCCAGTCGGGCGAGAAATTTGCCCATCTCACCCTCATGGTGCCTCAACCCCTCCATAAGACCCAAGGGCTGGGTGGCCACCAGGCAGGTGACAACCAGAAGCAGCACATGGTGGCATGTCGGAACATGTGTTTGGCCTGTGTTGATGGAGATGGTCCATGAGCGTGGAGCCCCTTGGGTTGAGTTGATGCTGGTTTGTGGCTTTCAGATAGGTATTTTCACCCTATAAATGTGCCCAACTGTGTGGTCCTGCTGGGATAGTAGTACCCCAAAAGGGCATCTCCCCCAATCTGTCCACCCGTTATCCCTGGTTGTAAGTGGGGGGCAATCGTTCCCCAGAGAGAGCTCTCCAGCTGGAGAACTCCATTCCAAGAGCCAAAGCAAACAAACTATCGAGGAAACAGCAAGGAGTCAAGGGAAGTTATTGTAAATCCTTCCTGAGTGGGAAATTCCAAAGGTACCTCCATGTCTCGTGTGCTTTGACCTCTTTATTCCTCCCTTACGGCACGGTCCGGAAGGTGGAGGAGCCTGGAAGTAGTGAGTCAAAGGGACATGGAGTGCTCCACCATCACCCACTGGGCAGCTACCAGATCCTGCAGGTCCCCATGGGCACCTGAGGTGAATTTGGACATCCTTTTAGTATCACCTGATATCTGGACCCATCCCTGGGGCTGCTGGTTGAGCCCAGTTCTCCCAGTACTCAATGGTGGAGCTCCATGGTGGGTTGCACCTCTGTCCTATACCATATTCTCCCATCGTCCTTCCAATAACTAAAGGGGGCTCACAAGGATGCTGGAGAGGGACTCTTCATCAGGGACTGTAGTGATAGGGCAAGGGGTGATGGGTTCAAACTGAAACAGGGGCGATTTAGGTTGGATATGAGGCAGAAGTTCTTCCCTGTGAGGGTGCTGAGGTGCTGGCACAGGGTGCCCAGAGAAGCTGTGGCTGCCCCATCCCTGGCAGTGCTCAAGGCCAGGTTGGACACAGGGGCTTGGAGCAAGCTGCTCCAGTGGAAGGGGTCCCTGCCTGGGGCAGGGGTTGGGGCTGGAGGAGCTTTAAGGTCTCTTCAACACAAACCAGTCTGGGATTCTCTACCTGTGATCATGGAACATGGGGATAATGGGTGTTTATGAAGAGGTGTATTGCTGAGAAGATATGTACGGCCATCACTGTGCTGAGCCTCAGGAGCTCAGGGCTCTCTCAGGGAGAGAGGAGTTACTGAGGGGTGAAAACCTAAAAGGGCTGGGTGATCTGCTAGCATGGGACGGAGGGGAAGGAGCTGAAGGAGGGACAGTGGTCATCCTTGAGGCATTTGATCTCCACTCAACTATGCAAAGTTCAGAGATGTCCCCATCCCAGACCCCAGCTCTGTCCTTGAAGTGAGGAAGTGCAATTATTGATGAGGAAGAGGTAGCGAGAGCTGATGCTCTCACTCTTTTCAGAGCCTCTTAGCAGTGGCGGTGAAGAAGACCTCTCAAAGGTGGGTAAGAAGTGTGAAGGACCACTTTGGAAACCTCCATCACAAGACCCCCTCATGCCCTGAGCCCTGGGATTTCCTGCTGGCAAAGACCCAGAGATATGAATCCCAAATTCTCCTTTCCCAACTTGCTTGACCAGCAGATGGATGAGGTGGTCTGAGCCCAGGCAACCTCCTGAAGACTCATAGACTCATAGAACTTTCCTTCTGCTGAGGTTGTGGATCGAACTGGAGCCTAAGACACCACCCAATCCTGGATCCTCTTTCTCCACACTACTCCTTGAGGACTCCCAAGCAAAGAAAAGCATCGAGTGGAAGTGACCCTGAGTCCTTGATGCTCATCAGGGTGTGATGGTGAGATGAAAGAAAGCCTGTGAAGACCAAGGTGTCAATCACCTATGAGCTGGGGAAGGAGCCCAACAATCCCTTCTTTCCCTGTTGCCGTCCATGGGGCTCTAACAAAGCAGGTTGGAGAGGAAAATGAACTGAAACATGCTTCTTGAGAAACACCAGCGTTGCAGTGGGTCAGCTTCCACTTGGAGTAAAGCCAGGGCTTCTTAGCTTGAATTCCTATCAAAGCCAAGGTTTCCTGGCAGTCCCATGGAGCCCTGGCTGAATGGGTGCATTGAGCTCATAGGTTGCCACTGGGACCTCATCACGTCCAGAAGGAAGTTAGGGTTTGTTGGCCAGAAAAGTGGAGCTCGGATCTCATAGCAGCCTTGCAGTGTCTGAAGGGGGCTACAAGGATACTGGAGAGGGGCTCTTCATCAGGGACTGCAGTGATAGGACAAGGGGTGATGGGTTCAGACTGAAACAGGGGAAGTTTAGATTGGAGATAAGGCAGAAGTTCTTCACTGTGAGGGTGCTGAGTCACTGGAATGGGTTGCCCAGGGAAGTTGTGAATGCTCCATCCCTGGCCAGGCTGGACAGGGCCTTGGATGGGATGGTTTAGTGTGAGGTGTCCCTGCCCATGGCAGGGGGTTGGAACTGCATGACCTGAAGGTCCTTTCCAACCCAAACTGTTTTATGAGTCTATGATTCTATGATCATGACCAGTTTCTCCAACAGAGACATCCAGCAGCGAGATGATTTTTCTTCTTCTATTGGGCCTTTCACCCCAGGAAGCAGCACTGGTTTGGCTGTGGTGAGCACTGATTGCAGTAAAAGGGTGGAGGGCACCAGGTGGACCTCAAGAGATGAGGCTTTGTCCCCCAGACACTTTCTCTGTCAAAAACCTGAGGACTCAAAGGCAGGGGCAGCAGATACCTGCACATGAGCCATCTTCTCTCTGGTTATAAAAGAACTGCCACCAAATGGCACGTCCTCATGAGCAAACCCAGCCAGAGCTACCACTCTGTGCCCAGGAAGACACGAGAAATTAACTCCATTTCCGTTATTAATGGCTTTTAGATGTAATGAAATTCCTCCTGCAAGACATCTCCGGTCTGGCGAGCTGCGGCGGAGCAGGAGGGATGCAGCTTGGCATCTCTGTGCTAGGGGGGAACCTGAATGCCCTGGAGAGCCCTCCCCATGCTGACATCCATCATTTAGTGGTGGGGACGCCCCATTCCTGAGGCTTCAGTTGGAAAACGCTGCTTTTCACCTCCAACAGGAATTGTGTGTCCATCGCAGGAGCACGGCCCCAGCTGCTCTCCCTGTCCTCAATCACAGATGCTCCTCTCTCCATCCGCACTATCCCAACAGCGACTGGAAAGCCAGAGCCGGTGTGGGAAGGTGCAATTACCCCAGGCAGCAGCAGCAGAATGGGTCGCCTGCAGTCAGCCTCTAGCGCGATTACTGGCACCGGCCGGCCGGAGGAGCAGAAACCAGGCAGCCCAATTGTCTCATGAGGCCGAATCCAGCCTCTGTGCCAAGGATTAACCCAATCGGTGCGGCTCCAAGAGGAACCCAGGCCATTCCCTTGCCCTGATTATTCTTCCCAATGAGCTTTGCCTGCCTTCTGCATGGATAAAAAGAGGTATAAGAATGATGCCTGGCTGGAAATCTCTTTCCTAGCCTTGCCGCTGCCTCCATCCCATTTGCCTCTCCCATCCCTATTCAATCCCCAAGATGTCATTTTTCCAGGCATTCCTCTTTATTCCCGGTGCTGCCAGGCTCAGTGCAGGCTGTTTGGGCTGGAAGGCAGCCACCACTGCTATTTTCTATCCTTTCTTTAACGTTATTTACACTGTGCCCACAGCAGGACACCTGGCTGTGAGGCATTCACCTTGGGGACCTGCAAGGACATCCGTTGTGCTGGGAGGGAGGAGGACACCAGCTCTTTGCCACCAGCTCTGCAGCTTGCCCTGGAGCTGGAGGTGGGATGAGTGCTTTCACCGGCGGCTCATCGGAGGAGTGAGTTGTGTCCGTTCTCAGCTGCGTTCTACGGATGCTTGTGCGGCTCCTTGGGTTCCTCATTGCAGGGGGTTGTTTGCACAAGGTTTGTTTTCTGCTCTATTCTAGGGAAAGAAGAAAGACGCTTCCCCCCCCCACCCCAGTTTCCATCTTCCTGTGGCAGGAGAAGGGAATTTCATGAGGGCACTGAGCCATCACCAACCCAACCCCGCAAGCCCGGGCAGCCCCAGGATGAAGGTGCTGGCTCCAGCCTGACTGTGGTTGCACATATTCACTGCTGCTCCTGCCAGAGCCCATCTCCCCTGTGGCCCCACTACCCGGCTTGGCCACTGGCTCGTGCCAGGATCGATGAAAGCCCACATTGTCCAGCATAGCGCAGGCGCCGGTGGGATCTAAAGAGGCTGCAGCCCCTTGTTCCACCTCCTCATCCCTCCATGGAGCCAGACCCCTGCCCCAGAGCCTTCATCTCATATTTAGGTGGCAGTTCTGGGGGTGCATCGCTCAATGAGGTGACATCGGGGAGCCCCATCAAGATGCCCCATCGTCCGGGTGATGCCGACCAGCACCTCCTTCCCCTCCACCTCTACCAAGAGCCATCAGAAGCCCCTAAAAAGGAAGGAAGGTAATCATTTTGGAGGGCAAACTGGGCTTCCAAGGAAAGGAAGGACCAAGCCCAGCATCCTGAGTAATCCCGGCATCCCTGCGCTGTTTATGCATCAGCCCTTTCATATCCAACACATTCCCTCAGGGTTCCTTTTCTTATTGCACTTTAATAGCCATGCTCAGGAAGCACCGGGGCTTGACCTCCTGGTTAATGATCACCAAAGCCACCGACCCCTTCGGCGGGGACTTGGGGCCATGGGGAGACCCTGTCCCCAACCCTCAGCCACCCACCGAGGGCTCAGCAGCTCCCAGTGCCCAGCCAGGACCATGCTGTTGAGTGATGCATGAGCATCGCACCCTCTAAATCCCACTTTTGGGGGGTGTTGGAAGCCCCTCAACCCCCTTTCAATACGGATGTTCGCCTGTGATGCCAAGCCAGACGTTTGCACGGCAGCCCCCCCATACACTCGTCGGTACCCCCCAATCCAGCCGCTCTCCCCCCCCCCAACCCAAATCCAGATGTGACCCTTCCTTAGCTCCCCCCCCCCCGCAGGTGCTGGGGCCGGAGCGGGGCGGAGCGGAGCGGCCCCGGGGCGGAGCGGGGCCGGCGGCCGGAGGCTGCGGGGCGGCCCCGGGCTCTGAGCTCCGCTGCTGCCGCCCGGGCGCATCCCGCTGCCGGTGAGTGCCGCGTATGGGGGGGACGGAACCGAGAGAACCGGGCGGGGGGGGGGGAGCCGAGGGGGTCCGAGTGAACCGGTAAGAATGGGGCTGGACCAGGTAGGATGGGAAGCAACGGTGTCAGATCCAGCCGGGCAGGGAGGGAGCCGAGAGGGTCCGAGTGAACCGGGAAGGAGTGGGCTGGATCGGGCAGGATCGGAGCCAACGGGGTCGGACAGAACGGGGCAGGATGGAGCCGAGAGGGTCGAAGAGAACGGGCAGGATGAGAGCAGAGAGGGCTGGAATGAACTGGGCAGGATGGGGCTGGATCGGACAGAATGGGACCCGACAGTGTCAGACCAAACTGGGCAGGATGGGACCCCATGGGTTCGGACCCGAGAATGTCGGGGTGAACCGGGCAGGATGGGACCCGACAGGGTCAGACCAGACTGAGTAAGATGAGACTTGAGTGGGTCAGAGTGAAGCGAGCAGGATCGGACCCAAAAGGGTCCAATCGGACTGGGTAGGTTAAGGCCAGACAAAGCAGGATTGGGCCCTAGAGTGTCAGGCAAAACAGGGTTATGTTAGGGTCAGACCAAACTGGGCTGGATGAGACCCAACAGGGTCAGACTGAACTGGAAAGGATGAGACCTGAGGGGGTCAGACCACACCGGGCAGGATGAGGCCAAATAGGGTAGGATCAGACCCAAGAAGGTCCGATGGAACCAGGCAGGATGGGACCTGACAGCATCAGATCAAACTGGGCAGGGTGGGACCCGAGTGGGTCAGATCAAACTGGGCAGGTTGGGGCCAGATCAGGGAGGATCAGACCCAAACGGGTGAGACTGAACCAGACAGGATGGGACCTGAGCAGATCAGATCAAGCTGGGCAGGATGAGGCAGAACCGGGGAGGATGGGGTCTGATCCGACTGCATTGGGTCAGATTCAGAGAGCATCGGTGCTCCAGCTGGGGTCATCCCGAAGCCACCCCAATGGTAACTGCTGATCTTTGCTTTAGGGAGCTTTAGCAGCTTTTCCAACAGAGCAAGGCTTAAAACCTCACTGTGATCCCCACAGGAGTGCTGTGTGAGGCTCAGAGGGGTGGGTTTGCCCTGCTCCCTCTGCTCCCACAGCCTGGGGTGCACCCAGGATGCTCCTGCATCTCTTGGGGCATCCATAGGGATCACTGCATCTCTTGGGGCATCCATAGGGATCAGTGCTGTATTGCAGGTGGTGTCACACACAGCATCTCCTCACACCTGCATGAGGGACCTGGTCTTCTGCGCTGCTGCGGGTGCCAGCAGCCTGTCCTCTGTCTTTATATATATCTCTATATGGATTTGTGCATATACAGAGGTATAGATATATTGCTATATATAAGCACATGTGCATAGACAAGCATATAGAAGCATAAATACATCTGTATATATATGAATGGAGTTAGGTATACACATCTGTGTGAGTCCATGTGCTTGGAGACATATATTTGTGTATAGAGGCATAGAAGCTTGTACATGCGCGTGTGCAGAGACATATTTCTATGTATGTGTATAGAGACACGTATGTGTGTGTGTATGTGTGTGTAGAGCCGCATGTGTCTGTATATATAGGTGTAGAGGTATATGTATATGGAGAGGTGTACGTGCATATATACATATGTTTAGGCATATGTGTGAACATACGGCTGTATATGTGCCTATGTTTCTGTGTATGGGTTTATACAAGCCCAGCCAGAGCCTCAGCGCTGCCCCATCCCCATGGGTCCATGTTAAGCACCCTAACATGCCCAGTGTTGTCCCAGTTTGTCCACATCATTCCACCTTCAGGCTCCAATAAATAGGGATTGCCCTTAGAACACCCAAACCTCGGTCCCCAACTACCCCAGGGCAGATGAAACACATCTCTGAGGACCTGAAGGTGTTTTGGGACCAGCCAGGAGCTGCTCGGGAGCAGGGATGCTGTGGCTTTGGCCAAGTGAGAGCACCCCCATTCATCCCCTTTGAGATCTGCTGAGCTGGAGCTTTCAGTTCCGTCCCCACCATCCCAGCCCTGCCACCAAGCCACTATGATGTCCCCACTGTGGTCTCATCCTAAGGAGCCCCCCAACACCACGGGCATCCCTTTTTTCCCCTTGCAAGTCTCATTTTGGGACTGATTTCACCTGGAGCCCATCACTGTGGTGTCAGGTCCAGGTCTCCATCATCCCATGTTTGCTTTTAGGGGCAACTGAGCACAGAGAGCATCCACCCCATCACCCTGTGATGGCTTTTTGGGGTGAAAAAGGGGACTTCTGGGATAATCCACCGGGTTTGGGCACAGCAGCAGGATGAGGCCAAGCATCTTGATGTGGTTTCATTAATTAGAAACCATGGTGATTTATGGTGATGGCAAACTGTGATTGTGGGGTTACGGTGGTTGCAGGCAGTGGGTACAGTTGAGGTGGAGATTTTCTGGTGTCTAATAGAAAGGTTTTGCACAGTGCATCCTGTAACTGGAGTTCTCCTGGGATTGGGAGGGATTTTCCTCCTTTCCATCAGCTTTTTTACTCATCCCGACCTGGTAGCACTGGGGTTCAGTGCCCTGTTTCCCTCATGGGGTGTGCACACACGTCTGTGCGCAGAGAGCCTCGCATATGTGTGTATAGGGGATCTATGTATGCGTGTAGGGCATAGGTTTGTATGCACACGATGTGGAGCTGTGATGGAGGCGCTGGCATGGGCTTGGCTGTGCCATGTCATAGCCGTGCAGTGCCATGCAGTGCCGTGCAGTGCCGTGCAGTGCCCACAGTGCTGTGCCATGCAGCTCAATGCCCACCCTGCCACCCAGCTTTCTGCTCCCCATCACCCCAGGGTGCTCTTGTTGGGTGGAAAGGGGAAGCCTTGCTCAATGGGGTGAGCACAGCACCTGAGAGACACAGATGTGGCCGGTGCTGGGCATAGCAGCGGGTCCCTGTGACACCCCCTGACACCCCATGGCACCCCAGGAGGTAAGATGCACTCCCAGGTCCCCCAGGACCCCTCTTTGCTGGCCTCTTTGTCCCCAGTACCATGGCAATGTTCCTGTGAGCACATGTGGCATAGGGGGGCTCACATGGATGCCCTGGGTGATGGCTGGGTGCCCTGGGCCCTTGAGGAGGGGTTTGGGGGTCCCCAGGGCACTTATTGGCTTGGAGGGGGTGGGGGGGATGCTGCGACTGCCTGGAGCTGGGGTGACAATGGGGTGCAATGTGGTGACAGATGGACTCAGTGGGGTGCTATAGGGGCTCAGTAGGGTGCAGGGGTTAGGAAGTATATGTGGCAGCAGGGAGAGCACTGGGGGGGGGGGCCTGATCTACAAGCCAGAGCACCCCCAAAAATAGGGGACCATTGTGTATGTCCCCATCACCCTCCTCAAGCCTGACCCCACGGCTGGGCTGTGCTGTGGGGCTGGTAAGGCCCCGAAGACCCAAAATGGGTCCCCAAAGACCCAAAGTGGGGCCACAACAGTAGGATTCGTGTGTTCCCCCTGGTCCCCTCTGCCCCACGCACCCTTCCCTGCCCCAGTTCCCCTTCCCAACCAGCATGGGGACACTGCCACCCCTCTCCAAGTGAGCTCATCCCCACCAGGCGCCGGGGTGTTCAGGGGAAGTGGGTGCTGGCCCCAGGCCACCAGCAAGGGCTACCAGCGATGGAGGAAGCAAGAGGAGGAAGGAGAAGCAGCTCTGCTTGTACCTGCAAGCTGCTGGGAGCGTGCAGCGCCCATGGGTGGCACAGCGAGTGCCATGGCTGGGGCCAGGGCTCTCTTTGTGCTATAGGACCATGTCTTCTGCAGTAGTTTCAGCCTTCGAGTGAAGCAGATGGTCTGTTCCCCAGGTCAGAGCAGCCCAGAGGCCACAGTGATGGGCTTTTAGCCCATGAAACCAAAACCCTCTGGGATTGGAGCATCATCGGCCCTGATTCCCAGATGAAAGCAACCACAAAACATCTGTGGGTGGTGCTGGGCCCCATGCAGGTGGCATCTCCTGATGGGACAGAGCACTCAGGGGACGCAGCCCTAGGGGTGACTGGCTGTAGGGCTTTGGCACCCCTTGCAGAGGAGCAGGAGGCCGTGTCAATGGCTGACAGCGGCCCCGGCTGCAAGTCCTTCTCCTGCATTGGGGTGAGGGTGGTTTGGCCTTGTGCAAACCTCCCCACTGGGTGCAAGTGTTGGGGGAAGTGGAGCTGAGGTGGTGGTGATCGTTGTCACCACACTGTCCTGTGTGGTACCACCCATTGTGGTGCCGCTGTCTCCATCTTCACCTTCCTGTGGGACCCCTAAATCCATCATCGTGGTTTAGACCTGTAGAATCCCAGCCTGGTTTGGGTTGGAAGAGACCTTAAAGCTCATCAAGTTCCAACCCCTGCCACGGGCAGGGACCCCTTCCACTGGAGCAGCTTGCTCCAAGCCCCTGTGTCCAACCTGGCCTTGAGCACTGCCAGGGATGGGGCAGCCACAGCTTCTCTGGGCACCCTGTGCCAGCGCCTCAGCACCCTCACAGGGAAGAGCTTCTGCCTAAGAGCTCAGCTCAGTCTCCCCTCGGGCAGGTTCAAGCCATTCCCCTTGGCCTGGCCCTACAGGCCCTTGTCCCAAGCCCCTCTCCAGCTTTCCTGCAGCCCCTTTAGGCACTGGAGCTGCTCTCAGGTCTCCCCAGAGTGCAGCAGAGGGGCAGGATCCCCTCCCTGAGCTGCTGCTCACGCTCTGGGGGTGCAGCCCAGCACATGGGGGGGTTCTGGGCTCAAGCGCTCACTGAAGCCGGGTCATGGGGAGCTGCTCCTCACCCAACACCCCAAGTCCTGCTCCTCAGGGCTGCTCTCCATGTCTTCATCCCCCAGCCTGTATTGACAGTAAAGGTTTCCCCGACCCAGAAGGACATGGCTGTGAGGTTGCACACAGCAGTCCAGGTTCATCCTCCCGTGCCGTATGTAACATCTCATGTCCAAGTCACCACCAACCATCTCCTTTGTCATCCTCAGGTACTGCTGAAGGGCCACACCAGCAGAGAGGCCATCGATGGGGGACACCACCACCATGGCCAACTTGACAGCCCTTGTGGGCACTGCGAGGAACTCATGCACCTTCCACGAGGAGTTCAAGCAGGTCCTGCTGCCCTTGGTCTACTCAGTGGTGTTCACAGTGGGGCTGCCCTTGAACGCTGTGGTCATCGGGCAGGTCTGGGTGGCCCGTAAGGCGCTCAGCCGCAGCATGATCTATATGCTGAACCTGGCCGTGGCTGACCTGCTCTACGTCTGCTCCCTCCCTCTCCTCATCTACAACTACACCCAGAAGGATTATTGGCCTTTTGGGGACTTCACCTGCAAATTCATCCGCTTCCAGTTCTACACCAACCTCCACAGCAGCATCCTCTTCCTCACCTGCATCAGCGTCCAGCGGTACCTGGGCATCTGCCACCCGTTGGCCTCGTGGCACAAGAAGAAGGGGAAGAAGCTGACGTGGCTGGTGTGTGCTGCAGTGTGGTTCATCGTCATCGCCCAGTGCCTGCCCACCTTTGTCTTCGCTTCCACCGGCACCCAGAGGAACCGCACTGTCTGCTATGACCTGAGCCCGCCAGATCGCTCCTCTGCCTACTTCCCCTATGGCATCACCCTCACGGTGACCGGCTTCCTGCTGCCCTTCGTGGCCATCCTCGCCTGCTACTGCAGCATGGCCAGGATCCTGTGCCAGAAGGACGAGCTGATCGGCTTGGTGGTGCACAAGAGGAAGGACAAAGCCGTGCGGATGATCATCATCGTGGTCATCGTCTTCTCCATCAGTTTCTTCCCCTTCCACCTCACCAAGACCATCTACCTGATTGTCCGCTCCTCGCCCAGCCTGTCCTGCTCGGCTCTGCAGGCATTTGCCATTGCCTACAAGTGCACGCGTCCCTTTGCCAGTATGAACAGTGTCCTCGACCCCATCCTCTTCTACTTCACCCAGCGCAAGTTCCGTGAGAGCACCCGTTACCTCCTGGACAAGATGAGCAACAAGTGGCGTCATGACCATTGCATCACCTATGGCTCCTAGGTGAGGACAAGGGACACCTCGGTGTCACCAGGATCAGCCTTGGGGCAGTTTTGGCTTTAAGCTCCACAGAACAGAGATGGCTTCAGCTGGGGACATCCTGGAGGACAAGAGGATGGTATCTCCCAAGCTTTCAGCACTTCCATCTCCACTGCAGCAGCACAGTATTAACCCTATCATGGCACAGATCCAGTGTCCTCTGGCTTGGTTGCTCAGTTTGAGCAGCTTAGCACCATGGCTTCTTAGTGGCCAAGCCACCAATGCAATAAAAACTACTGGTGGGACCGTGGAGAGCATGGTGGGACCATGGAGGACACAGTCCCTGGCTCAGAACAAGCTGCTGTGGGGTGATTTCTCCCCTTTCTGGTTTAAAGATTCCCTGATGGGGCCCTGGGGAGGGTTTAGTTCAGCTCATACGTGTCTGGAGAGCATGAGGATGTGTTTTTCTCAGCTCAAGATCAGTGCCGTGGAAGTTTAACGGGATAATACAGGGACATCCCTATTCCCCAGTCTCCAGAATGAGGCCACACCAATAAGAGACATGGGCCCGCTGGTACCATGGGTACTGCAAAATGCTGGGACAGCATTCCTGGCCAAACTGGGAACTGGGAAGGGGGACATAAGGGTAAATGGGACACCCATGCTGGATTTCCCACCTCTAACCTTGGGCTGGGTTAGACCAAGCCAGCAGTGTTGTCACCAGCCTGGGCACCTTCAGCACCACCTGGGTCCAGCTCCCTGCTTAGCCCAGAACCCAAATCATGGAATCAAACAGGTTGGAAGTGACCTTTAAGCCCATCCAACCATTCTCATCAGTGCCGACGCCACCCCTGCCCCATGGCACTGAGGCCTCATCTCCACGGGGTGTGAACCCTTGCAGGGCCGGTGCCTGCAGCCCTGCCCTGGGCAGCCTGTTCCATGCTGGCACCCTTTGTTCCCTGCTGTCACTTCCTAACCAGGGTCCACCAAAATCAAAGCCAGCACACCTGGACACAATGACTAGAGAGAGGAAACCCATGCCACCAAGCTACTTGGTGTTCTTTGCCATGCCACCATATGTCCCATAGTTGGCTTGGCCTTTCTGCCACCACCATGCTGGGCTGGGGCTTGAGCTTTGCTCCCTGCAGCCTCCATAGGGATGGTCCTCACTCCGAGCCAGGAGAGCTTCACTTACATGGTGCGGAGTGGAGGTGCCACTAACCGCTCTGTGAGTCTCCTTTAACATACAGGATGGAGAGAAAGAACTTCCCCCCCTTTTCCAGATGGAATGTTCACAGATGTACACCCTCTGTAAGTACATCCATGTAACACATCCCTGCACAGGAGGGTTTGTAGCCCAGCACAAGCTACACAGCACAGATGTTCTCCATCCTGATTAAACTCGATGTATTTATACAGTGGATGTGTGTATGTATGGAGTGAGCAGCAGCTCAGGGAGGGGATCCTGCCCCTCTGCTGCATGAAGAGGAGACCCCCCCTGCAGCCCTGATCCAGCTCTGGGGCAGCAGCACAAGAGGGACGTGGAGCTGTTGGAGCGAGGCCAGAGGAGGCCATGGAGCTGCTGCGAGGGCTGGAGCAGCTCTGCTCTGGAGCCAGGCTGAGAGAGCTGGGCTGGGGCAGCCTGGACAAGAGAAGGCTCCTGAAGGGGAGACCTGAGAGCAGCTCCAGTGCCTAAAGGGGCTGCAGGAAAGCTGGAGAGGGGCTTGGGACAAGGGCCTGTAGGGCCAGGCCAAGGGGAATGGCTTGAACCTGCCCGAGGGGAGACTGAGCTGAGCTCTTAGGCAGAAGCTCTTCCCTGTGAGGGTGCTGAGGCACTGGCACAGGGTGCCCAGAGAAGCTGTGGCTGCCCCATCCCTGGCAGTGCTCAAGGCCAGGTTGGACACAGGGGCTTGGAGCAAGCTGCTCCAGTGGAAGGGGTCCCTGCCCGTGGCAGGGGTTGGGACTGGAGGTGCTTCAAGATCCCTTCCAACCCAAACCATTCCATGATTCTGCAGTATTCATACTCACATGTATATAGGGATAACTGTTTTGCTGCATTTCTTACAGGTTGTCTGTGCATAATAATCATGTCTAAGTTTATTTAAGCGATTTGCTTCAAATCTCTAAGGATGAGCATCCCTCCAGCTTGGCTGCTTGCACCCATCCTGACTTGCTCCCTCCAAGTATATGGTGTCTTCCTCTAGTACCTTGCCACTCAAGGACCTCACCAGCATCCAGGGGAAGTGGTCCCAGTGTAGCTTCTTGCTATTGCAAAGATGAGGAGGGTGCTCAGAGTGCTCATTGGTTTTTGGATGATGCTCAGAGATCCCAGCATCACGGTGGGCTGGAATGGAGAGGGATGCTGCAGTGATGGTAGCTCAAACCACCAGGTTTTGCCGGAATGATGCTGTCATGGTTTAAGCACCATAAGGCTGAATGGTGAGGACCATGCATAGTGACAATGACTTTGGGTTGAGGTACAGAGCATGATGGAGAAGGCAAAGCCATCCCGGGCCTTTCCCTTGGCTGGAGCTCATCCACACCAAAATCTCCTCTGATGTACTTTTGGGGTTCTGCAATTGAAGGTCAAATTGGGGGGCTGCGAGAGCGGTGGCCGGTGGGGTAATCCCAACCTGGTGTCCCTATCTCTTCCCATCCCAAAGGATGGGGACAGGGTGGGAGGCGCCGGGCCACGCCACCAGGACCCAGGAGAGGGCGCAAAATAGCCAGATTTGGATAAATCCTGCTGAGTGTGTTGGAGCCCCCCCGGCTCCAGGAGGGATGGAGGAGAAGCCCTGCTCTATCCCACCATTCCCTGCCTGGGAAGCATCCATGGGAGGAGGTGTTTGGCCAAAACTTGACCACCGGAAAGCTAAACAGCTCCCAAAATACTGGTGGTGGCTGCAGGGACAGTGTGGGCTCGGGTGGTGACATCCAGCATCCCCGGGGCACCCTTACGAGTGATGTTCCTGATGGTGGAATCACCAGTTTTGGATGGGTTTATGGGTAGGAAGCTTACTTTTGATCTAACCGTGTCCTGCCTCGCCTTGGGGTCCTGTCAGAAGCTCCTTTGGTACCACCAGGCCTAGAAGCCAGGGTGATGGGCACAACAGGGTGCCTTAGAGATGAGGGGGGTGCTTTGGAACATCTCCTTTGCTTTTGAGATGCTGAAGAGAAGCAGCATGAGGACCAGTTCCCAACAGCACCGAGCAGGGATGAAACGCATGGCTCTTCCCAAAATCCCACCCTGAATGCCAGATGACCACAGGGATATCAGCATTACGGACAGGAGATACCCAGCCCTTTGGGAAGCAGGGAAAGAGGGTGGAGGGAGGGAAGGGAGAGCAGGGAAAGGAATACATGCTGGGGTGCTGCAACTCACAGCGTCTCCTGAAGCACATTTTAGGCCCTGAAAAATGCATTTATGGGGGACTTGGATTTATTTGAATCACCACCGTGGTTTTGGTGCCCCTTGGCCAGAGCCAGCAATGTCCTTTATGTAACCGGGACCCTACTCCAGCCCCATCCATGCTACCAAGGCCCCAGCTCACCCACCAACCGCCCCAACCACCTTCATTTCTCACATCCCCAGGGATAAATCTGCTGTCGTGGGGGAAAAGGGGGTTACAGGCTGCAAATAGCAAGCGCTGACAAGCGATGCTGAAAACCACGAGGAAGTCTGTTCGCGGGGCAGTGCGTCACCGTGCAAGCTCTGTGCAAGTTGGGAACAAGGTGTTCTGCCTTTCCCGAGAGGAGCTGCAAAGCAGGGGCCGGAGAAAGCCACAGCAAAGCAAAGGAGCTCTCGCTGGCTTCTGAGTTCTTGCTTATTTATCCCATTTTCCCCTAAAAATGCACATAAAAAGCTGGGAGGAGGTGGAGGGGAAAGGGGTGAAGGAGGTGGGGGCAGGGATGAAGGATACAGGGGGGTTTGAAGGATGGGGGGTGAAGGATGCAGGAGGTTTGAAAGATGCAGGGGGATTGAAGGATAAGAGGGAGATAAATGATGCAGGGGGTGAACGATGCAGGGGAAGGAAGGATGCAGGAGGCTGAAGAAGAGTTGGAAAGGGTGCAGAGCGGGTATGAAGGATACAGCGGGGGATTGAAGGATGGGGGCCTGAAGGGTGCAGGGGAGTGAAGGATAAGGGAAGTGAACAATGCAGGGGGGTTGAAGGATACTGGGGGGTATGAAGGGTGAGTGGGAGTGATGGATAAGGGGGGATAAAGGATAAGGGAGGATGAACAGGTCAAAGGGGTTGAAGGATGAGGGGGGTGAAGGTTGCAGAGGGGTGAAGGCTGTGGAGGGGTGAAGGGGGAGTAAAGGGTATGTGGGGTATGAAGGATGCAGTGAGTAAGAATGGGGAGGCTGAAGAAAGTGGGGGTGATGAAGGATAAGGGCATGATGAAGGATAAGGAGGGAGGGATGCAGGGGGTTGAAAGGTAAGAGGGATGAAGGATGCAGGAGGTGTGAAGGATAAGTGGGAGCTGAAGGATGTGGGGGGATCAAGGGAGGTAAAGAATAGGGGGTGAAGGGTGCGAGGGGGCGCATGAAGGATACAGGGGGACGAAGGATAAGGGCAGATGCAGGATGCAGGGCGGGTAAGGAATGGGGGTGTGTGAAGTGTTCAGCGAGGGATGAAGGATGCTTTGGGGGGTGTGTGAAGGATAAAGGGGGGAAGCGAAGGATAAGGGGGGGGGTGTGAAGGATGCAGGGGGGATTCCCGCTGGCCTGGGAGCCGGAGGGCAGCTCCGCAGACGTTTCCCCCCCAAAAAAAAACCAGGAGAAAAACGAAATAAATAATAAACCCGGGCCCAAAGCGGCACCATCCCCCTCCGCGGGAGGAAACCCCGCCCCGGGGAGGAAAGTTTATTTGAATGCAACAAATAAAGGAGCGGAGGGAGGGGGAAAAAGCCCGAAATGAGGTGGAAAAAAAAAAAAGAAAGAAAGAAGGGAAAGAGAGAGCGCAAACAAAGCGGGAGGGATGAAGCCCGCGGGCAGCCCGGAGGAGGAGCGGGGCCGGGCGGTGCCTGCGGCGGGGCCGGGGCCGGGGCGCGGCGGGGCCGGGGGGCGGGCGGAGGCGGCGGCGGGGCCGGGGGGGGGCAGACAATGGCGGAGGGGGGCAGCGGTCGGGGGGTAGCGGCGGGTCGGTGTCTCCTGCCCGCCTCCTCCCCGCCTTCCTCCTCCTCCTCCTCCTCCTCCTCCTCCTCCTCCTTCTTCTTCTTCCCGGGTAGGAAAGTTTCGGCGTCGATCGCGGAGCACCAACCGGGCCGGGTTTTTGGCAGCCTGGCCCCATCGGTACGGCAGCTCTCGCTTCGTTTTACCGAGCCGGAGCCAACGGGCCCGGTTCATGCCGGGGCTCAGCCGCCGTCCCCGGCTCCACCGCCGCCACCACCGCCGCCGCCGTCGTCGCCGCCGGGCCCGGGGTTAAACGCGGAGCCGCCGCGTTGGCCCAGCGTCCCGGCGATGCGGAAACTCTTCGGGGAAAGCTGCCGGCAAACTACGGGGGGAACCGGGAATGGGAGCGGGATAGGGAATGGGAGCGGCAATGGGACCGGGAGCGGAACCGGGAGCGGGAGGGGAGCTCCCCCGCCGCCTCCACCCCGCAGCCGCGTCCCGCACCCGGCTCTCCGTTCTCCCCGCGGAGCTCCGCCGGAGCCCGGCCCGCATTCCTGGCATAACTCGACTCGACCGCAACCACCCTCCTCCTCCCCATCACCCCGCTCCAACGGGGAGTTTGAGGCAGCCGCATCCCGTTCTCCCCGCGTTTCCTCGGGCAGCGAAGGCGAAGGGCAAACCGGAGCCCATCGGCACCGCGCCGCACGGAAGAAGAAGCAGGAGAGCGGTGGTTGGGAGAGCCCCGCGGATGGTGGCGATGCTGAGGCCGAAGGCTGCGGGAGGGTGGTCTCTCGACATCCCGTGCCTGTGGTGGCCCGTGTCTCCAAGGTGAACATCCTGCCCTTCAGCAGCCCTGGTGGGTCGCGGAGCAGCAGTCGTTATTCCAGCACGGAGACGCTGAAGGAGGAGGAACAGTTTGGGATCTGTTGGCCCAACCAAGGACGGACTCTCCAGGCGGGTTATGGCATCTATAGATCTCCCAGTTTTGGGACCAGTGATGGCCTGGCTTGGGGACAACCGGCTGTCCGTGTCCGTCCCAAGCTGCCACAGGGCACGGCCAAGGTAAAACCGGACTTTGGGAGCGAGAGCCTGCACCAGCCGGGGCTGCAAGGGGACCAAGCCCAGCACCGTAAGTCTTTGTCCAACCCTGACATTGCCACCGAGACCCTGACGCTCCTCAGCTTCCTCAAATCAGACCTCTCGGAGCTGAAGGTGAAGAAGAAAGGGGTGAGGATCGGCCTTGATACGGGCTCTGATGGCTGCTCCGGCATCACCAGCCCATCCCCAGGCAGCCGTGGCACCGCTCAGCCCCTCAACCGCTGGCCGCCGGGCGAGCGGCCAACACTCAAGGACCTGACGGCCACTTTGCGCCGTGCTAAGTCCTTTACCTGCTCCGACAAATCAGGGACACGGCGGCTTTTCCTACAGAGCACCATGAAGCAGAGCTCCTCCGAGCTCCTCCTGGCCACCACCGACAGCCAGGAGCAGGTAGCTTTGGATGGGGGACAGCGGGGGGATGAGGATGCTCTGCCCATGGTCATCCAGGACCAGTACATCCAGGAGGCGAGGCAGGTCTTTGAGAAGATTAGCAGGATGGGTTCCCAGCACGATTATGGCTTCACGGCCGAGCAGAAGGACAGTGGAGGTGTGGAGGGCGCTGAGATGGTGGCATCGACAGGGACAATGGAGGTGACCCTTCGGGGACTGTCAGAGAGCACACTGGAGAGCACAAAGCGTTTGAAGGAAGCAGAGTTGGAGGAGAGCCTCACTCGCAGGAAGTCCATGGAGGAGCTATCGGGTCAAGAGTCAAGCGTGACAGACGAGGGCATCGTCACAGAGCCAGAACCCATGGGGATGCCCTTCCAAGACCTGCGTGAAGTCGTGGATGCCTGGACACTGCCCAACACTGGGCCCGCGGCTGGTGACACTGAGATGCCACTTCATCCTCACCCAGCCCCGGCGGTTGAAGACCTTCCGACTGGCAAATCCGAGACTCCCAGCACCCCCGGCAGCCTGCGGCGCCGCCGTAAGTTCCCCTCGGCGGGTGCCAATGGCATGGAGGGTGGCAACGAGGGTGGCACCGAGCCCTACCGCTCCCTGAGCGACCCCATGCCCCACCGGAGATGCTCGGTGGCGGAGGAGGCAAAGAACTTCTCTGTTGACAGCAACCTCCTGGGTTCATTGAGCACCAAGACTGGCATCCCCCAACCTGCCACCATTGCAGGCAGTGCAGGCAGTGCAGGCAGCGACCTGTCGCTGGGCAGCGATGGGCCACGGGACTACAGCAGCCTCATCCAAACCATCGTCAGCCAGCCCGGCGCCATGGCTAAGCTCATCGATGAGAAGGGCAACGGCAAGACCATCAAGAAGAAGTCATTGAGTGACCCCAGCCGCCGCGGTGAGCTTCCAGCCGGCGCCTTCAAAGGTCCTGGTGAGGCCATCAGCGAGCTGGAACCCAGCATTCCCCCATCCAGCAGTGAGCCCATCCTCTCGGCACAACCAGCAGCGCCAAGCCCTGGCCACAGCTATGGCTTTGACCCCAAGCTGGCTGACGTGTTGTCCCCTCGCATCGCCCGGCGCAGCTCCAAGAAGCGCTCCAACCGTGCTGCTCACCAGGAGAACCAACCACCCCCAGCGCCCACCGTCCTCACCAAGAGCCGCCCGGCCACCAAGCACATTCGTCACACCAGCGAGCCCGCCACCTTCATCCCCATCACCGTCCCCGAGCCGCTTGTCCCCTCCGGCCACCACAGCCACGTCCCTGCACCGGCTGCTGGACGCTCACCCGGCAAACCCTTCCCGAGCCCTCAGCCTCCTTCGCTGGAGGATGTCACCAAGCGGTACATGCTGTCCCTCAACTCAGGTGATGGAACCCCGAGTCCTGGGGATGGACCTCGCTCTCCACCCGCTGCCCCACCGCCCCGGCTGCCCCGGTGCCCGCGGCCACCCAATGAGCATGGCCCCAGGACCAAGCCGCAGGTGGTAAGTGCCCATCCGAACACCTTCATTTCATCATGGGGTGCATGAGCCTTCAAAGCGTTGGTGGCTTTGGGGGTCTCTCACGTGTCCCTCGCTGGGGACAAATTCCCATCTATGGATGCACTGCCAAGAGCTTTCCCAGCCCTTTCCGGTGCTCCCAAGGGGATGAGCTCTTGTTTATAGGAGTGACCTACAAAGATGATTTTTTGGGAGAGAAAAAGCACTTTTCAGGTTAAACAGCACCAAATTTTAGTGGAAGGTGGGTTTATCTCCCATAAGGTCCTGCTAAATGGGGTTGCTCTTGGCCGACCCAAGATGCTGAAACAAAAATTGCCTTTTCCTTGCTGGGGAAGGCTTAAATGATCCTTTTTCTTGGGATTCATACCCATCACAAAGCAAATCCGTATTTTCCTCCCCCCAGAATCACCTTCCCTCTGGACTAGGGGCTTTGCCATGCTGGCAGCATGGCAAAAGGGGGAAAAATCCTCTTGTGCATGCCCTGAATCTATTATGTTTGGGTGAAGTTTTATCCTGCCTGTGGAAGAATGAACGCTGCTTGGGGGGTGATGCCAGGGTGGTTTGATCACCCTGAAGAGCAGCCACGTGCTTTAGGGTCTCTCCTGGGGAGGGTTTTGCCATTCCCGGCCCTTTGGCTGTTGTTTGAAGGTAGACTTGGGTTCCCATCTCCCTGGGTGTTTGTGCCGGGAAGTGCTTGGAAGCACCACCTCCTCCTGCGGCACAGCAGCGCCGGCACCCACAGGGCTTTTAATAGCTCCGGGCAAAGCCCAGAAATACCCATTCCCGTGGGGGACTTGCCGGCAGCGCAGGAATGGCGCTGGCAGGGCTCTCTCGCCTTGCTTTGGTGCTGATTTAGGAGGATGGGCTGCACTGTTCCCTTCCAACAGCCGCCGGCAGCCAAGCGTGAAGTCCTCGGGGCTGAGCCCAGCGGCGTAACCCTTGCTGGCCGGGGCTGAGCTGTGTGGAGCCTTTGCGTGCTCCCAGAATCCAGATCCCTGCAGCATCATTCCCCCAGGATGTTCTTTTGGGATCCGGCATCCCCACAGTGTTATTCCTCCCAAGATGATCTCCTGGGGTCTGGCATCCCCACATCATCATTCTCCCAAGATTTCCCTTTGGGATCTAGCATCTCTGCAGCATTATTCCCCATGGATGTTCTTTTGGGGTCTGGCATCCCCACAGCACCATTCCCCCTGAGATACATACATGGGGTCCAGCATCCCTGCAGCATCATTCCCCCCAAGATATTCTCCTGTGATCCAGCACCTTTGCAGCATCATTCCCCACGGATGTTCTTTTGGGGTCTGGCATCCCCACAGCATCATTGTCCCAATATATTCTCTTGGGATCCTGCATCCCTACAGTATTATTCCCCCAAGTTATTCTCTTGGGATCTGGCATCCCTGCAGCATCATTCCCCCCAAGATATTCTCCTGTGATCCAGCACCTTTGCAGCATCATTCCCCACGGATGTTCTTTTGGGGTCTGGCATCCCCACAGCATCATTGTCCTAATATGTTCTCCTGGGGTCCTGCATCCCTGCAGCATCATTCCCCCCAAGGTGTTCTCCTGTGGGGCTTCGCACCCCATTCAGCTCCTCTGGCTGTTGTCCCCATTGCCAGACAACAGCCATTGGTGGCTGAGGTCTGGGAACTCCTGGCTCCTGCGTAAAACATTCTTGGAAGTAATTTTGGGTGAACTTTGCAGCATTTTGGCTCGATGGACCAGTGAGGTGCTTGTCCTCCCCAGTCTCGGAATGACTGAAGCACATCAAGCGTTGTATTTAGTCCAGGTAACAAAGAACCTCTCAGGGCCACAGCTGGTGGCACCTTGGGGATATCAGCAGGTCCCCAAGGCAAAGCGGTGCACCCAGCAGCATTTCTTTATAAAGAAACATCTCTAAATTATTAATATTGTACGTTTGCATATTAGATGGTTTATATGAGTAATCTGTAAAGATCTAGTCCTTATTCAGGCAGCTCTCTGCCGTGCCCCAGGGATGGTGCCCTGTGGTGGCCTTGGTATCAGGGATGCTCTGCTGACCCCACGCCCCAATGCACCCCAAACCTTGGTCACTTTAGGATCATTTTGGGTGGATTTTTACCAACTCCAGCACAACTGGGACCCCAGTTTGAGCGAGCATCACCTCGGGGCCACAGGCCACCCCATGAGGCTGGACACCGGGGATGCTGCTCCTCACCTTGCTTGAACCCATCAGCCTCAGCCAAGAGGGTGCGAATTTTCCCTTTTAAGGGCAACACTGCAGCTGTATCTTCAAATCTCTCTCCTGCCTTTGAGTTTCTTTGTGCTGCAGCCATAACATAACTGAAACCAGGATTTTGAGTTCTCTCTTTGATTTATTATATGGTGGAGCTGGGATGTTTTATTTCAGATGGCACCAGCCTTGGCTGGGGAGGGGGAATGAAGGGGGACTGAGCTCTGCAAGGGAGTCGCTTTAATTATAGGCGAGAGCATCAAGGACCGGATATAACTTGGCACCAGGACGGCTGGCTGGGAGCAGAGATTTATGTGCTCCCTGAGCAACAGTGAAGAAATCAGCTTTATTTTGTATTTGGTTATGCTTTTCCCCTTCCTAACTCAATGGAGAGGGCTGGCGTCGTGAGGTCGGTCTTCTGCTTGGGGATATGGGCATCACTGCTTGGGGATTGTGGGGCCTTGTGCCAGGGTGATGGTCTGGCTGACCTGGTGTCTGTCTCCAACACGCGAAGGTGTGAAGGGATTAGTAATGGGGTTTGGCATGTGTGTGAGAATGGCAAAATATTATCTCCCAGGATTCTCCCCCATGATATTCTCTTGGGGTTGGGTATTTTGGAGAGGGGCTTTGGCCAAGGGCCTGTAGGGCCAGGCCAAGGGGAATGGCTTGAACCTGCCCGCGGGGAGACTGAGATGAGCTCTTAGGCAGAAGCTCTTCCCTGTGAGGGTGCTGAGGCGCTGGCACAGGGTGCCCAGAGAAGCTGTGGCTGCCCCATCCCTGGCAGTGCTCAAGGCCGGGTTGGACACAGGGGCTTGGAGCAAGCTGCTCCAGTGGAAGGGGTCCCTGCCCGGGGCAGGGGTTGGAGCTGGATGAGCTTTAAGCCCCCTTCAGCCCAAACCCCTCTGAGGTTCTCTATGATTCTATGACCCCTGCAGCATCACCCCCCTGATATTCCCCAGCCCCATGGTTTGGTGGTGGCTTTGGTGGAGGTGAGCACTGCAATTCCAGCTCTTTGCTGGGTCTGGCCACCCTGCACGTCCCAAGTGGGAGAGGTAACGTGCTGTTCTCCTTCCGCAGCAGGACTGTTTGTCCTGGGTGCTTTCCAGAGATCCTCCGTGGGGCTGGAGCCGGCCAAGCTGTCCTGGGTGCAGAAAAGGTCCTGCACCTTGTGTCTGACACCGGGCACGAGGCTTTTAATTCCCTAGGAGCCGTTAGCAGCACGTCCTGCTCCATGCACAGTACGGGCACTGCAGAAGGAAGGATGCTTGCAAGAGAGCAAGAAAACCCCCCAAAAGCTCAAGATAGAGGAGTTTTTCTACCTCCAGCATCCCATAAGTTGCTGGGATGGGCAGCACGCATTTGCACATGCATGTATAGGAGCCTACCACTGAGTAAAGGTGGATTCTTGTAGGACCTCACCTGGAGCATTGTGCGCAGTTCTGGGGTCCTCAACATCAGAAGGACATGGAGCTGTTGGAACAAGTCCAGAGGAGGCCATGAGGATGAGCAGGGACTGGAGCAGCTCCTGTATGGAGCCAGGCTGAGAGCACTGGGGCTGTTGAGCCTGGAGCAGAGAAGCTGCGTGGGGACCTCAGAGCAGCTCCCAGTGTCTGAAGGGGGCTACAAGGATGCTGGAGAGGGACTCTTCATCAGGGACTGCAGTGACAGGACAAGGGGTAACGGGTTCAAACTGAAACAGGGGAAGTTCAGGTTGGAGGTAAGGAAGAAGCTCTTCCCTGTGAGGGTGCTGAGGCACTGGAATGGGTTGCCCAGGGAGGTTGTGAGTGCTCCATCCCTGGCGGTGTTCAAGGCCAGGTTGGATGAAGCCTTGGGTGCCATGGTTTAGTGTGAGGTGTCCCTGCCCATGGCAGGGGGGTTGGAACTGGATGACCTTGAGGTCCTTTCCAACCCCAACCATTCTGTGATTCTATGATTTGGGGTGGATTTGGGGTTCGGCGAAGGTATAAGCAGGATGCCCAGCTGGATCTTTGGTTCTCCTATGGGCAAATCCTGCAGGGGATGGAAAATGAGGGATGTTCCTGCCATGCTCTGTTTGTTGCCTTTGCAGCAGTTGGATTAAACAGGAAAATATTGATTTAAATATAGCACCTCGCGGGAGCGGAGGAGTCGTGGGAACGCGGCCCCCGGCGCCCCGGCCGCTGCCTTCCCCACCTGCAGCTCCCCAAGCAGGGTGCGTGCACCCCAAAACAGTCATTAGGGATAGAGGGAGATTCCCGGAGGGAATCATTAGGGTCGCATTCCCAGGGATGCTTGTGTAAAACACCCTCATCCATCCTGAGCATCCTCCCTCCCGATCTCGCTCCAGCATGGCTCATCCGCCATGCACCAGCCATGTATCCCTTGGGCAGAGTTTGGCATCTTTGGACCTATTTATCCCATCCGTTGCCTTTCCATAAATCTCCATAGAAACCAGGTTTTGGGCCAGGCCTGGGAGCTTTCTCATTTTGTGGTGTTAGTGGGAATCTATAATTAAAGCTGTTGCAGGGGGAGGATGGGGATGGGTGAATCTTGGCTTTCCTCCCCCGGTGCCTGCGCTGGTGGGTTGCCTGGTTATGGAGCCCCTGGCTCTGCTGTGCTCAGTGAAAAGCTGGGGTGGGGAAACTGAGGCAGACAGGGAGCCCCCGCCGCCCTTTGGAGGAAGGTCGGAGGTGGGATGGAGCAAGGAGAAGCTGGAGGGCATCGGGAGGACCCTATCAGCAGCATAGACCCTATGGTGGGACCACCAGCACGAGGCCAAAAGCATAGGTAGGGGAGTGAATTAGCTCAAATCCCCTTAACCCTGCCCATTTTTCCCTCTTCCATTCCCTGCTCCCAATATCTCCTTAGCTCTGCCCATTTTTTCCCCTTTCCTTTCCCAGTTCCAATATCCCTGTAACTCTGCCCAGTTTTGCCCATTTCCTTCCCCGGTTCCAACATCCCCTTAACTCTGCCCATTTTTAAGCCTTTCCTTCTCCATTTCCAAGCCACCCTTAGAGCTGCCCAGTTTGCCTCTTTCCTTCCCAGCTCCCAGGGTTTTGAACACCCATGGGTGACACAGCGGATGTGCCTGGTGTCACCTGTAGCCATGTCTCTTGCTCCTTGCTCTATCTTTAATTAAAAGCCTGTAATTAATTAGCCAGCAAGCTCCAACACAAGGGCCAGCTGGGATACACATCCTTTGACCCCAGGCACCCCAGGGCAGCACCCCATGGGTGTGCGGTGACCTGCGATGGTGTCCATGGGGTGGGATCCAGCCCTGGAGCGAGAGGGTTAGCGCTGGACTGGGCTCGGTACCGGGGGCTGGCCTTGGCCTGCAGCCGCCTGGCCCAAAGGTCAGGCTCTTGGCAGGGTGCCGGGGCTGCAGTGAGGGTGGGAGGCTGGGACAGGCTCCTTGGGAGCTCCACTTCCAGCCTGCAGAGAGATCCATGGCTCTGTGCCCTGTGCCGGGTGCAGGGGTGCATGGAGAGGCCCCTGGTGCAGGGGTGCCCAAGCAGGGTGTATGGAGAGGTCCCTGGTGCAGGGATGTACAAGTTGATCCCTGGTGCAGGGGTGCACATGCAGAGGTGTATGGAGAGGTCCCTGGTGCAGGGATGCACAAGGAGGTCCCCGGTGCAGGGATGTATAAGGAGATCCCTGGTGCAGGGATGTACAAGGAGACCTCTGGTGCAGGGGTGCACGTGCAGAGGTGTATGGAGTGGTCCCTTGTGAAGGGGTGTCTGTGCAGGGGTGCATGGAGAGGTCCCTGGTGCAGGGATGTACAAGGAGATCCCTGGTGCAGGGATGCACAAGGAGGTCCCTGATGCAGGGATGCAGAAGGAGGTCCCTGGTGCAGGGATGTACAAGGAGATCCTTGGTGCAGGGATGTACAAGGAGATCCTTGGTGCAGGGATGCACAAGGAGGTCCCTGGTGCAGGGTTGTACAAGGAGACCTCTGGTGCACGGGTGCACATGCAGAGGTGTATGGAGAGGTCCCTTGTGCAGGGGTGCCTGTGCAGGGGTGCATGGAGAGGTCTCTGGTGCAGGGGTGCACACGCAGGGGTGCACGAGGAGGTCCTGGTGCAGGATTGCACAGGGAGATCCAAGGTGCTGGTGTCCACGTGCATCCCTGCTCAGGTAGGTTTGCAGTGCTGGGGTGCATGGGAAGGTCCTTGGTGCAGGGGTTCTTGTGCAGGGGTGCACACAGTGGTTGTGGGTGCAGGGTTGCCCATGCAAGGGTGCATAGGAAGGTCCCTGGTGCAAGGGGTGCACATGAAGGGGTGTATGAAGAGATCCCTGGTCCACGGGTGGACGTGCAAGGGTGCACAGAGAGGTTCTTGGTGCAGGGCTGCACATGCAAGAGGACACTGATGCAGGCTGCACATGCAGGGGTGCACCGGGAAATCCCTGGTGCTGGTGTCCATGTGCATCCCTGTACAGGGAAATCCTGGCGTGCATGTGAATCCCTATACAAGGAAATCACTGTTGCTGCTGTCCATGTGTATCCCTGTATAGGGAAATCCCTGGTGCTGGTGTCCATGTGCATCCCTGTATAGGGAAATCCCTGGTGCTGGTGTCCATGTGCATCCCTCTACAGGGAAATCCCTGGTGCTGGTGTCCATGTGCATCCCTCTACAGGGAAATCCCTGGTGCTGGTGTCCATGTGCATCCCTCTACAGGGAAATCCCTGGTGCTGGTGTGCACATGCATCCCTACAAGGGGAGGTCTGCAGTGCTGGGGTGCATGGGAAGGTCTTTGGCACAGGGTGCCGAGGAAGGTACCTGGTGATGGGGTACACGTATAGGAGGGGTGCATAGAGAGGTCCTGGGTGCAAGAGTGCGCATGTAAGGGTGTATGGAGATGTCCCTGGTCCATGGGTGCCTGCACAGGGGTGCACAGCGAGGACCCTGATGCAGGGTGCACATGCAGGGGTTAACATGCAAAGGGACACAGGGACATCCAAGGTCCTGCTATCCATGTGTGTCTCTGTACGGGGAAATCCCTGGAGATCAGCAGTGCCGCTGTGCACCTGCATCCCTGTCCAAGCAGATGTGCACATGCATCATATGTAGGGGCTATAGGGGGCTATAGGGATGCTGGGGGTGGACTCTTCATTAGGGACTGTAGTGACAGGACAAGGGGTAATGGGTTCAAACTTAAACAGGGGCAGTTTAGATTGGATCTAAGGAAGAAGGTCTTCCCTGTGAGGGTGCTGAGGCACTGGAATGGGTTGCCCAGGGAGATTGTGAGTGCTCCATCCCTGGCAGTGCTCAAGGCCAGGTTGGATGAAGCCTTGGGTGGGATGGTTTAGTGTGAGGTGTCCCTGCCCATGGCAGGGGTTTGGAACTGGATGATCTTGAGGTCCTTTCCAACCCAAACCATTCTGTGATTCTATGATTTTATCATTGGTACCCTCCCGTGAAAGTCTGCTGGGATGGAGGCTCAAAGCTTCCCAGGTCTTGTTGCTGTGGTGTTAGTTCATCATTGCAAGGGGTTTATGGGATTCAGAAGCTTTCCCAGGGATGTTTCCCAACTGGGAGGTTTCCTGTGGATGCCGATCCCTATGTGATATGAGAGGGACCACAGAGGTGAGTGCTGAGGTCTTCCCTTGCTGCAACTTCATTGCTGGGCTCTGTCACCTGTGTGGTGCAGGCGGGTCCCAATGGGGCAGTTCCTGCAGCTTTGGAGCTGCAGCATGGACTTCTAAATTCAGGATGGAGAAGGTGCTGTCACAAGAAGGGAAGATAAGAGTTGGGCAGCACTGGGGTCTGGTCTGTACGGAGTTTCTTCTCCTTCTCCCAGGTCTTTCCCTTGGAAAGCAGGGGAAGAGACTCCCTTCCTCACATCTATCCATCCATCCATCCATCCTTCTCCATCCACCCACTTCCATTCATATATACATCTCTATCTACTCACCTCCAACCACTCATCCATTGACCTCCATCCACCTATCTCCACCCACCTCCACCATCCATCTCCATGTATCCATCCATCCATCTCCATCCACCCATTTCCATTCATATATACATCTCTATCCGCCCATCTCCAACCACTCATCCATCCATCTCCATCCATCCATCTTTATCCTTCTCCACTCCATCTGTCTATCCATCCGTCCATCCATCCATCCATCCATCCATCCATCCATCTCTACCCACCTCCGTCTGTGTCCATCCGTGTCCATCCATCTCCATCCATCTCCTCCCATCTCCATCCATCTCCTCCCATCTCCATCCATCTCTTCCCATCTCCATCCATCTCCATACACCCATCCAGCCATCCCCTCCACCTCTCTCCACCACCCATCCAAAACAAGAGGCCCCACACACATGCTTTCCCGAGTGGGCATGGTCCATCTTCCAGGCCACCTCCTCTTGAAGGCATCAAGCCCAGCTTGCACAGACAGAACCCCCTAAACCAAGTACGCTGAGATTTCCACCATGGTGTTTCCAGGCCAGGATGTGTCCGGAGAAGCAAAATCAGCCACTTCCACCCCCTCTCCCTCAACGTGGCTCTGTTATAAAGCTCTGATGGCTGGTCCCAGTGGGGCTGTTTCTCTGGGCTCCCTCGGTTTCCATGGAGAGGATGGGTGAGGAATTTCAAAGGGAATGGCTCCAGTAAATGAACTCTTCTCTAAAAATAGCGTGTTTGCTTTTGGGTCTTTGGGAACTGTGGCCCGGCCAATGGGAGGGAGAACGAAAATCAGCATCTGGGTAAAGATATTCCAGTAACTTGCTCTTGGTGCAGACTCCTCTTGGAGCTGCTCAGCTTCCGGGGGACTGGTCCCAGTCTGCCCAGTTCCTGCCTGCGCTGGGACCAGTTGTTCTGTGACCACCTCTTTCGGTTGCAGACGGGGTTGTCCCCAGGCTGTGTGTCCCCCTGTGCCTTATAGAGGTTATTGTAAGTTGCATCTCTTTAGTTTGAGGGGTAGAAGGGTTGAGGGCAGGAATATGTTGGGCTGGTGTGCCCCCGTGTCCTGGGATGTCCCAGAGCCCCTGGGCATGTCCCTTCTTGGCAATGCCACCACTGTCTTCCACCCCACTGGTGACATTCAAGACACCAACAGATCCCATTAGGACATCTCTGCATGGATATGCTGGGAAAAGGACATCTGTGGTAGTGTCCACCTCTGAAAGAGCCACCGGGACATGTTTCCAAAGTGGGAACTGCCACCACCACATCCCATTTGGAGAAGCCACCATCCCAGTGGGGGACACAGCCACCACCCGGTCCCCTCAGGAGAAGCCACCATCGTGACGTGGGGACACCAGCATCCTCGCATGGGCCTGGCGAGAGGTTCCTTGGCGTTGCAATGGAGTTGCTATTTGTGACTGCCTGTTCCCGAGCCCTCCGGTGCTCTCCAAAAAAAACAAGAAGGGAGTTGTTTGCATGGGAAGATTGGCATCTCCAAGCCCGGGATATGGTTTCCTGCTTTTTATAGCTGGAGTAGCAGCAGACTCGTCGGCCTGCCCTGATTTGGCATCCTTCTCCTTGCTTTTTTTTGGGTTGGAAGGGTTTCATCCTGACCCCTCAGCAGAAACACCGTCTCTAGCAGTAGGGGATCGGGTTTGCTCCTTCTGGCTTTTTGGTTGCCCAAAACCTTGGTGAGATGGGATGTAGATGGCTCAGAGCCTCAGTAAGCGGAGAGGGGACTCGTCCCTTGGTCATCCGAACCCGGCGCAGGTCAGTAGATGCTGGAACACCCTTTCCTTTTCCCCCTTTTCCCCCTCACCCTGGGGTGCTGCTGTGACAATGATGTGGCAGGGAAGGTGTCACCTCTAGCCTTGTTCTGATGTGATGTGGGATGTGGGCATCCCTGGAGAGGTCCATGGTGTCCCCCCCAGTACCCTGCTGCCCCGTTTGCAGCTGTGCTGGGTGAGGAGACCCTGAATATGGGGTGCTGCAGGGCTTGGTGTCTGTGGGGTATGGGTGATGCTGGGGATGAAGGCTGTTGTGGGCTCAACAGGGGTTTTCTCATAGTGGTTGCATCCAGGCTGCTGCCAAGGTGATGGATACAGGCAGGGGGGGCATGAGAATAGCCAGGGTAGGTGCATGGCATAGGCTGTTTGGGGCTCCTGGGTCCTGGGTGCCCATCAGCTCCTGCGTGCTTAAGGATTTGTGGGTGCCCATGGATTCCTGGTCCTTGTTCGCACATGGATGTCCATCAGCTCCTGGGTGCCCATTAGTTCCTGAGTACCCATTGATGCTCCCGGATACTCATGGACTGCTCTGTGTCCCCGGGTGCCCATCAGCTTCTGGGTACCCACTAACTCCTGGCTGCTCAGGGACTTCTGGGTACCTGTCAGATCCTGGGTGCCCATCAGTTCCTGGGTGCTTGTGAATTCATGGGTGTCCATGGACTCCTCGTGCCTGTTGGATCCTAAGCATCCGTCAGTTCCTCCTGGTTACTTGTGCATTCCTGGGTGCCCGTGGAATCCTGGTACCTGTTGGATCCCTGGTGCCCATCAGCTCATGGGTTCTTGTCATTCTGTGGTTTCTTGTGGATTTGTGGGTGTCCATGCACTTCTGGTACCTGTTGGATCATGGGAATCCATCAATTCCTGCATCCCCATGCACTCTGGATGCCCATTGTCTTCTGGGTATCCATGGCCTTCTGCGTACCTGTTGGCTCCTGGGTGCCCATCACCTCCTGGGTGTCTCTCAGCTCTTGGTTGCGTGTGGGTTCATGGGTGTCCATGGACCCCTGGGTACCTGCTGGATGCTGGACGTTCATCAGTTCTCAGGTGCCCATGGACTCTGGATGCCCGTAAGCTCCTGGGTGTCCATCGGCTGCTTCGTGCTTCAGACTCATGGGTGCCTGTGGACTCCTGGTACCTATTGGGTCCTGGGCACCCATCAGCTCCTGACTGCCCATGGGATGTCCATTGGCTTCTTAGCACCTATGGATTCCTGATACCTGTTGAATCTTGGGAACCCGTCAGCTCCTGGGTACCTATTGGATGCCCATTGGCTTCTGGGTACCCATGGACTTTTGGGTTCCTGTTGGCTTCTCAGTACCCAACTGAGTTCCTATAAGCTCTTTGGTGTTGCCAGGTCCTGGTGCCCATCAGCTCCTGGGTGCCCATGGGCTCCAGGGTAGCTCCTGTGCATTCACCAGCTTCTGAGCGTTCATCAGCTCTTGGGTGCTCTTTGGCTCCTGGATATCTCTTAGGTTCTGGTGCCCCTGGAATTATGGGCCCACATGAGCGTATGGGTGCCCGTCAGCTCCTGATGCCCCACAGTTCCTGGTGCCAAATGGATCCTGATGCCCACTGGCACCTGGTTGCCCCTGAGTTCCTGGATTCTGTTTGGCCCCCAGGTGCCCATTGTCCTGGTGCCCATCAGCTCCTGGATGCCTGTCAGCATCCCATGCCCATTGGCTCCTGCTTCCCGTTGGCTTCAGGTGCCCATCAGCTCCTGATGCCCTTTGGCTCTTGGGTGCTCATCAGCTCCTGGTGCCCAGTGAGTCCTGGTGCCTTTCATCTTGTGGGTACCAATCCCTTTCTGATGCCCAATGGCTCCTGGAGCATTTGGCTCCTGGATGCCCATCACCTCCCGGTGCCCATCATCTCCTGTTGCTCATCTCCCCCTGGGTGCCAAACCAGTGCCCTCCTGGGTACCCCAAATTTTCTTGCACCCCTTTCACCTGGATCCACACTACAAGGGCACCCAGGGCATCTCATACCCCCATGTGCCAGGCTGGCACCCATGTGCCAGCATCAGTCACCCTTCTCCCAGCCTTCCCTCTCCCCCCCCAGAATCCCAGTAATGATTGCTTTTTAGGTGCTTTTGGAGGATGCTGGTGAGGATCCAGGGATGCTGATGAGTCAGGGGGTAGCATTGCAGGGCCCAGCACTTAGGGAAGGCAACAGAGAAGGAGAAGGAGGAGGAGGAGGGGGAGAGAAGAGCAAGGCTGACCTCAGCATCTGGAAAGCTGCACTCTTGGGCCGTGGCCTGCGTGCCGAAAACCGGAGGCCAAAAAAATCCTTCCATATTTGGTGAAAGCTGCTCCAGGGCTCGGGAAAGGCTCCATGCAAACGGGGGGCCGCGAAGCCCCCCCTGCGCCCTGGACCACGGCAACACGGGTTCTGCGAGGGGATGGATGGTAGGGATGTGTGTGTGTAAGGTGGGGTGAGCATCACAGGCGGGGTGAGAGGGGGACATGGGGAGGGGGGATCCATGGGATGCTGCCAGCAGCACAGGGAGGATGCTCTGAGATGCACCAGCATGAATCTGAGCCTTGTATTTGGAGGAGAAGAGGAGAGAGAACCCCTCAGTCCCCAGCACTGGTGATGCAAACCCGAATCCGAAGTGCAAATCCCATGGGAAAAGCCCCACAATGCATTTAGAGGATGATTTTTTTCTTGCTGTGGGAAATGAGGCTCCTGCCATCTCCCTGTTTCCCAGCCCACCGGCACTGGTCCCAGCACTGCCGGGCACCAGGATGGCACCGGGATTCCCAGCATCCTTCCACCCCACCCGGCAAAATTGCTCCAACTCCTTTATTTGTTATTCCTGGTTTTTTTCTCACACTTAAAAAGCAGAATTGCAGCCAGGCCATGTCCTCTGGGATGAATCACGGCAGCCGAGAAGTCAAAGAAGGGAAAACAACTGATTTCTCAGTGCATCCGTTTGGGGCTGAAGCCACCCTCCTCCTCCTCCTCCTTTTTCTCCTCCTCCTCTTCCTCCCTGTCCTGGAGGCGGTTGTGGTGCCGGGTTTCTCCATGGGAGCATCCCTGAGCAAATCAAGGCTCCTCTGTGAGCTGGGAGCCTGGGAAAAACCACGACCGAGGGAAAAGCAAACATCTCCAGGCCCAGGACTGCGAATAAACACGGGAGTATTATTAGTAACCGAAGTGGAGCTGAATCAGAGCTGCTGATTTATGCTCTTCGTTGCTTTCAAGAACTTACGCTTTGGAAAGCGGCTCCGGCTTTTCTTACCCGTGGGAGAGCTGAGTGGCTGGGCTGGGAAGGGATGCAGCCCCGGATGTGATGCTCTACAGCATCACCCTGGCTCGGATACGGGTCCTGGTGCTCCCCTGGGATGTGGAGAGTGGTTTCTGCAGGACATGGAGCCTGGTGGTTCCAGGGATGGAGGTGGCTTGTCCCGAAGGGATGGTCATGATTGGTGTCCAGGGATGATTGTGACTGGTGCCCAGGAATGGCAGTGGCCAATACAAGGGATGGGTTTGCTGGTACCCAAGGATGGAGGTGGCTGGTACCAAGGGATGGTCGTGGCTGGTACCAAGGTATGGTCATGACTGGTGCCAAGGGATGGGGTGACTTGTACCCAGGAATGGCAGTGGCTGATAGCAGGGATGGAGGTGGCTGGTACCCAAGAATTGAGGTAGCTGGTAACCAGGAGATATTCATAACTGGTTCCCAAGGATGGAGGTGGCTGGTACCAAGGTATAGTCATGACTAGTGCCCAGGAATGGAGGTGACTGGTAGTCAGGAATGGCAGTGGCTGATATCAGGGATGGAGGTTCCTTGGGATACTCAGGGATTGAGGTGGCTGGTAACCGGGAGATACTTGTGACTGGTGCCCAAGGATGGAGGTGGCTTGTACACAGGGATGGTGGGGGCTCCTATCAGTGGTGGAGATTACTAGTACTCAAGGATGGGTTGACTGATACCCAAGGATGACAGTGACTGATATCAGGAACGGATGTGGCTGATATCCAGGAATGGAGGTGTCTGGTGCCTAGGGATGGAAGTGGATGGTACCAGTGATGGAGGTGATTGGTACCCAGGCATGGGGTGACATACCCTGGAAAAAAGGTGATTGGTATCCAGAGAAGGAGGGACTTGTACTCAGGGATCGAATGACATTGGCAGGGATGTGGGAACTGGTACCCAGGGATGAGGAGGACAAGTACCAGGGATAGGTGGCTTGTACCAGGAATGGAGTTTACTGCTGCCTAGGGATGAAGGTGACTGGTACCCAAGGTGCCAGCCAGGGGCTTTTCCAGCTGTGCGTGCAAGTTTTATGTGTTGGGACGATGCTCTTTGCTGTTTGTCACCTTGGGATGGATGGAAGCAGCTCTGCTTTTGTTTCCAAGTCTTTTATTTCCAGGAGTTTGATAGAAATTAAGCTAAGGGTGCATTAAGCTTGAGCATTCACTATGCACTGCATGCTCCTTGGGGCAGAGGACTATCCCCATGCACCAGTGGCTCCCACTACATCCCAGCTATATCCCAGCTCCCTCTAGTGGGATCTATCCTGCAAAGAAACGTCCAAGGATAAAAAAAGGTGCAGAAATTCCACTTCCCTCTGATTTCTTCCAAACTGGGAATGGGAGACTCAAGGTGCTGAGATTCAGGGCGTTCCTAGCACAACCCTACTACGAGACACTAGAGAATCCTCCCTCCCCCACCAAGTAGTGCAGAGCATCAGGAGCTGACTGGGGGAAAACCAACTTGTATTTATTTATCCTTCCTGTTTTGGCACTCTTTGGAGGGGTGGGAATAGTTCTGCTTGAAGCAAGATTAGCTCCTACTTCAGCAGCTGTGGGAAGGATGAGCTGGGAAGGCACCGAGTGGCAAACCCCACTCCCAGAATGGCCCCAAACACCCCAGGTTTTCCTTAAAGCAGGAGATTTTTGCCCCAAAACGAGGTCTCAAAGTCAAAATCCCCCATGGCTGAGCCCCGGCACAATTCATCACACCAATGGCCCCAGGGAGATGCTGCGTATTGCAGGTCCAGGAAGGGAATCTGGGGTGAAACTGTGTCTCCAACAGATAAGGAGATTCCCCCTTCCCTTGGGATGTGATTTTAGCATCCCAGACTGGGTGATGACAGCATGTGTGGCACCCTCCTGCGCTTCCCTGGCTCCAGTGCCCCAGTTCCCATCGCACCATTACGTGCACTGATGTGTGCATGGTCTCAGCTTGGGCTCAAAGGCTAACGTTGCTGTGACGGCTGGGATTCCTCATGGATGCACATCCCTACTCTCCTTTTACCCCCCAGATTCAATTTTTCTTCAAAAATTAAGGGTTTGGGCCTTTTTTTCTCTATTGATGCCTCTTTGTTCAGAGGGGATGGGAGCAGGACACAATTCCCAGGTCCTGTTTTTAATCCTTTAAGATGCTTTCAAATCCCCAGGGATGCTCAAGCTCCTCCTGCATCACTGTGCCCAGGCAGGGAAAATAAAGATGATGGATTTGCACCCAGAGGCTTATTAAGTAAAGAATACAAGCAAGCTGGGAGAGCTCCCATCCTTCTTCAGGAGGCCAAGCGGGGTGGTATTCCCAATGCCAGATGGAAAAACTGGGGGAAACCCTTCTCTCTGAGCCCCCTATCCCGGGTTTGGGGTGCTGCAGGATCCCCAAATCCCCAGTGCTGGATGCGCTCCATCGCTGGGTTTTCAGGAGCATCCTCGCAATGCTGGCACAAACCTTTGGGATGGGGGGGGTGAGCCCTTTGGCTCCATCCCAAGGGATCAGGATGCTTTTGCTAGGAGGGTTTGGGTTGTTTGAGGGGGGAGGAATCAGCCAGGTTGCCAAGACCGAAAGGCTGGTCCGAAAGGAAACCTAAAGGTGTTTACAAAGAGCCGCGCGGCTAAAAATAACCCGCTCATATTTTAGACGGCCCTAAAAATAGGCAGCGCTGTTGGAGTGGCCAAACACTCCCAGGAATTTCCTGTGGGCTGCGGGCCGCGTGCAGGGGGGTCCGGGCTCTGCGGCCAGCGGGAATGGCCGGCATCGCTCCGGCTTTTCCTTTCCTGGGTGATGCGGGATGAACTCCATCGGGCCCCTCGCTGCACAGCGGGATCTCGTGGTGCAGGCAGCGATGGATTTAACCCTTCTCCATCCATCCTTTCCCCCGCCGACAACCTCCAAAGGGGTTGGGTGTGTTTGGGAGAGGTTTATAAATCCATCCGGAGAAAGCTCAACCTTAATAGTAGACAGCAGAGAATCTACTTGCTATGCCACTGCGGGAGGATGCTGCGTTAAATGAAAGGGTTGATTTAAGGTTGGGGGGGGGGGGGGGGGGTGGTAAGGACCCTGTGCAGATGGAGGGATCCCCCTGCTCGCCCCGGGGACAGGCATTCCAATGGGAATGCTGGAGGGCGTTGCTGCAGGCGGAGCAGCCGGTCACCATTGCAGCAGCGTCACAGCGACGCAGGGGCCAGGGCTGCGGTTTGAATGAGGCAGGGATCGCAATGGGAATGGGATGGGGACTGCAACCTAGATGGGTCAGGGATCGCAATGCAGACGGACCCAGGTTTGCAACCCTGATGGGTCGGGGATTGCAATGGGCATGAGTTTGGGATTGCAATCCGAATGGATCAGGGATTGCAACACACATGGTCTGAGGATTCCAAACCAAGTGTATCTGGGATTGCAACCCATACGAGCCACGGACTGCAATGCAGATGGCCCCAGGACTGCAAACCAAGTGGGTCTGGGATTGCAGTGCAGATGGACCTGGGGTTGCAACCTCAATGGGTCAGGGTTTGCAACAGGAATGGGTTTGGGATTGCAACCCAAATGGCTCTGGGGTTGCAACCCAAATGGCTCTGGGGTTACAGCCCAAACCAGTCCAGAACTGCAGCCCACATGGGTCCAGGATTACAGCAGATAGGTCTGGGATTGGAGCCCAGATGAGCCTGGGATTGCAATGCAAATGGATCCAGGATTGAAATCCTGATGGATCTGGGTTGCAGTGCAGATGAGCCTGGGGTTGCAACTCGAATGGGTTTGGGGTTGCGGATAGATGGGTCTGGGACTGGAAGCCAAATGAGCCTGGGATTCCAATGCAGACAGATCCAGGCTTCCAAACCACATGGGTCTGGGGTTGAAACCCAGATTGCTCTGGGGTTACAGCCCAAATGGGTCCAGAACTGCAGCCCAGCTGGGTTTGGGATTGCAGCCAGGTTGCTGGGTCTGGGATTGGAACCTAAATGAGCCCAGTATAACAACACTGATGGACCCAGGACAGCAAACCAAGCAGGTCTGGGGTTCCAACCCAGAACAGCCCAGGACTGCAACTCAAAGGCATCAGGGTTGCATCCCAGGTGGGTCCATGTCGTGGATGAGTCCAATGCTGCAGCCCACATGGACCCAGGTTTGAAACCCATTCAGCTCTGGGATTGGAGAACAGATGGGTCCAGGATTGGAACCCAGATGGGCCTGGGGTTGCAATTCAAATGCAGGTGGGGCTGCGGACCAGGTGGGTCTGGGATTGGAATCTAAATGGGCTCAGGTCTGCAACCCACCTGGCTCTGGGACTGCAACAGAAATGGATCAGGGATTGGATCCCAGAAGAGCCCAGGATTGCAATGCAGTTGGGTCTAAGATTGCAACACAGGTGAGCCTGGGGTTGCAATTGGAATGAGTTTGGGATTGCAGCCCAAATGGGTCTGGGATTGGAACCCAGAACATCCTGGGATTGCCACCCAGATGGGTCTGGGATTGACCCAAGGTTGCAGCTCATTGCAACCTACATGGGCCTGGGATTACAACAGAAATGTGTTTGGGACTGGATCCCAGAGAAGTTTAGGACCGCAACCCAAATGGGTCCAGGATTGCAATGCAAATGGATTTGGGATTGCAACTCAGACAGGTCTGGGACTGCAGCAGAAAAGGGTCTGGGATGACCATGGTGCTGCAGAAGAAGTTGCAGGAGCCTCTGCTTTGCAAGCAGCTCATTACCCCTAATGCAATTAGCTGTACCGGCTGCACTGCAGGCACCCATCCTGCCCACACCGGGTGCTGCGGATCCCTCCTCCCTGATCCCAGTGCCAGAGTGTATGTAAGCCTGCTGCACCTCCCCTCTCATTATATGCACTGAGTTGAACGTTCTCTGCCATGGAGGGTGCCGGGGGGGGCACGCCAGATGGCTGCACAGCATTGCGCCCATGGATGGGTGCACTCTCGCCGGGGTGAGATGCTCCTCATCCTCATTACCAAGAGGAAATGTACTGGCTGCAACGGGAGGAAGCAGCCCTGCTGCACGCCGTTGCTGTGGCAACGGGCTGAGCGGCTAATTACATTTAATTAACCGAGCAGGAGGGGAGCGGTACAAATGGATCCGGGCAGGGTGCATCACCCCGCAGGCAGGGATGTGGGTGCTGAGGTGATGATGTGGGGAGAAGCAGGCTTGCTCCACGCCTCGGTTTCCCTGTTGGCAAGGTTGGGGAGGGGGACACGGTACCCAGGGACCCCTCCACTGATGGTGATGGAGATCCCCAAGGATGCTGAGCACCCCAACTCAGTATGATCTCTGCATCCCCCTCTCCCCAAAAATCCCACACCCCAAGAAAGCATCGCTCCCCCCCACACACACTCAGTACAACATCTTCCTCCGGCAAAGCCTCTCCAACAGCATCTTCCCAGCAGGATCCGGCCCTGCCTGCATCCATGCGCGTGTGTGGGCACGGCTCAGCCTCCGTCTCCCATTGCTCCCTCCTGCCCGTGCCTCGGTAGCACCCGGGGCCGGGGACCCGCGTGCGGCCACGGACGCATCCTGCTGCCGCTCTGCGGGGGGGCTTTTGATACCTATATTTCTATATATATATGTACACGCACACAGAACCCTATTGATATAAATAGCTCCTCTGCTTTACCCCCCTCCTTGCTGCATCCCGGCGTTCCAGCTACTTTAAAGGGGGAGATCTGTGTGTGTGTGTGTATATATATTCAATATCTTTTATTCCTTGGGCCGCGTGGGACGGACCGACCCCGGGACCCGCATGCTGCAGATGGTGAGGACTCTGGCGCAGTTCACCATCGCGCTGGAGGACATGCGAGACATCGGGGACGGCATCGACGCGGCCTTCGCCTCCTCGGGGCTCGGAGGAGCAGCCGAGGAGCTGCCGGACAAGGGTTGTGGCAGTCGTGGTGGTACCGAGGTGACAGGAAAAGGGATGGGGAATGGGGGGGTTCTAGGGATGGAGAGGAAAAGGGGGGGAAGTGGGATGGGGGGGGGGGTGTATGGACGGTGCATGGATGCGTCATGTTTAGACACGTGTGTGCCCAGCAGAACCTGGTACCTGCAGGGTCTGGACCGCGATTGCCGTGGCAACAGTGGCTCCATCCTCATCCTCAGCCAGACGCCCCCGGGATCCGCAGGGAAAGGGGGATGCTCCTACCCGGAGAGGGTGATGGAGGGGCTGAAGCCATCGCTGCCACCCCCTGTCAATGCTGATTTACACCATGGAGGCGTTGGCTGGTAGGGAAGTGCCCCGATTCCCATCGTGATCCCAAGGGTGCTGAGCATCTTGGGAGAGGCAGGATGATGCTGGGGTGCGGCAGGAGAGCAGATGGAGACCAAAGCAACATCAGCCCCACAGGGAGAGGCTTTGCTGGGGTAACGGATGCGGTGGGGTGCACCCTGCCCGTGCCTGGGTACCACTTCGCCCTGGCAGGATGCTGCGTTACCCCCAGCTTCTCATCCAAGTGGGAATTTCCCCCTGCTGGGATAATACCACTGCTGTAACAGTGGAACAAATCCCCTTGCCAACAGTTGGGCCTCATCCTGCATCTCCCCACTGCTGCACATCTCTAGCTGCTGGTGCAGTGTGTGGTGCTGAGCCTGTTCAGCTCATCATCCTGGCCCTTTGCTTTGGTCCTGAGCTGGGATGGCTCTGGAAAATGCTGGGAGCATCATACTGAGATGGGGAGCTACAGGTTGTGAGAGGGTTGAGGGAACTGAGGCAGGATGGGGGTGGCAGATGCTCTGCACCCCTGAAGCCATCCATCAGAGGAGCCCTTCAGCCTATGCTTACAACAAATGAATGCAGCAGTGACAGTGTTCATAAACCCTAGTGTGTAATGAAGTGGGGAGGTCTCAGCCGGTGTCCCCAAGGATTCCAGCATTGTTGTGGTTTGGGAAGGGGGCAGAATTCCAGGAGGGATTTGGACCCGTCACCATAATGTTTGCCTCTAAACTGTGGTTTCCTCCTTGCTTGGCTGAAATGACCAATATTGGCTTGGTGGGTGAGGGGGGAAACTGAGGCACGGCGCTGTTCTCCAGCACCGAGCAGGATCTAGCCCGGATCCCTCCTCATTGCTCCTCAGGGACACAGGGGAGATGATGACCTCCACCTGTGGTGAGGTTGGTTGGGCTAAAGCTTCCTCCTATGGCTGCAGAGCAGCTTTGCCCACAAGTGTCCCCAGTGGGAGCAGTGGTGGGGACATGGGCTCATCCCACAAGGAGATGGGGGATACAGGGCTTTGGTGGCTCCAGCAGGTCAGGGGAACGTGGTCCCAATGTGCTGTGGTGGCCTGGTGGGACATCTCTGCACCCAGGGCTGCTGGGGTGCCTGAGCACCCTGGACCTTGGCAGGGTCCTTGTCCTCGGAGCTTTGGTGGCATCCCTGCATCTACGACACTTGGGGTACCCCAACACCCATGGGCTTTGGGGGTGTCCTGGTTAATGGGATCTTTTGAGTGTGCCCAGATCCGTTGGAGCATCTCCACATTCAGGGCTTTTGGAGCATCATTGCACTCAAAATAGTTGGGGTGTCCCTGCACCCACAGTTTGGGGTGTCTCTGCTCTTTACATGGTCTCCAGGAACAGGACCATTGCAGACTCCGTACCCAGTACCTTGGAGCATCTCCTTTCCTAGGGCCAGCAGATGGTCTCTGCACCCAAAACACTTGGGGTGTCTCACACCCAGGGTCTCAGCGGAGTCTGCTCGTGCAGAACTTCTGGGGTACCTGCACCGAGGACACTTGGAGCATCCCTGCACCAAAAACCTTCGGGGTTATCTCTGCACTCAGTGTCTCTGGAGCACCTCCACAGTGAAACTGTTGGGGTATCTCTAAACCCAGGCCCTTGGAGCATTTCTACACCCAAAACTTTCGGGGTATCTCACACCCAGGGTCTCTGGAGCATCTCTTTACCCAGAGCTTTCGGGTTGTCTCACACCCAGAGTCTCTGGAGTGTATCCATACGTGAAACTATCGGGGTATCTCTGCCCCCAGGGTCTCCGGAGCATCTCTGCACCCAAGGCATTTGGGGTATCACTGCACCAGGGTCCTTGCAGCATCTTGTACCCAAACCTTTTGGGGTGTCTCTGCACTCAGAGCCTTTGGAGCACCTTGCCCCCAGGCTGAGCTCTAGGGGTGCCCCCCAAGCGCTGCACACAAGGAGGGCCTCCAAGCCCCACAGCCAAGAAGACCCCAACCCATCTGCTTCCCGAGGCTGGCAGCCCATCCCGCACAACCTCCTCCCCATTCCCCCCCCCCGCCCCATTAATCCCCCTCTTATAGCACCACAACCCAGCTCCCGGAGAGAGAATTCCTATGGGACCACTCGGAGCGGAGCCGCTGGAGAGACGGAGGGCGCCGGGACCGACCCATGTAGGGCTGTGAGATCCAGGGCGGAAACCAGGCGTCTCTGTGCGCTCCGTGTCATGTACTTCCTAATCCTCCTGGATTCCTCCAGCGGGGTGGAGAGGGAGCGGAGGGGAGCTGGACACCAGCCGGGCTCCTCCGGCGCTCAGCCTCCCCCACCGGGCCCCTGTGCCGGCACCGACACCACCACGCAGCTCCCCTGCACCGTGGCACCCCAAAACTCACCTTCTCTTTCTTCCCACCCGGGGCAGGACATGAGGAAACACGTCATCATGACGCTGCTGGACACGGAGCAGTCCTACGTGGAGTCCTTGCGCACCTTGATGCAGGTACGGCCCCGCATCATGGGGTGACCGTCCTTTCCTTGTCGTTGTCACCATCCCTGGGAGCCCAAGTTGGACCCTGGCTGCACCCCAAGGCACCTATGTGGCATTGGGGTGGATTGGGCACGGGTGGCAGTAGGGATGGTGGACACAGTGGGACAGAGGTGGGAGTAGCGTGGCAATAGAGTCCAGAACAGGGTATGGGGGTCACCTCTGTCCCCCAAATCAAGCCCATAGCGTTCCCGGTGGGTTGTCACCTTGCACGTATGGTGTCCCCAACCCTTTTCTGTGCTTACCCCCTAAAAGCTCTTCCTCGTGTTGCGCCCCATCTCCTGGGGTGTTGCTGGTGGTTGTCCCATGACGGGGGACCCCTTACACCCCCCATTCCCTCTCCTCCCCTTGTCTGCTCAGTGCCATTACTTGCAGCCGTGGGCCAAAGGGGTTTTCTCTGTCCTTTTCTCACTGAGCTGGTTCCAACCCCCCTGGCCGGAGGGTCCACCCCACGTTTCAGATGTTAATGAAGGTTAATGGTGGTCAACGCCCTGGAGACTGAGTCAGGCTGGTGTGGGTTGTCCAACCCCATCGCCGCAGGTGGAAACACCTAAGAATCAGAGCTCTGCTCTGTGGGATGTGAAGCAGTGCCTATAGGACACGGGCATGGCCACGAGGGCATGGGGCACCCATCATCCCAGCACCCAGCCAGGCTCTGCCCATAAAGACCCAGATGTTACTACAGGAGGGAAGGACCCGCTTCTAGTGCAGATGTTACCTTGGAGGGGTGAGAGGACCCTGTCCCTGGGGAAGCTGTATGGGGTTTGGAGTCGGGTGATGTCCCTCTGGTCTTGGCATGGATGAGACCATCCCATGGTCTGTGTCGTCCTCTGGGGCTGATTGGAGAGAACAGCAGTGCTGGGCCTCACCAGTTCCCCACTAAACGGACTGGTTGAACATGACTGGGAGCCACGGGGTGCAAACGCCTGAGCTCTTGCCCATCCTGACATGGTGCAAGCAGGGGGACCTGCTTTCTGGGGTGGAGTCCTAGGGCTCCAGGTGCCCCCAGCTCCCCATCTCAGCTGGGACAAGGTGTTTAGATCCATGACGTGGCCTGGTGACACATAGCGTGGTGGCTACCAGGACAAGGTCCACCTTGGAGCATCAGCTTCCAGCCAGTATAGAGGGTGCATGGGCAAGCCCTGCCTGCTCTCCCTGCGAACCAAGGTGGGGGCTTGTCTTCTTCCCTATATGTTCCTTGCTCCCCCAGTCCCATGGCAGGTGGGATGCATGGCACAGCCCAGCTCCCACTGGGTGTGTTGGCCGCAGTAGGGCAGGTGATGTGGGTTAGGACCCTCAGGAAGGATTCGGCCCTTTTAACTTGGGCCTCCACAAGATACCCACCATCAGCTTGAGGAACCTCTTCCTTGGGATGATTCCTCCTTTGCCAGATTGGATGGAGATGTCCGAAGCCACTCGAGGTGGGTCTTGTCCTCACCACTCAGCTCCGTGGTCCTCTCACCATCCTGGAGGACACCATCACCCCAAACCAGTCAAGCAGAGGCGACAGCAAAGCTTAAGACGACCTTCCCCACCCTGCATCCGTTGCAAATCCAGCTCTTCCATTCCTGCTCCTCTGCAGCTCTGCCCCACAGCAGGAGGAAAGGGCTTCCATAGCCTTGCAGAGGACCTGCTTTTCCTGCCTGCCCTGAGACTTCCTCATTGGCCATTGCCCAGAAGAGGCTGCTGGGTGCAATGGTCCAGGGCTTGATCCACCACCAGCCCTTCCTGGTCTCAAACACCCTAAATCCCATCAGGAACGCACCAGCTTTTGGATCCCATGGTCGTGTTGCCATGATTTCCCAGCAAGATCAGGCTCTGTTGCAAACGGAGGTGACCAGAGCTCATGAGAGCAGAGACTTGGAGCCTCTCAAGGCCATGGCTGGGGGACAGAGGACATCCTCATGCAGACCTGTCCCAGTCCCCACACTGCAATGGGGATGCACTGATGGGATGGGATTCAGGGAAGATGAGGTGCAAAACCTGCTTGGATCTGGTGCTGTCTGGTCCTTCTGGTGGCTCCTACAACCCAGTGTTTGCTGGGGGAGCCCCCTGCTGCGGGATGCCACCAATCCCCACATTGAGCATCCTTGTTCTTCAACAGGGGGTGAAAAATTCCTACTGGGAGAGGTGGGAAAAGCAACCTATGGGGACCCCAATGCCTCTGCTTCCCCATAGGGTTACATGAAGCCGCTGAAGCAACCGGAGAACTCGCTGCTGTGTGACCCATCGCTGGTGGACGAGATCTTTGACCAGATCCCCGAGCTGCTGGAGCACCACGAGCAGTTCCTGGAGCAGATCCACGACTGTGTGCAGAACTGGCACGAGAAGCAGAAAGTGGGCGACCTCCTGGTGCAGTCGGTAGGTCCTCGTGGGGTGGATTTCCCTGGGGGACCCCAGCTCCAGCAGGAGAAGTTTTGGATCTAGAGGCAGGGAAGTGATTACAGCACAAGCCAAACAGGCCTGGGATGGAGAACAGGAGATAAGCTCCAGGCCTGCTGTCTGCTTAGCGTAATGTGAAAAACCAAGGGGGGTGGATGGGGGGTGAACCCTCCCCACTCCAGCCCTGAGCCAGTTTAACCCTTGGGGCAGCTTCTTCCAGGCTTATCCAGGATGTCCATGCTGGATCTATCCCCTTTTCCCCTCCCAGTTCTCCAAGGATGTGCTGGTGAACATCTACTCTGCCTACATCGATAACTTCCTCAATGCCAAGGATGCTGTCAGGATTGCCAAGGAAGCCCGGCCGGCATTCATGAAGTTCCTGGAGGTGGGTCCTGATTCTTCTCCCCATGGATGGTCCAGAGCCACTTGCAAGGCTGCTGGTGGGGCGGGATGTGGGTTAATGGGAGCAAACTGGTAACTCATGGTCAAACTGGGATATTCCCCCCATGTTCATCTTGGTTCTGTTGCAAAGAGGCAAAGTTGGGAGGAACCGGAGTCACTGTGGGTGGTGTAAAAAGGAGTCACTCTGACTCCAAATGGGTGTTGTTCCCGATCCGGGGCTGGTGGGACACAGCAGGGACCCCGAGTCCATCCTAACGGGCCCATCCTTGTGCCCCGTGGGTGTCTTGCAGCAAAGCATGCGGGAGAACAAGGAGAAGCAGGCTCTGTCTGACCTGATGATCAAGCCGGTGCAGAGGATCCCACGCTACGAGCTGCTGGTGAAGGTGGGTGCGGGCAGGAGGGTGCCTGTGCCATGCCAGCACCTGGGATCTCACCCCCATTAACAGGAGCTTTTGGGGGTCTCAGGTCTCTCCTGGCCTCTCTTCCCATCCTTTGACACAGAGCTGGTGTCCCCAGGCATGCACATGGCTCTGTCCTGGGGATGGTCACCCTGCTGTCCGCACTAACATGGGTGTAAAGTCCCCTTCCCCTCTACCTTTCTGCTGCAAGGTTGGACATTGCACCATCATTTGGGGACCTGCGCCTCAGTTTCCCTGTGCCAGGGGCACTCTTCCTGGTGATGAGTGATGCTTTCATAGAGTCACAGACGGGTTTGGTTGGAAGGGACCTTAAAGCTCGTCCAGCTCCAAGCCCCCTTCCACTAGAGCAGGTTGCTTCAAGCCCATTCCAACCTCACTTTGAACACTTCCAGTGAGGAATTTCAGGCATCCACACAAGGTGATGATGTGTTCTCAGGAGCCTCTTTAGGGGGGGCAAAGACCAGGCTGGTGGTGGCCAAAGCTCAAGGCCTGGTTTCTTTCCTGCATGGAGCTGGTTTCCATCCCCAGCAGCCAGAGCAGTGTGGTGGGGACTTCTGCTCGCTGGTGTCACGGCATCGCTGATGACTTTGCCTGTGGTGATATCCCGGATGTGTCCCCATGGTAGGACCTGCTGAAGCACACACCTGAGGACCACCCCGACCACCCTTTCCTCATCGATGCCCAGCGCAACATCAAGCAAGTGGCCGAGAGGATCAACAAGGGCATGAAGAGCGCGGAGGAGGTGGAGAGGAATGCACGGATCGTGCAGGAGATCGAGTCCCACATTGAAGGGATGGAGGACGTACGTACGGGGGTCTTACACAGGGTCAGTCTTACCTTGTCCCCAGAATGCAGCCAATTCTGCTCTTTCTGGGCAGCCCCAGGCTGGGATGCTTGTTTGCTCCTCTGGGTTCTGCTTTACCCATCATCACTTGGCCTTGGTGGGTTCATGGGGGGTTTGGAAAGCTCTGGGGTGCCCGTTCTGAGCCGGGGGCGGCAGAGGAAGGGACAAAGCCCAAGAGGGTCCCCCCTCATGGGGCTCCCCACTCATGAGCCTCCTTGTCCCCACAGCTCCAGGCTCCACTCCGCAGGTTCCTGCGCCAGGAGATGGTCGTGGAAGTGGTAAGAACTGGATGGTCCCTTGGTGCTGTCAGGGCCATGAGACCATACACTGGATGGGACAGTGGGAGGCTGTGATTGCAAGTCATGGGATGTCTGTGTGCCCACAGGAGGCTACAGAAGGATGGATGGATGGATGGATGGATGGAGGGAGGGATGGATGGATGGGTGGATGGATGGATGGATGGATGGATGGATGGATGGATGGATGGATGGATGGATGGATGGAGGGAGGGAGGGATGGATGGATGGATGGAGGGATGGGTGGATGGATGGAGGGATGGGTGGATGGGTGGATGGATGGATGGATGGATGGATGGATGGATGGATGGATGAACGGATAGGTGGATGGACGGATGGGTGAATGGATGGGTGGATGGATGGATGGATGGATGGATGGATGGATGGATGGATGGATGGATGGATGAACAGATAGGTGGATGGACGGATGGGTGGATGGATGGATGGATAGATGGGTGGATGGGTGGATGGATGGATGGATGGATGGATGGATGGATGGATGGATGGATGGATGGAGGGAGGGAGGGATGGATGGATGGATGGAGGGATGGGTGGATGGATGGAGGGATGGGTGGATGGGTGGATGGATGGATGGATGGATGGATGGATGGATGGATGGATGAACGGATAGGTGGATGGACGGATGGGTGAATGGATGGGTGGATGGATGGATGGATGGATGGATGGATGGATGGATGGATGGATGGATGGATGAACAGATAGGTGGATGGACGGATGGGTGGATGGATGGATGGATAGATGGGTGGATGGGTGGATGGATGGATGGATGGATGAACGGATAGGTGGATGGATGGATGGATGGATGGACGGATGGATGGATGGATGGATGGATGAACGGATAAGTGGCTGGACGGATGGATGGGTGGGTGGATGGATGGATGGATGGATGGATGGATGGATGGATGGATGGATGGATGAATGGAAGCTGCATCAGGGGAATTTCAGATTGACACTAGGAACAGGTTCTTTGTTGAGAGGGTGGCCAATCACTGGAACAGCCTCCCCAAGTGGTCATGGCACGAAGCCTGTAAGAGTTCAAGGAATGTGTGGATAATGCTCTTAATCATATGGTTTAGCATTGGATAGTCCTGCAAGGAATAGGGAGTTGGACTTGATGATCCTTATGGATCCCTTCCAACTTGAGATACTATATGATTGTATAAGGATGGATGGATGGATGACTGGGTGGATGGACAGATGGATGGACGGACGGATGGATGGATGTATGAGTGGGTGGATGGAACGGATGGATGGATGGATGGATGGAGGTATGGATGGATGGATGATGATCAATAACAGATTGATGGGGACAATATAGAATTCCCCAAGTGTGGAGGATAATAAGATTGGTCTGGCAGCAGGCAGGAGGCTGGAGATGGAGACCATGAGGGTCTTGGTGAACCCATGGCTGGTGTTCCCATGGTGCTGGTGCTTCCCCATGAGTGGGACCCTATTGGTTTGCCTTCACGGCCATTGCACCATTGCCTTCATTCATCATCACAAGGACATAGCAGGTCCCGTGCAGATGATGGTGTGGGACCCATCATACCCCGCAGCCTCCTTATGCCAAAGCAGCACATGGGGAAACTGAGGCAGGGACTGTTCCCAGTGCTGGCCATTAACCCCCTGGTGTTTTCCACTGCTCCATAGAAGGCAGTGGGTGGGAAGAAGGACCGCTCCTTCTTCCTCTTCTCGGACCTGCTGGTGTGCACCACATTGAAGCGCAAGTCGGGCTCCCTCCGCCGCAGCTCCATGAGCCTGTGAGTACCACCAGGCCTGGGGACACCCATTGGGATTAACCCACGGTGTGAGGGTTGTCCCCGCTGAGCTGACCTGGCTTTAGGGTGCTGGGGATACGGGTGCAGCTCCACCATCCCTTCCAACCTCACAGGTACACGGCGGCCAGCGTGATCGACACTGCCAGCAAGTACAAACTGCTCTGGAAGCTGCCACTGGAGGACGTGGACATCGTCAAAGGTCTCATGGAGTGTCCCATCCCATAACCCATTGCTCACCTCTGGCTGGTGGGCAGAAGGGGTTGATACCATACATGTGACTCCACACAGGAGCCTCTCAAGCCCCCAACCGGGAGAGCATCCAGAAGAGCATCTGCCGCCTGGATGAAGACCTCAGCACGTTGGGGCAAGTCAGCAAGTTGTCAGAGACCCTCAGCTTCCCCCACCAGGTATGGGGATGGAGGCCCTGGAGCTGTCCCCTGGATGAACATATTCCCAATGGGAGCACTTGGGATGCCCTTGGTGGGAAGGAGAGCCTGTGGAAGGGTTGGTGGCCATGAGTGTCCCCGGAGAACCCAGATGCCACCAGCTCTAAAGCCACAGGGAGGATTGGGGCAGCTTCTGAAGGATGCTTGAGGATGGATGAGGGGCAGCATCAGCCACATGGCTGGTGGTGGCCCATCCATGAGCTTTGTGCCCATACCTGAGCATTGTCCCCATACCCAGAGCCTGGATGATGTGATCAAGGACCTGATGGCCGCCATCCACCGGGAGCTGGCGGAGAAGCAATCCCTGTCCTTCAGCATGGCCTTCCCCCCCAACAAGGTGGAGCTCAGCACCACCAAAGCTGACGGCACCGAGAACTTCATCTTTGAGTTCCCCAACCCCGACGCCCGGCTCGGCTTTGAGCAAGCCTTTGAGGATGCCAAGAAAAAGCTGGGTAACAACAGGGACCGGGGAGGTGGATGCGGTGGTGGGCTCAGCATCCCCTCCTGCTTTGATAGACCCCTTTCCTGCATCACTTCTTCATCCTCCACTTTGATTTTCCCAGCTTCCAGCAAAAACTGCCTGGACCCGGAGTTCCTCAAGGCCATCCCCATCATGAAGACACGGAGCGGGATGCAGGTATCCAGAGGTTGCATTCAAGCATCCCATTGGAGCCCGCGGTCCTCTCCATCCTGGTGTTCTTGTAGCTGGGTGCCGAGAGCTCCTGCATCATTCCCAAGTGACCCAGCTCATCCCATCTTTTCCTCCCTTGCAGTTCTCCTGTGCTTCTCCCAGCCACGGCAGCCCGGAAAGCTCCCATGAAGTTTGGGTTTGCAACAGCGATGGCTACGTGGGGCAGGTCTGTTTGCTCAGCATCCGTAAGGAGCCCACGGTGGAAGCCTGCATCGCCGTCTGCTCCGCCCGGATCCTCTGCATCGCCTCGGTGCCCGGCCTCAAGCGGGTCTATAGGTAGGACATTCCCCCCGGCACCGCGGAGCCGGCAGGAAGGGGCGATGCTGGAGCTGGTTCTTTCCCCCCCCCCCCCCCATCCCACTGTGGTGGCAGGGAGCCGGTGGGCAGCCCCTCCTCGGAGCTGGTGCCGGTGCAGGCGGAGGACGCGGGGCCGCAGCCCTGCCTGCACATCTCCATCTCGGGCTCGTCGCTGGAGCTCTCGGAGCCGGTTGATGGTGGCAACAGGGAGCTGGTGCCCTTTGATAGTGATGACACGGATGATGAGTCCTCACCCAGTCCGTCAGGGACACTGCAGAGCCAAGCCAGCCACTCCACCATCTCCTCCAGCTTCGGCAGTGAGTCCTCCCCAGCCCCTCCTTAGCAAAAATCCCCCCTTTTTGACCCAAAGTTGTGAGCAGCTCCATTGATTTGGCTTGGATTCCATGGGGAAATCTGCAGGTGGAGGCCTTTGAGGCAAGGAGATCTTGGGAAAAGAGATGTTGGGGGGCATCAGCCCAACGCCGTGGGTGGCTTTGGGTAAAACCTGGTGGGTTTTGGGGCTCAGCATCCCTAAGTCCTCCCCTGGGTTTGACCAAGGGGACCTATGGTCTCTTCCCCACCACTTCAGTGGGTATCAGATGGTCCTGCTCTGACCCATTCCTTCCTCCTCCTCCTCCTTCTCCACAGATGAAGAGATCCCAAGCTGCAAGGAGGCAGCAGTGGAGACAACGAGCTCAGAGGAAGAGCAAGAACCCGGCTTCATGCCCATCACTGGCACCTACGGCCCGAACCGGCACGGCGAGAGCCCCACGGATGGACGAGCCCTGCGCCGCTCCAGCCGCGGCTCCTTCACCCGCGGCAGCCTCGAGGACCTCCTCAGCCTTGACCCTGAAGCCCATCAGAGCTCCATGTGGTTGGGCACTGAGGATGGCTGGTACGTCCCTGGGATGGGGGGGGATACGTGCATACGGGCCCCCATTGAGGTGAGCTCAAGCTTTGCTCTTCTGCAGCATCCATGTGTACCAGTCCTCGGATAACATCCGGAACAGGAAGAACAGCATGAAGATGCAACACGCTGCTGCTGTCATGTGCATCTTGTAAGCGCTCAAGCGGGATGTTCGGCTCCAGGATGTCCATCGCAGGGTGGTTTGGGGTGGCTGAGCAGGGTTTGACAAAGGGGGTTTTTCTCCTCGCAGGTACCTGGATAACCAGGTTTTCGTGTCGTTGGCCAATGGGGAGCTCGTCGCGTACCAGCGGGAGGCAGGTGAGGATGGATTTGGGACATCAAAAGGCACTGGTGGGGTTAAATGAAGCCCCAAAGGGGGTGCCTCTTGGGTGGGTGGCTTGGGCAGCCCCTGGAGAGGGATGCTCCGAGTGCTGGTGGCTTCCCTGCCTCTATGGGAAGGGAAGGGACATCAGCTCGAGGGGTGCCGGAGACCCCAAAAGCATCCTCCTCGTGGTCTTCGTCTGCTTCTGGCGTCCCCTGAGGACCTCAGCTCATGTGCCCTCCAATGGGGAACCTGGAGACGGGCATCTCCAGCCGCAGCATCCCATCCAGCCAGGTCACGATGGTGTTTTCCGGGGGTGCTTCAACTTCTCACCCCCCCCTCCTGCTCCTCTCAGGCCGCTTCTGGGACCCCCAAACCTCCAAGTCGGTGTCGCTGGGCTCCCCAGGGAGCCCCATCACCAAGATGGTGGCAGTGGCAGGGAAGCTGTGGTGCGGCTGCCAAAACCGGGTCATCGTCCTCAACACCGCCACGTTGGCACAAGAGGTACGGGGGGGCGGCGGCGGGAGGCGGGAGGGGACGGTGATGGGCACCGGTGGCACCGGCATCGCCGTGGCTCTGTCCCTTGCAGCACACGCTCCAGGTGGGGCAGGACAGCGGACGCAGCGTCACCTGCATGGTGAGCTCGGGCACGGGCGTGTGGGTCGCGCTGCAGAGCAGTGCCCAGGTCCGGCTCTACCACGCCACCAGCTACGAGCAGTTGGCCGAGGCTGATATCACCCCTCCGGTGCACAAGATGCTCGCGGGTAAGTGCCACCGGTGGGTGCCATCTCCGTCGCCGTCACCAGTGGGCCCCGTGGCCATCGTCTGCCATGGAGACGGGATGCTCTGCAGCATCCAGGGCTGGGAAATGTGGTATCTCCTGCATCCCGACCCATGGGGTAATAGACCAAGCCCTGGGTGGCTGCATAATCCCATGTAGGAAGAAGGCAATCCCTGGGTACCAGCGTAACATCACAGGGTATTAAGGAATCCCATGGATGGCTTCATAATCCCACACAGGAATAGGGCATGCTTGGACACGTGCATAATCCCATGCAGAAATAGGGCAACCCCTGGGCATCAGTATAGTGCCACAGGGTAATAGGGAATCCCTTGGGTGGGTTCATAATGCCACAGGGCAATGGGGAATCCCTTGGGTGGGTTCATAATGCCACAGGGCAATGGGGAATCCCTTGGATGGGTTCATAATGCCACAGGGCAATAGGAATCCCTTTGATGGGTTCATAATGCCACAGGGTAATAGGAATCCCTTTGATGGGTTCATAATGCCACAGGGTAATAGGGAATCCCTTGGATGGGTTCATAATGCCATGGGGTAATAAGGAATCCCTTGAATTGCTTCATAATGCCAAAGGATAATAGGGAATCCCCTAGATGGCATGTGAATAGTCCCACACTGGAATCAAGCAGTCTCTGGGCATCTGCATATTCCCACACGGACACAGGGCAGCTCCCGAGCCTGTGCCTAATCCCATACGGAGAAACAGATCCCTGGGCATCTTCATAATCATACAGGATAATAAAGTATCTGCCCAATCCCAGCATCAGGCATCGCCATCTGACAGCACCCTGGGGTGCTTTATACCAGCCAGGGGGCTTGTGATGTCCCTTCCCCGTGTCCCATGCGCCGCAGACAGCCCGGGAATGGAGACACGGAATGGCGGGCAGGGTGGGATGCTGACGGCCGGGTGCTCCGCAGGCTCGGATGCCATTATCCGGCAGCACAAGGCCGCCTGCCTGCGGATCACGGCTCTCCTGGCCTGCAAGGATTTGCTATGGATCGGGACCAGCGCCGGCGTGGTGCTGACCCTGTCCGTGTCAGCCAAGGCAGCTCCGGCGCTGGTGGGGCTGTCCCAGGGCCACACCGGCCACGTCCGCTTCCTCACTGCCATTGAGCTGCCCGATGGCTTCGACGTCCTCTTCCCATTGCCAAGGGAGACCGGTAGGTGGGATAATGGTGGGGGGGGGGCAATCCTGACCCAATCCAAGGCAATGGAATGCTGTCCTGCTGATGGATAACCTTGGAATGTGGCCATCAGAGTGCCCGCTCCACCCTTGTGTTAGAATCCAAGGAGGCAAACGGGAAGGGAAGGAATTGGGTGTTAAACTGCCCCTCCAGGGCTTGGGGCTGGCCCGAGCCACCAGAGTGTCACCACCTCCGAGGGGTGGGATGGGGAGATGGAGGCAACGAAGGGGGAATGAGGTAATTTAGGTGGGAATGGTGAATATGGATGGGAGGGGATAATTTGGGGATGGGAGGAGATTTTGGGGGACCAAGATATGGCACCTGGAAAAGTGGTGGTGCCATTGGGAGGATGCTGGGGGGAGGATGCTGGGGGGGCTGATGTTCAGATGATGCTGGGAAGATAGGAAGAGGATGCTGGGATGGTGCTGGTGGGATGCTGGTAGGATGGCGCTGGTGGGAGGAGGCTGGGATGTTGCTGGTGGGATGCTAGTGGTGGAATGGTGCTGAGAGGCTAATACCGGGAGTCTGATGTTAGGATAGTGCTGGAGGGATGATGGCAGGATGATGCTGGTGGGATGGTGCTGGTAGGAGGATGCTGGGATGGTGCTGGTGGGATGCTAATGGTGGCATGACGCCGGGGTGATGCGAGGAGGATGATGCTAGGGTAGTGCTGGTGGGATGCTGGTGGGACGATGCTGGTGAGGCAATGTTGGTGGGATGATACTGGTGGGAGGATGCTGGGATCATGCTGCTGGAATGACGCTGCTGGGATGATTCTGGGATGCTGCTGGTAGGACGCTGCCGGTGGGGTGCTGGTGAGACGGTGCTGGTAGAATGATGCTGGTGGGATACTGATGGGATGGCACTGGTAGGAGGATGCTGGGATGATGCTGGTGGGATGGTACCAGTGGGATGCTGCTGCTGCGATGCTGCTGGGAACATGGGAGCCACGGGGGCCCATCCGACGGCACATCGGTGTTCTCCACACCACAGGGGCCGAGAAGCCAAGCGAGGCAGAGAAACGAGACCCATCCCGTCCCCGTGCCCCTGCCCTGGCTCTCTCCAAGCCCAAGATGCTGGTGATCAGCGGCGGGGACGGATACGAGGATTTCCGCCTGACCAGCAGCAGCGAGACGGTGGGAAGGGACGACAGCACCAACCACCTCCTCCTCTGGAGAGCATGAACAGCCGCAGCCCCCCAGGGCCAGCCCGGCGAGGAAGGGGGGTGCTGGCCCCCCCTGTATGCAGAGGATGGGGGTCCTGACCCCCCTCCCCGCCACCCCCAGCCCCAGCGCCTCTCATCTCCAACCCGGCTGCTCTCTGTGTGCTCGGGGTTGGGGGGGATGAGCCCCGGTCCCCCCAAATGTCGTCCCCCCCCCCGGCCACCACAAGGGACCGAGGTTTGGGGGGGGGGGGGGGGGGGAAGGGAAGGGGGGGCTGTGGAACACGAACCGATTTGGGGGTGTGGAGAAGATGGGGAGGGGGATGAGTCCACTTGGGAAGGCGCTAGCGAAGGAGGAAGGCGCTAAGGAGCATCCCTGGGGACCGGCCGGAGGATGCTGTGTACAGCCAGGAACCTGCCTTGCTCTCCGGTTGTGTGTGTGCCTGCTTTGGGGGGGGGAGCGAAACAGGGGGGCACAGCCCTGTCAACCCCCCCATCCCGTCCCATCTTTTCCCCTGGGACCCCCCCCCCCCCCCCCCCGGCCATGCCATGGGACCATCCCAGGGACAATCTGCCCGTGGGGTCCCCTCGGCCCGGGCCTCCCGCTAACCCGCTCGCTCCATCGCAGCACCCAGATAGCTCTGTTTGTTTGTTTGTTTGTTTTAAATATATATATATTATATATATAAATATCCTCGTTTATTGGGGGGGGGGTGCTGGGGGGGTCAGGAGCATCATCACGGCGCTGCTGCTCCCCCTGCTCTGGAGATGGGGGGGGTTAAAACCCTCCTGGTTCATTGCCCCAAGGTAGAGCTGGACCCCGCTGATGGAGCTGGACCGTGCAGGGAGGGGAGGACTGATGGAGGGGGGAATTGAGGGGTCCCCCATTCCAATCGCTGTCATTCCCATGGGGCTTCGCAGCTTTGGAGCGGGATGAAGGCGTCGATGGCGTTCGAAGCATCTTCTGGATGAGGACAAGGATCTTCTTCGCATCCCTGTGCCTGACAGCAGGGATGCTCTCCTAAATCGTGGTGACAGAAGTTGGGACCCTAAAAATGAGACTTCCCTGGACCAAATTACCCCCATTTGCCCTTTTTTCTTCCCATTTTCCTGCTTTCAGGCCAGGGTCCAGGTAAAGCCCAGCCCTCTTGTCCCCATGGGAGAAGCGATAACGGCGATGGCAGGGATGAGTCGGGGTGACCCCAACCCCACGAAGCCCTGAGTGAGCGACAGGGATGCTGCTGTCCCATGCCCCTCTCTCCATCCAGGATGGAGTTAACCCTGGGATGATGAGGACATTTTGGGAAGGAGGGAGCAGGAGTTTGGTCACTTGGGGGCTTTTTGTCATCAAAGGTCACCTGTGTCAGAATGAAGTCTTGTCCTTTTCCTTGGGGATGAGTTATTCCCTCCTGGATAACTCCCAAGGTGGGGGGGATCCCTCCTGCCCTGGGATGTATCCCAGTCCCTTGCTGGGAATGACGGAAGGACAAACAGCCAGGACTGGGGGCACTGGGAGCACCCGGCCTGAAGGCAACGGGGGTGTCCCAGCGTGGAAAACCTGTCCCTTGTGGAAGGGGACGAGTCCAGGATGGGGTGCACTATAGGGCGCATAGGAAAGCAGGGTGCAGCACCCATGGGTGCCCCCCTACGGTGCCCATATGGGTCAAAACCCCCTTATTTCTTTGCAATCTTCCTATTCCACATGTAAAATAATTGTTTTTCCCTTTCCCCCCCCAAAACCCGTCCTCCTTTAGGATAAAGCCGAGCACCCCCAAATCAATCCCCCCTCCCATCACCCTTCCCTCCCGCTGCTCCCTCCGCGCCCGGCAGGGGGCGCTAGCGGAGGAAAGGGCGGGGCTAAGCGCAGGGGTATGGGCGGAGCTTCGCTGCGCGACGTCATGGAAAAGGGGCGGGGCGAGCCGGAGTAACGCGCACGCGAGTTCATTCATAAAGAGCCGGAGGGGAGCGCGGCCGCCCCGCAGCGGGGTGGCAGGTAAGGGGCAACCCCGGGACCCCCGCTTTGCCCTGGGGGGGGGGGGGGGGGGGGGTTCATGCATACGGGGTCACCCCCTTTAACGGGTTAAATACCCCTTGGGGGGTGGTTTGGGGGTGCTGCAGCTTCGGGCTGTGTAAAAGGGGTGCTTTCGGGGGTGCGTTTGCAATAAGGGGTGTGTGGGGGGGGGTTATTCCTTGATTTTATCCTTAAGGAGATACGGGGGGAGCGTCGCCTGATGCGGTGATTTGGAGCCCCGCCGGTGCTGGCTCCGGCTGCCGCAGCGCGAGTGTGGGTTAGGATAAAGGGTGGAGAAGGGCAGAAGCAGGTTAAGGGAAAACTCCGCATCCGCCGCCTGGAAAACGGGATGGGAACCGCGGCAGAGCTGGAAAATCACAGGGCTCGCAGCCAAGCCCCTGCAGCGGGCGGGGGGCTGCCCCCCAAAGCGGGGCCGGAGGATGCTGCTGCCTGGGCTCAGCGCGATAGCGGTGCTCCTGCCGTCATTCCCCTTTAAGACTGCGTTTCTGCGGTGGTTTCGTTGTCCCGATGGGGCCCGGAGGGATGCGGTAGCGCTGAGTTTACCGGGTAATCCCCCCCGCTCCTTGTCCCACGTTGCCTCCGAGAGCCGTTCCCAAAGTGTTCCCGAGCGGCTGCTCCTTTTTTAGCCCCTTTATCTGCAGGAGCCATCGGCTGAAACCCGGCTCCCCCATGGGGAGGGGAAGCCCTCGCTGGAATCCCAGCGGGCAGCTTTGGGTTACGGGCTCTGTTAAGGGCATGCTGGGAATAAAAGGCTTACGTGATCCAGGGGGAATGGGGGAATTCCAGACCCCAGTTGCCTTCCCCGCTGTGTTTGCATCGATGCGAGTGGGGTTTGGAGCTGGTGGAGGTTGCGGTGGCCCCAAAGGGCAGCCACCGGTGGGGTTATTTTTGGTTCCTTCTGGCTCTTGGCAAGTAAATTGTGCTGGGTTTAGTTTTCCTATTGGAGCCTCGGGCTTCCCTGCTGTGCCGGGCATCCCACCGTGCAGGGGATGGGTTTGTGCCCGCATCCCCAACTGCGGTGGCTCTGAGCTGCCCCCAAAAAGCTCCATTGACAACCAGGACCTGGAGCTCTCTGGTCCAGGGACCTCCTGCATCCCCATGGTAGGGTCTGGGTCATCCAAAGGATGTTCTTAATCCTTGGGTATTAAGCTTGGCCTCAGATCTGCTTTACCTGGGGCCAACGCTGTTCCTGCTAGGGTTTAAACCCATTTGTCTCAGACCAGAGAGCCAGGATGGGGCTTGGAGCAAGCTGCTCCAGTGGAAGGGGTCCCTGCCCGTGGCAGGGGTTGGAGCTGGAAGAGCTTTGAGGTCCCTTCCAACCCAAGTGATACGGGCTCTGCTGGCCCATGGCATCACTTACCCACAGCTCGCGGTCCCCCTGGGCACAGTGGGACCTGCTCATCCCCTTCCAAGGCCATTGCTGCTCCTTTCCTGGCACAGCAGCACCCCAAACATCTCAGGGTGTCCCTAAGGTGCTGCTATTAAACACTCAAACCTCCCCCCCCCCAAGGATTAATAAGCTTGATGTTAGGCTTTAACCTTAAGCTCAAGTTTGAGTAGTGCTGGTTTATGGGGTGGAGGCTTTGCACCAGTCTCATCCTCCCTCCACAGTCAAGGGGCACATCCCAAGCCCCACGGGGATTCTGGAGGTGTCCCCATGGAATGCCATTGCACTGGGAGGATGCTCAGTGGGGAGGTGGCACATGATGGGGTGGTGGTGGCAGCAGACTCAGCCTCCCCCCCCCCAAAATCATGCGGTCCCAGCTTGGCATAGATGTTGCTGGTGCAGATAGGGCTTGGTGGCTCTTAGCTTGGGGATGCAGCCCCCAGAAGGGGTCCATGCTGGCACCTTGATGGGTGCTCCCTTACTGGGAGCTACTGGGAGGAACTGGAGCACAGAGGATGCTCATTCTGGGCTGGGCCATCACATCCCAACCCATGTCCTGTCATTGGCCAGCTCGGCCCCATTCACCCCCAGCATCCCTCCTCCCGTGGGTCATTGGCTGCATCCCCCATGGATGATGCCAAGCACTGATGAGGAGAAGCCGAGGCTGTAACAAGGCTCTGGTGTGGTCACAGGACCGTGACAACCGGGGCAGTTTCCATGCGGGCGCAGTGGCTGGATCTGCCTTTGGGATGTTACTGACTCCTCCCTTCCTGGTGCTGCCAGCACGGATTGATTCAGCCACTCCTTGAGGAATTACAGCCCAAAGCGGGGGTGAGCCTGCAGGAACCGCGCTTCATTTCACTCGATTTTTATACTTTAGTGTTCAGTGACTTCGTTTCCTTGTGGCAGATGCGCAAGAGCCACCTCCAGAGCAGGAAAACCTCCATTTAAAGGTGTTCACCCTCACCTGCTCCTTCCCTTGCTCCTGGTATCGTTCCCTTGTAGCATCGGTCCCTCTCTCTTTCAGATGGAGTTGGGGTCTGCAAGGGAAGGAGATGATAGAATCACAGAATGGTTTGTGTTGGAAAGGACCTCAAGATCATCCAGTTCCAACCCCCTGCCATGGGCAGGGACACCTCACACTAAACCATCCCACCCAAGGCTTCATCCAACCTGGCCTTGGGATGCCGAGCATCCCATAAATCCTCTAATGAAGCTTTCTGGGGGCGGTGGAAGCCGCTGCTGCAGGGGTATCCAGGCAGATGCCTTGGAGCATCCCAGTGGAAGGGAACAGGGATCCACAAACTGCTTCCCCACTGGGATTTCCCCCTGGATGGTGACACTGGTGCTTCCCCCCGGGCAGGTCTCCCCTGGTGATGAAGAGGAGAGGGATGCGCTGGTGGCTTGTCACTGTCCTGGGGGTGAGTACGGCCTTGTCCATCCCATCCCATCCTCCTGCATCCCTGCTGCTGCCTCCTCTGATGCTGCAGCCCAGTCCAGCATCACCACCCCATGGCCGCAATAGGGCACCCCAATACATTTCCTACCCGGAAGCTTGCAGCAGCCCGGCCCTGGTGTTTGGGTTGAGGTTCCCCCTTTCCCTCCCACATTTTTCCTCTTCCTTTTCTCTCTTCTGCTGAAGCTTCTGTTTGGGAACGTGGCTTCTCCCTCACAGCTCCTGCTGGGACCATTGTGTTGTCCCCTGTCTGGGAGGTGCTCTCAGGATGGACCATGAGGGAACCCCAGGGGCTGGGGCTGCTCCTTGGGGTGCCTTGGCCTGAGCGAGCGTCGTGGTGGGTTTTATCAGCCACAGTCAGTTTATCAGCACCATGTCACTGGTGATGGCTTTGCATCCATCATCGTCTCTGTGATGGGGGTGGCATCCATCACATTGCTGGTGATGCGCGTGCGTGCAACGGGCTTGCATCTGTCACATCCCCTGTGACAGCTTGGGCTCACCGTGGTGCACGCAGTGCCTTGGGATCCATCATGTCGCTGGTGACGGTTTGTGTCCATCATGTCAGCAGTGATGGGTTTGCATCCACCACGATGCACGCAATGGGTTTGCATCCATCACGTCACTTTTGGCCAAGGGCCTGTAGGGCCAGGCCAAGGGGAATGGCTTGAACCTGCCCGAGGGGAGACTGAGATGAGCTCTTAGGCAGAAGCTCTTCCCTGTGAGGGTGCTGAGGCGCTGGCACAGGGTGCCCAGAGAAGCTGTGGCTGCCCCATCCCTGGCAGTGCTCAAGGCCAGGTTGGACACAGGGGCTTGGAGCAAGCTGCTCCAGTGGAAGGGGTCCCTGCCCGTGGCAGGGGTTGGGGCTGGATGGGCATTAAGGTCCCTTCAACCCAAACCGGGCTGGGATTCTGTGATTCCATGATAACCCCCCTGGTCCGTGCACTGGGTTTGCAGCCATCACATCACTTGTGACGGGTTCTCCTCTCCTGCATCCCCACCAGCACAGCTCTGACAGCAGCAGGATTCTCACAGCACCTGGTGCTGAGCACTTTGCTTCTCCTGTAGGTGCTGAGCAGCCGTGGTGCAGGGGCCGGGAGCTGCGGTCCCCGGGAGCACGGGACCCCAGGATGCGCGCCCGGAGAGGAGCCCACTGGGGTAAGACACGGTGCATGCACCGCGGGTGGAAGGTGCTGGATCCGTCCATCACTCACCGCCCTCTCCCTCCGTGCAGGAATGTGGCTCCGTGGGGATGTGCCGAGCTTGTCCCCCCGGCACCTTCTCCCGGGGGGACACATCCTGCTCCGCTCACACCCGCTGCCGGGATGGGAACAGGATCCTGGTGGCTCCGGGGACCGCGGGGACCGACAGCCAATGCGGATCCTGCCTGCCGGGGTGAGCCCTGCCAGGGGATGCTGCAGCCCCACAGCCCCGCTGCCACTCGTGGGTCACATCCTGACCCTCCCGTCCCACCCTGCAGGTTTTACAGCCCTGAAGGGGAGAAGAAGCCCCGGGGCCGGTGCCTGCCCTGCGCCAGCGCTCCCCGCAGCACCCCGGGGTGCCAAGGTGGGTGCTGGAGCTGTCGCCTTGGTTTGTGGGTACCGACAGAGCAGGGATGCTGGGATGTCTCCACTCCTGACGCGAGTGGTTTCTGCTTCCCTAAGGGCAGCAGAGCTCTTGGGAAAACGGGATTTGATCCCAACAAACTCCTCCCTGAGGCTGATCCGGTGCTTTCCATCCCCAGGCCGGCGGCGAGCCCGCAGCCCTGAAGCACTGGAGCAGCCGGTGGGGACCAACGGGACATGGGTGGCTCTGATGGGTGAGGAAGAGGAGGAGGAGGCAGCAGCAGCACAGGCAGCCGTGCTGACCATCGTCCCGGTCTTCTGTGCCATGGGGCTGCTGGGCATCCTGGTCTGCAACCTGCTGAAGAGGAAGGGTTACTACTGCACCACCAGCAAGGAGCCCCAGCCCGGAGCCACCGGTGAGCCCTGGATGTGCCGCATCCATCGTCTCGCATCCATCATCTTGCATCCATCATCCCACATCCATCTCCTCCCATCCAACCCATCCTCATGGCTTCTGCTCCTCACTGACCCAGGGCATCCTGTTCATCCATGCTGGGGTTTATCCCCCAATCACTGAACCCCCCCCTACTTCTACCTCCAGGTCCCAGCTCCATCTACCAGCTGGAGGATGCCAATGAGGACACCATCGGGGTGCTGGTGCGGTTGATCACTGAGAAGAAAGGTCGGGGGGGGGTCCCTGGGTGGGGGGGACAAGGGTTGGACCCCCCCCATGACCCCCTTTTGGTGTCCCCCCCATAGAGAACGCTGCAGCGCTGGAGGAGCTGCTGAAGGAGCATCACAGCCAACAGCCACCGGGCTGCACCCCCCCAGATAAGTAAGGACCCCCCCAAAGCTGCACCGAGGACCCCCACGGTAGGACCACCACCCCCCCAGCTGATGCCATCTCCCCCTCCTCCCCAGGCTGCACCTCCTGCCTCAGTTTCCCCCCGCCTGCCAGCACCAGCAGCACCTGCACACAGTGCAGGGCCCAGCGCCGTGCGCCCGCTGCAGCCAGAAGTGGCCCGAGGTGCGGCCACCGCTCGGTGCCACCAAGGGCCCCAAACCCGGGGGTCGGCCCAGTGAGGTCACCATCCTCTCTGTGGGCAGGTGAGTGGGGGACACCCCCCCCCCCCCCCATGTGTCCCCCTCTCTGCAGGGTGGGGACAAGCTGATGCGATGCCCCCCCAACAGGTTCCGGGTGTCCCGCATCCCGGAGATGAGGAGTGAAGCAGGGGGTGAACCCCACCATGGACCCCTGCCCACCGGCAGTGGGATGTGGTTGAGGAGCACTGATGGCCCCCCCAAGGTAAGGGGGGGGGGGGGTGATGGGAGGGTGGGGGGGAGCCTCTGAGGGTCCATCATGGGGGAAAATGGGGCTTCAGGAAGGTGGCGGGGAGAGCGTTAACTCTGAAACCTACTGAGGGCATCTGGTGATATCCAGGATGGAGCAGCCCAACGCCCCTGAGCCTATTCCAGCAGCTGGGAGGCTGCTTCTAAATGGGGTTTGGTGAGTTCCCCCCTTCGTCCCACCCACTGTATTTAAGGAGTGGGTGCTGATAGGGGGGTGCTGGTGCAAAGAGGTGCTGCGGATGGTTCTGCTTTTTACACCCCATCCCCTATGTATCTGCCCATGCACCCCTACAGCATGCAAAAAGCATTTATGGCTCAACACCCCATAGAGCACATTTACATGCATTTACATGTATAAATGTGCACCCATATGTGCACAAAAGGATACATGTATGTGCACGTGCACTCATGCATGTGCATGCACCTATACATGCGCCTATAGCCATGCAGAGAGCAGGGCACCCAGAGGTGACGGAGCGGGTGGCACACACTGCAGGGTGCTGGCCCGGCTATGGGGCTGCTGTGTGACACAGGGGCAGCTGCACAGGCACACGTGTCCTCACACACGCACATACAACCCCCTGCAATGGGGCTGCCGCAGGCGGGCTGCAGCCACACGTGTCTGCATGGAAACACGTATGTGTGAGCATGTAGATGTGCACGCACACACAGGGGTGTGCACGCATCACTGCACAGGCACAGACTGAGATGTGCATATGGAAACCCACCTCTGCACATCTACATACATGTGTGCACATGCATGTACATTCATACATGTGAATGCTGTTGGACATGCATGCAAACACACACCTGGAGCTCTCCAAGCGTGTCTTCACGTGCACACACACGCAGATGTGCCCATATGGGTTTGTTAGCACCCTGCTGCACATGCACATGTATATGCATGAACACATGCATAAATGCACACACAAACCCACTTCTGCAACATGCAAAAGCACATGCACCGATGTACATGCACACACATGTATGCAGTCACACACACGTATGCAGTCGCACACACGTGTATGCAGTTGCACACGTGTGCAGTCACACACGTATGCAGTCACACACAGTCGCACACACATGTATGCAGTCGCACATACACGTATGCAGTCACACACATGTATGCAGTCGCACACACATGTATGCAGTTGCACACATGTGTGGAGTCACACATGTATGCAGTCGCACACAGTTGCACACACACATGCAGTCGCACATACATGTATGCAGTCGCACACACATGTATGCAGTTGCACATACACGTATGCAGTCACACACAGTCGCACACACATGTATGCAGTTGCACACGTGTGCAGTCACACACACGTATGCAGTCACACACACACGTATGCAGTCGCACACACACGTATGCAGTTGCACACACATGTATGCAGTCGCACACAATCGCATGTACACACGTATGCAGTCGCACACACACGTATGCAGTCACACACACGTATGCAGTCACACAGGCGCAAACCAACCCTTGCACATGGAGCTTTGTAAGCGTGCACAGAGGCAGGCACCATTCACACACCACTGCACATGCACACGTATGCACGGACAAACATGTACATGTGCACATGCAACCCCCCCGCACGCACACCCACACGCACATGTTCAGTCACACATGCGGACGCTTGCACGTGGAGCTCTGTAAGCGCATCCTGGACACTGTGTCCCCTCCAGCCCCTGTCACCCCAGGTTCCACCCCCCCACACATTTGGGGTCACCTTGACCCTGCTGAGCCCGTGGCCAAGTCCTGCAGGGCCTCAGCATCCTTATGGGGGGGCACTGGTGATGTGGGGACAACCTGGGTGGCCGCTTTTAGCAGCAGGAGGTGTCCCCTCCAACAGGGATGTCCCTGGGTAGCAAGAGGGATGTTGGCAGGACCATGGACGTTGGTCTAGGGAGTGACACAAGTGGCCCCAGCCACTTGGGGGGGTGCAGAGGGCCCAATCCAGCCTCATTCATGGTCCATCCCTTGTCCTTCACAGCTGGCACCAGGCCTGGGGGCTGCCTCAGGGGGACGGTGACACCCACAAAGACCCCATGGAGGGGACAGAGGATGTTGGGCACTGCGTGAAAGCCAGTCCTGCGTGGAGCCATGAAGTGCTGGAGGCAGCAGCTTGGCTTCTGCTCCTGCCACCAAGGTGTCCATCAGGAGCATGGCAAAGCCAGCGTCTGGCCCAGCTGGTGAGAAGGATTCCCTGTCCCCAAGGACTGGTGGTGGCCATGGCATGGTGGGCTGACGGAGAGCATCTCCTGGAGCTGCAACACTGGTGGTGCTGGCCATACCATGGTGCCCTGATGGAGAGCATCTCTGGGAGCCATTATGCCAGCGGCAGTGGCCACATTGTGGTCCCTTGATGGACAGCATCTCCCAGAGCTGCAGCACTGTTGGTGGTGGCCACATCATGGTGGGCTGATGGAGAGCACCTCTGGGAGCCATGATGCTGATGGTGGTGGCCACGTCGTGGTGCCCTGATGGATAACATCTCTTGAAAGCCATGATGCCAGAGCACAGCCCCATTGGAGACACCATGCAGTGGAGCATGTCCTGCAGCTGGGATGCCATTTCATGGTCACCTTCTTGGTCTGTTGAACTGAAGCCTCTCCAGGCACATCTTGAGCTCTTGATTTCCTTCCACCACGAGGTACCAGCACTCAACGCCGCAGTCTAATGACAGTCTGCGGATCACGGAACAACTCCCACCTTACAACAACCCACCCAGGGCATGGGTTGACATGGCCAAAGCTGGTCTCCTGCATGTACATCTCTATCCACGGTCTCAATCAGCCCAGGAGATCCACTCTGCTCACCATGAAGCTCACACACTCCTCCTATAGGATCACATTGACCTCCTCAATGGCCATGCTGGGCTCAGCGGAACAACCCACCCAAGGTTGAGCTGGCGACCATCAAGCTCCACAACCAACCTAGAAATGGGTTTATGGCTGCTCCCATTCACTTCTCCACCCCATCACCCCCAAAAAACCGACCACAAACCCCCTCTTGGGCTCTTTTATTTATTTTTTATCTCTTTTTTTTTTTTGGAAACATGTTCATAGGTCTCCAATGTTCTACATCTGACAGGAAATATCGGACAGTTACAAACTCGGGGTGGGGGGGGGGGTAGATCGCAACCTGATCTTCAGAACCAAAACCAGAACAAAACCCAAAACCAGGGAACTAAACCCAAATGGACACTTTCAGATGGACAAACCGAGGCTGGGGAGGGGGGGGCTCTCCAGGGCATCACTTCAAGGCCATGTTCCCTCCGCACCTTTTGAGACTTGGAAGACATGGTTACTCCTGGGTTTCGTCTTTATTTCTCTTACTTTTTTTGGTATTGATGTATTTATTTTTTTTTTGCTTAAGAGGTCAAATACTATTTAAAAATGAGCTGGTTTGGGGGGAAAATGGGATTAAAAACCTTATTCCATAGAAAGAAGGGTAAAACCCAACGTGGGTTTGCTCAGTGCTATGGGAACGGGAGGGTTTGGGTGCTATCCTGCACCCCACTGGCTCAGTTCTGCTTCCTTCCCATGCTTCCCGACCTCTCTGATCCCAAACCTCCTTCACCCTGGGAAACCCCAGCTCCATCCCTTGCAGGGAGCTGCAGCGATGCTGCAGGTGGCTGTATTGCATCAATAGGCTTTTCCCTACAAACAGCACAACTGAGCGTTTCCAACTGGGAATTGCTGCTGCTGAAGCATGGATTTTGCTATTCCTGCTTTGCCAACATCCCTGTACCAGGCTATTTTGCCTGATTACAGGTAAATCCCTAAGTGCCACGGTGCAACATGCTGGGAAAACACCTTTTCCAAGCTCTCTTCCCTCTCAGGCTCCCAACAGGCTTTGTTTTCCTTTTTTCCCTATGGGAATGCTAGTGCAGGGCAGAGAAACCATCTGGAGCTTGATCCTGCTGGCAGCCCCATGGGCTCAGGACAAAGTGAAAGGAAGATGGGCAGAGGGTCACTGTGTTTTGGGGGTGATGGATGGAGGGCCTGAAAATACTGACAACTAATAAAAACTAACCCAAAAGCCCTGGATTTATGGATATCCAGCAGCTCTTATTGCTATTGTCGGCTGGTTGGGTTTCCCTATGGAAAATTATCCCTTAAATGTGGGTTTCCTCAAAATATCCTCAAATGTGTATCCCTCTAAGGAAGCCAAATCCCATTTCACACCCTCCGGACAGGGACCACATCATCCCATATCCCTGCATCCACTGGGATGGAGGAGGGGAGGGAGAGGATGGCAAAGAGAGAGGGCTTCGGGAAGGACCCCATTCAGTGGGATGCTGGTGGATGGGGAGAAAACGGATACCCTAGAACATCCATCCTTCAAACCAAGCCCTTCAATAACACTTCCTGGTAAGTACATCCTGGAATGGCAAAAGCTGACCTGGGTTATTGTTATTCGCTAAATATAAGAGCAAATGGTCACCTGGAGGGTTCAACCCCTTGGAGGGGTGATGGATACAGGAGCTCACTCAGGTTGGGGGTCACCACCACTACCAATTTGCCTTTTTCCCTCCCCACATCTTGGGTTACAGCTCGTGTTTTCAAGCAGAGATAATGGCAGGGATGGGTTCATGGGCGTAACAGCGGTTTCAGAGTGATTTCCCTTCCTCTTTAGCTGCAATATCAATCTCTGAGATACTTTGGAGGTTTCTAAGGATGGTTTAGCCCCTCCTGCTCTTCCTTGCTAGTGCTCAGTGTGATCCTCCACCACAGGAAACCCTTTTGCTTAATTCACATCAGCAAAGCTTTGCTGGAGTGAAGCATCTGAGAAGCTGGTGGCCACCATCAGTGTTCCCCACAAGGGAGTCCCCCACCAGGCTGCAACCTCCCCAGGACCTTTTCACTTAAGCCATGACTTGGCCAAGGAAAGAGCTTGGGATCATGGGCTTTCCTCTCATCATTCCATCTACCCAAAACCCCATATCCCTCCATAGCGGAGGGGACAGGGCTGCAGGTCACTGCTGGCATGAGCTGAGGGGCATCAAGCCCCACATCCCCATGCAGTAGCAGGGAGCATCTCACCACCACCATGGACCCATGAAGACACCTTGGGAAGGAGTCACCCAAGCGGTGGTCCTGGAGCCATGCTGTGTCCAAGCCTAAACCCACCACCAGTTTCCAAACGTGCTCGCTAGAGCCTCTCACCTGACAGGCAGTGAATGCTTCACCTCTCCACACCCTGGTTGAGTTAATGGGCATTTCTGCCCGGGCATAACAGGATGAGGAGCATCAGATCTGCTGCTGATCCAAGGGAAGGAGTTTAAACCACCCCTGTCACATCTCAGTCGTGGTAACACTGGGTGATCCTCCTGGAGTTTTCTACCCCACCTTTAGTGTTCTCTTTCCTTTCACCAGCAAGCCTGGCATCTCCTTCCTGGCCATGGACCCAAGTACTGGCACTCATTCCTAAAGCAGCTAAGGGTGAAGGGTGCCTAGGTCTGCTGGGAAGGACCTCCTCTGCAGAACCTAGGCTGTGATGACACTGAACCCTGCAAGTCATAGTGCCATTACTCTGGCTGGAGCTTACTCTGCCCTCTGTGTTTCCATGCTGACAGCTCCTAATACCTAGCACGAAGTCAACATGAGAGGAAAGGGTAGTGAGAGGTCTTCAAGTCCTGTGATCTACTGGGTGGTTTTCCACCCAGCCTTAACTGCTACAAACAGTGGAAGGGTGATGTAGTAACATTGGTTCCAAATGTTCTGGTGCTCTTTATGTGCTAATCCTTGGCTTGGCCAAAGCAAACCCTTAGGTTTTGGGGATGTTTCCTTCTCTTTTCCATTTATACAAACCCAAAGTGCAACCCAAAGTACCACACAGGAGAAATCCACCTTCCAACCCCACAGCACTGGTGTTCAGCCTTCCCCCACTCTGCTCCCCTTGAGGTTGGGAAGGTCAACCAGAGCTTTGCTAGATCTTTAAAACCCCCATGAGCAACTAAATGACTCCTATACAGAAGTGCTGCTTCCAACACCCAACCTGACAAACCACCTGGGACCAACCAACAGAAGTCCTCTTGGGTCCCTAAGCTTGTTTCTCCCCATTTGGACCATGCTCATAGGAAGGAGCTCCATAACTCCTCCCAATGGCAGCAGAAGCCAAGTTGGAGACACAACCAAGAGCAAGGTCTCACCCTGGTACCAACAACTGGTCACGTTGCTCTTCTGAAAGACCCTCCAGTCTGATCTCTACACCGCCATGTCCCAGCCAAGGTGACCCTCCAGTGCTGCTCTCCACTACCCTCACCTCCATATGGAGATATGGCATATCCAAAGCAGAGCAACCAAGAGACATCTGGGCACCGACTCAACACCATGCATGGGTCAGAAATCCATGACAGGCAATGGCAGGAGGGATTCTCACCCACATCTCCTAACCCGACTGCTTTAAAGGCTCTGGATTTGGTCCATTGCGACAACCTTGAAGCCCAAGAGATGCGAGCTGCAAACACACTGCTGGTGCACACAACTCTTTTGGCACACTTGAGGGAAAACTCAAAACCCAACAGTGGTTTTGTCTTAGGAAACACAAAACAGAAGAAAAACTTTGTTTCGACTCTGGGTTTAGTGATAAGGACTTAAACTGGCCTCAAGTACTGTCTGCAAAACCTCTCTCTACTGCCCTCCATACAACTTATTGCTCCACTCGGATACCCCAAGGTGGGATGTCACCGGCCACACTTGGCCTCACATCTTCATGCCCTTGGGAAAGCCAAAACCCCCTGAAATTACCCCAATGCCCACAGCCTCCACGTGCCCATTGTATCCCAGCCTGGTCCACGTCAACTGTGGACCACCTTCCATGCTCTTGCCTTTCCTCAGGTGCCTTCCCATGAGGAAGGTGACATGTTTATTGCTATTGCTTCCTCTTGCCCTCCACTTCTCCCCAAAGGCCAAGCAGAGCAGCCGCTCTCATCCCCCTCTCCTGCCTTTCTCTATGGTGCCAGGATTTGTGCTTGGATGAACATTTCTCCTGGAAGTCTCAGCTGTAACGCAAAGAATGAGGGGGGCACCTTGACGGCCATGGAGGAATCACAGTTTGGTTTCAGCCCTGCCAATGACACAGGTGAAAGGCGAAGCCACCACTCTTCCCCCTTGCCCTACCTCAAAGACTCTTCTCCATCAATCAGCTCTCCTCCTTTCCCACACTATGAGACTCTAGAGAAGCTCTTCAAACCAAGCCTTGGACCTGGAGAAGCTCTTCAGATCAACTCTTGGACCTGGAGAATCTCTTCAAACCAAACCCTGGACCTGGAGAAGCTCTTCAGACCAACCCTTGAACATCTCCTTGCTTCCTTCCACAGCCACCCAGCCCGTCTCTGCCTGCAAACAGTAGCCACACAAGGAAGGAGCTGCCTTCTCCCTCACGCAGCCCCAGGACGTGGCCTATGGGGAGCATCCCATACACCCAAGAGGTGCAAGATGCTACCAGGGCATGTGTGTCTCTGCTGCTCTCTTCCCATCACACAAGATCCGTTTGCCCAGTCGGAAAAAGCAGCCCAAAGACCTGATGGTGACCATTCCTCATACTTCCTAAGACAAGTGTGTTACGTCGCTAATGATACTTATATTCTCTTAACTCCTACAAAAGAAGGGATGAGTTCAGAACTTCACTGCAGATAATGCATTTATAATCTATCACAACAGCTATCTGGAAGACACCAAGTGTTTTCTTTTTTTCTTGTAATATGTTATGGAAGATTAAATAATTTATACTCTTCAACTAAAAATACCCAAACCAAAACGGGAAGAAGAAGCCTGCCTACCAGCGCTGTGCTTTTCACGTAGTACCCTGAACATCAACCACTCTTACTAGCCAAAGGAAATCTAGGCTCTTGTCAACAACAACGACAACAGAAAGATCATGAAAAGAACCCAAAACGAACAAGAAGTGGGGGGATCTTTGCACCACTCAGCTGGGCAATGCTGGAAAAACAGAAAAAGTGGAATATTCTGAGCTTTCCAATGATAGGACTCCAAAGAGAACTCGACTATTGCTCAGTGTCAGTACGTGTGTTACACAATGGATGTGGGGTGGGGAGGAGGAAAGGGGAGAGGAGAAAACAATAAAATAAAAGGGAGGCAGAAGATTAGAAAAAGCAGCTTTTACAAAACCACTAAAGAATGCATAAAGTGACCCTTGCACTTTTGTTGGTTTTCTTTTGTTCTTGCAAACAGACGAGGTGCTGCAGGACAGCGGCCACAGCACCGATGTAAGACTTGTGTAGTTGCATACAATGTTTGACTCTGGATCTGGAAGAGAGCAGAGATATCGAAAACAAGGGGTTAGGAGTAAGTAGTGCAGGGTAGGAAGGTTCTGAAGAGCAGTCTGGACAGGCTGGGTAATTGGGCTGTGGCCAATGGGATGAGGTTCAACAAGGCAAAGTGCCGGGTTCTGCAACTGGGCCACAACAGCCCCACGCAATGCTCCAGGCTTGGGAATTGTGGCTGGAAGCTGCCCATGGAACAGGAGCTGGGGGTGCTGAGTGATGGAGCTGAGCGTGAGCAGCTCGGGCCCAGGCAGCCGGGAAGCCCCCAGCATCCTGGCCTGGATCAGCACCAGTGCGGCAGCAGGGCCAGGGCAGGGATTGTGCCCCTGCACTGGGCACTGGTGAGGCCACCCCTCGGATCCTGTGCTCAGCTCTGGGCCCCTCACTGCAAGAGAGACATTGAGGGGCTGGAGCGGGGCCAGAGAAGGGAATGGAGCTGGGGCAGGGCCTGGAGCCCAAGTGTGATGGGGAACGGCTGAGGGAGCTGGGGGGTTCAGATGGAGAAGAGAAGGCTCAGGGGGGACCTGATGGCTCCCTACAAGTGCCTGACAGGAGGATGGAGCCAGGAGGGGCTGGGCTCTGCTCCCAAGGAACAAGGGATGGGACAAGAGGAAGCGGCCTCAAGCTGCCCCAGGGCAGGTTTAGATGGAGCTGAGGAACAATTCCTGCCCCAGAGGGTGCTCAGGCATTGGAACAGGCTGCCCAGGGCAGGGCTGCAGGCACCGGCCCTGCAAGGGTTCACATCCCGTGGAGACGAGGCCTCAGTGCCATGGGGCAGGGGTGGCCCTGGCAGTGCTGGGGTGAAGGTTAGATTTGATGATTTTAAAGAGCTTTTCCAACCTGGCTGATTCTATGATTCTATGATCAGACAGAGCTGTTCTCCTCTCCTCTGCACCCCTACAGCAGCACCTATAGCTGATGTACATGGGATTTAACCATTCTCGTGCCACTGAGTGCACAGTTTCTTGGGCAGGGAGCTGACGAAGCAGCAGCTCGGTGGTGGTATCCATTGCAGAGGATTAAAAATGTGCAGATGGGATCCTCTGTGCTAATTGCACAACGATTTGTCATGGGAAGGATTAGCTCAGTGTAATGTATGCAGCAAGGAGAGATTTCAGATAGCCTCCAGGGCTGGTTGATCCTCGCTGCCTCCCCGTGCAGCATCATGTGTTCCCATCAGCTGCGCTCCCTGTTAATTGGGTATGAAGGACCAAGAGCTCCATCAACACAAGGAGGGTGTTTAAATGAGCAGCTGGGACTTTGGGGATCCTGAGCATGACAGGAACCTGCAGCTGGTTGAAGGCAGCTGCACACAAGGCCCATGATAATGAACAGGATGTTTTAGAAGGCTCCTGAAGGGGAGACCTGAGAGCAGCTCCAGTGCCTAAAGGGGCTGCAGGAGAGCTGGAGAAGGGCTTGGGACAAGGGCCTGTAGGGCCAGGCCAAGGGGAATGGCTTGAACCTGCCCGAGGGGAGACTGAGCTGAGCTCTTAGGCAGAAGCTCTTCCCTGTGAGGGTGCTGAGGCGCTGGCCCAGGGTGCCCAGAGAAGCTGTGGCTGCCCCATCCCTGGCAGTGCTCAAGGCCAGGTTGGACACAGGGGCTTGGAGCAACCTAGGCTAGCGTGAGGCATCCCTGCCCCTGGCAGGGGGTTGGAACTGGATTACCTTAGGGTCCTTTCCAACCCAAACCATTCCATGATTCTATGTAAGGCTGAGGTACACTATGCTTTGCTAAAACCTTCTGTAGCCCCATGACAGCACCATGCAGCTATCTCTACTAGGCAGCAGTGCTAAAAGGCTCTTCTGGAGTCAAAGCATCACCCTGAGAAAGGGATTCAGCAGCTTTGCAGGAAGGAGAGAAGCAATAGCAGTGCTTGGTGGTTAATTAATCAACAAGAGCAGAGCAAGGCCTGCCAAGGCAGCACTTACATGAATTGGCCAGTGGGTTTACCAGTGTGGAGGTACATAGCTGTAGGTGGGGGTTCCTTGAGCCCTGTACGTTGGCACGGAAACTGGATGTGCTCCGATGGCAGTGTGTTGTGGGGTGGTCAACAAGGTTCCTGCAACAGCATGGAGAAGTAGTGAGAAGAGCTCTGTTAGGAGAGGTTAAACAAGATGAGGAGCAATTCCTGCCCCAGAGGGTGCTCAGGCATTGGAACAGGCTGCCCAGGGCAGGGCTGCAGGCACCAGCCCTGCAAGTGCTCACACCCCATGGAGACGAGGCCTCAGTGCCATGGGGCAGTGGTGGCCTCGGCAGTGCTGGGGAAGGGTCGGACTGGATGAGCCTAGAGCTCTTTTCCAACCCAGTTGATTCTGTGATTCTAAGGGGCAGGCACAGCATCAGCTGCCTTTTTTTCCCCTTCTTCAATTCTCCCAAATATTATCAGCCTGTGAGACCTGTTTGAGCCATGTGGTTGGTATCAGCCAACGCCATGAACAGAATAAACCCACCTGAAGCTCCAGCATATTTTCCGTGCTGGTTTTGGCCTCAACTCATCTTTTTCTAATTTCCCTTGTCCCTGAAGACTAGAAGTAGCCAGAAATCTGCTGATATCTTCCACCTGCTAAAGGCACTGGGCTCAGCTGCACCAGCAAATCACTGCAGTGATCTCAAACATCTAAGGAGGAAACTGCATGGGATGAGGATTGTAAAAGGAGATGAGAAAAAGCCAAGAACTTCCAGGGAAAATAAAGATGAGCTTTGCCATTCATCTCCCTAGGGCAGGGGAGTGCTTTTGCTTCATTTTTTTTTTTTTTTTGCTTCATTTTTTGTTTTGTTTAAAACTGAAACAGGGGAAGTTTAGATTGGATCTAAGGAGGAAATTCTTTCCTGTGAGGGTGCTGAGGCACTGGAATGGGTTGCCCAGGGAGATTGTGAGTGCTCCATCCCTGGCGGTGTTCAAGGCCAGGTTGGATGAAGCCTTGGGTGGGATGGTTTAGTGTGAGGTGTCCCTGCCTATGGCAGGGGGTTGGAACTGGATGATCTTGAGGTCCGTTCCAACCCTAACTATTCTATTCTATGATTCTATGATTTAAACCCCCAGAGCTGAGAGCCTTGGGATGCAGCAGGAGTGATCCGCTCCCAGCCCCGAAGCAGAGGAACTACCCCATGCATCCTCTTTTCTTTCAGTCTTCAGCTGATACAGAGAGGGATTTTAAGTGGGAATTTGCACAGTGCCTTCAGCAGACGTGGGGAGGGAGGATACAGCCCTAAACTACTCTGCTCTGTGAGTAACGGGGTGCTCGAAACAACTTCTCAGTTCCTGGCTACTGCAAATGCTACTACAGAGAATTTAAAGCATCCCACGTGCATCTCCCCACTTCTCAGTATAAGCAACAGTAAATCTCTGAGAGGCTCTTGTCAAACCCAGGCTGCTGCATCTCTGCTCGCAACAAGGACTGTGGCCCATAACAGAGCCCTGTTTCACAGCTCATGCAGATGCAGAAGGATGAATGAGGTGTTTCTTGGCATAATTCAATATACAATCCTAGGAATTGTTAATGAGAAAAATACAGGCTTTGGGAAAAATAAACCCAGCCCATATCCTTACTTAATGTGCTGTCAATGAAAGCAATCCTGCGCATAAACTCCGAAGGATTTAGGATGCAGAAAGCAAGGTTAATGTTCATTTTGTCAAATGAAAGTAAGACCATTAAGTGTCCTCAAAAAGGAACCTGAGGATAGAAATACAATATTGAAGATGGACAAACCTGGTTATACCTCTGATTATGGGGCAGATGGAGGAAGGATAATGTATTTAAGGATGCAAGAGTTCATGTCTCTGAAGTGAAGGTCTCTCTGCTAACCTAAAAGCTGAGTTCCATCAGTATCAGGAGCATTTTTGCCTGCAGAGGTGGCAGCAAGCAAAACTAGCAATTAGCTGTGTTCAAAGTGCTTCTGGAGCCATGTCCAGATACACCCTGCAAGGCTGCAGGCAGCACAGAGAGTTCTTCATCCAGGATAAATCTCTGGCACAGCTTGTTTGGATACATCCCAAACAAGAGATGGAACTCTGGCTCAGAACAATGGGAGATTTGCCTTCTTACCTGCTGACATTGCCATGGTGGTCCCAGCGACCATGCCCATGGCCACACCGTTGGTCCTGGGCGCAGCAACTGGGGCCGGGTAGATGGCCGATGGGATGCTGTTGGGCTGAACCACGGTGGTGTGATGGATAACGTGAGGCTGTGCCGCGTACACTGGCTGGGTATAATAAGCTCCCTGTTGGAGAAGGGATAAAAACCACCATTGTCTTTGTCATTGGATTGACAGCACAAGCCAAAGCAGTGACTTGAAGGCCAGTATTTTATGTAGAGGCAAAGACCAGTTCTGTGTGCAGGGGGTGTCAGCTGGGCAGAGAGATACTGTAGGTCCTGCTATGGGGTGAGAAGTGATGAAGCATCACAGCCCCATAGTTACCCCCTGCAGAGATGGGACATAGGATATTCCCAAACCCAGCCTGTATCGTGAGCCCAAAGTGACCCCACTGTGACAGTCCTTCACCCTGAGACTTCAAGTGTTTAGCTCCTCTAGATCAGCTGCACAAGCAGTCTTAAACACAAGGCTCTTCATCTGGGTTGAGGCAATCCCCAGCACAAACGCAGGCTGGGGGAGACTGGATGGAGCAGCCTGAGGAGAACGACTTGGGGTGCTGGGTGAGAAGCTGCTGCGAGGACTGGAGCAGCTCTGCTCTGGAGCCAGGCTGAGAGAGCTGGGCTGGGGCAGCCTGGACAAGAGAAGGCTCCTGAAGGGGAGACCTGAGAGCAGCTCCAGTGCCTAAAGGGGCTGCAGGGAAGCTGGAGAGGGGCCTGGGACAAGGGCCTGTAGGGCCAGGCCAAGGGGAATGGCTTGAACCTGCCCGAGGGGAGACTGAGATGAGCTCTTAGGCAGAAGCTCTTCCCTGGGAGGGTGCTGAGGCGCTGGCACAGGGTGCCCAGAGAAGCTGTGGCTGCCCCATCCCTGGCAGTGCTCAAGGCCAGGTTGGACACAGGGGCTTGGAGCAAGCTGCTCCAGTGGAAGGGGTCCCTGCCCGGGGCAGGGGTTGGAGCTGAAGGAGCTTTAAGGTCCCTTCAACCCAAACCAGTCTGTGAAGATTCTATAATGAAGACAAGCTGGTGTCACGTGTAGCTGCTGGTACAAAGAGCTGCCCACGGGACACCATTTGAGCACTGCCAAAGCGCTTCAGGTCCTTCCCCTGAGCCAGCTCCTTCTGCCTGGAGACCTGGATAAGGAAGAATGAAACTGAACCTGAGGACATGTGGGGTGGTCTCTGGAATGCAAAGAGGCAATGGGAAGGGAGTGGAACACCATCCTGACCTGGAAAATCAGCTCGTTGGGGGAAAAGCCATGGAGGCTGTAGGGCCAGATACCCCTGAGGAGCTTGTGATCTTCAGTGGGAAGGGGCATAGAGGTGATTTTCAGAGGACATCTGCTCTAAATTACATCCCTGTGGAGGATCTTGGCCCCAGCACATAGCTGGAGGTGGTGGCAATGCAGGAGCAGAGAAGATGGCACTGGAAACCCATCCAGGTGCTAGGGGAGGAGCTGCTCTGCGAGGACACAAATCTGGGTCATGCCTGAAGTAGCTTGCGCTGGTGAAGGAGACACAAGGGTTTTCCAAGGGAGCTGGCAGGAGGGTGATGCAAGACAATGAGATGCCAATAGCCACCAGGAAATGGACCTTGGGGTGACCCAGACTCATTTGTGGCCCTTGGGAAGAGCAACATTAAGCACTGGGGAAGGTGGGTAAAGGGGGGTGCAGGAACTATCCTGGAGCCATGGGTCCCAGCATGTGGTTTTGGAGGAAGGGACCTGATTCCCAACCTCATCGAGACACTGTCTTAACTCCACTACACACCAGCAACCACGTAAAACCATGTCTCATCCAGAGGTTCCAATGGAGGAGTCAGGAGAGAGACCCCAGCACCCCAGAGACCCACCAAGCCCCACCACGAGCACTTCCATCCCACCTGGACATGGGTGCTCAGCCCTGACAGCCAAAGATGAAGCCCTGTAGGAACCTCAGACTGTATTTGCATGCTGTGGAGAGAGGTGGTGGGTGAGGAGGCACCTACCTGGGTGTACAGGTTCTGCTGTGGATAGGCACTTCTGATGGGGTACATAGCGGTTTGGTACGGGTTCGGAGATGGCGAGTAGGGAGGAGGTGCGTTGTTACTCTGGGTCGGTGGGACCTTGTAGGGAGTCCCCGCAGTGTACCCTGCCAAAGAGAAGAGGAGTCCAAGTGAGGGTGAGGATTTACAGCTGCAGAGCTGGCGCATGGGGAACACAAGCAACCCAAACTGCTGCTCATGATGCACCAGTTGCTCGCTGGGCATCACTCAGCATGGAGGAGACACCAAGCTGGATGAGCATCTGATGTGCCACGAAACCCACCAAGCTGAGACCTGAGCCCAGCATCCAGCCCCTGGCTAATCAATCACAGCAGCCAGGCCTACATGCTCTACCCAGCCCAGCAGTGGCTCTTCCCAAACCCAATGGTCCAAACCAGTGCATTCAGCTCTGGGTCCCCCAGCACAAGAGGGACGTGGAGCTGCTGGAGTGAGACCAGAGGAGGCCATGGAGCTGCTGCGAGGGCTGGAGCAGCTCTGCTCTGGAGCCAGGCTGAGAGAGCTGGGCTGGGGCAGCCTGGACAAGAGAAGGCTCCTGAAGGGGAGACCTGAGAGCAGCTCCAGTGCCTAAAGGGGCTGCAGGAAAGCTGGAGAGGGGGTTGGGACAAGGGCCTGTAGGGACAGGCCAAGGGGAATGGCTTTAACCTGCCCAAGGGGAGACTGAGCTGAGCTCTTAGGCAGAAGCTCTTCCCTGTGAGGGTGCTGAGACGCTGGCACAGGGTGCCCAGAGAAGCTGTGGCTGCCCCATCCCTGGCAGTGCTCAAGGCCAGGTTGGACACAGGGGCTTGGAGCAAGCTGCTGTAGTGGAAGGGGTCCCTGCCCATGGCAGGGGTTGGAACTGGGTGAACTATAAGGTCCCTTCCAACCCAAACTATTCCATGATTATTAATTAGGTGAAAACAATGGATACCTTTAAGTATTCCATGAAGGTAGATAGTTCTGAGCAATTTCCTCTCCTGCAAAGGAGGACTGTGACCATCAGCTCACTCTCCAGGTTGAAGAGGCAACCCCAAGTGATGCTCAAGCATCTCTCCTGCTCCCCTCAGCCTACTTGCATTAGCAACAAAAGCAGCAAATCTGCTTTATTGCCATTAAGAAAAGCCGTTTCTCTGCTCCATCAACAGCACCACAGGCTGCTGCCAAGCCAGGAGGAGCAGAGGGGCTTGGGAGGACAGTGGGGAGGCAGGCACAGACAGCAGGACCAAAACTGATGACAGTATTCCAGGGGCAGCCTGACTAGCGCTGAGCACAGTGTGACGATGACACCTTCATCCCTGTGGTGATGCCCCTGTTGATGTTCCCCAGCACCCTGCTGGGTTTCTCTGCCCCAGCCGCTCACTGTTCACTCCTATGGAGCTGGTTCTTCCAGGTCCCTTTCCCAGAGCTGCTCCAGCCGGGCACATCCCAGCCCGTGCTGCTCCAGGACTGGGTTTGCCCAGAGGCAAAACCTGACACTTGTCCTGTTGAGCTCCATCACGTTGTTCCCAGCCCGTTCTTCAGCCTGTCCAGCTCACCCTGCAGGGTGGCTTCACCTTCCCAAGTGTCCACTTCCCCACTCAGTTTGGTGCCATTGGCAAACTTCATCAGGGAGCACTTGATCCCATCACCCAGATCACTTATGAACACATCGAGCAGCGCTGGGCCCAGTATCTACCCCATCAGTGACAGGTCCCCAGTTGGAAAAGGAACATGGGGTGTCATAATGTTCACCACCACCTTCGGGCAGTAGTTCCCCACCCACCACACACAGCACTTGTCTAGACCATAAAGTAGGAGTTTTCCCAATCTAATCCTCAAGAATACTTGAAGTTGTGCTTTAAGGGTTTTCTTTTAGGGTAGCCTAAAAGCTGAGCTGCTGCCATGGGATGCCCCAGACTGCATCAAGTGTGCCATGAAGGCATCAAAGTGCTGGTCACAGCTTAATGAACAAGTAAAATAGGAATGGTAAGAAATCTGCACACACAAGCAAGGAAAAACATGTAAGATGGGACAGCTGCTGGGAAATGGTATCCAGATCTTGCAGAGGACTGGGAGAAACCAACCTTAGAGCAAACAGGCTCCAAAGACTCTGTAGGATGGAGAGGAGAAGCCAAGGAAGGCTCAGCCCAGCAGTAAGATATCCAAGCACTCAAACATAATGAAGTAATTTACTCAAGCACTATTCAGGGCAGCAATTAATGAAGGCAAAGATTGCAAGGCTGCTAATAGCCCACATTATCCGCCCAGCACTGCAAGGGCGTGAAGAAAACAAGCTTTCTAGGAACTCCCAAACAGCATCTCACCGCCTCCTGCTCGCTGCACATTGGATCCGATGTGTTAATTAAACAGCAGAAGAGCTGTGACCTTTTATTCTGACTCACATTAGCAGGAGAGCAGCTATCTTTAAAGGAGAGATGGAACTGCAGGTTCCGAATGGCTGTATTCACCATAGAGACACCATGAGGGCCTCCAGGAACCCAACAACGTCACCTACAGAGCCACCAAGCTCCTGTTGGATTTGACCCATTTTCTTCTCTTCTGAACTCATTTTTTTAAGCAAAGACCTTGGATGCCAGCTCTCAGCATCACGCTTCATTTCTGATGGGCGTCTGGAGCTGGGGACCAGCTCAAGGCTGTGTGGTTTCACCACCTGAATGTTAAGACTTGATGTGGTTTCCCGACTGCTGAATCATGGACAATTTATCTATGATATTAAAAAAGGTATTAAGCGTAACAGCCCATGGGAGATGGAATCTTCCATGTTTTCCCAGAGAGGTGGTGGATGCCCCATTCCTGGAAGCACTCAAGGTCGGGCTGGATGGAGTTTGGAGCAACATGATCCAGTTCAAGATATCCCTGATCGCTGCAGGGGGATCTAGGGTTGGACTAAAGGAGCTTTAAAGGTCCCTTCCAACCCAAACCATTCCATGAATGGAATTCCATGATTCTCTTTGAAAAGGGACGTCCCTACCATTCATTGGGTTAGGGACACATTGGGCTGCATCAAAAGGAGCGTGACCAGCAGGGCGAAGGAGGTGATCCTGCCCCTCTGCTCTGCTCTGGTGAGACCTCACCTGGAGCATTGTGTGCAGTTCTGGTGTCCTCAACATAAAAAGGACATGGAGCTGTTGGAGCAAGTCCAGAGGAGGCCACGAGGATGAGCAGGGGCTGGAGCACCTCCCATATGAAGACAGGCTGAGAACATTGGGGCTGTTTAGCCTGGAGAAGAGAAGCTGTGTGGAGACCTCAGAGCAGCTTCCAGTGTCTGAAGGGGGCTACAAGGATGCTGGGGACAGACTCTTCATCAGCGACTGCAGTGATAGGACAAGGGGTGATGGGTTCAAACTGAAACAGGGGAAGTTTAGATTGGATCTAAGGAGGAAATTCTTTACTGTGAGGGTGCTGAGGCACTGGAAAGGGTTGCGCAGGGAGGTTGTGAGTGCTGCATCCCTGGCAGTGTTCAAGGCCAGGTTGGACAGAGCCTTGGGTGCCATGGTTTAGTGTGAGGTGTCCCTGCCCATGGCAGGGGGTTGGAACTGGATGATCTTGAGGTCCTTCCCAACCCAAACCATTCTATGATTCTATTCTATGATTCTATGACACTATCCCTCACACAGTGCATGAGCTTTGCATGACATCTAATTTCATGCCAGATCGGATCTGACCAAGTTTTAAGTGTTTGGAAACTTTCAGCTTGCAGTTAGTAGAACCCTGGATACTGTTTGGCAAAACTCCCTTGGAATTTAACCCATGCCTGGATGTGCTTTCTCCTCCCCATTGCACCTCCAGGCTGCTGCAGGGGAGATTCCTCCTTCAAAATCAGAGGGGGCAAGAGCAGATACCACAGTAGAAATGGGCTCGGGGGCAAACTTTGGCCATGGCCACCAGTGTGTGGTCACTGGGCAGCCCCATGCAGGCTGGTCTCATTGCCAGAGAACTGGCTTGGGCACATTGAATTGGGAAACCAAATTTAAGAGATAAAGCCCTGAGATTTCAGAGATGCTTCACCCATCGCTGTGGTGCCTTTGCCAGATCTCTGCTGGGAGATGCTGCCTTAAGCACAGGCTCTGAATAATCAGAAGCATTTCAGGTTGGGCATCCCAAACTGGATCTGTCCTTTGGCTCCATCTCAGCACCCTCACAGGGAAGAGCTTCTGCCTTATCTCCAACCTGAACTTCCCCTGTTTCAGTCTGAACCCATCACCCCTTGTCCTGTCACTGCAGTCCCTAATGAAGAGTCCCTCCCCAGCATCCTTGCAGCCCCCTTCAGACACTGGAAGCTGCTCTGAGGTCTCCATGCAGCTTCTCTGCTCCAGGCTCAACAGCCCCAATGTTCTCAGCCTGGCTCCATACAGGAGCTGCTCCAGCCCCTTAGAACCTAGGAGCGGTCCCAACTTGTGCTTGCAGCACACTCCATGCCCCAGCTTTAACAGGCAACATGAGGGCAAGAGCGGGCAAGAGCAGTCGGGCAGGGGCCAGGGGCCACACCACATAGCAGGGGAAGCACCAGGGGCCTTATCTGGGAGCTTATCATCCCTCCTGGAGGCACTGTTGGGCCTCTTAGGGGATGAGATTACAAGGCTTCAGCTGGAAAAGCCTGTTTAACCACGATCCATAAGCAGCATCTCCTCCCCCTGCCTCTGCGCAGCCAGTTTGAGTTAAAAGGTGGGAATTTCACCCTGGATTCCTTGAAAATCAACCTGGAGTTTGGAATTCTCTGTTCTAAGGGAATAGGAAATAATCTCCCTTTGTTTTTATTACATATACTGTTCTGCTCAACCACAGAGCATCACTGCTGCAGTATACACCTGAAATCAAGCCCAGGTTGCTCCTGCGGACCAAACACTTGGCTGAAAGAGGCCTTCACCCTTCTCCATTTCACTTGTTCCTCTGAAGGAGCACTGGGAGGGTCGGTGCTCTCCTCTTCATGCTCCTTCATGGTTTGAACACATGAACAAAGGATGCTACCTTGTTCTGAGTGTTAAGAACACAACATTTCAGCCCAGAAGGGAACTGCAGCTCCCACTGGACATCTCCGGCAGCAGAAGGTGATGGATCTGCTACATGGCGCAGTGCAAGCACCCGCAGGACCTGCAGCACCCTCATTGTGTCAGCACACAGGCAGGACACATGGACATGAATGATCCCATCCATTTCAAACAGGCAGATCCCAAATAACCCCATCCCAAAGTAATCCCCAAGAGGGGAGGGAAACGGGCACAAAGCAACCAAGGAAAACCCCAGAAGAAAAGGTTTATTTACTGAATGCTGCAGAAGAAGCCTGGTAAGTTCTGTTCTCGGTGCCAGTGTCCACTGGGAGGTGGAAGGTGCCCTCCGTGGCACAGGAGGAGGAGGTCTGTGGCCAGGCTTGCTTCATCAGAAGTGTAGCTGCATGGAGACAGAGAAGAGGTGTCACACACGGCAATGACCAAACTTCCCATGCTTAGGTCACATCTGGACCACTTTGCTGCTCTCTCCCTTTCCCCTCCCACCTTTTAAGGACAAATATCCATAGGAATGTCGCACCATGGCTCCTCTTGTCCCACCTCATCCCCATGGAGGGATGGTTTGCAGCAAACCAGTTACTTGGCTTCCTGAGCTAAGAGACCTGCATGAAGATCTACACCAAGGGGGACACTGCTAGCAAAGCCACCAGCCCTCCCCAGCTACCACTGGTCACCTCTGTGCATATGAACCAGTAATGGTTGTCCTTGTCCTTTCCCAGCTGGAAAACAGGCTGAGCTGGGTGTGCATTTTATTCCCAGTAAAACCTTCTGAGATGCTTGCATGGCAGATGCCACCAGTGGACAAGGTACTGGTTGCTGTGACTGTGCCATCACAGCTTTGGAAAGGTCAGTGAGGAGAAGCAGCGGCTTTGGGCAGGTCAGTATGTATTTCAGTTTATGGAAAGTAATGTATAAAGCCAAGTATGATAATCCAGAAGAACATCAAGAGTCAAATCTTGTGGGATTTGAGACACAACCAACAAAATCCAATGAACCAGCACTTGCTATACCCTTATAGAATCATAGAACCATGGTTTGGATTGAAGGGACCTTAAAGCTCATCCAATTCCAATCCCTGACACGGGCAGGGACCGCTTCCACTGGAGCAGCTTGCTCCAAGCCCCTGTGTCCAACCTGGCCTTGAGCACTGCCAGTGATGGGGCAGCCACAGCTTCTCTGGGCACCCTGTGCCAGTTATCCTACATCCAAACACATTGCCAACGCTTGTCTAAGAACTGCCGTTACACCAAAGGCTTTTGGAGCACATCTATGGAGAAGGCAGATCACCAACACAAGCCAGGCTCCTTCCCAAAGGTGGTGCTTCCAGGAAAGCCTTACCAGATCTTTTTCTGCTTCTCTTTTTCGCTTCCCCCCTGAAACTACGAATGTGCCCTAACTCCTTGTGCCAGGCTCATGTCAAAGAATTAACCAGCCCTGGTTGAAATCCCACCACCTCCCAGCGGAGCTCATCCACCTTCTGAAGGCCTCAGCCAGTTCTTACAGCTCCCTGCTCACCACAAGCTGCTCAGGACATCGTTATAAAAGCTCCAGGTTTCCCATGTACTTCACAGCCCCAGCTACTAAGGAAGGAAAACCAAGCGAGGGCTGATCAATCCTCAACAAGGCACTCAGTGATCAGACCTCGCTGTGAAGTTGTGGATCCACCAACTCAAGAGACTTCAGGAGTCAAAACAAAGGACTTTTGGGCAAGAAAGGGAAAACACAGGAATTCTGTAGGAAGGGAACCATTTCTGACAGCAGAACCAGCCAAGGTTAAAGCAGAAAGAGGAGCTCTTTGGGAGAGACACCATGGCCTAAAGGAGGAGGTGGTGGGTTCCTTATCCTCCCAGTGGCTCTATGAAGACTTTGCAACTCCTTCTGCCAAGCACGTTCCTACCCTGAGATCAGTGCTAAGCCCCAAAGAAGGGACTCTATGACTTGGTCAGGGCCCGCAAACCTTTCTGCATCCCAAAGGCAAGAGCAATGATGTTTCAAACCCCTCCAACACCTCTGTGTCTGCTCAGACTCTTAACCAACCATCTCTGAAGATGACAGTGGAGTGCACAGGGCTGGAAGTAGGGCACAATGAATCGAGGAGGCCAAGGAGGAATCGGTGCTGGTGCTACAGCCCATGGCAACAGCAACACGGGTCCTAATGGCTGGACACCACAGAGAGAGCAAAGAAGCACTGCGGCAGGTCTGTTGGTCCACCAAAAACTCATGAGCCCACTCTCCTGATGTGGGACAGAAAGAGAGGAGCATTGAGGACACCAACAGTGATGCTCTCCTGGACAGCATGGCAATCATGAGCTGTGTGGAGATGGTCACGGGTGCAAGATCTGCCTGGATGATGCTCTGCTGCTTTCTCATCATCTTGAAGAGAAAACAAGAGGTTCTGGAGAGATTTAAAGCACAGTTTCTCCTCCATTCAAGCACTGATCACGTTCTGTTCCGAGCATGTGCCCTCTCCCAGAGGTTTGTGAGTTATTAAGGATTTCCAGCCCGCCTTCCTTAGTTTTCCATGGTACGTTGCCCTCCTGAACATCACACTGGAGGATTAACTCCCAGCACTGAGACAGAACCACTCTTTCATTTAGGCTTTTCTTCAAGATCAGATTCATTTGTGCCTCTGCATTTCACAAAGGTTTTAATATCCAGGACTGACGAGACAATTTATTTAGGTGTTATATGGATCCTTCCTCTGTGGTTTCTCCACCTCAGAGCTACCAAAAAATCACAGCAATTTGGGTCTGAGATGGCCAGGAGCTTGCATTAAATCATGGATCCTTGGAGAATCCATCACTTAAAGCTACACAAAAGGTGAGGCAAGGAGGCTTTTAGGAACATTAATATCTCCTGGTCCTTTGCAAAAGCAACGATTCACAGAGGTTACAATCCAGCCATGAATATGTAATACCATAAATATCAGATTAACTGTGTGCAGTTCTGGTGTCCTCAGCATCAGAAGGACACGGAGCTGTTGGAGCAAGTCCAGAGGAGGCCACGAGGATGAGCAGGGGCTGGAGCAGCTCCTGTATGGAGCCAGGCTGAGAACATTGGGGCTGTTGAGCCTGGAGCAGAGAAGCTGCGTGGAGACCTCAGAGCAGCTTCCAGTGTCTGAAGGGGGCTACAGGGATGCTGGGGAGGGGCTCTTCATCAGGTGCTGCAGTGACAGGACAAGGGGTGATGGGTTCAGACTGAAACAGGGGAAGTTCAAGTTGGAGATAAGGCAGAAGCTCTTCCCTGGGAGGGTGCTGAGGCGCTGGCACAGGGTGCCCAGAGAAGCTGTGGCTGCCCCATCCCTGGCAGTGCTCAAGGCCAGGTTGGACACAGGGGCTTGGAGCAAGCTGCTCCAGTGGAAGGGGTCCCTGCCCGTGGCAGGGGTTGGGGCTGGATGGGCTTTAAGGTCCTTCCAACCAAAACCAGGCTGGGATTCTGTGATTCCATGATAATTCCCCTGGTCCGTGCACTGGGTTTGCAGCCATCACATCACTTGTGACAGGTGATGCTGCATCCCCACCAGCACAGCTCTGACAGCAGCAGGATTCTCACAGCACCTGCCTGTGGCAGGGGTTGGAGCTGGATGAGCTTTAAGGTCCCTTCAACCCAAACCATTCTGGGATTCTATCTGGGATGGATACAGCCATGAGCCTCCCACAAGGTTTGCAATAAGCTTAATTCCCCAGGCAGCCCCATTACTGTGTTCTTGAGTGCCTCAAACTGGTGGGATCATTTGTTCTTAGGAAGCTTTTCAGGCTCTACAGGATATTCACCCCCTCGCACCTCAAGATACCCCCCTTAGGGGACCTATTGATGTCTCTAAACAGCCAATGGGCACCTACAGAGGACAGCTCCAAGCACTTACGTGGGGAAAGATGATGCCTACGCTTTCCCCCTACAGAACGTTTCCTCCAGGGAGGACCCAGAAGCAGGAATGGGGGTTTAGAGCCTCCATCCTGCCCCACAGCATCCCCATGGACACCCTTAATTTCCCCGAGCTGATTTTAGCAATATCTATTCAGCCCTGTGAGGACACCGGAGTGATGGATGAGAAGCATTATTCTTCCCTGCATTATTAATAAATGCAGTTGGAGCATGAGCCAGCCTCCATGTGAGATGTGTGTGTCCTACTTTCAGGAAAAGAAAAAGGCTTATTTTTAATGAAGGAAGTTAAACGAGCTCAGGAAGACAGAATGCTTGGGAGGGAACATGCTCCAGGCTTAATGAACTTTTAAACTGGAATGCCTCATGTCTCTGCAGCACTGATTTGAGGCACTCGTTTTTATATGCTCAGAAGGGCTTGTGTTTCAATAACACTGGCCTAAATAAGCAGGCTCATTGCAAGCAGCTTTATGCAATGCTGGTGTTTTGTAGTGATCTTGGAGTTTCTCTTGTGTCTCTCCCTCTCAAAAATGTGGAGAAACACAACAGGAGAACCACATAAGGGAGAAACGGGTTTCAATGTGGATGGGAAGAAGTTCATTCCCTTGCTTGACACAGGGCTCCTTTGGCTGAGCTGTTATCTGCACCTTGGGAATGTTCACTTTGAAATATCCTGGTGAAGAATTCACCACCCTTTGATGCTCAGACCTTAGCAGATATTCACCAGGTACCTGACACTGGATGATCTTCAGGTCCTTTCCAACCCGAACCATTCTGTGATTCTCTGATTCTATGACACTGAGAACGGGAGGAAACAAGACTGGGTCCAGTTACCACCCTCCTTTCCTCACTGCTGCTGGACCTGCAGGGACCAAAAGGTCTCTGTAGACTTCTCCAAGCTCCTCTCTGTGTCTCCTTACGCTTCAAGGGCAGGTTGGACGGGGCTTGGAGCAACCTGCTTTAGTTGAAGGTGTCCCTGCCCATGGCAGGGGGTTGGATCTAGATGATCTTAAGGTCCTTTCCAACCCAAACCAGGCTGTGGTTGAGGCAACTGAAAAGTTCAGAACGCTAAATCACAACATTTTCCATGTGGATCCCAAGGTCTTGGGAACCATGAGGTCAACAGAAGAGGATGAGCATCACCAACTTCTAGTGTGGCATCAGGGACTGCAGTGTGAGTGTCTGGAGGCCCTCAAGGATGGAAGCAGATGGCACAGTAAGTAGCAGCTATTTGAAAACCAGACATTGAAAACTAACCACCACCAATGTCCTTCCCTTTGGGTGAACCACAGCAAGGGCAGGAGCAGAGGACAGCTTTCACCTTCACTTGGTGGTTCATCTCTTGCTATGATTTTGCATGGAAGCCAAGCAAAACTCAAGAGGTCTGGGGCAAGAGACACCCAACCAGAGAGAACTCAGCTGAGGAACACCTTTCGGATGGACCAGAGGGGATGATCAACCTTGTCCAGAACAGCTTCTTTCAAGACTGACAGCTCACTTCCAGCTCCATCCCACAAGATCATCAGTCACAAGCAAAGGATGCTCTTCCCACCCTTTTCAACCTCTATTCCAAGGCACATTAAGAGGCACATCTGCCCAGTTAACCTGCATATGGAGAATCAGCTAGCCCAGCAGACGAAACTTGGGTTTGTGACTGCTTTTATAGTGATCCGGAGGGATTTCTGACAGCAGACACCAATCCCCCCCCCCAGCCTGGAGGATTGAAACAGAACTTTGCTGGTGGATGAGATGCTTTTGAAAGCAGCCGTTTTGCTGGGAACATGGAGCATCTCTTTGTGCAGCGAGGCAGCTGCAGGTTCAACATCTACAATCCCATTTAAATACACGTTGGAATTAGCCTGCTCTTTCTGAACCCAAGATTTTCAACACAAAGCTGATCCCCTCTGAGTTGCAGTGGGTTTGATGGGTGGCCGGAACCCCAGCAGCAGGTTCTTCTCAATGGTGGAGTTATTCCCAGCCTCCTGTATGACAGCAGCTGATTCAATCTGAGTAAATGCTCTCCGCCTCGATACAGACAACTGGTTTTAACTCAGCCACTGAACCACAGTATGACTTCAGCTCCGTTCCATTTAACACAGTTGAGGACACTGCTCGCTCTGCTGCATGTACCCACTGCTGGAACGATTTATGGAGCCTATTTTAGAATCATGGAATGGTTTGGGTTGGAAATGACTTTAACATCATCCAGTTCCAACCTGCCCCGGGCAGGGACCCCTTCCACTGGAGCAGCTTGCTCCAAGCCCCTGTGTCCAACCTGGCCTTGAGCACTGCCAGGGATGGGGCAGCCACAGCTTCTCTGGGCACCCTGTGCCAGTGCCTCAGCACCCTCACAGGGAAGAGCTTCTGCCTAAGAGCTCAGCGCAGTCTCCCCTCGGGCAGGGTAAAGCCATTCCTCAGTGGACCTGCTTCCCAGAGCTGGAAATGCAGCATCTCCCTGCGGCAGAATCAGGATCTTAAACCCCATAACTCAATAAAAACAGGGAGATGCAAGTAGCTTGAAAAAGCCTCTATATTTAAGCAAGCTCTGAGCCTGGATTGCCTCTGTAGCCTTTGCTCTGCCTCTAAAGATAACACTCATGGACGCTGCCCTCACTCCCAGCATCACCCATGAAAAAGCATGCATGAAAGCATCTTTTCTCCTGGCTGCACACGAACAAGCTGAAGGCTTTGAACCATGCCTCCAACGAGATAAATCTCCAAAGAGTGGGGGAAAAACCCCTGCCCTGATATTAAATTGCACTGATTTCAAGAGCTGTGTCATTATTTATGGGGAAGAAGGAGGTTTCTGCACAAGGAGTTGGGTTGAGGAGCACCAAGTTCAATCTTCCCCATTTCCTCACTTATGTAGTGCTTAGCTACGTGGGGTTATGCACTGGAAGAGCGTTGGTTTTGATGCACAACGACCTGTCAGCCTACTGGAAATAAGGAGATTTCTAATATAGGAATTACTAAAAGCATTTGTTAAGACCCACAAACAGAGCAATGAAATGTAAATGCCAAGGTGCTGCCCAGGCTTCCTCGCTTGAGTATTAAGCAATGTAACAAAAAGATGTGGCGAGGAGGGGACATATAAATGATGAGAGGCTTTTCCTTGAGAGAAAGCAAGTGGGTTCAGATTAGGCTTGTACTTCAGAAAGGGAGTGAATAAAAGGCTGGCTGGCACAAAGCAGATTGACCAGGGCTTTCCTTTCCCCTTTCACATCATGCAAATGTAAAGCAACAGACAATGATTTGCATTGCTTTAAAGAAAGGAATACGTGAGGAACTGGAGCTTTAATTAATCTGCAGGCACTGCTTGCTGCAAAGTGCTGTAGTGATAAAATATAGCAAGGATCAAAGCACGGGGGAGGCGAAGCATCTTTAATGAAGGAGAGGACACCCACAGCCACAGCCACCAGGACAAAGGTAGGGGAAAATCAAAGTCTATGTGGGGTAGTGCTTATAAGAGCGGCTGACTAAGAAGGTTTGGGGTGGATTATTCCATCCTGAACAATGTGAGGCATCTTCGGAAGGCAAATCTGGCTGTATTGAGGGAGGACAGACCAAGGAGGACGGACAACCTGGCCCTTGCTGAGTGTGGGGGCTCCTTTCTGCTGGGTGGAGGACACAGGTTGCAGATGCCATTGCAGGAATGATGGGGATCACAAAGAGCAGCCCAAGGGCTCGCTGCTGCTCACCTGAGTGATCCCCAACTGCCAGGGTTACCCCTGTGTTTCCTTGCTCTTAAGTCTTCTTGACCCTTTCTTTGCTGCCTGCCATGGGACATTCTTTCTTGCCCTTCTTGTGAGTGCAAGCAACTTCTCTGTTCAGTAGAAGGAGGCTTGTCCTCCAGCCCACCCCAGAACTACACACATCATCCTGGTCCCATTTCTCAATGTATTCCTACTATCCTAACCCATGCCAAGAAAACACCCCCATAAAACATCACCCTAAAAGTCTCCTTCTCTGGGGGTATCTTGACTATGCATCAGAGTTACCTGAGAATGCATCTACAAGCCCCCTTGGGTTCCTGTTCCTCATGAGCATGAAGGACATCCAGGCAGGATGCAAGTCAAGCTCTCCTGGTAGGACAGACAGGAACCCATGGAGAGGCTAAACCTCCTCTATAGGGAGGTCTCTATTTCTCTCCACTGAATACAGAAGGACCTGGGCTCGAAGGGTTAGAGACCTAAGGTCTACATAGCTGAAGGGAACCAAATATTCCCAAACGTGGCAATTGCTGCAAGATTTCCTACTTGGGTTTTTTTCTTCTTGTTTTTAATTTGGAAAATCAAACCGAGCTGAAATTAAATCTTTCCAGGGGAATGTGTGGATTCCATCAAGGTTTTGCAAAGAGAAGTATTTTGTTTGGATAGCAACACATCATTCCTGAGGGTTGTTTCCACACGGTGTCCAATTGGAGCTCCAGCCTCCCAAGGATGGTGTTGGAGATGTACAAGGAGCAATACAGACCCCCCCGAATTCCATGTCCTGCAGTGATTTGGTGCTTACTCTCACTTGGGTGTCCCTTTGGGCATCTCCTCACTCAGTGGTGGAGCTGCTCCTTGCACGAGTGGCTGGGGACAAGAATCCCCCAGAGAAGCTGTGGCTGCCCCATCCCTGGCAGTGCTCAAGGCCAGGTTGGACACAGGGGCTTGGAGCAAGCTGCTCCAGTGGAAGGGGTCCCTGCCCGTGGCAGGGGTTGGAGCTGGAGGAGCTTTAAGGTCCCTTCATCCCAAACCAGTCTGGGATTCTAAGCCCAGGCCCACAGGCAGGAATGCTGCAGGAGCAGGGAGGATGTTCCCAGCCTCTGGCAGGACAAGCTACTATTAAATGTGGGGGGGTTTTAATGCTAGGGAGCTCTTTTCACTTTACCCATTCAGTGTTATATTCCTCAGGAGAAACGGAGGGTGGCCAGCACACGTGTAGGGGAGGAAAACTTGTTTCATATTACACATTAATGGGAAGAAATCATAGAAACATGGAATGGTCTGGGTTGGAAAGGACCTTAAAGATCATCCAGTTCCAACCCCCTGCCATAGGCAATGCAGCTGAAGACCCTACCAGAAGCCAATAAACCCAAGTAAAACCCAACAGATCCCTCACAGCATCATCTGCAGGAAATGGCTTTATTTAGCAACCTTGCAAAGTAAAACTGCATTGAAACTGTAATGGGGAGAAGAGAGCACCAAAAGGTTTCGGCAATGAAACCCTCAAGCCTGCTTCTTCAGCTTGGAAAGCTCCAGAGCCTGGAATCCATGGATATTTATGACAAGTGGGAGACTGAAAACTTGGCAATGGAGAGGAGAAAGGGATTAGCGAGATGGACACAACGTCCAGCTTTGTGCTCCTTATGCAAGCGGTTATTTCACTCCAATGACTACTGAACACTCAGCTGAAAGAGGTTTTATTCACGAGGCTGCAAACCCCACAGCTCTTCTGAGGCTAAGCATTCACAATAAACATCTCTACCAACTAAAGAGCCACAAAGTCAAAGCGAAGGGGGAGATATTATCTTTCAGCTCCAATGTGTGAAATGGGTGAGAAAGAGATTTTTGGAGGCCTTTTTCATAAGAAACATGTAAAAAGTCATGATTTACAATCACAGAATGGTGTTGAAGGGACCTTAAAGCTCATCCGGTTCCAACCCCTGCCACGGGCAGGGACCCCTTCCACTGGAGCAGCTTGCTCCAAGCCCCTGTGTCCAGCCTGGCCTTGATCACTGCCAGGGATGGGGCAGCCACAGCTTCTCTGGGCAACAAAACCACTCTTCAATAGGAGACTTCCTTTTCTTCTACTCTTTTTCACTTCATTCACTCCGGATAGGAAATACCTTTCGAAACTGCTGCTTAGCCCTTGGGTTTCTCCCACCCTTTGTCATGCCAAGAGCTTCCATCCCCCAGGGAATCCGGCTGAAAGCAGAGAACTTAAACCAGGCTTCAAAACCTCCGTGTAACTTGGTCCTTCTGAAGGGTTGGTTTCAGTAAAGTGCTTAAATGTGGCTTTGACTTCAGTGATTTCCTGAGTGGAGGCCTACCAGAAGCCTTCAATTGCAAAAAGGAAAGGACTCCTGTAAAGGTTTCCAAATTCGGGCTCAAAAGCATAAAGAAGCAATGGATTGTTTCAGCAGAGGAACTCAAATACTCCTTATTAAGCGCAGAACAGGAGTCCATGCTGTGGTGAAGACAACTCCTTTTGGAAAGGTGGGAATGACTCCATGAATCCTGCTTTGGAGTAACTGCTCTGACTTCAAAACAGCGGGAGGTTCAGTTCTGGAATAAGAAGTATCCTTGAAGCTATTTGACAGCAGCTCCTGTGGTTCATTCAGATTCTGTCCTAACCTACATCAATCTCCTACCATTGGCAGTCCTTGGCTATAAGCATTTCCCCTGTCTCTCCACCTCATGCAGATGAGGTGTTTGACCCCAAAGTGATGGACTGGGTTTGGCACCCACATGCTTTGATGGCTCTTCCCTCTCCAGCTCTCTCCAGCCAGGCAGGAAGGTTGTGGATGTGCGAGTGTCCTTCCCCATCCCGACCTTTCTTTGCATCCACAGAGCAACCAGAGCCATGGTTGTGTATTTGGCCAAGACAGAACAGCAGAAACCAGCCAGAAGGGAGGTGTGGAGAAATGGTGCTCAGCAGGGAAAGGAAGGAGCTTGGGCAGTCTCGTTATGGGCTTTTGTACGGCTAATAGAGGAATGCAAGCGAAAAATGGCTTTGGGGTGACAGGAGAAGCCTCCTTCCAAGGAGAGGAGCAAAGGAACAAGGGAGACGCTTGTTTGGGAAGAGGTGAAGAGGACAGACATTGTTGGCTGAGCCAAAAGAGCTGTAAGGCTCCAGACACCAAGAACGAATGGACTGGACACCGCTTCTCTAAGTAAGGACAAGTAGCCTGTCCTAGATACGAGCAAGAGGGAGCAAAGAGGGGGATGTGAGGCATCCCAGCCCATGGCAGGAGGTTGGAACTGAGAGCTCTTAAGGTCCTTTCCAACCCAAACCATTCCATGATTCTATTCTATGACATGGTTAAAGCAGTGGACTGGGGAAATCAGTTTTGTACCAGCTCTCCAGAAGGATGGAGGAGAATTTGCCATGGCTGGAGATGGCAGAGAGCAGAGTGCCAGGGTAGGGCTGAGCTACGGAGGATGAACACGTTACCCATCAGCCTGGTTGGTAGGGCGGTTCATGGCAAGCTGGAAGAGGCAGATGACAAGTATGTCTGAATGGACATGCTGCAACAGAGGTGGAAAACAAGTGGCCAAGCTGGGAATGCCAAGGGGAAACAAGATCTTACGGAGAAGAGTGCAGCTGGTGCTGTCAGAGACAACCAGCACAGCAAGGCTAAGGCACAAGGGTTACCAAGTTTGGCCAGGAAGAGCTTGCTGCCTCTTTGGGGTGGTGTGAAGGGTGGGAGCTGGCCAGCAGATGACACTAGGACGGACTAGGGTCTGCCAGGAAAAGAAGGGACAGTAAAGACACAGCATGGGAGATCCATACACCAAGCAGGACATGGTTGCTATCATTTCTGTATCTAGGACATGGAAGGAGGAGGGAAGGATGAGCAGAGGGAAGGTGAAGGCAGTCTTGGGGAGACACCAGGCAGTATTCAGAAGATATTAAAAGCCACCAAGTGTGCAGGTATCACAGTGATGAGGATTGTAAAATCCCTGGGATTAGTATCAGGATACAATTCCTGGCTCAAAAATACTTTGCAACACAGACAAATATTCCCAACGCATGGCATGAAGTTAATGAGAGAGTTAGGAAGGGAAGAGCTCAACACGGGCCCCTTCCCTGGGAAGTATTTGCTGTCAAACACATGGGGCTGCTGGATTTTGACCAATGAGCAGCAAAAGGGAAATCCTCCTGGACCCTTCAACAACATTCCCAATCTTGTCTTTGTACACAGACCCTTACCTGGGGCATAGCCGGGGCTGCTGGTTGGATACATGTTTGGGTTGTAGGCTGGAGCAGCAGTGGGATAGCCCGTCGGATAACCTGCAATGAGAAAGGAGGAGACATTATGGTCTCATAACGCGGAGAGAAGAGGACAGCATCCTTGGGGAGCAGCAAACAACCTGTGTGTGCAACGATGCCATGGGCACAGCTGAGAGGCAAAGCACAGATGTATTCTCAGGGTATGGGAAGGACTCCGAATGTGCTCCATAGGCTTACAAGTGACACCATCAATATTTCATCTCTATTCCTCTAGAAAAGGAGGGCAATAACCAGAATGCAGAACACAGGAACGCTCAATGTGCTCTGCAGAACACCACTGAGGAAATCCACACACTGAATGCAGAATGGAGCTATGGGATAGCCACCAGCACAGCCCTGTTTGAAAGGTTCCCCTTGGCTGCTCGCAGCTATCGCGGTTTGACCACTGGAGCATTAGCAGAGCTCAGCACCCTCGAGTCCTCAGCGCTCAGCACTTGCATTAACCAGAGCCTCTTGCTAAAGGGAAGGTAAAGACGCTGCATGAGAAGCTGCCAGCCCCAATATTCACTCATGGCTGCACAAGTGCCAGCCTGGGAGGGACACGATTACCTGCCAGGCCACCTGGAAGGAACACACATGGAAGCTCCTACCCTTGGAAGCCACAGGAGGCTTTAATGGGCACTTTAGGAAAGGTTGCAGAGCACCTTCAGTTCTCATCATCCTCACTCGCATCGGTCACAGGGAGGTCAGGGCAAATCATCAAAGCACTCAGACGCATGGAGACCTGGAAATCACTGCAGAGCCAAGGCCCTACGTGCACCCATGCACGGTGCAGATGTCCGGCACCGAGCTAGAAGTTCTTGTCCTCCATGATGGCAGGGGGCTTGGAACTGGATGATCTTAAGGTTCTTTCCAACCCAAACCATTCGACGATGCTAAGACCACAGACAACAACCTCCACACCTCAATCTGCTCCGGTTTGCTTCTGTTTACTGCTTTACTTCCATTTCTTGGAAGTCTTCCCGACTGGAAATGGCAACACTCAAATAACTCCATCCCTTCTTACGTGCTCCTGCGTAAATCCCTCTGACACACCGAATGGAACACGTCCGTCTTCCTTTGCGGGCAGAGTCTGGCTCTGCTGTGCTTCCCTGCCACGGCCACTGCCCTGCTTTATCCGTGCATCTCGTTGGCCACCATCCCAGAGCACAACCAACCCCATGACAGACAAAACGACTCTTGGAGAGTCTTTCCACGCCAAGCTCCATTGACGCTGTCTGCTGGTTGCCAGCAAAGGCTGCAAAGCGGCAATTAGCATCCATTCACACCCATCGCCTTGAGTTTGCTTTATTAAACACAAGCAGGGGTGGGTCTTTCCTCCCCTTTTCTGAGCAGGAAGACGAAACCCGGCTCCATCCCTCCCTCCCATGGCCCAAAGCTCATTTGCTCCTTAGCAAGGGGCAGATTCCTCAAACCTGGCACCTGGCGCAGAGCCGATCCCTGCGGCAAAGTGTGGAGGTTCATTTGAATAAATCTAATGCACCACTCCTGACCACTGGACTGGAATAAATGACTGTGTTCTACCCTCTCATTTTCATCAGTGATATATTTGCCTTCTAAATCAGGTTAATTAAAAATTGCTGTAGTTAATGTTGGATAAGCAGCAGTTTAACAGACTTTCTGTTTGGCTTTTTTAGGCTACATAAAACCATGTTGGCATCGGAGGCAGGCACATACACAGCAATCAAGAAGCTCCTTGCACAGTTATTTGCAGATCCTGTGATTGCAAGCAGAACATTAATGAGGAAGATCTTAAATCAGAACTATCCCTGCCTCCTCGCTGCTTCATTAGAAGATAACCCTTTCTTTTCCAGTATATCCAATGCTCCGAGGTCCTCTGGTTGCCTCTCAAGCTCAATGACGCCACTTGGCCTCCTGACCAGTCTGGCTGGGGGTGTTAAACCAACTCCAACTCCCTTCCTGACCACAAAAGTGGTCAATTATATACCCTGTAATTCTCTCAACTGTGTTTCTACACCGGGTTTTACCTCCTCAGGACAGTTCAGGTGCTGATAGCTTTGTGTGCATGCCATGGTGTTGGGAAGTCCCTTGCTCATCATCTAGGGATAGGATCAAGATGAGAACCTCTTGGGGCATCAAGAGGTTCTTCTGGTCTTTGCTGCTGGTTAATCCCCTCAAAGAACTCCTGAATCCCATGAACTACTGCAGTAGTTATAGAATCATAGAATGGTTTGGGTTGGAAAGCACCTTAAGATCATCCAGTTCCAACCCCCTGCCATGGCATTGTAACTGGGTGTAGATTTGCCCCTCTGCTCTGCTCTGCTGAGACCCCACCTGCAGCTTCCAGTGTCTGAAGGGGGCTGCAAGGATGCTGGGGAGGGACTCTTCATCAGGGACTGCAGTGACAGGACAAGGGGTGATGGGTTCAGACTGAAACCGGGGAAGTTCAGGTTGGATCTAAGGCAGAAGCTCTTCCCTGTGAGGGTGCTGAGGCGCTGGCACAGGGTGCCCAGAGAAGCTGTGGCTGCCCCATCCCTGGCAGTGCTCAAGGCCAGGTTGGACACAGGGGCTTGGAGCAAGCTGCTCCAGTGGAAGGGGTCCCTGCCCGTGGCAGGGGTTGGGGCTGGAGGAGCTTTAAGGTCCTTTCCAACCCAACCCATTCCATGGTTCTGTGATTTCAGGCAGAGGGTAACTGTGTACTTAGGTCTTCTTTCTCTTTGTTTTGGGTTTAACTTCTGCTTGGTAGGACTGCATCTCACTTATCGCGGCATCTTCTGTCCTGAAAGCAAGTGATGGCCTTTTTCAGGATCATTTCATTCCAGATAAATACCACTTCTATCAAGGAAGCTTTAATAGCTTCGGATGTGGAGAGATGCAGCCAGCCCTGCTCTGCTCTATCTTCCTCTCTGATCTCATAACCTTTGGGAAGTGCTGATCTCCAGTAAGAAAACCTGGCCTTCCTATTTAAAGGGGAAACAGAGGTGGGAAAAGGGCAGGGAAAATACTGGTGGTTTGCTGCTTTGGGGAGATACTGAAAGATAAGAGAGAAGCAGGATCTGTGACAATGTGTGCCGGGGAAACAGCCTGGAGAATTCCCAGCACTCAAACCCCTGGCTTTAAAACCTCAACACTGGGTTTAGAAATACAGGAGGTATTTCTACACCTTATTGGTTTTCAATAGGATTTAGGTTTGTTGGCTCTTCTTCATCCCCCAAATGACCACAAACAAGCTGCAATCCCCCCATGATGGTCCCCATGTCTTACATCCCCTGGTGCATAAGGCAAAGCCCGGGTTCACTGGCCAGGGATGAGCCAGGAGAGTGGCAGCACCCAAGTATCTGGCATCTTGCTCTGATTTTCCCCATGGATACCCTAAGGGCCCTCCTGCAAATCCCTGATGTTCCTGCTGACCCCATTCCCCTCCTGCCGCGTCTCTGTCGCCTCTTGGGTGAACTTGATGATCTTAAAGGTCTTTTCCAACCTAGCTGATTCTATGGTTCTCTTCACCTTGCATGAGAGATAACAGCAAGCAGGTAAAACCCACTCATTTTATGTTGAGAGCTGCTAATCTCCATGGGCTTCCTGCTGGAGACATGGAAAAGTGAGGGGCACGAAGGAGATATCCTTTATTTTCTACCTCTATGGATCTGCACATGATGGGACCATGCCTCTGCTGAGGCTTGGGGCCCGATTACAGCGATGATGCAGAAGGAAAGCAAAGGAGATGAAACCCTATTGAATAAAATCCATTAGATTCCTCAGCGAAGAACTCAGGAGCTGGTTTCTCGCTTTAGTTTAATTTCATCTCATGCCCACAATCAATAGGAGTAGCAAAGCCAGTGTTCATCTTGTGTCCTCCCCAAGGGATACCCAGAGCACTCCCGCTCTGAGCGGCACTAACTGAACTGCTTCAGGAATTACGACTCAATAACGAAGGGAAGAGCTCCTGGGGCTGCAGCAAGCAGGGATTTTAAAGCCTCCTTTCATTTTCCATGTATCTCTAAACGTTTCTAGACCATTCCTTGCAGCTCGGCTCAGCCCTGTCCTCTCTGGTGCTGCAATGCTGCTGTTGATGAATGGCTTTTAGGTTACGAGTCCCAGCTACCCACCCGCTCTTTTTAACACGCACAGCTTTAGGGATGCGCTAGGGAAGGAGTCCATGAAATACATTCAAAATGAGCAGCATACACAGCCTTAAAATGGGGTTAAGCACCAGCTTTGTTTCCTTCATAATCAGACTCAGAACGCCCATAATAAAGCAGTTAGCTTATATTTCCAGCCATATATATTTTACTGCCTACATGCAACACAGAGGTATGTGGAACCATATACACAAGCTCAGCACAGACCTCTTCTGCACAAGACAAGAGATGGGTGGACGGAGCGTTTAAGAGTGTTCTTTCCAGCCTTCTGGGATAGCTTATTCCTTATGGAATAGTCCTCATGGAATAAGCTCCTGTGGTCGTTCTGTACAGCAAAGAAGCTGAATTACTAGGGAGGAATGAAAAGGCAGGAGGGAAAACGAGACATCAGCAGGCAAAGGGCTGCCCTTGGAGGAAAGGCTGACAGCAGGGCAGGGAGGATTAAAGGATTGAGCAGGCAGTGATACAGGGGAAGGGTGCATCTGGGCTCATTCGAGGATTAGATTTGTTATTCCCTTTGGCATTTGAAATTCCGGGCGCTCAGACCCAGCCCCAGGTACAAACAAGCTCCAGCTTTTCCTGCCCATGGGCCACCAGAAAAAGCCTCGTGACACCCTGGAGGCCACTGCCAGGGACAGGAGGACCACGCACAAGGGACAAAGGGACGTAAAGTCCCACTGCAAAGGCACCTCTGGCAAGTTTAGAGGGGAATCCGCAATTCAGAGATCTCCTCCCCATCTGTCTGCATCCTTTAAATGAGACTTTAACAGAAACTGCCCATCCTCGCTGTAAACAAGCAGCCTGCACCCACAGACTCAGTGAATCCCAGCCTGGTTTGGGTTGGAAGGACCTTAAAGCTCACCCAGCCCCAACCCCTGCCACGGGCAGGGACCCCTTCCACTGGAGCAGCTTGCTCCAAGCCCCTGTGTCCAACCTGGCCTTGAGCACTGCCAGGGATGGGGCAGCCACAGCTTCTCTGGGCACCCTGTGCCAGCGCCTCAGCACCCTCACAGGGAAGAGCTTCTGCCTAAGAGCTCATCTCAGTCTCCCCTCGGGCAGGTTCAAGCCATTCCCCTTGGCCTGGCCCTACAGGCCCTTGGCCCAAGCCCCTCTCCAGCTTTCCTGCAGCCCCTTTAGGCACTGGAGCTGCTCTAAGGTCTCCCCTTCCCGCAGCAGAGGGGCAGGATCCCCTCCCTGAGCTGCTGCTCACGCTCTGGGGGTGCAGCCCAGCATCTCAGCTGTTCCCTCCAGTGATGAAATGGAGACAACTCGTGTCCGCACACCCAGGGCTCACAGACATTAAAAACCAGAGCAAAGCACTTGATAACGCTTAGAAAAGGAACCAGTGCGATCATCTGAACCTGTTACAACGAACTGGTCTGTTCATCACACACCAAAGTCCTCCTCAAAAGGAGCTCACTGGTTTTGAGCAGCCCAAACTCAACACCTTTACCCAGGATCTGGCATCTACCAGCAGCATCAACCACAACCGGTCCACCCTCGATTGCACACTATGTGTGGGTGCGCTTCCAGCCTCCGATCACAAGCCAAGCTGAGAGCAGCATCTCAATAACACACCAGCCTTTGCAGTAGTGAAGACCCACAAGTGCTGGCTCTCATCAGGCCTTAGGCACCCTTGAAACTCTTGGAAAAGAGCTTGTTTCTCTTTAGTTAGAGAGCTCAGGTGGTTTGGTCCCTGTTTGGGCCTTGCACCAGTGTCACTTTGAACACTGATTTCCAAACGTGCTGTTGAATGTGTCAGCAATAGTTCCTGTTGGCCATTATCTGATTAGAGCTTAAATCGTTACGAGCAGCCTAAATTAATTTGCAAGACAAAATAGCCTCTTGCATGCTTATTCCCAGCAAGTCTCGAGCTGCAATACTCGATTAGAGCGGACGGATCACAAGGACTTTCATAGGGAAGGACAATCACGTCCCTTATCTAAGCGCAGGACAAGGCACTATAAAGCCACACTTGAACTCCTTGAACCACTGCTACTGAGGGCTCCTCTCACTGTTGCTCAGGCACTTCTTGAGAGCTCATTGACTGCCAACATTCTGCCTGCAGCAGGCGTTGGAAGTGGATGAGCTTTCAGCTCCCTTCCAACCCAACCCATTCATGACTCTGTGATTTTAAAGCCCTAAAACACGATGCCCTTCCGCTGACCGAGAGCTTTGAAGCTCCAACAGGTCCAGGAACGTTTTGCCTTTACAGTCACCTCTTCAGCCATATGAAGCCAAACTATTTTCACCTACGAAATACCTCATGTCATAGAATCATAGAATCATAGAATAGTTTGGGTTGGAAAGGACCTCAAGATCATCCAGTTCCAACCCCCTGCCATGGGCAGGGACACCTCACACTAAACCATCCCACCCAAGGCTTCATCCAACCTGGCCTTGAACACCGCCAGGGATGGAGCACTCACAACCTCCCTGGGCAACCCATTCCAGTGCCTCACCCACTATTTCTCATTCTTTATTGCCCAGACCTCAGAAACTCCTCACAAGTCGTATTTCTGAGTATCTTCTCTGGACAGAAACATGAGAAACTTCATGTCTTCAATTCACGCTGCTGCAAATCCGTTCCCTGTAGACTGATTGGGAATTCATTCCTGCCGAAAGTCACATCCTGTGACAGGGACATGGAAATTTGGTACTTGAGGAATTACCCCCGAGGTGAGGAGGCAGAGCTCCACCAAAGCCTTCTCCACCATTTATACACTTAAAGCCTCCAAAAAGGTCTCCCCTTCAGGAGCCTTCTCTTGTCCAGGCTGCCCCAGCCCAGCTCTCTCAGCCTGGCTCCAGAGCAGAGCTGCTCCAGCCCTCGCAGCAGCTCCGTGGCCTCCTCTGGACCTGTTCTAACAGCTCATAGAATCACAGAATGGTTTGGGTTGGAAAGAACCTCAAGATCATCCAGTTCCAACCCCCTGCCATGGGCAGGGACACCTCACACTAAACCATGGCACCCAAGGCTCTGTCCAAGTCCATGTCTTTCTTGTACTGGAAACCCACACTAGTCTCGGTGCCATCTCACGAGTGGGGAGTAAAGGGGATATTCACCTCCCTTAACCTGCATATTGTACCCTCAAGCAGGACATGACTGGCTTTGGGGGCTGCAAGCACACGTTGCCAGCTCAGGTCTAACGTTTGTGTGAAACAAGGGAATAATGGAGCCTCCCTGCTTCACGAGTCCCCCTGCCTTCACTCCAGCTCCTCATTTCCAGGACTGTGAAGATGTTCCGCAGGAGTAGGAGGCAGTTCTGGATCTGCAGAGTAGAAGATGCTCAAGGCCAGGTTGGACACAGGGGCTTGGAGCAAGCTGCTCCAGTGGAAGGGGTCCCTGCCCGTGGCAGGGGCTGGGGCTGGATGGGCTTTAAGGTCCTTTCCAACCCAAACCAGGCTGGGATGCTATGATTCATTCCATGAGGAAGGATGAGTGCACATCAACCAGAGTGAAAACTTCTGTAACTCCCTCCCTCTCCTTCCTCTCCCTGAGGGGATCACAGTTTGACCCAAAGGGTGGTGAATTCCACCCTCTCTGAAGAAGGAGTTTTTCTTATGGTACATCCACATCTTATGTGGTTAAGCACAAAGCCTGGAGACTACACAGACAGGAGCTCTACAGGCATCACAGACAACACCACTGTGCCTCTGCAACCTTCAATATAAACTCACCCCCCCCCCCCCCAAAGTGACAAAAACGACATGAATCTGGCAAAAAATAGCTTCTTTTTAGGACCATTTCCTTTATCTTGTGCAGACTCAGAAGAAGGCACCACTGAAAGGCATGGCAGTGGCAGAGATGACTTTGACATGAAAGGTGATGGAGAGAAACCCCTTCTGTTGGTGGCATGATAGCACGGCCATGTGATGTGGTCCATTTTCTCCCTTGCACTTGGTCACAACGCTGACACAACGTGGTCCTGCCCACCTGGAAGAGATCTTCCCTACTGGAGATCAATGGCAGCGAATGGCTGGTAGGGCCCCCCTGCCCTGTGGTTTCCCTGGTTTCCTGGGAATTAGGCAGGAAAAGCACAGAGCAATTCCATGGGGCCTTCTGGCTGGACAATGCAATGTGTCAGCTGGAAGCTTTTGCCCTCCTCAAGCCAGGGAACTGAGACACTTCACAAGGCCAAATGGATATCAGGACATGACCGAAGCACCGTTTTGGCCATTTGTTGCCTTCCTTTTTCTCTTGCTCAGTGCAAACTTGCTTGCCGGCCTGTATTAAGGTCCAATATAGTTGCAAGCTCTTGGCCAAAAGAGATTATCCCCATTTCCCTTCTTATTTCAGTTCCACCTCAGTTTTACTTCCCATCTACGCCCAACAGAAACCTCCCAGGCCTTACTGCAGGATGCATCCCTACGAGCAAAACTCATCCTGAAAACCAGGAGCAACTGCCCGAGAATATCAGTGAGATAGCTTGATCAGTTAAGGCACAAGCTATAAATAAAGCGCAGTGACAGGACCTGACAGACTGTCAATCACCACCACTTCTAGGCAAGAGACATGTGTCACATCCTTCCCTACACTTGCCAACCCAGTTGATTCTATGAGACAGGTCTCTATGGGAAAGATGCTCTAGAAAACCATTTAAGTCACATAATGTTAATGCTCCATTCACTTACTTACAGCGTTCTGTATTTGACCAGTCCAAAGCAAGAAATGAATAGTCTCAAATGAGAGAATAAACTTGTTTGTTGCTCCAAAGTGGGAGCCCTTAATAAAGAAACCATTATAATCTACCTTAAACACTGAACTGTGGCTCCACCTTATCCTATCATGTTCCCCAGGGGAATATTTAGCTGGAAGGATTAAGATGACAAGTTTAGCAGCCTTCCAGTATCTGAAGGGGGCCTATAAGGATGCTGAGGGGGGACTCCTCATTAGGGACTGTAGTGATAGGACAAGGGGTAACGGGTTCAAACTGAAACAGGGGAAGTTTAGATTGGATCTAAGGAGGAAGTTCTTTACTGTTAGGGTGCTGAGGCGCTGGAATGGGTTGCCCAGGGAGGTTGTGAGTGCTCCACCCCTGGCAGTGTTCAAGGCCAGGTTGGATGAAGCCTTGTGTGGGATGGTTTAGTGTGAGGTGTCCCTGCCCGTGGCAGGGCGGTTGGAACTGGATGATCTTGAGCTCCTTTCCAACCCAAACCATTCTGTGATTCTATGATTCTAAGATAAGTTACAATAGCAGATGACTGCTAAACCTGAAGCAGCCCAAGTGGTATTTCTTCTATTCACCCTAAAATCAGCCCTGAAGAATAATGATTTTCATTCTTCCTCAAAGGAATCCTTGTCGTGGTGAAAACCAACTTAGAATCATAGAATAGTTAGAGTTGGAAAGGGCCTTAAGATCATCCAGTTCCAACCCCCTGCCATGGGCAGGGACACCTCACACTAAACCATTCCACCCAAGGCTCTGTCCAACCTGGCCTTGAACACCACCAGGGATGGAGCATTCACAACCTCCCTGGGCAACCCATTCCAGTGCCTCAGCACCCTCACAGTAAAGAACTTCTTCCTTATCTCCAATCTAAACTTCCCCTGTTTCAGTTTGAACCCATCACCCTTTGTCCTATCACTGCAGTCCCTGATGAAGAGTCCCTCCCCAGCATCCTTGTAGCCCCCTTCAGACACTGGAAGCCTGCTAAACTTGTCACTGGTCTGTAGCTAAAGCCGCTCACAGCTCCAAGTCCTGGGCCACCACTAATAAGCCTGCCCAGAGCCCAAAAGAAGACCAATGAGGTCAGAGTTACTGGGTAAGGACTCATCTTTTATTAGAGAATATTATTAGAGAAGCAGAAATAACTGCAAAGAAAGGGAAACTTTTCCAGGCCTAGAAATCCATCTGCAGCCCTCTCGGGAGAACGTGGCACCAATCAGTTCCTTGTGCAGAAGACCAGGTATCCCAGAATCCCAGAATCCCAGGCTGAAGGGACCTCAAGGATCATCTGCTCCAATCTTTCTAAGCACAGCATGACCCAGACTGGATGCCCAGCACCCTGTCCAGCGTAGTCTTAACAGTGTCCAACACTGGGGAATCACCGCTTCCCTGGGGAGATTATCCCAATGGCTGCTTGTTCTCATTGGGAAACATAAAAAGGACATGGAACTGCTGGAACAAGTCCAGAGGAGGCCACGAGGATGAGCAGGGGCTGGAGCAGCTCCCGTATGAAGACAGGCTGAGAACACTGGGGCTGTTGAGCCTGGAGAAGAGAAGCTGCGTGGAGACCTCATTGCAGCCTTCCAGTGTCTGAAGGGGGCCTATAGGGATGCTGGGGAGGGACTGTAGTGACAGGACAAGGGGTAATGGGTTCAAACTGAAACAGGGGAAGTTTAGGTTGGATCTAAGGAGGAAATTCTTTCCTGTTAGGGTGGTGAGGCACTGGAATGGGTTGCCCAGGGAGGTTGTGAGTGCTCCATCCCTGGCGGTGTTCAAGGCCAGGTTGGATGAAGCCTTGGGTGGGATGGTTTAGTGTGGGGTGTCCCTGTCCATGGCAGGGGGGTTGGAACTGGATGATCTTGAGGTCCTTTCCAACCCAAACTATTCTTTGATTCTATGATTTATAGCTACCATGGAGATGCTGAGCACTGAGCTGATGTGGTTGTCATGATCCAGGACCCTCCTCCTGAGTGGGAATGGTCAGCCCGAATCTCAGCACTTTACATGCGAGATAAAGACTCCTGGTCCTCCCATGCATCACTTCACATTCACCTACACTGAATTTCCTCTTTAGCGTAATCTCATGAGAAGCCATTGCCAAACTTCACATTCATCACCCCTCATCTTTTATTGCCCTGAGTAATTTAACATCAGCAGCTCTCACCATCCCTTCCCTCTCCCAGGTCCCTTCTGAAAGTGCTGAACAAGCCCAGCTCCCACCACCAACCTCTGCCAAACACCAGGTCCCCTTCACCAAAGAGCCTGTTACTGACTCCAACCCCCTCTTTTTACCTTTAATGGATTACTTATCCTGGAAAGGACATTCCCCTTGCTCCCATGATCCTTAGTTTCTCTACAGATCTTTGCTGAGGAACCTCAACGAAGCACTTCCATCCTGCTGATGTCCTTGGTGAACAGCAGTAGGTTTGCGAGGCTTTGGCACCTAAGACTAAGCCTTAGGACTAAGCGATTTCTTCCCTTCTTATTCTTTGCTATTTCAATACCATTACTTCAAAAGACAAGGAAATGAGTTTTTCCTTACTGCAGAGCAATGAGGATGAAGCACAACTTCATCAGGCCCTTAGCCAATACCTTAAAGAAGGAAAAGAGAGCAACTGCTCCTCTTCCTGCACACAGCGAGTGCACAGAGCTCATCCTTCCTCCTGTCCACGGGTCTCTCCCTCTGTCTTTCCTCGAGTAGGATGGAACACGTTTTCTAGGGCTGTTATAACATTTGGAAGGTCAGCAGGGCAGGTGAGGAGATGCCACAGGAGGGCTCTTGAGCTGGCAGCTGAACTGATCCAGAATGACAGCCTAAAGGGAGGTTACGCTCACAGAAGCAATGGGGTGGCCTTTATTTTACTGAAAAGCTGTTTTCCTTGTGCATTCAGAGTCAAATCTGCTCATTTCACCAGCAGAAATCACCTCCTGCTCTCACTGATAGGACGTGGCTTGGGGAAAATGAGATAGAGCCCTGCTCAGTTCCTGCATCTTTAATGGAATAATTACTGGTATTCTCATTAGTGCCCATGCATTTCTTCATCTAAACCGAAATCTGCACTGAAGTGAAGAGATTGGGAGGAACCCGAAGTGCAGGAACCTGAACTTTGGGGAGATACACATGAAGAGAAGGAAAATGAGGACATCGTGGTCACACTCTGCTCTGGAGCCAGGCTGAGAGAGCTGGGCTGGGGCAGCCTGGACAAGAGAAGGCTCCTGAAGGGGAGACCTGAGAGCAGCTCCAGTGCCTAAAGGGGCTGCAGGAAAGCTGGAGAGGGGCTTGGGACAAGGGCCTGTAGGGCCAGGCCAAGGGGAATGGCTTGAACCTGCCCGAGGGGAGACTGAGATGAGCTCTTAGGCAGAAGCTCTTCCCTGTGAGGGTGCTGAGGCGCTGGCACAGGGTGCCCAGAGAAGCTGTGGCTGCCCCATCCCTGGCAGTGCTCAAGGCCAGGTTGGACACAGGGGCTTGGAGCAAGCTGCTCCAGTGGAAGGGGTCCCTGCCCGTGGCAGGGGTTGGAGGTGGAGGAGCTTTGAGGTCCCTTCAACCCAAACCAGGCTGGGATTCTACGACCACATTTCTGGTCCTGTTTTTCCCCTTTCAAGTGAAGGTTTCCTGGTGCGACTCCAACAAGGCTCCACCATGGTGAATTTTAAGCATCGGATCTTCCTTGAGATCCTTCCCTAGCCAAGGAGGAGACAGAGCATCCTTCTGGCCCCACAGACACTCCTTTTCCTCTGGTAATCTGGACTCTATCCCACAAGCACCCTCAAGTGGCTCCAGTTTCATACATGGTGATACAAAAGTGCAAATCCTTTCCCATCCGGAATCTGCTCATCCCTGCAGTCCTGTGGAGGTGAGGAGAGCCTCACACTTCCAGAAGCAGGTGCTCCCGGTCTCCTTCTGCTCTGGCAAGGTTTCTATGGCAACACTGGATGGGTCCTGAAGGGAGTATATCTGGTCGGCTCGCTCTGGAGCAGTTTGTAATGCAAATGCAGGCAGCCAGGAGAGCAAGGCCAGGCTCCCCGTGCCCTCAGGTTATGGGTTATGGCAGGGCATTTTTATGGCAGAGGTGCTGAATGCCTTCTTTGCCTCTGTCTTTACTCCTGCAGACTCTCCCCGAGGGCCCCGGATTTCTATAGCCCCAGAAGGAGTCAGGACAAAGGAGGAGTTTGCTTTGGTAGATGAGGATTGGGTTAGGGATCAGCTATGCAATCTGGACATCTGTAAATCGATGGGTCCGGATGGAATGCACCCACGGGTGCTGAGGGAGCTGGCGGAGGTCATTGCTAGGCCACTTTCCATCATCTTTGGTAAGTCGTGGGAAACGGGCGAGGTGCCTGAGGATTGGCGGATGGCAAAGGTCACACCAATCTATAAGAAGGGCAAGAAGGAGGACCCGGGTAATTATAGACCGGTCAGCCTTACCTCCATCCCTGGAAAGGTGATGGAACAACTTATTCTTGACTCCATCACTAGGCATATCAAGGATGAGGGGGTCATTAAGAACAGCCAACATGGTTTTATGAGGGGGAAGTCATGTATGACCAACCTTATAGCCTTCTATGAGGAAGTGACTAGGTGGAGGGATGATGGTAGAGCGGTAGATGTAGTTTTTCTTGATTTCAGTAAGGCATTTGATACTGTCTCCCACAGCATCCTCATAGATAAGCTAAGGAAGTGTGGGCTTGACGATCAAGTAGTGAGGTGGATCGAGAACTGGTTGAAAGGAAGAAGGCAGAGAGTTGTGGTCAATGGCGCAGAATCTAGCTGGAGGTCTGTGACTAGTGGAGTTCCTCAGGGGTCGGTGCTGGGACCGGTGCTGTTTAATATTTTCATCAATGACCTGGATGAGGGAACTGAGTGCACCCTCAGCAAGTTTGCTGATGACACAAAACTGGGAGGAGTGGCTGACACACCAGAGGACTGTGCTGCCATTCAGCGAGACCTGGACAGGCTGGAGAGTTGGGCGGGGAGAAACTTGATGAAATTTAACAAGGGCAAGTGTAGAGTCTTGCATCTGGGGAAGAACAACCCCATGTACCAGTACAGGTTGGGGGTTGACCTGCTGGAAAGTAGTGAAGGGGAAAGGGACCTGGGGGTCCTGGTGGATAGGAGGATGACCATGAGCCAGCAATGTGCTCTTGTGGCCAAGAAGGCAAATGGCATCTTAGGGTGCATTAGAAAGGGAGTGGTTAGTAGGTCAAGAGAGGTTCTCCTCCCCCTCTACTCAGCCTTGGTGAGGCCGCATCTGGAATATTGTGTCCAGTTCTGGGCCCCTCAATTCAAGAAGGACAGGGAATTGCTTGAAGGAGTCCAGCGCAGAGCCACAAAGATGATTAAGGGAGTGGAACATCTCCCTTATGAGGAGAGGCTGAGGGAGCTGGGTCTCTTTAGCTTGGAGAAGAGGAGACTGAGGGGTGACCTCATCAATGTTTACAAATATGTAAAGGGTAGGTGTCAGGATGATGGAGCTAGGCTTTTTTCAGTGATATCCAGTGATAGGACAAGGGGCAATGGGTGTAAGCTGGAGCATAGGAAGTTCCACGTTAACATCAGGAAGAACTTCTTTACTGTAAGAGTGACGGAGCACTGGAACAGGTTGCCCAGGGGGGTTGTGGAGTCTCCTACACTGGAGATATTCAAGGCCCGCCTGGACAAGTTCCTGTGTGATGTACTGTAGGTTACCCTGCTCTTGCAGGGGGGTTGGACTAGATGATCTTTTTAGGTCCCTTCCAACCCTTGGGATTCTGTGATTCTGTGATTCTGTGATTTACAATAAACTGCTCAGAAAAGAGCCCTTTGTGATTTCCAAATGCACTTGTTCATCTGGTTCATTTCCAATTCAGCCTTTTCAGCTCTGCCGCTGAGCCAGGAGGAATAAAAGAATCATTGCAAGCTTTGCCGTGTTGCTCCAGATCTAATTCCTGCTCCGTGACACACAAAGCAGAGCGTGCAAGACCTCTGTGCTATGGAAAGGGAACAGCTTCAGTGTGAATATCTGATGCCTCTTCAGACTCTGGAATTGGGAATTTGCTCCTGTTTCGTATCTGTCACAATTCCTTCCTTCTGGCCTGGTTGGTGTCTACAAGAACCAGGTCCAAAATACGCCTTATTTCAATGAACAGCAGCATCTGGAAAGGGCTTCACATGTGCTAGGTACCTGCAGATACGTGTCCAAAATCATCTCCAGCATCCCTGTGGCCCCCTTCAGACACTGGAATCTGCTCTGAGGTCTCCACGCAGCTTCTCTGCTCCAGGCTCAACAGCCCCAATGTTCTCAGCCTGGCTCCATACAGGAGCTGCTCCAGCCCCTGAGCATCCTTGAGTTGGACCTACCTTAGAAGTGTTATTCCAGGTATTCCGCCAAAGCCCATGTCCCCAGTGCTGCCATTTTGGCATCCTCAGACCATGATCAAGGATTAACACAACAAAACTGCCCAGGAATTAAGTCTCTCCTATAGCACAAGCCTTGACCTGCTTCCTACCTCTAACATATTCCCCTTTAACATTAGCGGCATTCTCCTCATTTTACCGGATCTATTCTTCATTCACACCCTTAAACAAGATCTCTGGAGACACCAAATTTCCTATTTCAGCTAATTCTAGCAATAGGCAATTCCAGGATGATCACAACAATGTTACAGGATTGAATTATTGCCCAAAAGAACCAGTTTTAAAGGATGGACCCAACAATTTTCATTTGTGAGGGTAGGAAAGAGAGAAATTCCCTATGATAAACCAGTTGGGGTTGTAAGAACAGGCCAAGCTTGAGGGAAACTCAGGAAGACCGAGGGTTTAGGGATCACAACTGAGATCCTGACTGTTAAAAGGCTAATTGACTTTAAAATGCCCATATGGCATTTTGGACAGTTTGGACTTGGACCAGGCAAGTGAATTGCTCTCAAAGACATCAGCTTTGGACAAACAGAGCAGCAGATGGAGCACACACAGAGTATTAGCAAAACCAGGGTTTGGGTGTTAAAAGGCTTAATGGGGCTCTTGGATGTATTTGGGCCAGGAGATGAGACTCAAATTGTGCTTGGGGGAAGCTGGGAATACCCAATATCTGACCTGGCAAAACTCCACAGCGGGGTTTCAAAACGGGCTCCCGTGAAACTAAAACCTGATTTCACCAGCTCAAAAGGGCGAAGATTCTCTTGGGAAGAGAGGAGAAACACAGAGATGCCACAAAACCCCCATATCCCAAGGTGTTTGCTATTCTTCTTCCAGCAAAGAGATGGGATGAGATCCCCGACTGCTACACCAGTCCCTAGAGAAACCCAACAGCAAATGCCGCTCCTGCCCAATTCACCAAGAACCAGGAAGGAAGAGCAACAGCCCTGAAATCACAGAATCCCAGACTGGTTTGGGTTGGAAAGGACCTCAAGATCATCCAGTTCCAACCCCCCTGCCATGGGCAGGGACACCTTCCACCAGCACACCTGTAGGGCCAGGCCAAGGGGAATGGCTTGAACCTGCCCGAGGGGAGACTGAGCTGAGCTCTTAGACAGAAGCTCTTCCCTGTGAGGGTGCTGAGGCGCTGGCACAGGGTGCCCAGAGAAGCTGTGGCTGCCCCATCCCTGGCAGTGCTCAAGGCCAGGTTGGACACAGGGGCTTGGAGCAAGCTGCTCCAGTGGAAGGGGTCCCTGCCCGTGGCAGGGGTTGGGGCTGGAGGAGCTTTGAGGTCCCTTCCATCCCAAACCACCCTGCGATAGCTCAGGAAAACACAGAACTCTGGACACCTCTCTGAGTTGGGAGGAAATCAGAAAAGCATCCCAAGAGCACTTCCTACCACATTCATGCCAATGTCCCAACACAGCTGATTTCCTTCTCCGTTCCCTACAAGCACTCACTGCAGAGCAAACAGAGCTCTACCAAAGAAGAAATTCCAAAACACATGAAATATTTAAGCCTTCAGACTTAGATTTCCAGAAAAGGTATAAAAATGTAAGGAACATCATTGTGCTCCCCAGTAAATCACCCTACCTAAGGCATTGCTTTTCCCCCACAAATCTAAGTCATAGAACCATAGAATCACAGAATGGTTTGGGTTGGAAAGGACCTTAAGATCATCCAGTTCCAACCCCCTGCCATGGCCAGGGACACCTCACACTAAACCATGGCACCCAAGGCTCTGTCCAGCCTGGCCTTGAACACTGCCAGGGATGGAGCACTCACAACCTCCCTGGGCAACCCATTCCAGTGCCTCAGCACCCTCACAGGAAAGAACTTCTTCCTTATATCCAGTCTAAACTTCCCCTGTTCCAGTCTGAACCCATCAGCCCTTGTCCTGTCACTGCAGTCCCTGATGAAGAGTCCCTCCTCAGCATCCTTGCAGCCCCCTTCAGACACTGGAAGCTGCTCTGAGGTCTCCACACAGCTTCTCTTCTCCAGGCTCAACAGCCCCAATACAGGAACTGCTCCAGCCCCTGCTCATCCTCGTGGCCTCCTCTGGACTTGTTCCAGCAGTTCCATGTCCTTTTTATGTTGAGGACACCAGAACTGCACACAATGCTCCAGGTGAGGTCTCACCAGAGCAGAGCAGAGGGGCAGGATCACCTCCTTCGCCCTGCTGGTCACGCTCCTTTGGATGCAGCCCAGGATACGGTTGCTTTCTGGGCTGCGAGCGCACACTGCAGCCGGCTCATGTTCATTTTCTCATCGACCAGCACCCCCAAGTCCTTCTCCGCAGGGCCGCTCTGAATCTCTTCTCTGCCCAACCTGTAGCTGTGCCTGGGATTGCTCCGACCCAGGTGTAGGACCTTGCACTTGGCATGGTTGAACTTCATAAGGTTGGCATCAGCCACCTCACAAGCCGCATCATTCCCTCTGCCCCAGGAAGCGGCTCCCAACCTGAAGACAAGGTCCTCGGGTCACTGTAGGCCCCCTCATTTTACACGGGGAGATGGTTGCGTTGGGTTTAGGGAGGATGTTAGGACTGTAACAGCCTTCAAGGGTTTGGGCATTTTATGCTGTGCTCCAACAATCCCCTCAAGGATTAAATCCAGAAGTCATCTGCTATGGAAAACCAGAGGGGACTTTGCAAATCCATAATGAGTCATTGTGCCTCAGGTAGTGAAACCGGCTTCAAACTAACACATCCACCAGCGTGTCTGGGAAACAGGCTAAAGAGTCACCAGCTCCCTCCAGGAATAGCAAATTATAGTAATGGGCTGGGATGGAAAAGGGAAGGGAAAAAGGGAAAACCTCCAAAGTTGGAGGAGCCAAAGGCATTATGTCAAGCAAAATAAAAGTCAGATGGTTCATGTCAGCCTCCTCCTGCAGTGTGAGCTCCTGAGTGGATGAATTAGCTTAACAAGAGGAGGGTGAGCACTTATGGCTTGGGATTCAAAATAGCAGCATGTTACAGATTTACCAGCAGAGCCTGAGGGGTTTAAGTAAGGAGCAGAGAGACGGAGAGGAGATGTCCAGAGGCATCTCTCACATGGGATTGTTACCCAAAAAGGAATTGTCACCAAACAGCCAACAGTAGAAAACTGTCATGAATTCATCACACCAAAATACCTTCACGAGAGGTAATCTGAGGCACTTGAACCTGAAAAAACAGCATTTTATTTGCATAATTATAGAGATAATTGTATTTTTCCTACACTACTTCATATGAGAAAAGTCTCGTCCTACAAAAGAGAGTCACAGACTCACAAATTGGTTTGGGTTGGAAGGGACCTTAAAGCTCATCCAGCCCCAACCCCTGCCACGGGCAGGGACCCCTTCCACTGGAGCAGCTTGCTCCAAGCCCCTGTGTCCAACCTGGCCTTGAGCACTGCCAGGAATGGGGCAGCCACAGCTTCTCTGGGCACCATGCAGGCAGGATGTGTTTATCCTGGCATGGCTTTCCAGGATCAACGTGAGAGACAGAGCGCACGCTCCCGCTCCAAGGGTTCAGCAGGCAATGGTGCTCCTCTCTCTTCAGATCTCCTCAAATCCTCCTCTGCCTCCCACTCCATCTCAGCACGCCAAAGACCTCCCGTCATGCACAACGGCCTGGTCTATTTCCAAGCAGGGCAAGTATAAATAACACCTGGTTTATTGGATATGGTTATTTTTAAAGCTGTATCATAGAATCATAGAATGGTTTGGGTTGGAAAGGACCTTAAGATCATCCAGTTCCAACCCCCTGCCATGGGCAGGGACACCTCACGCTAAACCATGGCACCCAAGGCTCTGTCCAACCTGGCCTTGAACACTGCCAGGGATGGAGCATTCACAGCCTCCCCAGGCAACCCATTCCAGTGCCTCAGCACCCTCACAGGAAAGAGCTTCTTCCTTATCTCCAATCTGAATTTCCCCTGTTTCAGTTTGAACCCATCACCCCTTGTCCTGTCACTGCAGTCCCTGATGAAGAGTCCCTCCCCAGCATCCTTGTAGCCCCCTTCAGACACTGGAAGCTGCTCTGAGGTCTCCACGCAGCTTCTCTGCTCCAGGCTCAACAGCCCCAATGTTCTCAGCCTGGCTCCATACAGGAGCTGCTCCAGCCCCTGCTCATCCTCGTGGCCTCCTCTGGACTTGTTCCCGCAGTTCCATGTCCTTTTTATGTTGAGGACACCAGAACTGCACACAATGCTCCAGGTGAGGTCTCACCAGAGCAGAGCAGAGGGGCAGGATCACCTCCTTCGCCCTGCTGGTCACGCTCCTTTGGATGCAGCCCAGGATACGGTTGCTTTCTGGGCTGCGAGCGCACACTGCAGCCGGCTCATGTTCATTTTCTCATCGACCAGCACCCCCAAGTCCTTCTCTGCAGGGCCGCTCTGAATCTCTTCTCTGCCCAACCTGTAGCTGTGCCTGGGATTGCTCCGACCCAGGTGTAGGACCTTGCACTTGTCAGGGTTGAACTTCATGAGGCTGGCATCAGCCCACCTCACAAGCGTGTCAAGGTCCCTCTGGATGGCATCCCTTCCCTCCAGCGCATCAACCGGACCACACAGCTTGGTGTCATCGGCAAACTTGCTGAGGGCGCACTCAATCCCACTGTCCATGTCAGCGATGAAGATGTTAAACAAGACCGGCCCCAACACCGATCCCTGAGGGACACCACTCGTTACCGGTCTCCAGCCGGACATCGAGCCATTGACCACAACTCTTTGTGTGCGGCCATCCAGCCAGTTCTTTATCCACCGAGTGGTCCATCCATCAAATTGATATCTCTCCAATGTAGAGAGAAGGATGTCGTGTGGGACAGTGTCGAACGCTTTGCACAAGTCCAGGCAGATGACATCAGCTGCTCTACCCCTGTCCATCAGTTCTGTAGCCCCATCATAGAAGGCCACCAAATTGGTCAGGCAGGATTTCCCCTTAGTGAAGCCATGCTGGCTGTCACCAAGCACCTTGCTGTTTTTCATGTGCCTTAGCATGCCTTCCCAAGAACATATTTAAATTACTGGAAAGCTTCAGTGATATAAAATACTGAGGGGATCCTTCTTCATCTCCCTGACCTCCTGATGGATTCACACATTGCAAAAAGGAGCTAGGCTGGCTCCTGGCCTCAGTGGGGGTCCCTGTGATGTGAGATGATGGATATAGGGGTCCAGCCTGAAGGATAAAAGGGCCTGCAGGGACAAGGATGGAGCAGAGAAGCAGGGCTGAGATGGGGCTTCAGGTTGTTGGGGTATCTGGCAGTGAGGGGTCAGATGGGACAAGGTACAATGGTCCATCAAAAGATGATGGACACAAGGGGAAGAGGTTCCAAATATCTCCTAGAGTAGATTCAAGGGAGCAGAGGAGGGGGTTAATGGAAGCCTTCACCTCTTGAAGCCTTCAGTTCTTCAGTCACTTCTGTTCTTCATCCACTGCAATTCTTCAGTCACCTTCCCCACTGAAGAACTGAAGGCTTCAAGTCCCCAAAGAGGAGGACTGCCCCAATGGGACTAACACGAGTTACAGGGGGTTCTGTTGTGTGCGATGACCTTTCTCTGGTTTCTGATGGAGGGACCAGCAGCAGAGGCACAAAGAGGCCAGCAAGTTTGAGGATAAGGGCTAAAGAAGGTCTCCCTGGAGGACCTGTTCTCCATATAGAACATTGTGAGGTGTTACTCATTTCATCCTCACTTCAGCTTTAAAAGATGTGAGATATTTAATATCTGCCTATAAAAATAAATATGCATCAAGCTAGAAATTCCTTTCACAAGGGATGCAATTTCTTTCTCACATGGTTGGAAACTGCATATTAAAAATACCTTCATGTTAAATTATTTCCCCTGCAATATTTTAGCAAGCATCATTACACAAAGCAGTTGCTATTTATCATGGGACTGACTACAGGAATGATGGTTTGCATTAGCATTCTTCTCATCAAGCATAGCTGAGATCATCCTCTCAGTTACCAAATGAATGAAGTCGAGGTTTGCAGAGGCTGTTCCTTCGAACCAAAAGGGACATTTCTTCATTAAAACTCATCAGAAATGAACTGTCTGAGCAGCATCAGCTGAAACAAAACCCCGGACCCATCACCTGACAATGGGCTTTTGTGTGATGGCAAAGAAGGGCTCTGAGGAAGCACTGCCATGTACATTGTGCCCTAAAGAAATCAACCACCAGCATCCCTATAGGAAGCTGATTTTCCCATAGAATCCACGAGGTTGGAAAAGACCTTCAAGATCATCAAGTCCAACCTTAACCCCAGGCTGGTTGAAGATGGAGCATCCTTATGGAACGATCTTAAGAGATTTTGCTCCTTCTTTTAAGCACAAGGAGGTGCCAATTCCAGGCCATCACATCAAGTGAGTCACAGGCAGAGGCTGTTCTCAGTGCACGGTGACATCTTCCATCTCCTTACCGGCGCGAGCAGACTAAAGCTTGGTCAGATAAGCACCAAGCCCGGGGTCAGCCGGGGGCCCTGCAGTCCTGCTCAATACTAATGAACCTCTGTCGATTTACAAGTAGAAAATCAATGCAGAACAATTCATTTCTACTGAGTCATTCTCTTTGCAGTATCTCCCTGCAGGAAGCAATTGCAGGGAAAACCACGGCTTCATTTTCCAGGTGGAACTCGAAGGTGTAATACTCATCCCCTGCCTCCTCATGTCCCCAGTGAGTCAAATCTCAGCTTTTGTCCCAGGACAAAGTAAAATGAGATCTTAAAACACAGAGAAAAGCTCTGAGATGCAAAGTACAGCTGCAGTTAAGAGCAGCCCTATCAATAGCTGGGCTTTCTGCCCCTGCTTGTGCTAAGACTGGTACAAGTGACCTCCTATCAAAAGCCAAGTGGTGAACCCTTCATAGTCAGGCTGTAACTGGATAGCTGCCTTCCTAGCACCAGCAGCCACAAGGAGCTGTGAGCATCCAGGCCCTTCCCATATGCACACCAGGGCTTGTGTCAACCTCAGATCCAGCACTGCTTCAAAATACTGAGTAAATGTGGTGCCACTCAACGCTTCCCTCTACTGCAGGCTCTGGATGCCTCAGAGAAATGGGAAATCACTGGGGCCTGCATGAACACAGCTGTGGGTCCCCCTCAAAAATCCGGTCTTTTAGGTGGAAAACTGATGGTGAATGAAAGTTCCCCAAACGGAGAGGTGATTCCTTCTCTCTGCTCTAAATATCATAAATCATAGAATCACAGAATGGTTTGGGTTGGAAAGGACCTTAAGATCATCCAGTTCCAACCTCCTGCCATGGGCAGGGACACCTCACACTAAACCATGGCACCCAAGGCTCTGTCCAACCCGGCCTTGAGCACTGCCAGGGATGGAGCATTCACAACTTCCTTGGGCAACCCCTTCCAGCTCTGGAGCCAGGCTGAGAGAGCTGGGCTGGGGCAGCCTGGACAAGAGAAGGCTCCTGAAGGGGAGACCTGAGAGCAGCTCCAGTGCCTAAAGGGGCTGCAGGGAACCTGGAGAGGGGCTTGGGACAAGGGCCTGTAGGGACAGGCCAAGGGGAATGGCTTGAACCTGCCCGAGGGGAGACTGAGCTGAGCTCTTAGGCAGAAGCTCTTCCCTGTGAGGGTGCTGAGGCGCTGGCACAGGGTGCCCAGAGAAGCTGTGGCTGCCCCATCCCTGGCAGTGCTCAAGGCCAGGTTGGACACAGGGGCTTGGAGCAAGCTGCTCCAGTGGAAGGGGTCCCTGCCCGGGGCAGGGGTTGGAGCTGGAGGAGCTTTAAGGTCCCTTCCACACAAACCAGTCTGGGATTCTACAAACGTTTATAGGAGCTGGAGAGTCCTTAGGGTGACTGCACACAAATGTGAGCATCTCTGCATTTCAGACACTCTCCTGAGGAACAGCAAAGAGACTTGAACAGGGAAACAACACAAAGGGAACCAGGAAAATCAGACCTTCAAGCTGGATACACTCGAATGGTGACATTTGAAGTCCCCCTGCAATGTGGTTTCGAGGCAAGGGAGCTCGGTAGTGACACCTAAAGCCCCTCAACTGCCTGTCTTGGCAATGTCAAGGAGAAGAAATGACCTGAGGGCAGTTTGTGACTGTTACAGCTCTGCTTGAGTAAGTTTTAACTTTCCCCCCAAGCAACCTCCTGCTGAAGAACAAGAAATGCCTGAAGACAGTGATCTCCTACTGCAGAAGATGGGTTTTCCCTATCAAAACCAAACGAATGCATAATACCTGAAGAGTTTTAATCTAAAATACATTTCCAAAGGGCCCCATGTGCTATCAGGCACAATTTGAAAAGCTCTGAATGACTCAAAAGAGGAAGCAAAGCTTTATAGCAGAGCCTTTTGTGCAAAAAGAGGGTTTCATTTCAAATAAGCTAAAAGATGAAGGTAACGGAGGAAGCCACTCTTCTTCCAGAATAAGCTGCCTTCTGCATGCTTAGGGCAAGAAAAATGCCAGCGCAGGCAACAAGGCAGAGCACAGAGAGATGGAGATGCTTAGAACGGCTGAAGTGATTGTGCTCTGTATTTGTTCCTCTTTATTTGTGGTACCAGGCTTTCCCGAACTGAGGAGCAAGGCCCAGGAACACCATTTGGACACCACTGCTGGGATAGAGCGGGAAGTAATCAGATGGTTTTCCTTGACTGCCCATGGTATGGTTGTGGTGCACGGGGAAAGCGGAGGAGCAGACTCTGAAGGTGCTGAGTGCTGTCACCAGGCACACGGCAAGGTGGTGGAGAAATTCAGGCAAACAAATACACGTCTTTCAAAGGCAAGAGCCTGCCGGGATGCAGAGCAAATCCTGGGATGCAGGTCTGATAAGGATGCTTTGGACTGGTCCAAGGTTATTAGCCAGATGGAGGAAGCCAGTTCCCACAGTGGGTCTATTTATCTGCAGAAGCCCATCAGGAAGAACATGATTCTCTAGAGGATGGGGCACATTCCAGAGACTCCTTCTATATGCGGACTAGAATAACAGGACAGGAGGGAAGGGAAGGGTTCAGTTGGAAGACACAACAATCATCTGCTGTAACTGCAGACTGGGTTCAGTGATTATCATAAACTAGAATAGAATCATAGAACAGTTTAGGATGGAAAGGGCCTCAAGTTCATCCAGTTCCAACCCCCTGCCATGGGCAGGGACACCTCACACTAAACCATGGCACCCAAGGCTCTGTCCAACCTGGCCTTGAACACTGCCAGGGATGGAGCATTCACAGCTTCCTTGGGCAACCCATTCCAGTGCCTCAGCACCCTCACAGTAAAGAACTTCTTATTTCCAGCCTGTACTTTCCTGTTTCAGTCTGAACCCATCACCCCTTGTCCTATCACTGCAGTCCCTGATGAAGAGTCCCTCCCCAGCATCCTTGCAGCCCCCTTCAGACACTGGAAGCTGCTCTGAGGTCTCCACGCAGCTTCTCTGCTCCAGGCTCAACAGCCCCAATGTTCTCAGCCTGGCTCCATACAGGAGCTGCTTCAGCTCCTGAGCATCCTCGTGGCCTCCTCTGGCCCTGTTCTAACAGCTCCTTGTCCTTTTGATGTTGACACCAGAAAATGGTATCAAATGATATCTTCAGCACTTGCCATGTCAGATACTGCATTAAATACAAGATAAATTCAATGTATCCTTTCCAATACCCTGGAAAGCTGGAGAATAAAAGACATTATGGGAGCAGCTACAGGAAACTCCTCTCTTCTCCATGATCAAAGGCAACAACGCGACCCTGAGAAGATACATCTCCTCGACACTGAGTCCGTACTGCAGCAGTGTATAGGTACATCCTCCTTTGCCACTTCCGAGTTCACAGCTTCCGCACGACTTCCAAGGACTCTGTTGCAGCTTTCCCTTCTTCTAAACCTTTCCCTTGTACAACCTGATCCCGCAGTGCAGATGTATGTACCACCTCGGGGCAAACTCCTACGGCCTGTCCACAGAATACCCTCAATATCCCCAAGCAGCTGACACCCCATAGACAATCAGGCTCCATCTCACCTCCACAAAAGCCACTCCCACCACATCTTCCTGTCACTCTGCATGGTCTTCCCATTCCCATTCCCCTCAGCTAGGACAGATCCTGCTCCTCCAGACCTCCAAATTCCTGCTGTTCAGCACCTCTAAAGCACAGCCTTTGCCACCCAGCCACACAGGCACGTGCTTCCTCTTCCGCCTTCGCTGCTGCAATCCCTCTTCTCTACGTTGACCGCTGCAGTCTCACCCTACTGCCACGCATTCAGTTTGCCACTGCAAGGTTGATCTTCTCAGCTCATCAGTAAGATCAGTGGATATAAATCCATGCTGACAGAGCTATAAATAGTCATTTTCCTCCCTAACTGCAAATTCAGGCTCTCTGCAGCCAATCCTCACCCTTCTTAAAACATCTCATCACTTATAACCCTCAAATACCTGCATTTTAATCGCTGAATATTAGACTTTTCTATCAGGAACTTCAAAAGAGAAGGAGTCAATAAGCAACAAACCCATCTGAGGTCAGGGTATTTCCCTGCTCGGCTCAGGGAATAAAGAGGTGATGCTCCTTCCCCTCTCGATTCTGGTGTGCAAATTCTAATTGCTTTTCTGCCCTCTCCAGGATGTAATCTCCTCCCTGTGTTGGCTCTGGGATTAGGGCAGGGCGAAGGGAAAGCTAGGTTTGATTTATATGGAAATCAGAAATGGCTTTTGAGAGAAAACTGGGGACTGCTCCTAATGCTACTTTATCTCGGGGGAATTACAGATCTGAAGGTAACGAGAGCGAGCTGGCAGCACACACAGCTTCCAACCTGGGACAATGAAGATGCTTAGCAACATCTAAATCTATTCTGACGGAAAGATGAGCTTAATATAGTTAAAACAGGGCTCAAGCTGAGACAGAGAGTGAAACCCCCCCCCCAGAAGGGTGAACATCACTTTATCTGGGGAAAAAAAAGGGAATTAGACCATATGGTGCAGGGATACCTCCCCAGGTCTAATGATTGAACTGGTTCCCAATTCACAGAATCATAGAATCAGGCTGGTTTGTGTTGGAAGGGACCTTAAAGCTCATCCAGCCCCAACCCCTGCCACGGGCAGGGACCCCTTCCACTGGAGCAGCTTGCTCCAAGCCCCTGTGTCCAACCTGGCCTTGAGCACTGCCAGGGATGGGGCAGCCACAGCTTCTCTGGGCACCCTGGGCCAGCGCCTCAGCACCCTCACAGGGAAGAGCTTCTGCCTTATCTCCAACCTGAACTTGCCCTGTTTCAGTCTGAACCCATCACCCCTTGTCCTGTCACTGCAGTCCCTGATGAAGAGCCCCTCCCCAGCATCCTTGTAGCCCCCTTCACACACTGGAAGCTGCTCTGAGGTCTCCACGCAGCTTCTCTTCTCCAGGCTCAACAGCCCCAATGTTCTCAGCCTGGCTCCATACAGGAGCTGCTCCAGCCCCTGAGCATCCTCATGGCCTCCTCTGGCCTCGCTCCCACAGCTCCATGTCCTTCTCATGTCGGGGACACCAGATTCTCCATCAGTTTTCCCAGTTCCCAGTCCAGCCTCACTCCCTGCATTCTCCAGGGGAACACAAATGCTGTAGCTCTCATTTCTGTAGCAGTTGGCTCTTGTGCCATTTCCTGCTGCTGGGTGCCCCTGCTCCTGCCAGGCTGGATTTACAGAGCTCACCAGTTTGTTTGGGTAGGGAACAGCTTAAGGGCACTGCCTCCTCCTTCTATTAAAAGCCCTGCAGAACTCAGCCACGTTTTCCTGTTGATCTGAGCTGCGCTGATAAATGGAGCCCTCCTCATTCCCTCAGGGAGAGAGAGGAGATGGTTTTAGGAAGGGAAACCAATTTCCTTCCCGTGTTCTGGAGCTCCACACGGTAGTTAACTTCTCAAAGGTATTAAGGTCATTTTGCTCTCCTTCCCTTGGGCACTGGCTGATGCCTTGTATCAGCCTTCAGGAATCACGACAGGAACACTTCAGCTCCACAGGCAAATTCCTACGGATCATGCGCTCCAGCGGCGAGGGTACGGGCAGTACATACCCAGTGACAGTGATGAAACACATCTGAATGCAGAGAGCTCAGAACAATTACTGCTGAGCAGCCCTCGGCACACCGTGAGCCAGAGAAAGCACAGAAAAAGACAAGTCTGGAACTATCTTTGGAAAGATGAACAATGCTTCTTGTTATCAACACTTCAGTTCGGATCTGACTTGCCTAAACCCAATTACAGCCAGAAAAGGCAACTCTGAAGGAAGAGGATCAGAGCGACCCCGGATAATGGGACAAGATAAAACAGCCACTAGGGAAGTAATGAAGGGATTTGGCATTCATCAGGCGCTCAGTAATGAGCAAACACAGATTTCGGATCTAAATTCATGTCAAATGCTGCTGGATAAAATGAATGCAAAGCATATTTCATGCCAGCCATTCCAAGTGTCACCGCTGGGCTCTCCATCCCCTGCCAGCAGAGCACCTTCCTCTTCCATAGCTCCTTGTGCTCCTCATAGGATCCCAGCCTGGTTTGGGTTGGAAAGGCCCTTAAAGCTCCTCCAGCTCCAACCCCTGCCACGGGCAGGGACCCCTTCCACTGGAGCAGCTTGCTCCAAGCCCGTGTGTCCAACCTGGCCTTGAGCACTGCCAGGGATGGGGCAGCCACAGCTTCTCTGGGCACCCTGTGCCAGCGCCTCAGCACCCTCACAGGGAAGAGCTTCTGCCTTATCTCCAACCTGAATCTCCCCTGTTTCAGTTGGAACTCACACCCTTGATGGCACAGTGGAGGCCAATTCATAGAGGTCTGCTGCAGCAGGAGATGCAATCCCTGGATAAACATGGCCAAGAAGCTCCCTGCCTTCCATGGCCCCTATATCCAGATGTGCACATGCAGAAGTGAACAGAAACTCCAGCAGTCCACTACAAAACCACATCACCTTATAACATGAGAGATACCGGTGGCAGGAGCTCTCACCAATATAAAGGTGCACCACGGCATTAGCAAATACTAAAGAACAGCATTTGTATTTGAACAGCATCTTGGTTCTACTCAACAGAAAACTCCCTTCCATTAACTCTTGTGGTGTGAAACGCTTGGGAATAAACCCCTACAAACCTAGAAACTGCTGGTAGGAAGGGATTATAGGAACAAAATCCACTCAGCCAAGTGCTGGAGACAACTCTCAAACCAAGCAGATCCCCAGTGCCTCCAGAGGAAGCCTCAGAGCCCTTGCTTCATGCTCTTCTGTACAATTTAACTGCTCTCTGACCTTCAGGACCTTTGAAGCTGGGGGGTAATCCAGCTGTGATGAGATTTCCTGTTCCTTGATGAAACATTTGAAGCTGCTGTGCTGGTCGTCGATGGATCCTGTCATGTATCTGCGCGCAAAGCAGAAGCTGCTGCTGCTTTTCTTTCCTCCTGAAGATGAAGGGCACCCAATGGGCACCAGGCAGAGACCAGGCAAGCTTCAAAACAACTGCTCTGCTAAAAGCAGACAACAAAGGCTGTTTCTCTCTATCCTGAGATGTCTGCCGCCTGACTTTGCTGTCCTGTGGACAGCCAGGCTCCGGATCTGTCGGAAGTGACTACCGCTGCCTGCTCCAGCCTCATCCGCTCAGGAAAGTGAGTTTAAACTTGAAGGCCATGGAGCTGCTGCGAGGGCTGGAGCAGCTCTGCTCTGGGGCCAGGCTGAGAGAGCTGGGCTGGGGCAGCCTGGACAAGAGAAGGCTCCTGAAGGGGAGACCTGAGAGCAGCTCCAGTGCCTAAAGGGGCTGCAGGGAACCTGGAGAGGGGCTTGGGACAAGGGCCTGTAGGGCCAGGCCAAGGGGAATGGCTTGAACCTGCCCGAGGGGAGACTGAGATGAGCTCTTAGGCAGAAGCTCTTCCCTGTGAGGGTGCTGAGGCGCTGGCACAGGGTGCCCAGAGAAGCTGTGGCTGCCCCATCCCTGGCAGTGCTCAAGGCCAGGTTGGACACAGGGGCTTGGAGCAAGCTGCTCCAGGGGAAGGGGTCTCTGCCCGTGGCAGGGGTTGGAGCTGGGTGAGCGTTAAGGTCCCTTCAACCCAAACCATTCTAAGATCTGCGCTTAGCTTGTGAGAACCCAGAGTCTGTTGACTGGAAATGTGCTTGTTAAACAGCACATGGTCTGTTTGGGCATTCGCTCAAGCAACAAGTAGATCCTTGAGTAATTCAAGTGCAGTCTTTGTGCTTGTCTCCTCCTATCCCCAGGTCTAACTCTGCTGGTTGAACAGAAGCTTTGGTTTCTACCAGAACTAAGACTTACAACAGTGGCAATAAGTGGCTGCTCACCCAGAAACCCAACGAGTGATAAAAAGCCCCATTTTGCAAGCACAGAGCGTGTGTTGCCTCCAGGTTGCTACAGGCACCATCACTTCTCGAGGGCTCAGAACATCCCTGTGAGTCAAACATCATTTAAGTCCTTACATTGAAGGTTTGGAGGGATAAAGTGATCTGCAAAGGAACATTCAGCAGCTGCAAACAAAGCCCTAAGGAGAACCTTAGTTGAGCATCCACCATCCCCTGCTCCAAATGACATCTTCTTATCACCAAGGCCTTTTAGTACATAAGCTAAAGCACTTATTTCATTTCCCAGCCTCAACCAACTGAAGCAAAAGCAATATTCCACCATGTATGAACAACATCCAGGAGGAAGCATCCCTGAGATCCTTCTGCTTGGATGTGAGCGGGGGGACCGCTTGTTCACCGATGCCCAGGAGGAAGCTGGGGTCAGGTCCATGAACGCCACAAAAACCCCAGGACAAAAGTAAAGAGCAGAAAAGTAGGTCAAGCAATTGACAGCAGCTGAGAAGGACAAAGAACACTGCAGCTTTTTCATTACCTTATGCAAGGGCTACCAAATATCTGCGGCCTCCTTTTTATCTGATTCAAATCCCGCATGAGTAATCCGTGATTAGATTTAGTGGGTGTGAAATTTCATTAGGTCACTCAATTTTCAGCCTATTGGATAATGAAGTTCCTTCGTCCTTCAGGATTAAGGGAAAACAAAATTAACAGTGTAATTTTTATCTCTGTTCCAGCCTTCCCCCGTCTGTGAGATTATTCATGTAAGACAGCAGCATCTTACAGCTCCATCACTGATGCACGTGATCTTCCCTATGCACAGAGGTGAACTGATTCTAAGTGTTGACAGGCAGCAAAGAGCCTGTGTGAACCTCCCGACTGCTCTGTCTGAGGCTGAAACCAAACCAGGCTTCAACCAGGGCTTCTTGTGCCCAACGCAAGAGGGACCTGGAGCTGTTGGAGCAGGGCCAGAGGAGGCCATGGAGCTGCTGCGAGGGCTGGAGCAGCTCTGCTCTGGAGCCAGGCTGAGAGAGCTGGGCTGGGGCAGCCTGGACAAGAGAAGGCTCCTGAAGGGGAGACCTGAGAGCAGCTCCAGTGCCTAAAGGGGCTGCAGGGAACCTGGAGAGGAGCTTGGGACAAGGGCCTGTAGGGCCAGGCCAAGGGGAATGGCTTGAACCTGCCCAGGGGGAGACTGAGATGAGCTCTTAGGCAGAAGCTCTTCTCTGTGAGGGTGCTGAGGCGCTGGCACAGGGTGCCCAGAGAAGCTGTGGCTGCCCCATCCCTGGCAGTGCTCAAGGCCAGGTTGGACACAGGGGCTTGGAGCAAGCTGCTCCAGTGGAAGGGGTCCCTGCCCATGGCAGGGGTTGGAGCTGGAGGAACTTTGAGGTCCTTTCCAACCCAAACCATTCCATCATTCTTTAGGATAACTACAGTTCGGAAACGCAAATGTTCCTGAAACAAAGACACGGAGCAGCCCCGCTCCAGCTTACAGGCTCCAGGAGGGATGTTTTCCAGAAGATCCCCACTTCTCAGAGAAACCTCTGCACTAATCCGATCCCATCACACACGCTCACATTTCTGTTGGAACGGGAAAAACGTCAATAGGTAGCAGATGCCACATTAAGTCTTAATTTGCCACTTTGAAGAACCAGGGAATTCCGAGAGAAGCCACCAGCTTCCTTCATGCGGAAAGGCTCCTTGTGCAGACAGAACAAGGGGGTTGGCGCGTTTCTTGGGGTTTAAAATGTCCTTTTCCCCAAAGACTGCTTTGAATTCATGTTTTGTTGAATGGAAACGCTGCCAGGATATTACAGGACCAGTAGTTCAACGATGAGGAGTGGCCTGGGCAAGCCAACAGCCATTTAACCACACTTTGTCCTGCATTCCCCAAGTAGGGCCATTACACTGCTTATTTCCCTCCCCTACATACATCATACAATTGAACTTCCCAATTGAACTGTATAATCCTTGGAGGAGCCCAGCTGAGGAAGAGTTAAACAACAGCCATGATTCATCTTGGATTTCCAAGGCATTTAGCAAGCAGATGAAGCCACTGCAGGCCAGCGCAAATAAATCCCATCTATATCCACATCAGAACAATGTCTGTTCATCTCAGTGTCATTCACCAAAGCGCGGTGATAAATAAGTGCTGGTGACCCAGGAGGTGTCAATTCTGCCTTAATCATGTGTTTGCTTTCAGTCTTGACAGAAGCTGCCGCATTTCACCCAGCCTCCTAAATGGCTACAAGCTGCTTGCAGTAAATGAACTGAGTACAGCAAACACCAGTCTGCCTTCTGTGGTGTCTGTGCTCTACTGTTGGATGCTTTTCTCATGGGAGAAGGAAAAAACCACCCTGAACTCAGTGAAGAAGCTGAAGATTTGCACATCCAGAAACGTAATAAGGAAAAGAGCACATCTGGAGAGGTTTTACTGAATGGCACACGACCAATTTCATCATAGAATGGTTTGGGTTGGAAGGGACCTTAAAGTTCATCCAGCTCCAACCCCTGCCATGGGCAGGGACCCCTTCCACTGGAGCAGCTTGCTCCAAGCCGCTGTGTCCAACCTGGCCTTGAGCACTGCCAGGGATGGGGCAGCCACAGCTTCTCTGGGCACCCTGGGCCAGCGCCTCAGCACCCTCACAGGGAAGAGCTTCTGCCTAAGAGCTCAGCTCAGTCTCCCCTCGGGCAGGTTCAAGCCATTCCCCTTGGCCTGGCCCTACAGGCCCTTGTCCCAAGCCGCTCTCCAGCTTTCCTGCAGCCCCTTTAGGCACTGGAGCTGCTCTCAGGTCTCCCCTTCAGGAGCCTTCTCTTGTCCAGGCTGCCCCAGCCCAGCTCTCTCAGCCTGGCTCCAGAGCAGAGCTGCTCCAGCCCTTGCAGCAGCTCCATGGCCTCCTCTGGCCTCGCTCCAACAGCTCCACGTCCCTCTTGTGCTGCTGCCCCAGAGCTGGATCAGGGCTGCAGGGGGGGTCTCCCCTTCACGCAGCAGAGGGGCAGGATCCCCTCCATCTCTATGTGTCGGTCTTGAGATTTATTAAATACATTCCCCACTGTCACACATCTCTGTTAAGAAAACCCTGTAGGAATTCATTTCAGAGTCTTCCAGAGTAGGAGTTGCGAGACATCAGTCAGGCATCAACAGCAAAACAAATCAAACACCACCACAACAAGAAGCCAACCTGTAGCTTTAAATAGCACCAACGAGCTTTTTCTGTCGATAGCTGTTTTCCGGCCAAGCTCCTTCACATCCTCCCTCAACTTCACCCAAACCTGCATCTTTTCACATTACTAAAAGCCCCAGCCAAGTCTGGATCAGTTTAATCCTCAGCCAAGGCTGAATCAGTTTAATCCTCAGCCTGTCTATCCCTCATCCAGTTTCACACACATTTCCTTCATCCATCTTGCCTTCCTGCTTATCTTGGATGCTTTTCCCGATCACCTCTCCCATGGGACTGAAGACCTTCACCAGCCACCTTATTGGGTGTCTTGAGAGTCACAAGGGTAGAATACAGACACTGTAGGGAGCAGCAAAGCCACCCTATGACCCCAAGTAGCACAGATGTACCCACGTCAGTGCTTTAGCTTGGGTCGGGAGTGCACTTCCCATCTCACTTTAATGTCCCAGGGTGGTGGGACATGGAAGACCTGGAGGAGAACACAAAGGAGAACCAGGAAAGTGAAGTTACTCAGTGATGTAGGCAATGATACAGGACTGACTATAGGGAAGATGAGGAGTGCAAAGGTAAGGAAGAAGGTACAGTATCACAAATTAGATATATAGGAAATTCTTCTTGAATGGACTTTGGCTGGGTCAGTGGATCCCATGGGTCAGGGATCCCATGGAAAGCTGTCCTTAGAGGGTCTATGAGTGTTGGCAGATGATCCAGTGCTTTGCTGGTGTTGACACTGCCAAGAAGGACAACAAGAAGGCCTTTTGCTGATACACTGGCAACAAAAGGAGAACCAAGGGGAACAAGGGTCCACTGAAGAAGGAGGCAAAGGACCTAGCAGCAAAGGACACAACAAAGAGTGAGATAATTCAGCTCCTCCTTTGCTTTGTCTTTCTCACCTCCTCTGCCCCGCTGTGCCTGCGAGCAGGCTGCCTTGGCAGAGCCTACAGGGGTGAAGCACAACTGTTGATAGAGGACAGATGAGTTATGGACCACTTAAGCACCGTGGACACAGACAAGTCCCTAGTGCCAGACAAGATGCATCTGAGGGTGCCAAGGGAGCTGGCTGATGTCACTGCCACTCTCTGTCACCTCTGAGCGGTCGTGGTGATGGGGAAGCTCCCTGATGACTGGAGGAAGGGCAACATCACATCCACCTTCAGAGAGGGCAAAGAGGACGCAGAGGGGAAGGTCAGCCCCGTCAGCCTCAGCTCCATACACAGAAGTTCAGGAAGCAAATCCTTCTGGAAACCACGATCAGACACATGAAGGGTAAGAAGGTGGTTGGGAAGAGCCAGTATGGATTTGTGAAGCACAAATCACGCCCAGCTACTCTCATGGCTTCTATTACTGGGACAAGTGGCTCAGTAGCAGATAGGAAAGCCGTGGATGCGGCTCACCCCAACCACATCATGTCCCTGCATGGTCTCCTCCAGACCCAGGGAATTAATGAGTGGATAGGTGAAAAACTGCCTGGATCATCAGACTGGAAGGGTAACAGTCAGGGGGTTGTAGTTAAACTGGTATTCCCAAGGCTTGGAGCATAGAAAGTGGGAGGGGAGGATGGGAGCTGGGTTTGCTCAGCCAGAAGAAAAGGCAAGTTGGAGACTTTAATGCCATCTGCAGTTCCCTGCTGGGGGGGTTGAAGGAAGATGGAAGCATGGACTTGGAGGTGCACAGCAAAGGGATGATGTGCAACGAGCACAAGTTGCTGCAGGAAAACTTCAGCTCAATACTGGGAGAAAAGAAATCCACAGGGAAGGAGGAACTGAGGCCCAGAGATGGGGATGAAATGGTTCTTTCTTGGCTAAATTGGAAACTCGATTGGCTACGACTCTGCATCCAGCTTTGAAGTTGGCTTTGATTTGAGCCAGGGGCTCTGCAGAGAGCCCTTCCAAATGGAATTATTCTGGGATTTATATTAGCCAGAGAGTTCCTGACACAGAATTATTTCGTAATTGCTATTTTATGCTTTCCCTATTCCTCTCCTGCATTTCAGTTCCTGCTTCTTCTGTCTCCTCCCCCCTCGAGTGGTATCTTTCTATTCCATACTTGCAATTACAAGCATGGCTTTACGTATGGGAGATAGCAGTCCTATTTTGCACCTGAATTTGGATGCTGAAAGGTGCCGGATTCATTCTGGACACTGCGATCTAAGTGGTGTCAAGTACCTTCCGTTATTAGAAGCAACTCTGGCAATGGAGAGCGTGGTGCAGGGAGAGCACAAAGTCAGTGTGTGCTCATTTGTCTGCTAATGGGTGATAAATCAGACGATGGTAATGGCTTTAATCCTTCCTGCTGAAGCTAATTTACTCTTTATTTTGTATACGTGGGCAGTTCTACACCTCAGCTTAATGAAAAGGGTAAATAAACCAGTGTGGAGTAATGACATACACTGAGCCGTCAACCAGAAACACAGCTTCTGGATTGTTTGCTAATGATTTATAGGAAAGAGCTGTCTTGGACCCAAGGATCCACAAACATCATTCCCACAGTGAATTACCTGTGCCAAAAAATGACACAAAACGGAGCTTTATGATTCAATGCAAGAATAAAGAATCAGACTTTTCCTCCCTGGCCAAGAAGCTGCACATCCTCTGGAAAATTAACTGTAAATCACGGAGAGGCAGCCTGGCAGGAAGAAAAAGAGAAAGGGAGTGAAATGAGAATGGATTTCAGTTAATCCTTTGGCAGGGGATAAAGGACAGACAGGCAAAACAAGGGGAGAAGAGTTAAGACTCCAAAGTGATGAATACTCAGCGCGCAGACGAGCATCTGCCATCTGCAGCATCCTCACCCCCTCCCATAGCCCCAGCCACCAAATGTTCCTGCACACGTGCTGCTGCTATCAGTGGGCACTTCAACTACAAGATATCAGCTCACTGCTGGTTTAAACAAGGCTGGGGGGGAAAGGCTCGTTGCCTGGACTGACCCATGCTCTGTGTCCTGGACAGGGTGTACTTTGTGCGTCCCAATGGAACTGATTTGCGCCGCTGCTGTGATAAAGGGCTTGATAACAACGGGCAGTGTTCAACAGCCCAGAAAGGCCGTTTGGTCTCATCCTGATCCAGTGATAGGAGCCAGAGAGCAGGGGGGAGGCTGCAGCCTTCAGAAAAGCCACTGATGATGCTCATTAAAATGGACACGTTGCCCTGTGGCCATAGGGCAATGCCGGCTCTGAGCTAGGGGAAGGTAAAAATATCCCCAACCACATCCCTTGCCTCATGGAGGAGGGTCTATATTATGTATTAATCCACTGCAGGACCATACCTTTATCATTTACAGAAGTAAACCAGAAAGCCGTTCCAATGCGTGATGTATGCATTGCTAATGGAAAGAGAGCAGTAGGAAAGACAAACCCGAGAGGAAAATGTATTAACAGCAGTGGCCCCATCAGTGAGGAAAGCAGGGAATTTAATGGGGGGAAAAACCTGCACAACGCATGGTGCTGGAGGGAGGCCAGAGGAGGCCATGGAGCTGCTGCGAGGGCTGGAGCAGCTCTGCTCTGGAGCCAGGCTGAGAGAGCTGGGCTGGGGCAGCCTGGACAAGAGAAGGCTCCTGAAGGGGAGACCTGAGAGCAGCTCCAGTGCCTAAAGGGGCTGCAGGGAACCTGGAGAGGGGCTTGGGACAAGGGCCTGTAGGGCCAGGCCAAGGGGAATGGCTTGAACCTGCCCGAGGGGAGACTGAGCTGAGCTCTTAGGCAGAAGCTCTTCCCTGTGAGGGTGCTGAGGCGCTGGCCCAGGGTGCCCAGAGAAGCTGTGGCTGCCCCATCCCTGGCAGTGCTCAAGGCCAGATTGGACACAGGGGCTTGGAGCAAGCTGCTCCAGTGGAAGGGGTCCCTGCCCGTGGCAGGGGTTGGAGCTGGAGGAGCTTTGAGGTCCCTTCAACCCAAACCAGTCTGGGATTCTATACATGAGTAAAGACAACCAAAATTATCCACTGCAGATGAATTAAAGTAACACATATTGGGGAAAAAAGAACCCATCCGAAGTATGACATGAACGACATCCACTCACAAAAGGGGCTGCTGCTACAGTGGCAGAAGGAAGAGAAACATCTGCTCAATGAGCAGCAGGGGTCCAGGAAAGCCAGTAAGATATTACACCCCATAACGAAGGGCAGCAGAACCCATCTCCATTAATCAGAGCTCAGCTCTGCTCTGGATGCTCCATATGGTGCCAGGAGCTCCGGCTCCGAAGGAGGATTGCAAAACTAATGGTGATTAGGGAAGGGCAGCTCATTTGAGGAAAGAGATGAGAAAGAATAGAAAGAGGAAATTTAAGCCATTGCCTATGGAGGGGAGGGATTGGCATGAGGATGGAGGGACTGGCTGGGGAATTCAGTCTGGCACAAAAGGAACAAGCCAGCATTAGTGAAAATAAAAGGTATGAGAAACACTTATTTGTGGAAGTCCTCATCAGGATGACACGGTAACAAATACTTAGTACTCATCTAACACATGGAATCATCATGGAATCCCAGACTGGTTTGGGTGGAAGAGACCTTAAAGCTCATCCAGCTCCAACCCTGCCATGGGCAGGGACCCCTTCCACTGGAGCAGCTTGCTCCAAGCCCCTGTGTCCAACCTGGCCTTGAGCACTGCCAGGGATGGGGCAGCCACAGCTTCTCTGGGCACCCTGGGCCAGCGCCTCAGCACCCTCACAGGGAAGAGCTTCTGCCTAAGAGCTCAGCTCAGTCTCCCCTTGGGCAGGTTCAAGCCATTCCCCTTGGCCGGGCCCTAGAGGCCCTTGGCCAAAGCACCTCTCCAGCTTTCCTGCAGCCCCTTTAGGTATGGGAATACTTCTAAGGTCTGTTCTGAGTCTTCAAATCCAGGACAATAATAAGCACAGGATACATCCATCATGGCAGGAGTTAGGAGATATCGCACCACAGAGCTTAAACCAAAATCAAAGCTCTTGATGGGGCTTAACATCCATGTGCCTGTAGAAGGGAAAGGAAGGTTCCTCCATGTCTTCCTGCTGTGGAGGTCTCCTGCCTGTCTGCAGCATCTGGGCCTGCCATGGAGAGAAGGAAGCAGATGGACCATGAGGACCTGCCTCAGACTGACAGTTCTCAGGTTCTCAGCGTGTCTCACACTTGAAAGACCAATGATTACAGTGTAGGAGATGAAATGAGGAAGACACCTAAGGCGACGAAGCTGGGATTCAAGCAAGGGTCAATAAACAGGGCAGCTTCTTTTTTATGCTTTCAGAGAGCTTTTCTTGGTGTTGTTCTATCAAAAGCTAAAGAGATTATGAAAAAGAAGATGAAAGTGAAGATCTGAAGAGCTCCAGCACAATCAAAAAGTCCTCCTAAAGCTACTGCAACAGCACAGAAGTTTTCCAAAGGGCACAAAAAGACCTCATTTGGGTCTTTGTAATTTCAGTGCTTTATGATCCTTCCAAACTTCTACCTCACATGATGCCTGCCATGGTTCATGTGCCTGGCAATGATCTTCCACACAGAGCTGGAGAACACATAGACTCACAGAACAGTTTGGGTTGGAAAGGACTTTAAGATCATCCAGTTCCAACCCCCTGCCATGGGCAGGGACACCTCACACTAAACCATCCCACCCAAGGCTTCATCCAACCTGGACTTGAACACTGCCAGGGATGGAGCACTCACAACCTCCCTGGGCAACCCATTCCAGTGCCTCAGCACCCTCACAGGAAAGAATTTCCTCCTTAGATCCAATCTAAACTGCCCCTGTTTCAGTTTGAACCCATTACCCCTTGTCTAAATTGGTGCAAACAGTGCAGCACTTGGCTGCTTCATCGCACATGAGCCTTCCTGGCTTGCCGTCCGCTTCAGTACATGCTCCTCACACAGACACGAATTCATCTTTTGACCACAATTAGAAATATGACTGAACACTACCATGAGGCTTTGTCTTTATATTTTTGTCTAAATTTCTTCTTCTCTGTCTCTCCTCATCATTACAGCATTGAATGTGACATCATTCAATACATGTATTTAACGCTGTAGCTGGCTCTCTTCATCCCCAAACTACGTGCACCACCTTCCTCTACTTTCCCACTTAGCAGCCTGATACGTCCTAGGATTTTCATCCGAGCTTGCTCCAAGCCCCTGTGTCCAACCTGGCCTTGAGCACTGCCAGGGATGGGGCAGCCACAGCTCCTCTGGGCACCCTGTGCCAGCGCCTCAGCACCCTCACAGGGAAGAGCTTCTGCCTAAGAGCTCAGCTCAGTCTCCCCTCGGGCAGGTTCAAGCCATTCCCCTTGGCCTGTCCCAACAGGCGCTTGTCCCAAGCCCCTCTCCAGCTTTCCTGCAGCCCCTTCAGGCACTGGAGCTGCTCTAAGGTCTCCCCTTCAGGAGCCTTCTCTTCTCCAGGCTGAAAAACCCCAACAGCGACACCCAATAGCCCAAATCAGGCTAGTTCAGTATTTCATCTCCTTACTGAACCTCTTATTTCAGCTGGTGTGTCTCAGGAGCACCAGGTATTTATGTCCTGCTTACACACAGACCGACCATGGGGCAACCTGCAGGTGACACCAGCTCCTTGCATGGCATTTATCCTTTGCTAGCACAAAGAACCACCTTTTTGCAGTAGAAAATCCCAACTGCTGTGTCTGGTAACCATGCCTTGGAAGCAGACTCAATACATTGTGCGGGTTATTTTATACAGCCACTGGTAGAAGAGGAGATGCTCTGGATGTAGTTAAGGGCACCGACTGGCAACGAAGCTGCATCTCAGCATCATTACATCTCGGCTGAGCAAGGCGTTACTCTCATGATTAAAGGCATCAGAAATGATTCTAGCTTACAATTCTCCCTCATAAGAGTGAAAAAGAAGAAAGCTCTGTGCTTCCTACAGTATCTGTCTCCTACAACTATACATAACCTGGGTAACTCAATAACCTCTTTTAGTGGAGTGTATAACACAATCAGCGTCAGTGCTGAATTCATTTTCCATGACAGCAAAATCTTGCGTGAAGTAGCTGAAGAAAGGGCATTTTTAGTCCAAATCTCAACATGCACCAATCCCCCCACAACCGTTGTGTCTTCTGTGCATCTTTCAGTGGGTTTTGGGGGTTATTTTTAATTCTTGCTTGTTAAAATTAGCACTGCCAAACAGGTTTGCCACCTTAAATATCATCATACAGAGGTCTCCAATCCTTTTCTCCAGGCTGAACAACAAAATCACAACAGAAGAGAAACCCAATCTGTGCTACTGGAATAAAACTAACCCTAAAGAGCATCACCATACATTTTACTTTAAAGCCACAGAGTAAAACCCTAAAGTTTAGAAAAGGAAGTGATGGCACCATTCATTTTTATTACTATCCATTTCTCATCACTACAACTTCCATAAGACTCATTTGCTTTTGAGATCCTTCCTCCAGCTCAACTGTATTTGCTTTACGTGTACCAAGAGACCATAGAATTCCAGCCTGGTTTGGGTTGAAGGGACCTTAAAGCTCATCCAGTTCCAACCCCTGCCACGGGCAGGGACCCCTTCCACTGGAGCAGCTTGCTCCAAGCCCCTGTGTCCAACCTGGCCTTGAGCACTGCCAGGGATGGGGCAGCCACAGCTTCTCTGGGCACCCTGTGCCAGCGCCTCAGCACCCTCACAGGGAAGAGCTTCTGCCTAAGAGCTCATCTCAGCCTCCCCTCGGGCAGGTTCAAGCCATTCCCCTTTGTCGATGTGATCATCATCAGCTTTCTTTGATTCACACTTTGCTTCCTATGAAGAAGATCATTTCATGAGGAGATTCAAGTCCAGATTAGCCCAACTGCAAGACCAAGCCAGCTTTCCAGGAGGAAAACTGAGTTGAACTTTTGTAACTGATACCTATTCACTCTCAGAACCACAAAATGTGCCTTTTAGGAGTTAACTTAAGAAAAACACTGGAAATGGTCTCACAAGAAATCAGCTGGAAAGCAAAGATGGGTCCCAACACAGAAGAGCTGAGATACCTATAGGGAAACCTCCTGCGTTTCTCGCCTTGCCTCAGCTGTTATCCTCTCGTCCTGCTATCAAAGAAACCGTGCAAGCACCAGCCTTTTGTATCTCCACTAATTGCACATTCTAGGAAAACAAAACAATGGAAAGTTCATCACGCATAACGTGCAGCATCCCAAAGCATGAATAGGGATGTGTTTGGGATGAGGCAGCACCGCTCCTCCTTTCCTGTTCTTCCAAGTGACTCATCATCCTGAATTTGGGAGGATGTGGAAACCCATTGACAAAGCAGCACCAGCTGCAAAAGCTTTGTGCGCACAGAGCCTGGAAAGTTCGGGGAGAAAAAAACCCAACAGAACACAAAGATGTGAATGGAGAAACCCAGTGTTCAACCTGATATTCACAGGAACACAGACTGGTTGAGGCTGAAACCTCTGAGCAAGGCCAGAGGAGGCCACAGAGATGCTGCGAGGGCTGGAGCAGCTCTGCTCTGGAGCCAGGCTGAGAGAGCTGGGCTGGGGCAGCCTGGACAAGAGAAGGCTCCTGAAGGGGAGACCTGAGAGCAGCTCCAGTGCCTAAAGGGGCTGCAGGGAACCTGGAGAGGGGCTTGGGACAAGGGCCTGTAGGGCCAGGCCAAGGGGAATGGCTTGAACCTGCCCGAGGGGAGACTGAGCTGAGCTCTTAGGCAGAAGCTCTTCCCTGTGAGGGTGCTGAGGCGCTGGCACAGGGTGCCCAGAGAAGCTGTGGCTGCCCCATCCCTGGCAGTGCTCAAGGCCAGGTTGGACACAGGGGCTTGGAGCAAGCTGCTCCAGTGGGAGGGGTCCCTGCCCGTGGCAGGGGTCGAAGGTGGAGGAGCTTTAAGGTCCCTTCCAACACAAGTTAGCCTGCGCCTCTATGGTTCTATATAATAGTCTATTCTGTTCTAATGAAGTATTTGAGCTGCCAGGGTACCAAGTCAGCACTAAGGATCATCTAAACCAGTCCACGCCAGTAACAGCTGCTTCAATGCACTCCCATGGCAAGAGTCTCCAGGCAGCCTCAAGCCCAGAAGCGTGGGCTCATCTTGGCCATATGTACCCCACTCTCCAGCTAATCACAGGATGAGGGAGTAGTTTGGGCTGCAAGGGACCTTCAGAGCTCATCTTGCCCAACCCCCTGCAATGGGATATGAAAGTGTATGCATCCCCACTGAAGCACTGAGCTTTCCTGATCTACTTGTTCCCCTTCAGCTACACTCATTCGAGGCTCTGTCATCTTTCCAGCATCCAGGAGCGAGTGCTTTACAACACCATGGATCCTCTGGAGCTCCTGTCCTTTCGCAGCCCGGCAACAGAGGCAGGAGAACTTGCAAACCTGCCAACGCATGTGGCTTCCACCGGTCAAAGGCATTTCATTCACTTCCATCAACTGGATACGGCCCGGAGCAAACTGACTCACGCTGGAGCTGATGACGTCCAGAGGCCCATTCCAACCTCGGTTATTCAAGGACCCTCCTTCAAATTTAGAATAGTCTGCGTTGGAAAGGACCAAGATCATCCAGTTCCAACCCCCCTGCCATGGGCAGGGACACCTCACACTAAACCATCCCACCCAAGGCTTCATCCAACCTGGCCTTGAACACTGCCAGGGATGGAGCACTCACAACCTCCCTGGGCAACTCATTCCAGTGCCTCAGCACCCTCACAGGAAAGAATTTCTTGCTTAGATCCAATCTAAACTTCCCCTGTTTCAGTCTGAACCCATCACCCCTTGTCCTGTCACTACAGTCCCTGATGAAGAGTCCCTCCCCAGCATCCCTATAGGCCCCCTTCAGACACTGGAAGCTGCTCTGAGGTCCCCACGCAGCCTCTCTTCTCCAGGCTGAACAGCCCCAACTTCCTCAGCCTGGCTCCATACGGGAGGTGCTCCAGTCCCCTGATCATTTCAACTGGAACAATACAGTGAGCACTGATCCCACTGGATATTCATCTGGACTCTGGGCCCATTCCGGTCTTAACAGAAAATGAAGCAGGATTCTAAATAACTAGGGAAAGCATCCCCAAATGTCCTTAAACCTTGAAACAACAGCGTAAGGTTCAACCTTCTCAGACAGAACTAAAGCCGGTTCTTCCATATCCCTCCCCCTTAAAATCCTAACCCTGGGACTACCGGGATGAAGGGGGACATCAGCGTCTCTCCTCACTCTTTGTTTCCTTTAATTTTCTCATAAATGACCGAAATGAAACATTTTGGGGTTGATGAAATGCTTTGTGTTAGAAGCCACCGGAGAGGCTGGCAGGAAAACGGGGTGTTTGGGGAAGGATAAATGTTAATCATTAATCAAACTGAGTGGAATTATTTCTGTGTTTTCCATTCGTTTGCCAAATTAAACAGCATCTCCCTGCCACAGCCTGGGCTGGAGAGGCTGGAAAAGACCTAGGAAGAGCTGGGAATAAAGAATGGGGATAAAACGGGGTGATGGAGGAAGCTAAGCCTGGAGGCAAGGCCTTGAGGAAGCCCTGGGAAAGCTGCTGAAGTGCTCCAGGAGTGATGGATTTTGCTGTGTTCAAAACAGGTTGGACACAGGGGCTTGGAGCAAGCTGCTCCAGTGGAAGGGGTCCCTACCCGTGGCAGGGGTTGGAACTGGATGAGCTTTAAGGTCGCTTTCAACCCAACCCATTCCATGACTCTGTAATGCCTCCAGGTAGACACTGGCTACCCAAGTCCCAAACTAGAAGAAACCCACCTTTATTTGCCCCAATAAAATCATCTTTTCTATCCCATATCATTGTGACGGCAAAGATTTCTCTTTCATTTTTACACTGTGATGCATTTTCCTTGTTTCTGCCCATCCTGGTGAGTACACCTGAAAAGTTTCTAAGGGAAGAAAGCCGATTTGTAATGCTCTATTTCATTTCTGAGGCGATGTCATGTCCTGTTCTTTATCCTGATGATTTGTTCCCACAGAACAAATACAGTGTTTTATAAAACATTTATAAAGGCTCATGGAAATACATGGGGGGGGGGGGGAAGCAGTCTATGGGATTAAAAGAGAAGGAGGCTGTTGATCTTCTGCATGGGTATGACACTGTAGGGAATAATACCTACAAGGTGGAAGGCACCTCTAAAAGGAGGTGCTCAGCCCCTGAAACTGCTTTATAGGTGCTATAGGAAGGGATAAAAGTGTGTCCAGCTCTGGGGCAGCAGCACAAGAGGGACGTGGAGCTGTTGGAGTGAGGCCAGAGGAGGCCATGGAGCTGCTGCAAGGGCTGGAGCAGCTCTGCTCTGGAGCCAGGCTGAGAGAGCTGGGCTGGGGCAGCCTGGACAAGAGAAGGCTCCTGAAGGGGAGACCTGAGAGCAGCTCCAGTGCCTAAAGGGGCTGCAGGGAACCTGGAGAGGGGCTTGGGACAAGGGCCTGCAGGGCCTCTTTGCAGGAAACCTCCTGGTTTCAAAGGAAACATGGAAATTCCCTGCCTGCCTTTGCAGGGAGTGACTCCACTGTGACCATGAGGCTTTGGAGGAACCAAATGTGGGATAACAGAGCTGACCTTTGGGTTTTTTCAGGTGCAATTAGAATCATAGAATCCCAGCCTGGTTTGGGTTGAAGGGACCTTAAGGCTCATCCAGCTCCAACCCCTGCCACGGGCAGGGACCCCTTCCACTCGAGCAGCTTGCTCCAAGCCCCTGCGTCCAATCTGGCCTTGAGCACTGCCAGGGATGGGGCATTCATTAGGTTATTGTGACATGCACAGAAAAGCCTGGAACATCCCATAGGTACCACTCCTGCAGGACATTATCAGGTGCTTTTGTCAGCCTGTGCCCTGCAAGGTCCCTCTTCCTAACAATAATAACCATGTCCAACCACCACAAGTTCCTTATCTCAGCAGCACCCCTCATGAGAGGAGTCAGGCATCCCAGCGTCATGTTTTATCTCTAATGCCTTGGGTTTAGCCATAGCATGTGTCCAGACGAGAAAGCCAGGTTTATTCCCACTAAACAGAGGATCTATGGACATCTCATTCTTTATGACAGGCACCACGTTCCAAGCTTGCTTTAAATCCAATAGACTTCCAACATCTACTTCAGCTTCTGCTATAAATTAGTCAATGATTAAAAGAAGAGGAAAACACTTAAGAGTCAGGCAAATGTTGCCTGAAAGTAACTTGATATGGTTCATATGTAAGAGAAATGAGGAGTTTAAGTCAAAAAGTCCCACACTGAGTTGTATAGAGCACAAATTCATCACAGTCCTTTGATCTGATCCACTACCCAGTCCTGGAGCACCAAAAGCAACAGCTACTAAGCAGGATGAGGCTCCAAAGCGTGGTTTTAACCATAAGACACAGGGTTCAAGCCTTGAGGCAACCCTCCCCAGCTCCAAAACCCTACCACAACCATATTCATCCACCAGCAGCAAGGAGCTGCTGCATCAAGGCAAAGGATGTTATTGTAACAGCAAACCCCTGGCAAAGCACATCAAGTAAATAACTATTAAGTACCTTTTAATGTCCCTTTGATGGGAGAGAAGTGGCAAAATGGCCAAGAAAGGTTGAACAAGCAAAAGGCTCATGGATTCTCAGGGGGATTCTACATAAATAGAGAAGAATAAAGTATCGATATATAAAAACCCCTCTCTATAAAGGGCTCTTTATTGCAACACATTCAATGAGCATGTATCTGAAGGGGGCCTATAAGGATGCTGGGGAGGGACTCTTCATTAGGGACTGTAGTGATAGGACAAGGGGTAACGGGTTCAAACTGAAACAGGGGAAGTTCAGGTTGGAGATAAAGAAGAGGTTCTTTATTGTGAGGGTGCTGAGGCACTGGAATGGGTTGCCCAAGGAAGTTGTGAGTGCTCCATCCCTGGCAGTGTTCAAGGCCAGGTTGGATGAAGCCTTGGGTGGGATGGTTTAGTGTGAGGTGTCCCTGCCTATGGTAGGGGGGTTGGAACTGGATGATCTTGAGGTCCTTTCCAACCCAAACCATTCTATGGTTCTATGATTCTGTCTTCTGCCACGACTGGTACAGAGGTCCTTGGGCCACCACATTACTCACAAAAGAGCACAATGTTATGAATGCTTTATGAGGAACTCTTGCCCAGATGAACACCCAACAGAGCCTGCACCAGTTTCTATTTCTTACCTAAGAAAATAATAAAGGAAAGAAAAGAAAAGAATAAAAAAGAAAAGAATAAATGCATTGGGAATGCCCCATCCCTGGCAGTGCTCAAGGCCAGGTTGGACACAGGGGCTTGGAGCAAGTTGCTCCAGTGGAAGGGGTCCCTGCCCGTGGCTGGGGTTGGAGCTGGAGGAGCTTTAAGGTCCCTTTGAACCCAAACCATTCTATGATTGTATACATTTAGGGACAGGATGGATGCACCTCAGATGGGATCTAAGTGGGGATGGGGATGAGAAGCCCCAGTTACCTTGCTGATATCCTGAAGGAAGCCTCCTGGCTGGTGATGGAAACAAAACGTGTTGATAACAGAGAGCAGAGAAGCTGCAGCATAGCCAGGAGCTGCATTCAGCGAGGGGATCTTGTGCCCACAAAGGCAGCGTGGATGAGCAGACCATGACCAAAATGTAATTTATATGAAGATGTTTTGAATTTCTTCCAGCTACTCCAAAGCCAATAATGCAGAACAGCCCCGTGCTGCTTGTGCACAGAGCTTGCTGCAGAGAACAGAGTTCACTCCCAACTGCAGGCCAGCGTTTCGAATCAATCACGGCGATAGCTCACATTCAGGTGCACTGTGCAATTCCATTATCACGCTCCTGGCTTGGTCCATAGCATCCTCATCAACCTGCAGCCTATGGAGTTTCCATCCTGGCAGGAGGTGGTTAACGAACATCTATTTTGGGGGTAATGCTTTTGGGTTGGTTTGTGGGGTTTGGGGTTTCTTTAACATGACTTCAATTGTCAGAAGCTACAGTTAGCGTGGTACCACTTCTACCTGCACATGTGATGTGTAGGGCTGGGATATACCTAAGAGGAGATGGTTACATGAAACAGAGCATCCAGAACTGGTGCTATGAACGCACTGACTCCATCCAGCTGAACAAGGAGAAGCAGCACCACTGGGGCATAGTGGAGTGGGGACAACTTGGCTCTTGCTGCATCTTCAGTCATGAAATCATCCTATGAATGTGGAGTCTAGCAATGGTGTTACTGACAAAGCAAGGGGCAAAATGAAGAGCCACTTCTCCAAACCCCATCTCTGAGTGTATTGCCCCAGTAGACTTCCCTATTGGAATTAATCTTATTTAAATCAGTGCAGATAGAAATGAAGTCTATTGAGTTCATTCAGGAATATGAGGAAAGGGGTTCTTCTGGATCAAAGGGTATTGTCATCGGAAGCCAGGGCTGATGAGATGGTGAAAGACCTCAAACTGCAGAGGTTGTTAGAAAACTCCTGTTTGGCAGAGGACAGTCACATCTGGCCTGCACCAGGATTGCAGCTGCTGGCAGCAGAGCTCACCTGCACCAGAACAGGGTCAGGAGAGGAGTTTGGGTTCAGGCCACCTAAGAGCAATGAGGAATCTCTTGTAGGGTAGGTTCAGACTAGATATAAGGAACAGATGTTTTGTGTTGAGGGTGCTGAGGCGCTGGCACAGGGTGCCCAGAGAAGCTGTGGCTGCCCCATCCCTGGCAGTGCTCAAGGCCAGGTTGGACACAGGGGCTTGGAGCAAGCTGCTCCAGTGGAAGGGGTCCCTGCCCGTGGCAGGGGTTGGAGCTGGAGGAGCTTTAAGGTCCCTTCAACCCAAACCAGGCTGGGATTCTATGATACGAACCTTAGGGAAAGGTGGTGGGTTTTGCAGTCATGTGTGTCCTCCCCTTTCAGATGACTGGAATCCCAACTGAAAAGGGCACAGTAAATCTCAATAAATAGGCAAATAACTTCAAAAGGAGCTTGAAACCCTTTGTCCTGTTTATGTAACTAATGAGTTTATGTGTTCATACCAAAAGGATGTCGGCTTTCCTTATTTTACCCAGTCCTTGAAGGTCGTTTCTACTCAGCCTTTCTTTTTAAGACCTCAGAACTTGTTAATGCAGAAAAGACAGAGCTGCACATATGGCCTGTGGCTGGTTTGAATTAATTCACCTGTATCAACGGTGTCTCATCAATACACACTGCCATAGTAACTGCTTCCTTGGCTGGAATGCTAATTCCTGCCCTCTGCTTCCAGGAATAAGAGCATTAGACCTAGAAAAACGGTTCCTTTCTCCTCCTCTCATTAACCTGTTTCCCTTGCTCAGCACATTAATGCAGAGCTAAGAATGATTACACAGGGGCAGCAAATGAGGTGCAGAAATCTGCTTTCTGTACACATGAGCCATGGGGGCACGGGCACAAGGGTGATGCTGGAAGGAAACCCAGAGCTCCTCGTGTTGGGTACCACATGGAACAGCATCATCCTAACTTCAGGCAGCCAAGGCAGGGACTAAACCTGAACTGATGCTGAGCAAGCTGCTCCAGTGGAAGGGGTCCCTGCCCGTGGCAGCGGTTGGGACTGGAGGAGCTTTAAGGTCCCTTCAACACAAACCAGTCTGGGATTCTGTAATCCTACAGCAAGGACACTGATGCCACAGAGTCCCTGTGCATGTAGGTGCATACAAGTATCTGGAGACACCTCCCTAAAAAGCCTTTGGATTTACACCAGGAGCAAGGGGAAAACAAACAAAATACTTCAAAATAAGGGATGAAATATAATAATCTAACATTCCTACATTCTATGCAACTTGTCCCCTTGGACAGCAACAGCAGAAGTCATGCCAGATCCACCACATCTCTCCAGCCGGGAGAATGGCCAAGTCCTCCCGCTTGGCAAGGTTGGATACAGAGATGCAGGATGCCTGCCTTGACTTTTGAGGATGCCCAGCTTTGCATTTTCTTTGGAGAGCTGCTTTTAATGCATACGCCAGAAGCTTTAACATCCAAGTTCCATAGGACCACACATTACTCTTCCTAAATATATATGAGCATCATCCTCAAAGGATGACGTATGCTCCCACTTCTTCTTGTGCATGACAAAGAAGTCATGCACCATCTTGCAGCAGAAGTCATTGACACGGAGGAGCTGCTGGTAGCTGCAGCATCTTGCTTCATTCCTTAAACACTTCTGAAAGCAAGGATTTGAGGATACACTTCCCAGGGGAAGCAGGAGAGCTTTCTCCAAGGCCAAAGTGGGACCAGATGGGTTCAAGTTGCTGCCAGATGGACCTGCAGAGAACCACCTGGACCACCTTGAGCGAGGCAATCAGTCAAGGAAGCCCCAGGGACTTCCAGGGATGGTTTAACTATTGGTTAATGTAAGAGCTGGGAGGCAAACAAGTGGGGCTGGGGATAACCAATCTCTGGGTCAGTGGCCGCAGCATTTCATACAAAGTTCACAGCAAATGCCTCCGGAACTGCCCTTTGCTTGCCTCATCCTGGTCTCCCACACCGGTTCCCTCTGCTCTTTTATACCAGACTACAATGTGAATGCTTTTCTTCACATGAATAAAGGGTCTTTTCCTGGTTTAGTACAAGAACTTGAAGCTCCAACACCACCCGCTCAGTTCACACAGGCCAACAACCACTTGTCTGATGATCCTCGCGTCCCAGCCGTTGCCTGGATGGAAGCTCGACTGATGCTGGAGAGCTGAAAAGCTCCATTTACCATCATTACTCCTGTACCTATTTCCCCAACTCTGTTTTCTGAATAAGCCCCCAGTGCTGTGCGAGCTGCCCTCATCCATCTCATCAAACTACTGCACTGAGAAGAACATACACCAAGAACAGTCCCAGCCAATGCAAGGGCTAAACCTGCACTGAGCTTGAGCAAGCAGCTCTAGTGCAAGGCGTCCCTGCCCACGGCAGGGGGTTGGAACTGGATGAGCTTTAGGCTCCCTTCAACCCAACCCATCTGTGGCTCTATGATGATTCTATGACTCAAAATGCACCCTGATAACACATCTTCTTTTCAGAGCCCGATAAAACACCCATACACAGACAGCACCTAAAACTGACACTGCTGAGAAGCAGCCAAGAACCCAACCAACAGCAGAATTAGGCCACAGTTACATGAACTCCTCATGTTATCACAAGGTTACTGTAAGAAACAGCAGCAATGCTTTGAGGGGCATGAACAACATCGTATTTCCTAAGTTACTGTTGGATGCTTTTGCTTGCTCCTTGATCTCAAGGCTTCAAAGATGTGTTTGCTATAGGAGACACCAAGAACAGATTCCTGTTTGGGATGATTTCTTTGGTATCCAATGCAAAAATGCACCAGCTGCCTGGAGCTGTTTGCCATTCTTACTGAGAGAATGAAGCTCTCGCATGTTACTTGTTTTGGGGGTGTTTTAAACAAAACCTATTGGAAATAGCTTCAGGTAGCTTATATATCTACCAAATCGTTACCAGCCCGTTCTTCAAGCCACTGCTGGTGCTTTTTGGGGTGTAATCACAGAGACAAAATGCCCTGGAGATGAAAGGATTTTACACAGCTTATTTTTATCTCTCACTCTTTGTTTACTCCAAAAGTCACTGGAGTAGAATCGATATTCAGAACAAATATTTGAATTCCAAATGGGTTTAGGATGAGGGGACCTTAAAGCTCCTCCAGCTCCAACCCCAGCCATGGGCAGGGACCCCTTCCACTGGAGCAGCTTGCTCCAAGCCCCTGTGTCCAACCTGGCCTTGAGCACTGCCAGGGATGGGGCAGCCACAGCTTCTCTGGGCACCCTGGGCCAGCGCCTCAGCACCCTCACAGGGAAGAGCTTCTGCCTAAGAGCTCAGCTCAGTCTCCCCTCGGGCAGGTTCAAGCCATTCCCCTTGGCCTGGCCCTACAGGCCCTTGTCCCAAGCCCCTCTCCAGGTTCCCTGCAGCCCCTTTAGGCACTGGAGCTGCTCTCAGGTCTCCCCTTCAGGAGCCTTCTCTTGTCCAGGCTGCCCCAGCCCAGCTCTCTCAGCCTGGCTCCAGAGCAGAGCTGCTCCAGCCCTCGCAGCACCAAAGACAGAGAGAAAACATCATTTCTGAGCAGTTTCTTTCCCCCCAGAACAACTACAAAGCAAAGAAACCAAAATCCCCACTGCAAGTGTCTTGTTTACGGTCTCTTTTAGTTTTTCTTTTCCCCTTGTAGATATTTTTCCAGTGTCCTTTGCAGCTCTGAAGTTTACAGAATTTAATGCATAAAGTAGGGGCCGATGCAAAGAACAGAAGTGCTCGGGCACTACAGCAACTGTAAATGTTACATATCAGACAAGAGAGGATAATAATAACAAGAGAAGAAGCGCACACAGAACAACAAAGCAGCAGAAACCCCCACTGCAGAGCCCATTCTTGCAAGGGGCTGCTGGAGGGATCGGTTGACCTCGGAGGTCTCTGCTGTTACTGACTTACATACTTGTGCGAGGCTCATTAAAGGCTCCCAGCACAAAGCATCAAACACTCCCAGGAAAAGGCTGTCTCCATGGGAATAGAGGACACACTAAAAATAACGAGGAGACGGTGTTTGAACAGTTCCGCAGGAGAGTGTCATGGCAATGAGGAAAGCTGTAACCTGTTGTCATGATAACCAACGGTTTCAACTAACGGGAAAGCATTCCACTTCCATCTTTATGCAGAACTGGGTCCAACATCCACCATGGGAGAATTCCACGTTAGTGCCTTTAAGGAAGCAGACAGCTGGGGAGAAGCAAGGGAGGGATAATGTGCTGTCTAGGTCAAAACGAGCTTTAAACACTCCCCAGCCAAACTGAATCAGTGAAAGGGTGGAAAAGAGCCCAGAGATGAGAACACACAGAACCATAGAATCACAGAATGGTTTGGGTTGGAAAGGACCTCAAGATCATCCAGTTCCAACCCCCTGCCATGGGCAGGGACACCTCACACTAAACCATGGCACCCAAGGCTTCATCCAACCTGGCCTTGAACACTGCCAGGGATGGAGCATTCACAGCTTCCCTGGGCAACCCATTCCAGTGCCTCAGCACCCTCACAGTAAAGAACTTCTTCCTTAGATCCAGTCTAAACTTCCCCTGTTTCAGTTTTAACCTGTTATTCCTTGGGGAGATGAGTGATGCTTTGCTGAGGGAGATGCTCTCCTCTGCCCTTCAGGCCTTAGATAACGTTGTCTTTACTACGGGACAAGCTGGCAGGGAGCAAGCAGGTCACTTGTGTCAACCACTTTGGCAGAAGCACTTCCAGAGAAGCAGCAACTTGAACGACATCGTTTTAATGGAGCCAAATTAACTGCACCAAGCCAGTGTGGCCATGCTGAAGCCAATTCCAGCCTCTTTATCCGGGGTCCTTGTGTTTTGGCAGGTGCATTTTGGCATGGGAACACTGGGTGAGCTGGAAAGGGAGCTCCAGCCCCATGCCCATGGACTCTCCCCCTTGCAATAGGAGTGGGAACACAATGAGTGTTCTCCTTCATATGTACCCATCACCAGGCACTTGTTTTTACACCGCCATTTATTTTCACTAGTTTCAGCATAACTTGAAACCTCTAAGATTGTGTTTTCTCTCAATGGAGGCATTCCCATGGCTGCCAGAGAGAATAACACAGCTCTTGGTTGAAGAAAGGGCAGAAGGATGGCTAACAGAAGGTCTTTCACATCATAGCACATTAAAAATCCCTGTATGGCCAGTTCCTCAAGACACCCAAACAGGGGGAGAAAAGAAGCAGAGCCATAAGACCTCCAGATAAAAAGAGCCAGTAAGTAAATCAGTGATGTCAACTAAAGACTGACAAGAGGGGATGATGGGGAGAAAAATCTCAACGGGCATCAACTCCTAAAGGGCTCAAATGGCACACCTGAAATCCAGCTGGTCTTTGGCAGTCAAGGGGGACCCAGGAGATGTGATGAGGACTCGACAGCTTCACACCTTCTCCATCCAGCCTGCATGTGGTCCTGGCAGACTCTGCAAACCCATTTGTCTCAGTGGGGTAAGCATGTGAGTTTCGCAATAAGCAAGAGGGAGATGATGGATGCATGGGGATTTTTCCATCTCACCTTCCCCTTATATATATTTCACTTGCATTTTGCAGGATGCAACAAGCTGTATGACATGGACAACTCCTACCACCTTTGGAAACTGGTATCAAATACAGACATGGACTTTCTTGTAGCCTCCATCACGTAGGTAGCAGCACTGACCTTCAAGTGTTTGCTTGGACACAGAAGCAGGAATGCACTCCTCCTCTCTCCATCCCATTAGACAGAGAGACATCAGCCACTGTATTTTATGGTTTAACTCTCTGCATGTTGGGATCGGGGGCTGGAGGAGAAGAAACAAACTTCCCAGGTTCAAAGGCATGTCCAAAGGTCAAGCTCCAAACTGAGGTCCCTGCAGGAGAAGTGCTGTTATCCTGACCTCTCTGAAGCCACTAGAAAGAGATGAGTAATTGCAAAGAATGACCCCCCCATCTAAGCTCTCAATTTTGTCTCAGATGGATAGAAGAGACCTGAGAGTCCCCAACCTGCTGCTCATCCCTTCATCAAGGAGATGCTGTAGGTGCACGCTGTGACTCCGGAAGTCCCAAAACGTGAATTATAAGGAAGAGATCAAAGCCAACCATGCCTTGGCTATAGATAATATAGAATCACAGAATCATAGAATAGTTAGGGTTGGAAAGGACCTCAAGATCATCCAGTTCCAACCCCCCTGCCATGGGCAGGGACACCTCACACTAAACCATCCCACACAAGGCTTCATCCAACCTGGCCTTGAACACTGCCAGGGATGGAGCATTCACAACCTCCCTGGGCAACCCATTCCAGTGCCTCAGCACCCTCACAGGAAAGAATTTCCTCCTTAGATCCAATCTAAACTTCCCCTGTTTCAGTTTGAACCCATCACCCCTTGTCCTGTCACTGCAGTCCCTGATGAAGAGTCCCTCCCCAGCATCCCTATAGGCCCCCTTCAGGTACTGGAAGGCTGCTATTAGGTCTCCACGCAGCTTCTCTTCTCCAGGCTGAACAGCCCCAACTTCCTCAGCCTGTCTTCATACGGGAGGTGCTCCAGTCCCTGATCATCCTCGTGGCCTCCTCTGGACTTGTTCCAGCAGTTCTTTACAGTGTCTTTGCTTATGAAACATTGCTCCATTCCCTCTGGAATTACTTTACCCATGCCTTCAACACAGCACAAAAGGGTCTTCACGTCAAGAAACAGCTGCTGATTGGAAATAAGAAGGAACTGGGGGTAAACAGAAGTTCAGATGGATACACACTCATACCGTTGTCAGGGCCTTGAGCAAGCTGCTCTAATGGAAGGGGTCCCTGCCCAAGGCAGGGGGTTGGAACTGGATGAGCTTTAGGGTCCCTTCCAACCCAAACCACTGCAATTCCAACACATCTGTTGAAGATGTGAGAAGTGCCCCCAGCATTTCGGACAAGCAGTGGACAGCGAGCAGCTTTGCCCACCTAATGCACCTCTCCTGTCCCTCTCTGCTCACAGGACACTGATCACCTCCACCCAACACATGCCTTCAGCTGGTGACATGAGGAGCATCATTAGAACCAACACCAGCAGCAGGCAGAGCCAGTTTATCTGTAAGCACTGGGATTAGCTCCTTTATGCTCTACTTTAAATCACAAGCAGAGATGGGCAAGCCCACGGCAGTGACATGTCAGTGAGGAGGCAAAGGGCACAGCGACACAGCAGCAGAGATGACCCGAACCCAGCCCTTGCAGTGGAGGAGCAGTGACAACAGTGACATTGACTGTTCTCATTCCCATCCTCTGAAGGAGGAAAAACATGCTTTGAGAATTAAATCACCTCTCCAGCTGCACATACAAGAGCAGAGAACGTGGTGACAGATAACCCGTAACTCACTGGGCCGTGACCTCAGGGAACGTGATTTCCTCCCACCTAAACAAAGATTTATGGGATACAATAAGCTCAATAGAGAAACCACGTTTTCCAAGGACTCTCGAAACCTACAGTAGGTAAAACAGCCCTCAAGGGAGCCCAGCTCTGAGATGCAATGACCCCCAGCAGCGTGCCACCCCTGACAGGTCATACGATCATGGAATAATGGGTTGGAAGGGACATCATGGATCATCTGGTCCAGTCTTTGCAGAGCTGCATACAGTTCTGGGGTCCTCAATATAAGACGGACACAGAGCTGCTGGAGCAAGTCCAGAGGAGGCCACGAGGACGATCAGGGGCTGGAGCAGCTCCTGTATGGAGCCAGGCTGAGAACATTGGGGCTATTGAGCCTGGAGCAGAGAAGCTGCGTGGGGACCTCAGAGCAGCTTCCAGTGTCTGAAGGGGGCTGCAAGGATGCTGGAGAGGGACTCTTCATCAGGGACTGCAGTTACAGGACAAGGGGTGATGGGTTCAGACTGAAACAGGGCAAGTTCAGGTTGGAGATAAGGCAGAAGCTCTTCCCTGTGAGGGTGCTGAGGTGCTGGCACAGGGTGCCCAGAGAAGCTGTGGCTGCCCCATCCCTGGCAGTGCTCAAGGCCAGGTTGGACACAGGGGCTTGGAGCAAGCTGCTCCAGTGGAAGGGGTCCCTGCCCGTGGCAGGGGTTGGAGCTGGAGGAGCTTTGAGGTCCCTTCAACACAAACCATTCCATGATTCTAAGCCGAGCATAGAGCTGATGGCCTTACACCCACAACAAGGACCACAGGGACACCCTCCCATGCACTACAATGCGCCAGCACCACCAGTTCACCACCAGGAGCCCAACCTCGCACACAAAAGCTTCATTTTTCCCCGACTGGAGGATTCCATCTCCTTCTTGGCCTCAAAGCAACCACGAAGATTCCAAGGGTTTTATGGGACAAGCCTGCTGACAAATGTGTTTATGGGAGAAAGACCCGGAGATGGCAATTCCTGCAAGGAAACCAGCACTTGTCAACATGAGCAGAAAGCGAGCGCTCGAGGACGAGGGAAGGGGAAGGCAAAAAGAGGCTGCAACACTAAGGACTCTTTCAGGACTCATTTATTTGAGCAGTGCCAAGCCAGCTCACTGATGCAATATTTTCTTCCTGCACTCAGAGCCAGGGCTTTGGGATCTAATAAATCATTGCTGGCCACAGAGACATTAAAATTCTAACCCAGTCCTGCGTTAGATGAAATGAGGCCGAGCGCCAGCAAGCACAGGGAGAGGGGAAGGCACTTTCAAATCAGCGTGTGAACGTGTTTGCATCTAAGTCAGACTTGCTTTTGGTTTCAGAGGAGGCTAAATCTAACACAAAGAACAGCAACAGATTCGCAAGCCAGAGCTCAACTGCATCACTTTGGGCAAGGTGACGCCCATTAAATCAGAAGTAAGGCGTTAGGTAGCGAGCACAGTAGAAAAAGAGACTTACGGATGTTGTACAGACCAAGCAACTCTTTCTAACGCTTATAAAAGGCTTTTAAGAGCCTGGACCACATCATGTTTGTGTACGCACAGACCCCTGCGCTGTATCGCATCGGTGGCACACGTGAGAGCTCAGAGTGCACCAGGACAGGAGAGAAACTCCAGATTTAATCTACAAACCCATTTCTAGAAGCCAAGGCACTAAATGCGACTTCCTCCCCTTCAGCCTGCACAAACAGAACCAGGATCTTAGCACTGATTTGCTGTGGCAGGGAAAAAGCAGGGGGAAAGGGGAGGGAAGGCAGCGAATATTAAAGTGTTTTCATCACGAGGCAGCATTGGAGCTTGTTTCCAATCATTTAATTGGAGCACCTGGGGATTTCGGAGGTACTGAATGCGGTGTGCAGGAACGCACAGAGAAACAGCAGCAAGGGCATGAATGCAGCTGCCAAGGGCAGGAAAAACAGGCAGGAAAAGGCATTTCTTTCAGACTGGGTGAGATTTTAAGTTACAACCACGTTACAACGGAGAGATTCAGAGCAGGAATGGGGGTGGCAGTGCTGGGAGACATTCCCACTTTGTCCTGTGAGCAACCCCCATCTCCAGTCCACACAATGACAAGGTCACACTCCAGCTCCATGGTGCCCATGGAAGAGGCTCCCAAAGCGCTCTGAGGAGAAGCACTGACCCATTTAGTGACCGCTGATGGACTCCGCCAGCCCATGCTGGTGCTGATGCTCTGCACCTCCAGAAAGGGGGATTTCATAGAATCATGGAATGGTTTGGGTTGGAAAGGACCTTAAGATCATCCAGTTCCAACCCCCCTGCCATGGGCAGGGACACCTCACACTAAACCATCCCACCCAAGGCTCTGCCCAACCTGGCCTTGAACACTGCCAGGGATGGAGCACTCACAACTTCCCTGGGCAACCCATTCCAGAGCCTCAGCACCCTAACAGGAAAGAACTTCTTCCTTATATCCAATCTAAACTTCCCCTGTTTCAGTCTGAACCCATCACCCCTTGTCCTGTCACTGCAGTCCCTGATGAAGAGTCCCTCCCCAGCATCCCTATAGGCCCCCTTCAGGTACTGGAAGCTGCTATGAGGTCTCCACGCAGCTTCTCTGCTCCAGGCTCAACAGCCCCAGTGTTCTCAGCCTGGCTCCATACAGGAGCTGCTCCAGCTCCTGAGCATCCTCATGACCTCCTCTGGACTTGCTCCAACAGCTCCATGTCCTTTTCATGTTGAGGACAACATATCTTGATCTAATATTTTTTCCATATATGCTATAATTTGGAGAGGGACACCATAGCTTTGTGAAAGGAGCTGTGTTAGATTGGGAACAAGGGGAGGAAGGTCCCTAAAACAGCCTCATGGTACACGGTTTATAGTAGGAACATCACCCACACCAGGAGCTTTCTCAACAGAGCAAACTGGGCACCCAGAGATAGTTACAGGGAAGGAGGATATAATTATGGGGGGTTGGAAAGCAATGAGGCCTAAATAAGTGCAAGATTTGATGTATGGCATATCAAAAGTGACCTGGCAATATGTCCAAGAGGCATGGAAATCGAAGTGCCCCAGAGATGATACCATGATGCCAACTTGACCTTTGACTGCCTACAAAGAGGCTCCAAAACAAAGGGAATATGTAGGAAAACACATAGAAGTGAAGGGAACATAGAATCCCAGAGTGGTTTGTGTAGAAGGGACCTTAAAGCTCATCCCACTCCAACCCCTGCCACGGGCAGGGACCCCTTGCACTGGAGCAGCTTGCTCCAAGCCCCTGTGTCCAACCTGGCCTTGAGCACTGCCAGGGATGGGGCAGCCACAGCTTCTCTGGGCACCCTGGGCCAGCGCCTCAGCACCCTCACAGGGAAGAGCTTCTGCCTTATCTCCAACCTGAACTTCCCCTGTTTCAGTCTGAACCCATCACCCCTTGTCCTATCACTGCAGTCCCTGATGAAGAGTCCCTCTCCAGCATCCTTGCAGCCCCCTTCAGACACTGGAAGGTTGCTATGAAATTCCCATTTATGTGCCAATACTTGCCAGAAGTAACCAACACACAAGAAAATTCTCCATTCACCTTTTATTTCCTTTAAACGGAGTAATTTCCCCTTCAAAGCATGTTTTTAAAGCATCTCTTCTTTCCATCTACGTGTTCTTTCTCTTCCCTGCGTTATACACTTTTCCTGCAGCTCTCTTCAGCCCCAGTCATTTAATCCTTTCATTTCTTTTTGCACTATAGGGAAAAACAGAATCAATATTGTAGCCAAGAAATGAGGCAGAGCATAAACCAGCTCCACGTCCTCCCCGAGCACGTAGGACACACAACGGGGGCATTCAGGAGCACAGAACATGGGGCTTGTTTGCTTTTAAGATCTGAGGCTCTTGCGTTTATTTACAACCCAGGGGAACTCAAAAGCGTGTCAAACCTTCCGCACACAGTCGCAAAACCAGGGGTGAAGGCTGTTCCCTGAAGCTCCTATGGAACTCCTTGGAAGGTTGACATCAGTTGGACCAAACTCCAAAGCAGCTGAGCCTACAAGCATCCGTAAGGAGATGTTATGGATTATTTTCTTCAAAGGAGCTTTATGTGCCTCCATTTCTAACACTGAAAGACTTCAAAGCATGTCTTGGGACACAGGTAGATGCCACCCACGCTTCTGTCTACCAAGACCTATTGTGCCCCACCACCAACATCCATCTATAGGTGACTGAAGTGAGGTGACCTCCATGTCCATCATCCAACGGTGCTGCTGTTGGCAGGAGAACCTCCCAAATACAGCCTAGAGCTATTGAACACACCCATGAATAACCCTGATCTTGAGTGACCTCCTCTAGTGGAAGGTGTCCCTGCCAACGGCAAACGGGTTGGAACTGGATGAGTTTTCCAACCCAAACCATTCTATGAATCTCACCCAAAGCTCCTTCTCCTTCACTACCCCAAAAAAGAAAATTCATCCTTGTTTCCTTCAGGATTTTCTGCTTTTTAGAACATCAAGGAACTCCACGACTTCATTTGTTAGGAAGATGGTGAATTATCCATCATTGATCAGCCAAGCAGAGCGCTGCAACTCCAAGAGCTTCCAACACCGAGGAATTCAGCAAGTTGCTTGGACGTATTCCTGGATGAAAATGATGCATTTAAACATCGAAATAACAAGAGTTTACCCAGGCGGAGCTCGTTCTTCCCCCAGTCAAGTAGGATCTGCCTGCCTGCTCCATACGCACTGATTAATAAACATGAAGAAACGCCAGAGGGAAAATATTCACTGCACCCGCTTCATCCATTTTTAAGCAGCCTGAAATCAATTCCGCACCCTCAACACAGTTTAAAAGTCCTGGTTTACACAACCGATAAGCAATGGAGCACCTCATTACATCCACAAGTGGCATTTCCCAGTACATGGAAGCAGTAGACACGCGTGAAGGTCTTACAAGCAGAAGTGAGGAGGAAGCACCACAACCCTGCCTGCTTCAGCATCAAAGGCATAAATACACTGAGGGTTTTCTTGTCCAAGGAACTGTTCTGAAAGGTTTGGCCTTTGCAGAGAATAATGCAGCAAAGTTTTCATTTCAAGTTAATAAGAAAGGCTGAAATCAAGGCTAGAATTACTTTTGCCCACAAAGAACATGCAAAGGAAGAGTAAAAACCGACTGTAGAAACCCTACTGGAACATCCTTCTGTCTTCTACAAAATGGGAGGGGACCAGCTTCCAGCACAGCATTGAATTAAATGAAGAGGCAAGTGCAAATCAGGTCATTTGTGTCTGAGGTTCACCAATGAATACAAATGACAGAGATTAGGATGGAAACACGTGAGGATCTTGCATCTCGTGTCCTGACAAGAGAGCCAATGACCGGAGGGCAGATGATGCCAGTTCCCTCTGTTAACCATTATGTCCAAACAAATGGTGGGGGGTTCACCTTTGGGGAAAGAAAAAATGACAAAACTTGGGAGGTGGCAACTTGGGAATGCAGGAAACAGCCCTCAGGGATGCATCTTGCTCTTCCGGAGCACAGAGGTCCTATGCAGAGAATCCGAATCACAAGTGGGAGAGCTTGATGTGCTGGAGGAAGACCTGGAGCTTTCCTTGCCATAGAATCATGGAATGGTTTGGATTGGAAGGGACCTTAAAGCTCATCCAGCTCCAAACCCCTGCCACAGGCAGGGACCCCTTCCACTGGAGCAGCTTGCTCCAAGCCCCTGTGTCCAACCTGGCCTTGAGCACTGCCAGGGATGGAGCATGTCCAAAGAGGGCAGAGCAGGGCTCTCTCACGCAGTAGTAAAGATACAGAGGTTGGGAGAGGAAACCCATCCTCAGGAAGCAGAACTGGTCAACGCAGAGCCCAGAGAAAAGCTCTGACCATGACCACATTCCTGTTCTCCACCTTTCTACAAGGATTTAGACAGAATTACACTCTGATGCCTATACAAATTTGGCTACAGCCTTGCTCATCCTGCCAAGTGTGGTTCACAAACATGAAAGCATCAGCACACAAATCCTTAACCCTTTTGGGATTCCTTCCAAAAGATCTCCAAGGTTTCAGACCCACAAGGAGAATATTGAACCAATGCTTCCTACCAACATAAAGCCATGGCAATTAATACACAGTGGGGCACTGGCCCAGGGTGCCCAGAGAAGCTGTGGCTGCCCCATCCCTGGCAGTGCTCAAGGCCAGGTTGGACACAGGGGCTTGGAGCAAGCTGCTCCAGTGGAAGGGGTCCCTGCCCATGGCAGGGGTTGGGGCTGGATGAGCTTTAAGGTCCCTTCATCCCAAACCAGTCTGGAAGTCCATGACTCAGCTACTTCCCTACCAGCCTCACCTATCCTCTGTCACAGAATCTTGTAGCTATAACCCCACACGTGCATTATCCCACCAAGTAAAATGACATTACTCTCATACCTTTCTCAATGATCTCAAGAGCCCCACAGAGAGGTTGCCATTGAAAAGAAGCAGGAAAAGCAATTAAATTGGAAAGCTAATGAACCCAGACCTTGCAGACAGCGTAACACAGGGTGACAAGTGACTCAGGGAGACACCAGACTTTACATACAAATGATCAGGGTTTTCCCCACCACTTCCCCTTGAATCGTCAGAAATAAGACTATTTCATGCTTTCGGATGAGGGTGACACATTCATTACTTGAGGAAGAACGTACTGGGCCTTGCACAGATGAACTGTAAATGTGATTCCAAGTTTTCCTTGCTTTAGGCTCCTCTGCTTCCCAAAATACTTCCCAGAACCTTGCCAAGCACCTCCCCTTGAACAGTTATTGCACATTTATGTGCTGCAGAGGTTCCCTACAAGCACCCTTGGGCAATCCAGGCTAATCCACTTGGGAATTGCAGCTAAACAGACCCCACTCACACAAAGCCCTTTTGTTAAAAGGCATCAGGTTCCTCCTGGTGAAATGAATCCAGCTCTCCCAGACCTGCCAAGTGTTTGCCAGCTGGGTCAGGCTGCAAGAGGGAAGGGAAAAGAGCTGGGATGGAGTGAGAGACTCCAGGGAATGAAATGCAAGAAGGAGAAGGACCAGGAGGGCAGCAGAGGGGCTTGCCTGAGAATCCTTCCTCAAAGGGCAGGGAAGGGGGTGTTCCAGCCCTTTCTATGGCAAAAAACAAGTGGAGAAGCAGCAGAAGATCCATGGCACAACCCTGAAACCATGATAGATACAAGAGAGAAAAAGGAACTGAGTAAAAGAGACAAGGTTGAGCAGCAAAGGAGACAAGGGAATTCCTGCTGCAAAGACATGGGGAGGTTGGGGGCTCCACCTGGCAAACCAGGAAAAGCCCTGGGAGGAGGAACGAGGGTATCCATCCCATTCACATAACGCCATTGGGATTCCTGGGCTTTATTCCTACCACTTCTCTGGGCACCCTGTGCCAGCACCTCAGCACCCTCAGAGGGAAGAATTTGTGCCTAAGAGCTCACCTCAATTTCCCTCTGGCAGGTTAAAGCCATTCCCCCTTCTCGAGCTGGAGAACACTCCTTGGAGATTTCCTACCCAGCTTCCCAGCTTTGCCTCTTGGATTTCGGTATCATTTATTACTCAGTAATAACTATGACAGCTCCAGAGCCAGTCTACTGAAGGTTCATCAATCACAGCAGCTCATCTGCATATTAATCACCTTCTGGTAGGGAAAATGATAATAGTGTGAGCTATAACAAACACTTGTAGAGCTTCATGCTTGAAGGCAAACCAGCTACAGGACAGACTGATTCTTCATCCCTGATTCCACATCCTTGATTCCACACCATCGAGCCGATCTATTTCCTGCAGGACTGATGCCTAAGTAAAAGAGGACCCAAGGAGAACGCTGAATGGAAAAACAGGAGGTTCAGGAGCTCATATCTGGGGCAGGTAAAGCGAATTCCACCAGTAAGGAAGAAACAAATGAGAGTCCTTAAACTCAATTAAAATGATGGTTTACAGAAGCTCCACGTTAATTACAGTCTGGTCTAATTAAACAGTAAATAACACTCAAATACTGTTTGCTGCTGATGGCCTAAAATACACTGAAGTAGCGAAGTGGAAGCAGTCACCAGCCAAGCACAAGGAACCAGGACTTGCAGAAGCACAGACCTGGTGCTGGACACATGGAGCTCCATCTGCAGTGAGATTATTCTCTCCATGTCATAGGATCCCAAACTGGTTTGGGTTGAAGGGACCTTAAAGCTCATCCCACTCCAACCCCTGCCACGGGCAGGGACCCCTTCCACTGGAGCAGCTTGCTCCAAGCCCCTGTGTCCAACCTGGCCTTGAGCACTGCCAGGGATGGGGCAGCCACAGCTTCTCTGGGCACCCTGTGCCAGCGCCTCAGCACCCTCACAGGGAAGAGCTTCTGCCTAAGAGCTCAGCTCAGTCTCCCCTCAGGCAGGTTCAAGCCATTCCCAAAAGCAATTTTCAAAGCAATCTGAGGTGGAAGCAGCTACCAACCCTTAACCTGATGCTTCTCCTGTGAAAGGTCTATTTTATTTGGCTCCATGTGTTTAATTATCCTGCAGAACAGCTTGTGGCTACATTAGAAACTGATCCACAGCTAAACGACACAAGTTGAAGCAATAGAAATGGAGCATAGACAGCAAGGATTAGGTAGACAGAGCCTGGCACTTGTCATGCAGGAGACGCAACAACCTGCTTTCAATAACTTCAAAAGAGGAGTTGCCTCTTTTCTCTACAAAGGATAAAACTTATACTGCAAAAGAAGGGGAGAAAATACAACTTTAGGTCTTTCGTTAAGTATTCCAACAAATTCATATTTAAATGCTTTTGTAATTCTATTTGCAAGGAAAATAGTTCTTTGTTTAAACACTTCTTAACCTATTCTCTACTTTGAGACTTAATTGTAGGAATTCAGCCCCCTGACTCCTTACCTTAAACTTGTGCAATAGGAAAAACAAGCATTAACATGATTCAGTTCCTGCTTCGATGTCCTATGTTTAAGCAGTCGCTTGAATCTTCCCTCTTGGATTTCCACTGACATAACTAAGGACCTTCTTATAGATTTTCAAGTCTCCTCTGCCTCCAGCTTTAATCCTCCAAGCTCCTCCTTCACATTGACCCTGATTCCTCTTCATACACCACAACCTCTGGAAGACAAATGCCTCAAGTCCAATGGTTTGGGGTGAAACCAGTCTCATGGGGGCCACCTCACCATGATCACTACCAGAGGTGGCACAAGCTGGCCAAGGAGGACAGTAGCTTTATGCATTTAAGTGCACAGTATAGTAGTCTTGATGGTGACTGACCAACATGTTACTTTAGAAGCTAACATCCTATTAATGTTAATGCTCAACTTAGAATAAAATCACAGCATCAACCAGGTTAGAAAAGCCCTTTAAGCTCATCCCGTCCAACCTTTACCCCAGCACTGCCAAGGCCACCCCTGCCCCATGGCACTGAGGCCTCGTCCCCACGGGGTGTGAACCCTTGCAGGGCCGGTGCCTGCAGCCCTGCCCTGGGCAGCCTGTTCCAATGCCTGAGCACCCTCTGGGGCAGGAATTGGTCCTCAGCTCCATCTAAACCTGCCCTGGGGCAGCTTGAGGCCGCTTCCTCTTGTCCCATCCCTTGTTCCTTGGGAGCAGAGCCCAGCCCCTCCTGGCTCCATCCTCCTGGCAGGCACTTGTAGGGAGCCATCAGGTCCCCCCTGAGCCTTCTCTTCTCCATCTGAACCCCCCAGGTCCCTCAGCCGTTCCCCAGCACACTTGGGCTCCAGGCCCTGCACCAGCTCCATTCCCTTCTCTGGCCCCCTCCAGCCCCTCAGTGTCTCTCTCGCAGTGAGGGGCCATGACTGCAGAATGCAATCATGTGGAATTCATTCATCTAAACCTGAGATCACCCTCTGAAATTCTCCTTCCAGAAGGCTCAAGGTACAAACTCCATCCAACCCACACCTCAATACTGAAACAGAATTGTCTCAGCAAGTGCCAGAAAGCAGCTTCGTAAACATTCACTTTGGTACGAAAGCACATAGAGAAAATCTACTCTGAATGGATATTAAGGAGGAGCCTTGAGCACACACAGAAAGGAAAAGTGGGAGAGGAGCAGACTCTTGTCCAAACCCTCCTTGTGCTGAAAAGCACAAAACTGCTTTTATTTCTAGTGTAGGAATATAACTGCGCACTCCTGAGCTCCTTCTATCACCCAAGCACTGCTGGAGCCTGCGGCCCTCTCACAATAGGGATGGTTTTGAAGAGACTGTTACTCACAGAGACATTCTCATTTGCAAGCCTCTTGTGTTTTGACTGTGAGACCAAAGGTCCCTCAAGCTACTGCATCTGCAACAAAGCAGCATTTGATGGGGGAAAAGAAAGGGTGAGTAAGAACAGGGCAAAACACCTTTGAGGAACTCTGCTCCACAGGGTCTCAGACAGGTCTCCTCACAGCCCTACGGATGTACCAGCTGAAAGAGCCACCTAAGTCAATGAGGATATATTGCAAATGAAGTAGCTGAGAGCATCTGATGCTGATTTCCCTTTGCTGTTGACCACCCTCCTCCACAAAAGCCCATTCCCAAGCGGTTTCACATGTTAGGTAGAAGCCAACACATACAAGTGGCAATGCAAAAGGAAGTTTTAGCAGAACGTGACATTTAACAGCTAATTACATTCCCCAGAGTGTTAGAAGGAGTCTCCCAAGGCTGGTTTAGTAGGGAGTTTACAAGATCAGAAGAAGACATGATGAACATAATCCACAGGGAAAACCACAGATACACCTAAGCTGGGGTTTTCTTCTTCCGAAGCACTGTTTCTCTCTGAGCTCAGTTCTTTCCCTAACCCTACACTTTAATTCCCCACTAGTAACATAATTATGGCAAACGCATTTCAACGTCCTCTTCAAGTGTTCAAATAGACATTTTAGACAACTCGGTTCTAAAGACAGACTTGACCCAGACCTCAGCCTTGCTGATCAACAGAAGATGAACTCAAGCAAAGCGTAACTTGAAAGCAAAACGAGATCCGTAATCATGTCACTTAACTCACCACCTGTAACAATAATACATCCCAGTGTCTATGGGATCTGCATCTCCACAGCAGGATGACTCCAGCACACGCTCACACTCAGTTCAGGTCCATATACAAGACCTCCAGCAACCCCTTGTGTGTTTTGTTGGTCTAAAGAAACCCCCTTTTGACCCTTTTCTTTAGGATTTCCAGGACATCCTCACCTTATGAATTCAGATCCATTTCTCCTCATTAGCCTCTACTGCACTGGCTCTGCTGAAGAACTTTCCCTACAAGCCACATTCCCATCTGGCTCCCTACGGGAACTCTCTCTCCCTTCATTAAGGGATTAATCAATCACTTATTAACGATCATCTGCTCCCACCACTGAATACAGACATAGATGGAAGAGCCACTGGACACTGGTCCTACCTGTGTATGCCATGTTCTTCGGGTTTCCATAGGGAGCCCCAGGTTGGACGGGGCTGTAAACAGGGTTCATGATGGAAGACTGGGAACTCTGAGGACAAAAGAAAAGCAGAGGTGAGATGATTGCCTTACGTCAGCTCCAGAGGTATCGTCTTGCACAGTCTTCTGCTACATGACAGAATCACTGTGTTATAATTCAGGACACAGAGAGCTGCGAAGGGAAGGGTTTACAGTGAGACATTACAACCACACAGCGTATTTAATAATTCAGGTTATGGAGCTCTCCGTTAATTCCCCAAACTTCTCCACTGCTGCATATTCTGCCTACAAATGTACGAGAGCAGGTTAATTTTATACATCCCTGCCTTCAGGGGGTGCGGACTCATGACCCCACTTCTGGCTTGCGAAGAACAAAGAGGAGAAGGCAGAGATTCAGGCAAGGAATTCTCCCTATTTGAGGAGCTCATCATTCCTGGGTGACAAGAACAACCCCAGTGCAGACCTGACCTTTCGGATAAAAGACCATTTGCTGCTGGCGAGATGGAGAGTGGCAAACATTTGTGAGCTCTCAGTGTGAGCTGGCTCCAATAAGCTCGAGCCCAAGGCTGGGGTCCTGTGCAAGGCTGAGTAGGGTGCGCAGTGCCCCCATCACACCCCACCACCAGGGCCCACATCCCACGTCCCAGATGCGGAGATGCAGTCACAGATCGAACACAAGCACAGAACCATAGAATCCCAGCCTGGTTTGGGCTGAAGGGACCTCAAAGCTCATCCAGCTCCAACCCCTGCCACGGGCAGGGACCCCTTCCACTGGAGCAGCTTGCTCCAAGCCCCTGTGTCCAACCCGGCCTTGAGCACTGCCAGGGATGGGGCAGCCACAGCTTCTCTGGGCAGGCTGCTCCTGTTCCAGTAAAGAACTTCTTCCTTAGATCCAACCTAAATTTCCCCTGTGTCTGTTTGAACCCATTCTCCCTTACCCTACCATTACAGTCTCTGTTAAAGAGTCCCTCTCCAGCATCCCTGTAGCCCCCTTCAGACACTGGAAGCTGCTCTGAGGAGCAATGAGATTTTAACAGCCCTTGTGCTTCTTCCCCAGTACCGACGATGAGGCAGCGCTGGGTTTGCTCCTTGTTTTATTTAGAGGAAAGCCAGGAACTTGGGAATTCGCATCTCCTCGCTGTCAGCGAAGCAAGCGGCTCAGTTAATTACCTTAATGAAGCACATTCTCAGTTCTGATGAATGGGAAAATCAGTCATTAAGCTTTATTAGGCTCCACATTTGTCTCCACCGCTATCGAGTGACAACTTCACACAAGAACCTCAACGCTCTTGCTGCAAAACGTGAGGGGTTTGTCTCTGAATGTACTATTTTACACTTCCTACATAAAACCACTCTTTCCGAGCAAGCCTCTCCTGATGGATGCGCAATTTGTTAGTTCATTTCCTCCTTCCTCTTTACCTCAGGATAGGAACGGAGTCAAACGGTAAACGCTGGCACCAAGTGACTTGACAACAATTACTGCTAAATTAATTGGCCATCCCTCCACCCCCAAGCCAACACAGAAGGAGCAATTCCGAAAGCAAAGGGAATCACAGAGATAAAATGTGCTGGAAGAGGACATAGATTTCATGAGTAAATCACTAACATACAAGGGAGCTCTTAAGATCAAGAGGGAAATGAACACAAAGCTTTACATCCATGAGACACTAGAGCTGGGATTTACGTTCCAGGATAAGGATGCTATGGCCATTTGGTCCTCGTGTCACCAGGCAGTGCTGTGAGCCAGCCCCTGGCAAATGGATCCTTGCCTTATGGCTTCAGTTCTCCTTTACAAGATAAAACCCAACGTCATCTGTCTCTGAGATGGGGAACATGCATTATGTGATACCTACACACCCCTACTTACAACAAATTACATCTTCATAGAATCCCAGCCTGGTTTGGGTTGGAAGGGACCTTAAAGCTCCTCCAGCTCCAACCCCTGCCACGGGCAGGGACCCCTTCCACTGGAGCAGCTTGCTCCAAGCCCCTGTGTCCAACCTGGCCTTGAGCACTGCCAGGGATGGGGCAGCCACAGCTTCTCTGGGCACCCTGTGCCAGCGCCTCAGCACCCTCACAGGGAAGAGCTTCTGCCTAAGAGCTCAGCTCAGTCTGTGCCAGGAGTGAAAGGGGGGCTGCAGAGAAGACGGAGGCTCCCTTTGGACAAGGAGTCCCATGGGAAAGCTGAGGGGTGATGGGCAAAGTTACCCTGGGGAGATTCCCACTGGACACAAGAGGAAAACTTTTCCCAATGAGAACAAGCAGCCACTGGAATAATCTCCCCAGGGAAGTGGTGACTCCCAAGCGTTGGACACTGTTAAGACCGGGCTGCACAGGGTGCTGGGCATCCAGTCTAGGTCATGCTGTGCCTGGAAAGGTTGGAGCAGATGATCCTTGAGGTCCCTTCAACCTGGGATTCAATGACTCAATCAGACATGATCAAGCAATCAAACCATTTTGTGCTAAGATTCCTTTGGTTACACCCTCTGCACACCGAGGTTCTCCTTCGAACTAGCTTTAGTCTGGTTTGCAGCCTGGTCCCCAGCTGACACATGGCTTGACATTGCCTAAGGGACATCACCAGTATGGCCACCACTGGTACGGACTTCTGGGTCCCATGAGACATTGAAGAACGTGTGATAGGCAACCGGAGTGAAGCTCTGAAAGGAATCTGGTCCCCACACACCAAACAACACAGACAGAAACAACACAAGCAGTGGGAGTCACCCTCAAAGGGCAGTTCAGTTCTGAAGTGAAACACTGGGAACACACATAGCCCAGGGTTACTACTAGTCAAGATGCTTCAAGTAATAGATGCCACAAACAGGACTTGAGAGAAAAAGGTGTTAGAGGGTTGCAGAGATTTCCTGGCTATAATTAACTGTTCAATCACTACTAGGACTCTTCAAGCCCAGACAAGAAATGCCCGGTGGGACAGGGAATGTGACAGGCATTTATAGACACTAAACCACAAATGCCCTGTGGAAGGTGGGGAGGCAGCAGTCACACACTCCTTCTCGTAACCCAAGCAAGAGGAGACATTAGAAGTAAGGGTGTTGTAGGTTCAAAACAAGCTGCTTGCCTCAGTGTGTGCCTTGCTGCCAAGACGGTGGCATTTGGAAAGCATCCCAAGGGATAGAGCAATTCCTCCTCTTGCCCGGACACCCTTCCAGACAGGCTCTTAGGCACCGAGGACCTTTAACTATCCAGCCATCCTTGTGTTCCCAGGAGGAAAATCAATATCCAGGCTCAGTTTTCATGGCCTGGACATCCAACTAAGAGTATGATGCCTGACATGGGACAATGCTCCCAACAAATGTGCCTACGGCGCTCTGTGCCTGGGAACACTGGGAGATCCCCACACCAGTATGAAAGTACCATTAAATCATGGAATCCCAGCCTGGTTCGGGATGAAGGGACCTTAAAGCTCCTTCAGCCCCAGCCCCTGCCATGGGCAGGGACCCCTTCCACTGGAGCAGCTTGCTCCAAGCCCCTGTGTCCAACCTGGCCTTGAGCACTGCCAGGGATGGGGCAGCCACAGCTTCTCTGGGCACCCTGTGCCAGCGCCTCAGCACCCTCCCAGGGAAGAGCTTCTGCCTAAGAGCTCAGCTCAGTCTCCCCTTGGGCAGGTTCAAGCCATTCCCCTTGGCCTGGCCCTACAGGCCCTTGGCCAAAGCCCCTCTCCAGGTTTCCTGCAGCCCCTATAGGCACTGGAAGGCCAATGCAGCCCCGACAAAGTGGTAACAGCACTGAACAAGGCACTTAAGCAATGCAGCTGTGACACCATTTCAGATCTTTAAGGTCCCTTCCAACCAAAACCATTCCATGATTCTATGATTTTCTGGGTGTCAAGAGTACAAATAAATCATAATTTGGTGAGAACTACTGCATCCATCTGGCTTGCTTCAGGGGTTGTACCAAATGGTAAAACACTCTTAGCGAGAAGGCTGAAAGAAAATGCTTTCTAGCTAGGATACAAAGATTATAATCATTACAAGGGCTTGAGAGCATTGTGAGGAAGAGGCTGGTGCTTCGTCCCTGCTTGGTATGCAGGGTGTTATCTCCAGCCAGCATGAAGGAGTTCATGCAAACAGCATTTCAGATGGATGCTTTTCTTTCTTTCCAGCATCTACTATTAAAGCACATTTAGATGAGCTTCCAATATATCCTGCAAGACAATATCATCCCAAAATCCATTTAAAATTCATTACAGGCACCACATTGTGCCATTCGAAAAGCTACAATGGAATGGGAATAAAACAGGATTAGCAAAATTAAACCTCCTTCACTCCAATAACTTGCAGCACTTGCTTGTGGCCATGAATACACAACAAAAAGACCAACAGAAATTCATTATAAACAGGCAAACACCAGTATGTCTCTTGCACAGAGCTTCCCCTGCATCCTAATCCCCACAACAGCGATGCTCACAAGCTGCTGAGCCTCCAGCAAGGAGTAGCTCCGGCAGGAATTCCATGGGAATAAGCTGTTAGCAAACAGTCTCGGGATACTTTCTGGCTGTAACCCGGTTACATTTTCATCGCTTTTCTCTTTCCTATGCAAGTGCATGACATGCTCCCACTGCACTAGGAAATGACTTGATGAAGGGTAAACAGCAATACAACAGAGGTCGGTGGTCGGGTGGCCACCACGCCATGAGCAGGCCCATGTGCCACTCAAAGCACGTTTGCACAGGGCATCTCCAAGCAGCACAAGAAGGGAAATGAAAATGCGTGTGCTGGGATGAGCTTTAAGGTCCTTCCAACCCAAACCATTCCATGATTCTACGATGCTCTTCCTAGAGGAGCACTCAATGACCAGCACAGGTATCGCCACCGCCTTCCATCTACTGCAGACTCAACTCGAAAGGAACATCTTGTATGCAGTTCTGGTGTCCTCAACATAAAAAGGACATGGAACTGCTGGAACAAGTCCAGAGGAGGCCACGAGGATGAGCAGGGGCTGGAGCAGCTCCTGTATGAAGACAGGCTGAGGAAGTTGGGGCTGTTCAGCCGGGAGAAGAGAAGCTGCGTGGAGACCTAATAGCAGCCTTCCAGTACCTGAAGGGGGCCTATAGGGATGCTGGGGAGGGACTCTTCATCAGGGACTGCAGTGACAGGACAAGGGGTAACGGGTTCAAACTGAAACAGGGGAAGTTTAGATTGGATCTAAGGAGGAAATTCTTTCCTGTGAGGGTGCTGAGGCACTGGAATGGGTTGCCCAGGGAGGTTGTGAGTGCTCCATCCCTGGCAGTGTTCAAGGCCAGGTTGGATGAAGCCTTGGGTGGGATGGTTTAGTGTGAGGTGTCCCTGCCCACGGCAGGGGGGGTTGGAACTGGATGATCTTGAGGTCCTTTCCAGCCCTAACTATTCTGTGATTCTATGATTCTATGATCTTACCCTGGTTCTTGTTAAGTTACTTCATGCCATTGAAAACACCATGACCACCTTGGCTGCTTCACACCTTCAAATACCAGTGGGTACCAGGGAATTTGAACATATAAACAAGCTTTAACTCAAGGGTTTCTATGCACACATTGCTGGATCTTGCATCTTGCATCCCCCCCTCCACTCTGATATACAGAACTAAAGGTGTTTCCCACTTCTACCGTGCAGAGGCAAAGAAGCATGACATTGAAGACGCAAAAACTCCGAAAAGAACAAACCTGGCACGCAGGATTCAGCAGGTTTATGCAGTTATTCTCTTTTTCCCTTCAGACTAAGCAAATAAAATCGTAATAAAATTAAAACATTTAAATGGGTTCTTAGAAGAGTGACGCTGACTGATCATAGAATCACGGAATGGTTTGGGTTGGAAGGGAGCTTAAAGCCCATCCAGTTCCAACCCCTGCCCCGGGCAGGGACCCCTTCCACTGGAGCAGCTTGCTCCAAGCCCCTGTGTCCAACCTGGCCTTGAGCACTGCCAGGGATGGGGCAGCCACAGCTTCTCTGGGCACCCTGTGCCAGCGCCTCAGCACCCTCACAGGGAAGAGCTTCTGCCTAAGAGCTCAGCTCAGTCTCCCCTCGGGCAGGTTCAAGCCATTCCCCTTGGCCTGGCCCTACAGGCCCTTGTCCCAAGCCCCTCTCCAGGTTCCCTGCAGCCCCTTTAGGCACTGGAGCTGCTCTCAGGTCTCCCCTTCAGGAGCCTTCTCTTCTCCAGGCTGCCCCAGCCCAGCTCTCTCAGCCTGGCTCCAGAGCAGAGCTGCTCCAGCCCTCACAGCAGCTCCATGGCCTCCTCTGGCCTCGCTCCAACAGCTCCACGTCCCTCTTGTGCTGCTGCCCCAGAGCTGGATCAGGGCTGCAGGGGGGGTCTCCCCAGAGCACAGCAGAGGGGCAGGATCCCCTCCCTGAGCTGCTGCTCACGCTCTGGGGGTGCAGCCCAGCACACGGGGGGGTTCTGGGCTCAAGCGCTCACTGAAGCCGGGTCATGGGGAGCTGCTCCTCACCCAGCACCCCAAGTCCTTCTGCTCAGGGCTGCTCTCAATGTGTTCTCTGTAGCTGCAGCTGTGCCTGGGCTTGCCCCGATGCAGGGGCAGGATCTTGCACTTCGCGTTGTTGAACCTCATGAGGCTGGCACTTGCCACCTCTCAAGCGTATCAAGGTCTCTCTGGATCCCTTCCATTCCCTCCTGCGTATGTCCCTTCTTTCCCCTGCAAGAGTAAGGATGAGCCGTAACACAGTGTGATTTCCCAGAATTAACACCTCCTTATTAATGCCCTCCTTTTTTAGCTATGCCATACCTAGAATGTGAGTGAACAAATCTCATCTGAAGGAAAACGTTTGACCTTTGAAGACCTTGTTGAAGAACCAAGTCAAAGCTGACACAATACTAGTTGCGCTTTTATTAACACAATAAAACACCCTTTAAAACCAAATCAATTCGAAGAGGGAAAGCAACGGAAAGCCAAACTCCACAAGAAACTTGAGGCTTCCATTAGCAGTGAATTATTAATGGCTCCTCTTGTTTGTACCATATAATATTCACTTTTACCTCTTCCACTCTGCTCCAGCTTTACCTTGATGTTTATAGCAATCGATGCAGGGCATCATTCCAGAGCCGGAATATTGCTTTTTTCCTGCAGTTCTCCTAGGTTTTCACTTTCAAAGGTAATTTCAGCTCTTTTCCAGCCCTGTTTTACCTAAATCACTGCAAACTCTGCGCCACAAACTCCAGCTCCCCCAAACCTGCAGCACTCCATAAACTCACACAGCCGGAGCAGAAGGGTCATCCTGGTCCTCAAACCATCCTATGGATGCATCTATTATCATAGAATCATAGAACAGTTAGGGTTGGAAAGGACCTCAAGATCATCCAGTTCCAACCCCCTGCCATGGACAGGGACACCTCACACTAAACCATCCCACCCAAGGCTTCATCCAACCTGGCCTTGAACACCGCCAGGGATGGAGCACTCACAGCCTCCCTGGGCAACCCATTCCAGTGCCTCACCACCCTCACAGGGAAGAATTTCCTCCTTAGATCCAATCTAAACTTCCCCTGTTTCAGTTTTAACCCATTACCCCTTGTCCTGTCACTGCAGTCCCTGATGAAGAGTCCCTCCCCAGCATCCCTATAGGCCCCCTTCAGGTACTGGAAGGCTGCTATTAGGTCCCCACGCAGCCTTCTCTTCTCCAGGCTCAACAGCCCCAACTTCTTCAGCCTGGCTCCATACAGGAGCTGCTCCAGCCCCTGCTCATCCTCGTGGCCTCCTCTGGACTTGTTCCAGCAGTTCCATGTCCTTTTTATGTTGAGGACACCAGAACTGCACACAATGCTCCAGGTGAGGTCTCACAAGAGCAGAGTAGAGGGGGCAGGATCACCTCGTTCGACCTGTTGGTACCTATTGATACTCATGTATTGACATCTCCATTTACACAGCCCCAATGCAGTGGAACCTAACAGGAAAGGCCAGGCAAGAAGCTTTTCTTCTATCCTAAGAAAACATTTGCTATTTCAGACAGGGTTTCTACATCGGATTTCAGGCTTGTTCTCCAGCTCCCAGTCATGGCCTGGAGCCTTGTTTTGTTTTTCTGGGAGCATTCCCAGTGGAAATGAAGCTGTGCAGAGAAGCAGCAGTTTCGGAACGCTTTAGCAGTTGATGTTACTGCACGCAGGCGCGTCTGCACTGATGTGAACCAGATTTGGGATGCACGTCTGCATCCGTCTGTGCCTGACGCATCCCTGGCAGTGCTCAAGGCCAGCTTGGACACAGGGGCTTGGAGCAAGCTGCTCCAGTGGAAGGGGTCCCTGCCTGTGGCAGGGGATGGAGCTGGATGAGCTTTAAGGTCCCTTCAACCCAAACCAGGCTGGGATCCCATGACTGTAATGCAGCTGGTGATAAACACAACATCATTTGTGTACAGTCTTTCATGAGGCTCTGAACGTGACTTAATGGCATTACTCATGACTTACACTGACGCTGTATTATCTTCATAGATGCTCTGTGTCACGCAGCAGTGGAAGGCGTTTGTAAGTGGCAAACACATACAAAGACACACAGCCAGGAGTTCAGCAATGAGCTGCTGTCCCCTGCTGTCCCCTCCGCCAGGGATGTCACCAGTGAGGACTACATCAACAGGAGAGAGGAGACAGGAATGGTGAGATCATAGAATCATGGAATGGTTTGGGATGGAAGGGACCTTAAAGCTCAACCAGCTCCAATCTCCTCCATGGGCAGGGGCACCTTCCACTAGAGCAGATTGTTCCATGCTCTGTCCAACCTGGCCTTGATGACCACCAGTGGTACAGGGCTCACCAGATGAAACCCAAGCTGTTCAGCTGAAGCTGACCCGGATGGAAGGAAAGAATTAAACCAACTGGAAATGCCATAGAGAGAGGGATTCCAGCCCAGCACTTGACATACCCAATGTCAAAGAGCAGCAAAAGGAAAACACAAATGAGCTGGACCATTTACAGTCTCACAGCATCTCTTCTACAGATCCCCCTCCAAACGCAGGCTGTAGCACCCATCTGTTCACTGGGGAGACACAGGAGGGTGGCATGGGCCAACTGGGAACACCTAGCCAAGCCCTTAAGGAGCCACATTCCCATCACCTACTGCCTCCTGTAAGATAAATAACTTAATAACCCCCCACACCTTTCACTGGAGAGAAGTTATTCATCTCTAACAGGAACCAGCCCTCGTGTCCTCACTGTATGACAAATTAAGTGGGTAATTTATAAGCACGAAGCAGCTCTTGACTTTGGAATGTGCTGATCTCAGCCCGCCCAACACTAAATGCTGAGGCAGGCAAAATCTTGACCTTTCTTTTGCTGCTGTTTATGATTTACTTAAAAACCAGAGGATCCAAAAGGTAACGATGGATGATGCCAAACAGCATGTTACAAAACAGGGAAGGAAATCCTTGTCCTAGCCTGAGAAAGGCAGAGACAGACAAGGAAGCCACGAGCATCTGGAGCCTGAACATGGCATATATTAAACATATCTATATATTGCATTATTTGAATTGGGCAGAGCTCACAGAAACACCTTTATGGGCCTCAGAAGATGAGAAACCAGTTCAGCAATGAGAAAACCTGATGCCAGCACAGCTGACGTGCTATGGGCCTATTTCCCGAGCAGGAAATATCTGTATACTGATGGATGCTGGGCTTTGTAGCTGTAAGACTGATGGGATCCACCAGCAGGGAACCAATACATAGAGGTATTCTTTATGTATCTAACAGACCTGACCCTGTGTGTCCAAACCCATTCTCCGTTCTCAAATGACTTCCTTGATATATCCCTATTAACTTTTTCAACTTGAGGCCTTGCTGACTTTCCCCTTTGAAATGAACCTGCTATAGCTTCAGGGCTCTTGCTCTCTCCAACTGAGCACATCCTCCTCCAGTTGATTATCCCAATTCTTTCATCTTCCCAATCCCACTTTATTGTATTGGACTGAAAAGACAGGACACACTTTGAAGACTCCTTTCTGCTCCTTTCACTCCACAAATGATGCGCTGGGAGATTCAGGCTGGCCATTAGGAAAAGCCTTTTGGTTACGTGGGTGCTGTACCACTGGACCAGATCTGCTGGAGTTTTCATGGCCAGGTTGGACAGGGCTTTCACCAGCACCAGGCTGGGTCAGTTATGACCCTGATTAAACCAGTTACCATAGAATCACAGAATGGTTTTGGGTTGGAAGGGACCTTAAAGCCCTTCTAGTCCCAACCCCTGCCATGGGCAGGGACCCCTTCCACTGGAGCAGCTCGCTCCAAGCCCCTGTGTCCAACCTGGCCTTGAGCACTGCCAGGGATGGGGCAGCCACAGCTTCTCTGGGCACCCTGGGCCAGCACCTCAGCACCCTCACAGGGAAGAGCTTCTGCCTAAGAGCTCAGCTCAGTCTCCCCTCGGGCAGGTTCAAGCCATTCCCCTTGGCCTGGCCCTACAGGCCCTTGTCCCAAGCCCCTCTCCAGGTTCCCTGCAGCCCCTTTAGGCACTGGAGCTGCTCTCAGGTCTCCCCTTCAGGAGCCTTCTCTTGTCCAGGCTGCCCCAGCCCAGCTCTCCCAGCCTGGCTCCAGAGCAGAGCTGCTCCAGCCCTTGCAGCAGCTCCATGGCCTCCTCTGGCCTCGCTCCAACAGCCCCACGTCTCTCTTGTGCTGCTGCCCCAGAGCTGGATCAGGGCTGCAGGGGGGGGTCTCCCCAGAGCACAGCAGAGGGGCAGGATCCCCTCCCTGAGCTGCTGCTCACCCTCTGGGGGTGCAGCCCAGCACACGGGGGGGTTCTGGGCTCAAGCGCTCACTGAAGCCGGGTCATGGGGAGCTTCTCCTCACCCAGCACCCCAAGTCCTTCTCTCAGGCTGCTCCATCTGGTCTCCCCCAGCCCATGTCTGTGCTTGATCCTTGAGGTCCCTTCCATCCTGCACTCTATGACACCATTACAGCGAACTGAAGACGTGAACAGTGCATCCAAATCACGGCGGCTGCACTAACTCCTGTTTTCATTTCGTTTTCTTTTCCACTGGGTCAAACGAAACTGCATCAACCAACTTCTAACAGAAGAAACTCTCAATAGCAGAAAAGGCCCCGCTACCCTCGAAGACAGGCTTTAATTTATGCTTTGCTCCATAATTTCCAACCGCCACCACTAATGACCCTCCTTCTCTGTTTGCAATTAGAACCCTCAGTATGGGAGAATCAGTTCCCAACCATATCCCGAATATTGGAAACAGCACTCTTTCCCACGCACTGCAACGGGAGGAAGAGCTAAATCTGTTTTCAGAGTGGGCTACGCCATATAAAGGCAACACACCACAAATGCAGTACTGCTGGAATTCAAATCAGACGAGGGCAGATATGTGCTTTTACTTACACATGGGTCAGAAGCCTCTTGGCTCAAGCTGGTCGAACCCACCACGCTGCAGGTTCTGAGTGTGATTTATGACTTCCAGCCATGGTTGGTCCTCTGACCATCTCCTTCCAGCTCCTGCAGGCTTTCTTCTGTGGTTCAGACTGGAAACCCAGTGCTGGGTTCAGAAGCAGGAGGATGATGGAGCCATCCTCCACCCCAGCCCCATTCTCCTGGCAGGCAGCACCACAAATCCCTCCCTGCCATCTCTTCTCCCTTACTCATGTTGATGCAGGAACAAAGATGGGGTATAGACACTGGGGAAATAAGGATGCACAGTGCAAATGGAGGGGATGAATCCTCTCCAATAGCCCCTTCCTCCTTAAGTATTTTGCAATCTCTGTTGTAAAACAAAGCTGCATGAGGGAAGATGAAGGAGAGCGCAGGCTGAAGCTATGAGCAGAAAGGGAGCTTTGGCAAGAGGTCTGTTTATCATCCCCTTTACGTAGTTTCGTGTTGGCAAGAGGAACTGCATTAAGAGCCCAGGAGACTGAAAGCGTTTCCTACCCACAGGACAGGCAGACACTGGAATTGTTCACTCTGCTTGGAAATCAATCAATCTACATGGAACTGCAGACCCCAGATCTATAGAATCCCTGCCTGGTTTGGGTTGAAGGGACCTTAAAGCTCATCCAGTTCCTACCCCTGCCATGGGCAGGGACCCCTTCCACTGGAGCAGCTTGCTCCAAGCCCCTGTGTCCAACCTGGCCTTGAGCACTGCCAGGGATGGGGCAGCCACAGCTTCTCTGGGCACCCTGTGAAGGAGCCAACCTTCAGCATCCTACCTCCGTCGTATCTCTATCCCCATCATCCCTCCCTCTGCACATATGCCCTACTGTTTTAGTACGTATCCAACTCACATCATATCTAAACTCTTTACTCCTCAATATTTCTTCTATGCACTCTGAGCCTCTACGGTTTGATGCTGGAAAAATACATGGTAAAACGACCTATAACAGCATAAGAGAAAGGAAGTTTGCATCAGATGGCCATGATCAACCACCCAAAGTCTTTAAATGAAGGCAACATGGTTATAAAGCTGTAGTAGGTCTCAAACACAAGTTAAACATTCAAAACAGGACCTACCAAAGGCTAGTAGCAGCCTCTACACAAGAGACAGGACACCACGACTGCAGATGCATGCTAGGGGCCTATAACGCCTGCAGTATACATTCAATTTGTGTATTTGTTTCATAATCACCGTAAAAGCCAGGAATTCTTGTCCAGCCTGCCATTCCCAAGGATTCTGCAGCGCTTCCATTCACCTAAACAGTCAGGTTTCCAATGAATATCCCCAGCCCAGGAGGCCAGACCCAGGAATGCTTTTGCAGCACACACAAAGCAAAGGGCTGAAAGGCCACAGCAAGTCAACAATCCACACTTTGCATGGATTTCTGGACTCTCCTTCCCAAACTAAAGAGTGGGAAGAGATTCAATGAAGCCTGACGGAGTTTACAGCTTGCAGTTTGTATCAGCAGGAGAGAACTGCTAAATTCCAAGCCTACGACTTGGACTGGTCAGACCCAGCTTCGCTTTCTTGTTTCCCATCCATGGGGATAAGGCCAGTTTGGGGGTTGAATGGCACTCAAAGCAGAGCAGTTATTCACTCCTTCCTTCAAATAACAGCATATGGTGACATTAAAAACCACCTAAAAAAGGTCTTTTGGGTCTTTGGGAAACGTTTAAAAGGCAAAGCTGACTCTGATGCAGCTCAGCAAATATTGGTCATCATATGTGAACATTTCTATTCACTTCAAACTGATTTCTCCCACTGTAAGGTCAAGGATACCCTGAACAACCAGAGCTCCTGCATCCATGCACAGGAAAAACACCAGTCTTTGCTTAAAACAGTCCTAATTTGGTAAGGAAATCCAATACAGATGATGCTCTCAGTGGCTAAGAGTGAAGCTGGGTTTCCAATCACAACTACCAGTATCTACGATAAAAGCCATAGCAAGTAAGTGAACGTGTGTAGATGAGGCCCTCAGTGCCATGGGTTAGTGGTGGCCTTGGCAGTGCTGGCAATGGTTGGACTGGATGAGCTTAAAGGTCTTTTCCAACCTGGTTGATTCCATGATTCCATGTTCACCTGTCAAAAGATATTGTGCAGTGTTGAAACTCCAGAGAGCACCCAGCAGTGACAGGATTAGTTTAATTCACTGATCTATCAGTCATGATTGCTTTGGCTTGAAGGATGCTGGAGCCTCCACACCAAGAGCCACGCCACCTTCAACACAGCAGGATAAAAACCCTCTTTTCTATCAATCCATGTCCATTTGATGCAACAACTCCATCGCGGACACAACAAAAATGTCTTAAAGTTTCCATTTGCCACAAAATGCCTTCGTTTCAGGTTAATTCCTATCATAAGGAATCAATTCTGAAGTTCAAAGGAAGGAGGGAATTTCTGGTTTTTAAATATCACCTACAGACAACAGGTTAGCCCAAATTTTACACTAGCTCCATCGCAACTGACATATGCGTCTACAAAGCCTGTTCAATGATCAGCCTGCCTCAGCTTTCTGCATGTGTAAGATCATTTTAGTAGTATCATAAGTACAAACACAAAAGTTGCGTTGAAGACAGAACACATATGTTCAGGCAACGGCCCTCTCCAAATCCACTGAAATTCAACTCTAACATCTACCTACATCTTTGCACCATAAATAATGTAACAGAAGACACCAAAACGTGCACTTGCTGCTGCCTTGTAGCAAAGCCAACAGCAAACCAAGAGCTTGTGCATGTTCAAACAGATAAGGAGGGAAGTATCAGACAGCAGCTCAGGGAGGGGATCCTGACCCTCTGCTGCATGATGGGGAGACCCCCCTGCAGCCTTGACCAAGCCCTGGGGCAGCAGCACAAGAGGGATGTGGAGCTGTTGGAGAGAGGCCAGAGGAGGCCATGGAGCTGCTGCGAGGGCTGGAGCAGCTCTGCTCTGGAGCCAGGCTGAGAGAGCTGGGCTGGGGCAGCCTGGACAAGAGAAGGCTCCTGAAGGGGAGACCTGAGAGCAGCTCCAGTGCCTAAAGGGGCTGCAGGAAAGCTGGAGAGGGGCTTTGGACAAGGGCCTGTAGGGCCAGGCCAAGGGGAATGGCTTGAACCTGCCCGAGGGGAGACTGAGCTGAGCTCTTAGGCAGAAGCTCTTCCCTGTGAGGGTGCTGAGGCCCTGGCACAGGGTGCCCAGAGAAGCTGTGGCTGCCCCATCCCTGGCAGTGCTCAAGGCCAAGTTGGACACAGGGGCTTGGAGCAAGCTGCTCCAGTGGAAGGGGTCTCTGTCCGTGGCAGGGGCTGGGCCTGGATGAGCTTTAAGGTCCCTTCCAACCCAAACCAGGCTGGGATCCTATGATTACCCATGATCAATAATTTAACTGTTCTTAGATTTCAGTGCTATTTCACAACACACTTAGGTGTAGGCATCCCTAAACCTGGTTTTAGGCACACAGACATGTCTAAAGCCTCACAGCTTTACCTTCTAAACTCTACAGAACAAAGTCTTTTGTACGTTCCACAAAGACCCCAGCATCCATTAGACAGTAATTACAGGATTTACAGATGCACACCCCTTATTTATGCATTTGGAAACAGCAAAAAGAAGAAAATCAGGCCTTTGATTTGCAACCAATTTGTGCCACGTTTATTTTCATGCTGATAAGCATCATCTCTGCACATAATAACCCTCCTGCCATCATTTCTTCATAACAATTCAATTCACTTCTTAAATTAGCTCCATCAATCACAGAACAGGTACACACCACCTCCTCAAGAGATTCCCTTTCTCTCAATCTTTGCTCTGCTCTGACAATGCCCAAATTGATGTTACCTGTGATGACAAACACAGCCTGGCAGGGGCCTCATCTTGGTAAGATGCACTTGAATGAATGCATAAGTCTGGTTTTACATGCCTGGAAAGAAACTCATTCCCAGGGTGCCATAAAATATTGGGTGCAAACACAAAAAGGAGGATGGAGCCAGGAGGGGCTGGGCTCTGCTCCCAAGGAACAAGGGATGGGACAAGAGGAACCGGCCTCAAGCTGCCCCAGGGCAGGTTTAGATGGAGCTGAGGAACAATTCCTGCCCCAGAGGGTGCTCAGGCATTGGAACAGGCTGCCCAGGGCAGGGCTGCAGGCACCGGCCCTGCAAGGGTTCACACCCCGTGGGGACGAGGCCTCAGTGCCATGGGGCAGGGGTGGCCTTGGCAGTGCTGGGGTAAAGGTTGGACGGGATGAGCTTAAAGGGCTTTTCTAACCTGGCTGATTCCATGATTCTATGAAAAAGGGTTCCTGGTTCCCACTGAATGATTAATTCAGTTGTAAGAGATGATTCCAACTTGGAATAAAGATGCCTGAGATCTAGAAAGAGTTAAATACACAGTTAGGGTTGCGAATCCCCCACAGCCCTGCAGGCTGGATGTGCATCCTCTGGAAGAGCAGCGCTAAGACACTCAACAATGTAATGGGCACAGAAAACAGAGGGAGAGCACCGGGCAGGACCCAAGTGATCTTCACATCAATTGCCAGGCAACACGAGGGAGAAAAATGCCCTTGGTGGAAAGAAGAGGAGGGCAAATGGTGAGAGTAATCATGACCTCCACGACCAGGAGAGCCTGGGAACATACATTTGATACAGACAGAGCATTTGCTCAAGGTACCTCCTTCTTTCTTTCTTCCCCTCCCCAAAGAGACGTATTTCGATAACTATCAAATAATCTGGTTATTCCTCTTCAATTCATTATATATATTAAATGTTGTAATTAGATATTAATGTTATATTTCAATTTCTTTATGTATATGAATGCACTTAGACAGAATGGTGCATGTCCGTGCTCATTGCAGGGGGTTGGACTAGATGACCTTTAAAGATCCCTTCCAACCCAAACCATTCTATGATTCTGTGTGTTTAGAACTGAGAGCACAGTGAATGACACCCCATAAAGCATCTCAACACACACTTCCATGTGTTACCAGGGCTGGGATTCCCCCGCCAGCATCCTTCAGTGCGCACAACGCTCCTAATCCAACCCCAGAGGAAGACCCACGACACACAGAGAGGAAGATGCGCTTCACACTTCCCTGTTTTCTCCAGGAATAATAACCCCAGAGAGCGTAGATTGAGAGAGCAGCACGACAGCATCAGACCCTTCCTCCTAATGTGGCTGAAGTCTACGGCAATGGAATTAGAAAGCTTGCCAGGAGTGGCATTTTAATTCCACCCTTAGGCAAGCTGTTTGCCACAGGCAAGCAACTAAGGGAATGTACCTTCAGGGTTTAAAGCCCTGAGCAGGGGAAGCCCAGGTTTCCCCCAGGTAGCAGCATTTGGTTTCACGTGAACACAACACTACACTGAGCACATACAAAACCTCACGTTCTTTAGACTGATGGATGAGTTGGGCCTTTCTCCTCCCTTGGCAAAGCCGCTGTTGATGCTCACTGGTCTCACATCTTCATTCAGAGCAGCCTAAATGGAAAGCAGCCATAGAAAGATGAAGCATATGCCTGCACCTCTAGTGGTTTTTCATCTGATGCAAAATACTTGTTCAAGTAGGAAAGAGGAAAGGCAGGATACTGAGGAAGAGGAATGACATTTAGAAGGATTTGATTCCGCAGAGAGAGGTGAAACCACCAAGCATTCCATAAGAGAACACAAAACCTTGGTAGAGGCGCAACATCTGTAAGGCAGCCTTGTAGAAGGAGCAGATCTGAACATGAGGGGGCCAAGGTCACCACCCTCTGCTCCCCCTCACCCCTTCCAGCAGCACCCGCTCCATAGCTACACTCCCCAGCTCTTGCTATCGCTGACCCAGGACTTGTAATCTCCTTGTGCTGGCGAGTGTTTGATGCCAGTGCTAATCCTCCTGATTTGCAATTCAGCGCTGCCATCTGATTCTGAAACTCTTCTGCAGGCACTGAAGGGGGAAAGCAGAAAACCAATTGTGAGAGAGAACTGCTAAGCCTGTGCTGCCAGCACATTGGGAAGGAAGAGGCAAGGAAAAATACTCATAGGTGTCTGTATCATCCTCCAAATCTGAGCTGACATCACTGACATCCTGTGCCCCAACATCCCTCTGCATCATCTTATGTCCAGCCTGCTCGTGTCCGTCTCATGGCTATTGAATCCAGGTTGCTCAGCCTGGACAAGAGAAGGCTCCTGAAGGGGAGACCTGAGAGCAGCTCCAGTGCCTAAAGGGGCTCCAGGAAAGCTGGAGAGGGGCTTGGGACAAGGGCCTGTAGGGACAGGCCAAGGGGAATGGCTTGAACCTGCCCGAGGGGAGACTGAGCTGAGCTCTTAGGCAGAAGCTCTTCCCTGTGAGGGTGCTGAGGCGCTGGCACAGGGTGCCCAGAGAAGCTGTGGCTGCCCCATCCCTGGCAGTGCTCAAGGCCAGGTTGGACACAGGGGCTTGGAGCAAGCTGCTCCAGTGGAAGGGGTCCCTGCCCGTGGCAGGGGTTGGGGCTGGATGAGCTTTAAGGTCCCTTCAACCCAAACCAGTCTGGGATTCTGTGAATCCATGTTCAATAGGAAAGCCATTTGAACTGCAGAGTGCTCCTTGAGGAATACAAGAGGATCAGATTAGAAATGAAGAGGGAAATTACAGAGGTGGAGGGAAGTGCTATGAAATGCAAAAGCAGGCAGAGCATCTCCAAGTCCAAAGCCAGGCACAGAGGAGGCTGAGTCACAGCAGCTATATTTGGTACAAATCCAGAAGAATCATTCCTAAAATAGGTTAACAACATACGAAGAAGGAGAAAAAGGAAATTCCACCATGAACATATAGAGAAAAACTTCATCTCCGAGAGTTTAACGTGCTAGGGAGAGCTCTGGGGTCACCAGCATCCAAAGCTGATGAAACACTGGTGGAGCTGAAGAGGATCTTTGTTAAACATAATCCTGGAATTACAAAAGAACCACATAAAACCACGACTCCATTTCCAGTCTTGTAATCCAGTATTAACACTTGCTTTCAATAGAAAAAAACCTCCTGGTTTGGGGGGGGATGGTTTACGGCTGTTCAGTGGTTTTCAAACAGCAGCAGCACAAACTCTGGGGTTTAAACCTTCCCAAGGGTAATGATACCATGGAAGTACATGCAGCCCAGGAAAGGTTTGGGAATTCTCAGTATTCCCCAAAAGATGGGGCTCACAGCTGCTGCAGGGTGGCCTTTGGAGCTAGCAGGAGCTGCTGTGTAACAGCCCACAAGCCCAGAGAGTTGCCTGCACACATCCTTCACCGCCTGTTCTCCGTTCGCATCAGGCTTCGCATCCTGCACGACTTTGGCAGATCACTGTTAGCTGGTGGCTCATTCAGGCCACAGGCCCCTTCTGCGTCAGCATCAGGCTCTCTGCAGTTACACATCTTATCCTGGGGCAGGTTTGTTAAGCTCAGGTCTACAGCCACGTCCTGCTTCCCATGGGAAGGCTGGAAGCTGAGCTGCAGCTCGGGTGGGTTTAGCTCCCTCCCCACCACTTGAGGTGATTTGGTTAATGAGGTGATCTGCTGCTCCATGGCCTATATATCCTACATATATCCCTGACATAGAATCATGGAATGGTTTGTGTTGAAGGGACCTTAAAGCTCCCCCGAGGTCCAACCCCTGCCACAGGCAGGGACCCCTTCCACTGGAGCAGCTTGCTCCCAGCCCCTGTGTCCAACCTGGCCTTGAGCACTGCCAGGGGGGAAGGTTGGAGGCTTCACATGGGTCTGTGTCATTCCCTGACAGACCCATCACCAATCACTCCAAAGACACCAACTACCAGAGGTTCTGGTTAATCCAAAGGTGCTCCATGTCATCAAACTAACCCCAGTTCCTGACCTGTCTCATGAATCCTTTATGGGGGAAAACACGCAATAAATATACAATTTCAGTGAAGCACATGCTCTAGTTTCCTTGAAGGCTACAGGAGGGCAGGAGACATCAGCGCATGAAGCCCCTCATCCTGGCTGCGAGGAAGCCAGGCTAGATGTGCTGAGTAGGGCCTTCAAGTTTCCAACATCCTATTAAACCTGTTCCATGGAGAAGCCAAGGAAATCCTCCCCACAAGGGAACGCAACTGCCTGAGCCCCTGCAGATCACCCACACTCACCAGCAGAGACCATCAGGGCTTGTTCTGCTCCCTATGTTGCAAACAAGCTGGAGATGAATCCTTATGGATCCATGGACTTTCAGAACAAAGGATCGTTTTTCCAGCTCCAATCTTCCTATCATTTGGCTGGCTAGATCAGCAGCACTGTGCCAAGAGCAGATAATTCCCCCACAGATACTACAAAGACATTTCTAGGCTTGGATTCAGCAGGAGGACAACAAGAAGCACGAGTTCTTCACTCAGCATTGCCCTGAAATACATCACATCCCATAACCAGGGTGGCTTTTAATCAGCCTCCCAAAATAAACCACCCCAAGAGGAGCAGCCAAGATCCTGCCATTTCCTTTGGAGAGTTTCCCTATGAGCTTATGGATGCTTTTAATTTGGCTCCAGTGCTGTGAACAATCACTTCTTCCTTGCTAATCTGTGGCCTTGCACTGATTAGAATCATAGAATCATAGAATGGTTTGGGTTGGAAAGGACCTTAAGATCATCCAGTTCCAACCCCCTGCCATGGGCAGGGACACCTCACACTAAACCATCCCACCCAAGGCTCTGTCCAACCTGGCCTTGAACACTGCCAGGGATGGAGCATTCACAGCTTTCCTGGGCAACCCATTCCAGTGCCTCAGCACCCTCACAGGGAAGAGCGTCTGCCTCATCTCCAACCTGAACTTCCCCTGTTTCAGTCTGAACCCATCACCCCTTGTCCTATCACTCCAGTCCCTGATGAAGAGTCCCTCTCCAGCATCCTTGTAGCCCCCTTCAGACACTGGAAGCTGCTCTGAGGTCTCCACGCAGCTTCTCTTCTCCAGCCTCAACAGCCCCAATGTTCTCAGCCTGGCTCCATACAGGAGCTGCTCCAGGCCCTGCTCATCCTCGTGGCCTCCTCTGGACTTGCTCCAATAGCTCCATGTCCTTCTTATGCTGAGGACACCAGAACTGCACACAGTGCTGCAAGTGGGGTCTCACCAGAGCAGAGTAGATTCTTCAATGAGGCATGAACAATAAACCCCACAGAGTCGAGTTTGCATCAGCAGAATGCTCTCCATCCCAGCGCTGGAGCTCTGGGACAGTTGTCACACACCAACCACCCACCTGGTTTATGGGAGACAGGAGGTGAGAATAACCAGGTTACCTCTGGGGAGCACAACTGATGCTTGTCACCGTGCACTGGTACCCTGGCCGCATCACAGTGAGGAGGCACGTTCAAGGAGCAAAGGTAGCAGCCAGGAAGCTCAATCTGGCCATAAGGACAGCAGGATGAAGCCAAATGGTGAAGGAGGAGGAGGAAAAGAGCAACTGGAGATGGGCAATGGCCTTTCCTCCAGACTGAGAAACACAGAGGGCAAAGACAGGCTGCAAAGGGCTTATGTGTGAGAAGCCTGTGGAGGGCAGGCAGTGAGCAGATGGCAATGGAGCAATGACTTGGTCAAAGAACAACCAAAGAATGATTTCTGTGGTGCAAAGGGTAGATAGAACCTTACAGAGTCCTCAGAAGGGGCCAACAGGAAAGCTGGAGAGGGGCTTTGGCCAAGGGCCTGTAGGGCCAGGCCAAGGGGAATGGCTTGAACCTGCCCGAGGGGAGACTGAGCTGAGCTCTTAGGCAGAAGCTCTTCCCTGTGAGGGTGCTGAGGCGCTGGCACAGGGTGCCCAGAGAAGCTGTGGCTGCCCCATCCCTGGCAGTGCTCAAGGCCAGGTTGGACACAGGGGCTTGGAGCAAGCTGCTCCAGTGGAAGGGGTCCCTGCCCGGGGCAGGGGTTGGAGCTGGAGGAGCTTTAAGGTCCCTTCCAACCCAAATGACTCTGGGGTTCTGTGATTCCAACAACCAAGTATGGCTGGATGCCTGCAAAGCTGAGCAACCTCTTTCCAAAGCAGAGATTGAATCAAAGGGTATTTGTGGAGCAGTTTACAACCCAAGTTCCTCAGACAATAGAGGAGGGCACTCACTAGAACACAGAATCATAGAACCATAGAATGGTTTGGGCTGGAAGGGGCTTTAAAGATCATCCAGTTCCAATCCCCTGCCATGGATGAGGACAGAAAACACAGTATCCCGGCTAATCTTTTCCATGCTACTGAGCTCTCCCCCAGCAAGGCACGGATGAGGTACTCAAAACCTCCACCAAAAGAAGCCTTCAGAAGCACAAGATGCCATTCTAGGAAGTACAGCAGCAGGAATCCACCCTGAGGACAACACACCAGCCTTGTTCCACTTGCTACCTCCTTCACCAAGCAACAGGAGAAACCCTTCAGAACCAGTAGCAGCTTCTGTTGTGGTTCTCCCCCAGGCTTCCTGTGGAATCACAGCTGCTTTTAGCAAGCTGCTTACAACATGTGGTGCTCTGTGAGCAATAGGAAGCCTTGTTCAGAGGTCAGTCAACAAGTTCTATTGATCGCCTCTTCCAGCACCCAAAGCTCCACTAAACACTCCATAATACAGATAAAAATAGCTCTGAACTTTGTTCCCAGATGAGGGAAAGCACAAACACTGCACAGCAAGGAGCAACAGCCCTAGGGCGAGGTTGTCCCCCATGGAGCAGATGAGTGACCCTGGTGCCACCAGCCTCACCCTCTCCTTCCCTCCACTGCTTCAAGGCAGGAAATGCAAAGAGCTTTTGTTCCCCCTCCTCATCTGCAGTAAGAGCAGAGCCTGCCAAGAGCCTGTCTCTAGACAGAAAGTTGCAGACAGACGCGAGGCTGCTCTCTGCTTATAGAATCATAGAATAGTTCGGGTTGGAAAGGACCTCAAGATCATCCAGTTCCAACGCCCCTGCCATGGGCAGGGACACCTCACACTAAACCATGGCACCCAAGGCTTCATCCAACCTGGCCTTGAACACTGCCAGGGATGGAGCATTCACAGCCTCCCTGGGCAACCCATTCCAGTGCCTCATCACCCTCACAGGAAAGAATTTCCTCCTTAGATCCAATCTAAACTTCCCCTCTTTCAGTTTGAACCCATCACCCCTTGTCCTGTCACTGCAGTCCCTGATGAAGAGTCCCTCCCCAGCATCCCTATATGCTCAAACCACTCACGCTGCTGGTGCAGTGCCTGGTGCCACCACAGTGATTGCTCCCAGGACAGCACTAAAGGCACTGGTGGGCTTTTGGTCAGCTCTGAGCATGGACAGGGCAAACTCCTGTTGGGCTGGGGGTTGTGTAATCCTACGTGATGGAAAAACATGGGCCTGGGGGAATGAGTGAGCGCATAGGGCTCCTGATCCTGCTCATGTGCCTTCCTGCAACCCATCCTCTAAAGAGAGGCATTGAATGATGGCTCTTGACTCTTACTGAGATAGCTTCAGAGTGGCGCATCAACACTCGGCCTCCTCACTAGCCTGGCTCCTTCCACGCGCTGAGCTGTTTGGGCTGAGTAAGCAATGAGAGTGGAAGAAAGCAGATGGATGCATTTGGCAACCTCTTTGAAAGCGTCATTTTGAGACTAGGCAGGTCACACCACAACTAAAGCACTCCACGTTAACTGCTTTCAGGTGACCGGGAAGAGATGAAACTGTTTGGGCAGCAATCTAAGATGGCCAAACTGAACAGCTACCAGCCTATTTTAGCATTAATAGCAGAGTTATTATTCCTTATTAATAGGATCATGGAATCATCAACTGGTTTGGGTTGGAAGGGATCGTTTACGGACCATTGCAGAAAAGATGCCCATTTGAGAAGAGTGCGTTCATTTTTCTCCTTTATTCAAAATCCCACAGTTTTTTCACATATGGAGAAAGACTCCTCATCTAAAATGCCTTTGGGACTAATTGGGATGCTACTGGACAGCAGCACCGCACAGCAACCCCAGCAGAGGCTGGAGGATATGGATCACATCCTCATGTATAAAAATCCTAATTGCTGGTATAAACCCAATCTGCAACCCAAAGCCAAGGTGCTTGTCCATCCCTGTCCATCAGCTCTTCCATCCCTGTCCATCAGCTCTTCCCTGTGAGGGTGCTGAGGTGCTGGCACAGGGTGCCCAGAGAAGCTGTGGCTGCCCCATCCCTGGCAGTGCTCAAGGCCAGGTTGGACACAGGCGCTTGGAGCAAGCTGCTCCAGTGGAAGGGGTCCCTGCCTGTGGCAAGGGGTGGAACTGGATGAGCTTTAAGGTCCCTCCAACCCAAACCACTGTGTGATTCTATGACACACGTTCACAGTCAATAGAGGTTCTAAGGGTAAAGTCCCACTATCTCCATCTCCAACTGCTTTGCTGAGAAGCGATCAACAGCAGCTCAGTGAATAATTTCATTGGGATCACAAAACCACAGGATAATTCAGGTTGGAAGGGATCATCTCCTCCAACCGCCACCTCCAAGTAGGGACAACGCCAAAGCTGTGTCAGGTTGCTTGTGGGCTATGCAACTAGAGTTTTAGCATCTCTGAGGACAGAGACTTTAGGGTACAACATTAATACAATAGTTACACAATTAATTCTTGTTCTTTTCAGAGTGGTTTTGGTTGAGAGTAGAAAAGCAAGAAGAAAACATGTGCTAAATTAAGCTAATATAATACGAAGAGAAATTCAGACACCAGCATTACTCTCAAGTTCCAAATGTCAGAAACCAGCTACATGGGGGATGTCAAAGCTTTGCTGGAATTTACTCTGCCTGATCCCTACTACCTAAAACGTCTACATTACATCCAAGGCATCATCCTGGGCATTATAATGTGCCTTTGTGCTTCACTGAGATGTCACTTTGGGATGGCTCCAGTGTGACCCCCCACTGCTGCAGCCCCCAGCCAGGCTGCAAGATCCCCCCTACTTCAGGAGTCTTTCACACAGTGGTTTGAGTGAATGAACAGTCCATGTTTTCCTTCTTTTCCATGTTTTCCAGGACGAAACCAGCTCCGATGACAAGTAAACACGGTGCTTTTAAACGGCTGCCAACATATGATTTCAATGTCCAACCTGAAACCAACCAGCACAATCTGAACTTGCAGCAACACAAAACACATGAAGGAATTCGACGCTGGTGGGGTTTTATGGGCAGTAGTCGCCTGTTTCATAAAAACCACCAGGAAAAGAGACAACACTTCCCAAATCCACCTTTCATTTACTCGTCTGTAGAAGGGGACCGTAAACCCAGGATGAATTTCAGACCCAACGCTGCTATATACAGTTCAGATGAGAGTCTGGCAAAGACAGGTTCTTCAACTCAAAAAGCATGAACCCTCCTCCTGCATTTCAGTTTAACCATAGGGAGATCCAGATGGGGGAGGAGTAATTAATTTCATCTGACAGACAGTAACTGGAGCCCAAGTGTGATGGGGAACGGCTGAGGGACCTGGGGGGTTCAGATGGAGAAGAGAAGGCTCAGGGGGGACCTGATGGCTCCCTACAAGTGCCTGCCAGGAGGATGGAGCCAGGAGGGGCTGGGCTCTGCTCCCAAGGAACAAGGGATGGGACAAGAGGAAGCGGCCTCAAGCTGCCCCAGGGCAGGTTTAGATGGAGCTGAGGAACAATTCCTGCCCCAGAGGGTGCTCAGGCATTGGAACAGGCTGCCCAGGGCAGGGCTGCAGGCACCGGCCCTGCAAGGGTTCACAGCCCGTGGAGACGAGGCCTCAGTGCCATGGGGCAGGGGTGGCCTTGGCAGTGCTGGGAATGGTTGGACAGGAGGAGCTTAAAGAGCTTTTCCAACCTGGTTGATTCCATGATTCTATGATTCAGCTGCATTCTGTGCAAAGTTTTACTGTTAATGTTTTAAAACCACCATTAGGTTTTAGGCTACGTGTGTCAATGAAGCCTGCAGTTCAGCAATGCCACCTCAGAGGCTGTTTCCTACCTCACCCATCACCACCAGGTCACTTCTGGCAACTTGTTGTATGCAGAACTAGAAGAAAACCAGACTCTTTAACCCGGATTTAACTACTCACAATACATTAAAGATGAAACCTAAGCCCATTTTCACATGTGATTTCAATACCCTATTTACTTACCCCTTTTCCACTCTCCCAGCTGTCCAAGGTTAGTGCTTGCTGGGTCCCTACACCAGAGGCACATCTTGCAGGGTCTTAGCAAGAAATCCCATGGGATTTCTAGTCATCAACAGGGTCCTGCAGGAAGAAAACCTGATCCGCGTTGCCTGTTGGAAGGTTCTCCCAAACACAGAAGTAAGAGCTGGGAGTTGGTATGGGAGAGGGATTTAATGGTTCTGGGGTAAAAGGAGACCCCAAAGGCAGTCTATTAATAATTTATTATTATTTTTAATGTATAGATGTGCTATTTCCATAGCTGGAGACCAACTGGCATCATTCTGATCCTTCATCCGGCCTAATGGCATCAGTAGCTTCGGGTCATTAGATTAGCCTTACCTCTGCCAGTGGACCATCACTTTGTGTGGCTTGTGAAAACATGACACTCCAGGGAAAATCAGGTTTCACCTACGTGTTTGGAAGCCTTCTACCACTTTAACAGGCAAAAAGAGGACTCAGGCATTTACAAACAGCTGCAGACCACCCAAATGACTGAGTCTTTTCCAAGTTCCATATTAGCAAGGAGAGATAGAGTTCGGGTTTGGTGCATCTGATGCTCTGAAGCAACGTTAGTTCTTTGCTGTTTGACTTCAAGACCTCTTTCTCCAATATACCTCTTTAAACAATAATGACAAGAATGAACACTGACAGTTACAGAAAGCACTCTCACATCCCAATAACTCAGTATTTTATAAGCAGGAAGAGACTTGTCAGCCCAAAGCAAAACTGTTCACACAACATCACTCACCTACTGCCATCAGTGAGCCCTGGCGCCGTTTTCCTTAGTTATCCTCATCATGTTACCCCAAAAATGAGGAATTCTCAGGCTAAGCCTGAGACATAGTTCAGTGCTTTGAGTTACTTCCAGCATTCCTTTCCTTCCCCTGATTTCCCCTGGATTTCTTTCACTGTTTCCTCTCTTAGCCAAGAGCAGTGAATAGAAACCCACTGCACATCCATAGGAGATAATGGTCTAATATACATGGAAACTATTTCCTACAGTAGAAGAAAGCAGCCGTCAACAAGACAAATGGATGGAATTCCTCATTTCTAAGTGTTTCCGGATGAGTAGGAGAAGGAAACAGGAATGTTCTGGCTCTCCCTGAAATGCATCTGCAAGATCTCACTTGTCCCATATCCCAGAATCAAACCAACCCCCATTAAAAGCCACGTGTGCTGTTCCTAACTTGGGAATATTGTACATTCCCTGGTTTTGGGGCGCTTTTAATGGATTTCTTATATATTATTCAATAGGAAGAACTGGCTTTAATATGAGGCCTCGGAGGACCGAGCATGCTGTCAGTCATCCATGAATTCTGCTACCAAACAGCACTTCAGATCCTCGCTGCCAGGAATAAAGGCTTTTTTGGGACAGGGAAAAACTGTGACTGAAGCTGTTGCCAAGGACTTTCTGCTGGGAGTGACATGGTTACATCGTATGACATAACTTGTCTGGTTCTATCCTGAATATCTGCTCCATTATTCCTGTTTCAGAGCCACCTCGTGAGTCAAATTCTGACCTCCACGACTCAATGCTTGCGCATGTGGGGAGGTGAAGAAGTATAAAATGAAACCATTTTCATAGAGTCCCAGCCTGGTTTGGGTTGAAGGGACCTTAGAGCTCATCCAGCCCCAACCCCTGCCACGGGCAGGGACCCCTTCCACTGGAGCAGCTTGCTCCAAGCCCCTGTGTCCAACCTGGCCTTGAGCACTGCCAGGGATGGGGCAGCCACAGCTTCTCTGGGCACCCTGGGCCAGCGCCTCAGCACCCTCACAGGGAAGAGCTTCTGCCTAAGAGCTCAGCTCAGTCTGCCCTTGGGCAGGTTCAAGCCATTCCCCTTGGCCTGGCCCTACAGGCCCTTGTCCCAAGCCCCTCTCCAGCTTTCCTGCAGCCCCTTTAGGCACTGGAGCTGCTCTCAGGTCTCCCCAGAGCTCAGCAGAGGGGCAGGATCCCCTCCCTGAGCTGCTGCTCACGCTCTGGGGGTGCAGCCCAGCACACGGAGGGGGTTCTGGGCTCAAGCGCTCACTGAAGCCGGGTCATGGGGAGCTGCTCCTCACCCAGCACCCCAAGTCCTGCTCCTCAGGGCTGCTCTCAACGCTTTCTCCATAAAAGTTACTGGGAAAGGAACTGCTCAAGGTTGGGCAATAGGCACTGGTTGACACGTGAGGATGTAAACGGTTTCAGTTGTCACAGCAAAGCTCAGAGAAGCAATTTCTTACTTCAAGATTTCATCTTCAAACCCTTATTTCTGTTGCATTTAAGAACTGAGGCTCCTTTCATCAAATGCCCAATACAACAGAACTAACAAGGCTGTATGTGAAAAGAACAACTGCTGTGGTCACTAAGAGCCAACAGTCACAGTGTCACGGAAGCCAGGATTTCCAAGTCCAAATGAGCACAGTGACATGGAAACGTGATGCATTTCTTTCCAGGAGGACTTTAACATAAGACAAAAGCATGCAAGAGCCTTAAGGGAAAAGGTGAGGAAATTAAAGACAATAGATTCTGCCTGAGGAGATGCACCAGAACCTCCAATGGGAAGAGATGGAGAAAGGTCCTCAGGAAACAAGATTAATGGGAGCAAATGAGTCAAAGTCCAAACCAAGGGCAGCACACACAGAACACCACAAACTACCCAGAAAATGTTTCTATCAGATATAGATCTACTCCACAGGTCCTATTTTCCAGATATAGAAAAATCAGGCACCTCCAGAGAGCTCTTGGAGGAATACAAGGTGGAAGAAAGAGTAAATACATACTAAAGGCTACAAAGCCAGAGCTTCTTTCCTTCAGGAAAAGCTTGGAATGACCCGTCCATGATGTTTTCATAAATCCACTGTTCTATTCAGTTTGCTCATTACAGAACAGCAGGAGATTGTACTTATCGTTAATAAGTGTATTAAGGATTATCATGGAATTACCCAAAGTCTCATTTCACACGAAGTGAACCGGCTGGAACGATGCATTGTCCCACAATGCTCAGATAAACACACACAGCACGAGAAGCAAAAGAACTCAGGCTAAATCCTCTGCTTGTGGCTATACAGTAATGCCTAAAAGGCGCAAAACTGGGGGGAGGACCTCAGAAAGCTATTAATAAAAGCCTTATCAAGACACTATTAAAACACAGAGTTAGAAGATAAGAGGACAAGGGACTGTCATGGATTAGAGAGCGGTGAAGCCGTAGGAAACAGCCTAGTATTAAACACTGGATTTTGAGGCTCCCAAAAGGGTCACAGCAAGGTGCTCCAAGCTCCTTTACAAGGCCCAGCAGTACTGCATGTATGGTGCTGAAAGTGGGAAAGAGTGAAAGGGATACAGCGATGTTTGCAGAGGTGAAATTACCCACAATGGTCACCATTAAGTTGGGAGTTTCAGAGAGCCCTGATGGAAGTGCAGCCGCTGACATCTGCTCAGAGATGCAGTGTCCGATGGGACAGGCAGTAGGAAGCTCTTCCCTGTGAGGGTGCTGAGGTGCTGGCATAGGGTGCCCAGAGAAGCTGTGGCTGCCCCATCCCTGGCAGTGCTCAAGGCCAGGCTGGACACAGGGGCTTGGAGCAAGCTGCTCCAGTGGAAGGGGTCCCTGCCCGTGGCAGGGATTGGGATTGGATGGGCTTTAAGGTCCTTCCCAACCAAACCAGGCTGGGATTCTATGGTTTCGCAGGTGGGATTGAAAGAAATAGAAGCAGATGCACACAAAAGATGCCAATCATGATGAGAACTGAAGGTTCAGCTCCGTGTCTGCCTTTCAAAGGGAAAAGAAGAATTAAAGCAGCAGAAAGGAGAAGGAACTCTTTTAACAAATACATATTGTTGAAGGCAGAGCCATAAGGAATCCTGTAATGTTCCCCTTGCATCCACAGCAATCTCTGGAGCCAGGGGATGAAAACAGGAGGAACAAAGGTATGTGGGTAATTGTTTCCTCTCATTTTCCCAGCACAGATATTCCTAAATACAAACTACATATTCCTAAATTCAATATTCCTAAATATACATGGATTTACTCAAATGATCAGGAGAAAAGGAATGACTTCATCACTGTAGCTCACACTACTCACGCTACTTGCCCATCCATCCCCTCTTGGTGAGGCAGCCCATCACAACTGCTCCTCTGACCACTATTTGAGTGATAACCTGCTCCCAAGCAATCCTGTTTGAAATCAACATTCCCATTCCTGTATGGCATTAAGCTGGGATCCTGCAGACACAAAACCTTCACCCCCAAAAAAAGGCATTTTTTTTCCCCAGCAAATTATTTCAAGGCAACAAAAGGAGTAATTTTGGTTTTCCCTTCAAGCAAGTTTCTGTTTGAGGAGGAAAATGGAAAGCACATTTCCTCTCGTGTGGAAAACACTGATTGCTCTACAGAGACCTATATTGTGCTGATAGACTTCCAGCGCAAAAGAACTCTGGAAAATGAATTTTGCAAGCCGTAAAAGACAGTGAAACACGGACAGGAACACTTGGGAATACCTCCCCCCCTCTGTAATCCCTAGGGATAAACCCCAACAAATTCAGAGCCTTGTTAATTAGCTCCGATTGCCTGTACATGGAAAACTGAACTCCCCTCCCGCTGCTCCGGCAGGAATCTGCAGTCAGGACGCGTTCAGCATCGGATCAGCTGCAGCCAGCGCCGGCTCCGACAGCAATGGAACGTTTGGCAGCATTCCTCAACCTGCTGCCGACGAAAAGCACATTACAGCAGCCTGCTGGAGCCCGACGTGACAAATAGAGCCGTGATTCCTAACGGAATTGAAGCGAGATGCACGGGAAGGCAGCGAGTGGAGAACTCGCCACTGCTCCATGCTGGGAGCTGGGGGAAGGGAGAGTGAGGATGCTACAGGCACATACTGGCATCATCATTCTGTATGGAGAGACTGGTAAGGGGAGGGGAGGCAGCAGAGGAAGGAAGTGATGGTAAAGAAGCTGCAATGGTTTTCTTATCCAGCATCATTACACTTAAGCTCCCCCTCTGCTGCGCTACAGGGAGATCCCCCCTGCAGTCCTGCTCCAGCTCTGGGGCAGCAGCACAAGAGGGACGTGGAGCTGTTAGAGCGAGGCCAGAGGAGGCCATGGAGCTGCTGCAAGGGCTGGAGCAGCTCTGCTCTGGAGCCAGGCTGAGAGAGCTGGGCTGGGGCAGCCTGGACAAGAGAAGGCTCCTGAAGGGGAGACCTGAGAGCAGCTCCAGTGCCTAAAGGGGCTGCAGGGAACCTGGAGAGGGGCTTGGGACAAGGGCCTGTAGGGCCAGGCCAAGGGGAATGGCTTGAACCTGCCCGAGGGGAGACTGAGCTGAGCTCTTAGGCAGAAGCTCTTCCCTGTGAGGGTGCTGAGGCGCTGGCCCAGGGTGCCCAGAGAAGCTGTGGCTGCCCCATCCCTGGCAGTGCTCAAGGCCAGGTTGGACACAGGGGCTTGGAGCAAGCTGCTCCAGTGGAAGGGGTCCCTGCCTGTGGCAGTGATTAGGACCGAATCAGCTTTAAGGTCCCTTCAACCCAAACCGCTCTGTGATTCCACGATTACTTTCCAGAGTCTGCAAGCTTTCTACCTATAATCCCTTTTAAATGAACAAGAGAATTGCTTACCAATCCTGAAATCCCTGTTATTTGAACATTAAATACAACATATTTATGAACCCCAAACCAAGTCCACCCGAGCAACTGAAGCTATCAGCTCATAAATCCCCATCAAAACTTTTAATGAACTGACAAACATAATCCTCAGGCAGCACCTGTGAAACAACCCTCACAGCCCATTGACGCACTGGTTTATTGCTATGCAGTGATGCATAGCAAAGGGTTCAGTCCTTTTCCAGGCCTTTGTCCCGAAGAAATTCCTTTCAAATCTGACCTACCCATGGACAAGGCACCTCTGTGAATGCAGTGTTGCCATGCTCCTTCCCAAAGTGCCTGTATTGAAGCCCCTTCAGAAGTAAGACTGAAGCTCGCACTGTGCTAATAGATGTGTCTTGGACAACTTCTGGAGGGTCATGCATTGACGTTATCCCCTTGATCAGTTTTCCTTCCCTGTGAAAGATCCAAGTGCAATCAGTGCCTCCTTTAAGGAAAGGTAAATAGGATACTGGCCGCCCAAAGTTGCTTCCAAGCCTATTATAGAGTCACAGAAGGGTTTGGGTTGGAAGGGACCTTAAAGCTCACCCTATCCCAACCCCATGCAATGAGCAGGGACACCTTCAGCTAGATCAGGATGCCCAGAACCACATCCAGCCTGGCCTTGGCTTCCTCTAGGAATGAGGCAACCACCACGTCTCTGGGCAACCTGTGCCAGTGCCTTACCACCCTTAGTGTACAAATCTTTCTTCCTCACATCACTGTACAATTCCCGGATAGATCACTTCATCTACAACACCTGGTTTAGGTTCCTATAAAGGAGACTAATTTTCACTACATACCTTCAATAAGCACATGTGTATATCCAGTAATAGCCACCAACATAGGCATTTCTCCCAATGAGAACAAGCAGCCATTGGAATAATCTCCCCAGGGAAGTGGTGACTCCCAAGCGTTGGACACTGTTAAGATTGGGCAGCACAGGGTGCTGGGCATCCAGTCTAGGTCAGGCTTTGCCAGGAAAGGCTGAACCAGATGATCCTTGAGGTCCCTCCAACCTGGGATTCCATGATCCTCTGATTTCCACACTTTAATACGAACCATGGAAACTAAATATGTGCACGGAACCCATCTCCAAAATGAGGGAGAACATCGGGCAAAAAGAACTTGTCACAACATTCCGAAGGCAGCTTTTGCTCCCCTACCAATTTGTCCCAACGTTTTTGTACCTGACCTTCTCTTCATCACGTAACTGCACCACATCCAAGGGTAAATAGGATCCCAATGATCTCTCAGGAGCTGAACTTCCCAGCAGAACACTTCCAAAGAAAAAGAAGGTCAAAACTTGCCCTCAGTAGAAGGAAAACTTCAAAGGAGCAGGAAACCAGCTGAGCTGATACCGTTTCCTGCTCAGAATGTATAGCTTGCAAGGATCCACTCCCCACTGAAAAGCTCTGCAGCATGGACCCAAGGAAAGGCTGCTGAATGTAAAGCCATAAAAGAAGTGGATAAGGTTAAGGGGAGCTGCTGTGCTGTATTTTGTGCCTGAATACAGCACTGGATGTGAAAACTAAGATGACATTTTAAAACCAAGGGCCACCAGCCAGAACTCACTCATCTTCTTTCATAGACTCCACTCCCAAGGGGCACAGACCACATACTCCCAAATCATCCTCTTCTGTCCCAAATGGTCTGTGGGATTTCATGCGTTGAGCAATGGGAGATTGAGAGGCTCTGGCAAGGGTTTTGTGGGATGAAAAGGGGAAAGAGGGAACCCTCAGCCTTGAACTAACACATGGGAAAAGGGAATTAAATCTTCCCAACCCCGATGTCTAGACAGTGGCAGCGCCTTTGTCTTTGCGAAGGGGAATTAGGACACAATCCGGCTGCGCTGCTCCTGGTTTGACATGAAAGCTGGGAGACTCTTTGGACCAAACGCCTGGCCTGGTTCCAGAAACTACTTTGTTCTGAAGCAACTGAAGCAAAGGAGGTCTGTGAGACAAGAGAGCAGATTCCTGCCCAGCAGTCACAGCAATTAAGTGAGCTGCCTTGATGAAGAGTTAAAAAACATTGGAATAGACCCCAAAGGCTCAAAGGAGCGGGAGGAAGTCATTGTGAGAGTAGGTCAAGGCTCCAGGGGGATTACCTTTTCAGTTTGAGGCTTAATGCTAGAGACAGCCTTCGAAAAGCTGACCAGGGAGATTCTGCTGATGGCAGGGATGACCCCATCACATCAGGATGCTCAAGCACGGGTCAGGAATTAGAAGTGAATGCTGAGAGTTAGGATCAAAAATGGCACGACAAAAAAGTGCCTTTTCCTTCCCTCCCCTTGTCTTAAATACATATCTATTAGAAAAAAACAGCTCATTATTTTGCATACCTGGCATTATCAGGTTATCCAACATCTCAGCAGGAGAACAGCAACCACAGAATCATCATAAAGTCACAGAACGGATTGGGTTGAAGGGACCTTAAAGCTCATCCAGCCCCAACCCCTGCCATGGGCAGGGACCCCTTCCACTGGAGCAGCTTGCTCCAAGCCCCTGTGTCCAACCTGGCCTTGAGCACTGCCAGGGATGGGGCAGCCACAGCTTCTCTGGGCACCCTGGGCCAGCGCCTCAGCACCCTCACAGGGAAGAGCTTCTGCCTAAGAGCTCAGCTCAGTCTCCCCTCGGGCAGGTTCAAGCCATTCCCCTTGGCCTGGCCCTACAGGCCCTTGTCCCAAGCCCCTCTCCAGGTTCCCTGCAGCCCCTTTAGGCACTGGAGCTGCTCTCAGGTCTCCCCTTCAGGAGCCTTCTCTTGTCCAGGCTGCCCCAGCCCAGCTCTCTCAGCCTGGCTCCAGAGCAGAGCTGCTCCAGCCCTCACAGCAGCTCCGTGGCCTCCTCTGGCCTCGCTCCAACAGCTCCATGTCCCTCTTGTGCTGCTGCCCCAGAGCTGGATCAGGGCTGCAGGGGGGGTCTCCCCAGAGCACAGCAGAGGGGCAGGATCCCCTCCCTGAGCTGCTGCTCACGCTCTGGGGGTGCAGCCCAGCACACGGGGGGGTTCTGGGCTCAAGCGCTCACTGAAGCCGGGTCATGGGGAGCTGCTCCTCACCCAACACCCCAAATCCTAAGCTCAGTTCTAAGCACAGACCTCTGGTAGGAGGACAGAGTGGCCATTACATAGATTTCAGGACACAGGGCCTCTCCTCTATTTGATTCAATTCCACTGGAGCTCGAACTTGGTTTTATTAGCCACCGGTATGATTCCACTCCCTCAATTACTGCACTATCTGAGCAGGTAATAGCCTCAAAATTGAAGGAAGGGCTGCTTATACTTGTTGGAGCTGCAATTGCTGGTGAGATTCTCCCAAACTAAATCCCTGCTATGAGACTGCTGGGTAAAAGTGCTCTAATCGAATCCCAGATCATAGGAGAAACTTCAAAGATTCACTTCAAAGCCCTACTTCAGCAAACAAAGCTGTTGAGTCAATTTAATGCTTCTCCTACTGGAAAAAGCCACTTCCTTCAAGTGGGGAAGGAAAACAAACGATGGCAAATCAAAGACTGAACCATTTGTGGTAGCTGTGAAGAGCCATCCTCAGGCTGTAGCTGTGAAGAGGTGATGGGCTCACATTTCCCTGGCTGCCCCAGCACATGGTACAACAGTCCCTGTGCACTGGTGGTCCCAGCACGTTGGGTTTATGTCTAAGGATGTGCTGACTGAGAGTGGAAACCAAAATAGAACCATAGAAGGGTTTGTTTTGGAAGGGACCTTAAAGCCCATCCAGCCCCAACCCCTGCCATGGGCAGGGACCCCTTCCACTGGAGCAGCTTGCTCCAAGCCCCTGCATCCAACCTGGCCTTGAGCACTGCCAGGGATGGGGCAGCCACAGCTTCTCTGGGCACCCTGTGCCAGCGCCTCAGCACCCTCACAGGGAAGAGCTTCTGCCTTATCTCCAACCTGAACTGCCCCTGTTTCAGTCTGAACCCATCACCCCTTGTCCCATCACTGCAGTCCCTGATGAAGAGTCCCTCCCCAGCATCCTTGTAGCCCCCTTCAGACACTGGAAGCTGCTCTTAGGTCTCCACACAGCTTCTCTGCTCCAGGCTCAACAGCCCCAAGATATTCAAGGCCCGCCTGGACAAGTTCCTGTGTGATGTACTGTAGGTTACCCTGCTCTTGCAGGGGGGTTGGACTAGATGATCTTTTGAGGTCCCTTCCAACCCTTGGGATTCTGTGATTCTGTGATTCTGTGATTCTCAGCCTGGCTCCATACAGGAGCTGCTCCAGCCCCTGATCATCCTCGTGGCCTCCTCTGGACTTGCTCCAACAGCTCCATGTCCTTCTGATGCTGAGGACCCCAGAACTGCACCCAGTGCTGCAAGTGGGGCCTCACCAGAGCAGAGAGGAGGGGCAGGATCACCTCCCTCAACCTGCCGCTCACACTCCTCTGGATGCAGCCCAGCACACAGCTGGTTTCCGCACTGTGAGTGCGCACTGAAGCCAGCTCATGTTCAGTTTCTCATCGACCAACATCTTCCCAAGCCTAATTAAATCCATTAAAAACAACTCTGGGAATTCTGCTTCCACTACCCCTTCCTGAAAAACGGCCCAGCAGCAGGTCTCAGTTTGGGTTTTTGCAGGAAAGGAGATAGCAAACATCTATTTTAAGGTTTCTTGGAGAGTGCATTGCGAACAGATAAACCACTTCTGAAACAACATGCATCTGCTCCACTTCAGCCCGGCCCTCATAACGATAACTCATCACTCAATATATCCTTTTACCTTCTTCCCTAGAGAAACAGGCTTGAGACAGATTTGCACTGATTCAATGACACAAAAACTCCTAAAGAAAACAGAAAACAAGGAGCAACTTGAACCCTGGTTTCCCAAGGAGCTGTTTCTTATGTCGAGTGACGCTGATCAAGTGGAAGCTCGAAGCTTCTCCCATGAGCGGGGCACTATCACATCACTGAAGATTTTCTGGCACCTTCTGTGCTATTTTATCCACTAAGAACTCTTGTGCCTTTAACTCATGAAACCCAGAAGAACTGAATCACCTCCAAGACCTCTCCTTCCCTCACCAGACTTCCAAAGCTGCCAAGATGGAACTGCTCGCAGACAGCATGAGCCATAAACCCGATCTCACTGAAATACCAGGGGTTAGGAAATGGTTAAATCCTAGTTATTGCTTTACATTTACCTCCTGATTCTAAATGAATCTCAGACTAAGCTCCCTGCAGAATTGCTCTGCTTTCCCTACCACCAAGCTCTGCGATGTATTTGAGGAAAGTAGGTTAGCAATGCTGACAAGGCTCATGAAAATCAAAGCATCCTCCTGCCAAGACTCAGTCCCAGGTCCTATTCACCCTTCTTCTGCCCATATCCTCTACCTGCCCAGTCCACACAGTCCTCCTCTGAGTGAGCACATTCCCCAAGCCCTGTTAAAGGCTGTTTTTAATCCCAAACTCTAATAAACCAATGATTCAAAGCCAGGATGGACAAGGCTTGGAGCAAGCTGCTCTAGTGGAAGGTGTCCCTGCCCACGGCAGGGGTTGGAGCTTTAAGCTCCTTTCCAACTCAAACCATTCTTTGATGCTATGAGCCTATGAAATGAGCCCAAATTCCTAGCTCACCTCTTTTGCTCTAGGTTACAAGCTTCCCAAGAAAGGGGAATCTTCCCCTGGAGAGTCCCCATCACACAGCACACATCTTGTGCCACACTGAGAGCCATAAAGCAGAAGCAAATGCTTTAAACTCTTTCTGAAAAGCAAATATTGCAGAGATGACCAATTACCATTAATCACAATCCAACTGAGCAAGCAAGGAGAAACCATTTGTATTCTAAAAGTCAGCCCACCTCACAAAAAACAGGTTTTCAGATGTTACTGATGTCTTTTCCCATTATCTGAGAGCAGGGAAGGAAGAGACCATCAGGAAATGCTTATATTATGGCAGAGAAAGCACAAGAAAGAAGGAACAATGATGACAATGAGTGAGAGGATGATACTCAGTCAATTCAAGAAGGACAGGGAATTGCTTGAAGGAGTCCAGCGCAGAGCCACAAAGATGATTAAGGGAGTGGAACATCTCCCTTATGAGGAGAGGCTGAGGGAGCTGGGTCTCTTTAGCTTGGAGAAGAGGAGACTGAGGGGTGACCTCATCAATGTTTACAAATATGTAAAGGGTAGGTGTCAGGATGATGGAGCTAGGCTTTTTTCAGTGATATCCAGTGATAGGACAAGGGGCAATGGGTGTAAACTGGAGCATAGGAAGTTCCACGTTAACATCAGGAAGAACTTCTTTACTGTAAGAGTGACAGAGCACTGGAACAGGTTGCCCAGGGGGGTTGTGGAGTCTCCTACACTGGAGATATTCAAGGCCCGCCTGGACAAGTTCCTGTGTGATGTACTGTAGGTTACCCTGCTCTTGCAGGGGGGTTGGACTAGATGATCTTTTTAGGTCCCTTCCAACCCTTGGGATTCTGTGATTCTGTGATTCTGTGAAGTGCACACAAAAATCATGGAATCATGGCATGGTTTGGGTTGCAAGGGACCTTAAAGCTCCTCCAGCTCCAACCCCTGCCACGGGCAGGGTCCCCTTCCACTGGAGCAGCTTGCTCCAAGCCCCTGTGTCCAACCTGGCCTTGAGCACTGCCAGGGATGGGGCAGCCACAGCTTCTCTGGGCACCCTGTGCCAGCGCCTCAGCACCCTCCCAGGGAAGAGCTTCTGCCTAAGAGCTCATCTCAGTCTCCCCTCGGGCAGGTTCAAGCCGTTCCCCTTGGCCTGGCCCTTCACGCTCACCAATGCATCCCATCCAGATGTGAAAAAGAGTATTTCTCTGTTAATATATATATAAATTTCTGGGCAATTCCTTTATAACTCTATTGCTTCTGATTGCCCAGGGCTCTTGCTCTTCAAGCCCAGTCACTGTATCTCACACTAAACTCTCATTATACAATCTCCAGCACAAATAAACCACAGATACAGACCCTGGAACCAGCTTAGGCAAAAATCAAAAGCCCACAAAGGGCTAGATCAAAAGCTGGCTCACACCAACTCTATTCTTTATGCAGGCAACCAAGAGCAATTAATGCTTTTAATGTCAGTTTACCCCTTTTGGCACTATAAATCAGAATACACAGCTTTTATGAGCTAACAAAGGATCTATGCAAGGTGCAGCTTAACCAGACCCACAAATTCAACTGCACTTCATCAGAAACAGGTATATTTAGGAGGCACTGCGCTCCATGAGCAGAATTATCTGCAGGGTGTACACAGAGAACATGCATTTATCAATACAAACAAGGCTGGCACACCGGGAGGAGGTGGTAAATTATACATCTGAAAGAAAGGCCACCGCTTCCAGTGGCTTTGTGAGAGTGGAAATGTGGAGCAAACGCTGCAGGGAGGCAGTAAGGGTGTAGGGAACATACTGGATGGTTTCCTCTAATCTCATCTCAGCTACAGAGACTGCAAGGACTGAGCACACTTGTACTGCACACTTGTTCAGCAGGAACAGAAAATCATTCCTCAAGTGTATCTCCTACCATCACCCACTTGGATGGGCCCTTCAGGAGCATCTCTGTAGTGTGTCACACCCTCTCGCATGCAGCACAGAATCCCAGCCTGGTTTGGGTTGAAGGGACCTTAAAGCTCATCCAGCCCCAACCCCTGCAACAGTCAGGGACCCCTTCCACTGGAGCAGCTTGCTCCAAGCCCCTGTGTCCAACCTGGCCTTGAGCACTGCCAGGGATGGGGCAGCCACAGCTTCTCTGGGCACCCTGTGCCAGCGCCTCAGCACCCTCACAGGGAAGAGCTTCTGCCTAAGAGCTCAGCTCAGTCTCCCCTTGGGCAGGTTCAAGCCATTCCCCTTGGCCTGGCCCTACAGGCCCTTGTCCCAAGCCCCTCTCCAGGTTCCCTGCAGCCCCTTTAGGCACTGGAGCTGCTCTCAGGTCTCCCCTTCAGGAGCCTTCTCTTGTCCAGGCTGCCCCAGCCCAGCTCTCTCAGCCTGGCTCCAGAGCAGAGCTGCTCCAGCCCTTGCAGCAGCTCCATGGCCTCCTCTGGCCTTGCTCCAACACATCCATGTCTTTCTTATATCAGTGACCCCAGAGCTGGATGCTGCACGTAACTTGGCTTGGCAGGGATCACCTTCCATATCCCATGCTCTCTGAAAGGAGATCTAATCTCTAAAGCAGAGCTGGCAATTGAAGAAAACTCAAGATCTGTGAACATGACATTTGCTCATGCGCTACAAACATCCCCCAATGTACCCAAGCTCCAACAGCAAAGAGATGCCCATCAGCTGCTGGTAAGTTGCTTCCCTTCAGCTCTGGATTTGGTGCATTCCCAACCATTGAAGACCACCAAATGGACCCCACCAACCCAGTATAAATGATCAGGAGACTAACGATCTGGGATTTTCCATATGGATTCAGAAACATTGAGGTGAATGGAGCAGAAATATAAAGTCCAGGCCCAGGTATCCACTCATGTCACACACACTGCATAAACCCACCCTAATGTAAAAGCTCATTTAGAAACGCTTACATCAACCCAAACCACTACACAGATAAGAAGGTATTTTTAGATACATGTGGATTTTACACACACAGAGTGATTATTTAATAGCTGGAATTCCACTTTGGATTTGGGGGAGTGGGGTACTTCCCAAGCAGGAAATAACCTAACTTAGATAAACTAAGTGAGGAGGACAGGCACACACCCACAGTCAAAGAGTTTACCTCAACAGGATTTCTGAACACTGCTCATCATTATGAGTCTAAAAGGAGGAAGCTCAATCCAAGATAAAGACACATGGAAAATAAATGTTTGAAGTGGCTGGTGGAGATCCCAAGCAGGACAGTCACAGGCTGCAGAGCAACCCTGATGAGCCTGAAGAGGACAACCAGGAGCTGGTGGACCCCATCTCCACAGGCTCCATCAATTCTACTTGTGGTCTCCATGGAGCAGGCTGGGAGCTCACAAACCAGCACATACAAACCTATATTTCTTAATCTGGAGCTGAATCATAGAATGGATTGGGTTGGGAAGGACCTTAAAAGCTTCCAGATCCAACCCCTGTTTGGAGCAGAAGCCCTTTGAACTTTCTGTCCCCTCCACCCAAGATGGGTTCAGTCGCTGAGGTAGGATGAGGAAGAAACAGCAGCAATAGTCTGCTTTGTCCATAACCAAAGAGCAGCACCTAATCAGGGCAGGGTTGCTCCCAAAGCAGGGCTGAAGGGCTTCTGTGTGCTAAAATATTGGGAGAATCATAGAATTCCAGAGTGGTTTGTGTTGGAAGGGACCTTAAAGCTCACCCAGTTCCAACCCCCGCCATAGGCAGGGACCCCTTCCACTAGAGCAGGTTTTTCCAAGCTCATTCTTCTTCCTAACAGGCTCTTGTCCCAAGCCCCTCTCCAGGTTCCCTGCAGCCCCTTTAGGCACTGGAGCTGCTCTCAGGTCTCCCCTTCAGGAGCCTTCTCTTGTCCAGGCTGCCCCAGCCCAGCTCTCTCAGCCTGGCTTCAGAGCAGAGCTGCTCCAGCCCTCGCAGCAGCTCCATGGCCTCCTCTGGACTCAAGGATGAGGAGCACAGGATGCCCAAACGTTCCATCCCTGTGCAATGTGGTGGATCACGGAGCAGAGAGCACCCCTCAACACTGCTGCTGTCTGCCTGCAACTGGTTTCCAGGAAATCTGCCTTGAGTGGGAGCAGAGCACTCAGCGGCGATCCTGGCTGCTGACATTTAAAGTTCATGTGACTAAGCAGAAAGCAAATCATATAAAAGTCAACCCTGTTTTTCCCATCCTCCTGCACAGGAACAGCTGGACTGGGTCAGTGATGCTTTGGATATCCCAGTGTCTTCTCTGCAGCAAGTGTGGATACCTAGGGGAAAAGCTAAGCCCAGGGCAGCAATACAGTGCCATTTGCTGAGCAAACTCTCCAGCCCATAACTGTGTGCAGCACAGGGATTTCCTCAAGTGTATGTTCATTTTTAGCCATCAGCTGCATGGCTTTAACCTGCCTGAGGGGAGACTGAGATGAGCTCTTAGGCAGAAGCTCTTCCCTGTGAGGGTGCTGAGGCGCTGGCCCAGGGTGCCCAGAGAAGCTGTGGCTGCCCCATCCCTGGCAGTGCTCAAGGCCAGGTTGGACACAGGGGCTTGGAGCAAGCTGCTCCAGTGGAAGGGGTCCCTGCCCGTGGCAGGGGTTCGAACTGGATGAGCTTTAAGGTCCCTTCCAATGTAAACCAGGCTGGGATTCTGCGATTCCATGATTTTACACCACTACATTAAGGTATTTGATTGTTTTCTATATAAATGCTTTCACGTCTTACAACACTAGACACCATACACAGAAATAAATGGCTAAGGTAGAAGCAGCTCAGACCATTCTGCAGAGCACAACACACTGAAAGCTGGTATTTAAAGAAAAACTGTTTCTAGTTTTCCTTTACAAAAGGCTGCAACAGAAACTACTCGCAAAGGATTTCCCTGTCCACAGGCACATGGCACAAACTCATGCCAAGAATCCTGCCTTTGCCACGGCAGGGATTCTGACCCAGGCAGTGAACACAACGGTGCTCTTCACCTTCTTCTTACTACAAACCAAGACTAAATCATTTACTAAGAAGATACCGAGACTCATAAACACTTACAAACCCCTTCACTCTCACAGCTCCTTATGGGAGCAGCACATTCGTGCTGTGTGCTCCACTCCAGCCTGCTGAGCACCTCAGCTTCATTAACTTTAGAAATCAACACAATGCAACGCACCAGACACTGCTGCTGGAACTTCAGTTTATGCATTTCTTCACCCCAAAATCACTTGCTGCTTTTAAAACATGTGATCCTGTACCAAAGGTCATTTAACATAAAGAAGGGTCCAACCCACAGCAAACACCAACACTTCAGAATCATCATTTGAACCTCCACAGCATCCGAAGCTTTGCTGCCTGTGGAGGGAAAAAGGTGTTTGGAGAAGTATCTAAACTCAAATGAACAGCACACATAAAACAGGGATTGATACCTCTTGGATCTGAGCTTCCTTTGGATGGAGATAATCCGGAGAGGAGCGTGCCTAGGGCTGAAGGGCAGAGTCTTCACAGCATTCCACAGCTCTGCAAGAGACACAAGAGGAAGAGAACGCCGTGAGGATCCAAAGACAAACCTGTCAGATGGAAACCTCGGCTCCTGGAGCAATGAGAGGTCTTTATGTCCACCAGAGCAGAAGGAGCAATGGGCACATGTAAGAAGTGCAGTCAGAAAAGGAGGAGCGATGGAGATGAAGGATAGGAGGAGGGGAGGGAAGGGATTCCGGAGCTGGCAACCAGACCTGCAGTTGGACAAAGACAGCATGATTGATGTGAGTGGTCTGCAGCTCCTGTTTCCTACCTGCTGCCATTAAACACAGATACACAAACACGCCGCACCTCTCCTGCAAACAAATATCTCCATTTCCCTTCCTGCTCCAGTGGAAGGTGTCCCTGCCCGTGGCAGGGGTTGGAACTGGATGAGCTTTAAGCTTCCTTCAACCCAAACCAGTCTGGGATTCTATGAGATTCAACACAAGCACCTTCAAATCACGACACAGAATCCTCCTCCAGCTCCATGCTACAGCTCAGTGACTCCGGGGGCAACACTCACCCCTGCATCTTGCACACAGACTACCCCAACTATGCTTTGCCTACACTCTGCTGAAGAACAGAGTAGAAACCAGCAGCAAACAGCATCAGAAGGGGATGAAATCAGAACAAGGGTCCTCTCAGCTTTCAAAAGGGAGAAAACAAAGCTCAAGCTTCCATTTACCTACTTGTTAATGAGGATCTGGGACTGAACAGGATTTAGCCCAAGTTTTACACATCCCTCCTACACCTCCCTTCCCAGCTGACATAAAAGCTCAAAGGACTGAAAACAAACACCTCGGAATAAGTACAGCACAAAAAAAGCTCTTGAGCAGCTCCACATGCTTTATGCATTATAGAGGGGAACAGAAACCCCACTGTTCACAAGGCAGGACCCCTGCTCCTTCTAACAGTTGTTTATTTTAATCAGCCCGCTACCAAAAGGTTTACATTAAATATATATTCCATTCCTTGGAACCACAGATCCAGTGTTTGTGTTCCCTCAGAAACACCCCTGGGGAGAAGAAAGGACACAGAAAACCACAGAATCATGGAAGGGTTTGGGTTGAAGGGACCTTAAAGCTCCTCCAGCCCCAACCCCTGCCACGGGCAGGGACCCCTTCCACTGGAGCAGCTTGCTCCAAGCCCCTGTGTCCAACCTGGCCTTGAGCACTGCCAGGGATGGGGCAGCCACAGCTTCTCTGGGCACCCTGGGCCAGCACCTCAGCACCCTCACAGGGAAGAGCTTCTGTCTAAGAGCTCAGCTCAGGCTCCCCTCGGGCAGGTTCAAGCCATTCCCCTTGGCCTGGCCCTACAGGCCCTTGTCCCAAGCCCCTCTCCAGCTTTCCTGCAGCCCCTTTAGGCACTGGAGCTGCTCTCAGGTCTCCCCTTCAGGAGCCTTCTCTTGTCCAGGCTGCCCCAGCCCAGCTCTCTCAGCCTGGCTCCAGAGCAGAGCTGCTCCAGCCCTCACAGCAGCTCCATGGCCTTCCTTTGGTTGCATGTCAATGAAAATGCTGAGCTCCTTTGGGAATGCTGATCCATCCCACCTTTCCCTGCAACAGAACATCAAGAGAGAGGTTCTTCAAGCCCAGCAAATGAAACAGCATGAAATCAAAAATTAATAAAAGGATAAATCTTCATTTTTACTGAAGTTTCTTGAATCTCCTGCTGCAGGAAACCACCACCCGAGATGGCATCCTTGCGGAGAAAGAGGAACTTACTACACTGATGCTCCAAAGTCCAATTAATCCCAACACTCGCTACCAAGAGCATGAATGCACTTGGGAAAACAACTCAGCAACATTTCCACCTGTAGCAAAGCTGCTTGACTTCTGTATTTCCACCTTATGAAAAGCATATTCAGTACTTGCAATTCCATAGAACCATGGAATTTTCTGTTGGAAGGGACCTTAAAGCTTATCCAGTTCCAATTGAATTGCCACAGGTAGGGACACCTTCCACTAGAGCAGCTTGCTCCAAGCCCTGTATTTCACCTTGGTTTTAAGCTTTTTGACTCCCCTTTCTGGTCCCCAACACAAAGACATAACTCTATAATGGATAACAAACATCCTTAGGAAAGAGAGGAAAGACTAAGAGAATTCCAGCAGAAACAAGGACTTGACAGATCCCATCACATCAAGCTCTGCAGTGGCAAATTAGTGTCTCTTTGAGCACATTCTGTACTCCAAAGTAGCCTCAGTGCTTCGAGAGGTACCAAATATAACCCAGCCCCATTTTAACTCCCTTCCAGGAATACACACAGCCAGTTCTCAAGGATACGTGGGCTGCAGTTTCACTTCCAAAAGCTTCAGTAACATTTGATGTAATCAAACAAATGGCTCCTTTTGTGGCAAGAAAGAAGCAGAAAATAACCTGGGGTCAAGGAAAAGGGGGAGAAAACCACCTCCTCCAGGTCTTCCTCCACCTTTAGTGACCTTGGATAAGCACCACGTGCAGCTACCCCAGACTCGGCATCAAGCACGGCATCGATGATCATTCCTTCCACTGCTTTCACACTCCCAATGCCTTTGCCATTATGATTTCATTTAGCAGAGCAGCTTTGACAGCTCCATTTGCTTCTCAAGTCCAAGTTTTGGAACATTTTTACATCTTTACACTTGGAAGGAAGTCAATAAACTCAGCTCAGCAAATAGTAAAGGTTCCCTGGATGCATCCAACACCGCTACGTGGGTTGAATACGTGAGGGTTTCAAGGCACCACCTCAATTTAGCAGGAGGACAGTATGAAACAACCTTAATGCCATGGGATTATCAGGAAGTTCACCTTTTGTTCATCTCTAGCTGCTAAAGAGACAGAGGGAAGTATTGTACCAGCTCCCATTAACCTTGTCAGTGGGATCATTCTTTAGCTGCAATAGCATCAATAGCTTCTTGTATTGTGCTGCCACGCAGAAGCGCAGTAAGATCACCCTTTTGGAGGTGGGTTTTGGTCCCTTTTCTGCTTTAGCTTGACCAGGAGTCAAAACTATTAGGTACATAATGACTGGACTGCAGAGAGAAGCTGCACTGAGCCGCCCTCCATCACCATTCAAAAACCAGTCATAAATGGTCAGGATATAAGGGAAATGATTCAAACAGGTACTAACACAACAGAAATGCCCCATCCCTGGCAGTGTTCAAGGCCAGGTTGGACACAGGGGCTTGAAGCAACCTGCTCTAGCGGAAGGGGTTAGGAAGGGGCTTGGAACTGGATGAGCTTTAAGGTCCCTTCCAACACAAATCATTCCATGATCCTATACGAAATCCAGTTTCAAGCGGATTTTCCACTTCAGTGAGTGAGAAGATGCAGGATGCAGATCTAACTGCTGCCGCTGCCATAGCTTCCTTCATGCTGTACCCCAATATCCTACCGTTCTTCAACTGCAGCCCTGGACTGCCACGCTCGCTGACCACAGTGATGCCAACCACCACAAAACTGAGATGGACTGGCAGAAACACAGCTACTCCCAAGCAAGGCCTTTGAGCAGAAGTACAGACATTCATCAGAGAATGAGGAAAACAAAATACATGTCACAGAGGGAAAACAGGAGGAGGTATCAGACTGGAAAATTTAGGGACATATCATATTGGGAGGTTCTGCTGGCACCACCATGTTCATGGAATCACAGAATCCCAGCCCCGTTTGTGTTGGAAGGGACCTTAAAGCCCATCCAGCTCCAAGCCCTGCCACGGGCAGGGACCCCTTCCACTGGAGCAGCTTGCTCCAAGCCCCTGTGTCCAACCTGGCCTTGAGCACTGCCAGGGATGGGGCAGCCACAGCTTCTCTGGGCACCCTGGGCCAGCGCCTCAGCACCCTCACAGGGAAGAGCTTCTGCCTAAGATCCAACCTAGAGCTCCCCTGTTCAAATTTCAACCCATTATCACCATTATTCTTCTGTAATTCCCCTTTTTTATCCATGACTTTCGTTCTTTCTGCACAAGTGGGCTCCAGTGGTAGGAGCTGGGTACACACATTATAAAACAGATTAAGAATTAATTAGAATGTGGTGATTAAAGACCTGCCTTGGTAGATTGCAGATCGCTCTGATACAGCAGTGTTAGCAGAATTCAATACAAATACACTCCACAACTACTTATCAAGAGGAGATAAAAGCATTTCCTAAGTGTCTGACATGCTGGAGAGTAAAACTAAACATGATCCACTGAGCAAATAACTTGATTCAGTTGCAAAACTTTCCTATGAGCCAATTTTCTGTCTCAAAAGCCTTCTGTATCGCTTGAGTCCCTCGAATGGCACAGCCATCCATCAGGACACTCACTCAGACTGGGATTTTTTAAGGAAGAAAAAACATTAGGAGCTAAAATCCAGTAGGACAAAGTCTAATGATGCTTGTCTGGAGCTGGGCACTTTGCTTTAAATCTTATTCTGCAGAATTTTGAGTTTAATCCTTTGAGTATCCAAACCCAGCAACATGGAAAGGGATCTTCTGGGCTCCAATAAATACAATTAAATTGGCTGAGATTGGAGATAAATGTCCCTTTGGGTAACAGGGAGAGACAACACTGAGCTTGTGTAGCCTCATACAGGGGGCTTGTCCTTGTATCCACATGTTCCTCTGTATGACAGACAAAGCACAGAATTCCAAACTGGTTTGGGTTGGAAAGGACCTTAAAGCCCATCCAGCTCCAACCCCTGCCACAGGCAGGGACACCTTCCACTGGAGCAGCTTGCTCCAAGCCCCTGTGTCCAACCTGGCCTTGAGCACTGCCAGGGATGGGGCAGCCACAGCTTCTCTGGGCACCCCGGGTCAGCACCTCAGCACCCTCACAGGGAAGAGCTTCTGCCTCATCTCCAACCTGAACTTCCCCGGTTTCAGTCTGAACCCATCACCCCTTGTCCTGTCACTGCAGTCCCTGATGAAGAGTCCTTCCCCAGCATCCTTGTAGCCCCCTTCAGACACTGGAAGCTGCTCTGAGGTCTCCACGCAGCTTCTCTTCTCCAGGCTCAACAGCCCCAATGTTCTCAGCCTGGCTCCATACAGGAGCTGCTCCAGCCCCTGATCGTCCTCGTGGCCTCCTCTGGACTTGCTCCAACAGCTCCATGTCCTTCTGATGTTGAGGACACCAGAACTGCACACAGTGCTGCAAGTGGGGTCTCACCAGAACAGAGTAGAAGGGGAGAATCATCTGCCTCGACCTCCTGCTCATGCGCCTTCTGATGTAGTCCGCTTTGTTTTCAATTCCAGCAGGAGAAATCCTTCAGAAGTAGATGTTGAAGTTGTTCACCTCCTGCTTCATCCATATTTCAGCGCCAGTTCCTCAAGTATTGATTCTGGATTAGCTATTCTCACTTGAGCAATTCATTTATTAGCAGACACTTGGAGGTTTCTAAGTCCCAGATGACTTTGCATCCAAAAGAAAGCAATTTCATTATCTAAGATTAGTGCTGATAGAAGGAAACAATTGACTGCACTAGTGACAATACTGAGCCTTCAGAAAGCTTTAGTGTTAAAAAATGATACACAGCCATCATTTTATGAATAAAAACTCACCTTTCATTGACAGCAGCCTCAGTTTGACCTTTATGTCTATATAAAAACTAAATCTAAGACAAACACTGCAACACAAACCTTCACAGCATCACAAAGGAGGGATTTTTAGTGTGAGGTGTCCCTGCCCATGGCAGGGGGGTTGGAACTGGATGATCTTGAGGTCCTTTCCAACCCAAACTATTCTGTGATTCTATGATTCCAGATGAAGAGAGGCTGCAAACACTGGGGCTGTTGAGCCTGGAGAAGAGAAGCTGCGTGGAGACCTCAGAGCAGCTTCCAGTGTCTGAAGGGGGCTACAAGGATGCTGGGGAGGGACTCTTCATCAGGGACTGTAGGGATAGGACAAGGGGTGATGGGTTCAGACTGAAACAGGGGAAGTTCAGGTTGGAGATAAGGCAGAAGCTCTTCCCTGTGAGGGTGCTGAGGCGCTGGCACAGGGTGCCCAGAGAAGCTGTGGCTGCCCCATCCCTGGCAGTGCTCAAGGCCAGGTTGGACACAGGGGCTTGGAGCAAGCTGCTCCAGTGGAAGGGGTCCCTGCCCGTGGCAGGGGTTGGAGCTGGAGGAGCTTTAAGGTTCCTTCCAACCCAAACCAGGCTGGGATTCCATGATAATCACTTTTCTGCTTGAAGGATGCTGCATCAAGGCTAGAAGGGCAGAGCAAGATGAGGAAAAGCAGCAAATCCCATCAATACTTTCACTTATTGACCAGTTACTGAGTTGAGCTCTGGATTTCGCCCCTGGGGAGGATCCACGTACGGAGCTGGAGCTGACACAGCAGCAGGATGGGTGGATTCAAGATACTCAAGTCAGCTACTGCAACCTGAACTCACATCAGCAGATAAGACAGACTTAGAGTGCGATCTGGTTTGCTTTCATATTTACATCTATCTTAAAAGGAGTGATTCTTGTAAGGCCAACCTTTCAAATGTGCCAGCTCACAAGGAAATGTTCCTACATCCACATCTGCTCCAGGTCTGGAGTTTGTAATAGAACCACACAACAAGGGATGGGACAAGAGGAAGCGGCCTCAAGCTGCCCCAGGGCAGGTTTAGATGGAGCTGAGGAACAATTCCTGCCCCAGAGGGTGCTCAGGCATTGGAACAGGCTGCCCAGGGCAGGGCTGCAGGCACCGGCCCTGCAAGGGTTCACAGCCCGTGGAGACGAGGCCTCAGTGCCATGGGGCAGGGGTGGCCTTGGCAGGGCTGGGAATGGTTGGACTTGGTGATCTTAAAGGGCTTTTCCAACCCACTTGATGCTATGATTCTGTATTACAGCAGCACCAGTGGAAAAGCTAGCCAAAACTCAGAGCAATATCCAGCAATTCTTACAGCGATCACACTGCAGATGGATCAAGAAATTCTTTATAATATTAGAGAGAAACAAAACACTTCCTTCCAGCCCTGTATCAGCTTTTGTAAAGGACTTTAATCGTTTACTGCTCCACTGCTGGCCAATCACAGCAAAAGCTAGGCCTAAGAGCACTCTCATCCTCACTCCACACATCCCACGTCTTGCAATCAGGTCAGCTCACTAAGCGGGCCAGAAATTATCTGTTTGTAATTGGTTAGTAACTGGAGATTGTGGAGTTTCCCCAGTTTGATAATGCATTTCATGGAATCACGGAATGGTTTGGGTTGGAAGGGACCTTAAAGCTCCTCCAGTCCCAACCCCTGCCACAGGCAGGGACCCCTTCCACTGGAGCAGCTTGCTCCAAGCCCCATCCAACCTGGATAAAATTCCTGTTTCTGGTGAGTCCTGGTACTCCTGAACTTCCACATCAACTCTAACAAATACACACTCAGTCCAAGTCACTGCAGGCTGCTCTCAGCAGCTCTGCCATACCAACACGTCCACTGCAATTGCCCTTCTCCATCCCACCCATGACCCCTTCTCTACCCTACACCTTCCACCTCCTCCTCTGTTTTCTGCTGTGTTCTTTCCTGCTTTGAAAACTACTTTTCCTTGCACAAAAAATCCTGGACTTTCCTCTAAAGAATTCCTAAAAATATACCTTTCACCCACTTCCCTTTACACAATATCCAGTGCTTCCACTCTCTCATTTTCTTCTCATTATTGGAATCTCTTCTGCCATTCCAAATGCCACTTGCAAAGGGCCACATCACATTCTCTGCGAAGCACACAGCAAAATTAAGCTACATGACAGATATTTCCCTCTCCACTCACCAAAGTGAGACATATTCCAAAGCAATAGCATGGGAGAGCCACCACCAAAGCTTATCATCTTCTGCTCAAGCATCCTTGATGCACCCTCTCTCACAGAGGCTCCAATTCATCTCCAAACAGGCCTGAAAACGTGCTTGGAGAACATGTTGTGAGCCAAGACCATCACCCTGCCCAGAGCTGTGCAACTGAGATACCTCTGACCACAAAAAGGAATAGCTCAAGTGTTTTGCTTTAGAACATCACGCCAAGAGAGGAGCTGTTTCCCTCTTGCAGAGATAAGAAACAACCCATATTACATAGACACGAGTCTAATCTCTCAAAGAGATTGAGGAGCTCAACTCCCACTGGAGCAATGGTGTTAAATTCCCAAATTCCTCTGCAGATCTGGGCAATGAAGCACAATTATTCTCCCTGAGCTGGTATTTCACATTCAACTGCATGTTCTGGAGAGCCTCCAAATGGGCCAAAGCCTCCAAAGATGCCACAACCACGTAACCTTTGCTTCCAAAATCCCTTGGCTGTGATCATGGCAATTCCAGTTCATGCAGTTTGGTTGGGGTGAAGGTTTCCATTTTATGCTTTCAGAACTCAAAACTCCATTTTAGTTCGTGCACTGCAAGTTTTGCTTTGAGTCTGGCAGCTTTTGATCCCATGTAATAACAGTTAACTCCCTTCAGCATCATTTAGATGAATCATTGATTTAATACAGATAGCAAGGGAAAAGAAAGACCTATTAAGTCATGGACATGACCCAAGCATCAGTGCTGGGTTGTTCCAGCAACACATTTTCCATGCTTGTTTTAAATGTGCTTGCCACAGAAGTACAAAAAGCATCTGCAAAGCAGGGACACGTTTCACTAACATATGCTTGTAGTCAACACGGTGTTGGAAATCTTCAGTTTAGGACTAAATGTGGCACTGCACTTTTATTCCTCCAATGAGACTCGAATGTTTCTTGAAAAGGGGTCGTTTGTGTTGCACTGAGCAGCAAAACCGGGCAGCAAAACCTTCCCCAGTGATGTTCAAGTTGATTCCAACAAGCTGGGACATGAAATACACCAGTGCCCATCTCAGGGACTATTTATAAGAGCAAATAGGAACAGGCCAAGGGGAAGCCATGGAGCTGCTGCGAGGGCTGGAGCAGCTCTGCTCTGGAGCCAGGCTGAGAGAGCTGGGCTGGGGCAGCCTGGACAAGAGAAGGCTCCTGAAGGGGAGACCTGAGAGCAGCTCCAGTGCCTAAAGGGGCTGCAGGAAACCTGGAGAGGGGCTTGGGACAAGGGCCTGTAGGGACAGGCCAAGGGGAATGGCTTGAACCTGCCCGAGGGGAGCCTGAGATGAGCTCTTAGGCAGAAGCTCTTCCCTGTGAGGGTGCTGAGGCGCTGGCACAGGGTGCCCAGAGAAGCTGTGGCTGCCCCATCCCTGGCAGTGCTCAAGGCCAGGTTGGACACAGGGGCTTGGAGCAAGCTGCTCCAGTTGAAGGGGTCCCTGCCCGTGGCAGGGGTTGGAGCTGGATAAGCTTTAAGGTCCCTTCCAACTCAAACCAGGCTGGGATTCTATATATGATCCTGTAAGATACGGATGGACTGCAGGAGGATGCCTAGTTGTAGCAGCACAAACAATACACTCACAAAACCTATTTCCAGGATAGCTTTTGTTGGATTTGGGGTTTTTTTTTAATTTATAAGAAGAGAAGGTGACACTTCCCTCATGAAGTCCCAGAGGCAAAGCAAGAACAATACTGGATCTACTCCTGGCTTTCTAATCTCGATCTTCCTGATGGGGATTCCCATGTTTCCTCAGGCAATAGTTGAGGGTTTGGGGTTGTTTATCCTCCCCCACCACATGTAACCCAAATCCAACCGGTGTCTGTTGCCTCTTATCACTACACACCTCCGAGAATCAGGCACCACCTCCCGTGTGATCTCCCCTTTGCGCAGATGAAGATAACAGCCACAGTAAGGTTTTCCCTGCGATTACTCCAGGTTGAGCAGACCCAGCTCATCACTTCAGCCAGCTCACAACCATAGAATCACAGAATCCCAGACTGGTTCGGGATGAAGGGACCTTAAAGCTCCTCCAGCCCCAACCCCTGCCACAGGCAGGGACCCCTTCCACTGGAGCAGCTTGCTCCAAGCCCCTGTGTCCAACCTGGCCTTGAGCACTGCCAGGGATGGGGCATTCACAACTTCACCAAGCAGACTGTTCCAGTGTTCAAAACACGTTAAACCACTGGCCTTTGCAGCCAGTTTTCCACCCATCTTGTAGCCTCCTGCTCCCCAGTATGGCCACAAAGACATGGAGAGCCTTGGTAAATATAAGTTAATGACATACACTGTGCCCTCATCATCTGCAGAGATGGTCATTCCCCTACCAGAGCAATCCAGGAGCTATCATGAGTACCATGATAAGAGAGGTGTTTGCATGAAGCACCTCTCCACAAAAGCAAACTTCTTGACAAGCATCCAACGGCTCTGCATGTCAGCATCTCCCCATTGCCTTCCTTGGCATCCTCCAATCACGACCACCACCAGACTGACAGCTCCTTGAGTATCCTATTCCCTTAGATGCTATCAAATTGCTTTCATTCCACCATTAATGCAACTATCACCACGTGTCCTGCTGCAGGTTATTATTTCTGTCCTAAAACAAGAAGCAAAGGGTCACAACTCATTATGGTAAATAACCTGTTTACGCAGTGGTGACCCTGAGAGAGAGAAATAGTTGGTGTCCTGAATATAAATCATCGCCTTTGCCATGATCCTGACCATTTCCATATCATGATGTGCAGGAATTGCCTCTATACAGTGTCTGCACTATCAATCTGAACACTGAAAACAAATATATCCCTAAGAACCTCTCCACGCAGCTCCAATAAAGAAGACAACGGAGAGAAAAACACTTGTATGAGTAATAGGAGAGACGTTTAGTGCTGCAGAGAATGCATCAACAATTCTCCTCCAACCCTTTCCACAACCCAAAATGAGTAATTATGTGCCAGGAGATATCATCTACTGCACAAATCAAGTCACTGAGACTACAGACTAAAAAGGGTTCTTTACAAAGTCAATTTATTAGAGCGGACTGTGCAGGCAGACGCAAGTGCTCTTGTGGACTCGCTGCATTAACAGCCTCTCAAAGCCACAGGAAAAGGCAAATCAATAGTGTGTATTTTTTCTCTCATCAATTTATCTAGTGCTGAAAAGAAATAACCAGCTTCTGCATGGGTTATGGACACAGAACGCAGAGCAGCACACAAGGGTCTGGGTTGGAAGGGAGCTTAAAGCTCATCCAGTTCCAACCCCTGCCATGGGCAGGGACACCTTCCACTAGAGCAGCTTGCTCCAGTCCCCATCTAGATGAGCTTTAAGGTCCTTTCCAGCATAAACCATTCCATGATTCTATGAAACTGGGAGAGCAGTGGCTGGAGAGCAGCCCTGCAGAGGGAGATCTGGGGATGCTGGTTGACAGCAGGCTCAATAGAGGGCAAACCACATCCTGGGGTGCATCAAGCACAGCAAGACCAGCAGGTCTAAAGAGGTGATTCTCCTGCTGCATTCAGCGTTGACGTGGCCTTACCCCGAACACTGTGTGCAGTGCTGGGCCTCACCATTTGAGAAGGATGGGAAGGTCCTTGAATGCATCCAGAAGAGGGCAACGAAGCTGGTGGAAGGGCTGGAAGGAATGTCCAATGAGAAGTGCCTAAGGACCTTGGCTTGTCTGCTTTGGAGAGGAGGCTGATGGAAAACCTCCTGGATCTCTACAGCTTCCTAACGAGGGGAAGTGGATGGGGAAGTGATCTTATCTCTTCTCCCTGGGATCCAATGATAGGATGCATGGAAATGGTTCAAAGCTACATCAGGGGAGGTTTATATTGGACATTTTGAAGCATTTCTTTACCAAGAGAGTAGTCAAACACTGGAACGGGCTTCTTAGAGAGGTGGTTGACATCCCAAACCTGTCAGCGTTTAAGAGCCATTTGGACAATGCCTTTAAAAACATGCTTTAAACCTTTGGTCAGCCCTGAAGTAATCAGGCCTAGATGATCATTGCAGGTAGGTCCCTTCCAACTGGCATAGGCTATTCTAAAGCAGCAGAGAAAACAAAGAATCACAGAATGGTTTGGGTTGGAAAGGACCTTAAGATCATCCAGTTCCAACCCCCTGCCATGGGCAGGGACACCTCAAGGTTCTGTCCAACCTGGCCTTGAACACCACCAGGGATGGAGCATTCACAGCTTCCCTCGGCAACCCATTCCAGTGCCTCAGCACCCTCACAAGGAAGAACTTCTTCCATGTATCCAATGTAAAAACACGAGGACTCAAGGTGAGAAGCTCTGCTGGACTTCACCACCTTCACTTCTGTGCTCAACCAGCACGGTTGACATTGAGCTGCTGGCTGATACTCTTCTGCCAGTGCCACTTGCTGCCTCTCTTGGACCTTCCACAACCTGCACAGCCAGCAGGACTAATCCTGCCCAAAGCCAGGCTCCTCACATCACAGCAGCTTTGTGGGATGGGAGGAATGACTCAGAGCACAAAGAGGCTTCCCCATCACTGCCTCGCTGAGTTTCCCTTCCACATTGCTGTAAGCTGGTCTAAACTCCAAAGAACATGGCCAAAAACATTTCCTAAGTAGAATCATAGAAAGGTTTGGAAGGGACCTTGAGACCATCCAGCTCCAACCCCTGCCAAGGGCAGGGACCCCTGCCACTGGAGCAGCTTGCTCCAAGCCCCTGTGTCCAACCTGGCCTTGAGCACTGCCAGGGATGGGGCAGCCACAGCTTCTCTGGGCACCCTGTGCCAGCGCCTCAGCACCCTCACAGGGAACAACTTCCACCTTAGAATGAACAATGATCCACAAATGTTCATACTAGCACATGGGGAGGTGGGAGCAGAGTACAAGACAGCTCGCTCTTGTGGAAGCCTATGTAGTGACACAGGAAAAGCCACTTTTTGAGCCAGGGAGCTACCGCAACCTGGTTTTCCCCATCCTTTTAATTCTCTACCCCAACAGTAGCACCACAGCTCACCCATCTGTGAGGCACAGAGCTCTCCTCCACCTCTCCTGCTCCCCTGCACTGCAATACCCCATGTACTGCAAGACCTACCAAGTCAAAGTAGTGGTGACTTAACCCCCCTCCTGTGTCCCACTGCCAGTGCCTGCAGTCCAGCAGTCAGAGATCACTGCTGAGCTCAATGCTCCTTCCCACTTGTCACCATCCAGCAAACATCAAAACCTGGAGCAAACCTCACGTTTTCATCACTATTTGGCTAAAGTTGCCCCGTGCACTCCGAACCTGTGAGGATGCAGCAGGCAAACAGATGTTCCTGCAGCACAAACCTCCTTTCTTTAGGAAGCCAGGCTAAAAACAGAACCTGCCATCATCAACATCATCTATGTTTAGACCCAACATTCCAAACAATTCCTTCCTTTGCACTTTTCTTTTTCCCCTGGAACTCTGTTTGGCAGAAGAATGAAACAGCTGCCACCAAGCGCAGGAATTGAGTTGAAAGATGAAGAAATACATCTCCTTTGCTGGCAGCAATGGAGACACAGCGGCTGGATGCCTTCCAGGTCACTGCAGCATCCCAAAGAGGACAACCCGGAGCTCAGCAGCACACACTTGGCTTTTTATTTCCCCACGGATGCAAAGTGGATAATTCCTGTGCAGGTAAATATTTCATGCTATAAGCTATGCAATTCACTTTAAACAAGATTTGCCAATCTGATTATTATGTTCAAGCTACAAGGGGAAAAAGAACCCCATACAGAAGGAGTTTTCATGGGGAAAACATTCCACTTGAGGTTTGACTTGTCTTCCTGTGCCAAGCTGGCAGGAATACTGTGTGTAATTCCAGTGCTTCTGCAAACAGCATTAATTTACTGCAAGCCTGTACACGGTCACGCTTCCAACCAGGTATTTGATGGAGAAGGGAATGAAAGGATGTCAGGGGTGCACTCCAACCTACAGTTAAACCACTCTCCCAAAAAATAAGGATTTTGAAGTAAAAATCCCTGTGTGTTACCATGGACCATTGGCCCCTCTTCTGTTCTGAAAGACAATCTTCACAGAGCCACAGAGAACAGGGACAACATTCCCCAGCACTGTGCTCTACATGGGGAGTGGAGTGCAGGATGCTGGGATTGGCATCAAGACACAAGATACAGATGTGGAGATGGAGGAAGGGATATTATGTATGTTGTTAAGCATAAGATGTTGGGGGTTTAAGTGTCTGATGAGGAGACCCAGCCTCAGGATGTATCATTTCTTAGACTAAAATACAGCTACACTCAGGTATCATGAAAACCCATTATACAAAAAAGCCACATTGTTGTATAAAGAATCAGGGAATCCCAGCCTGGTTTGGGTTGGAAGGGACCTTAAAGCTCATCCAGCCCCAACCCCTGCCCCGGGCAGGGACCCCCCTTCCACTGGAGCAGCTTGCTCCAAGCCCCTGTGTCCAACCTGGCCTTGAGCACTGCCAGGGATGGGGCAGCCACAGCTTCTCTGGGCACCCTGTGCCAGCGCCTCAGCACCCTCACAGGGAAGAGCTTCTGCCTAAGAGCTCAGCTCAGTCTCCCCTCGGGCAGGTTCAAGCCATTCCCCTTGGCCTGGCCCTACAGGCCCTTGTCCCAAGCCCCTCTCCAGGTTCCCTGCAGCCCCTTTAGGCACTGGAGCTGCTCTCAGGTCTCCCCTTCAGGAGCCTTCTCTTGTCCAGGCTGCCCCAGCCCAGCTCTCTCAGCCTGGCTCCAGAGCAGAGCTGCTCCAGCCCTCGCAGCAGCTCCGTGGCCTCCTCTGGCCTCGCTCCAACAGCTCCACGTCCCTCTTGTGCTGCTGCCCCTGAGTAGGATCAGGACTGCAGGTCCTGCAGTACTCCAGGTAAAAGGAGACATTGAAGGTTTATTTCTCTTTGTTTTAGCAGCACATCAGCTCCATTAAGACACACAGCCAGCTCCAAGAACCCTCTGTTGCCTTCACTAATGTTCATTCTGCAGTTCCTAATTTTCAGTTGTTTTCCCTGTCACATTCAATACATCCCGCATTCATAAATTATGGACTTGCCTGATTTCCTGACATCACCCAAGCGCCTACAGTAACGCAGGAACTCAGCAGAGGCTGCAGAGATCCACACACTGGCTTGCTGAGGGTTTTTAAGATGCTAAGGATACATGGTGGACTTCATTAAGGATGCTAACAGACTAAGGCACCTAATTTCCCCCAGACCACGCTGGCCTCCTTCCTTTCCCTTATTGTCCCTCCAGAATCAAATCCCCAGTGATTTCCGGTAGAGGTGCTGAAGAGATGCAGACCCCTGTGTGTGGTCCCTGGAACTCCTGTGTAGGATCACAACTCTTTATGCTCCAGCATTGTGCCAAATGACTTTCCTACATCAAACCACCCAGATTCCCTGTTTCCCGGTGACATGAGACACATCCCAATTTGCTGGAGAGGCACAAGCCAGATGTTTTGTGAACACAAGGTGAGAGCTATCATTTCACCAGCTCCTCTGTATGACCTGGTTTAGTGTGAGGTGTCCCTGCCCATGGCAGGAGGCTGGAGCTGGATGATCCTAAGGTCCTTTCCAACCCAAACTGTTCTGTGATCCTATGATTCTATGACCATAACTGTGATCACAGGAGAACTGACTGGCTTGCTGACTTTTTAGCTGGCAGATAAGCAGATACACTTCTCACATGTGAATTCCTTCCAAACCCTCATATTAATTTCAGTATTAGTTTGGACACATTAATGCTACAAATTCAACTGTCATTGACAGCAACAAATGCCAAAAACATTCCACTTCTCTCTTCACCTATGTGACAGGCTTGTCACCTGCACAGCAATTAACACACGTGGTGAGGTAAATATGCTAAATGTGAATCAAAGCCCAGCACAAACACAGGCTGGGGAAGACCGGATGGAGCAGCCCTGAGAAAAAGGACTTGGGGGTGCTGGGTCCAGAGGAGCTGCTGCGAGGGCTGGAGCAGCTCTGCTCTGGAGCCAGGCTGAGAGAGCTGGGCTGGGGCAGCCTGGACAAGAGAAGGCTCCTGAAGGGGAGACCTGAGAGCAGCTCCAGTGCCTAAAGGGGCTGCAGGAAAGCTGGAGAGGGGCTTGGGACAAGGGCCTGTAGGGCCAGGCCAAGGGGAATGGCTTGAACCTGCCCGAGGGGAGACTGAGCTGAGCTCTTAGGCAGAAGCTCTTCCCTGGGAGGGTGCTGAGGCGCTGGCACAGGGTGCCCAGAGAAGCTGTGGCTGCCCCATCCCTGGCAGTGCTCAAGGCCAGGTTGGACACAGGGGCTTGGAGCAAGCTGCTCCAGTGGAAGGGGTCCCTGCCCGTGGCAGGGGTTGGAGCTGGGTGAGCTTTAAGGTCCCTTCCAACATAAACCAGTCTATGCTTGTGACAAAGCCACACAGCACAAGCTTCACAGATACAGCACTGACAAGCTTCTATCCAACTATTCATGTTCTTTTACCACTGCTAAGAGGCTTTGTTTGAATTGTTTTGAGGGCTTTTAACTCATCTTACATATACTTCCTTAGCAGCTCTCTTAGGGGCTGCTATCTTAAAACCCCCTATCTTTAAGAGCATTTTAATCTGCAGAGCACTAGACACATTTCCCACTCTACAGGAAGAACAATCTGCTGCTGTTCCTATGTTAATCCTGGCAAGCACTTGAAGGGCAGATACACAATGGGGTGAAATTGTTACAGCAGCCTCAGGGTTATTCCAATACTTGAACAACTGGAATAACGGGGTGCAATTCAAAAGAGAGGCCCAAAGGGTAGGAATCAGGCTTCAAAACATGATCACAGTGCTCCAGAAGAGGATCATAAAAGTACTGAAGAGGAGATAGCTGTAGGTATTAACACCAAGCCCTGTAGAAGCATTTGGTAACCCAGACAGGAACCCATCCATCCTTTCCCACTGTAAAAATAATGATCAGGCGGCAAATCATCTTTGTTCCATACGGACAAGTAAGATTTGCCAAGGTTACTGAAGAGAACAACCCAGAACTCCACGATGGAAGAGAGATCATCTAATAAGCCTTTTCTATCTAACTTTTAGCATCCTGATGAAAAATGACCTGAATAAGTGAAGTTCTTTGCCCTTGTCCTCTTTGTTCAGACTGAAGGCAGTCATAAGGGAGATCCCTGCAAGGGTAGATGTTTTACTCAATTTGCTATGCTTTGTGATGGCTCTGTAAAATATGAGATACAGGATAGAAAAGGTTACGGGGGTTTGGGGTGGGAGTTTTGTGCAACGGATGAAGGGAAACCTCAGTGCTCATAGCAGGGAAAATTAAGACACAGGAACTGCTTAAACTGTCTGTGGAGAACATTGGTCTGCCAATCCCTGTTCAGAGCATCACATTAAACCAAAATGGGATAGGATTTTAAAACAGATAGTAATTGAGTATGGGGTAAACAGTCTTTTATAGAATCCAGTTTCAAGCAGGTCACAGACAACGCTGGTGCCAGAAGCTCCATCTACCTCACGCACAGGCTTCATGATCATGTGAAGCTGAGGCTTTCCTTTGAAGGAATCACAGAATCAACCAGGTTGGAAAAGCATTTTGAGCTCATCCAGTCCAACCATTCCCAGCACTGCCAAGGCCACCCCTGCCCCATAGCACTGAGGCCTCGTCTCCACGGGGTGTGAACCCTTGCAGGGCCGGTGCCTGCAGCCCTGCCCTGGGCAGCCTGTTCCAATGCCTGAGCACCCTCTGGGGCAGGAATTGGTCCTCAGCTCCATCTAAACCTGCCCTGGGGCAGCTTGAGGCCGGTTCCTCTTGTGCCATCCCTTGTTCCTTGGGAGCAGAGCCCAGCCCCTCCTGGCTCCATCCTCCTGGCAGGCACTTGGAGGGAGCCATCAGGTCCCCCCTGAGCCTTCTCTTCTCCATCTGAACCCCCCAGGTCCCTCAGCCGTTCCCCATCACACTTGGGCTCCAGGCCCTGCACCAGCTCCATTCCCTTCTCTGGCCCCGCTCCAGCCCCTCAATGTCTCTCTTGCAGTGAGGGGCCCAGAGCTGAGCACAGGATCCGAGGGGCGGCCTCACCAGTGCCCAGTGCAGGGGCACAATCCCTGCCCTGGCCCTGCTGCCGCACTGGTGCTGATCCAGGCCAGGATGCTGGGGGCTTCCCTTCAGAGGGAGACTGCTACTGTTAGCACTGCAAAATGCAGTACTGATACTATACCTACCCTTACCTCGTGTTGTGAGGCTCCGTTGCACATATCACCCATTAAATACATCCCAAGCCCCACCATATGTGCAGACAAAACTTGGGTCATGCACAGTGCAGACTGTGCCCCATAAATAACAAGCAGAGAATGCTGGTACAACCCAGGTGCAGCCGCTCCCAAGCACCACTGATCAATGAATGCTTTTGGACTCAAACCACACTTGGGAGTTGTTCCTGTAAAGCTCTAAATGCAAAGCATAATGATGTTAAATCCTGGGAACACATTCCTTGCACACCCCGCTCCATATGCACGCGATGCTATGAGATTCCTGTACGAGGTTTTGACGTTTCTCTCTCCCCATTCAATGCTACCCCCAAAAACAAGAGTCTGGGAACCAGCAGCTGCACGGGGTTGTGAGAAGTGGAGTAAAAAATGCCAAGCAAATGAGGAACACATGTGTGGGAAGCAGAACCTTTTCCTGAGCTGACCTCTGAGCTCAACGGCTGCCCCTTTCCTGACAAAAGGATTGCAGGGAATAAAGCATCCCGACTGCAGCTATGTAACCACATGGGAAACAGCCTGCATCCCTTTGGCATAAAGAATGTACATCATGTGGTGGGGGGATAAGATGGGATCCAACTGCGGCAAGCACAGCTCAGGCCCTTACATACACCCATTTCTCCTCTGAAACTGAATGGATTCCCATGGAGCAGGTCCCTGTTGCCTCACAGACAGGCTTTTTATTTCTCTTTTTAATGGGGGATTTGCTAAATCACTGCTGCCATGGTATTCCCTATGGATACTGGAATGGATACTGGGACACAAACACCTCCAAGTTTCATAGAATCATGCAAATGTTAGGGTTGGAAAGGACCTTAAAGCTCATCTAGATCCAACCCCTGCTTTGGGCAGGGACCCCTGCCACTGGAGCAGCTTGCTCCAAGCCCCTGTGTCCAACCTGGCCTTGAGCACTGCCAGGGATGGGGCAGCCACAGCTTCTCTGGGCACCCTGTGCCAGCGCCTCAGCACCCTCACAGGGAAGAGGTTCTGCCTTAGGTCTAACCTGACCTTTCCCTCCCTTCAGCTTGAACTCATCACCCTTGTCCCACCACTATCATTTCTGGAGGCTGGGTTTTGTTGTCACTGAGGGGACAGACGTGCTCCCCTCCAGCCATGTGAGACATGAGCAGCAAAAGACCTTGAAATTCTGCAAGTTCCTCCTGACCCTTTACTTTGGACTAAATGACACCATTTACTAAACCTAATTCTCTCAGACACATCCCAGTTACAAATCTAATTATACTTCACTAACCGTTGCCTGACCGACTCAGGCTGAAATCAATCCATGCATTTGTCTTTTAGTCCATATTAAATCGGCGTCAAAGACTTTCCTGGAGTGCTGCAAGGTTCACAAGTAGATAACACAGGAGTATCTGAGGACTCAGCAGATAAAAGACTGAGCCAACACAGAAGAGCTTCCCAAGCGGACATCAGAAGGACCTGTCAGGATTTAATGAAGCTTGGACCACTCTACCCTCCCCAGGAGCAGGCAGGAGGGAGCAGGGTGAAGGCACGTACCTTTCTCCCCTCTCCTCTACATGAAACTTGGCTTGGTGGAGAGCACTGGCAGCTTGGCTGCCTTCCCCTTGCAAAGATGGGCCCCCACATAGCTCCTCACTCATCTCGGAGCCACTCACATTTCCTCTCCTCCTTTCCCAACCCTTTAGCCAGCTTCAGACCCTATCCCGCTTCCCACCCAGTATTTATCAGCATCAGGCTATACCCTGTTCCTCCACCCTGGTTCAGTGCAAGTGAAAGCTCCTTTCCTGCAGACCTCCTGTCTGAAAGACAACTCCTGCAAAGCCTCCACTTGTTTCAGACCTTCCGGAAGCGGTATCCTCTCCTTTATGGGGACCTCCTTAAAAAGAAGAGGCAGAGAAACTAAACCTTGCGAACATGTATTAGGAATCATGACGGGCTCACCACTGCTTTGTGTCGTAACTTGAATATTCGGTGTTTCCAAAAGACAAAACACTATTCCGAGCCTTAGGAGGGTTTTTCATCCCACCACATGTCCATGTCAGTTCCTCCTTACCTTGGCACCTGTAAATCCATTTTCATAGAATCACAGAATCATTTTCCGTTTCCTTCGCTTTTGGAGGCCCTGAATACGTCTGTAAAAATCTTGCAGCTATATATTAACGCAGTAATTCCAATCAAAGATATGTGTCTAAATGGGCATAAAACAGTCTGGACCACTGGTGCTCAGAAAGCTACTGACGGCTCAACATCCACTTGGCAGCCAGTAACTAGAAAAGCGGGGCTGATACTTGGGATAGTGTTTGTCCAAAAGCTTCATCAATGACAAGAATGACACCACAGGCTCACATTTTATCACATTCCTCATGTCAAGAGCAGTCATTATTGCTCCCAGCTTGGCACTGGTGAGGCAGCACCTGGCTGGTGGTGGACATCCTTGTCCAAGACTAACATTCAACCAGTCAACAAAAACCCAACAGAGACACCAAGATGATGAGGGCAGGCAGGTCCCAGTGCCTAAAGGGGCTGCAGGAAACCTGGAGAGGGGCTTTGGACAAGGACCCATAGGGACAGGCCAAGGGGAATGGCTTGAACCTGCCCGAGGGGAGACTGAGATGAGCTCTTAGGCAGAAGCTCTTCCCTGTGAGGGTGCTGAGGCGCTGGCACAGGGTACCCAGAGAAGCTGTGGCTGCCCCATCCCTGGCAGTGCTCAAGGCCAGGTTGGACACAGGGGCTTGGAGCAAGCTGCTCCAGTGGAAGGGGTCCCTGCCCGTGGCAGAGGTTGGGGCTGGAGGAGCTTTAAGGTCTCTTCCAGCCCTAACTGTTCTCTGATTCTATGAATTACTACCCTTTTCTCTCACATCACTTACTTTTCTCAGAGTTCAGCCCATAAGGATTGACTGTGCGCATATAGTTTACACCACCTGATTTAGAATCATAGAATCATAGAATAGTTAGGGTTGGAAAGGACCTCAAGCTCATCCAGTTCCAACCCCCCTGCCATGGACAGGGACACCTCACACTAAACCATCCAACACAAGGCTTCATCCAACCTGGCCCTGAATACCGCCAGGGATGGAGCACTCACAACCTCCCTGGGCAACCCATTCCAGTGCCTCACCAGCCTAACAGGAAAGAATTTCCTCCTTATATCCAATTTAAACTTCCCCTGTTTAAGTTTTAACCCGTTACCCCTTGTCCTGTCACTACAGTCCCTGACAAAGAGTCCCTCCCCAGCATCCCTATAGGCCTCCTTCAGGTACTGGAAGGCTGCTCTGAGGTCCCCACGCAGCCTTCTCTTCTCCAGGCTGAAAAGCCCCAACTTCCTCATAACTAGCACAGATGATACAATTTTCCCTTCTGACCTTAATTTCCACAAACCCCATCAAGTTAATTCTCCTTTTGGCTATGCGCACACACTACAAGAGGTCAAGTCATTACAATTCCTACCTGGTTCCGCGCTGGTGTAAATAAGAGAATCAGCCCCTTAAATTCCCAACAAGCTTGTAAGTAGTGTTGCATTAATGAACCTCCTGGAACAACCACATCATGTGAAGAAGAATGTCAACCACTTGTACAACAGCCTTTGAAGCATCTCCCCACAGAGGAAACAAGTCATCAGCGTAGACAAACTCACCGGCTGCGTTTTGATGTATCACAAGACAAACAGATCTGGAGGCTGCATCTCAAACAGATGCTGGAATTGCTTTCTACTTTGACTCCCAGGAGTTACTGGTGTCAATAAAGTGGAACAGCAACACTATTTTGCCTTCTTTAGCTGTCGTTATTGCTGCTGTATAAGAAAAATAGCTTCTGACAAAGCATGGGGCTTTAATCCGGCCTTGTGTTCCTACCTCAGTCCTACTGCTGTGCTGCTCAGCTCTCCGCTCACACAGCCTGCTATAAAAACCTTAAAATGGATACAGGCATAGTTGGGGATGCAAAATCCAAGTGCAAAGAAAGCACTTAAACATCTGAGGAGAACAGAGAGAAAGAAGCATCATTCCTTTGAGTGAGTGTGATGTTTATCTTCTACAGCAAACAAGCTGAGACCTGTTGATGCTTTTACATACCCTTTAGTTCTCTAAAACAGTGCAATTATTGAAGATATCATCTGCCTAATGATGAGGGAGAAAAGGCTTATTTACAGGACCTGAGGACTCCAAACACTTCGATATCAGCATCAGGTCCTGGTTCTGCTTACCCACAGGACCTTCTTAAACAAGCCCCAAGACAGCACTTCTCACTGGGACCTGCTATTTCCCAGCACCTGCATTGTGCAGAATTCACATGGATGAATCACAGAATCCCAGAGTACTTTGGGTTAAAGGGACCTTAAAGCTCATCCAGTTTCAACCCCTGCCCCGGGCAGGGACCCCTTCCACTGGAGCAGCTTGCTCCAAGCCCCTGTGTCCAACCTGGCCTTGAGCACTGCCAGGGATGGGGCAGCCACAGCTTCTCTGGGCACCCTGGGCCAGTGCCTCAGCACCCTCACAGGGAAGAGCTTCTGCCTAAGAGCTCAGCTCAGTCTCCCCTCAGGCAGGTTCAAGCCATTCCCCTTGGCCTGGCCCTACAGGCCCTTGGCCAAAGCCCCTCTCCAGCTTTCCTGCAGCCCCTTTAGGCACTGGAGCTGCTCTCAGGTCTCCCCTTCAGGAGCCTTCTCTTCTCCAGGCTGCCCCAGCCCAGCTCTCTCAGCCTGGCTCCAGAGCAGAGCTGCTCCAGCCCTCGCAGCAGCTCCATGGCCTCCTCTGGCCTCGCTCCAACAGCTCCACATCCCTCTTGTGCTGCTGCCCCAGAGCTGGATCAGGGCTGCAGGGGGGTTCTCCCCAGAGCACAGCAGAGGGACAGGATCCCCTCCCTGAGCTGCTCCTCGCACTGGGGGTGCAGCCCAGAACACAGTGGAAGCAGTGAGGATGAGGATGCTGATCCAATGAGCAGTCACAGGATGGAGCTGAGATCTTTCCTTGCCCCTGGGGATGAGGCAGGGCAGCAAAGCAACAGCACCACACAATCGCTTTGAAAACCCAGTGACAAGAACCACCCTGTCAACTGATACATGTTGTTAACATCACATCTGCTCTGGGAAAGGTCTGTTGTTTCATTCGGGAATCCATCCCAAGTAGCTCTATTAAGATATCCCACACTGTATTAAACTGAATTCCAGTTTCCAAGGGAAGCTTGACATCAGTTCAAGTCATCACTGAAATGTACCTTTCTCTGTTTCCTACATCATCAAATATTAAAGACTCTCACATTACTGATTAGATGTCACTCATAAGCATGCACAGAAGCAATGGCCACAACAAAGGAGTTCTCATTGTAATGAAAAGGCAACAATTTAGGACTAATATCAGAAGGGCTGTACCAAGGCTGTAAAAACTTAGGGAAGCAGAAGCAGAAAGAATAAACCCAAGTTTACAACCAAGTGTTTGCAATCGGTGATCTGAGATCCTTGGCTTAAATGCAATTAAAATCAGCAATAACATCAACTTGATTCAAACTAATTGGATTAGTGAATAGGTGCACTCTCAGTTTCCCAGGTCATGCTCCTCATCTCAGACACAGCTTTCACTGTTTCATTGTACCTATGTGACTTGTTTGCACACCAGGAAAGCTCTGGGATGGATGAAATGGAGACCTGTATCTGCAGGCTCAGGCCGACAGCAGCACAGCCGTGACTCACACTGGCACAGTGGGTTTTCAAGGATACAACAAAATTCTATTCCTGTTTTAAATACAAAACAAGAAGATTCAATACAGAGATTCTGCAGCACTTCCCTTGGAATTCCTGCACATCACAAACCACCTGCTTCAGTGAGACATAAGGGGAGGCCATGGAGATGCTGCAGGAGCTGGCTGCCCAGAGAAGCTGTGGCTGCCCCATCCCTGGCAGTGCTCAAGGCCAGGCTGGACACAGGGGCTTGGAGCAAGCTGCTCCAGTGGAAGGGGTCCCTGCCCGTGGCAGGGGTTGGAGCTGGAGGAGCTTTAAGGTCCCTTCATCCCAAACCAGGCTGGGATTCTATGAATTTACACCCAAGAACAATGTGTGGGCACTAAATAAACACATGGCTACTGCAAATCAAGCCTAAAAGTTACAGGGATCTTGGTCGTCTTTTCGAACAGTTGTTCTTGTTACAGCCAATACCTCAACACAACAGAAGCTGCACCCTGCCCTGTTGGTACCTCCTTAGCTAGAAGATGAGCCATGGTCCTTCCAAAGCCCCAGCGTGTGTTTCCAGCTCTGTTCTGTTCTAACAGCCTTTGTTCCACTCTCACATGGGTTACCTGTATATTGTGACAGGCACACTCCTTGTTTCCTGCAGCTTTCTCACAGGCGCAGCCTATTTTTGGGCCAAAAACCCACAATATTCTTTAATTACCAGCAAAACTAATCTCTCTCCAGGAACAACTGAAGGTGCTTCTGATTCTGAAGGAAAGATGAAGGCATCAATGAAATGGCAAGCTTGATATATACAGAACCCCTCTATAAATGTGGGTAAGGGAGGACAGGCAACAAGAATCACTCCCATTCCCACAGACAAGGCTCCAAGATCCCTTTTGCCAAATGAATAGGAAATTTTAAGAGAAATTTAATATTTAAAGTACATTCTGCCTTGTGCAGCCCTTTCTCGTATATAATAGTCCTAAAAATAGAAGCGGTCGAGCTGCCCTGACAAGGTTATTACTTCAGTATTTGCACAACCAGTTTTCATCTTTGATGGATTTTGCTAGGAGGAAGAATAACTTGTACCCTTCCCAAAGGAGCAGCATCACTGAGGAGCATCCCCTGGAGAGGGGATGCAGAGGAAGGTCTGTGGCTGCTGCAAGCCTTAAGGAGATTTGTAACTCCTGCCTGTGTTGGCAATAGTCAAAAGGGACACATGGGATGGAAAAGAGAAGGTATTCCAGTGAGACTTCTTGCTTTTGGCTCCCACAGCTACATCCTCTTGCATCTTAGGCTTATGGTTTCACACTCATTCAGTGTGTGAAATATCAAGCTGTGCATCACAGGCAAAGCCAGAGAACAGGGATCAGCCAAAGGATCCCACCACAGCAACGGCTATGTTCTAAAAATATATCAAAATACAGCCAGAGATGGACTTAAAGCAACACAGACTACGCAGAGCAGATAGCAATTCCCTATTTTCCAGCAGTTCTCCATTTCTCCTGACTAGAAACCACAGCAATAACAGTTTCAACAACCCCTTTAAAATTGTTCCTATTTCAACATAAGACAACTGGCTGGGAAAGCAAACCTGAGCATATATATCTATGGAGAGGGAGAGATAGACTGAGATGAGCTCTTAGGCAGAAGCTCTTCCCTGTGAGGGTGCTGAGGCGCTGGCACAGGGTGCCCAGAGAAGCTGTGGCTGCCCCATCCTTGGCAGTGCTCAAAGCCAGGTTGGACACAGGGGCTTGGAGCAAGCTGCTCCAGTGGAAGGGGTCCCTGCCCGGGGCAGGGGATGGACCTGGATGAGCTTTAAGGTCCCTTCCAACCCAAAGCACTGGGTGATTCTATGACATGAAACGTGGCTAAAGCAGCTGAGGAGGTAAAAGGGTCTTTTGACTAAAGCATCATTCCCTGTACCCTACAAGCGCAGACACCATCTTGCACACAAGCCCCTGGCTGGCAACTGTCCTCATCCACACGCATACACACTCACAAAAAGCAAGTTTTTCATACAATTTTATCAGTTACTCATTCACCTTTGCAGCTCCTGAGGAAACATCCGCCTCCCTCTTCTGAAACATAAACCAGCAGTCGAGATCATTCAGATGTTTCAATTCTACGTTGGCAACCTTAGAAATCATCTTCAAGAAGTCTGATAAATGGTGAATGTTGACTATAGGTAAGAAAAGGGCTTCGTTAACACTATCCTAAATGAAGCAGCTACATTTCCTTCCTGAGCAATCACTCTTGCTGTTTAGAGGTGATAACAACCTGGGGGTCATGCCATGGTATACTCCAGTACGTGAAGTAGCAGGCATTTAGTCTGCCTGCAATTAAAAGCATTTCATTGTCTCCTCAGGTTCCCTGTGACACCCAATTGAGTACCACCACACGCAAAGAGCTCTTAATTACTGAGGAAAACCCTCTCAAAGCAACCCACAGGTGTGTGTAGCTCAAGCAGAGCCTGAAATGGCTGAACAGATCATTTAATCTTTATTAACAACACACACTTGAATTTGGATGTCATTAACTCAAGAGCAGGATTCTCCTTGATTTCTTCCAAGGGGGTTATATTTTTTGTACTATTCAACAAGGAAGCGGTTTCTAAAGGATTACAACTGACACTTGGAGTGAAGGAGAGGTTCCAAGTGATCACAGTTTGCACGTTGTTATTCCCATTTTCACAAATGGGTTTAAATCACCTTGGTTTTCCAAAGCCAATCCCTCATATTGGTATGGAATGAGCACACTTGTATTTATTCCTAAGCAGATGCTTTTCAGTGTATTTTAGAACATCACCTCAACCAACTAAAACAAAACCATGTAAGACCATATTTCACATCTGCTGTCTCTGACCTATGTACCTACAGGACTGTAGTGATGGACAGTACAGAGTCAGACGAAGTGAAGCTGTCCCATCTTTCACACCTCACTGCATCTGGAGACAGAAGAGAGACTGTACCCAATAATCTGCTCCAAACATATGGACAGATGAGCTAATCTGGTGCCAGCACAGCCTAAAAGCTCATCTCAATCTCCCCTCTGGCAGGTTAAAGCCATTCCCCTTGGCCTGTCCCTACAGGCCCTTGTCCCAAGCCCCTCTCCAGCTTTCCTGCAGCCCCTTTAGGCACTGGAGCTGCTCTAAGGGCTCCCCTTAAGGAGCCTTCCTTCTTCTCATCCTTCCTTCTCCTAACGAGCTTCATCACTATTGGACCATAATTTGCTGCAGGGAACACTAAAACACAGGGAAATTCTAAATGCCTTCTGCTGACTTGAGCATCAGGCACAGAAACAAACACTCCAATTCCTACTTCAGGGGCAGGAATTGCAAAGAAATGGTATTTGCAGTAGACAGTGGAAAGGCAGGGAGGGAGGCACAGGAAAATCCCCTCTTCCCATTCTTCCCAGGCTCCTCAAGCACATTCACGTCCCCCTGACCACCAGCCTTCCACATCTTCATCTCTTGTATCCCCAGATGGCAAAGCAGACCACCCTTCTAGAAACCCGTATCTTCTTTATAGCACAATAAAGGGCTTTGATTAAAACTTCCAGGCTACACCAGCCTCTCCAAAGTCTTCCACAGCCAATCCCAACAAGGACATGTGGGTAAAGAGGACACAGTTGTCAACCTGCACTTTCACAACCTCCCACCCCAGTTTCTTGCATTGCTCAGGTTCTTCCCTATGCCCTAAATCTCTCACCTCAGCTGCTCATATTCAGCTTTTGGTACAAAGAAGCCATGGAGCCAATTTTTACTTCTTTGATCAATCCTGTCCCTCTGTACAGACAACAGCTTAAAAACCATTAGTCTTGCTTATATTATCCAAACGCTTGTGAGGATCTCATCTTTCCTGTCATTTATTTAGCTCTGAATCCCTTGACAATACATCTAAAGTATTCTTAGATCACATCAAACATCACTCCAACCAGCAGTTTGGACTGTGAGGCAGAACTGGCAGAAGCAAGTTTCAGATGCAGACAAAGCCTGATCGATGCATGTGGCACGTGTTCTGAAAGCTGCTATGAATAGAGTCCGAGTCATACCCGGGCTTCAATGACCACAACAGATCATCTGGAGGCATCCAGATACCACAATACATCACCTGGAGCCAGAGGATTTCAACAGGGTCTTTGTCTTGCAGTTCACATGCCTTCCAGTATCCTCGTTGCATCGTTTTAGCTGACATGCACATCCAAATCCATTTTATAAAGGTTTCTGAATTAGCTGCCAAAGGCGGAACAGTCCAAGGTAAATGCTCGGGATGAGATCAGTTTGGGGAGAAAGGGAGTTTACAGTAAACAGTAATTATACAGGTGGTTGCACTTCATAAATCCACCCCTCAACTGATACTAAACTGAGATCACGTCCACTGCCCTGTGAGCATCGTCAGATTTCACAGAACCATAGACTGGTTTGGGTTGGTAGGGATCTTAAAGCTCATCCACCTGCTCCATCCAGTCTCCCCCAGCCTGTGTTTGTGCTGGGATTGCCCCGACCCAGGGGCAGGACCTTGCCCTTGGCCTTGTTGAGCTCCATGAGGTTCACAAGGTCCCACCTCTCCAGCCTGTCCAGGTCCCTCTGGATCCCATCCCTTCCCTCCAGCGTCACTGCACCACACAGCTCCGTGTCATCAGCAAACCTACTGATGGTGCTCTATCCCACTGTCCATGGCACCAGTAGTTCACTTCAACGCAGACCACATTGCCGCGAGTGACTTACAGCTTTTAGAGACTCTCTACTATAAATAAATACCAGATTTTAACCATAACTCTCAGCAACACAATTCCATTCCCATGGCCACCATGTGCGCGACAACATTTTTAGGGCTTGTCTTCTGCTTGCAGTTAATTTGAGCTGGCCTTCCCAGAGTGCCATCCTGCACGGGGTTTTTAATGGAATGAAGCACTCAATTTAACCATAGAATCATAGAACCAATCAGCCTGGAAAAGCCCTTTAAGCTCATCCAGTCCAACCATTCCCAGCACTGCCAAGGCCACCCCTGCCCCATGGCACTGAGGCCTCGTCTCCACGGGGTGTGAACCCTTGCAGGGCCAGTGCCTGCAGCCCTGCCCTGGGCAGCCTGTTCCAATGCCTGAGCACCCTCTGGGGCAGGAATTGTTCCTCAGCTCCATCTAAACCTGCCCTGGGGCAGCTTGAGGCCGCTTCCTCTTGTCCCATCCCTTGTTCCTTGGGAGCAGAGCCCAGCCCCTCCTGGCTCCATCCTCCTGCCAGGCACTTGGAGGGAGCCATCAGGTCCCCCCTGAGCCTCCTCTTCTCCATCTGAACCCCCCAGGTCCCTCAGCCGTTCCCCATCACACTTGGGCTCCAGGCCCTGCACCAGCTCCATTTACCTAAAGCAAAAGTTGACCCATTAAGTAAAAACTGCTGTTTCAATCGAACTCCATCACCTTCTATCACATCCCCTGCACTGCAGCCACAGGCTAATGGTGCCTGGGGCCTTTCCGTGATTCCTCCTGCCTGAGAAGAAAAGATTTTTCATGGTTTCATCAGCGTAAAGGCCAAAAAAATACCACAACTGCAATGAAATTCCCCTTCTCTTACCGCATGCTGTTAAATAGCACCCACAAACTGAACCTAATACTCAACAAGAACATACCCTCTGTGCTAGCCTACACAGTTTTAAAAGAAAATGATCAAATAGGGGGATTTCTAGTGATGGAAAGTGCTATTATTTCCTCTGTTCATTCATGACAAGGGGTGCTCCACCTCCCTAATAATGCCTCACATTCTCTGCCCTGTCCACCTTCCCCTTTAAAACACTGATTTGAGGAACAACTTCCTTGGAAGAACACTCAGTGCCTGGAATTTTCACTCCATGATGCTACTGCAGTCAAGCACTCCCTCTGATAAGCAAACCAGACCGCACTCTGAGCTTCTCTCTGTGTGTTTCTTCTTGTCCTCAGCCTATTTTTGCGTTTCTTCTGTTCCCCTACGACTTACCCAAGAGCTATTTCAAGCAATGGAACTCATACACAATCTTCCCCTATGAAAGTCACGAGTCCCAAATACAGGAATGGGATTTGGTCTCTTCTAAACATTTCCTTGCTCATAAAGTTAACAAAGATCAAAACTATGCATTTGCATTTTTGCTACAGTGTCAACCCTCATGTTCACACAAACCTGCTCTGCACACCACTGTCATCCCTTTGAGCATGACTCCTCTCAACAGTAATTCCACTCTTGCTCTGGAGGCAACTCTTACCTCCAGCAGCATTGCTTCATGTCTATTCTAGTTTCCTTTCTGAATGCAGCCTAAATCAAACACAAAGATGACAAGCTCAAGGTACCAAGCTATTGGAACCACCTCGTGTGATGATACCTGCCTTTGATGAGCACGTCTAAAGGGGAGAGATAAACAGTCTCCACACCACAGAATCCCAGCTTAAAGGGACCTCAAGGATCACCTACTACAACCTTTCTGGCAAAGCATGACCTACACTAGATGTCCCCAGCACCCTGTCCAGCCCAATCTTAACCTGTACCAGCATCCAGCAGAGTGGGACAATGACACCTTTATCCCCATGGTAATGCACTTGCTGATGTTCCCCAGCACCCTGTAGGGTTTCTTACAAGAGAACACTGCACTGTCCCTCTAGGCTGGGCAGCTGGGGACCAGGAGACACCAAGGTGTTCATCAGCTGCTCTATTTCATGGGCCATCCCTTACTGCTCTGCCCCTCTGTATGACATATGTGCTGGTGACTAATAAATACACTGTTGGTCCGCTGAAACCCTTCCAAACTCAATCTGCTTGCCCATGACAACCTCCTGGTTTTAATCTGATTAATACCATCTTTCTCTGCAAACACACTGCCAATTTGCTTTATCAAAGCATCACATGATATTACAACAGCTCAGAAGTCACAGTTCCATGGAACACAGTTCAAAGAGCAGCTTCATTTGGTGATACATCCCCTGAGGTCTCAGCACAGCACCAGGTCTGCAGATGCTGCAGGGCTGAGGTTTCTTCTCAGTGCTGCTGCTCTCCTCTGAGCTACTCATCTGAAAACAGCAATTTGAGCCCAGTCAACCCTATTTAATTTCCTAGAGAGAAAATAAACCTATTTAGGCATTATTAACTTAACTTCATATAAACTTGACAATAAGTGATAATGTAGATGAGCTCTAACAAGACTGAGTTCAAGACTTTAAGTGCTATCGCATTGTTTGAGGTTTGGCTGTGTCTCTTATATGAAGGTATTTTTATATGGGATGTTATATATGTTCTTATATGAAGGTATTTTTAAGGGATGGTTGTTGCATGCCATGGGATACAAGGCAGAATCATAGAATAGTTCGGGTTGGAAAGGACCTCAAGATCATCCAGTTCCAACCCCCCTGCCACAGGCAGGGACACCTCACACTAAACCATCCCACCCAAGGCTTCATCCAACCTGGCCTTGAACACCGCCAGGGATGGAGCACTCACAACCCCCCTAGGCAACCAATTCCAGTGCCTCACCACTCTAACAGGAAAGAATTTCCTCCTTAGATCCAAACTTCCCCTGTTTAAGTTTTAAAACAGAATCCCAAACAGATAAATTGATAATAACCTTGGAAAAGTGGATTTCCAGAACTTTCCTGATCTATGGCTTTAATCGATGTAAGTTTGGAGAAGCTAAAGAGCCTGAAGTGAAAATAGTGGTGTCTTTAACATTTAATGATGGATTCTCACCCATTTTGTGTGCTTTTGCAAAGACCAACTAGTTACCGAGTGACCAAACTGATCACCCAGGGCTACTGAAGGAACAAGTCCAGCACCACCAAGGATGAAGAGTAGCATAGAATGGTCTGTGCTGAAGGGACCTCAAAGCTCATCCAGCTCCAACCCCTGCCACAGGCAGGGACACCTTCCACTAGAGCAGCTTGCTCCAAGCCCTGCCCAACCTGGCCCTGAACACATGCATCACACACACAGCAGACAACCTGCCACCAAAATTCATCACAACAAACGTCCTGCAAGTCCAAATACATGTTGTTATTTCTATGAGAATCAAATCACAGCAATCTGAGTCCTGCAAACTACATTGTTACTGAGACAAACATCTTATCTAAACAGCTATCAGATAAATGCTATCTATCTATGGAGTTTGCTTGCAGGTTCTGTCAGAGTGCAGCTACCATAGACACCTGATGGATGAAAAGAATGTATTCTTTTTCCCTGTGAGGGTGCTGAGGCGCTGGCACAGGGTGCCCAGAGAAGCTGTGGCTGCCCCATCCCTGGCAGTGCTCAAGGCCAGGTTGGACACAAGGGCTTGGAGCAAGCTGCTCCAGTGGAAGGGGTCCCTGCCTGTGGCAGGGGTTGGCACTGGATGAGCTTTAAGGTCCCTTCCAACCCAAACCATTCCATGGTGATTCTACGATTCCATGCTTCTAGTCCAAGAACATGCGACTCTGTGCTGTATCACTTCCTGAATTGAGTCCAATCACGTCACTTGTAAGAGCTGAAGATTCAGGGACTAAGAACATAATGCACTATAGTTGCCTTTAAGACAGTCACCCAGATGAAAATCAGCACTAAGATAAACTCAGGTCTGATACAGTAGAGATGGTGCAATCATCCCGAAAACAAACAGTGAGTTAAGGAAACTTAAGAGGTAAATTTTACGACTCAAGCTATACTTAGGGTATGAAACTAAAGATTACAGCACAGAGCCTTTCCTGCTGTGGCAACAAACATGTTTAGAGCTGAGATATTTTTGTGTCTGCCATCCCAGATTAGCTATTTATTTTTGAATAGAGCCTTTTCATTTTCCTCTCCTGGTTAGCAAGTGGCAACAGAATCCTGAGGGTTTGTTAGTAATGTGTATTACAGTGTCAAACAGGAAGAAATTAGCCCTGAAAACCAGTATTTGTAAGTCTAAATGTTGAAGAAGCAGCACTTTTCATGGTTAAGCTCCTGGAAAACAGAATTGGTTTTCAAAATCAGGTACCTGCAGCCTCTTATCTCCCGAAATTAGAGGGATACAGTTATCTTCAAAACCTATCTTTAAAGGCTCCCAGCTATCAAACATCCCTGCCTTATCTGAGAGCATTTTGGCTTCCTTTCCTGGTTTTAACTGTTCTTGTTTCTTCACTCTTGTGTGGTGCCTACAAATACAGAATGAATCCAATCAGGAAAAAATCCTCAGGGTTAATTATATGGAAGGAACAAAGAAATCCTGAGTGGAATTTCTGGCAGCAATGGATTGTTCTCCTCTCTCTAAATAGGAGATACTCAAGAAAACAAACCCAAAAGGTGATGCCAGGAACAAGTCCCAGTTGATTCAGGTACTTTGGAATACACTGAGTATTTTTGTGGGTTCTCACTGTACTGCTTGAAATGGATGGAAAATGCCTGAGGGGTTTACCAGCTCTCATGCTACTGATCACCGTCTACCGTTACCACTGTGGCAGGAAGCACAGCTCCAATTGAAGCAGATTTCCCCTCTCCGTATCAGGAATAGACTCTGGATACTCCCCAATAATCTTAAAATGGATACTCCCATTCAATAATTTCACTATAAAAAGATTTGCAGAGGCCACTGATCTGCAACAAAGCATCAGGGTTTCGTCTTGAGAGCACATCTTAAGCAAATTATCTCTCTTGATGTTTCTTCTGACCCCTTTTTACTAAATGGAAAGATCCCCAAGAGCACAACAAAACTGAGTCAGCTCCTGGTGTCTTCTCAAGCCAACAAAAGAAACACTTCAAAACGAACTAAATAAATAAAAGGGAGTTGTCCTGCTCAAGTCATAGAGCCAACATCCCCTCAAGTCCAACCATTCCCCAGCATTGCCAAGGCCAGCACTGCCCCATGGCACTGAGGCCTCGTCTCCACGGGGTGTGAACCCTTGCAGGGCCCGTGCCTGCAGCCCTGCCCTGGGCAGCCTGTTCCAATGCCTGAGCACCCTCTGGGGCAGGAATTGTTCCTCAGCTCCATCTAAACCTGCCCTGGGGCAGCTTGAGGCCGCTTCCTCTTGTCCCATCCCTTGTTCCTTGGGAGCAGAGCCCAGCCCCTCCTGGCTCCATCCTCCTGGCAGGCACTTGTAGGGAGCCATCAGGTCCCCCCTGAGCCTTCTCTTCTCCATCTGAACCCCCCAGGTCCCTCAGCCGTTCCCCATCACACTTGGGCTCCAGGCCCTGCACCAGCTCCATTCCCTTCTCTGGCCCCGCTCCAGCCCCTCAATGTCTCTCTTGCAGTGAGGGGCCCAGAGCTGAGCACAGGATTGAAGGTGCAGCTTCTAGAAGTCCTAGAAGATCACAGAATCCCAGACTGGTTTGGGTTGGAAGTGATCTTAAAGCTCATTCAGTTCCAACCCCTGACATGGGCAGGGAAACCTTCCACTAGAGCAGCTTGCTCCAACCTGGCCAGAAACGATCCCTGAACTCACTCTTCCTCTTCCAATTCACGCTTTGCAAGGTTTCCATGTCAGTTATTTTCCTGCCACCTCTGCACACAGAGAAGCAACACAGACGGAGTAGCAAAGTGTCCCATTCCCTTACCTCAAACACATGGTGAAACCACACCTCCAGGATGCTGTTTCAGTTTCCAAAGCCAAACTTAAGCTCGCTTAAGTCAATAAATTCATGGTATTACCAGAAGGTGAGGTCTCACCTCTCCTCCCTTCTCCTTGGCCGTGTGTCCCCAAACATCATGATGGAAACATCACTGGGCAGCTCCAAGAAGGTGTCAGCACCATCAGCACCTCCTGAAAGGATGCTTTTGACACAAGATACTTTAGTGTGCAGCAGGAGGAGGGCAGAATGGCAGCTTTCATAGACCAAAGACTTGCACCCACTTAAACCAGCAATGAAACCAGGTTCTCAGCCCTTCTGGTGCACATTTAACAGAGGAGGAACAGGTCTAAATGATACTTCTCTACCTCTAAAAGCACTGTTATGTTAACTACAGAAGTGAGAAGGAAGCCATAAACGTACTTCAGGTGGTTTTAGTACATAGTCTAAATGCTCCATCATCAAATACTATCTCCTGATACTTGGCTATCAGTGCCTTTAGAACACACTGTATTTCCCAGGAGGCAAGCAAAAGCCTTCGGAGTGTGCTGTATCAAGGGGATGAGCTAAAATTACTGCAAGACACCTACACAAAACCTCTTGCCTTCAAAGAACAGGCTCAGGATTGCTGGAGTTGGGATTCTGGATTCTCTTCAGGAACCTGAAGTCATGAAATACAACCATGATTCTTATTTTGCTGAGATGTAGATGCAGATCACAGCCAAGGGTCCCTTTGTTTTCAAGTGTATTTTGCCCTGGAGGATCTCAGAACTTGCGCTTGCATCTTCTGGTATCAAGAGGACTGTTTTAGCATCAACAAGAACTTACGGGCAGCTCTTCAGCTCCCCAAGAGTAAAGACGACTTTGGCAAGACCCTGGCACAGGGTGCCCAGAGAAGCTGTGGCTGCCCCATCTCTGGCAATGTTCAAGGCCAGGTTGGACACAGGAGCTTGGAACAAGCTGCTCTAGTGGAAGGGGTCTCTGCCTGTGGCGGGGGGTTGCAACTGGATGAGCTTTAAGGTCCCTTCTCCAGCATCTCAGAAGGGCACAAACCAAAAGCCAAAGAATAAGGGATCGTTTTCCTCAATGTTTTCCCACTGTCTTTTGATTAATACAAACACACAAAGCAAGAAATATGACATAATAAAAAGGTAAAACCATAGGAAGGTCAGATAAAACCTAAACCCACCAAAGACACACACAACCTCCTCCAGCTGATGCTGTAGGAAGAAAACTCCGTGATTCATAAGCTCTGCAGCTTATCTTGATAGCCAGAAAATCCTGATAACACTGAGAAAAACATATTCCAGAATCAATGTTCCTCCCTGCCCCAGGAGAAAGCTGTGCTGAAAGTCCTCTCAGATTTAAAACCAAGATTGTCAACAGAGTAAAGCCCAACCAATCCTGGCTGCCAGCATGGGCCTGGGGACAGAGCCTCGCAAGGAGATAAGATTCAAATCAGGAGTTTCTCAGATCAAAGGCACCAGCCTGAAGTGGGAACCGAAACGAGTGAGGCACCAGAACAGTCTCTGCAGCACTTTCTGGGAGAGCCATTTCCATGGAAGTGGAATAATATGGTGCTGAAAAACTCCATACAAAATCATAGTCATAGAATGGTTTGGGATGAAGGGACCTTAAAGCTCCTCCAGCTCCAACCCCTGCCACGGGCAGGGACCCCTTCCACTGGAGCAGCTTGCTCCAAGCCCCTGTGTCCAACCTGGCCTTGAGCACTGCCAGGGATGGGGCAGCCACAGCTTCTCTGGGCACCCTGTGCCAGCGCCTCAGCACCCTCACAGGGAACAGCTTCTGCCTAAGAGCTCATAGATATCTACCAACCTTTTTTGTTATGAGTGGTATTTTGCTAGTGATGAATGACGATCTCATGGTCAGATCATGGGAGACCAGAATCTGGTTCTTCTCACGCCCGCAATTTCCCTTCAGTTCACCAACTGCACAAGCACTGCCTCAGTTTCCCCTTTGGAATATGGCAAAAAAGGCTTGGTAATGCCTGTACTTCCCATACTTCCCAAGACAGATTAAACACTGGGAGATACCGCAGCTCCCTTCAACCCAAACCAGGCTGGGATTCCATGATTTGGGTTCTCCAGCAGGGAGATCTCCCCTGAGGTGAAAGCACAAGGCTGAAGCAGATTATGAATCCATTCCCAATCACAGAATCACAGAATCACAGAATCCCAAGGGTTGGAAGGGACCTAAAAGAAGACAATTCTGTTACATGGAGTTTTGGATGAAAAGGCCAGTCACAAATTGGCCTAAAGCAGATGTGAGTAAAACAAGCTTCCCAAGGGCTGAACACAAAAACAGAGCACCCAGCTTTGTTTTGGGAGAAGGAGATACTGTATCTATCACTGATAACAGGAGATACCCACACCTTTGAGCACTTACAGAGCCAGAATGACAGGGAAGAGCATCTGGAAAGCAGAAGAAAGTCAAAGACAGGCAGAGAAACAAACCCCCACGGTGTAAGTCACACACATACGTGTGCATGGATGTAGCGTTGGCAGGAAAGAACGACCTTGGAATCCGGAGCAGACCTGTCTCCTGCTGTTTGCTTCAGCCTGTGTTGGGGAAAAGCAGCCTCTGCAAATATGCTCTGGGAATCAGCACAACTGCATCCGAGGAATACCTGCCTGGCATCGATTTCCTCTTTCAACATACGATCACAAATACTGGCTAAACTCTGGTCACAAGCAACCATACAGACCGGGAGCAGCAACTCAGCATCAGCTGGAGCTAAGCAGATGAGGAAAGCTTTCAGGGATCCTGGAAAAGAACTGAAAGGGAAAGGCTAAGTGAGGTTTTGGCAGCCTTTGTGTGGTGCCATGCCAGGCTTTTTCTTCCCTGTGCTTGAGTATACTAAGAGGAAGCTCCGAAGATCTGGCAGAAGCTGCCTCTGAAACAGGCAGGAATCTGCCAGTCAATGGGATCTTCTACAAGAGACAATGGCTTTTCCTGAGTGCAGAGCTCAGGGAGAGCCAGAAAGTGCAGTTGAGTGCCTCAAAACACCAATGTCCTTAGCCCTGAACCCCATCATAGTCTGACTGCACATCCACAGGCAGCTGATCCCCGAGCTGTAACACACATTCAGCGCTTGATGCAATAGGAGGCACAAAAAGGTCACTGAACTGAACAAGGCTGCACGACTGATGAGATATTTGGATTTGAGTGATGGAATGATACTGCAGGGAACAGAGAGAGCAGGAATTGCAAAGGCAGCATCTTTCCAACTAATAAGACACCTTCCCAGCTGAAACTGCTGATGCAGCCAGGAAAGGAATAAGCTAAACACAAGAGAAGGACACTTAGAAGGGGAAATGAGGTTCAAAGTCAGACAAGAGCATCCATGGATAAAATGGATGCTCTGTTGCTATCTAGGGATGTGAGGAGGCTGAATTACAACAGGCACAAAGCAAATCCTTACCAGTAAGGAGAAGGAAAATCTGATGTGATGAGCAAGTGGACTTTAAAATCATTAGTTCAATGGTGTTCAGAAATGAAAAGGAAGTGATGGCTGCAACGTGGCCCTATAAAAAGGTTGGGGGGGGAAGCCTCAACTCTGTCAGTTATCAGTACTGCAGAGGAACTGGATTTTCAGGGGAACTTAGAATCATAGAATGGTTTGGGTTGGAAATGAACTTAAGTTCATCCAGTTCTAATCCCCTGCCATGGGCAGGAACACCTTCCACTAGACAAAGAGCTGGGTACGTGACTCCATAGGGAGAAAAAAAGAGGGTGCATGGAAGCCATGGGGAGGACACAGGATGGGTACAGAAACTCTGAGAAGCAAGTGATGACAGGGGATTAGTTTCCTAAAATCACAGGGGACAAGTAAAAACACAAAGTAACTTCTATGGACCTCATTATAACCAGTAAAACTGTGGCAATCACTGGACTGGAAGCCTTGACAGCAGAGAGAAAGAACAGACTCACATTTAAATATATCTAGGTCTAGTAATTCAATCAGGATTGCAAAATGCCTTGATTTGAATAATTGATTTTAACTTGTGTGATGTTTGTACTTTTTAATTATCATCTTAATGAAGTATCAGCAGCATCACAGAATCATTGAGGCTGGAAAAGGCCTTTAAGATAATCAAGTCTGACCGTAATGAAAATAGGCATCACTTGAGATGCTGGTTTCTCACAAATATAACTTAGCAGAGGGAAAAAATTAAGGAATTTGCATATAGATGATCCACTTCTATTCACCACGAAGTTTCAAAGTGCTTTTGGGATCAAAAAGGAAACAGCTACAGAGCAGAGTTTGGAAAAGCTTCTAAAGTAAATGAGAGCTTTAACTCCCCTTGCAAACAACGGGAAGATACAAGGAAGAATCCCAGACTGGTCTGGGTTAAAGGGACCTTAAAGCTCAGGCAGTTCCAGCCCTCTGCCACAGAAACTAACTCAAATTAGACCTCAACTTTTAATCAGAGAAGATAATTAATTGCTGAAAATATAACAAGAAAAGTGGTGGCCTCTTAATGACTTGAGATCTTCAAATTCAAACTCACTGTCCTGGTAGAAGGTAAAGAGCATCCAAACTAGTCATTGGGCTCCTTTACCAGGGAAAACCTAAGTGTGTGGTTTCCGGGTCAGTCTGATACAGCCTTAAGCTCTAGGAACTCTCCTCTTAAGTCCATACAGAAAGCCACCAACACAGCATCATCCCAACAGCATACAAAGTAAATCTCCCTTCCTCCACTGGGGAGAAGCAGGACAACATCTGACCCAACGTTGCTGTGCAATGGCAGGAGAAAGTCTCCAGGCTCCGTATTTCCATGGTGAAAACAGAGTTTGCACATCTACACACAAGGATCTTGCAAGGCTTAACCTACGGAGGTCTCCAAAGACCTTCCAAGAAGCTTGGACAGAAGCAGCCCCAGTGGTACATACACAGCTACAGGTCACTGGGATAGAGGCAGCATCAGAAAGGGAAGAGGCAATCTCTTGGTTGACCTTGGCAGTGGTGTTGCGGAAGAGGAGAGGACAACATGAGCTGTGCTGAACACTTTGCTAAATGGCAATGTGAAAGCAACCAAGAGCTCTGTGGGGTTTATGCCTTTTCTTTAGAAGTTGTTTGTACCATCAAATGAGGAGTCACAACGACAAAACCTCCAGATGACACCCATCTGCTGGAAAACACACAACAGCATCTTCATAGAATCACCCAATGGCTGAGGCTGCGGATCATCTCATCCAAACTCCCTGCTCCAGCTGGGTCACCCACAGCACTTTGCTCAGGACTGTGTCCAGGCAGCTCCTGAATACCTACAGGGAAGGAAATTCCACAGCCTCTCTGGGAAACCTCTAATGCTCAGACACCCACATGGTAAACAAGTTCTTGCTCGTGTTCAGGTGGAATTTCTGTGGTTTAATTTGTGCCCGTTGCCTCTCATCCCATTGCTGGCACCACGGAGAAGAGTCTGGCTCCATCCTCTTGACACCCTCCCTTCAGGTACTTGTACACATTGACCAGATTCCCCCAGAGCTTTCTCTTCTCCAGGCTGAACAGGCCCAGCTCCCGCAGTCTTTCCTCATAGGAGGGATGCTCCAGACCCTTCATCGCTCCCACAGCCCTTCACTGGACTTGCTCCAGGAGCTCCAGGTCTCTCATACTGGAGAGCCCAGACCTGGACACTGCTCCAGGGGAGGCCTCACCAGGGGTGAGCAGAGGGAGGATCAGCTCCCTCCAGCTGCCAGCAGCGCTCTTCCTGATGCAGCCCAAGACACCATTGGCCACCTTGGTCTCAATGTCCCATTGCTGGCTCATGCACAACCTGGTGTCCACCAGGTCCCCCATTTACTTCTCTACAGAGCTGCTTTCCATCAGGTCTGCCCCCAGCCTGTGCTGGTGTGTGGGGTTATCCCTCCCCAGGGCCAGGACCCTGCACTCGCCTTTTGTGTTACAAAGCCTAAAGCACTTTAAGACATGATTTCTTGATGGTGAATGCCAACAAACACATATGTGAAATCCAGCTCCAGGAATTACGCAAGGAAAGCTTAAGCTCAGATGAGAACAGATGATGATACCACATTTATCTCCTGAGCCCACAACATAAGGCTACTATCACAGAAGTAGCCAACTCAAACCAAGTATCTTCTCTACAACTTCCATTTGCATGTGTGTGCGTTATATACAGACAGAGAAAGAATTCTTAGGGAAAGAAATGAGATCAGTCCAAATGCAGAAACTCGGCTACCCAGGAAAGTTCAGCATTTGGGCTTCAGATGCTACAGTAAAGACAAAGAAACCATTTCTCAGATTCCTGGCACTTCATTTTAAGACTTCAAAACCCCTGTTGTGAATCTAAGTTGAATCAAGAGCAAGCTTGAGCTTTAACCTGCTCTAGGAAGAGTAGGGAGTGAGTAAGACAATAACCTGAATAACCACATAAACTCCCTTGTCCATTCAAGAAGCGAGCTGTCATCACCCACAAATCCAAGTATAAAGCACCAAAAGGAAAATTAGGGAATAGCAAACTGTGCTCAGAACACTCACTTGTCTCCAGGATAGATTTCCAACATCAAATTCCACACATTATCAAATTGAGAGAGCTGAGTATCTAACACCAAAGAAAGGAAAAGCTCAAACACTGCTTTAATTCGTGGCAGATAAACTAAAGTGTCTGATGCCATAAAAGAGGCAGATCTTCTATATTAAGCTCCACATTAAATTAGAAGCAAGAAAAAACCCTGCAGAACCCAAGATGCGCTGCTCTAGTTCAACTTTTGCTGCTGTCTGCAATCCTTATCCATGTTATCAGAGAATTAGACATGCCCAGCAGGCACGATGGCATCTAGGCTTGCTTTTTTTGCCAATTTAGTACTTTTTCTCTCATAAAACACTCTAAGCTTGTCTTTCATAATCCTCCCAAAGCCAAGGCAAGAAAGGCAAGAACGTTCAGCCTACAAATACACTTCAGCATTAATCTTCCTATTGGGGAAGTCATTGTATGAATTCTATGATAAACCCATTTTTCTGCTCTCACTTTCCATTTTCCCACCTTCCAGTTTTTCCATGTGACTGTTTCACCCACAGAGAGGAAGTGAAGACAGGGGAAAATACAGCCAAATACAAACCAGCATCTCCAAATCCTCTCACGATCGCCTCCTAAATGGCTTGCTGGAGAGAGTCCACAGAGCCACATTTTGTTCCTCACAGAAAGCACACAGTCACTTGAAATTCCTTTGCAGTGCACAGGGCTTCCAGCACATCCATAGTAAACAACTCAGAGGAACTCTTAAAAAGTATTGAAGTATTACTCACACTGTGAGGAAACCAAACGTGTCTCAAAGGAACCTCTTTCCTTCTATGTTTCACTGAAAAGTACAGTATTATGCCATGAATATCATCCTCATCATCACTTCCCTACAGGGTTCCAACAGGAATAAGGAATGAAATATAAGGTTTAGCTCAATACAAGCACAATGAACTGTGTCATCTGCTTCCAGACTGAGAAAGAGATTCTAGAAAGAGATAAAGAACAAAATGCTCATAATTAGTGAAGTTCTGTATTAAAAATGTACCTGGAAATGAATCAGATTTGTGTGCTCATGTTCCTGTTTGGTGCCCAAGTCCCAAAAGAAATCTGGTTCCTAAAAGCTGCTTCCTACTCAAGAGCTTCCATAAATTCCAGATGATGTGCAAATGCTGGGTATACCTTAAGAGCTGGACGTTCCCTGATGGGATCTTAACCTTGGCTCTGGGATTCTTGCTCCAAACACCCATCACAAAGCACCTGCCTCTCAACAACAGAAAGCCCTGAAAATTCACTTCTTCTGTTGCCATTGATTCATAAGTCAATAAACATAAAATCCCACATCAAAATAATGCCCTCAACTAAGAAAAGCATCAGTATATCAGATCATAACACAAAACAGCCCTGGAGACATTCAAGGCCAGGTTGGAAGGGGTTTGGAGCAAGCTGCTCCAGTGGAAGGGGTCCCTGCCCATGGCAGGGGTTGGGACTGGACGAGCTTTAAGGTCCCTTCCAACACAAACCAGCCTGGGATTCTATGAAAATACATACACCTTGCTCCAAAATCAGCAAGACAAGCACTTACTTCATATCAAGTTTTACACAACCACCCATAGACACTTCCAAGCTCTTCCCCACCCACTCAAAACTTCTCCCAAACTCAGTCCTGCAACCCCTCTTAGTCTGGCAAAAGACCACACACAGAATACACAGAATGGCTTGGGTTGGAAAGGATCATCCAGCCCCAACCCCTTCCACTGGAGCAGCTTGCTCCAAGCCCCTGTGTCCAACCTGGCCTTGAGCACTGCCAGGGATGGGGCAGCCACAGCTTCTCTGGGCACCCTGTGCCAGCACCTCAGCACCCTCACAGGGAAGAGCTTCTGCCTTATCTCCGACCTGAACTTCCCCGGTTTCAGTCTGAACCCATCACCCCTTGTCCTGTCACTGCAGTCCCTGATGAAGAGTCCCTCCCCAGCATCCCTATAGGCCCCCTTCAGACACTGGAAGCTGCTCTGAGGTCTCCACACAGCTTCTCTTCTCCAGGCTCAACAGCCCCAGTGTTCTCAGCCTGGCTCCATACAGGAGCTGCTCCAGCCCCTGATCATCCTCCTGGCCTTTTCTGGACTTGCTCCAACAGCTCCACACCCTTCTTACGTTTGGGACACCATTTTCCTCCCATATTTAGTGATATCAGTGTTTTAAACCCCAAAATAGGAACATTATGACTTAGTGGAGTGGAAGGAACAAAAAGGTAACATCACTTGATGCCTCTGCACAGCATCATCCATATGACTGACAGGTAGTCGAGCCGTGTGGAAATAACTCTCAAAAATTTATTCCTAGTTCTAAAAAGTGACAGATTAAGAGGCAATATTTTTTAATTCAAAGAGTTAAAAGACTGTGAAAAGGCAAAAAATGGAGAGGTGGACTTTATTTATGGTCACCAAAGCAAAAATCTTCATCTGTTTATTGAAGAGATGCACGACAGCACACAAGAATTCAGAATGTCAGATGGGACTGATCAATCTGACTCTGAAATCAACAATAAAATGCTGTTTACATAGTTTGGGAAATACTTTAGAATATAACAAGAACTCTTTTCACATTCACTTATTTTGCATCGACTATTTCTATGGACTGAACATAGAATCCCGGACTGGTTTGGGTTGAAGGGACCTTAAAATTCATCCAGTTCCAACCCCTGCCACAGGCAGGGACCCCTTCCACTGGAGCAGCTTGCTCCAAGCCCCTGTGTCCAACCTGGCCTTGAGCACTGCCAGGGATGGGGCAGCCACAGCTTCTCTGGGCACCCTGTGCCAGCGCCTCAGCACCCTCACAGGGAAGAGCTTCTGCCTTATCTCCAACCTGAACTTCCCCTGTTCCAGTTTGAAACCATCACCCCTTGCCCTATCGCTGCAGTCCCTGATGAATGGTCCCTCTCCAGCACCCTCAAAGCCCACCCTTCATATACCGAAGCTGACCATGGTGACTTGGACATTTTAAGCAACAAAACTGAGTCTAATTAATTAGAAAGATCACAGTACATTAACAAACAAGACCACGCTTGGTTATGAACCTCCACTTCCCACCCAGCTTCTTCTCAGATCTCACACGATCTCACCAGCAAATAAATCAGAGCTGGTGCTGCACAAAAATGACCTCACTTGCACTTTGAGAGTGAGGCAAGTGTCCCTCCTCCCTGAGCACACTGGCTAAGAACACAGTTCTCATGGGGATGCTTCAAATACTTCTGATTCAGCCCAGCACTGGGAGGAGGAGATTGGCAGCACTTCACACGTCTGTCACCTCATGACAAGGGTCACCCAGCACCTCCACAGCGTGGGGAGATGGTGTTCAACCCTCCACAGACCCCCGAGGAGAAGCCAAGCAAGCAGAGCATCGTCCAGCCAGCACAAAGGGAGCTAATTCAGGGCTGAAATGCACAGTTAGAACGTGGTGGTTTAAGGAGAGTTTATGAATTGCAGAGGAAACAGAAAGTACATGGAGCACTTGTGCTGCGGAAAGGGAAATCAGGGCCTCTACAGATACAATCGAGCCCAAAAGGCATCAGTGGAAGACAAATGAAGATCATAACCCGGGCTGAAGGGAAGAGTGAGCTCAGAAAGGAAGATATAAAAGTTGTGTTTCCCTTCTGACAGCCTCATCAACTGCTACCAACCACCTGAGAGCTGCAAATCGGCTGAGAGCTCTGGGTGGAAACAGGAGGTTTCCAACTACCAGGGGAGAAAGGTCTGAAACCGTTCCTGTGCCACAGGCAGCAGCAGAAACCCACCTGGATTTAAACCAGGACTGAATCCTGTTTATGCCACAGCTGCTGGCATTTACGGTGGGCAGGCCTCGGTGATCCAGGAGCTCCATTCCAGCTGTGAATGTCCCACTTCCCAGAAAAGGAGATCTGTGCCGATCTGACCGCGGCTGCCTTTGCAAGCTTCCCAAAAGCAGATGCTCTCCTGCATCAGACACCCACTTCCCTCACTGAAGTGGCTGCATTTGCACCTACACTCCTAAAGTGAGGTTCAGAAGCTCTTCTGCACAGATCACCTAATGAAATTTAGACCAAATTTCATTATAATTACGCAGAAATGCTTCTCTGAAGCATTTTCACTGGTCTGGGAAATGCTTTCAGGAACAGTAAGAGCAGCATCGCCTTTCTTTCCTGTTCTTCCGCATTTTCCATGTGGTGGGTTCCATAGGGGAACCCATATCCATAGGAAAGCACGAAAACTTCACTGCCAACCTTTTAAACGTCCTTAATAGTTCACCTACTGCAATGCAGACTTAGCATTGAACTTGACAGATGAGTATCACCCAAGATCACAAAGGACCTCTCCAAGATACTCTCCCTAAAGCACCGTATCCCATAATTATTTCACATTCATTTGGACACAGCGTGGGTGCTTCGTTTTGGTTCCCACTCCCATTACAACAAATTCAAGCCACCTTCACGGCATGGAATCAGGTTGCTTCGGATCCCTTTGTTCCAAAGGGAAAGGGTTATATATGTACCTCTCCAAAAGCGTCCTTCCTAACAGCCAGGGATTTTAATCAACTAAAGAGTATAAAAACACCCCCCTAAATCTGAACAGTAACATCTGAACCACTCAGCACACACTCACTAAAGCCAAAGGCCACTGTAAGCACATCAGGTGGGAGAGATTCCTTCTGATAAACGGGAACATTTACTTTAGGAAGACTACAATAATATAAAAGTTAAGAAGCATAAGAAGCGAAGTTCATATTTGCAACTTCCAGCACAAAAGTTAATCAGATTTAATACAGGTTTCAACCAAAAAAAATATAGATTTCAACCAAAAAATACACTGCTAAGTGATACCAGTCCTTCTAATGACTACATGTGTGTAGAAAGAAGAAATAACCAGACCATAGGTGCTGTTCGGGGAGGGTTTTTTAATGTACCCAACCAAAGAGGTCAGGAGAAGCCATGAAACAGTTAAAAACCCAAACTCGCTAGCAAAACGGATTAAAAAAATCCATCATAAAATAAAGCATTTGGCTGCCAAGTGCGAATTCCCCTTTTCTTTACATTGCTCCATATCACTCCTCAATTGGAGTTCTCCTCCAGAACCACTTCACAGCCCACATTCCATGAAATAACGCAGTCGATGCAACCAAGTCCAGCAAAACGTCTCCCTAAAGATGTTTCCATCATTCCCATTCCTTAGGAAAAATAAAGCTCTCGCTTCCTCCATCCTGATTTTAACAGCAAGAACAAACACAGCCCTGCGTCTTCAATCATATCTGGATTAAAAGAGGGATAGAAGCACTGGGGGTTTCTCTCTGCTTAGCACAACATGCCTTTGTCCAGGAGAAGGGGAAAAAAAGCCTCCTTCAACCTGCTCATTTTTCTGCATTTGTCAGAATTCAGCACTAAACAAATGCCTTTTGAATGAAATTCCAGCTATGGAAATCCAAGCCATAACCTGAAAGCTTATCACTACGTGCAGGGAGCCGGGGGGAGGGGGGGGGGGATCCCCCCCTAAACCCAACGCAGCACAAACCCTTTTCTTGAGTATTTATTTCATTTCCATTACTTGAGGGCTCCTCAGCTTTCCATAAAGGCATCTTTTTGGGGGTATTATTAACCCGCTGTAGAGCAACGGACTTCACCGCCCCGAAAACCCCAACGCCAAAGTATTCAAAGCAATTATTAGTGAAGGGAAAGGGAAGAAAACAAGCAGCCCTTTGATGAAAAGGCACAGAACCCACTATTTTATAGAGGCAGGGAGGACAACGCCGCCTCACGTCTCGGCACCTTGCGCTCTCTGCTTTCAGGCTACCGATGTTGCACCCCGACATCTCCCCCCCCCCCCCCCTCTCTCTCAGCAAACCTGGGCCATTTTCAACCCGCTCCAAAGGGAGCGGGGATGAGGGACACGGCCACAACTCGGCCTTTCCCATCCCATAAAGTTGCTGCCGGGCTCCTTAATATTCCCTTCTGTCGCTCTCATCACCATCATCCCCATCGCCATCCCCACGTGCCCCTCTCGCTGCTCGCAGTGGCGATGGGGTGAAGCGGTGCCACCCCTACCCCCCTTGGGGTGCCCCCACCCCGGCGTCTCCCGAGGGCTCAGGGCAGGAGGGAAGCGCGGTCGCTCCATTTCCCTTCTTCCACACCAACAGAACTTGCCTTGGCCACGATGGAGGGGGGGGTCTTCAGCGGGGTGTCCCCCCCCCCCCCCGGCGCCAAGCAAAGGGGGGCTGAGGTGAACCGAGCCCCAGTGCCCATCACAGTGAAGCCAAATCCCGTCACTAAGGCGGAGGGGGGGGGCACAAGCAGCGGGGCCGGGTCTCGCCCCCCCAGGGCGGTGGTCTCCCCTTTCTCCCCTTCCACCACTCGAGGGGGCCCACAGCGCTGACAGGATGCCCCCCCTCCACCGCCGCCATCGCAGCCCAGGCCCCGTCCCCCCCACCACGGCGGGGAGGGGGGGGGGGGGGGGGGGGTGTCTCACAGCCCCCCCCCCCCGGCTGTCCCCCGCAGCGCCCTCCGGGGGTGTCGTTGTCCCGCCGCCGTGCCCCCCCCTCACCTGCGGCTGCTCGGGCGGCGGCGTCCCCTCAGCCGGTGCGGCGGCGGCAGCGCTCCCGCTCGCCCTCCGCCCGCTCCGCGGCTCCTGCCTCTGCCCGCAGCCGCTGAGGGAAGGGGCGGGGGGGGGGGGGGGGTGTACCACCAGCGGGACCGTTACAGTGGCCGCCAGAACTACAGCTCCCGGCATGCCCCGCGCTCGGCTGCCGCGGCTCGGCCCTGGCCGCCTTCCGCGGGGCACGCTGGGTAATGTAGTTCAAGCGACGGGCGGGGAGGGAGACAGGGCCCGTGTGGGCACGGGGTACGATGGGAGGTGTAGTGCGGCGGGGTAGAGTGGAGCATGCTGGGAGCTGTAGTAGCGCGGGGCATGCTGGGAGTTGTAGTCCGCGCGGGCTGAGGGGAACGCGGAGGCCGCGGCCGCGATCCCTACCGGGATGAGCCAAGCGCGGCTCCGGCGGTTCCCGTGGCCCGGCCCCGGCTCCCGGACATTGCCCTGGGGCCGCCCGGTGAGCTCCGGCAGCAGCCGTGCCCGCGGCGGGATGCGCGGCCTCGGGGCCTGGCCTTGCCCCTCTCCAGCCCGGCCTCCTCCTCACAGCGCGGCCAGGCCCCGGCCCTCCCCCCGTGCCCCAAACCGGCCCTGGCCCCCCAAAACAACCCCCATTTCCCTGCCAAAAGCCCTCGTCCAACGAGGGGAACAACCCCCTCAGTGGGCAGCGGCTGCTGGCCCCCATAGGCCGGGGTTGGGGGGGGGGGGAAGGTCCGTTCTCCGGGAGCACAAACGAGTGGTTTACGTTTTAATGCGGGAACTTTTGTCACAGGCGCGATAAATCCGAACGGAGCTTTTCGGAGGGGTGAGCAGCACCCGTGGGTGCGCACGGCTCCAAGGTGGGTGCAGGCTGAGTCCCACAGCTCAGGGCCCCGGTGTGGGGCGAGAAGTGAGCGTTCCTGGGACGTGCCGGTGTCTGCGAGGAAGAACTGAGTGGGATTCACCCAGGGCCTGACCCCGCCGGGCACAGCGGCTCGGAGCCCCTGCTCGGCTCTGGGCCCCTCACTGCGAGAGAGACATTGAGGGGCTGGAGCGGGGCCAGAGAAGGGAATGGAGCTGGGGCAGGGCCTGGAGCCCAAGTGTGATGGGGAACGGCTGAGGGACCTGGGGGGTTCAGATGGAGAAGAGAAGGCTCAGGGGGGACCTGATGGCTCCCTACAAGTGCCTGCCAGGAGGATGGAGCCAGGAGGGGCTGGGCTCTGCTCCCAAGGAACAAGGGATGGGACAAGAGGAAGCGGCCTCAAGCTGCCCCAGGGCAGGTTTAGATGGAGCTGAGGAACAATTCCTGCCCCAGAGGGTGCTCAGGCATTGGAACAGGCTGCCCAGGGCAGGGCTGCAGGCACCGGCCCTGCAAGGGTTCACAGCCCGTGGAGACGAGGCCTCAGTGCCATGGGGCAGGGGTGGCCTTGGCAATGCTGGGATAAAGGTTGGACTGGATGAGCTGAAAGAGCTTTTCCAACCTGATTGATTCTATCCCATGTCCCCTCCTCACTCTTCGAAGCCGTTTGCTTTTTGTCAAGGTTCACGCTTGTTTCCCAAGCAATGGGAACCCCCCCCCGGGGAATGAGGGAGTTGGGACAGGAGGGTCCCAGGGGTAGCAAGGGCTGTACCCGAGCTGCTCACTTCATTTCTCACTGCTTAACATACTGATAGGAAGAAGTTGTTGTGAAAACCATGTCAAATACACCACAGCCCTGCCCATGGCAGGGGGTTGGAACTGGCTGATCTTCAGGTCCTTTCCAACCCAAACCATTCTATGATGGCCAGTGTTGTACAGTAAGGGAAGCCTCCAGCACGATTTGGGGTCTCTAACAGGCTATATTGGTGGTTTATCACCCCTGCAATCCAGGTACCAAGCTGTCCCAACAGCAAACGTGTGTTAGTAAGAGAAAGAGCCATTGATGGCGTGTCCTCACCTGCAGCTCACCTCAGGTTCAAGCATTGTGTTGGTGTTCTCAACATGAAAAGGACATGGAACTGTTGCAGTAAGTCCAGAGGAGGCCACGAGGATGAGCAGGGGCTGGAGCAGCTCCTGTATGGAGCCAGGCTGAGAACACTGGGGCTGTTGAGCCTGGAGCAGAGAAGCTGCGTGGAGACCTCAGAGCAGCTTCCAGTGTGTGAAGGGGGCTACAAGGATGCTGGGGAGGGACTCTTCATCAGGGACTGCAGTGATAGGACAAGGGGTGATGGGTTCAGACTGAAACAGGGGAAGTTTAGATTGGATCTAAGGAAGAAGTTCTTTACTGTGAGGGTGCTGAGGCACTGGAATGGGTTGCCCAGGGAAGTTGTGAGTGCTCCATCCCTGGCAGTGTTCAAGGCCAGGTTGGACAGAGCCTTGGGTGCCATGGTTTAGTGTGAGGTGTCCCTGCCCATGGCAGGGGGTTGGAACTGGATGATCTTGAGGTCCTTTCCAACCCAAACTGTTCTATGATTCTATCTGAACCCCCAGGGCTTCACCCATCTGCCTCCACAGCAAATGGACACAGGGGAGACCCGCCAGGGGATGCTGGTTTCCTGCATCATGTGAGACGTGCAAAGACTTTCCAAAATCCTTGGTTTCCTACACAAAACCCAAAGCTTTGGCTACAACAGGGGGAGTTCTCCACCACGCACGGAGCCACTGCTCGGTGACAGCTCCTTCCTGTACCAACTGCCCGGGTGAGACAAGGACAGAGCCCAGGTGGAAGAAAACCAAGGTGGAAGTTTCAACTCCATCTCTTGCTGAGCAGCACCCAGTTGCTGTGGGAGCTGCCCAGAGAAGCTGTGGCTGCCCCATCCCTGGCAGTGCTCAAGGCCAGGTTGGACACAGGAGCTTGGAGCAAGGTGCTCCAGTGGAAGGGGTCCCTGCCCGTGGCAGGGGTTGGAACTGGATGAGCTTTAAGGTCGCTTCACCCCAAACTGGGCTGGGATTCCATAGTTCTAAGAAAACACTGGGAAATCCATGATTTGGCTCCCCCAGGTGAGGAGCTGAGCCTGTTCCCATGTCACATCCTCTGCCTTCTCCCACTTGCACAGCTTTGCTAGCTGGAAATAACCTCCTAAGTCTGCAGCTTACCATTTCCCCCCGGTGAGCCCTACATTTATCCCATCTAACTGCCCAGAAAACCCAGTTTACACAAAATAAATAAAGCAAGGCCCAGATCCCACCCCGGCACCATTGTCTCCTCCAGAGGAAAGCAGAGTGATGCTGCGATGCTTTACTGCTTTGGTTTGCAATGCCCAGCACCTCCATTCCACCCTGTCCCTCACAAGCACGTGGCTGCCTCAATGTTTGTTCCCTGGTGGGTTGATTTTTGCTCTTTCATTGTTGTCGCTGCTGTTTCCCTCCTCTCCTCCTTGTCCTAAGCTCAATGTCTTCTCTGCAAGCGACCGAGGGCTGCAGCCAAGCAGAACCCATTAGTGCAGAGCTGTAGGTTTTCCACCCCATGAAAATGTACTGCTATTTGAAATAGAACATGTCTTTCTTTCCCTCAGCAGTGTGTCCTTTTGCTGCCAAGGAGACAAATTATGCAGGTCCTGTGGCAGAGCTCACGACAACGTGGCAGAAAAGCTTCAAGAACAGTTTGTGCCAAACTATGGCATGCATCTACCTGCAGAGGGGAGGCCCAATACCAGTGAGTAACCCAAATTTCAGCCCAAATCCCTTCCTAAGGGAACTTTAATATTACCTCATTGCAGAACAGACTCTGTGCCCTGCCCCTGACTGCCAAATGTGTGTCTTTGAAATGTTTAGGAAGTTTTGTAGCTTGATAACCAGTGTGGAGGGATGCACAGGGCTGTGTGAGTGTGCCCTGACTGATGGGTACTTGCAGCTTAACTCCTGTGTAATCAATCTGTGTGCAGCTGGGGGAATTTAATTCACAGACTGTAGAATCCCCGAATGGTTTGTGTTAAAGGGACCTTAAAGCTCACCCAGCCCCAACCCCTGCCACGGGCAGGGACCCCTTCCACTGAAGCAGCTTGCTCCAAGCCCCTGTGTCCAACCTGGCCTTGAGCATTGCCAGGGATGGGGCAGCCACAGCTTCTCTGGGCACCCTGTGCCAGCGCCTCAGCACCCTCACAGGGAAGAGCTTCTGCCTAAGAGCTCAGCTCAGTCTCCCCTCGGGCAGGTTCAAGCCATTCCCCTTGGCCTGGCCCTACAGGCCCTTGTCCCAAGCCCCTCTCCAGCTTTCCTGCAGCCCCTTTAGGCACTGGAGCTGCTCTCAGGTCTCCCCTTCAGGAGCCTTCTCTTGTCCAGGCTGCCCCAGCCCAGCTCTCTCAGCCTGGCTCCAGAGCAGAGCTGCTCCAGCCCTCGCAGCAGCTCCATGGCCTCCTCTGGCCTTGCTCCAGCAGTTCCACGTCCCTCTTGTGCTGCTGCCCCAGAGCTGGATCAGGGCTGCAGGGGGGGTCTCCCCAGAGCACAGCAGAGGGGCAGGATCCCCTCCCTGAGCTGCTGCTCACGCTCTGGAGGTGCAGCCCAGCACACGGGGGGGTCCTGGGCTGCATCATATTCCTTCTGCTGTTGGCCACTGCAAAGCTGGTGCTGGAGGAAGGGGAGGGAAGACACTCTACATTAAGAGCCTGCTGCAGTAGATGAGGTTTTGCTGTATTAAGTGCTGCCATATGCTTAATAAACATCTTTATTATCAGCTCTGCCTCGACTATAAATAACCTGATGTGTATTTTAAGCAGTGTAACACCAGCCAGCACCAGCTCCCAAGGTTGTCTCAGACCTGACTGGTTCCGGTGCTCATGTGGAGCTATAGGAAATGTGCTGTTTCCTTCCCTGGGCAGCAAAAACAGCTTTGGGAGAGGCTCTGGGTTCCCACCTCGGGTTTGTCTCAATGGGAACATGTCCCTGCCCAAGCACAATGCTGCACAGTTCCCTGTGCATGCCCCCACATCTGTGTATGCAGAGGTATGAAATAGATAGCTGTGCCTTGCTGGCCCTTATTTTCATTGAATCATAAAATCATGGAATGGTTTGGGATGAAGGGACCTTAAAACTCATCCAGCCCCAACCCCTGCCACGGGCAGGGACCCCTTCCACTGGAGCAGCTTGCTCCAAGCCCGTGTCCAACCTGGCCTTGAGCACTGCCAGGGATGGGGCAGCCACAGCTTCTCTGGGCACCCTGGGCCAGCGCCTCAGCACCCTCACAGGGAAGAGCTTCTGCCTTATCTCCAACCTAAATCTCCCCTGTTTCAGTCTGAACCCGTTACCCCTTGTCCTGTCACTGCAGTCCCTGATGAAGAGCCCCTCCCCAGCATCCTTGCAGCCCCCTTCAGACACTGGAAGCTGCTCTGAGGTCTCCACGCAGCTTCTCTTCTCCAGGCTCAACAGCCCCAGTGTTCTCAGCCTGGCTCCATACAGGAGCTGCTCCAGCCCCTGCTCATCCTCGTGGCCTCCTCTGGACTTGCTCCAACAGCTCCATGTCCTTCTGATGTTGAGGACACCAGAACTGCACACAGTGCTGCAAGTGGGGTCTCAGCAGAGCAGAGGGGCAGGATCACCTCCTTCATCTGCTGCTCACACTTCTTCATTTTGTGGAAGAGCAGTGGATATGAGGGGTTGGGTGGTTCTTGGCTCTTGATGTCCCTGGATAATTCACTCGTGTTTTCCTCCCAGGTGGTGACTTCCAGAGCTGCCTGAGGGCTGGCAGCAGACACAGGGATGTGTCCCAGGCTCTCCTCCACTCCTGACTTCCCTGTGCTTTCTCTCCCAACAGGTTTACCCGTCTCTGTCAGGGTGAAGGGTTCCCATCATGTACAGCCACAGCTCCGGCCACTTTTCCAGCCCTGTGTCCTTTGAGCACTTGTGACGTGAGCCCATCTATATCCAGATCTAGAGACAGTTTTGCTTTTAACTCCAGCGGGAGCCAGGTCAGAGCTTGATTTTATCCCAAAGGAAAACTCACTCCACTCAGAAACTTAAGTCAGGTGAGCATTTACCTGGTTAAAATTGGGGTTGTGCCTTATTCATACTCCTGCCAGTGATATGCTCCTGGTGCTCGATCCAGCAAGAGCCCATTGGGATATGAAACAGCTCCTCAGAACCACTCCCAGCACCAGCCGAGGGTCATAGAATCAGAGACTGGTTTGTGTTGGAAGGGACCTTAAAGCTCCTCCAGTCCCAACCCCTGCCACAGGCAGGGACCCCTTCCACTTTAGCATCTTGTTCCAAGCCCCTGTGTCCAACCTGATCCTGTATCCTCCAAGCATCTCATGTCCCTGGTCCCTCTGCTCTGTGAAGCAGGAAACCCCATGGCACCCCCTCACCTCCCTGGGCATGGCTCTGGGGCTCCCGTTTGGGCTGAGCTCTCCCAAAGCTTCTGCCTCCACCGTGTGGCTTAATTGCAGCCCCCACAGTCCCGCTTCATCACTTGGCTTCTCCCAGCCGCGCTCCATCTCCAGAGGAAAAGCGGGGCTCAGGGGAGAAAGTGGGGCTCGAAGGGGCTGCATCCTCAGCGGGTCACGTCTGGATCAAGCCCGGCCACCACCAGCCGGGCCGCGCGTACCCCGGGCGTCTGCTTTTTGGGTATGAATGGCTGGAAAGCGCCGTTTGCCGCTGGCCGGTACCTGAGGATGCTTCCACCGCCCCTGCCCGCCCCTGCCCGCCCCTGCCGGTACCGGACTACAGCTCCCGGCGCGCCGTGCGGGCGGGCAGCGCCGGGCAGCGGGAGCGGAGCGCAGCGCTGCCCGCAGCGGGACCCGCCGCGCCGCCTCCTCCCGGTGAGCATCCGGGGCTGGGGGGGGGGTCCCGGGTGAGAATAGGGGGGTGCGAGCACCGGGGACGGCGGGGAAGGGGATGGGGGTACCGGGATGGGGGTACTTGGGGAGTGAGGGTACCGGGGGGTGCCGGCACTGAGGGAGTTGAGTACCAGAGGGATGCAGAAAGGGGGTGGCCCAAAACGTGGGTACAAGGCAGGGGGGTACCAGGGGTGTGGGACAAGGGGATGTGGGATAAGGGGATGTGGGATGAGGGCACTAAATGTGAGTACCGGACCTGCAAATACAGGGGGATGCAGGTGCCGGGGGGTGTGGGTGCTGAGGGATGGGGATACCGAGGGATGGGGATACCAAGGGATGGGGTACCTGGGGGTGTGAGGACAGGAGGGTGATGGTGCCAGGGGATGGGGTACCCAGAGGCCATAATCTGGGGACGACAGGGGTACCAGGAGCGTATGAGACACAGGCACCAGAGCTGAGGACTCCAGGGGAACGTGTGTCTCCAAGGAGCTGGGTGCTGGGTAACACAGGTACAGAGGCACCTGGGGGGGGATGTCTGAGCCTTGTTGTGCCCCCAGGCCAGGAGGGGACCCAGCCAGGCAGTGCTGGATCCATCGTGGGATGCCAAGGTCCCACCACCAGGGCGCTGGGGTCCCTGGTTGATGGGTGCCATGTCCGGGGAACAGCACCCTGGGGTGCTGGCTCTGCTTGGGGAGCAGGGGACTTCATGGCAATATTGCACCAGCAGGGCTGTGGTTTGCCATGGAAAGTTACTGGGGCCGTGGGGAGTTGCTGCCTGTTTTATACGTGGCCTGGATTTCCCCCTTTTACCTCCACGGGATGATAATCCCTAAATCCCAATGAGATTAATGACAGAGAGAAAGGTGCTGGAGTTCCTCCTCCCCCTGCACATCTCCCACAGGATGAAATCCCACATCTCTCTCTAACCCCGATTAACCCACGCGCCCGGCTCATCCCCCCCAAAACCCAGGAGCAACAAGGGTGAATCCCCATCCCGCTTCACTCCATGGGGCTGTGGGGAGGGGAAAGCTGGGAAAGGAGCCGGAGCTGAGCCGGGAGCTGCTGTTCTAACTCCATTATTTCTCCTAGAGCAGCAGGTCCGGAAATCCCTCCCGCAGCCATGGCGCTGGTGAAGAGCGGTTGGCTTTGGCGGCAGAGTAAGTACAACCCTTGAGCATCCCGTGTTGGGAGCCCCCCAAATAACACCTGGAGAGGTTTGGGCTATGGAATGCCAGGAGGAAGCATGGATGGGGTGGGGGGGACAACACCCCCCATCCCGGGTGCTTAATCCACAGCAGCGAGGGAATCATGGCTCAGCCGCCCGTGGGTTTATGTAAGCGCGGAGCGGGGCCGTCTGCCATGAACACAGACGCGCGGCTCCATGGCCGGGGCTGGATCTGCTCCCGCACACAGCGGGGCAGCACCAGGACATCCTGATGGCTCTTCCTGGCAGCCCCATCTCATTTAAAGCCACCTGGTCACGCTGCCCCAGCTCCTCGTGCCAGGGACGGGTGGCCTGCGGGATGCAGCGGCTCTTGGATGGGGCAGTGGGATCCGGCCGCAAATTAAGGGGATGGTGTTGGGTGCTGGGCCTCAGTGGGGTCTTTTCCCTCTTCCCCATCCCTCCAGGCTCCATCCTGCGCCGCTGGAAGAGAAACTGGTTCGTGCTGTACCTGGACGGCAGCTTGGTGTACTACCATGACGAGACGCAGCGCGACATGGACGGACGGATCCACATCAAGTACAGCTGCCGGGACGTGAGGACCGGCCGCGAGTGCAGAGGTGAGCAGAGACCCATGTCCACAGTCCTGTGTCCCCAGACCCGCCCCGTGCAGGGGTCTCCATGGAGCTGTAACCTTTTAAACGATGCTCTGCTTGTACTTGCACACGTCCAAGCAATCCAGGCTGCCTAATTCGCCCCTTTCTAGCTCCCAGCCAGCACCAGAAAGATGCACATTGCATCTTCTGTTGCTTTTCCATGGGGAATCATGGAATGGTTTGGGTTGGAAGGGAGCTTAAAGCCCATCCAGCTCCAACCCCTGCCACAGGCAGGGACCCCTTCCACTGGAGCAGCTTGCTCCAAGCCCCTGTGTCCAACCTGGCCTTGAGCACTGCCAGGGATGGGGCAGCCACAGCTTCTCTGGGCACCCTGTGCCAGCGCCTCAGCACCCTCACAGGGAAGAGCTTCTGCCTAATGAAGAAGAAGAAGGAAGGAAGGAGGGAAGGAAGGAAGGGGAACCTCTGCTCCTGGTTTGTGCCTGTTCTAAGCACCATCCCACAGCCCTCCCATCGCTGTCTAGCACAAACAAGCAGAACAAAGCAGCAGCTCAGCTCAGCCTCAGCAGCCCACGGCCTGCGCACAAAGCGCCTTTCTTGGGCTGTGAGTGGCAGTGGCAGCTCTGGGATGCAGCACTGGGAGCACAAACCCAAAGGGTCCCACTCTCCAGAGGGTCCCACACAACTTTGGGAATGGGGGGAAACAAACAAACCTCATAGTTCTACCTAATTTGGGTGCTTGCTGCAATCGGGCACGCTCAAAGGCAGCGCAGCTCAGCCTCCTGGCCTCCCATCTGGGGCCATTATCTGCATTTCCACTTGCTTTCTGCTGTGGGGGTGGAGGTTTCTGCTTGTCAGCTCTGAGCTCCTGTTGGCTTTTAACCTTTGAGATCCCAACTCGGATCACAATCGCTCTGACATTGCCTTGCAAGTGGAGCTGGAGCCCGAATTAAACCCGAGTTACAAGCATGGTGTCCTGGTGGTCCAGAATGGTTCCATCCTTTGGCAGCACACAGGGTGGGAGCTGCTCCCAGCGGTGATTTGGAGCCCGGCCTCTCCCGAGAGGTGCATGGGGAGGGACCTGGGTACCTCCCTATCACTGAGGCTGGATCCTGCCCCTTCCCTTTCCAGACGTGCAGCCGCCCGAGGGGAAGAGCCGCGACTGCCTCTTGATGGTTGTGCTGCGGGACGGCTCCAAGACCACGCTGTGTGCGGAGAGCGAGGACGATGCTGTGTAAGCACTGAAACCGCCGCAGTGGCTTTGTCATCGGAGTCAGAGTCACAGCCTGGTTTGGGTTGAAGGGAGCTTAAAGCTCATCCAGTTCCAGGGACCCCTTCCACTGGAGCAGCTTGCTCCAAGCGCCTGTGTCCAACCTGGCCTTGAGCACTGCCAGGGATGGGGCAGCCACAGCTTCTCTGGGCACCCTGGGCCAGCGCCTCAGCACCCTCACAGGGAAGAGCTTCTGCCTAAGAGCTCAGCTCAGTCTCCCCTCGGGCAGGTTCAAGCCATTCCCCTTGGCCTGGCCCTACAGGCCCTTGTCCCAAGCCCCTCTCCAGCTTTCCTGCAGCCCCTTTAGGCACTGGAGCTGCTCTCAGGTCTCCCCTTCAGGAGCCTTCTCTTGTCCAGGCTGCCCCAGCCCAGCTCTCTCAGCCTGGCTCCAGAGCAGAGCTGCTCCAGCCCTCGCAGCAGCTCCGTGGCCTCCTCTGGCCTCGCTCCAGCAGCTCCACGTCCCTCTTGTGCTGCTGCCCCAGAGCTGGATCAGGGCTGCAGGGGGGGTCTCCCCAGAGCACAGCAGAGGGGCAGGATCCCCTCCCTGAGCTGCTGCTCACGCTCTGGGGGTGCAGCCCAGCACACGGGGGGGTTCTGGGCTCAAGCGCTCACTGAAGCCGGCTCATACCCAATCTTTCATCCTTTAAATCCAAGCGTGGAAAGAGCCCCATCCCGCTCCCACCCCAGCCCTGAATCCACACGAGCCCCTGTTCTGTGGCACATCCACATTCACTTACAGGACAATGGGCACAGACTGGGGGCTGTTGGGTTTCCCACTGAATAACTTAGAGCCAGACTGGTTATTGTGAAGCCGCTGGTCTCCTGCAGGGTGGGTTTTCCTCTTGGCCGGGCTGAGGATCACTGGGAGGGGTTTTCATTGGCATTTGGGGATCAACAGTGTGAATGTGATGTCCTCATGGGCTGCAGGCTGTGCCCAGGAGGGGGAAAGAGCCACTTTTAGCACTGTTCCCCTTCCATTCCTGTCTATCGAGCTTCATTTCTATTCATTTCTATACAAATCAAGATTTTTTTTTATAAAAATAGATTTAAATTTATATATTAAAATACAGGAAATAAAAGGCAGGAAACCTTCAGCTGAACATAGAGGGAGATGTTCAGCTGTGGCCAAGCTGAGCTTAATCCCAGTTGAATGGAAAATCATCCATTTCCCACTTTCCCCCTCAAATTGGTGTCGAATTCCCCCCTGCCCATGTTCCAGGGACAGCGTTTAGCCCTGTGCCCATCCCCATGGTGCTGGGTAGTGGGGAGACCTCAGAGCAGCTCCCAGTGTCTGAAGGGGGCTACAAGGATGCTGGGGAGGGACTCTTCATCAGGGACTGCAGTGACAGGACAAGGGGTGATGGGTTCAGACTGAAACAGGGGAAGTTCAGGTTGGAGATGAGGAGCTCCTGGCACTGGATGAGCTCTGAGGTCCTGTGCAACCCAAACCCCGCTGTGTTCTCTCATTCTAACCCAGGCCCCTCTGTTCCATTCACAGTGCCTGGAAGATGGCCGTGCTGGAGGCTAAATCCACCCCGGTGAGGCTCCGTCCCGCACAGCAGCAGCCCCCATCCCAGCCTGGGCTCCGGGCAGGATGCGGGAGAAGGTCCCAGCCAATCCCAACATCCCCTCCCCGAGCCCCTGTGCCTGCCGGGCATCCTCAGGGAATCCCGCTGAGCCAGCCAGGAAAGTGGGCGGCAGCGCTGGTGACCTTGGTGTCCTGAAGATGCCAGCGCTGAGCTGAGGGTGACCCTGTGCGGCGCTCAGGGGTGATGGGGCAGGGTCAAGGGGGCAAACGGGACACGACTCAAGGGGACAGGGGTGGGATTAAGGGGAATGGGGGCAAAGTTACCGGGACAGCAGGTCCAGAGGGGTATGGGGGGACACACAGTGCTGAGGGGACACAGCCGAGGTGACAGGGGACAGGTAGGAGGATGGGGCAGAGCTACAGGGAATGGGAGCAGAGAAGGGAATGGGGGCACAGGCTCATGGGGACACCAGGTGCTGGGGGACACAGCAAAGGGGATGGGGACAGGGTTTAAAGTGCCAGGGGCAGGGTTAAGGTGCCAGGGGCAGGGTTAAGGTACCAGGAGCAAGGTTAAGGTACCAGGGGCAGGGTTAAGGTACCAGGGGCAAGGTTAAGGTACCAGGGGCAGGGTTAAGGTACCAGGGGCAAGGTTAAGGTACCAGGGGCAGGGTTAAGCTGATGGAGGCAGGGTTAAGGTACCAGGAGCACACGCAAGTGATTCAGGTGCCTGCGCCTGAGCCATTTCAGATGCTCCAGGGCCCCATTTCAGGCCCCCACCACACACAGAGAGGGGAAACTGAGGCAGTGACAGGGGCAAAGCCCCCCCCCAATGCTCACCCCCGCCCTCCATCCCCGCTCCAGGTTCATGTCTATGACCCCTATGACGATGATTACTACCAGACGGTGCCCCTCGACTCGCACCAGGCCGCCTACATCAGCTCCGGCCACTACGGCCCCCAGCATGGAGGTGGGTGCCCCCCGTCCCCATCCCACCAGAGCCTCCCATTGAGGCTCCATTTGGGGGTGGCTCAGAACGGGGCCTCCCACCCCAGTGACACCGGGGGGGTGGGTCCATGGGGGTGACGTCCCCTCGGCACCCCCCCATTCCCCCCCCCTTTCTTTTGCCTTGCAGCTCCGGGGGTGACCCACGTCATCGTGCGCGAGGATCCCTACCGGGTCTCTGGGGACCAGATGGCCCTGGGGCTGCTGGCGGGGGCCGCCACCGGCGCTGCCCTCGGCTCCTTCATGTGGATGCCCTGCTGGTTTTAGCAGCCTCCTCCCGCAGGATGTGACCCCAGCGGGTCCCTTGTCACCTCCCCAGCCTGGTTTAACTCGCCCCTGGCTTGGTGCCCACCTGGAACAGCCTGCGCGGAACCCCTGACCTGCTGGGGACAGAGCTCCAGCCCCAAACACATCCCGTACCCCATTCCCGGCCCCAAACACATCCCGTATCCCACTTCCAGCCCCAAACCCATCCCATATCTCACTCCCAGCCCCAAACAATACCATATCCCATTCCCAAACCATACCATATCCCATTCCCAGCCCCAAACACATCCCGTATCCCATTCCCGGCCCCAAACACATCCCATATCCCATTCCTGGCCCCAAACACATCCCATATCCCACTTCCAGCCCCAAATCTACCCCATATCCTGCACCAGGCCCCAAACCCATCCCATATCTCACTCCCAGCCCCAAACCCATCCCATATCCCATTCCCAACCCCAAACCCACCTTATATCCCTCTCCCAGTCCCAAACCCATCCCATATCCTGCTTCCAGCCTAAACCTACCCCATGTCCTGCACCGAGCCCCAAACCCATCCCATATCCCATTCCCAGCCCCAACCCCACCCTATATCCCTCTCCCAGTCCCAACCCCCTCCTGTATCCTCCTTCCAGCCCCAACCCCATCCCATCCCCTGCTCCCAGCTCCAGCTTGTGCATTAAACAACCCCCCTGTGCTACGGAGATGCCCCAAACTCTACCCCACAGAACCCCATTCCCATTGCCAAGGGCACAGGATCAGGAGCAGAGGGGGGGCACACTGCCCCCCCCCCCCCCCCCCCCCCGAAACGGGCTCAGTTCCGCATCCCAAACCTCCGCAGGGAGCTGGAGGCGGAAATCCCGGGATTCGGAGCGGGGGGAGCGGATGGGGGTTCGGCAGCCCCAGCTTGGCCAAGTGAAGCCAATGGCACAGCAGGGAGCTGGGGCTGTTCTGGGGAGGGAGCCATGGAACGGGAATTGCCATGAGAGGCACCCCCCCCCCCCCCCCCAGGCTGCTCAAGGGGGGAATTGTGGCTAAATCCCTGGGAATGGGGGTTGAACCCTTGGGAATGGGGGTTAAACCCTTGGGAATGGGGGTTAAACCTTTGGGAATTGGGGCTAAATACTTGGGAATAGGAGTTAAACCCTTAGGAAGTGGGGATGAATCCTTGGGAATTGGGGTTGAACCCTTGGGAAGGGGGACTGTACCCCTGGGAATTAGGGCGAAACCATTTGGAACTGGGGCCAAACCCCTGGGAATTGGGGCTAAAGGCCTGGAAATGGGGGGCTAAACCCCTGGAAAGTGGAGCTAAGCCTATGGGAATTGGGGGTAAACCCTTAGGAACAGGGCTGGGAAGGGCCCATGGAATACGGGACAGGAGGGCAGGCAGCATCCTCTGCTGCACCCTGCGGTCTGGGAGGGGAAGGAGTCCCTGGGGCCCAGAGCAGTTTTCCTTAAACCCTTCCCGGCAGCCAAGCCGGGATCAGGGATTTGGGAAGCAGGGATCTGGGAATGAGGGGGGCACGGAGTCCCTCTGGGTGGCTTGAGGGGACACGGACGCGCATTGGGGATCAGTGGATGGAGGGGGCAGAGGCGCCTCTGCCGCCATCCCCTCAGAGGCAGGATGTTATCCATTGATTCCAAACACCAGGAATTCCAATGAAATCCCATGGCTGCATTGGAACCCCCCCAAGAGACCCCAGCGACGGCAGCGCCCGGATCGCTTCATCCTCAGCGCCTGGCATGGGATCGGGATATCCCAAACTCCATCCTCATCCTCCCCGCCTGCAAACCCGCTCCCTACAGCCCGGTCTGGAAAAGGGAAAACGTGGAAAACCAAAGCTCTGCACGTGAATAAAGGCAGCGGAAAAGGAGCCCCGGTCAGTGGGTGAGGGAGGATGCGGGGCAGGCGCTTCCTAAGGGATCTCCGGGCTCGGTCCTGCTCCCCATTGGAGCTGTGAGGGTGCCCCCTGCTCCCCATCCCCTTCTCCTCCCTCCTTGTCCATCGGGAGCAGCTCCAGGGCCCTGATGGGATGGGGCAGGGAGAAACCCCTCGTGCTGGAGAACCAGGATCCTGCAGTGGCAGAGCGGCTCCTTCCCTTCCATTCCCAAATCCAGACCGTGTGGGATGAGCCGGCTCCGGTCGGGAAGGGACCGGTGTGTGAGGATCCCTGCAGGTCCAGGAGCGAGAGCATCCATCCCATCGCCTCGCCGCTTCCCATCTGCTTTCCACCACCAGCTCCACCTAAACCTGTCCCTCGGGATCAGAGGGCTCCTTGCAGGGTGCTCCCAGCCCTGATCCCAATGGAGCCACGGCTGCTCCCTGCGTGTGGCTGGGGATATGTGAGGGCATTGGGATGGAGGGAGGGATGGAGGGATGGCGCCCATCTCCATCCATGGCCAAGCAGCCCTCGCGGTCGGTGTGGGTGTGTTGGACGTTGTCCGTCCGGATTTCTCCAAGGTTTTCCATATGGCTTCCCGCAGCCTCACCCTAAAGACATGGATGTGTCGTGGCCTTGACGCGTGCTCCACGGGGTGGTGGTGAGGGAATGGGCCAGTCCTGAGGCTGGGGCTGAGCACCTCCTCCTCTGCCCGGGCTGCCCCAGGGCCCGACCCTGGTCAAGGTCTTCCACGAGTGACCTGGGTGATGGGATCCAGCGTTCCCTGATGGAGTTTGCCAATGGCACCAAACCCAGCGGGGACGTGTTCGGGACACAGGGGCTTGGAGCAAGCGGCTCCAGTGGAAGGGGTCCCTGCCCATGGCAGGGGTTGGGGCTGGATGGGCTTTAAGGTCCCTTCATCCCAACCCATTCCATGATTCTATGGTCTGGGGAAAGCCGGAGCTTTCCCTGGACAGGAGCCACCAGCAGCATTCCCCACACAAGGTGCAAATCCCAAGGGGGAGATGGAAACACCTGGAATCCTTTACCTGGAAGCTGCGCTGCTCCCGTGCCACAGCCGGCTGCTGGCCTGCAGGAGCCCCATTCCCCCCCCCCCCGCTCCCCATCCCTGCGGTACCTGAACATCCCAGGGCTGATCCCGCTTCTCTCCCACCAAGCGGGGCTGTGCCGGGCTCTTGAGGACCCAGGGCCTCCAGGTGATGGGGTAAGGGCAGGAGGAGGGCAGTGACGGCCCGGCACGTGCCTCCTGGGGTGTCCTCGCCGTCGGTGGCAGCCAGACCCTCCCTTCCCTGCGAGGAAGCCAAAGGAAGCAGCGGTAACAGAGCCAAATCGACCTGGGGGCACAGAAACCAGCGTCCCCCAAAGCGCCCGGCTGGGGTTCTGCTCCACTCAGGGCTTCACCCAATGGAGAAGGCTTCCCGGTGCCAATGGGAATGATGCTGAGCAGGAGCAGAGCAATGGGATGCGACTGGGGTGGAGCTGCTCCATTCCCGACCCAACAGAGAGCCAACAGGACCCTTCTCTCCCAGCAGCGAGAGCAGCTGGAGGCCCAAACGCTGTTCACATCCCAGGACAACTCCAAACCAAGGAACAGAATCATAGAATCATAGAATGGTTTGGGTTGGAAAGGACCTCAAGATCATCCAGTTCCAACCCCCTGCCATGGGCAGGGACACCTCACACTAAACCATCCCACACAAGGCTTCATCCAACCTGGCCTTGAACACTGCCAGGGATGGAGCACTCACAACCTCCCTGGGCAACCCATTCCAGTGCCTCAGCACCCTCACAGTAAAGAATTTCCTCCTTAGATCCAATCTAAACTTCCCCTGTTTCAGTCTGAACCCATCACCCCTTGTCCTGTCACTACAGTCCCTGATGAAGAGTCCCTCCCCAGCATCCTTGTAGCCCCCTTCAGACACTGGAAGCTGCTCTGAGGTCTCCACGCAGCTTCTCTGCTCCAGGCTGAACAGCCCCAATGTTCTCAGCCTGTCTTCATACGGGAGGTGCTCCAGCCCCTGATCATCCTCGTGGCCTCCTCTGGACTTGTTCCAGCAGTTCCATGTCCTTGTTATGTTGAGGACACCAGAACTGCACACAATGCTCCAGGTGAGGTCTCACCAGAGCAGAGCAGAGGGGCAGGATCACCTCCTTCGCCCTGCTGGTCACGCTCCTTTGGATGCAGCCCAGGATACGGTTGCTTTCTGGGCTGCGAGCGCACACTGCAGCCGGCTCATGTTCATTTTCTCATTGACCAGCACCCCCAAGTCCTTCTCCGCAGGGCCGCTCTGAATCTCTTCTCTGCCCAACCTGTAGCTGTGCCTGGGGTTGCTCCGACCCAGGTGTAGGACCCTGCAATAACGCGGGGGGATCTGCATTCAGAAGGCACAAGCAGTTCTGCCCAAACAGCCCCAGGGCATCATCAGTCCTGGTGCGTCAGAGCGAAGGAAGCAGCTGGAGCTGCCGGAATCTCGCTCCGATCAAGCCCCACTCGTCCGGAAGCGGAGCGCCACAGGTCACGGAGCGCCGGAAAAGTCGGCATCAAGCCTTGCCCTCCCTCCCATCCCCTCTGCCCGGGGCCAGGTGAACATGGCCAAGGTCAGCGCTGGGAGCATCGATCCACACCAGTTCCTGCCTCCTGCACCCGGATCCGAGGCCGGGCAGCACCGCGGATGCAGCAGTGGGCTCTGACGGGGCGGATGGGAGGTGATCGGAGGCTTTCATTCGCATGAACTTGGAATTAACCTGGGACCAGGTTGGAAACACCGGGAAATCGCATCCCTCCTCGCCCGGCTGCTGCCGTCAGCCCTGCCCCTGTCCTCACGGACTCATGGAACGGTTTGGGTTGGAAAGGACCTCAAGATCATCCAGTTCCAAGCTGATCCTGCAGGGAGCAGCTCTCGTCCCTGTTTCAGCTCCTGCCGCACCCGAGCATCCTCTGAGCCGCTGTCACATCCAGCTACAAGAGGATCCCAAACCCCCTCCCGAAAGCCACGTTCGACCTTGGCACACGCTCAGGGAGCGGAAAAGGGGTGAAAAAGAGGGAAACAGAAGAGATCCCTTCAGGAATCGATGCGAAGCCAGGCCCAGGCGCTGCCAGGAGGAGGAGGAGCACTGCAGATGGAAGAGGCTGCTCCCCAGCGCCGCAGGGAGCACAGGGACACAATCCCTGCTCGGCCGGGCTGGCACATGCCCAGGAGCTGCAGCAGCGCCCTGAGCCCTCTCGCTGGGTGTTTGCTGGGGATTCGGGTGCCGGAGGCAGGATGGGTGCTGTGCAGTGAGAGGATGGCGCTGGTGCTGCAGCAGCGCTGCGGATGCTGCTCCAGGAGGATGCTGCGGCTCCTCCGCTCCTGCAGGATTGATCCTCCCAGTGGGGCAAGCCCCAGGCGGAGGCAGGCTCTAATCCCGATGCTCCCTGTCTGACTTTGGAGCTCAGTGCAAACCAGGAAGGTCGGGAGCAGAGCTGGACCCACGGGCACCCTGATGGGTGTCCCCAGCCTGAGCCTCGCTCAGCACCTTCCCCACAGCTCAATCCAACCCCTTTTACAGGTGGGATACTGGGATTCCTGTCTGCGAGGTGACAGCACTGAGGTCATTCCACAGCAACAGGGAGCAGAAGGAATTGAGACCATCGCGTGCCAGTGCTGCCCAGGGACACTAAGCCAGGTTGGGCACAGGGGCTTGGAGCAAGCTGCTCCAGTGGAAGGGGTCCCTGCCCGTGGCAGGGGTTGGAGCTGGAGGAGCTTTAAGGTCCCTTCCAACCCAAACCAGGCTGGGATTCCATGATTCCAACAGATCCCCCCGCTGCCAGCGGTGCAGGTGGGGCTCGCAGTGCTCCCGTCTCTCACACGTGGGTAATGGAAGGTCCTTGTGGTGACACAACCCTTCTCCAGTGACCTCTCACCATCTGTTCCCATGTCACCAACCCCAGCGCATCTCCAGAGCCGCACGAGGATGCTCCAAGTTCCTTGGCCTGTCAATTTTCCCAACCAATTGATTGGATCATGGAGTCAATGAGGTTGGAAAAGCCCTTTCAGCTCATCCAGTCCTACCTTTATCCCAGCACTGCCAAGGCCACCCCTGCCCCATGGCACTGAGGCCTCGTCTCCACAGGGTGTGAACCCTTGCAGGGCCGGTGCCTGCAGCCCTGCCCTGGGCAGCCTGTTCCAATGCCTGAGCACCCTCTGGGGCAGGAATTGTTCCTCAGCTCCATCTAAACCTGCCCTGGGGCAGCTTGAGGCCAGTCCCTGTTGTCCCATCCCTTGTTCCTTGGGAGCAGAGCCCAGCCCCTCCTGGCTCCATCCTCCTGGCAGGCACTTGTAGGGAGCCATCAGGTCCCCCCTGAGCCTTCTCTTCTCCATGGCCTTGATGGTCCTTGCAAGAGGAGAAGAGCTTCAGCAAGTGACAGACGTTAAGTTGCGGGTGTCACCAAACCAAACCCAGTTCATTCCCTTAAGGAAACACTGGAGAAGTCCACCAAAGAGTATCTGTTCCTGGTACTCACCTCCCTGTCCCTGCCATCTCCACCGGGATGGAGGCTTAAGGAGGATGCTCCTCAAGGCAGATGGGGTTGCTCCAGAAGCCAAGGCAGTGGTGAGGCTGCACCGCACACCCGCATCACCTTTGCAAAAGGGAAGGGAGGAAAACAGCTGGATTTCAGGAGCGAGCTCTCCATCCTCATCCTCGATACCGCTCATCAGGCGCCAGAAGCAACGGCAGAGATGCTGCATGGAACTGTTGGAATAAGCACACAACCCCATCAAATCCCTCCCTTTGTCCTTAAAGCCACCTCCTGCAGCACTCGGAGCCCCAAAGCAGAGCAAGCAGCAGGAAGCTGATGCCCTGTGCCCCACCACCAAGCTTGGATGGACTTAGAGAAGAGAGGCAGAGCTTTCCAACGAGACAGGTATTTATTTAGTTCAAGCGCTAAGGAACTCGGTTGGTGTCGTCGTTTCAGTTATCAAACAGAGCTGAGGTACCAGTGACATCCCACCATGAACAAAAGGAACCTTGTTTTCCCCTTACACAATGTCTTCAACTACTTGTTACCAAGACAAAGAGTGAGGAATGGAATAGCCGCGCCATGGACTGTACAAGGAGCAAGGCAGCGTGGGGAGGAGAAAAGAAACGGAGCAGAAACCTTCACTGTTCACAAAGGCAGCAGCAAGGAAAGTCTGTTCCCGGGGTTCTACCATGTCCATGGAGCCAAACTCCAAACCTAAGCCCTGACACACGGACGGCGCAAGAGAAAACCAACCAGGCTGAGTTGTTCCTGTGCTCGCGTTGGAGGTGGGTTTCCCTCTGGAATGGAAAAGTGGAATTGGGAGAGGATGGAGGCCTGTTGTCACGTTAAGCACTGCCAGCAAGGATGGTGGTGGACGTACCTGCGGGTCTCCTGGGGGAGAAGTGCCGACCAACGGCAGCTCGTCCTTGTTCCTGGGCTGGACACGGGCTCGTGGCCACGGCTCCTTCATGGAATCATGGAATCAAGAGGCCTTTTGATTTAGAGGAAGATGGAACGGGCCCATTGGACAAACCTGCTCCTGGCCACGCAGGCAGCAGAGTCCTCAAGCAGCTCCATGAGCTTAGCGCATCACTGGGACGTGCTAAGCCAGCTCCTTGCAAATCCAGTGCTTAAAGCTTGGAAGGATGGCGAACGGAGGGGTTTGGTTGTATCAGAACCAAACCCAAGGATGTGCTCGTGGGGAATGAGGACCAAACAATGGAAGCTGCATGAAGAACCAAAGGAAAAATAACCCCCCAAAGGAAACCAAAGTGGAAAAGCAGCGAAAGGAACCAGTTTGGCACCGTTGAGACCAGCACAGTACAGGAAAAGCAGCCGGGTTTCCTTCCCCCCAGGAGTTCTCTTGGCAAAGAAAGAATGCTCCTTTGTCACAGATCATTGATGTTTATTTCAAGACATGCCACGTCAAAAAAGAAACCTCGCCTTTAATATTGCATTATAAAAGCACTTTACATCTCAATTCTGCCTTTTAAGTTATTGTTGTGCAGAGCTGCTAGAAACCCAGGGCAGGGCACGAGCCTAACATTCCCGTCAGGAATGAAGAATTCCACGTTTCCTACCCCGTGTCCTGGTGACAGTGGTGGTGAGGACGATTCCCTTCTCTCTTTCCCCACTTGGTTATCTTTAAGCTGGTTAAAGGGGTAGAAGAGAACAAAGAAGGAGCCTGAATATTCACTTGCAATTGCCGGCCTCCATCGCAACACAGGCTCACCAATTCCTATCCTGCACTTGTAACTCAGCCAGATTGGCCCCGGCGAACAAATGTATTTACAGTTGTGGGTTTAGTAACTTACACAGCAACTTCACAATGACTAGGAAAGATTACAAGGGTGCACTTCTAGTGTGTGTTGGACTCCGTGTTTCTGGGGTAGCTACATCTCGCAAACATCAGCAAAGCTCTAAGACGGATTCCTCGGCGGAACGAGGCAGAAAAAAAACCCAGAGTATAAAATGAAGCGAAGAAATAAATATCCCAGGGATACAAAAAGGGTTATTTGGAAGCCTAAGGAAATAGAAGATGATAGCGGGGAAGTATTGAACCAAACTATACAGCTCTAATGAACCAAACTAAAGCAAACTTGGAAGACTGAACGTAAAAAAAAAAAAGAGCTAAAAAATTAAAGGCATAAATCTGGATAATCAGTTGGTTCCCATCCTATTCGACTCCTTTCCCTTCCATCTAAGAGCTCTCCACTACACAGCTGTAGGAAATGCCACTTCCCCTGCCAACCTATCATAATCCTATGGGAAAGGGGGGCAGTAATCCCCCCTTCTGCCTCCCCTCTGTCCCGGCTGGGGACCGGTCTATCACTGCAGCCTCTCTGCTGGGTGATCCGCCTGCTCCTTCCTCATTCCTGCTAAATGGAAAAGGTTTCACCCATCCCGGCAGCGCCAGTCCTGAATTCACTTCCTATTTCCCCTAAAACGAAAAAGCATAAAGAACTCCAACGCTTTCTCCTGCAGCCTGAACCGTTCCGTTCCCGTCTCTCGGGCAGCACTAAGTCATCGGTGTCCTACATCAAAAGGCAAACCACACTGCTCTTTAAACTCATCCTGCACTCCAAATACGATTTCCCTGTTTCCTGCAAGTGTTTTCCTAATGCACATTCCACCCTTTCCTTCCCCCCCCACCCAACCCAGGACCTCCAGAAGCCATTGAGCCCGTTCCCAAAGATGCTTTGTGTGTTCTGCAGATGCTCTCTTGGAGCTGCGTTCAACGTTGCCTCTGCGAGAGCTCAAAAATCCTTTGGTGGTGTTGAAACCCCCCTTTAAGGTTGGTTCCCAATTGGGAGGGGGTTTGAAAACCAATCTCCGCTTAAAAGATTTAAGAGCTTGGGTTTAATTCTTTTATTATTATTATTATTATTATAAGGATAAGGATTTAACCCTCCTCTTGCATTCCTGACTGCTCTCTAAAGTCATTGCCAGGTTATCAAAGAGAAACCAAACGGGTTTGAGATTCCCACACATTCTTCTGCACGCACATCTCCTCTAAGTCCAATGCCAAACTTCCTCAGTTGCCATCATTTCAAAGTGCAATATCATAACATATTAAAAAAAGGAACAAATATTAAGAAATTGTACCTATTTTTTGTGGGGTTTTTTAAAGTTATAACTAGAATATGCTGGAATATTTTGGCTTTTTTTGTTTTTTTCTTATAAATAATGAAGACACTGACATTTTCCTCTGTGTGTGTGTGTGTGTGCTTGTGAAGCTAATAGATCATCTCCACGAGACAGCCAGCGACGATGAACTGCAATACGTTATTACTGAAAGGGGAAGGTTCAAGCCAATATTCACACTGCAGTCAATGAAGAGTAAAGGGAGGGAAAGCAGTGATGTTCTGGAGCAAGGAAGAAGCCACATGGTATTAGCAGGAACAGCCTCCTTCACTGACAGGCTGCTCTTGAGGCTTTTCCAGTTTTATGTCAATCACTGGAGGAAGTAAGTTAAGGAAAACAGATTCCCAACAACTTCCTGACCAAGCTCGGGTGGAGCAGGATGTGAATCATAGAATAGTTTGGGTTGGAAAGGACCTAAAGATCACCCAGTTCCAACCCCC